>NC_057351.1:77167881-78549548 GCF_016509475.1 Prionailurus bengalensis | reverse complement strand
ATGAACTGAACTGGGGAATGGGTTGTCCAACAAATGAGGAATTGGACCCTATTGGGTACGACCAGACCCATGGGGGCGGGGGGGGGGGGGCGGGGGATCCATCAGCCAAACTTCTCTTTCCATCTATGGACTAAGAGGGAAATGGAGTGGACTTTGCTCTGAAACTGTTGATTACTGGAATGGATATTGATCGGATTGGTCATCAATTAACACCTCACTGCAGGCCATACTGCTTGACTTTCTTAACAGAAGCTCAAAGGGACAACTTTGTCCAGCAGCTTAAGTTAAGCCAAAAAGGGGGGAAAAAGGTGGGGAGAGGGGAGAGCTGCTGGGGAGGTGAATACACAATAACATGTTTAAAACCCCCGCGCCCCCTTCTCAAGTGGCATACATAAGAATACGGTGAAAATTTTAAGATAAATGATCTCTGATCACATTTCTCTATTGTACACTGGGTAAACATTTACAGTAAATCGTTTGTAAATTTCACCCTTGGAAAAACTACAGTGCAATCATGTTCGTTATTTCCAGCTTCTAATGCAGTCTTTGGTGGCAGACTTATATTTCTCGTATTACCTTGTTCCAAATGTGAGCTGGGGCAGCTGGCTTTTTTTCTTTCCTTACATTTTCATGATTTATATAAATACTTTTGCTGCTGTATTGTATTTTATTTTTATCCTTTGCATTTTATCGGTACCAAACTACTCGTGCATTTCCAGGGCTCCCATGCGAATATTCCTATTTATTCCGTGATTATTTATTGAAAGCTATCTCATGCTCGGTTACTTGGCCACTTTCTTTTGCTTTAAACATTAAACAGATGCAGTATATTTTCAAATAATTTAAACAATACTTGATGAGTGAATTTTCCCTTTTGCCCTGCCAGGATTTTGTTACTTCTGGTCAAAATGGTAACATCTCTGTCTTGGCTGTCACATTGGCTACTGATTGAGAAACCTTCCCATCTCCTCCTTGACCGCTGCTAATAAAACAAGCGCTGTTTTTGACCCAAAGAGAGTTTTTGTGCATGGAGACGAAGGCCACGCTGAGAGGAGAGCTCAGCATTGTCCCAGAGAGCCTCCTGAGGCAGCGAAAATGCCACACTATCCAATATGGTGACCACCAGCCACAAGAACTGAAGAACTGTGTTTTTAACTTGATTTTATTTCAATTACACGTGGCCACATGTTCCATAATATAGACAGTACTAGTCTAGATGGCCCTGCTGATGGGTTTGTTGGGCTCTGGGAGTGATTTGGGGAGGAAAACGAACCTCTGATGCACACTGAAGATCCAAGGTGGCTCAGCTAGTGTGGGGTGGGGGTGGGGCACCCTGGGGCCATTTCCGGCTCCACCCCCTGCTGGCTCAGTGATCACAAGTACGTCCAGGGCCCTCTTGGAGCCCTAATTTCCTCATCAGGAGAATAGGTATAATAATTACAAACTCACAAAGTTACCATAAGGATAAAATGTGATTAACACAAGTGAAAGTACTTCCGAACTGAAACAAAATATATTGAACATTTAGTATTTGCTGGGTAATTTACACAGCTGACACCATTTAATCTTTATGGTGACCCTGTGACAAAATGGCGACTCTAATTGTAATTGTCACTGGTCCCATTTTAGAGGTAAGGACACTGAGGCTCTAAGAGGCCAGTGATATCCCCAGTCTCCCCCAGTTAAAAAGTAAGGGGGCTGCTCCTTGGGCCCATGGGTTTTGCCACCGTGTCAGATGACCTCAGCAGCAAACCCTTTAGATGTCAGGAATGATTAATCACAACGATCATTTCCAGTTGCCATAGCGCCTTTTGTCTTGGAGACGGGAACCAAATCCACCATCGGGGAATTCAGCAGCTTCGGGGGTGAAGGGGGCTGACGATGGCTCCCACCAACCAAGTGAAGCTGCCAGAATAGCAAAACCCCTCAGCAGACACCCCCACCCCAGAGTCCTTCCCATCAGTGTCAGCTGCCCCTTCTGGGGGGGTGCGGGGAAGAAACTTCCTAGTTTCGGCTTCTAGGTTTCTTTTGTTGAGCTGTGGCCATCCTTCTAAGACAGCATTTCTGTAACCTGGCTGGCTCCCCGAGTGTCCATTAGGACTGGTGGTCTGTGTTCCCTCACTGTCTCTAGGGCCCCCAGTCCCACTGAGGGGCATCTGAAGGGGTCTCTGCTAAGTCATGTCGTTCCCCAAACATGACTTGTCATTACTGATGCCAAAGAATAAAGATGTGGCATGCACAGCAGGGGAAGGTACTGGACCGGGCGTAGAATCTGCAAATGAGGTAGGTGACCACGGCTCCAGAGCGACTCCAGGTGGCAGGCGGGTGGGCACCCACCAATGGCAAAGATGGCCATAGCCTCTCTGCAGTGCTCGCTTTCTTTGAGGACAGTGGCCCTGGATATATGCGCAGGCATATTAAAACGATTTTTTAAAATATTTATTTATTTTTGAGAGAGAGAGAGAGAGAGATGGCGTGAGCAGGGGCGGGGCAGAGAGAGAGGGAGACAGAATCTGAAGCAGGCTCCAGGCTCCGAGCTGTCAGCACAGAGCCCTATATAGGGCTCGAACTCACAAACCGTGAGATCATGACCTGAGCCGAAGTCAGATGCTTAACCGACTGAGCCACCCAGGCGCCCCAACATGCATGTGTATATTTAACCCTAAAGGAGTCTGTGGTTTTTGAGGCCCCTGATAAAACCATGTGGTTGATTTCAGTGAATCACCCATCATCATGTGACTGAATTTTAAGTAAAAACAAAGGGGCTAGATTGTGCAGGCGATCGTTCTATGCCCTGTGCGTTGGGCTCTCTGAAATACCCATTCCACAGACCTACAGTCACCAGCAAGGAGAATGAAAGCAAGGCGTGAAGATAAGAAATGTCAGGATGTTTTGGGGCCCCGGGGGGCAGGGGGCTCCTGAAGCGGTAGGAGGAGTGTTGGGGTGTTCGGGCAGAGGCCAGCATGGAATGTCTGCCGTGGAGGATTCCAGCTTGGCCAGCGGGCAGCGAACGAACTTCCCCAAGATCCCCCTCTTCAATCTCCAGGGGAGGCGGGGGCTCTGACTAGTGCGTCCGGCCCTTCTAGTTTGCAACGTGTGTTTCCTTCCATCATCCCGAGTGATGCTCACGACTTCTGGGGAGGCTTGGCTTACTATTTTCCCAATTTTGCAGACGAGGAAACCAGAGCTCAGGACAAAAATGACTCACCCAAGACCACACGGCTGGTTAAGAAGCAGCACCAAGACTCAGACGTAGGTTTCCTGACCCCAACCCACTCACGTGGAGTCAAGTAGGGGAATTTCCCAGCTGCCTCCTGGGGGATCGCAATCTAGTGAGGACTGACCGGTGCCATAAAGGCAGATCGAAAGGTAGTAAAGGCAGGAGGACCAAGATGGCAGAAAAGCATGGAAGGTTTTTTGCGTCTCTTGTCCCTGAAATGCAGCCAGACCAACACGAAACCACCCTGCACACCTAGAAAACTGATCTGAGGATTAACACAACAATCTGCACAACCTGAACCACAGACCTCGGCAGGGACGCGGCGTGGAGAGGTGAACCGGGGGAGAGAGAAGCCACGGGGGGGCAGGGAGCTTGTTCGTGCTGGCGGAGAGAGGACCGGGGTGGCGGGGGGAGAGTACAGGAAAAGCACCCCCCACCGAAAGCAGCTGCAGAGAAAGAGAAGAGTGGGCAAGTAGTAAAGGCAGTAAAGGTGTACGCTGAAGCTGAGGATTTCATCGCTTTTAAGCAAGGTTGGCGTCTCCTCCGTGCGGTTCTGGTTGTGCTTAATTTAATTATTTGCAACGAAGCGTTTTCCCAGCCCCCTAGTACAACTACGGGTAATTCCGGAGTGTAGTGATGTAGGACTCCCTGGAAATCCGCCCGTCAGCCCCTTCCTCGGGAAGACAAAACTTCCTGGATGAAGTAACCCACCTCTTCTTTACCAACACGTCCCCCGTAATTAGGTCACATTAAGGATGCAATGTCCGTAAAATTGGATTGTTTAAAAGTAATGAAACTTTAAGCAGCAAAAAAAAAAAAAAAAAAAAAGAATTTTTTAACAATTAACGATTTTCCGAGGGTGACGGAGAGACGATTCCCTTGCCGTCCCAACTGATTAAAATGTCACTGAGCGAATCAGATGCTGGGAAGGAATGAAAGGGGCACCTTCATCCCTAGAACGTGGGTGAGACTGTGGGGAGTTCAAGAGAGGGTGGAGTTGTGCAGACCGGGTCTCAGCAGCCTAAATTGTGTCGGGCATCCCCAGTTACGGTGAGATTATGGGTTGAAATATGGCTGCCATTTTTTGAAAGAAGTCCAACTGCATGCCTTTGGGACTTTTCTTTAAACACTGGGGGGAAAAAATCAACGAAATGCGCCCAAGATACCCAGCCTGGATCCATCTTGCCAACCACCATCCCTCTTGGTCCTGTCTGATCCCCGGGCACGTCATCATAACCCACCGCATGCATCACAGTGGCATCTGGTTGGTCCCTCTGCCCCTGGACTTCAAGCCCAGGATCAGGGAGAGGGAACCTTCCTCGCACTTCTGCTCTGGAAGCTTCTGGAAAGCTCTCTAGAGATTCCCAGAAATCAGCCCAATGAATGCTGAGTCTAGAAGAACGGGGGCAGGTCTGCTTGCTCAGAGAAGGACTTCACTTTCCAGCTGAGGGTTCATCCCGATTCGGAGAATCCCCTCCTCGCCATCTGTGGAAGGTTGTTCTGGGTCTTGAGCGCCCTTCTTGTCCATTCACTCATCCATTCACTCACTCATTATTTATGGAGCGGGTTCTCTGTGCAGAGACGCACTGGGGGTACAGCCTTGCGTTCCTCCATGCACCTACTTTCTTAGAGGGAGAGGCAGACAATGTACAAGGTAAAAAATGGGTAATTTCGGGCCGTGATAAGTGCCGTGATGAACGTGAGCAGGGATGAGGTGGGGGAGGCTGGGATCCAGGTCCGAGAGGCCTGGGGAGGAGGAGGGACCGGGAACCAGGAAAGGGCCCCAAGAGGGTTTGCTGTCAGGGAGCACAGGTGTGTCCACAGAATTTCCTTCACCGGTTGCAAAACCTGCGTGTTTCCTGGCCTGGGATCGCTCCCAGGGCCGGTGGTGAGGCATGAAGAGCAGCCTACCCCACTGAGTAGGGGCTGCCTGGACGTCCCTCTGGAGCATGAGCCCCCCTCACCCCTGCCCAGCCTGCCGGGATGCACACCGTCTCTCACGTGCAAGCCTTGGCTGGAGAGAGAGGGCAATCCTCCCCCGAATCAAGCTCTTGGCTGGGACGCCAGTGCCGCTTGTCACTGGGGATGGGACCAGGGGGACAGGCCATCCGAGGAGACCCTGGGCCTTTGGAAAGCAAACTACGATTTCCTTCTTTTGTCCAACCTTAGCGACATTTCGTAGGTGTCAGGGCCTTCCCAGGCCGGCGTCCCTGGGGCCTCCAGGCTTGCTACCGCGCTGGGTACGACCGGTGGGAAAGTTGGTGAGGGCTGGTGCTCGGCTGCAGCTCCCAGGCCCGGCTGGGCTGCTGCCGGGGCCCCCTGAGGAGCATGTGAACCTACGAGGCCCTTGCAGAACTGTCTTAGGCTCAGAGAACGAGGCGCGGAGTGCACAGGACGGACCGACTGTTGTTCCCATCACACAGGGGAGGAAGCGGAGGCTCACAGAGAGGGCATAGAGGCCCTGGCCGGACACCTAGCAAGCATTAGGGCTGAGCCCAGAGCCCTGGCCTGACTCTCCATACGAGTTCCCTATGGTGGCTGTGACAAAGCACCACAGACGAGGTGGCTCAACAGAGCAGAGTTTATTCTCTTACGGTTCTTGGGGCCAGAAGTTTGAAATCAGTGTAACTGGGCCCAAACCAAGGTGCGGTCGGGACCATTTTCCAAGCTCTAGGGGGGAGTTCTGTTCCTTGACCGTCCAGCTTCAGGTGGTTGTCACCATTGTCTGGCTTGTGGTCACATCCCTCCCATCTTCAAGGCCAACGTATCTGCTCTGTCTTCATACTGCCTTCTCCTCTGTGTGGAAAATCCCCCTGTCTCCCTCTTATAAGAATACACGTAATTGTATTTAGGGCCCACTGAAATAATCTCCCTATCTCAAGATCACATCTGCAAAGACCCTTTCTCCTTACAAGGAAACTTTGCAATTTCTGAGACTGGGACCCGATCCATTCGGGGGCTATTATCCAGCCCACCATACTCTCCCCCACCACGGAGGCTGCTGTGTCAGCAGAGAGGACCCAAAACATCTTCCAACACGACCTTGGCTTTGAGCTTAGATGGTTGTTCCCAGCGGCCATCCAGTCATATTGGATTAGGGCACACCTCCATGACCTCATTTAAAGTTAAACTTAGACCTATCTCCAAATACAGTCACATTCTGAGGTCCTGAGAGTAGAGACTTCCAACATGTGAATTTGAGGGGACACAATTCAGCCCATAACGTGACCTAGCCCGCCCTTCCCTGTCCCGTGTGGCATTGTCCCACCAGTCCTTCAAGGCTCAATTCCGTCGGGGCGACTCCTCTGTGAGGCATCCCTAGAATTCCTTTCCCTCAGTTGAGGTCTTCACAGCTGGGCACATGCCAGCCTGTTCTCCCCCTAAAGCTCAGGGGCCCGGGCCGCTTCACCTTGGCCTTAATTCCGTGCTCCCTGGCTCGGGGTCTGGCATGGAAGCCGGGCTCACTAGACATTTGCCAAACCAAATTAAATGCCAGAATCCTCTCTTCTGGACTCCAAGCTCTGAAGTCTTTCTCCTCGTTGCCCAGGGTTCCGGGTGGGCGTTCTGTCTGCACATCTCCTGGTCTCTGGTGTATCCCTGAGTAGCTCCAGCTTATGCACAGATCGTGGGGTATCTGAGGACTAGTGGACAGGGCATTTAGAGGAACTTACCGTCTGCTCTATTGCCTGCTTCCAAATTGGGAGCATTCTGATTTATCGATGATTCTGCTTAACTCAGAATTAATGACCACAGTGCTTCAGTCTAGTTTTCTGAAAGAGGGGACACGGTGACATGCCCTTATGTGGAACAAAGCACCAACCAGACCCAATCCCAACAATGTGGGGTTTCAGAAGGTTCTTTAGGGCCTGACAGCCCTGCAGGGCCATGGCGATGCTCCCTGGTTATCACCAAAGCCAAGACGAGCGGGCTTTGGTACCCGTGGTCAGACCTGCCAGGCAGAATGCCTGCTGAGTCTCATTTCCCTTCAGCACTTAGACTTTCCGCAGCCTTCCTCCACCTCTTCTCCCCACATTTAGGGGACAGTGACCTGGCTCTGTGCCTACATCCTGAGTGACCAGCCTAACCTCTGTGTGCCTGGAACATCTTCTAAACAGAGATCATCCAACTTGTCCTGAGGCTCTCCCGGGCTTATTGTGAGGGCCCGATGAGCTAACACATGCAAAAGAGCTTGGAGAACAGCTGTTTGAGTACGTGATTAAAAATCATCTTGGTGGTAGGGGCGCCTGGGTGGCTCAGTCGGTTGAGCGTTCGACTTCGACTCAGGTCACGATCTCAGGGTTCGAGCCCTGCGTCGGGCTCTGTGCTGATGGCTCAGAGCCTGGAGCCTGCTTTGGATTCTGTGTCTCCCTCTTTCTCTCTCTCTCTCTGCCCCTCCCCTGCTCACGCTCTGTCTCTCTCTCTCTCTCAAAAATGAATCAATGTTAAAAAAATTTTTTTGTTAGGGCCGCCTGGGTGGCGCAGTCGGTTAAGCATCCGACTTCAGCCAGGTCACGATCTCGCGGTCTGGGAGTTCGAGCCCCGCGTTGGGCTCTGGGCTGATGGCTCAGAGCCTGGAGCCTGTTTCCGATTCTGTGTCTCCCTCTCTCTGCCCCTCGCCCGTTCATGCTCTGTCTCTCTCTGTCCCAAAAATAAATAAACGTTGAAAAAAAAATTTAAAAAAAAAAAATTAAAAAAAAATTTTTTTTTAAATCGTCTTGGTTGTGAGAAAGCCCGACAGTCTGTGCCCACACCCCACGCACACGCAGGCTGCCGCAGAGACTCCTGCCCTCTGAGCCAGGGGACCAGGCTGCAGGAAGACACATTTCAGGCTCACAGCTCTCTGTGGCCACTTGCTCTGTCCATCCCAAGACAAGGGCTGGGCCAGGCAAGCAGGGACTGACCGTCACTCACCTGCGGCCCTGGATCCGAACCCTCGGGTGAGGCTGTTTGCATGCAAGCCCGAGGACGGATGAGACATTTAAATTTTACCAGCTCTCAGTTACGGGCTTGACACAGAGAAATGGCTGCAATCCTTTTTATCAGCCCAGAGAACAGGCACTAAATGACAAAATATCAGCCAGGGCCTGGATTCACGAAGCCTCCAAGTCCTAAAGCCGCTTCTTGGAATCTGAACGGCAGGCGAGGCCAGAGACAGACAGCGGGCGGGGCCTCGCCTTCCCACTCCTTGTCCTGTATCTGCTGTTTCTCCCAATCATTTTCTTCATCTGTCTGTTGATTGGTGTCAACCCCTTTTTTAAAAATTTTAATTCTTATTTATAGACTGACCTTAATAAACTCTCTTCGAGTACCACGGGTTTGTCACTGTCACGGATGAAAACATTATTAATGGCGGGCTTGGTGACCGAGGACGACAGCTGCCCTTTAAACTCTCTGCAGCTGACCGGACCGCAGAGGCTCGTCTGGGGAGAAGGCCGCGGTCGATGGGGTCGGGGTCAGCCAAGGTGGCCCATCATTAACCAGTGCCCTTCCCATCAGTGCGTCAACCATGCCTGCAGGTGGAGCCTTCTGATCCCGTACTCAGGAGCTGTCCCCAGCGCTCGAATGCATCGGAAGATCCACAGCAGTGGCCCTGGCCTATTTGCTTCAAATACAGACGGATAAACAGGAGGGGGAGGCAGCCAGCGAAGAAGAATGCATCTGATGTCATCGCCCGAGGTGGGGAGCCCTAGGAAGCAGGGGGAACAATCCGGGCCAGGCTTGGGGACGTGAGATCCTGGTCACCTAAGCCTTCTCCTGTGAGCTGCCACAGCCAGGCTGTTCTGGCTTTAAAAGAAAGCAACTCCTAAAGAAAGATTGGAGGCTTGGGTCCTGCAGCCTAGGTCAGGGCTCACGTACCCATCAGGCACAGCGCCTAGGGCCGCTGGAAAGGTCTCATTTCATATCAGAAGCAGAAACAAAAACGTTAATATAGCAGTTGAGAATATATAATAATGGGTCCAGCCTAGATTTTGTTCTCGATACCAATGCAGCCATAAAATATAATTCCAAAATATATCATACATATTTACATATTTTTATATATTTGAAAGTGTATATATAGGAAAATGGGGGAAGCATTCCACAAAGGCAACAAGCCCGTAGGAGCCACGAAAGTCCAAATGCAGCCACTGGTCCAAGCCCCGGGAGTTTTCGAACTACATCTGATACGCTTCCCGTGTGGACAACCCGTAATCTCGTTAAAAGGCATATATACCCTGGCTTTGTGCCTTGTCTTGTTACCTGAGATAAACGTTCCAAAGATGCTGGCTTGGGAGGGTGGAAAAAGAGGGCATCAAACTGTAAATCAAGGCTGCTCCCTCTCGCCTAAAAATTAGACAGACGTGTCTACGCGATGTCTGGGGCACGTTCTTAACAGGCCAGCCACCAGCCTGACTGCATGCGAAACGGGCTAAGTCCTCTCTGCTTGAAACACACGTTTTCCCCCAGCCATTTAAGGCAAGTTACCACTGACTTGGCGGAGTTGCCTCACACAGCACTTACTTTCCTCTTAGGAGGGGCCGGCCCCGCTCGGTGACACGGTTTGGGTGTTAAAGACAGAGCCGAAGGGCTGAGGCGGCCAAGGCTTCCCCAAGCACATGGCCGCTGGGACGTGGGGAGTCCTCCCCGGCCAGCGGGCCCGGAGCGGCCGAGGTAAATCATGCCACGTCCCCATTAACGTCTCGTGTTGTTGCAGGGTGGTAATTCTGACAGCAAAATAAGCCACCAAACTGCATATGCTATTGGGTGACATGTAATTTTAACTTCATTCAGGAGCAAGACTTTTGAGACATTGTTACCTGCGAGAGCAAGCAATAAAACAAGGATGTACGGGAATGTGTCAAATAGAGGACCTTCCTAAATTACGCCGGGAGGCACAGATTAATACATTTAATATATTCCGGTCATGAGTGAAGTGCTCGGAGCAGAACAACTGCTCCTTCAGCGATATCATTCACGGGAATGAACTACAGTCGCACTGACAGCCTGGAAAAATGCCCCCACTTTTCAAACTGTACAAATGGTGGTTGGACACAGTAACTCAAAACTGGACACTTCATTTCAAGTTTAAAGCTAGTGGCCCAGCCACAAACTATTACTCCATCTTCTTTATTTGTGGTCCATGGTTTTGTACTCTTTAAGAATCAAATAAATACTGGTGTAATGGTTAGCAACTGCCAGTTGAACGAAAAATACTGCTAAATTCACCAATAAGTCTTTTTTCCACACACACAAATTTATGCCCCAAGAACAGAGCCCATTCCCGCCACGGGGTCTGGATAGTTTTTTAATGTAGAGGGAGACTCACTTTAGTGATAAGAGTTTAAACCTGAACTCCTTTTTCCTTTCCTCTCGCTCATAGATCTAGCGCCGGGAACAGAGGGAGGTACGCAATCGGTATATGTAAGTGGAGGCACGTTAACTCGACCGTTCGCGGCTCGGCCTGGGCAGCCAGGGCTCCTGCCCCCCCACCCCGCCATGTCCAGTGCCACTTGGCTTCTAGAATTCAAATCGATGCTGCGAATCTTCCAGAGAGGATGGCATCCTGGGCGTCCACGATGCACTGAGTCCTGGCCAGCGTCAACATTTAAAAAAAAAATTTTTTTTTAACATTTATTCATTTTTGAGAGAGAGAGACAGAGTGTGAATAGGGGAGGGGCAGAGGGAGAGGGAGACACAGAATCGGAAGCAGGCTCCAGGCTCCGAGCCGTCAGCGCAGAGCCAGACGCGGGGCTGGAACTCACAAACTGTGAGATGATGACCTGAGCTGAAGTTGGACGCTCAACCGACTGAGCCACCCAGGCACCCCCCAGCGTCAACATTTGATATTATTGCTGTTTTTCAGAAGGTCTTTTTATTTTTTTTTGTTTTGTTTTAAAAATATCTCCTGTTTTTCAGAAGGTCTTTTTATTTTTTTGTTTTAAAAACAGCTTTATTGGGGCGCCTGGGTGGCGCAGTCGGTTAAGCGTCCGGCTTCAGCCAGGTCACGATCTCGCGGTCCGGGAGTTCGAGCCCTGCGTCGGGCTCTGGGCTGATGGCTCGGAGCCTGGAGCCTGTTTCCGATTCTGTGTCTCCCTCTCTCTCTGCCCCTCCCCCGTTCATGCTCTGTCTCTCTCTGTCCCAAAAATAAATAAAAACGTTGAAAAAAAATTAAAAAAAAAAATAAAAACAGCTTTATTGAGATATAATTCACATAGGATACAATTCACCCATTTAAAGTGTACAATTCAATGGGTTTTAAATTTTTTTTCATGTTTATTTATTTTTGAGAGAGACAGAGACAGAGACAGAGACAGAGACAGAGTGTGAGCAGGGCAGGGAGCAGAGAGAGAGGGAGACACAGAATCGGAAGCAGGCTCCAGGCTCTGAGCCATCAGCACAGAGCCCGACGCAGGGCTCGAACTCACAAACCGTGAGATCACGACCTGAGCTGAAGCTGGATGCTCAACCAACTGAGCCACCCAGGTGCCCCCAATTCAATGGGTTTTATTACAACTGCAGATATGCACAGTCATCCCCACAGTCCATTTTAAAACATTTTATCACCCCCCTCCAAAACACACGGGCTGTCACTCCCCAGTTCCCCTTAACCCTCAGCCCTAGGAAGCCACAAATCTACTTTTTGTCTCTGAAGATTTGCGGGTTCCAGATACTTCACATAAACGGAATCAAACAATATGTGGTCCTTTGTGACTGCCTTCTTTCACTTAGCATAATCTTCTCAAGGTTCACCTGTGTTGTAGCGTTTATCCGTAGTTTGTTCCTTTTCATGGCTGAATAATATTCCATCGCACCGATAGACCATGTTGTGTTCACCCATTCATTAGCTGATGGACCAGAATGCCCCCCAAGCTTCCCCCCTCAAGTCCTCATAGCAGGCTTACTATGTGCCAAATATGTAGAACGCAGCACAGCCTGTATTCATCATGGCTTTGAGTTCTTGAGATATAAGTGAGCCCTACACCCAGAGTCATTAGCTCCTGGTTTGTTGACAGATGGAGACGCAGAGGCAGAAAGCCAAACAAACCGTCTAATCATCTTACCTGGGGCATAGCTCTGAATGTGGCCTTCTGTTCAAGGATCTTTCTTCCGCACATGATTGGTACATCCCCCGTGGGGGCAGCCCAGTGCCCCGGGAAATGTCAACTCCTCTTGGTGCAGGAGGGAAGGAGCTGGGCTCCATTTTCTTCAGGAAGGCAGCCTCAGGGGTCCCTGAAAAGATAATGCAGGGTGAAAAAGCTGCAGATTTGGGGCTCAGCAGGGCTCCTGTGAATACCCACCCATGGGTGAGGGGTTGGCTGTGACTTAGCTACCCTTCTAAGGGTAGAAATCACATCGGGAGGCCGAGTAAGACCAGAAAGGGCTGGTTCCAACAAGGAAGCCAAAGCAGAGATTTGGGTACTGTGGTCCTCGCTTCTCCGTGTGCCCTACAGGGGGAGCTGAGAAATTGTGCCCTGGGCAGACACTGTCCATTCTCCCCTTTGTCCTCAATGACAAAAAGCCTGATTAGATCCAGGCATCAGTATGGCAGCTCAAAGACTACTTTTCCCAGCCTTCTCTTTGCGAGGCTTGGGCAGTGAGAAAACACAAAAGTTAGGCCAGGACCACCAAAAATAAAATTTTCATTATGAAAATTTTCCAGCATAAAGAAAGGTAGAGGGGGGTGCCTGGCTGGCTCAGTCAGTGGAGCGTGCAACTCTCGATCTTGGGATGGTGAGTTCGAGCCCCACGCTGGGTATAGGGATCACTTAGAAAAATATCTTAAAATCTATGACCCCCCAAAAAAGAGAAAAGAAAGGTAGAGGGACTAGGATAATGGGCACCCATACATACTCATCACCCAGATTCAACAGTCGTTAACAGTTTGCTTATTTGCTTATTTACATGACACTTTACATGTAAATATTTTAGGATGCATCTCCAGAAAAGCAGGACATTTTCTTATATATCCACAATACCCTTCATACCTAGTAAAATAAACAATGACTCCTTGTTATCGTCAAAGAATCAGCCCATGTTTAAGTTAGGATATCCATTTAAAAGTGGCTGACTCCAGGGGCGCCTGGGTGGCTCAGTCTGTTAAGCATGGGACTTTGGCTCAGGTCACGATCTCACAGTTTGTGGGTTCGAGCCTTGCTTCGGGCTCTGTGCTCACAGCTGGGGGCCTGGCGCCTGCTTCAGATTCTGTGTCTCCCTTCCCTCTTTGCCCCTCCCCTGCTCACTCTGTCTCTCAAAAATAAATAAACATTAAAAAAAAAAAAGAGGCTGACCCCGATGGGAGACAGGTGTTCTTTAGATCTTTCTCCCTTTATCCTTCTGCTTTCTAAATCGCAAACATGGAGGCTGGTGCTCCAGCAACCATCTTGTGACTCTGAGGTCAACTGGAGGACAAAACCAGAGAGAAGTACAGTAAAGCGGAAAGAGGGCAGAGTGGGCTGCCAGATTAGCAAAACTGAAACGAAACAACAAAAACAAGCAAGCAGATCCCCAAGCAAAAACCCACACAATACCGGTTTAATTGCATTTCAGCTAAACCGCAAATAATTAGTTTAGTATAAGTATGTCTCATGCCATATTTGGGACATCCTTATCTTTAAAAATGATTCACTATTATTTTTTTTAAATTTTTTTTTAACGTTTATTTATTTTTGAGACAGAGAGAGACAGAGCATGAACGGGGAAGGGGCAGAGAGAGAGGGAGACACAGAATCGGAAACAGGCTCCAGGCTCTGAGCGGTCAGCACAGAGCCCGACGCGGGGCTCGAACTCACGGACCGCGAGATCGTGACCTGAGCCGAAGTCGGCCGCTTAACCGACTGAGCCACCCAGGTGCCCCAAAAATGATTCATTATTTATCTGAGATTCAAATCTAAGCGGGCGTTCTGCATTTTGTATAGCTACCGTGCAATGGACTTGGGTTCTTGGTGCCTGTAGGCCTGCAAAGCACTGTCTACCTTCTTGCCCTCCCCCCATATCTAAGTAATTCATTTAATGAGCTCTGTTTAAGCACCTCAGATGTGCCAGGTCTCAGGCAAAAGCCCGTGTGGACACTGTCAAATGTGTCCATGAGATTCACAGTGTAGTGCGTGATACAGAAATTAATCCAGGTACCAGTGAGACGAACATTAAAAAGCAAGAGTAGGTTCTCTCCACCCCCATACTCATCCATACCCATCACTCCCAGGTCCCTGAACACTGGTTTGTTTCCCACCTCTGGCTTCTGCCCCTCATCCTGGGATGTTCTCATCCTGTACATCTGCTCCTTTCGCTTTTTCCATTCATTCCTTCATTCCGCAAACTCCGGTTAAGCACATGCTGTGCCACACCCCAGGGCACAGAAGGCCCTGCCCTCCAGGGGCTTACAGCCTGACTGCCCATCGCCAAAGTCTTCCTGCCAGCGCGGAGGCAGGACCGTGATGATGGCGGTACAGGCACAGGGAGCGGAGGAGAAGGCAAGCCCACAATAGCCTGGGGTTTGGAGGAACACATAAAAGCTCGCCAAGCAAGTGCCAAGTGATTGCAGCTGTGAATGGAAGGGAAAGTACATGACGTCAACCAAGCAGATGAGACAGCCCCCACCCTGTGACTGGCCCCAGCCAAGGCCCCTCCTTTTCTCCCCACGGGGAGCAGGCCAGATCCAGGGAGGTTTCCAGGTCCCTCCAGGGCTGACAGATCCCTGTGAGGGAGCCAGATGGCATCTGTCTGCCTCTGGTTACACCGCAGTCACATCCCGAACCTGCTTGGGCAGACGCCAGAACTTGGGCGTGTGAGTCACATGGTTCAGTGTCCTCGGCCATAACTTAATACTTTGCAAAATGAGGGGGCGCCTGGGTGGCTCAGTCAGTTAAGCCTCCGACTTTGGCTCGGGTCACCACCTCCCGGTTCATGGGTTTGAGCCCCACATCAGGTTCTGTGCTGACAGCTCAGAGCCTGGAGCCTGCTTTGGACTCTGTGTCTCCCTCTTTCTCTGCCCCTCCCCTGCTCTCCCTCTGTCTCTCTCTGTCTCTGTCGCTGTCAAAAATAATAAACATTAAAAATTTTTTTAAAAATACACATTCTCCAGTCCCCTCTGCCATTTTTGCAGCCTTCCAGGTCAAGGCTGGTTCAACCATGGTTAGCCATGATCTGGTTCAACCATCCATTTAACTGATGAATAAACCAAACTGCAAAGAGGGAAAAAAAATTTTTTTCCCAAGGTCACACCCAGCTCAGCTCTGCTAGAGCCCAGTTTCCCTGTCGTCTTGGCCCACACAGGTCCTTCCTGTGCAGTCGATGACAGAAATTATACCCCGTGAGAGTTATAAATAACACCTTGCAACCAACTGTTTGGGGCACCCCATCGATGGTCAAATCCCCTGACACACAGCCAGCCCTCCCTCAGCGTGGCGGTTACCCAGAAGCACCAGCCACCTTATAGGATGCGCACTGTGGCTCCAGGAGCTGGCTGACCTTAGGAGAAGCCCCTGGCAGACAGTGGGGGCATCCTGGAGACCCCGCTTTGGGGGGCATGGGGGGAGGCCTCTCCCAGCCTTATCTTCCTTTTCTTCCTGCAGGGACTCTGTCCTCCAACCCAGCTCGTGGCTTTGAGCAGAGGCAAACACAAGGAGGGAGCCAGGGCCAGATCTCCTGCTGAGTTAAGGGGGAGGCTGCCTAGAGGGAGCGAATTTGGGATTGCAGTCTCCTAGGGATAGAGTATTCAGTTGCCATGGGATTGCCATGGGAACAATGGCAGACTATGGGAGTGGGGGGTGGGCAGGTTTGGGGCTGGGTCCCCGGGTTAGGGGGAAAGGTGAGGGCAAGGTTGGAAAAGATTTTCTGGGAGGGAAGCCAGAAAATCGGGGTTTAGAAGACCTCTAAAGACCTGCTCTGACAACCCCTGATTGACTGATGAGGCCGGAGACGACCAACAACCCGCAGACGGCACACAGCAGAGAGGCCAGGCGTCCCAACTCCAAAGCCAGAGCTCCTCGCTCGCCCCTTTCTCGTCTGGGTGAGCCCGGAGCCCTCAGTAAACACCAGCACCCCCAGAGGTAGATGTGACCTACACGGCAGGCTGAGGATGCTCTGGAGTCCCATGATGTGGCCAGTGGAGACGAGCACGTCTTCTCAGGAGTGTGGGGCATTACCCTTCATGGACTCAAAGGTCAGGTGCCGGTTCCACCTTGCCGCGGGTGATGAAGAGCACAGAAGACAGATGGAGGCTGTTCCCACTCACAGTATGCTAATTCCGCTAACCAGTGGACCAGGAAATGGCTGGTCATTTGCACCGCCATCAAGACTCAGAGATGCTGCCTCAAAGCTCCCTTGTCTTTAACGCTGTCCCCCTGTTGAGGGTCCTCAGAAACAGTTGTTCCAGACTGTCTCCAGGGGTGCGGGCAGCAGGAGGGACGGGACAGGTGACCGATGTATGGACCTTCGAGGGGACCCTTCCTGCTCTCAGGCTGCCCTGCGCCCCGGCACCTCCACCTCTGCCCCTGTGCTCACTGGGTCCCCCTCCCAGGGCTGTGGCCGGGACCAGGACTCCGGTGGGCTGCCCCCAGGGCCATCAGTCTCCTGGAAAAGAACAGAATTGCTGTTGTGGTGAAGTAAGGGCCACCTCTGCACTGTCTGCCTGCTCTCAGCCCAGTGCTGGCCCTTTTCCATTGCTCCTGGGGTGGCAGGGGAGGGTGGGGCCAGAAGGCTGCCTGTTGTTTGCAGAACGGTTTTCAGATTGTGTAAGGCGCCTGAGGCCAAGGCCGAGCCTCTGTGGCTACCCTTCAATCCCTCTTAGGTCCATGCCTTGCAGCCCCAGTGCTGTGCACTTGAGTCCAGTCCGGCTGGGCTCCTTCCCCTCTGACCACAGTCACAGAGATTTGTGCTGACAGGTGCCATGGGAGGCCATCCAGACTGGGGGAAGCCTTCCCTGCCGGGATAGCACAAACCTGGAGAGCCCGCCCCACCGGCCCCGGAGTGAAATCTCAGGGGTACCAGTTCCTCTGTGTGAGAGTGTTTCCCCATCACTCCGGGCAGAGGTAGGTAAAGAGCTGCGCAGCTCTGAGCTCCTAATATTGGAACGTATGCCTTTTGTCCTAGGGATCCCGAGATATCACCTGGGCCACACAAGGCCCACGTCATTCTAGGAACATTGGTGCTCGACAGAGGTAATGTAATAAAACCGGGGACTCCTTTCTTAGCAAATGGTGATGAGAAAAGAGGCTTGATGTGGAATTAGCCTTAAAACTCACCTTTGTCTTACCACTTAAAATTTGTGTTATGACTTACTCAAACAAACGTATCTTGCTTTTTTTTTTTTTTTTTTTGAAATTAAGGATATGATTGCATCTATAATCTTGGCCCGAGAGAAGAATGAAGCGAATGTTGATTTGGGGAAGTACGCTTTTCAGCACAAAACTGTGTGATGGCTCACTCTGTGGGCCACTCTGGGTGGGTGATCCTCACAGCACTGTCTTACAGAGGGTCATTTTTGTGAGATTATCCGGAGGCGCCATACGTCTTCATGAGCACACGTCTTAATCCCCGGCCCTCAGATTGTTCTCTCCGGGGTGTCTGCTGTGCCCACGCCCTTGCCCGTGCTTCTCTTCAAATTAAGAATGGCTAGATCCTCCTTCGCCAAGAGCTTTGCACACGAACGCTTCCCCGGCACCATTTTCACGACACCACGAAATCTGCAAGGTTGGCACAATTTGCAGTTTCCCTTTGTGATCGATTTATTCCTTGCAATCGATAGATGCGGGTTTGCACAGGTGAGCAAAGATGGCCGCTGGAGCTCCGCAGGAAGGGACATGCGGTGCTGGTGGGCACGACTTTTACGGATGGTGAGTTCCTTGGTGAACAGAGTGATGATCCCTTTCACTGCCCTAAGGAAGCCACGTGACCCAAGGACTCAGGTACCGGATCCTAGGATAGTGATGATCCATGCATGGTGGTTCTCCTTTTATGTATCCAGATCCTTCTCCAGACAAGACGCGGCTTCATCCTGTGTTGTCCCTGCGGGTCCTTTATGGACCATGTCTGAGACTCATCCTGATAAGGGCTCCTGACCATGCCTCTGAAAAGGGTCAGGCCAGTTCTAGACAGCAGAGCTGCAGCAAAAGAGAGCTCCACACCTAACTGGGATGGCCTCGAACTGGTTCTGGCAGTCTTGTCTTCCCTGGACAGGGCACAGGATTCCCATCTGAGATGACACATCCTGTACCATTTTCCCAGGGGCAGCAGGCAGCCGGATTTAAGGACTCAAGGAGGCGATGGACAGTACTTTGGGAAACCCAAACACGGACCGGATGTTTCATTAAACACCAGTGATCTTCCAGGTTGTAAGAATATCAACAAGTAAAATTTATTGAGTGCATACTATGTGCCAGGAACTGCACTAAGCATGTCACAAGTATTACCTTAGTTAACGCTAACTGCACTTTCCGTCTTACCCCTGTTTGACAGTTGAGGAAATAAAGACACAGATGATTTTTTTTTCCACATCACACGAGTGGTAAATGGCGAATGGAGGTTTGAACCCAGACGATCCGACTCTAGAACTCATACTCCTGGTGGACATCGTGTTGGAAAGTAACTCGCCTTTTTTCTTCTGGGTCTGAAAAATGCTGGGGGGCAGAACTGAGGTGTTATGGGATTGTCCAGCCCCTCGCCCACATTTGATAAATGTGGCCTCCAACATCCATAGCCACGTGCCATAAAAACCCAGAGCCTCCTAAACTAGTAAGTGTACATTATGTGTAGTCATGAATCCGCTCAGAAAAGTCTATGCACAAGTCGAGAAACGGTCTGTCTGTTAGGAAAGGTGACCCCAGAAAAGCTGTTGTCGACCAGTCTCAGCAGGCATGGGAAATATTTTCTCAAAGATGCCTCATTTCTTGGAACTAATAAAATAATTAGGTTGAACATGCTCAATGCAGACTTTCCCCTACCAGCGAGCTCTTTCACAGCCACTGAAAAGTCACTTTTTGGGGGGCTCATTATCCCTCAAGATCTCGTGCTGCTCATTTGCATATGAAAGAGGAAGTTCATAAAAGCCCTTTCTTATTTTCTAACACGAGTTCAAATCAGGGGCCATTATCACCCTATAGAAAGACCCAAATGGCATATGGATCATTCTGGAGAAGGGTGAGCTCCTTTTAAGAGAATTGTTTTAGTTTTTGCAGGAAATTAATCAGAGGGATGGGCTTTGTGGAGCGGGAGCAAATCTAATCTGTCCTTTGTTCAAATTTGCCTTGCTCCAATTCCTAGCAATTGTAGACAACATGCTCTTTTGTTCGGGAGACACTTGTTACATGCATAATTAGAGACTGCAGTAGCTGTGTTTAAAGAAAAACTGTTTTCCAATGTAATGTGTGATCTTGATAATAGTATTTTCATCAAAGGTAGCAATTACATTCATTAAGCTGGGACTGGCGTGGCGGCAAGGAAATTAAGTGGAAAGTGAATAAAAAGCTCCCCTCCCCCTTTTGTTATCTCCTTCTCTTTATAAGTTGAAATGCACCATGGTGAGCTGGGACTGAGGAATACATAGTGAATATAAAAAAATAAAGTCCTCCTTAACCTTTCTGAATAATGACCCTGCAGATATCCTAGGGATGGCAACTATAGATGCACTTTTCAAATTAAAGGGCTTTATTCTACCTTAATTTCCTATGCAAGTTTTAAACGAGCTCAACATATGATTCAGGTCTTCAAAGGCTGCAGGGCTCTTTAGGATTAATTCCCTGTTCTTTGCACCCATAAATTAATAGTTTTGTGTTCTCAAAAAACCCACAACAGGGCACACATCAACCAGTTTAGGAAAGAAATAAGGCCATTTGCCTATTTTTAATTAACTATTCATTTAGGCTTCCTTGTATTTTACTTTTTAAAGATTGCTGTAAATGAAGTCCACACATTGTGTGTGTGTGGGGGGGGGGGCGGGAAACGTAGCACAGGAAGAGAGCCCCCCCAGGTTCCTGAATCTCACTGTGTTGCTGTGAGAAATTTATTCTGGAAAAGACCAAAAAATATATATATATATATATATGTGTGTGTGTGTGTGTGTGTGTGAGTGTGTATATGTGTGTGTGTCTCCACAGATGTTCTGTGTCCTTCCCCCCCTCCCCCGCCCCGCCCCCATTCCCGATTAAAAGTCCTGCTTGAAAAATGTCCTTGCAATGCCTCAAAGGGCTTTGATGATTTCAATTTTATTCAACAGAGCACAATGATAGCCAGACATTTCTGGGCAAAAGTAGATGGAAATATGCCACCTCCTATCAGCACCCTAGCTCTGGCCAATGTTTGACCTGAAAAGCTTTCCGAGAAAATGAAACCAGTCCACAAAAATCAATTGGGGACCCCTATTTCTTGTGATTGGACACGCACAGCTCAGCGGCAAGAATCATTATCTCTAAATTGATTGACCCAAATGTCATGCAGATCATCTTGGAGCGGAAGCCAAAGTGCTTGAACAGGCTCCGCATTTTCTGCTGGCTGCACCGCCAGATGCGGCAGTGGCCTTGATGCCCGCTCTAACCAAGCGGGTCAGGGTATTTCACCCTTGGCTAAGGGACTTGCTATAATTTGAGGGAAAAAAAAATGGGACTTCAGAAGTTTTCAACGTTACTTTCCGACCTGTTCGTTAGCAGTTGGTTTGACTTTATGAGTCAGGAGGAGCCAGGAAACTAGGCGGTAGAGTAAGAGCGAACATCTACAGAGTGGCTTTCTGGATACCAGGTTCTCTGCTAAGGGGCTTGGAATACACGCATTGTATACCTTCTTCATAATGGTAAGCTGTCGAGCACAATTTCCATTTTACAGTTCAGACTGAACTGTAAAACTGAGAGGTTTTATTTATCTCTCAGAAAATAAAACACCAGAGAGGTCAACTGAGCCACCCAAGCCATACAATTAAGTTGGGGAGCAGACAGCCACATCCCGGCAGTCTGATATCCGGGCCCAAGCCCTTGGTCATCCACTGCACCATCATGGGAGCAAAGGCCCTCACTCTCCCGGGCTCTGGTTCTCTCAAGGTGAGTAAGAGGGTAGCTGACAAGTCCCTAGCGTCCCAAGCAACAGCTTACGACTCTGAGATTTTTCAGAAGACTTTTCAGGTTATCTTGTCCCACCAGCTAGTTTGCTTTGGGGGGTCTCCTATGTAGTCTCCATTGCAGAGAGAGGATGAGGCCAGGGACCCAGGGATCACAGCGGCTGAAGATCTCAGGAAGTGGTCCAATGACAGGGGGTGGGTGGTGTGGATCCCTGTGCCCCAACACAGGTGAGCAAGAAGGAAATCACATGTTCCTTTAGGTTTGATTGTACAAGATTATTGAGTCAGAGTGTTGAGGATCTCTGCTAATAATCATCCCCAATTACCCTGGACCGAGTCCCTGGCTCCTGCTAGGGGGACAAGTCCCTTGACAACAGTCGATCTCAGCTCACTACAATAGCTTAGTTACTGCAGTCTCGTGTCTATTTTGAAGCTGTACCGTGAATGTCAGCACTGGCCATGCCTGTCTGGGGCTCTAACAGCTTGGGTGTGTGTGTGTGTGTGTGTGTGTGTGTGTGGTAGGGTGGGGAGAGTGCAGGGTCTCTCTTGACTTTTTCCTTTCCTCATCTGGGGCTGGGGTTGGTTGTGGAGTCGGGGAGCGAGGAGGGAGAGCAAAGAGAACTCTGCCTCCTCCTATGGCCAGGCGGGGTGCAGTCCCTCGCGGACCTCGTTGTGCTGGCTTCTTCTCTACGCACAGGATGCCGGAGTGTTGGCGACACCAAGTCCTGCTATCAAGGACTTGCTCTCTGGGCCCTGGGGGTCTCTTCTAGCAAGAGTGGCTACATTCTACTGCTGGCTCCATCCTCTTCTGTGCATACCTCTTTGTCCTCAACATAAAGGATTCCAGAAAGATCAGATAACACGATCTCATTTACCTCCTGAGCCAACTCTCAGGCCTGCCGGTATGTGCAGAACCCACGTGCTTTCACTTTTTGGAACCAGGAACTCAAATTAGGGTGGTCTGGGCCTCTCTCTGGGGGTCCTTTCATCATGTCATTGCTTCCCGGGTCTTTCCTCTCCTGCTCTTATGCAAAGCATCAATCTACGGGCCAAGTAAGGCATCCACCTGTGAACAAAATGCCAGGCTGCCTTCCTTGTAGGACCCTCAACCACCTTGACTTCGGGGAAGTAAAGCACCCTCCCCTCCCTCTCAGCCTATGCTCCTCTCACGTGGACCATGGCTCGTGGCACCTCTCTGAGGCCTGTGAGGAGGTAGGTGGTCCTACCCCTGGTGGCTTTCTGAACTTACAACATGAGGCACTTAGGTAGGCCGACCTTATCATTTATTGCCCAAACTGGGAAGCCCTTCTGAAAGTGAAAGATGGCCCTGTTGACAATTATTCTGAGGCAACAGGCATAAACTGGGACTGTCTGGGCACCTCCTTGCTTGGCTTCTCTGCTTCGTCTGGGACATGTCTGAGATCAAGGCCAGAGGGCTCTGCCTGCAATCCAGCCTCCTGGTGTCCCCTACACCGTTCCCTCTGGCTCACATTCCCAGGATGCTAGTCTAGGCTACACGTAAGGCATGAAGGCCTCTCTCTCCTCTCCTGACCTGGGAAACCCCTTTTTAATTTGGGAGACATTCATCTCTCCTCAAGCCTTATCTTCCATATTGGACTTAGGTGTCTCTTCTCCTTCAAACTCTGTTTCCACCGAAAATAGGAACAGAAGTCAGGAAGGGCTGCTGCCAGCCTTGTGTGAGGCAAGGATCACGGAACCTCCTTGCATGGGGAGAAGGGAAAGGAGAAAATACCAAAAGAACACCAAAACAATCTCTGAAAATTAATCTTGCCACACTGCTTCAAAGCCAAAAGTTCTCGGAGAACGATGATGTTTGCTTAGTCAGGCACTCTGGGCATCGTTTGTTCTTTGGAGGAAGCAGCTGCTGCGTCCTCTAGAGCAGCCCAGACCTACGGAACTTTCCACGATAACAGAAATGCTCTATAGCTGTGCTGCCCAATACGGTGGCCACCAGCCAAACGTGGCCAGTGAGCGCTCTGGAACATGGCTAGTGCTCCTGAGGAATCGAATGTCACATTTTATTTATTTTTAACTAACTTAAATTGAAATGGTCACACGGGGTTAGTCAGTAGCTATCATAGTGGACAGCACGGGTCTAGAAAAATCATTGAAGAGGAGAGATAGAATCCAACTGACGTTTAAAAGACTGTCATCGGCGGATAGGTGGCAAATGGGTTGGATCCTGGGAAGAGAGGAAGCTGGGAGCTAATTAGGGGGTACTGTCCCCAGACTGAGATCACACCTTGGATTGGACTAAAGTGCCAGTAGAGATGGAAAGATGTACAGATGAAGAATTATTTTGGAGGCAGAACCAGCGAAGGCGGCCCACAGGCGACTGGGCTTTCCATGTGCCACTACCAAGACCACACTGGCCTCTAAACAGATCACCCTCTGTAGGAACCCATTCTGAATCATTCATTGCGCTTCACAGAGACCCCTGACCCGGGACATGTCTTCTTTCGGTGGTGGGCACAGCTGGTTACCATATGTACAGGTTCGAACGGTGTCTCCCACAATTCATGCCCACACTATGAGCGTGACCTTACTAGGAAATAAGACCTTTGCAGGTGTCATCAAGTGAAGATGAGGTCACACCGCATTAGGGTGGGCCCCAAATCCAATAGGGCTGGTGCCCTTAGAAGACACGGGAAACGCGGATACTTCACACGGAAGGAAGACGGCCATGTGATGATGAGGTTGAGTTGGGGCCTGTGCTGCCATGAGCCAAGGACCCCAAGGGTGACTGGCAGCCCCCGGAAGCTAGAAGAGGCAAGGAAGGAGCCTCTCCTAGAGTCTCCAGAGGGTATATGAGCCCACCAACACCTTGATTTCAGACTCCCGGCCTCCAGAACTGTGAGACAACGCTTTTCTGTCGTTTTCAGCCACCTCATTTGCGGTAGTTTGTTCCGGCAGCTCTGGAACATAGATGCACCGGGCCAGCATCCACTCCCTGTTGCCTTCCTAGCAGATCTAAATTTTGTTTTGGTAACTACCCCTTCCCCGGTAGCCGTGGACGTCAGGGAGCCAATCTTTCCTGGGTGGGTGCTGTTGATCTGGAGACAATCCTACCTTCCTTCCAAGGGAGGATTTTGGAGTGCGTACGTGACCCGAAATTGGCCAGGATGGTCCGAAGAGTAGTCTGTGGAGGCCATCTGTTTGCACGGCTTCTCCAATGTTCTTCTCTCCTGGGACATGACTGTGTCGGTGGGTAACACCTCCAGCGGCTGCAGCCACCTAAGCCCCGGGCTCAGGATGATGTCCGGGAAGGATGGCGGAGCACAGAGATGGAAAGAGCCTAAGTCTGTTGGCCTTGGTAAGCTGCTGCTTCAACTGGCTCTGGGGCCTTGGGCCTCTGGGCTTTCCAAGCTATGTGACGTAACAGACACAAGGCTCATTCCTCCTCCATCCAAGTGACTTAACAAAGTACAAACCCAAAGAGAGCCGTGTTGGCAAACACCATTGGCCCCGTCCGGCTGCTTTTCCAAATGATATTTCAGCTCCTGTGGCAACTCCTGCTTGATTAGAAATGATGAGTAAAAGAAAGGGGAAACACTTATTAAGATGCTACTCTGACCAATTCGCTCTTCCTACCTGGCCATCCATCCCATGGATGGTTTCTCAACACCTGGTCTCAGCTCTTTTGGAGGCTGGGGCAGGAGCAGTATCTTTTTTTTTTTTTTAATTTTTTAAAATGTTTTTATTTATATTTGAGAGAGAGAGAGAGAGAGAGAGAGAGAGAGACAGGGTGCAGCGGGGGAGGGGCAGAGAGCGGGAGACACAGAATGCAAAGCAGGCTCCAGGTTCTGAGCTGTCAGCACAGAGCCTGACGCGGGGCTCGAACCCACGAACTGTGACATCATGACCTGAGCCAAAGTCAGATGCTTCACCGACTGAGCCACCCAGGTGCCCCAGGGAGCAGTGTCTTATAAGCAAATTTATTTCTCACAGAGGCTGGGAAGCCCCAGATCATGGCACAGATTCGGTGTCAGATGAGGGTCGTCTTGTTGGTGTGTCCTCACATGGCCCAAAGGGTCAGGGCTCCCTCGGGGGTCCCGCTTATAAGGGCACTAATCTCATTCTTCCCCACCCCACCCAAAGGCCACACCTCCGACGCTATCACCTTGTGGGGTAGGATTTCAACGTGCGAATTTACGAGGACCAATATCAGACGGGCAAGATTCTTTCACTCGTCCCCCAAGATGGGCGATTCCACCAAAGCTTTTCATGGTTCTGGCCGGCGTCTCCCTTCTGTCCCTGGCTATCCCAAAAGTTTCCCTCATCCAGAAAAGAAAATGCATCCCCTAATTTCAGAAGACCTCACAAACCACCTTTTAATCCCTCCAACTTAGTTTGATGTATTTCTCCATCTTTTTTCCCTTACTAATAAGAGGCACCCAGAGTGCCAGGGGGGCTCAGTTGGCTAAGTGTCCCACTTGGGCTCAGGTCATGATCTCACAGTTCGTGGGTTCGAGCCCCGCCTCAGGCTCTCTGCTGTCAGCACAGAGCCCACGTTGGATCCTCTGTCTCCCTCTCTCACTGCCTCTCCCCTGCTACCACTCTCTCAAAAATAAACATAAAAAAAAAAAAGAGGACCTCAGTCATCCTCACAAACTCAAGCTCAGCTGCAAACCTTCAGATCCTTGCCTGGACTCTCCCTCAGAACCCCCCCACCCACCCCTGGCGCCATGGTGCTTCCCCAGGCTCAGGACTGCTGGAGGCCTTCCCTCTGCGTGGGCTTCTCCCTGCCACCCCCACCAGCACCCCCGGGGGGTTCCCCAGGCTGCCTCTTTGCTTGTTCTTAAGATACAGGCACCTTTCCACCCTGCCCCTGAAAGCCAGGACCTGATGACCCCTGGCTCCCAGCCTCTTCTCAGATATTGCTCTGGGGGGAAGGAGGATTTGCTCAGGAAATGGACAAATTCACTGACTTGTTACATCGTTCCTCTCAGAGAACAAGAATGCAGTACATTCTTGCAGAGTCCATGGTCATTTCCCAAAGCGATGAGCTTCCTCTTTCTGGCTCCTCTGTGTTCCAGTGGGCACTACCAGAACTTTCCATGAATTGGTATGGTTTCCCAACAGTTTTACGTGGTGGTTGACATGATGCGATATTCATAATTCACATGACTTTGAACTTGGATTATTTATGTGACCTACGTGTAACGTGCACGGCACATGATACCCACTCGATGGTAACTGGATGCTAGATTTGTGAATGGTCTTTTTTATAAAAAGTATTTAATAGTTCAAATTTCCAAAATGAAAATGTCTTATAGCTAGAGTGTTATTTTGCTTTTTCACATCAATGATTTTAAGTACTTTAAAAATAACTTTGGAAAACGGGTAAAAATAATTTTCAAATTTTTCATTAACTTTAATTTGCATTTTTAATGAAAATACATTCCAGTTTTGTACATTATGAATAAAATTATTTTTAAAACTCCCGTGGCTCAGGAGCATGTATATGATCTTAACAGAAGTAAAACACACAAATATAAAAGTTAGAAAACACAAAAACTCGAACTAAATAAGAAATAGAAAAGCTTCATAGAGGGGCGCCTGGGTGGCTCAGTTAGTTTAGTGTTTGACTCTTGACTTTGGCTCAGATCATGATCTCACGGTTCATGGGATCAAGTCCCAAGTCAGGCTCTGCACTGTTGCCTCAGAGCCTGCTTAGGATATTCTCTCCCTCTCTCTCGGCCCCTCCCCTGCTTGCACTCTCTCTCAAAAAAAAAAAAAAAAAAAAAAAAAAAAAAAAAAAAAAAAAGAAAATCCTCATAGAGGTGGTCCACTCACATTTTTAAAACTCATAATAACCAAGTGATCACAAACAGGACATTACACATTCTTTTTTGTTGTTTTCAGATCTAATTTTAAGTAACGTTTCCACCCAACGTGGGGCTCCAACTCACAACGCTGAAGTCAAGAGTTGCACACTCTATGGACTGAGCCAGTCAAGTAAATGCCCCTACGCATTCTTTACTGAATGAAGATTTCCTTACCAATCAGAACAATGAAAATGTATGTGAAAACGTTTTCAGTGGATCCACATCAAATTAACATCCCTGCAATTGTACCCCTTTTCATTAAAGATGTTATCACTGACAAAACAATAAGACTGTGGCTCAGCTCCCAGTTGAAGGCTAGCTCCAGGCTCACGAACACGCAGGACCAGCCGGTTCAACCCTCAGAGGGCATTTGCAGAGATGCTGGGGGATCCTGTGTTCTTTCCCCAGGACGTGCGGACACTGCCACAGGTCTCAGAGGAAACCCACTGACTGAAATAGTAGCAAAAATGATAGAGGAATTAGGGGTCGAAAAACCGTTAGGAGTTAAGGCCCTAGGACAATAACAGGACTACAAGAGAAATGAGTCTTGAGAGAAGTCACACAAGAGACTCAAAACTAACCAACCAACCAAAGAACCCACCCTGAGAGCACGCTCTTCTGCTGGTTGTTAACAACTATGAGGGTTTTCTCTCAAGAGATACTCCTTTCAGATGCCTGTGGAACATTCTGGCTTTTGCATCATCATGTGCAACCCTTTCCCCCAAGGGGCCAGTGGTGAATGTTGCAGTCTTTGAGTAGGATTCAGGTTCTTCACCATCTATCAGTCAGAGGTGATGAAGCAACTTTTTTTTTTTTGAAATTTTGATTCTTCTGGAAAACTGCCCTTACGTGCTGAGGCCCAGAACGAATTCCAGGCCAAAAACATCAGCTGGCCTGTGTCGAACATCTATACAAACTTGGGGACTACTGAGGTCGAGAAGTGCGTTAACTCAAAGACCACACAAATGCTTGCACCAAATGACGACCTGGTTTGTGAGAACATGACCGGTTGACAGAGCCTAATTGCTTTTTTTTCTTTTTTGGAATCTTAAACAAAACAAAAACAAAACACACCTTTCTGTATCCAGCAACTGTTTTCACATTAGTACATTTCAATCTGAGTAATTCCCAAGACTTGCCCACTGGATAAGTACAGGGCTGTCTTAGTTTCAAAATGCTCTTTATTAAAATGCGCTTAAAATGAGCTTAGCAGCAATCAATAAGCATATCCTTAGCCTTTGTCTACTTGGAAAAATCAATTGGGTTGATAAGACGGAGTATTAATGTGCAAAGGAACTGCGCATACGTTACACAGTGATAGGTTTCTGTCATATGACCACGTGCAAAATAAAGCCACTCAACCAGATGTATTCCCTCCAGCCTCCCTGACCCTCCAAAGGTACAAAACCTTAAGACTCTGGAATTACTTGTTAGCTTACATCGCCAAGAGAGACAGAGAGAGAAAAAAAATCCATTTCTCTCTAAGAAAAATTATTAGGTTTAAAACACTGCATCTAAGGTAATTTATCCGTAGTTTCTTCATTAACTCTCTTGCTAATAAAGGTAAGTTTTCATTAAACAAGCCCCACCAAGCCTCCTATTTTGGTGTGGGAGAAATGCAATGAGCACATTGCCCTAAATTGCTTTTGGTTCCACAGAACTAGGAAAACAGCTGGTGCATAGCTTCTCAATACCACATGAGGAGAGAAGCAGGGTAATCTGTAATGAGCTAGTCACCTCTGAACTCAGTAGGATGAAGGGGAAGGTGTCCTGCCCCTTCCACCTGCTGCCTCTCTGGCCCTCTAAACAGGTGGGTTTTTAAGGAAGGTCTGGGGTTTTGTTAGCTGGTCCTGCTATATTGGGGTGCTGGAAAGTTGCAAAGGAACGTGGACTCTGGGGCTGGAATCCCTGGAACACTCAATTCTTAGTGTGCAATGAAAAATCCCCCGAGGGATTCTGAAACGGATTCCAGGCCCAGTGATTTGACTGGTAGAGCAGGATCTCAGGTGAGTTAGGGGCAGAAGGTCTGTGACAGGGCTGTTCCACTCTCCTGAGGACTTCATCAGTCTTTACACCATCAGTAATTACGGAAGACTGCCAAGTCTCTCCCTCCCACCCTAATCCTTCCAGGCATTTTAGACATAAATTTCCAAGACCCTGCTGGACATCCTACCAGGGCAGATCTGAAAATAAGCATCGGACCTAATGACTAGCAAATTCTGGGGATGGCATTCCACAGTCTGCCTTTTTTAAACTCAGTTATTCTAGAGCTCAGTGAAGGCTTTGAACAGAGGACGGTAGGAGGTACAATGGTAGAATCTTGATAAATGGTAGAATTTCCATTTAAAAGGAAAGAAACCAGTAGCGTCAGCCAACAGTTGGGTGTTTTGTCAAAAACAAAACAAAAAACAAAAAACGAAGGAAGCAGAGAGCCTTAGGAAGAAGAGGGTGGCCAAAAGTATAGTTTGGAATGGATATAATAGATCACCAATTAAAGGTAAAAAGATAATTTTTGAGAGTATTGTTTAAGCCCACTGACAAAAGTGAATGTCAGCGAAGATGAGATTAAAGGAGCAGGCCCTGAGCCGAGGCCTGTGGCCATGTGACCACCTGTCAGTGCTATGGGGCAGTGCCCCACAGGGAAGTTTTATTTTTTTAAAGATGGGAGACTTGAACGCTGTTAGAGATTGAAAGAGGGAGCCAATGGGGCCAGATAGGCTACAAATAAAATTAAGGGAATAATGACCCAAGGTCTCAGGGAACATCGTGTCTTCCTTTATTATTACTATTATTTTTTGGTGTTTTCCAAACAGACTAGCTTTGACCTTTTCCATAGAATCTGATTTAAGAGGCAATAATTTAATCAGGGGTTGGCAAACTTTTCCCTAAGGGCCAGACGGTAAATATTTTGTGGGCAAGAGGCAAAACTGAGGATATTATGAACATATTTATATGCCATCTAAAATGTAAAAAAAAAAGTTTTCCTTCGCAGGTCATAAATACTAGGCTTGGAGATCTCAGGTCCGATCACATAAAATCAAACTACGACAAGAGGCAAGATGCTAACATCAAGGCCAGTGCAGGTGGCCCAGTTTGCAGCTGAGTGCGAGAAACCTCCCTGGGGAAGTCCTGCTCAGCAAAGCAAGACGTACAAGGCTTTGTGCGGGACAGCTGTTTACACTGGGCCAGTGCGACTTACCCACAGAGGCCAACCCTTCAAGGGACTAGGTTTCAGATCCCTTTCGGTCCTGTCAGCCTAGTGTCCTGTGTGGCTGGACAGAGCTGCCTACTTGGCTGTGGCTCGTTGAGAAAAGCAGAAAAGTCCGTGAAAGGTAAAATGATGCACCAAAGTGAAAATTCTCAGCAACCCTACAGGTAGCTTTATTTTCGAATCACAATTACTCTTACATTTATTTAATTACAAGTACTATTACACCCCGTTATAAAACTTCCAACAGTATAGACGATGCCAATGACCCCCAGGGCTACCTTCTCACGTGCCAGCACAGGCCCTCGGTGCAGTTATCAGCGTGGCCACCGCACTTCCCGAGCTCATTCTAAAAACTTCTATGCCTGCTTGGACTTACCGAAATAGATCTGTACCATTCTGGGCAAATATTCGAGGTTATGTGGCTCTTAAACTGCCACATGGGATGTACAATGTGTAATTCCATCGTTTATTTATTCTCTCGCTACGTGTCTACTTTCTCACTACTACAAACTCTGCTGTCCTAAGAGTCTGGGACCCGCCTTCTTGGCCGTCCTCCCTTAGGCACCCGACCAAGACAGCTGGGCTTCCCACGCCTCTGTCCACAATCGTAACCTGTATTTTCATGTTGTAATTAACCAAAGTTGTTTAAAGCTATGGTTCCCTTTTTTGTATTCTTTTTGTTATTTATTTACTTACCATCGTGTATGGTGAAGGTTGCCTGTAAAATTTGGGTTTTTTTTTTTCCCCCCAGAATTTGTAGCAATTTCCTGGAGAAGGGTCGTTCGTTTGCATTTCAAAAGGACAGTCCTGCCCCCGTTGACACCAATTGTAACTTCTGCTATCCCAATCCTCTGTTATCTGTTCTTACCTTTTTCTACTAGGCTGGTTGATTTCTGAGTCAGCGCCCAGGATGATGGTTTTGTCGATGGTTTTCATTGTATTTCCATTTGTTTTGCTCTATATAGTTCCCAGTTATGTTGTTAGAGACATAAAGTTCACGACTATTGGGCCTTCTTGGTGAAATCTTCCTATTTTCTCATGGATATTCTTTACGACTATTTGTGCCTTTAATTCGGTGCTGGTACTTCTTGAAGCAGTTGTGCGGTCTTTTCCCTTCAACGTTCCTGTTGTTTGGCGTTTCTAACCGTAGGTAGCTGGGAGTTGTATTTTCCTTTTGTCCCATCTTAACATCCTTTCTTTTTCATGCGTGAGTTTAACCCACGTATACCTATTATGTTTGGCTGTACCCCTACCTTATTTTGTGTCCTACTTACCACGCTTTCTTTAAAAACAAGTAACTTGCAAAGTTAGCTTTTCCCCTTTATATTGTAGCTATCCATACAGATAACTGCACATCAAACATCCTATACCACCACTCAGCTTTTTATCCTGCTCTCTCATTCTTCCTGTCTCAGGGAAACTTCCAGATCACTCTGGAGGGCAGGACATTTTCTGGTATTGCCTTAGTGCCCTTTTTAGTACTTTGCCCTCCTTCCAGCCACATCTCTCCGTCACCCTATCCACCCCACTCCCCAGTCTTTCTCCCAAAACACACAGGCTCCCACCACCCCTAATGATTTCTTTTGCAGGCCTGCTAGCTACCCTTCCCTGTTTGAAAAGATCATCCTGGCATTTTACTGGAAGCCTCCTGAAGGTGAGCAAACCCGTAAGACCGGAGGAACGAATCTGGGGTGGCCTTCATCAGCCAGACTGCCTGAATTTGAATCATTTCTGTCATGTACCAATAAGCATCTTATTGAACCTCTCCATGCCTCAGTCTCCTTGCCCGTAAAATGGGCTAACAGGAGCACCTACTGGAAAGGGTTGTTGTGAGTTAATATATATCAAGAGCACAGAATAGCAGGTGGCACATGGGAAGAGCTCAAGAGACGTTAACGCTTAGTGTTATCATTCTAAAGGATCTAAAGAAGTACTTTTGCATAGGGTTGGGCTTGGTAGTTTCCCACTCAATCTCTGTATGAGGAGGCACCAACGAGGACAGAAAAATGACCCCTGAGATCAGCACACGTTTCACTAAGTATCTACTTTCTCATCCCCGTGGGGCACTTTCGACCCTTGGACACAGTGAATGCTCGGCACAGGTCGCTGAACGACCGATACCTGGATTTCTGAAGTAGCATAGGAGGGAACGGGGAACAGATAGGCTGAAACCTGCGGCTTCGGGCTATAGAAGATCACTGAGTAAAAGGCACAACGATATAAAATTTCCAGAAGTAGTACTAGAAAGCACAGGTATAAATATCAGCTAGATGAGATCTATCCTGTGAAGGTGTGCTCAAAACAGGTGACCTCGCAAACTGAAGAGTTCCTTATTTTGCTGAAAAAAAAAAAAAAGGCAAAAAGAAAAAAAAAAAAGAAAAAAGGGTCCTCCAGTAAAATTTTCTTTAGCATCAGAATTTAAACTTGGTCTACATCGTAGGACCTCTTCTCTGAAAACGAAATTGGCTTACAGGAGAGGCAAGCTATCAGGCTGGCAAACAAAAGTGTTATGTATTTTGCAGGAAGATTACACCATTTTGTTACTTCATCTGTATGTGGAATGAACGATTTTGCTTTGTCAGAGCGGCAAAAATCTCCAGTTAACTTAGTGCCGTAGTTTTTCATTCTCCACAGAATACGGACTTTGTGACACTGAGTAGTCTGATTGACATACACCGTTCCCTTCATGAAGGATCAGCAAAATACAACAGTGAGGATAGAACTGGCACATTTGCTAACATATGTCATAAACGTTAAACCAAATCATACACAATAATCTTCACATGTGACATGCCAGCTTCAACTGATGGCAGCTGGTGTCTTTGGCAGGAGATTAATGTATGTAAGTCATGACAGTGATCAATCACAACACTTCTGAAACGCTCTTGGTCAGTTAAAAGAAATAAATCAACAATCATACTGAAATATAGTAAGAATGAAATCCAAAATCTGCTGAACAGAGATGATGTCAGGTAGGAGGAAGAACACTGTATCGGGAGCCGTACACTTGGATTCTTGTCTTGTTTTGTCCTTGGTGGGATGACCTTGGGCAAACATTCTGGGTCATGAATCTTTCGCGTTTAAAACAAAGAGTCGGCCGGATAGTTCTCTAAGGTCTTTCCAGGTTTATCTTTCCGTGGTTCTAAAATCTTTTGACACTGATTCATTTTCGTGTTGTAAAATGAAATCTCTAACAATACTGACTTGGCAGTTGGGTTGAGCCCAGCTCCTTCCACACAAATACAGCCAAGACGTATTTGGTGTTTGGGTTCAAGTCTGAAACTCCTGAGAGCCACGGAGGCCCAATCCTCAAACTCACGAAGAATAATGACAGCCTTCAGGAGGTGAACAAGCTCATTCTCCATTAGACACAAACTCGGGATAGACCGTTTTAAAGCCCCTAAAGTCATGGTTATTAAGAAAAGGTATAAGGGAAGAACTACAGGGAAAACCCACGACATCCTTTTTGGTAAAAGGCAAAATAACACAATCATTCCCTAATACAAGAAGGTAGACACATTAACTAGATTACAGAATTAACTTGCAACTGGTTTTTGTGAACATGGACAAAGGGACACATCATTAGAACTTTGTCAACACTCAATATACATTCAAGGTCTGGACGTACACAGGAGTTTCTCCAATGCTGCTAATTCCAACACGAGGTTTCTTGAAGTTTCACGTCTTTACAATTCCACAGGAACCAGTGGGATTTTTTGTTTTTTTTGTACTAATGTTGGCTTCTGCATTATTTGTGAAGTCCACCTTTTACATAATCACAGAAATTAAAGACTAGACGTCTAGCCTTGTTTTAGGGCATTTCATCCATTCCCCTATTTTTCTTTTAAATCAGATTACACTGCCTTTTTGTTCCGAAAGACTGAATGAAGGAATTTCTATCATCTTCCCATTTGAAAGTCACGTAGACGTAATCTCTTTTGATCCAAGATCTGTATTTGTCTTTATTTCTTTCTGATATTTTAAAGTAATTCCTATCTCAATTGTATTTACCAATTCTGAGTATTTAACTATGATTTGCATCACAGAAATTAATCCAATTCAAGAAACATGAAGGTGCAAGAGCAAAATTACTTTAAAAATGTCAGGTTTTCTTAATAAGCATGATCCTCTCATTTATGGACTAAAATGCTTCCCATGCAGCAGCAGTATGAACCCGGAAGCATTTTTCAACATCTCTGACCCATCCCACCTTTTCAGAAGAGACAAAACTCTAATCCGTCTGTCGTCTACTTCCCTGAGGGGACTCAGGATATGTATCCTGGCCTGGGGGAGGGGGAGGAGAGTCCTTTTCTCCTGATTGAGAATCCCCAATACTGAAGAGATGGCATCACCAGCTCTACATTTTGTAGAGCTTTGCTTTTCTGTAATTTGTATTGTGAAACAAATAGATTTTTGCCTTCCAAGATATAAAATTATTTGTATATTATTTTCCATATCACTGAATATGCTTTTTCAAACTCTACAGGCCCCTTCTAACTCATTCCTTATAAGATTTTGATATACTTCTTTCCAGGGACAAGACCTCTCCCTCTTGAGAACCACTGAACCAAAACACAGCATCTGCATTACTATTCATGGTCAAGCCCAATAACTTTAAGTTTGAGGAAATACTATTCAGTTCAAATACAGAAAGAAATGATGTTGCTGAAAAACAGTGTGTGATACAATGAATATTATAATACTGAATATATTCTGATTATTAAATCAAACTATTTAAACTTTATGCTTGAAAACTAATAGAAGGACTTGTTTTTTTTTTTAACGTTTATTTATTTTTGAGAGAGACAGAGTGCGAGCAGGGGAGGGATAAAGAGAGAGGGAGACACAGAATCTGAAGCAGGCTCCAGGCTCCGAGCTGTCAGCACAAGCCCGACCGACGCGAGGCTTGAACTCACGAACCGCAAGATCATGACCTGAGCCAAAGTCGGACGGCCAACCGACTGAGCCACCCAGGAGCCCCGAGAAGACTTGTTTTTAAAATGATCTGTGGAAAACATCATGAAATGCATCTTTTACGCAGCTCAATTATAGGAACAAGTCGTATTGCTTTCTTTTGTTAAAATAATGTCTTCAATCATATGACCTACAGAATTATACCCTTATTTTCCACCCACTTCCATTTAGAACTAGAACTTTCAGATCTTTCTATCTATTTATTTAATGTTTATTTTTGAGGGAGAGAGAGAGAGAGAGAGGGAGAGAGAGCATGAGCTGGGGAGGAACAGAGAGAGAGGGAGACAGAGGATCTGAAGCAGGCTCTGCACTGTCAATGCAGAGCCCGATACGGGGTTCGAACTCATGACCTGAGCTGAAGTTGGACGCTTAACTAAGCCACCCAGGCGCCCCAGATTTTTCTTTTTTAAAAGTAACTTTCTTTTTTAGGGGCACCTGGGTGGCTCATTCAGTTAAGCTTCCAACTCCTGGTCAGTCATAGTCTCACAGTTCTTGAGATAAGAGTCCTGCATTGGGCTCTGTGCTGACAGCGAGAAGCCAGCTTGGGATTCTCTCTCTCCCTCTCTCTGCCCCTCCCCTGCCCTCTCTCTCTCTCTCTCTCTCTCTCTCTCTTTTTCCTTCAAAATAAACATTTTTTTTAAAACTTTTTTTTTAGATTTTTCTAAATACATTTTCAGTTCCTACCTAGGCTAGTAACTTAGAATTGAATCGATCAATAAAATTGCCAACTATAACAAATGTTTCTCTGATCCAAAAAATAAAGATTTAACAGGAATATAAAGCAGTCATGTCTGTACGTAATACTTCACATGCATTTCTCCAAATGCTGACAGAGTGAAACGTCTGTCTGCCCTGAAGCTGAAGTGATTTACACGTGTACAACTTTAACAACAGTTTTGGAGAAAACACAGATGCCCTTCTTCCCAAATTTGAAAAATGATTTCCCGGTGCCTAATTTATGCAGACTGGAAAGATAAAACACAAAAGATCAATCCCAAGAATCATGACTAAGACCTTGAGCAGAATACTTCAATGCCATGGAGGTTTACTTCCGCAAAAAGGCACGATAGTTCAGACTTTTATACCAGCGACAAGGGGGAGAGGCCCGTCCCTGTGGACATCAGTATTCTGTGTCAATGCACTTTGCGATGGTGTTGAGCTGGATATTTGAAGCTCCTTCGTATATTGTGCCTTAAATAAAAAGGGAGCAAAAAAAAAAAAAAAATTAGGAGTGCACCCATAACTACGTGTCTACATTAAGACATAGCTTCTACACATTACCTCTGTATATTTGCTATAAAACTGTCACTAGTGATATCATTCAATATCCCCTGAATATGGTACTATATGACAAAGTCATTTTGCCTAAGAGATGAAAATATTCCATTTGGAAATTGGATTCTGATTCCAGAATCAGTAGTAAACGATTGAAGTTCATTGTTCCTAATCTATCAACGCATGAGCCTGGATTGTCACTCTGAAACAGGCAGCTTTCAAAGCTCCTTGTTTTGGTCTTCCCGCCTAGTAGTGGAGCGTCAGACGGCTCAGGCTTGATGGGGCGCTAGGCTTCCGAAATGAGAACTTAGCTTCAAAGAACGGCATTAAACGAATCAAACGTAGTAACATTTTTGGTAAGAGAAAAATGACAAGTCAGTTTGGTTGCAGTTTTGCGAAAAGGCTCTGTTGAGGCGTTTATAAAGGCAACTTGATGTCTTAAAAAATATAAATCCATCCTTCTTCTTGAAGGAAGAGGTGGGGGAGAAAAGCCCAGCCCCAGAAAAGAAGAGAGCCAATAAACACAATAGTGAAGAGATTACAATTGCCTTTGCCTAAGTACGGTAATATAAAACCAAACATATACAGCAGGCCACACAGCTACAGAGGCAAATAAAAGAAAACAAAATAAAACGTAAAAACATCTACCTACCAACTTTTGCATCTCGGAAGTATTTTTCCACAGGGAAATCTTTGGTGTAGCCGACTCCTCCCATCCACTCGATACACTTACTGGTTGTGAGGCCTGCAATCTGCCAAAACCAAGCAGCAAATAATATGCTGAAACCGCACAACTCACGCACCATCAACACTCCTGCGGAATATTTTAGTAACGTGGAGCCACTGCTGTCCGCCGATCGGAGTTACTTTGTGAGATCGCATTGTCTCTTCAGCCCCATTCTCTACGCCATTTTTGGCAACTCGTATTTATTCGCAAAATTCCTATTTTCTTAAGAACATTAGGGTATTGTTCAGACACCTATGCACACCGACAGGTATCGTTACTCGGCAAATATACACACAAAGGGCCTTCTTGGCATCACGCACTCCGCCAGCCACTGGGTAAACGATGGTTGGGGGCGGGGCGGTATACGACTGCTCTTTTGGTTCCCACATCAAACCAACAATTACAGAAAGTGATCAACTCTACGAGGCAAGGAGAACTGGCTAGGGAAGCTGATGTGATGTAGAAGGAGAACAGTGTGAGGAAATTACAGCTTCGCTGAGGCCCAAAGGACAAGCGAGGGGACATGTCAAGTTGAGGAACGTGTGGGAGGGTTTCAAGGGGCGAGCGGGTTTATCGACCTCAAGGACCTGAGGGGAAGTGGGCTGGGGTCAGGGCAAGCTGCGAAGAGAATGGAGAGGCAGGCGGGCCTCCTGAGGGCAAGCATGTTTAATACTGTAATGGCCCCCCAATCTGTCTGCATGCTAATCCCCACAAACTAATGTTTGTTACGTTACATGACCAGTGGGACCCACAGATGTGGTTAAGTTAAGGGCTTTGAGAGGGAGATGGTTCCGGACTGCCTGGGTGGGCCCAATGGCATCACAAGGGTCCTCATAAGGGAAAGACAGAGGCAGGACGGCTCGAGCCAGATTTGAACACGCTACCGCTGGCTTTGAAGACGGAGGACGGGGCCACAGGTCACGGAACGTGAGCAGCCTCTAGAAGCGGGAAGAGTGAGGAAATGGATTCTCCCCAGAGCTTCCGAAAGGCGGTTTTGCTGACACTTTGATTTTATCCCAGTGACACTCATTTTAGACTTGTGACCTCCAGAGCCATGACATAATAAAACTGCAGTGTTTTAGGCCACTACATTTTTGGTCACTTGTTAAAAGCGGCAATAGGAAATGAATACAAGCACTGTTCCATTTGCCGTGAGAAGCCACGAAGGTTAAGCTGGAACGGCATGGCGTCGTGAACACTAAGAAAAGGGAAGAGGGGACTGGAGGAAGCAACAAGGACCAATGGAGCAGTCGGAAGATGAGAGGAGGTGTCTGGTGAAGAAATCACCCGGCTTGTTCAATAGGGGAGAGCAGAAAGGGAGGGAAATATACAAATACAAGAAATACTCGGGGCAGAATCCTCAGCACCTGGATGATGGGCTCAAGGTGGAGACGACGGGGAAGGGGGTGGTGAGATGACGCTCAGGCATCTGACTGGTGCGATGGGTTGGGCAGGTGAAGTGGAAATTGGATCGATTAGTCTGGAACCCAGAAGGGAGGTTGAGGCAGGAGATTAAATTTGGGGGCTGAGACGTTAAGTGGCTACCGGAAGCTATGGAATGAATAAGGCATACTGCCGAGGATGGGCTGTAGCAGCCAGTGACCGGGCAAAGTTCTCCAGCCAGTGTCCAATGGGTTAAACAGAGAAGGCAGAAGTATCAACAGAAAGCATTAAATTAAAGCAGAAACAATCTCTTCTTGTGTTTTTATTTCACATGAGCTCCCATGGCATTCACCTGGCCCCAACTGGAAGCCACGGATGTGATGCCATCGTTCAGACTGAGGCTCACCCAGGGATTTATGGTGGCTGTTCTACCTGAACTGGGCCACTCGGTTTCCACAGAAGAGCCTGTAAAGACATCAAGACCTCGCAGAATTGAGCACTTTCCTATGCAAGGTTTGCAAGTGTGCTTTTCTGTTGCAGGAACTGGAAAGTCTACGTTATTTTACTTGAAAAACAAACCAATTACCAACACTCCTAAGTGGAAAGGTTAATACTTTTAAGTAACGGGGAGGGGAAGGTGAATTACGTTTTGTTTGTCTTACCTCTGATGCATAGTATTTGGCCATGGATGCTTCTTTTATGAATGACTTTCCACCTTCTAAAAGCCTAGCAGTGTTGTATATTAGCAATCTTGCAGCCTCCAGCTGGGTGGCCACCTGAGCCACTTGGTGTTGGAGCCCCTGTAACATTTGGGCCCAAGTTAGGGAATTAGGACTCACGAAAACACCGCTTATCCTCAAAGTCTTGCCTGGACATGGAGTGCTGACACACTGAAAATATGCACCCCCCGCAAAGGAATTTACATTCATTTTGTAGAAATACTGTAAAGTCTCCAATCTAAAAAAGAATTATTAAAATATGCAATCTAAAATGAAATACATTATTTCCCAGACAACTTTCAAAATTCATGTAATTATAAATGTCAAGACTGAAGAAATCATCACAAAATGAGGCTTAAAAATTGGACTGTTAGGGTGCCTGGGTGGCTCAGTCGGTTGAGCGTCTGACGTCGGCTCAGGTCATGATCTCGCAGTTCGTGGGTTTGAGCCCCGCATCAGGTTCTGTGCTGACAGCTCACAGCCTGGAGCCTGCTCCAGATTCTGTGTCTCCCTCTCTTTCTGCCTCTCCCCGACTCATGCTCTGTCTCGTTCTCTCAAAAATAAATCAATGTTAAAAAAAAATTAAAAAAAAACACAATTTGACTGTTACATTTAGTAATTTAAGCCCACTGCATGATCAAAATTAAGCTTAAACTAAATCCCAGCAAAGCAAAAGTGTGAACATATTTTTCATCTGCTTGAATTCATAAAATTTTGATTCTGCATATAGCCTCGGTGCATTAAAAAGATGCTGTTAGGGGCGCCTGGGTGGCACAGTCGGTTAAGCGTCCGACTTCAGCCAGGTCACGATCTCGCGGTCCATGAGTTCGAGCCCCGCGTCAGGCTCTGGGCTGATGGCTCAGAGCCTGGAGCCTGTTTCCAATTCTGTGTCTCCCTCTCTCTCTGCCCCTCCCCTGTTCATGCTCTGTCTCTCTCTGTCCCCAAAAAATAAATAAACGTTGAAAAAAAAAATTAAAAAAAAAAGAAAAAAAAAGATGCTGTTAGGGGGGACCTGGGTGGCTCAGTGGGTTGAGCATCCTACTTCGGCTCAGGTCATGATCTTGTGGTTTGTGAGTTCGAGCCCTGAGTGGGGCTCGCCGCTGTTAGCCTGTCAGTGCAGAGCCCGCTTCAGATCCTCTGTCGCCCTCTCTTTGCCCTCTCCTGCTTGTGCTGTCCCAACAATAAATAAATAAATTTTTTTTAATAAATCAGTAAATCAGTAAATCAATACATAAATAAATAGATGCTGTTAGTTGCAAAGTAGTGAAAGAACAGTTGAAGCTCCAATTTTCTCTAAGTATCTTTATTAAAGTACCTCTACGGCAATATTCATGAGCAGGTACCAGTTTCTTTAGGGTTATAGACAACAGAAGACTAATTAAAAAAACAAAACAAAATAAAACACCCTGAAGAAATCACTACCACTTCAAATTTTAGAGGATGGAGGGGCACACACTCAATGTTAGTCAAGAAAAGGAGTGAGTCAGTGAGTGAGAATATGAATATTAGCAGTTTATAGTTATAAACTATATCCTGGAAATATGGACATGGGTATGTCTATTACGAACAGAAATTTCTCATGCCCAATATCTCTGTCCGCCCAGATATGTACTAAGCACCTACTATATGCCAGGCACTGTGCTGAGCACTGAAGATGTTGCACTGAACATGACAGTCAGAGTTCCTTGTGCTTATGACTTATATAGCCCAGCAAGGAGAACAGTTAAAAACAGTTCAAAAATACCCAATAGATTCTCCTTCTCTTTCTGTAATATTTGGTATGCACAAAAAAATGTTACATGTGTGTAGCTTATAAAGCATCATAATAAATTGAACACTCACTAACCTATGTGTACAGCAATTATCATCCTCCTTTTAATTTATCTTTTTACTTTATGGCGTCTTTTGAGGAAAAGAAATTTGGTAGCCAAATTCACCATTATTATTATCTTTTACAATTAGTCTTTTGGGGCCTTGTTTACAAAATAATTTCCCTACCATGAGATCATAAAGATATTCTCTATTTTCTCCTAAAACTTAAAAAAAAATTTTTTTTAACGTTTATTTATTTTTAAGAGAGAGAGAGTGCAAGCAGGGGAGGAGCAGAGAGAGAGGGAGATACAGATTCCGAAGCAGGCTCCAAGCTCTGAGCTGTCAGCACAGAGCCTGACATGGGGCTTGAACCCACGAACTGTGAGATCACGACCTGAGCCAAAGTCAGAAACTTAACCGACTGAGCCACCCAGGCGCCCCTAAAATTTTATTTTTTATGTTACATCTTTAGTATATCAGAAATCTATTTTCCATGTATGGTGTGAGGTAGGGATCCAGTCTCATTTTTTTTCCACAAGGAAAGAATAGCCCCACTCAGTGATCTGCAATACCACTACTATCCTACATCAGGTTTCCATATGTGCCTAAGTCTATTTCTGGCCTTTCTTTTTTGTTCCATCAGTCAATGTGTCTATTTCTATGCCAATATCACTATTCTAGAAATAGTTTATGGCTTGTTATGTGGAATGCAGATTCTAATTATTTTTGAAAAGCACATTCGGTTCAGTTAAACCAACAGTTGCCATCTAGGTTGTCCACTCCAATGACCACATCAGGTGCCAGGAGAGGCATAAAGCTGATGCCGGCAATGTCTCTTGCCCTACAAGAACTAACGATTGCTGAATACTGGTTCCCTGACTACACTGTGAACACAGGGCCTGACATGGAGAACATATTCAATGAGTCTATCCTGAACACACAACTGAGAGAAGTGAGGATGAAGAGGCCTCATCTTTACCCAAGGAGCTTGTAGTCTGGACAAGACAAAGATGTGAATGATCACATGCAAAGCAAAACACAAACCATTCTAATGAGATTAAAGCAGTTAGAGAAAACTCTACCTTTAACCAAAGCATCAGATATATGTGGCTGTATGTATAAAAATATATTATAAAATAAATATATATAATAAATAATGTTGTTTTTCAAGATCAAATTTCCAAAAGTGTTTTCCAAAAGTGTTTCTGTTTTCTAATGCCATAAGAGGCATCTCTGGAAGTGCCACGATTATGCCAATTAGTACACCTGACCCCATCTCCCTCCCTTACCAACTCCACAGACACAAAAATAGTTTCTGGCATACCCAGATCTCCCTCAAATTGTCTCGTATTCTGTCCCTTTCCTTGCAATCTGTGTGGCAGCTGGTCTGAGAGAGTTCGCTAGTACAATAACATGAAAGTCAGACCAGAAGCCAAGACAGAATCTGACACATTACTAGCTGATATGTCCTTGGGACATAATCTGATAATCTGACACATTACTAGCTGTATGTCCTTGGGAACTCAATCTCCAGATGCTTCAGCTTCCCACGTATGAGACGCCACGACAGCACAGGCTGTGGGGGGCCCTGGCCAGGACTGACATGCTCACTCAGACTTCCCAGGCCAGAACTGACTGTGCCTCGTATTTCCATGCACGTGCAATCTGTGTGTGCCCACGTAATGACAAATAATTACTACAGCACCTGAAGACAACACATCACAACAGAACTGGTAATGGAATAAGAAATTGTACTTGGGGTCTGCTTACAAGAAGGTTTTGTGAACATGTAAAGCAATTTTTCGGGATTTTTAGGTCAAGTGCTTAAGCGAACTTGGTAAGCTGTCACTCCAGGCTTTCCCGAACCCGGCAAGGCCTCAACATGGACCGGAAGATGCCACCGTCACCAAAGGTCCCCTTATCTGGGGAGCTCCGAGAAGCTACATCATTACAGCAGGCCCCTATTTCCCAATACGCTTGGCTGAGAACATCTCGTTTGTACCCACTGCAGCACACTGTACCTTCTACAAGAAAGAAGGGTCAAAGTGTCGTCTTTTGAGGATTACCGCATGGCTCTGACCTGCGCAGGGGATTCCTAACAAGTGTTACCGTTTACTGAGCGCTCGTGAGACTCAGGAAATGTGCTGAATACTCTACACATCTAGCGGATGCGAAGTCACCCTGAAGTCACCCCTAGTATCATCTTTAGAGAGGAGTCATGCCACAGGCGGGCCTCAAGGACTGTTGTTCTGCCCTTGGAGAAGGTCAAGGCATTCACAGGTATGCTCCCTGAGACCTATTCCTTCCTCCTCTCCACCTCTCCCATTCAAATCCCCCCGAGGGGATGCCCTCCACAGCTTTATGACACAGCTCTTCATTAATAGGAAGCCACGACAGTATAGCTGGCTAGAAAGAGACTGAGAATTACGTACCTGAAAATCGAATATCCTTTTGCCAAATTGTATCCTTTCCTTCATATATGGGATAGTGTGGTCAAAGCAGCCTTGAGCCAATCCCAACATCTGTTTAAAAAAAAAAAAAAAAAGAGCAGAATTTCTTATTTTGTTGTAAGTTTAACACTTTTAATTATTTAGGGTATAAATCCCTTTTACAGGCAAATTGAATAGCTGGGGTAGGGGAAGGACTGGTGAGGTGTGTGTTAATACCTTCACCCACTGCATTCGTAGAAGTTAATTTCCAGTAACTGGGAGAAGATTCGAGAGATTTCACATACATATGAGTCTACTGAATTCTTGCAGGGTAAATCCTACGGCTTGGCTGTGCTTGTACAACCAGGTTACTTCTAAGGAAGCTTCTCCTCTAAGCTCTGATTCTCCAGGCATAAAGCAAGCCACAGAAATTTTGCTCGGAACTGGCCTCAAAGACTAGAGCAGCTCCCTCTGGTCCTTCTAGAAGGCAAGCATGGAAGGTCACTTCCTAACCTTCTATCTTCCTGTCCGTTCTGCATACGATCAGGATTAATAAGGGCTTCAGGGGAAAGGGCACTAGAACATAAAAGAGCAGTGTTTTCCAACCCTGGAGGCATATCAAGATCATTTGTGGGGACTTGATTAAAAAAGAAAAAAGCGACATGAGGGTCTAACAACTGAATCTAAATCTTGAGAATGGAGGGGGTGAGTGGCCTAGGCATCAGTGTTTAAAAAAATTTTTTTAATGTTTATTTATTTTTGAGAGATAGAGAGAGACAGAGCACGAGTCGGGGAAGGGCAGAGAAGAGAGACACCCACAGAATCCGAAGCAGGCTCCAGGCTGTCAGCACAGAGCCCGATGCGGGGCTTGAACTCACGAACTGTGAGATAATGAACTGAGCCAAAGTCAGCCGTTTAACCGACTGAGCCACGCAGGTGCCCCGGCATCAGAGTTTTAAAACCTTAATGGTTCACTGCAGGGCTAAAGCGAGAGCACCTGGTGAAAACATGGATTTAGGCTCTTGAACAAATCAGGACGTGGTGACAATCTTAGCTGAACTGTCCCACTGCTAACTAAGCTCTGTATCGAACTATTCAAGCTTAGAAATGGTTTCCAAATTTCAACATCAGGTAGCCACTTAAGCCACCATCTACTTATGCCAAACTATGTGGGTTTTAGAAAAAGGAAACAGGGGTGCCTGGGTGGCTCAGTTGGTTTAAGTGTCCGACTTTGGCTTTAGGTCATGATCTCACGGTTCATGGGTTCAAGTCCCATGTCAGGTTCTGTGCTGACAGCTCAGAGCCTGGAGCTTCCTCTGGATTCTGTGTCTCTCTCTCTCTTTCTCTCTGCCCCTCCCTGCTCACACTCTGTCTCTCTCTCTCAAAAATAAACATTTAAAAAAAAAAATAGAAAAAGGAAACAAATATCAATAGCAAAAGCTTTGTGGCAAATGCCCATAGACTTATTAATATTCCATTAGTGTTCACATTTTCCTTTAGCCTTTTATTTTGAATTTTCTGGAGAACAGAATATTGTGCTAAAAATTAAAGGATCTCCCCCCCCCCTGCCAAAAAAAACCTCCCAAATTTTAGTGAGGCAGCGACCCAATGCATTTTTGGCTGAGTCAAGATGATGTCATCAAACTTTTTTTTTAATTTAAATTTGATTTAGCCAACGGTCACCAAACCCTTAGGACTAAAATTCACAGCATGTTAACAATATCCTACATTGACGTGAAAAGTAAAATCACTGGCTGTCAATCACAACAGGCTTTTCATCTCTGTACAATGTTTTCACTATCATTACTGAAAAACTAAATAGTCCTCGGCCGCAGTTTTGAGGACTGATGCCTTCAGGTCTCTGTCAGATGTGACTCTTGCTCTAAAAGGCATTCATGATGCTAGCCAAGAAATAGTAACTACCTGACCTTAACTTTTAATTAGGTTATAAGATAACTCAGAGTAATTAGACTAAAGCCCAGGCTGTGTATTTTAATGCCAGAACATCTATATTATTTGTATGTCTGAGAACAAGGAGATTCAGACTATGGTGTTTTTTTTTTTTTAATTTTTTTTTCCAACGTTTATTTATTTTTGGGACAGAGAGAGACAGAGCATGAACGGGGGAGGGGCAGAGAGAGAGGGAGACACAGAATCGGAAGCAGGCTCCAGGCTCTGAGCCGTCAGCCCAGAGCCCGACGTGGGGCTCGAACTCCCGGACCGAGAGATCGTGACCTGGCTGAAGTCGGACGCTTAACCGACTGCGCCACCCAGGCGTCCCTGGACTATGGTTTTTAACACCGTATCTGATGAAGCTGAATCACAGAAAAACATTAAGAACAACAGATATGCCAATTCTCTCATTATCTAGCTTTGTGGGAAACACGGGTTAAGTTTTGATCTAAGAATATTTTGTCAGCAAATTAACAGCAACACAAAAACCCCTAGAGTAATAGCATGACATTTACTATTCCAATAGCTAATACATGTAACATCTTCAAAACCTAAAAGCTGTCAGTTTGTAAATTTTGCATATTCACTGACTAAATGAATTCTACAAATTCTGTAAATATATTCTACAAAATGATATATTTTTTAAAAGGTTTTATTTTTAAGTAATCTCTACACCCAGCATGGGGCTCAAACTCACGACCCCGAGATCAAGAGTCACATGCTCTACCAACTGAGCCAGCCACATGTCCCTCAAACGACATTTATAATAAAACCCAAGACTTTATTCATGTTGCTAATCAAGAAAATAACTGAGGGGTGCCTGAGTGGCTCAGTCGGTTAAGCGTCCAACTTCAGCTCAGGCCGTGATCTCGCGGTCCGTGAGTTCGGGCCCCGCGTCGGGCTCTGTGCTGACAGCTCAGAGCCTGGAGCCTGCTTCTGATTCTGTGTCTCCCCCTCTCTGACCCTCCCCCGTTCATGCTCTGTCTCTCTCTGTCTCAAAAATAAATAAAGGTTAAAAAAAATAATAAAAAGAAAATAAAAAAAAGAAAACTGGTATCACTTCACAGAAAAATGTAATATGCATTACAAAGGGCAAATTTGATAAAAAAAAATGGAACAGTTCTCATCTTATATATCCTATTTTATTGTGGTTATTTTATATCAAGCACTACACACAAAAAATTGCCAGATTTTCACACGCACAACACTAGGCAACAAATTTTTCATTATTTATAGATTAGAGGGCCACCTGGGTGGCTTGGTCGGTTGAACGTCTGAATTTAGCTCAGGTCATGTCTGAGCTTTTGAGGGTTCAAGCCCCACATCAGGCTCTGGGCTGACAGCTCAGAGCCTGGAGCCTGCTTCAGATTCTATGTGTCCCTCTCTCTCTGCCCCTCCCCCACTCACACTCTGTCTACTTCTCTCAAAATAAACATTAAAAAAAAAGATATTATAGATTAGAGATGTTTACTACACAGACTGTTACGTATTCTTAATTTTTTTAAAAAAAATTTTTTTTTTTCAATGTTTATTTATTTTTGGGACAGAGAGAGACAGAGCATGAACGGGGGAGGGGCAGAGAGAGAGGGAGACACAGAATCGGAAACAGGCTCCAGGCTCCGAGCCATCAGCCCAGAGCCCGACGCGGGGCTCGAACTCCCGGACCGCGAGATCGTGACCTGGCTGAAGTCGGACGCTTAACCCACTGCGCCACCCAGGCGCCCCTTTTTTTTTTTTTAATTTTTTTTTCAATGTTTATTTATTTTTGGGACAGAGAGAGACAGAGCATGAACGGGGGAGGGGCAGAGAGAGAGGGAGACACAGAATCGGAACACGTATTCTTAATTTAAAAAATTTCTTCTAGCATGAACCTCAAAAATTGAAAAGATTTTTTTAAAAATGCACATTTAATTTACAATATATTTGAGAAGTGATTGATGCAGGTATCAGATAATACTTAACATTCTCAAAGCAGAAAAAGTGTCACCACTAAGCCATTGTTTGGCTCTCAGGGCATTACATAATTGACCAAAAGTGGGATTTTCAAGCTGGTGGTCAGACGCCATTCTCCCACCTCATGGAAGGGAAGGGCGCCATCTTGTGTTCACATGCTTCCAAATATTCATCAGTTTTACTGCATTTTTTTCTTTCTACGTTTTAATTGACCCACACTGTGCAAGAGTCAAACGAAATGGCCACAATGTGACTAACCTGTGCAGCAATTCCTATTCTGCCTTCATTAAGACTCCCTATGGCATACTTATAGCCGTGTCCAATTTGTCCCAGGATGTTGGTTTCTGGAACCTGAAGGGAAAAATGTAGTTATTTCTCCATTTAATTTTACAGAGTTCATTTTGATTATATAGTTTTACATGCACAATACTCCCAATTCGCGTCATAGGACTCCAGCCCAGGACTTAGCAAATTCCAAGGAAATTGTCAGCTACACCCATCTCTCCCTCTGCACCGCTTCCCACACACGGGCTCTGGGAGACACAGGACTCAGGTCTGTGCTGTTTGCTACTGCGTCCTCTAGCGTCTAGCCCAGGCGTGTGTGAAACAAATGAATGAGTCTAGAGAAAGGGTAATCTCTCTCATACGATTCCTCAATCCCAAATGAGATTTGGGATTTTTATCTGTATGCTATAGGATGAGATACAACATTTTAGAGATTACAGAAAATAGGCAAGTGGTTTCCTAAATCAAGGGTGTGAAACCTTTCTTCTGCCAAGACTACTATTCCCATAAAAATCAACTGAGGTTGTGTGCACACAGATACATGTGTATCCCAGGGAGGGCGAAAAGGAGAGAAGAAATAAAGCGTTTATTCATCATTAAAAAAAAAAAATCTAGACTAGGAACAATAAAACAAGACACTTAGCTTTATAACCCTGGGGGAGGAAGTGGGCAGAACAGAGGAAGAAAGGGCAAGCGGGAAAGAAGCCAGTCCGGGGGAATTAGTGAGGCTGAAACATCTATCTGTACAGTCACCTCGTGGGCACACACAACACATGCTCACTCATGAACAGAAAAACCGAGTTGCAATAGGAGTGGTAAAAAACCCGTCACAACCTGTTCCACCTGAGTCAAGTTCTAACTAAGCATTCTGGCCATCTTCTCTTCCTCGGTTCGAACAGATTCCACTCAATGGTGGGGCGACGCCAGGTCGGTTCCCAGGCTCTCTGAGTAACATCCCCACCTTGTGGCCTTTAGTATATCCAACACCACACACCTGTCTCGGAATGCAAGTTTATAAAGTATAAATGGCTCACAAGCATATAAACTAAAAAGTATAAATGGGTGGGTGGGGGGACACCTGGGGGCTCAGGCGGTTAAGTATCCGACCTCAGCTCAGGTCATGATCTCACAGTTCGTGAGTATAAGCAGCGAGGAGCCTGCTTTGGATTCTCTCTCTCCCTCTCTGCCCCTCTTCTGTGTGCACGCGTACTCTCTCTCTCAAAAATAAGTAAACAACAACAACAAAAATTTGTTTTAAGGATAAATGGGATTAATCTTCAGCATTGGCTCTGAGGCCAGCTGCTGGGGAGAAGCTTCCATCCTTTGCCTAAACTCTTGTGAAAAGTACATTTAGGGGGCGCCCCAGTGGCTCAGTTGGTTAAGCGTCCAACTCCTGTTTCGGCTCAGGTCATGATCTCATGGTTCATGGGTTCCAGCCCCACGTCAGGCTCTGCACTGCCAGTGTGGAGCCTGCTGGGGATTCTCTCTCTCCCTCTCTCTGTGCCCCTCCCCCACTCGCTTGCATGCACACTCTCTCCCTCAAAATAAATAAATAAACTTAAAAAAAATAAAAATACTTATTTAAAAAATAAGTACATTTAGTCGCAGTCTCACCTAAGAACATCATCCCAGTTTTACAAAATACTCTCCTATGCACACTCAACATTGTGACACTTTTCTTGCACATCCATAATTCCGTGCAAAGCTTATTATTTCACACCAGTCTTTCACTGGAAATTCTAAGACACCCACCTTGACATTGTCAAACGTTAATGGGCAGGTGGAAGAAGCTCTCAACCCCATTTTGTTTTCTGCTTTCCCTACGTGAAGGCCTTCAGTATCGCGATCTACTAAGAAGCAGGTAATTCCTTTATACCCCTAAAAAGGATTTAAAATGCAAATAAAAAATGTTATTGCCACACTCGAACTGGGAAGATCCCTTGTTTCCAACAGTTGAAAGTTACCAGAAAATTAAAACTGAACTTTAGCATTAAATAGTAATGGGCTCAGGGGCAGCTGGGTGGCTCAGCTGGTTATGCATCTGACTCTTGGTTTTGGCTCAGGTCATGATCTCATGGTTCGTGGGATCGAGCCCTGCGTTGGCCTGACTGCACAGAGCCTACTTGGGATTGTCTCTTTCCCTCTATCTCTGCCCTTCCTCCACTTGTGTTCTTTCTCTCTCTCTCTTTCTGGCTCTCTCAAAATAAATTATCATTAAAAATTTTTTTTTAAATATTAATGGACTCAGAATTACAACATGTGCATTAGGACACAAGAAGTTCTGGAAAGCACGAGATTCAGAGTTAAGAATGCTACAGGTTCTTTGACTTTTCCAAAAGCCATTATGGCTAGTAAAATTAAGATATGCTAAGGTATTGTGTGATCACGAGAATTTCCATGTTTTAAATTTAATTTTATTAAATACTTTAAAGTTTCAAAATTTAATTCGATTGTTAGGTCAGAGAAAGAACAAAAGATAAAATGTATTGACTTTCTAACTACACAAAATATTCTTAAAAACAAATGTACTAAGTCAGTACTTACATTCATCATTAAATAGAAACTCTGGAATCCTACAGAATGGAAGATTAGCTTCCTATGTAACATACTAGGTGGCAATTAATAAATAGTCCTCCATGTAAGTAATAATCACATCAACTGTATTTATTCAGGAAGATCAGTAAATAAGAGGATGAAAAGAAATCAATTGTCCTAACATTTTAGTCCTGAGGAGAAGGAAGGATTTCAGACAAAGTTGTAAAAAGGAAATGCATGCAGGCAAGAGATAGAAAGAGAAAAGGTGGGGCGGGGGAGGGAAGCAATTTTGCTTCCAAACTTACAAGGTCAGAATTTATGTTTGCCATCACCAGGAAGAGCCCCGCATACTCAGCATTGGTGATCCACATCTTTGACCCATTGATGACATAATAATTTCCCTTTTTATCAGCTCTGGTCTTCAAAGCAAATGCATCGCTACCTGCTCCAGCCTCTGAAAGGCAGAAACTTCCTATCTACATATGCAAGCAAAAAAAAATTCCAAGTTAATAACCGTATACGTATTCAGTATAACAAATACAGTAAAGCAAACATTTGTCAACGAAAGCTTTAGCCACTTTTAAAAGCCTGTACTTATCAAAATAATAATGGTATCTTCACGTGATTATTTTCTAAAATACACCTTACTGGGGTGCCTAGGTGGCTCAGTCAGTTGAGTGTTGGGACTCCAGCTCAGGTCATGATCTCACGGCTCCGGGTTTGAGCCCTGTGTCGGGCTCTGTGCTGACAGCTCAGAGCCTGGAGCCTGCTTCCGATTCTGTGTCTCCCTCTTTCTGCCCCTCCCCCACTCATGCTCTGTCCCTCTCTCTCTCAGAAGTAAATGAACACTAAAAAAATTTTTTTTAAACATAAAATATACCCTACTATTTGTCGAAGACAGATTTAAAGACTTAAGCATGTATATTCAATGTTAAATTGAATGAAATTGGTTCTAATAACTGCAGTTTTCTAGACATCTCACCATAAATGAAACTACCAACAAAGGTATTACGAAAACATAATTGGGGCCAAAAAAAATTTTTTTTTTCTGTGATGATTATTCTCTGAATTGCTGAGCAGAAATGAGAGGTAGAATAGATTTTTCTAATAGCATTAATTTATGGAGCACTGCTTGACTGATGAATGGTGCTGCGCTGTAGTCTTGGATAGGAGTCAACATTGCAGCTGAAGATGTCCTAAGTTTGGAAGAGATCAGATTCATTTCAACAACTATCAACTCACTTTCTCTGTCGCAAGCTCGGTCAAATAGGTAGCCTTTTGTTCTTCTGTTCCATGTTTTCTAATCAGATTGTTAATGACGGTGTTCTGGAGGTCACACACCAAAGCCACAGATGCATCAACTTTGGCTAATTCCTCTATCGCTAGGATAGAGGAAAAAAAGGAAGCTCCTGTTCCTCCATATTTTGTTTCAACTTCAATACCCATCAACTAAAGGAAGAACAAAGAAACAGATTAAGAAAGTTAGTTTCTATATGGGAAAGTTTCTTGCAAGAACAAGTTCAAAACCAAAGTTTAACTATATAAGTTCCTAATTTTAAAATCGCATATTTCATTTTACTTTGGTATGGCTACTTCACTACGTTGTAAGTTACAAAAACTATAAAACTATATGTAACTATATACATTTGAAAAGGATGTAGTTATACACTAGAACTATCATTTGATTCCTTATGGAATCTAAAACACAAAAATTGGTGAAATGCTCTGAAGCATTTCCAATGGAATGGAATGGAATAATGAGAAAGTCTCGCACACTAACGGAGGAAGGCAGCGGGTCACAATCTCTTCTGGTCAGCCGCCTCCACCTTGACTCATTCAGCCAAGATAATGACTGAATGACCATTCCTCCTGGGGGCACTGTGGCAAGTCCGGACGGCTAGTGGACATCTGGTGGTCTCTTCCTGAACCACAACAGACAAGGCAGAGGAGCCTGGTGAACATGACCAGATTCTGGCCAAGGCTTTCCAGTGACCATCTGACTGTTCAGCAGCTACTCCTAAGTCTGGAACATGAAATGTCCCCAGTCCCCTACTTCTAAGTATTCTCGTTTCAGAAAGAGAATGTGTGTACGTGTAAATCAAGACCCAGAGCTGTTCACAGGTAAAAGGGTAACACTGCTCCTTTCCATTCTGCGCAGACACTTCTGGAATGCGGCAGCATGGTGCAGTCTGGGTTCCGGCTGCTATGGTTAAGCTGATGGGAAGCTTAGCGGATGGGCAGGTAGAAGCACAAAGGGGGGAGACTGAGACGGTGAGAACTCAAATGATGTTCTACCAGGGAAAACTGAAGGATTCGGGCGTGCCTGAAGTCTGAGGAGGGCGTGATAACTCATCTGATTGTAATACCTTAGAGCTGTCAGAGACACTGCTTCTCCAAAAAAGGCACCGATTTTCCCTACTGTAAAGTATTTCCCTACAAGTACTGGAAATACCGTACTTGTCAGCTATTACGGTAGGTGACCACAGCACGGGGACGAGAGGAGGCTGAGAATGGCCGGTGCAGGATGTGTGCAGCCAAGCAGAGCCTCCAGGTGGCGCTCCACCTAAGGAAGAGCAGGCCGTGGGGCCACAGCGAACCCAGCCAGCGAGAACTCTCTGGTGGGGAGAGCGGAGTCCAAACTGTGGAGCAAACACTAAGTAAGACTCCTCAGAGCAGCTTAGAGGTTCTGCAGACAGTGGAGACGAAGCCTGCCCAAAAAACTGGATTCACGGATGCTATCTGACCCGCTGGGACTCCAGAGAAGATTCCATTTTCCCAGACGTTTCACTGCTTTAAAGAAAGGTGGAAAAATCACTACTATGTATGATATTAAAAAGCTGGTCTCTCTCTTTTTTTTTTTTCCCCAACGTTTATTTATTTTTGGGACAGAGAGAGACAGAGCATGAACGGGGGAGGGGCAGAGAGAGAGGGAGACACAGAATCGGAAACAGGCTCCAGGCTCTGAGCCATCAGCCCAGAGCCTGACGCGGGGCTCGAACTCACGGACCGCGAGATCGTGACCTGGCTGAAGTCGGACGCTTAACCGACTGCGCCACCCAGGCGCCCCTAAAAAGCTGGTCTCTTTAAAACCGGGAAGAAGCAAAACTATTTAGGTTCGGCGAGAAAGGCTATTTTTCAAACAGGATCAACACACCAGATTTAGCCAACGGCTCTGAATAGGAGCTACCAGTTCTGGGATATCCCTAGTATTCAAAATGAAAAATGAATTATTGCTTCACGCCTATGGAGAGGGAGAGATGACAGTGCAGTGATTCTGAAAATGTTCTCCTTGGAACCCCCATGCTGATAAACCCACAGCCTAAACAATTCTACCTTTTTTTTTTTTTCAAGTTTATTGATTTTTGAGAGAGAGACAGAGATGGAGTGTGAGTGGGGGAGGGGCAGAGAGCGAGAGGGAGACACAGAACCCGAAGCAGGCTCCAGGCTCTGAGCTGTCAGCACAGAGCCCGACACAGGGCTTGAACTCACAAACTACGAGATCATGACCTGAGCTGAAGTCAGAAGCTCAGCTGACTGAGCCACCCAGGCGCCCCAAAACAATTCTACTTTTATCTGCTCTGTATCCTGGGCTTCCATCAAAGGACTACGTGACTTGAAATCTGGAAATCGGTTTCCCTGGTTAATGTGGAATTCAGATATCACCTGAACTTCTAAGTTTACCATGTACAGACAGAGGGACTCAGGTAGAATATACACTTGACTATGAAGTTTCACTAACTAAAGTTGGCTTCTTAATCTTGGGCATTACCGAGCTGGATGATTCTTTGTCACGCAGCTGTCCTGTACACAGTACGATGTTTAGCAGCATCCCTGGCCTCTATCCCACCAGTTGTCAGTGGCACCCCTAGCTGTGGCAACCAAAAACGTCTCCAGACCCTGCCAAATATCTCTTGAGGGACAAAACGGCCTCTAGTTGAGTACCACAGGTCCAAAGAAATCACTCTCACTTGCTTCTAAGCCCTTTACTTAAGAAGTACAGGATTTCCAATTTCAAATGTTAAATCAATTAAAAGAAAATCTTTAACTAGGACCTCAATCTAAAAGAGAACATACAGGGGCGCCTAGATGGCTCAGTCGGTTAAGCATCCGACTCTGGATTGCGGCTCAGGTCACGATTGTGTCACGGTCAGGAGATCGGGCCCCGCGTCGGGCTCTCTGTGTGCTGACAGTGTGCGGCCTGCTTGGGACTCTCTCTCTCCCTCTCTCTCCTCTCCTTCTCCAATCATGCTCTCTAATAAATAAACATTTAAAAATAAATGGATGAATGAATGAGAACACAGATAATCCTGACTAGGAAATGAAGACTTCGTTATGCCATCATTAAAGTCCCTAAATTTAAAAGCATGCCTACATTTGAATGCTGGAAAGTACAGTATTTTTAAAGTTTGAAATGGGAAGAATTACAAAGTATGTACCCCTTGCTGAAATAATCCTTGTATTACTGATTCCTCCATTTTTGAATTTTCATCCATCGTTGAAACCAGAGGAGCAATCTGTTCCTGGGCAAATTTTTTAACTGTAGGGGAAAAAAAAACAATACTGATAACGTCTTTATTCTACTTAATATAGCAGGTTTCACTGTTTTCAAAAAAAATGTTTTAAATTCATGGGGAAAAAATTGCATTCACAAACTGAGGTGCACACATCCCCCAGGCACATCACGGAATTTCACACCAGGGACCCAACTGGTGACCAGAGGGGTCCGGAGGTGAAAGTGAGCCGTCTACTCACCTGTGTTCTTAATCATCATCTCCTCCTCTGTAAACATCTGCAGAGGGGCGCAGGATGGCCCATGATCCGTTACACCGAGCAGAGCTGCTGACTGGGAAGATTTCAGGACACGGGGAGGAGTTTTCCAAGAAGACAGGCAAGTTGGGACATGTCTTCTTAGCTGTAGGACCGGTCCCCCCGTGGAACAGGGAACACACACAAGGTAAAGAAAAGTATCTGAACATCAGTTTCTTCGGGAATGACTTTATAACCCACTCTCCTCTCTTGCGTCACCAAAGAAGGGGAACGCGAGCTGGCGCATTTTAAAATTCACAGTCTTGGGACCCAAAACCCAAGTTGGTTTAACGTGTGTGTCCTTAACCAGCGATGAGCTCTTCTAACTAAAGCAATTTCCCGGATGATTACCTTTTACCTTCAAGAAAACAGAACTTTGTAGGTGGAACTCATTCTTAAAATGTTGCATTCCACGGACTTCGTTAAAGGGGAAACCTGAAAACAAAAGCACTACTGGGTGACCAGCGCATTCTCGAGTGGGGTGGGTTGCACAGGGCAACAGAGCAGGGGTGGGGGAGGAGAGTCCCCTGCCCTGCTGGCTGCAGAAGCCAGCCTCTTGATTCCTGAGGCTACTTTTGTTTTGTCAGTTTCTCATTAGTAAGAGACAATGTGGCATAAGGGTTAAGAAAATGGGCTCTATAGTCTGCAAGGACTGGACAAGTTTCAAACCCAGCATCTGGTATTTACCAGCTATGTGGTCTTGGGCAAGTGATTTCAGCCTCAGTTAAAACCTCTGAGGCTGTTTCCTTCCCTGCAAAATGTAGATAATAGTCCCTTGGGTTTTGTGAGGCTTCATGAGACAATCTGCATGAAGGGTTTAGCATAGCAGCTGCCATATAGTAAGAGCTCAATAAACAGTGATGACTATTTCTACTCGGGCCCCTAAGAACACAGCAGTGGGGGTCCTACCAGAGGTGGTTGTGGCAGTAGTAACAGAGTTAACCCGCAAGGCTGGCTTTTCTTGCCATTCGTGTATCTCCCTGCCGCAGTGGCCCAAATCCTTCAAACGTGCCAATTCTGCTTAAACAACGGATTTGCTCCAATTTTGTACAAAAAAGAAGTCATCTAATTTTAAATACTTGCCATACCTTTCCAATTTTATTTTGTAGAATTCTATTGCAAGGGAAACAGATAAGGTATCAGTCTTTTCCTGAACGTAAAAACATGCTAAGTGAAAGAAGCCAGCCACAAAAGATCACAGATCGTATGACTCTATCTACATGAAATTTCCAGAAAAGGCAAATCCACAGAGACAGAAAGTAGAGCAGTGGCTGCCTAGGGCTGGGGGGTGAGAAGGAGCAGTGGTTACAAAGGGCACAATGATGGGCTCCTGGCTGGTTTACCTGGTAGAGCGCGTGACTCTTTATCTCAGGGTCATGAGTTCAAGCCCCACACTGGGTGTAGAGCCTACTTAAAAAACAAAATAAGAAAGGGCACAATGATCTTTTGGGGGGTGATGGAAATGTTCTAAATTGGATTGTGGTGATGATTCTGTAACTGTAAATTTACTGACAATCATTGCGTTGTACACTTTATTTTTCCTTTTTTTTTTTAAAGTTTATTATTTTTTAGTAATCTCTATACCCAACGTGGGGTTCGAACCCATGACCTCGAGATCCAGCATCAGATGCTCTTCCAACTGCGCCAGCCAGGCACCCCGTTGCTCTACACACTTTAAAGGAGTGAATGTTATGGTATGTAAGTTATACCTCAATTAAGCTGCTTTAAAAAAGAATTAGTGTGTTCCTTTTACTCAGTGAGATTTAAAAATGAACTTTCTGAGCACCTGCCAATTGCCTGAGAGTGTGGGGCAAAAGGGAGAGCATGATATGGCTCATGGAACAGGCCAAAAAAAAAAAAAAAAAAAAAAAGTCAAGTTTTGCAGGATTAAAAAGAAGGGTAGTAAAAATCGGGAGAGTGAGTGAGAGAGAAAAGGAGCAAGAGTCACTGTGTTTGAAACCACTGTTAATCTTTCCCACATACGGGTCAATCTTTGCAATTATGTGCCCAAGTACAGATGTGCTCTGCTCTAGATTCAGGGGGGGAAACACACATTGGCCAGATGGAAGAAAAATATGGTTCAGTTTTGTAGTTCATTTGTTTTGTTTTCAGAATCAGGAGGCAGATAGTTTAGCGAAGTTGCGCGGAACGTTTTCTTCCTATTAAAAGACACAGTTGGGAGAGGAAAACTTTGGACTAGAAAGAAGGAAGGGGGATACATGAGGTGGTGTCTTCTTCCTGATGACACAGGTGAAGAATCACGGGTAAGGAGAGGGGGGTTGAGAAAGGGAGGTGCACAGGGGCTTGAGGAGGGCAGCAGAGTGCTAAGTAGGAGCAGGAGAGAGTGTGATCGGTGACAGCAGGCACCAGGGACGGGCTGGGAGAAGGAATGGAATTATGGAGGTGGAAGGGTATGTTTTGCTCAGTGGTTGGGCGGGCGGGGGGGGGGGGGGGCGAGTCCTGTAATGGGACCGTCCAGAGATGTTGGAATGAATGAATGAGCTGACTAATCTCCTCCACAAAATGATCATGAAACTCGCCTGTTACATTTTAAAACCCCAACACATTGCTCACCTCTCTTCTTTCTGGAAGAGATTATTTACTTCACCAGACCCCCTACAGAGTTCTTTGTGTCTCTGAGTCAATGTATCACCTTTGTACTGGAGTTGAACAGAAAGCCCACCACTGAGAAACTTAAGAAGCCAGCAGGTATGACAATAATACCCATTTTTTTCCTGCTGACATAACCATGACCCGCTTTAGTCTCAAAATTGCTACCGACAAAGTGTTCGACACAGAGCAATTATTTTAGATTCACAAGACAACAGAGGCAAAGGTCCTTTACAAAGTAGGCATACAAACGTAGGAAGATGCGATAATAAAATATAGTAGCTGTGTGCTAAGGGATTGGAATGCCTTAGGAACCAAAGCATTGAACGTTATTACCTCTCCTTTTTGGCAGAAAAAGAAAAGTTCCTTTTAATATGACAGTCTTTAATAAAGGAAACATTTCCTTGCCTCGCCTTTAAACTGCACAGCCCAAGGTTTCGATGATGATTTTCGACTGTCCCCTGCCCTTCAGTGTTGACCTCAGCCTGTGCGGCTTTGGTGTCCACTCCATCAAAATGATTTTCCACAGTTATAACCCATTGTACCACATCATCACATTTTTTTGTACAGGGCAGCAATTGCTCCTTGAATGGAATAATAGTTATTTATGCCTTGCCAAATACTTTCCGTAACATGAGTCTGATCTGTTTCCTACTCGGCTGACCAGAGTTCTGTTGCCCTTAGAAGTACTGATGATCAGACCTGGGGTCTGTAGACTCCTGTGGATGGAACAATAAAGTCCATGAACTTGCATGGGGGAAATTATATCTTTATCTCACTAACCTCTAATGGAAATAAAGCATTTCCTTCAGTTATGAAACGGAGGCAACAAATTACAAGTTATCTGTGGCTCTGTCACCAAAAGAAATTACAGATATTTTCGTATCAAATAAATTGGTGCAAATACCTTGATGCTCCTTACTACTTCAAAACTACAGAGCTGCTTCCAGATCTTTTTTAAAAATTTTTTTTTAATGTTTATTTATTTTTGAGACAGAGAGAGACACAGCATAAGCAGGGAAGGGGCAGAAAGAAGAGGGAGACACAGAATGTGAAGCAGGCTCCAGGCTCTGAGCTGTCAGCACAGAGCCTGATGCGGGGCTTGAACTCACGAACCACAAGATCATGACCTGAGCCGAAGTCGGACGCTTAACCGACTGAGCCACCCAGGTGCCCTGCAGATCTTAAGAAATACGTATTACTGTATCACAATTAAAAATATCTTTATAACTTTTCTCATAACTGGCTTCCTTTGTGTCTTGTATATTTTACGTATTTTAAAACATTTTGAGAAAAGGTCTATTAAATTTCACTATAGTGCTGTGTACCTTTCATCTATGGCACACAAAAAGGTGAAGAACCCTTGACTGTGGAATGTTATGGTAGGTTTTTTTTGTTGTTGTTGTTGCTAAATCCATTACATCTGTCATATATGGAACATATCCATCGTGTTCCAGCATAATGAAATATCGTTCCCAACATTTTTAGAGTGCTTCAGTTCTACGGGCTTTTACAATTCGTGAAAGGTAAAAAGGAGGACACATGAGAGAAGTTTGCGAACCTGCGAAGCCCCGCTTAGGCTCTTCCCGAGGAAGTGTTCCAATGCAACGTGGAGGGCTTTGCACCTTAAATGTCTATATTAAGAGGTTCCCACCAAATGTGCCCCCAGCTCTTTTTCCCGCATGTGTGCAAGAAGACATGCCCTTTCCTGCTTGGATTCCATTCCAGCACCACGGAATTCACATTCCAGTTTTCTTTTCTTAGTGGTAACTTCTTTCCGACAGTGAGAAACTTGGCTCTGAGATCTAGGATGATTTACTTGCTTAAACCTAGCACACGCTTACAACAGTTTCAGAACTGCTAACCCAGACCACTGCGAGACACAAATCTGTGCTCGCGCACAGGCCTTTTTGTCTTTGGCGATCGAAACATGGTTTCTGCGGCTTCTTTTTTCCCCGCCCCCTGTGTGGGGTGATGTGACTGTCCTGTAATAATTCTGGGACCAATTCCAACACGTGGGGGTGTTCCCCACACAAATAAGCAATTCTCCCAACCCAGAGACGGTGTCAGGCCCCACAGGTCAAGGGCTCAAGTCCCACAAGATGGCTCCCGACCCACTTCACGCAGCAGTTGGCAAGCCCGGGGCATCCCGTGCTTCAGACTCACTGGCTACAGATTGCAGGTTCCTAGTACCTTGGGTTCATTAAGGTTTCTAGAGCAGCTCACAGAACTCAGAGGAACATTTTTCTTACTGGATTACTGATTTATTATCAAAGAACGTAACTCCCGAGCAGCCACACAGAGAGATGTACAGGGCACGGTGTGGGGAAAGGGCACACCTTTCTGTGTTCTCTACTCGGGCACCCGTCTCCCAGCACCTCCCTGTGCTCATGGACCGGAAAGCTCTCCGAGCCCTGTTCCAGTGGGTTTGTATGGAAGCTTCATTATGTAGACCAGATTGATTCAATCACTGGCCATTGGCCACTAACTCAACCTCCAGCCCCTCTTCCCTCCCAGGAGCCTGGTGGAGGGGGTGGGGGGTATGAAACTGAAAGGCCCAACCATCTCATCACGAGAGTGGCTCCCGGGGAACCCAGCCCCCACCCTTTGCTGCAGTCTAGAAGTCATCTCATTGACAGAAACTCAAGTGCCGTGGAAGAGGGTCCAGTATGAGTAACAAGGCACCCACTTCACCTTTAAGGCTCTCAAACTATTTCAGGAATTGCAAACAGGATCCCAATTATTTTCATGAAAGATGCTCTTTGCTCTTCTTGCCTAGGAAATTCCCAGGGTTTGGGGAGCTATGAGCCAGGAACCCCGAAGGAAGACCCGGCATGTGTTTATTATAAACCTCAGTATCACAACTTGTAATATCGTTAGATACATTTGCCACAGCAACATTCCATCTTCCCCTTATACCCAGTTCAATTTTACTTTATTTTTTATTTGGGGGGGGGGGAGAGAAAGAGAGGGCAGAGAGGGAGAATCTTAAGCAGGCAACATGTTCAGTGTGGAGCCCGACAGGGGGCCCGATCCCACGAGCCTGGGAGCATGACCTGAGCTGATATCAAGAGTCGGACATTCAACCGGCTGAGTCTCCCAGGAGCCCGGTTCAATTTTTCTTTTATACATAAGGTAAAATGTACTTAAACATTTTTTTTCTAACATTTATTCATTTTTGAGAGACAGAGTGTGAGCAGGGGAGGGGCAGAGAGGGAGACACAGAATCTGAAGCAGGCCCCAGGCTCTGAGCTCGATGTAGGGCTCAAACTCCTAGACTGCGAGATCAGGACCTGAGCCAAAGTCGAACGCTTAACCAACTGAGCCACCCAGGTGCCCCTGGTAAAATGTACTTTTTGTAGTATACAGTTCACTGGGTTTGGCCAGATGCACAGAGCTCTGTGCTCACCACTGCCGCTCGCCATACAGTGGTTGCATCACCCCCAAATTCCTCGTGATGCACCTCTTCTTCCCCACTTCTCGTCATCCACTTCTTCCCCAATCTACTGCACTGCACTTCCCATCACAACTCGAGCCAAGAATGGCTCCAGCGAGCTACCTCTCTGCACTGGCATCCAGGGCACAGAGGACACAGACACACGTGTGGCCTCATCCAAAACTAAATTCATAGTCACCTACCTCCACTTAGGCCCTTTCCCGTTCTCTGAAACGATGACATTCTCTCACCACCACCACCCTCCCTCGACACGCACAAGCTCTGCCCCTCACCGTCAGCCAACGATCTCACCTTTTACCAGAAAAATTAATGCCAACAAACAGTAAACACCTCAACTTCCCACCACCCAATCCACTCGGGGCCCTGCATGGGCCACCCCTCCTGTCCTTTCTTCCTCTTACAATGTAAATGCTGTCCCTCCTCTTAAGAAAGGCCCGTCCCCCTACCTCTCTCTGGATCCCACCCCTCCCCACCTTCACGGGATCCTTAGCCATCACGTTTGTCTTCTCACATTTTTCCATTTCTCCCTGCTCGAATCCACCTGGAGTACCATCCCCCCCCCCCTTCCCCTACCTACTTGCCCTTGCCTCCTCAGTCCTCAGTGCCCCCACCGCTCACCGGCACCTCTCCCTGGAGGCCCTCCACCAACATCTCTATGCTCTCCAGGCTTCAACTTCCTTGCTGCCAGCAGATTCAGTTCAGGTGAGCACACACTCCTCCTTCCCAATGCTCCCCTCTCATTGTCTTCCCGTTCCTTCTGGTCAGTTTTTCCTCGGTCTCCTGTTTTAGCTTCTCTCTCACTTTGTTGGGGAAGTCTGACAAAGGCTCTCTCCTTAACCAAACAGGTGTCTGCTCCTCTGAGTCCATTCCAACTAGGCCCTGACCTTGGGCGCTGTCCTTGGTCCGCTGAGTCCAGTTTTAGCAAGAATCCTGCCGGGTCAGGTTAGTGAAAACACCCACCCTCAGTATCTGATCACTACAGCATGCCTCCAGCAAGAATCCTCGCTGGCTGGCGAGTGTGACTCTACCAAGTGTCAGGGAGGGAGCATTTCTTCTAACCTTCATGGTCCTTCTAGCTGGACTAAGAATCAAACTGAGATGGGAAGGATTAACAGGAGAAAGTCCAGTTGAATCCACACAGACCTGGAAATTCCAAAGACAGTCAGGCGACGTGATGCTTTTATGAGCCAAGGACGGGGTAGACATCTGAGCGTACAGAAGGGACAAGGCCATAAGCAGGAAGGGGAAAGATGTCTGGAGGTCACCCAATCATGCAGGTGAGTTTCTTAGGTAAAGAGAAATCTCCGTTAATAGCTTTCTTCTTGGTATAAGCAGGCAGGTAAGGGGGAAGTATAGAGCTTTACCTGAACCCGCCAGGTTTTGGTTGCTTTTAACTCACACTAACGTTCATGCCAAAGTGGCCCACCTTGGGTGGTCTGCCCCCTTGCCCCCACAAAAGAATCCCACTTGCCTGTAATGTTTCTCAGTGATTTTGCATCTGCTGACTCCCACTCTACTTGTCCTTGCTGTATTTGGAACTGGGCTTGATCTCCCCTCCCTACCGCAAAATCCAATGTAGGCCCTTTTTTATTCTGAAATTATTTCTTAATGTTTTTATTTATTGTTGAGAGAGAGACAAAGTCGGAGAGGGGAAGAGAGAGAGGGAGACAGGATCCAAAGCGGGCTCTGTGCTGACAGCAGACAGCCTGAGGCAGGGCCTGAATTCAGGAAACTGTGAGATCATGACCAGAGCTGAAGTCAAATGCTTGACCGACTGAGCCACCCAGGCGCCCCTGCGGTAGTCCCTTCTTGGATAAAGTCTTCTTCATCATCTTTAACAAGGGTCATGAATAATTTTTCTTTAACAAGGTGGGGGGAGGGGTGCGAAGAAACTCTTCAACTCTGTAGGTCGAGTGTAAAAACAGGTATAAGAAATCACAATAAAGATCAAGACACACATTAAGGCCCAGCAATTCCCTGTTAGCTCATACACATGAGGATAAGCTTGCAAGCAACGCAGTGACAGTTATAAAGGTGAAGAATTAAACATCCAATTATCTGTCAACAAAGGAATGCATAAGTTGTGGGGTACTGATTCTGAAGTGGAAAAGAATTTGCCGTCACAAAATATGCCTCTCTGACCTAAGGATGATCTTGAGCTGGCTATTTTTTTTTTTTTTTCAATGTGTACTTACGATTGAGAAACAGAGGCAGACAGAGCAAGAGCAGGGGAGGGGCAGAGAGAGAGGAAACACAGATTCCGAAGCAGGATCCAGGCTCTGAGCAAGCTGTCAGCACAGAGTCCGAGGCGGGGCTCCAACTCACAGACCCCTAGATCACGACCTGAGCCGAAGTCAGACGCCCAACCGGCTGACCACCCAGGCGCCCCCCTGAGCTGGCTCTTTTTCAGAAATAGCAGACATAAGAGAATGTCTCAAAACTGAGTAGACAAAACCCTTTTGTACGAGACATTTGGCTACATTAAAAGGGAGATCTTCAAGTGAAAGGGTGTCTTCCTCTCTGTACCAGGAAGAGTGGGATGACTAAGTCCCTAGAAACTTATGCAGGGAAAAGGGGAGGGCTTAAATCTGCATAACTGCCCCACTCTTGTTTACTGGTGCTTTTCCTGGCAACCTCCCACAACTGCACGTCCCTCCCTCCCACTTTTGTATTTAGCTGGTAACAGTATTTAAAGTGATGGTGGCTTGGGCCATTTCGGGGTTACTCAGTCTCCCTGGGTGTCTCCCATTTATACAGAAGGTATCCAAGTTATTAAATTTGTTTGTTTCTTTGCTTGTCTTTCCCTGTTAACCTGTCTTTTATTACACAGGGATCTCAGCCAAGAACCTATAAGGGTAGAGTGAAAAATATTTTCTCCTCCTCTATAATTCAATGGGATAGCTTACAGCAGTTAAAATGAACTAGGGAGCTACATATAGCAACATGGATAAATCTTGGAAATATCATAGTGAGTTAAAAAAGCAATTTGCAAAAAGGATTTGTTTGGGATGATAGCATTTATGTATACTCTAAAAACACACCAAATGATAGTATATATTCTCATGGAAACACACGGATGCAGTAAAAGTTTTAAAAACATCAACAAGACGCATACACATCAGCGTCAGGATTATGTTCCCTCTGTGGAGAAGGTGGAAATGGCACCGTTTTTGTCAAATGTTTGTTTCACTTCTTGAAAAAACAAATGGGTGGCTCAGTCGGTTAACCAGCTGACTTTGGCTCAGGTCATGATCTCACAGTTTGTGAGTTCGAGCCCTGTGTGGGGCCGTCTGCTGTCAGCATAGAGCCTGCTTCAGATCCTCTGTCCTCCCCACCCTCCGCCCCTGCCCCTATACTTCCCCCTCAAAGATAAACATTTATTAAAAAAATTTTTTTAATGTTTATTTTTTGAGAGACATAGAGCGTGAGTGGGGGAGGGGCAGAGAGCGAGGGAGACACAGAATCTGAAGCAGGCTCCAGGCTCCGAGCTGTCACCACAGAGAGGGGCTCGAACTCACAAACTGCGATATCATGACCTGAGCCAAAGAAGGATGCTGAACCGACTGAGCCACCCAGGCACCCCCAAAATAAACTTTTAAACAGATAAACAAACCTCCAAAACTATAGGAAAAGTGGGTTGTGGGCATATGGGTGCCAGTTTTCCTGCACTTTCTTGTGTATTAGAAATATTTACTGATGAAATGTTAATGTTACGACTTTTTAAAGTATGTGATGTGTAATCCATGTACGCTCTGGATTTTTGAAGTAGGCTTGCCTTTAAAATGCTACGTTCGGTTTTAGATAAATCATACTGCAGAACAACTTTATGGCTTTCTTGGGAACCTGTCAAATATAGTTGCACGTAATTAAACTAAAGAAACTGGTCAATTCTGGGAACATTCACCAACTCCACTAGGGTCGAGTTGCCCCTGAGATAGCAAAAAAAAGAGAGAGCCATACCAATGAAGACTGATTCAACGGGCTCAAGATGAAACTTGGGCTTCTGTATTTCTAGAAAGCTCTCCCAGATGATTCTCATGTGTAGCCTGGGCTGGAATCTGGTTTAACACGCATGACTTGGAAAGTAAAAACTCAACTCCTCTTAATGCAACCTTTCAAAAGCCTAACCACTCACTTGTCTATGGTAATGATCCACGAATGAGCATCCCTGCTCTCCCTGCCACGTCTGCCCCCAGTGTGTTTGGCTTTAAACAGTTTTTTTTTGTGTTGAACAATAACAAGGTTCAAAAAAGCTTTTGAACGATGCCCCATCCTCATCCAGCCCACTTCTCGACCTCCCTCACAGGTCACTGCGTCAGGGTCTGTGCTCACAGCTCAGAGCTTGGAGCCTGCTTTGGATCCTGTGTCTCCCTCTCTCTCTGCCCCTTCCCTACTCATGCTCTGTCTTTCTCCCTCTCAAAACAAACAAACCAACGATCATTTAAAAAAAAAAAAAAAAAGTGGCATGCTCTAGTGACTGAGCCAGCCAGGTACTAAGTCCTTTTTGACATACAAGTCCATTAAAATCATGTATTAATTCTACAGCTAAATAATTAGGGTGCTCACCCTGGGTAAGCAGATTTTGATGGTAACTTTCTTGTCCTTTTTGTGTTAAAAAAATTTAACCAAGTAAATTTAAAGATCTAACTGGCTTCATTCAATGATTCATGAATTAGGCAGCATCCCATCTAGCAAGGGGGAGTGCCACTGGGATAAATAAAAGAAAGGCTTTTAAAAGCAGAGAAAGCATTTAAAAAGAAAAGTAATTTATTAACAAGGAATGTACTGTTTAGGCAAGGCTGACCTCCCTCCTAAGGGGAGCTGAAAGGGTCTATCAGTAAATTTCTTAGTTGGACCAAGAAATTCCAAGTTGACCTGTTAAAGACTACATTCCTGGTTGGCTGGTGGGGGAGTGGGGGTGTGTGGGGGGTGTGTGGGGGGTGTTGAAAACTACAGTTAAGTTAGGTATTAAGTCTTGGCTTACTGCTGTGTGGCCCTTAACCTAAGGGACATCATTTTTAGCCTCTGGTTTTCTTTTCTTTCTTTTTTTAAATTTTTTTTTCAACGTTTATTTATTTTTGAGACAGAGAGAGACAGAGCATGAACGGGGGAGGGGCAGAGAGAGAGGGAGACACAGAATCCGAAACAGGCTCCAGGCTCTGAGCTGTCAGCACAGAGCCCGACGCGGGGCTCGAACCCACGGACCGCGAGATCACGACCTGAGCCGAAGTCGGACGCTTAACCGACTGAGCCACCCAGGCGCCCCTAGCTTCTGGTTTTCTAACAGCATTGACTCAACTTCACAGATCAAGAAAGGGTAAAATAAGATTATTTTATGATACAATTAAACATGTGTAAAACTAAAAGAAGGATCTTTTTAACTGTCAACAAATCAGAATATCCCACTCTCCGATTCTGCTGGGAACTAAAAAGTATTTTAAAGGTACATCAGCACAGTGAGATATAATCAGAATGGTTAAAATAAAAACCCTAACAACAACACCAGCTGATGGTAAGTGTTAGGGTCAGGCGTAAGGCAGGGTAAAGATAGGAGTCAGAGGCTAAAAAATTTTAGCCGTCAAAGGCTTTATTTGGGAACTAAGGTCTCGGGTGAGGTTCCGTGACTCTGGGAGAGGGAGAGAGGGAGAGAGGGAGAGAGGAGTCAGGGAAGTCGTGCCCAGGTGTGGTAGGGTGGGGTTTTTAAGCTGAAGCGGTTCCAGGTTTAGGTCTGGGTGGGCCTTTTTCGCGTCAGGGCGTGGTGTCGCTCGGTGATTGGTTGACCTCCAACTCGTTCTGGCAAGCTACTAGGGGCTTTTCGTTGGGTTGCACTGGCAAGATGGCCGTCCCCTCTACTGTGGTTCCAAGGACATCCTAACAGTAAGGATGGGGATAAACTGGATGTCCGTACACTGCTGTTAGGAACGTGAAATGACACAGCCACTCTGGAAACCTGTTCAGCAAGTTTTTTCCGATCATGCAATTACCACAACTGTGTTCTTCACTATTTACTTAAGACATGAACATTTAAGGGGGCACCTGGGTGGGCTCCTGGACTTCGGCCCAGGTCATGATCTCGCAGTTTGTGAGTTCCAGCCCCGTGTCGGGCTCTGTGCTGATGGCTTGGAGCCTGGAGCCTGCTTTGAATTCTGGTGTCTCCCTCTCTCTCTCCCCCTCCCCTGCTCATACTCTGTCTGTCTCTCAAAAATAAATAAATGTTTAAAAAAAATTTTTTTTTTAAAGAAATGAACATTTAAGTTCAAACAAAAACCTGCACACCAATGTATACAGCAGCTTTATTCATAATAGTCAACTGGAAACAACCACGTCTTCCATTGGATGATTGGTTAAGCACCCAATGGTATACCGCTCATGGCATGGGGACCCACTTGGAACCCCAGGGCTGGCAGAAAGATTGTTTTAATCTGAAGACATCTGAGATTCAACAAATGCGGGAAAAAGTCTTCTTGGAGGTTCCCTGATCTGGCTCAAAGCAGTAACTTTGGGGAAAGGAGGGTGCCAGAAATCCTCTCTTGGGGGAGTTTTATGGAAAGACCACCAATACTTGTAGAGACAAATATCATCACCAACTTTCTTATCTCTTGTCTGTTCTCCTAAAAACTCATCTGTCTTTCCTAAAAGAACCCTATTTGTTTTTCTCTTAGGATCAGTTTCTGCTCCTTTCCTTTTCCCTAAGATATGAAATCTTTAACTAACCTTTGAAAGAGCCAGCTAGTTCTTCTGTTGGCTCCCCTACTCATACGAAATAAACCTTTTCCTTGAGTTAATGTCTTCTGTCAGTTTAATTTCCAGACTCCAGCTACAGAACCCAAGAGGGCAGAGGAAAAGTTTTTCAGTCTGGAAAAATGGAATATCGCTCAGCAATGAAAGAAGCAAGCTCTCCATGTCGACAACAGCTTGGCAATAACCTGTTCGAATCTCAGGACTATTATGCTGAATGCAAAAAGCCAATCCCAAAGGTTATAAATCGATGATTTCATTTATCTAACATTCTTGAAATGATACAAGTATACAGATGGAAAACAGAACCACTAAGTTACAGGGACTTAAGGGATGTCCTGTGGTTAAACAAAGGTAACACAAAGGATCTTTGTGAGGATGAAAGTGTCTCGTAGCTTGGCTGTGGTTGTGGATACCCAAACATACGCGTGATTAAAACTGCACAGGACAAAATATATAAATTACATGTAAAACTGGAGATATCTGAGTAAGTGTGATGGATTGTCTCAATGTTAACATCTTGGTTGTGATACTATACTGTAGTTTTTATAAGGTGTCACCACTAGGACAAATTGGATAAAGAGTATGCAGGGGTGCCTGGGGGCTCAGTCAGTTACTGTCTGACTCTTGATTTCAGCTCAGGTCATGATCTCAAGGTTGTAAGATCGAGCCCTACATTGGGCTCTGCGATGGGCCATGGAGCCTGCTTAAGATTCTCTCTCTCTCTCTCTCTCTCTCTCTCTCTCTCTCTGCCATTCCTCCACTTGCACACACACACTCTAAAAAAAAAAAGAAAAAAGGAGTATGTAGGATCTCTTTGTGTTACTTCTAACAACTGCATGAGAACCTACAATTATCTACTGAAAATAACATTTTAAAAAATTCTAGTGCCCTCCCCCCCAAATTAAATTAAGCAAATTACTTTAAAATTAGAGAAACCAAATGTTATAGCTTTACCATGACAGAAATTCACATGGCTTATGAAGATTATGTCAACACTCAAAAGAATTTAACGAATAGACATTTGAACATTGAACCTCTTATCATTTGTACCTGTTTCTAAAACATGTCAATTTAAGAAGTTTTCCAGCAGGAAGTAGGAGTGAAGAGGGGCAGGTCCTCCGTGCCAAGGTCTCGTATAATAAATAGGAGCTCAAGGTTAAATGCCAAGGTGTTTAATTATGCTCACTGCTTGTTAATTAACCTAATCAAAACAAGAACGGTGATTTTTGTGATGTTTTGATGCTCCTTGGGGTAGACGGAGCAACATGGTATATAAACAGTTCTGCAGGTTTATGGGACAATCGTTAACACAGAGAGGGCCCTATTATGTAATCAGCTGGCCACATTTTTCTCAGGCTCTGTGGTAGGCGGAGGGAGAATCCTTCCAAGACAGCTAGTTTCCTTTACAGCAAAATGTGAGAAGACGCGGAGGTAAGAGGATTTGCTTATTAATGCCACTGTGTCAGTAATGGTTATAAAACAATTCTTCAGGACAGCAGATGATGCAATGTTTCTTCTCCACTTTGTAACAACTCAAGGACTCCCGTCTTCCTCTACGCAGACCTCTTAGAGAATTCCAACTAACTCCAGGATATTTATTTATTTATTTTTATTTATTTAAAAAAAAAAATTTTTTTTTCAACGTTTATTTATTTTTGGGACAGAGAGAGACAGAGCATGAACGGGGGAGGGGCAGAGAGAGAGGGAGACACAGAATCGGAAACAGGCTCCAGGCTCTGAGCCATCAGCCCAGAGCCCGACGCGGGGCTCGAACTCACGGACCGCGAGATCGTGACCTGGCTGAAGTCGGACACTTAACCGACTGCGCCACCCAGGCGCCCCTAGGATATTTATTTTAAGATCTCATTTAAGTACTACATATCTCAACGTTTATTTATTTTTGGGACAGAGAGAGACAGAGCATGAACGGGGGAGGGGCAGAGAGAGAGGGAGACACAGAGTCGGAAACAGGCTCCAGGCTCCGAGCCATCAGCCCAGAGCCCGACGCGGGGCTCGAACTCACGGACCGCGAGATCGTGACCTGGCTGAAGTCGGACACTTAACCGACTGCGCCACCCAGGCGCCCCTAGGATATTTATTTTAAGATCTCATTTAAGTACTACATATCTCAACATTTATTTATTTTTGGGACAGAGAGAGACAGAGCATGAACGGGGGAGGGGCAGAGAGAGAGGGAGACACAGAGTCGGAAACAGGCTCCAGGCTCCGAGCCATCAGCCCAGAGCCCGACGCGGGGCTCGAACTCACGCGAGATCTCGCGAGATCACGCGAGATCTCGCGAGATCACGCGAGATCTCGCGAGATCGTGACCTGGCTGAAGTCGGACGCTTAACCCACTGCGCCACCCAGGCGCCCCTAAGTACTACATATCTCATTTGAGATTTTAAATTGATCCTTTCTTTGCCTTCCTATCCCCGAGCCAAAGCTTCTACACCAGAACCTCTTCAACCTCTGCTTGCTTTCTCCAAAAACAGCAGCTTCGGTTCCAGGCGTTCTCCAGAACTACTAAAAAGGTAACCTTTCCTTTCCATCGGTCTCCGCCTCCTCCAGCATCTAAAGGTTCCTAACAATGCCACCGCTTTCTAGGAGAATAGACAGAGACTGTCTCAGGAGTGGGTGAAATAAACCAAGACAGGGCACAGTGCTGGGAAATCAGCACAAAGGAGACCTGTTGGCCAGGTCAACAAGTTCTCTTTCCAAAACGGCCTCTATTTCCAAAGAAATCTTACAGGGTGGGATTATCAACGAACTTAAAAATTTTTAATTGTGCCATTAACTCGGGTCCAACACCTTATCAGCTACTGGGAATTTCCCTCCTTTTCAGGGAAACCAGGCTGGGTAGCAGAAAGAACAGTTAAACCAGAATCAAGAGACCTGACTTCCAGACCAGGAGTTGCACGCTTAAAATGCCTGCAGGGACAGGTGGATAGTAAGAGGGGGGAAGGGAGCCTACGAACCTAAGGCAGTTCTCTAGCCTTAAAGAGACCCAGTTCACACCCTGCCTCAACGTGCATTCCAGCATCTCCATAAGCTGGTCCTGAGTTCCATCTCGCCTCTGCTCCCTTTGGGTTGTTTTCTTTACGTGGCACGAGCTGTGCTTGTGCTTTTGCTCTTACTCTGAATAAAGTGCATTTGTCACAAATCCTCCTCTAAGGGATATCCCACATTAATTCTCGTCTTGACTTTGCCTGTCTTCAGCATTCACCCCACATGGTCTGTAATGTACTCCAAAGGCTCAGACCTATATCTGATTTTTCTGTTAGTTTCTGCTCCCATTTTTTTTGGCTAGTTGCCAGATCCCTTTCCTGCTCAGCTTCCAAAATGCTTCCAGTTAGAAGTTCAATTCACACTTTTAGAAGTCTGAAGTCTAAAGCAGAATGAATCCTTTTCGTTTTGTTCAGGTCATCACACTAAGAGGTGGTAGGCAGGATTCAAACTCCGGTGCTCGGATTCCAAGGCCTGTTTCTAGAAGTCCTAGAAAGTCTAGAAATCCTTTATAGAATTAACTGAACACGGAATCGCCTCAAAAATACGTTTTTAAAACGATCCCTTGAAAAACATCAAGGTGCCTAAAATGCTTTGGAACCACAGGTAGACTTGGTCAATTCCTCACAAACCAGGTTGCCCCAACAAAATGGACATGTTAGTTCTAACGCACGTGCAGGGATAAGAGAGCCCTTCTGAGAAGGCAGGCATGGCTGAGTGCCCAAGCTGTGACCTGACTGTTGTGTGACAACAGCACCTTGAATACCGTCCTCCCCCTCCCACCCCCCCAGTTCCTCAGCTGTGAAATGAAGCCACTAAGACTTGCTTAATAGGAACAGTGTACAGGGTGGTGGATGTAAGATGCTGTCCCTGGTCTATAGAAAATTCTCACTAAAATCTGGCTTTCCATTTGTCTTTGATATCAGGGACCAAAATTAGCCCTAATTTGCAATTCTCTACCCTCCGTACCACTTGCTATGACAGCAATAACACTAGATTATAGCTGACTATGTACCTCCAAAGCTCAAAACCTTCAAAGGCCCCTCAACAACTTAAAAGATAAACTCCAAAATTCCTTAAAATTCCCCAGGCCCTTTCGTTGCTGTGTCTTCCCCAATTCTCTTTTTCCCCTAAAATCTAAACCCAGCTCTGGGAGAGGCTGTCTCTCCCCTAATGGTCCTGTATACCGCTCCCTCCTCTGAGCCCACAGGCAGACTGTGGACCCGTTGGGATTTGTACGCCACCTACATAGCAGATTAGTTGGATATAGTTCTAACTTCCCCACTAAAAGATACACTTCTTAAAGGTCAGTGTTCATGGTCTTTATTGTATCTGCCATACTACCCAATGTCTCACGCATGGCAATAAAAGCTGACATTTAATGACAGCTGACTCTATGCCAGGCACTATTTTAAGTGCCTCACATCCCCCTATAGATAGGTACCATTATTCTCCCCATATTACAGATCGAGAAACTAAGATCCACAGAGATTCAATAACCTGTCCAACACTGCTAGGGAGTGACAGAGCCTGTGTTCAAACCCAAGCAATCAGGTTGCAAACCCCACATTCTCAACCACTATGCTTGCTACATAGTCAACATCCCGTCAATTACATTAGCTGATTAATGCAAGAGAGTTTTAGAAACTAACAAGGACAACCAGTCACAATAAACCATCAAATCCAAACAAAAGAGATCTCTGGCATGGCTAAGGAAGAGAAGAAGGTAGCAGAGCACGAAGGTCAAGTGTCCCATCAGACTAGAATCTGAACACCAGCTCTGTCACTTACTTTCTAGCAAGTCACTCTGAGCAAGTCACTTGATCTATTCCGGCATTAGCCTCTGCAGCCAAAAGATTGATTAAGCTAGTACTCTGGAAGATAGTTTTAAGAATTAAATGAAATGACGCAAATAAAACACCAAGAACACGTGCCTGCCACACCCCGTGTCGTCTAAGACTGTGTTGGCTCTAACACAAGAGTCAAATTGTGAAATCCTGGGAACTGTCTTTCCTAAACTACTAAACAACAATTATAAAATAGTACTAAATAGTACCATAGAGACTTAATTTCTTTGCAACAATACACTAAGACGACTTTAGAAATCTTCTTAATACCTCAAGTCTGTAAGACAGTCAAATAGAATTAATTATCTCTAATTACACAAGGAGAGTTCTGCCTCCGGGCATGGCACTGAAGTGGCAGCTGAACAGCCTTTAACTCCTTAGAGCAAATGCAAAGGTCTACAGCCAAGCAGAGGTCAAGTCCCTAATGAAATGTTCTCACAAACAGAAATGTATCCAAGTGTGAGAGGGTTCTAGAAAGCCTACCCAAGGAAAAGCTGAATAATAGAAACATTTAATGTAATGAGAAAAACCCCACACAGTATCTTTTAAAGAATCCACAGTTTGTATCCGTCCAGAGAGCGGAATTAGGTACAACAGGTGGATATTCCTGGGAGGCAGGTTTCAGCTCAAGTAGAGGAAGCCGGAGGGAAATGGGCTCCCCTGAGCAGTGCTGAGCTCACCCATGGGAGATGCTCTGGCCCTGGTCATGAGATAAGGGGCTGAGGGAATTCTCTAACTGGTTGCGAAGTCTGACCAACTCTGAGGTCCCTTCCTAACTCTGGAGCAGGGCTGAGTTAGGGAAGACGGGGAAACGCACCGCTCAGAAAGAGACAATTTTTCACAATCTTTTTGGGGGTGGTGGTGAAATGTAATAATTGGGTAAAGTTGGCCTCGGAGAGGGGGCACCTCTGCAAACTGCCCCTAAAGATCCGAGGCTCAGGGCCCAAAGATTTGCAAAGGACATCTGGGAGTCATGGCACTCCGACTCAGGGCAGAATGCCCGCTCCCTCAAAGAAGCTTCGAGAACATCTCCCAGCCCCCTTTTCACCAGCTGCTACTCCCGGCCCTTCTTACAGAAGCGGAGGCCGGCTCGCCCAGAGGCCTGGTGGGAGGTCGGCCCTCGGTGAAGGGTCTGAGACCGACCCGGAGGAGAGAAGGAGGCTAGGACCCGGGACGTGGAGAGGGCTCCTGGGTCCCGTTAGAAGACCCCGCCGCCGAGGCCAAGGTCGTCTCAGACCCCCAGGGCGACCGCCACCAGCGCACTCACCAGCGCGCTTCCGCGCAGCAGCCGAACCGCCGCTCCCTCCATGGGTGTTGCGGGAGATGCGACTGTGCCAATCCTGCGAAGTCCTTTCTCAGCGCCTCGGGGCCCAGGGCCAGCGCTTAGGGGCGGGGCCTGAGGGCGGGGTCAGGCCCCGCCCCCACCCCAGCACACCTCCCTGGCCCCGCCCCCTAGTGCCTACGGAACCTCAAGAGAGACACACAGCTCCCTCTCCGCCTTTGCCATAAGCGCTGCTCACGCGAGACTTCGACAAGGCTGTGGGGCGGGAAGAGAGTCGGAGACACAACAAACATGGCGGCGGCGGCGACGGTGACGAAGACGGCGGCGGCGGCGACGGTAGCGGCATTAAACAAGGCGGTGGGAGTTACTCGGTGCGGTGGTCAGGTGGTAAGTAGCAGGCTTCCGGCTCGGAAGGCGGCGACACAGCTGAGCAGGACAGTTAAGAAGGAGCGGCGGGAGACGAGAGTCGAGTTCGCAGCGGGCCGGCTGACCCCGCTCGGGACTCAGTCTCAGCGGAAGGTTGGGCGTGGTCGGTCGGTCAGCAGGGTCACGACCCAGGGTGTTCTTGGCCCGAGTGCGGAATGTGCTGTTTCTCGGTTCCGGGAGCCCCGAGGGAGCGGCGCCTGTAGGCAGGGGCTGGAGACTCCTGGGTAGGGAGCTGCTTCTCGCTCTGACAGGTGGTCGTGCGGGGGTCTCCCCGAGGTTTGCGTCTTCACCGGGTCCCAGGGCCTGGGGGTTAGACGAGGCGCGGGACTCCTAAGTGTTCCGAATCCTTATGAGGATGCTGCCCCGACGCCAGTCCTGGGCTGCTCCTTGGGAGGACTTTTAAAACCTCTGTTATCTAATGGTCCTGCCTGGGTTAGTTTCTACTGTTTATGCACTCTCATTTTGGGAGATGTGAGGTTTGGGGACGGCTTTGCAGCGAAGACCCATTCAAGTTCACGCAGGCTTAATAAACTGTCTGTAGTGCGGGTAACCAAGCCGTGCAACTATTAAGTGCTCTGTAACTGAATTTGAATTGAGGTTAAACCGGTTCCAGCTACCACTGACCACGTGGCCCGTGTAGTGTCCCCTTAATGTACTATTGGGAACCCTAATGGGAAGTGACAATTGGGAGAAGAAATAAAGGTACTTTAAATTGTGAGATCTAAGGAAAATTCGGTTTTGAAGAAACAAAACTTATTTAAAACAAAATTTTAAACACCTGGATAGTTAGTTTTAAAATTGCATTTTATTTTAATTTATGACATGCCTTCAACAGCTACTGATTAATATATTGTTGGGAAATCGTTATGGGGAATTGAGATGTTTGGTGTTTTTTTGCCCCCTACGGGTTCAAACCGTGTCCTAGAAAACCCTACGTGTTTGGGATTGCGATAGAGAGCATAATAAAGAGGGGAATCAAGTGTTCGTTCCTTGTGGGGTGTGCTTGGAGGTTTCCTTTTTAGCCCTTTCCCACAAATGTTTCCCTAGGACTAGTGCATTATTTTTATGCAACTGTAGTTGTTCAGCAGTACTAAGCCTGACTCTGTAAGTGTACAATACTGTGCACAAATGAAATTCATAAGTTGAGTTTAAGAAAATAAACATTATTGAGAATTTGCCAAAACGAAATCTTAAGAAATCCACCAGTGGGTGGAACAAGTCAAATTAGTGCTTGTTAGCCTTCGGTGGTTCTTTGTAGCTTTTGTTGAAATAAACTTGTTGCTTTGTTCTTTCATTATCTACTAGTTTAGTTTTCTGGGAATTTTAAAATTGGCACAGGTTATTTTCTTAGCTTAAACCTGTAGATGCTAGTTAACTTTTTGTCATAAAGGTTTTGATTTGTGGTGTGCTTTTCTTTGCAGAACTCTGTATGGCTTTTCAATTTTAGTTGAAATTCCCTCCATGGCCTTTTGGAGTCCCTTGGTGTGTCTCCAGAGTAAATTTCGATTACTCTTCATTTCATCAATGTTGGAGTGGCAAGAAAAAGGAGGAACTGATTTGGGGTGAAAAGGTTAGAGTGTGTAGCTCCTGTTTTGGATATCTTCTGACTTTATGTTTTACTTTTATGTTATGTTTTCTGATTTCTCAAAGCCTTATAATGTCCCTCTTTGCTTTCAAAGAATTTGTTTTGGACGATTCTGTAATCGAAGGAAATGTGTCCTAATTATCTTTGAAGAGTCTGCGTCACTCTCTCTACAAATCAGTCCTCATTTGTCAGGCTTCTTTCTCCATTGATGTGTATTCCATGGCAAAGTAAATCTTTCAGTGACTGTAATTATTAGGCCATAAAAATAAGCACATCTATTAAGCTGCAGTCACTTTTGTAGAGGCATACCTAACCACCAAATTAAGCTGTTGTATAAGTAAGTTGGTTGCTCAGTTTTCTACCTTATGGTTAGTAACCCCCAAAGAGTAGGTGAATAAAATAGATATTTCTATTCCTGTATCATGTTGTTTTCAAAAATTTCCCATAGCTAATAAAAAAGATAGACTTTGGGGGGAAGGTAGGTCATAGAGAATTCTTCTGGTTCTTATGTCACTGCTGTTTCATGGTTGTGGCTGTCTTCTAATTCACATCATGATGCCTGTTTTGTTAGCTCCTGGTTAAGAGAGGGTTTATGTGTGTGCACTTGTATGTGTATCAACAGCTTCCATTTATAGTGTGAGACTGAAAAACAAATATCAGAAAACTTCATACACCAATATCAGAAACCAAGAAAGGTTGGAGAATCGTTTTAAGTTACCTGCTTGAAGGTGAAGAGGTTTTCATGTTCTTTTGGGATCCCAAAGTTTGTTTCTTAAATGCTTCTTTCCTTCACTGGGTAGCCTCTGGCTGTTTTGTAAGAACCTTATTTTTGAGCCTCGAATGGGTAATTTGGGAGAAACTATTGGCATAAAAATGGTTAAGGTACATTCTACCCAGTTTATACAGACATGTACCTACACCCCGGGGGGGTACCATACTAGACCCAACTTAACTTTTATCAGAGTAATCACAGGGGAGACACAAAAGTTTTGCCGTATCATAAGGAATGGGAATAATTCTTCCATGGTTGATATAATTCGATATCATTTAGTAGAAAGAATAGGTCAGGTTAGGAATACACCACCCAAATCTGTAATAAAATTGGAGAATTCAAATATGTTTCTTTTTCTGATGACATGATCTTCCATTTTGAAATTTTGTGTAAGTTATATTTTGGCTAACAAGTCCCAAGGTGTTGAATTCATGGCTTGTGGAAAAGATACCTCCAGTAAAAACATTATAGTTTGCTGATTTCTTAAAGTAGATTTTTATGGTATGTTTGGAGAGGTTTTTAAATTTATCAGTGTCTTAGGGGCATCTCCAGATTTCAGTTAATTTGTGAAGTTCTTAGATTAAACTTTCAGAGACTGATGATTATTAAAGACAGGAAGAGGGTTTGGATATGAAACCTTTATTTTCTTTTGATATTAGGAAGTGTTCCGTAGTTTCAGTTATTGTTCTTTTTCTATTTACTGTTGATTAGAAATAGTGGCTTGAGATGGAGAGAGCTGGATTTTGAACCAAAGACTCCATTCAGATTTAGGCAAGGGCCTGTCGTGTGTGTGTGTGTGTGTGTGTGTGTGTGTGTGTGTGTGTGTGTGTGTGTGTACATGCGCGTGTGCAAAAGAGAGAGAGAAAGTAAGAGAGGGTGTGAGAGAGATAGATGTGATATAGGTCAAGGGAGCATAAAAAATGCTTAGGGATGGAATGACACGTAATTTCTGAACCATTGCAGAAATATCAGAGGTTAAAATTCATCAATATATTTAAAACTCTAATTTAAGAACAGTTTTCTCCCCATATTTACAGTGTTGTGATCTTCCCTTTTTTCATAGGCATTCTTTTTTTTTAAAGTCCATCATGCATTATGATTGAAAATCACACAATTTATGGCAGAGAACGCAGTGAAATTTATAATGTGACAATGTGATAATAGCCAAGACTGTCAAAATATGCCAGCCATCCTCTGTAATTAGGTTCATTTGTGTTCTTAAAACTTGAGATGCATGTATAAAAATACCATTTTCTTCTGCTTGCTTACTGGCAATCTCACGCATTTTTTTTTCTGCATGGTCACATGTTGTACCATAGCAATGTTAGGCCTTCTAATCAGGAGTTGGTAAGATTTATCTTGCTTTTTGAAGACTATCAAAGCATATTCAGATATTTTCCAGTGGACACATCTCAGTTTTCATATGAACTGATTAGCAAGAAGTGATGCTAAGTTGTAATGTAAATACCAGGATTTCTTTCTTAATTACAACTTTTATGATTAGGATACAGACAATCTGTAGGGCCTTACCAATCCTCATCCCTTTTATTTCTTTTTCCTCTTATTGTGGGGGGCCTCTACCTCTAGTACTTTATTGAGTAGCAGTAGTAATAGCAAGCATCCTTGTCTTGTTCTTGATTCCAAAGGGAATGCAACTAAATTTTCTGTTAATTGTGATGTAGATTTTTGGAAGATACCCTATATCAACTTGAGGAATTTTAAACATTCTAAATTTGAGTGAATGATTACTCTGCTGTTTTCTCGCACCTACTGTTTGACACTCAGATATCAGTCTGATTGGTTTTTTTTTACGTGGGTAGATTGCCTTTTTTTCCTCTGAGTAGTTTTATGTTCTCTTTATCTTCTTTGAGGTTTTAAAATTTCAAAATGTGTCTGTTATTTTATTATCATAGGTTCTGTTTTGCACTCTATGATCCCTTTCTGTCTGAAAGACATCTTTAATTTTGGAATTTCTTGATTGTTATTTTTTTGAAAAACATTTCTCTTGGCTTATCTTTTTATTTTTCTGGAACTCATTTGATTAATCTGTCTGCTGTATTTCATACCTTTTTATGTATATCTTTACACTGTTTCCCACCCGTGTGTGTTTTGTTGTCCTTTTTTCCCTTTCCCTTTTATTGAGTTATCATCTTACTACCAATTATTGTTGATCTTATTCTTTTTTTTTTTTTTTAATTTTTTTTTTTCAACGTTTATTTATTTTGGGGACAGAGAGAGACAGAGCATGAACGGGGGAGGGGCAGAGAGAGAGGGAGACACAGAATCGGAAACAGGCTCCAGGCTCTGAGCCATCAGCCCAGAGCCTGACGCGGGGCTCGAACTCATGGACCGCGAGATCGTGACCTGGCTGAAGTCTGACGCTTAACCTACTGCGCCACCCAGGCGCCCCTGTTGATCTTATTCTTAATAACCTTTTTCATTGGAGCTGACTGGCTCACTTTTTTTTTTTTGCCCCTGATCAAAGGTTAAATTAAAAAATTTTTTTTAATCTTTATTTATTTTTGAGAAAGAGAGAGACAGAGCGTGAGCAGGGGAGGAACAGAGGAGACACAGAATCGGAAGCAGGCTCCAGGCTCTGAGCTGTCAGCACAGAGCCCGATGCGCTGCTCGAACCCAAGAACTGCGAGATCATGACCTGAGCCGAAGTCGGACGCTTAACCGACTGAACCACCCAGGCGCCCCTCAAAGGTTAAATTTTAAAGGACAAATGAGCAGAATCAACAATAGTCATGGAACAATTAGTAATACACTGATTAGGAAGCAGAGAGAACCAGTTTAGATAAGCATGGTAAGATGGGAAAAAGTAACTGAAACAAACTTGTTCAGAAACCAACAATGATCCTTAAGACTGAGAAAGTTGAGCCAGACTAAAGCAAATGATTTAAAGAGGTGGCCTAAGAGAGTAAAATAAGATATGAGTTTGGGAAATCGCAATTTGGGCTATGGGAATTAATGAGACGAGGGTAGACCATGTGTGTTTCATTGTAACTAAAGAACATATATATAAAATGATAGCTTATGATGCTCAGTTGATGAACTGAGAAAAAGGGAAAAAAAAATCTGGGACAGGAAGAATTTTTTGACCTCGGGTATAACCATTTTTTTGCTGCAAAATAGCTACTGTTGTCTGAGAACATGCCGTATGCTACACAGGTTGTGAGATACTTTACGTATACATACCTGTAAAACTTAAAACAGCATTGCCAGTTGGTACTATCCCATTTTACAAAATAAGAAACTGTGGCTGAGAGAAGTTTCTGTTTAGAGTCTTCAAGTTAGTACGTTTGGCCTAATACCGTAATACTCTGTTTATCTAGAGGATGGACTTTCAGTGGCCTCAACTTTCTAGAAAACAATGAAAAGATGTAGCAATAACAATACCTTTTAAAAACCCCTAAACATCTTCTAAGAAGGGAGTAAAAGAACTATTCACAAATGTTGCATTAAGAACAGTGAAAATTTGGTCATTTGCACATCCTTACTTGGATAGATATGTTCAGAATAAAGAACAAGTTAGATGTGAGGAGATAGAAAGACAAGAAATACAGATATTAAATAAAAATCATTCTGGGGCCAGTAAATAAGGGAAACCAAAAACTGCCCTGTGTCCTTCCATTAGTTCCTAAAATATCACTGCAGTATTGTATAGTACAGCATGCTACAGGAGTGACATAGTTAAGGGTTAGTCTATATCTATTAGAGTTCTCTTTAGTTAAAACAGAAGTTTTGGTCTTAAAATATCAATCAAGCTGCTGTTAATTGGGAAATGTGCTGTCATGGAGCCTTCTCATTTCTCAACTCCACAGTTCATGCTTTGGAAAACAGATTGAAAAGTACCCAGACTAGTCCAGACATTCTTGAAGAAGAAAAACGTACTGGTGGACCTTAGTACCTGAGTTATTAAGATTTTTATTAGTAGGACTGCCTAATTATTATTAGGCAAGCGGCATGGAGATCCTCAGTTTGTCTCATCCCTGAAGTGCAGCTAGATTAGCACCAAACCATTTTGCACACCTAGGAAATTGATCTGAGGATTAACACAACAGTCTGCATAACCTGAGCCACAGAACTCGGCAGGTATGCAGTGCAGAGAGGTGAACTGGGGAAGACAAATGCAGCGGAGGGTAGGGAGCTGTTTTTGTGGAGAGAGGACAGAGAAAGGTGGAGAGTGTGGTGCATTGGGAGAGTGCAGGAAAAACACTCCCTCGAAAGTAGCTAGAGAAAGAGAGAGGAAGAGTGAAAACACAGGGGACTGAACAAGAAATCTGTTCCCCAAAACCATTGACAGGAAGAAAGGAGAGGGTTTCAATACCACCAGGATTCTATAAACATTGGAGCACAGAGTCTGAAGTTCTGGAGCCCAGTGGCTGGTGGTGCTCTGGTGAGGAAATAGGGCGAATCCCCAGGAGCAGGCAGCAGGGTCTGAGGGGTCCGCATGCCACATGGGGAGAAATGGTTCCCCTGCTTGGAGAGCATTTGGTGAGGCCATACGGCCTTCCCACAGACAAAGGTCCCAGTGGACTCTGGAGAGCAGACACGTTTGCTGGTATTGGGACATACATGCCAGAGTGTAGTGAAACCTGACGCCAGCTGGGTATTGTGATTTGCCACAATCTCTGAATCCCTGTGGCTGCATGATCACACAAACGTTTTCTGGGGCCAGCAGGCAACTGGCCATTGTGCAGCAAGACCTTCCCCCAGAGAGTCATAGTGGGTCCAAGCCACAGGGTTCTCTCAAAGTGTGGGGTTTTGAAAACAATTTTTTTTTTTTAACGTCTATTTAGTTTTGAGACAGAGAGAGACACAGCATGAACGGGGGGAGGGTCAGAGAGAGAGGGAGACACAGAATCTGAAACAGGCTCCAGGCTCTGAGCTGTCAGCACAGAGCCTGACGCGGGGCTTGAACTCACGGACCGCGAGATCATGACCTGAGCCGAAGTTGGACATGTAACTGACTGAGCCACCCAGGCACCCCAAAGTGTGGGGTTTTGAAACACAACCCCACCTGGGATCAAAACTCTGGAGGGAGGTGCCGCCTGGTAGGCAGACAGCTTGGACATGGACAGAGTAGAGGTGGGGAGTGGACGGAGGCCTGAGACAAAGGAGGGGTGCTTGATCATGGGTTGGTGAGAGCATGAAGTTCCTGTGCCAGAGACTAGGGAGCTGGGTAAAGCCATTTCTATCTCCTGCACACACACATGGGCACCACACCGATCCACCTCAGTAAGCTAAGCAGCGCTACCTAGTGGAGAATGGAGCCATTACACCAAGCCCTGCCCAAATGCTCCCTCCGAGCATATCTCCTAGAACAAGTCCCTCTACCTGCTTAGTGTACAGACTATAGAGTACGTCATAGTTTGAGTTCTAGGGGTAATTGGATGTAACTTCATTTGGATTTAATTCTGTTTGCTGGTTCATTTATTTTTCTGCTTCTGGTTTTGTGTAAATTGGTTTTTTTTTTTCATTTTATTTTGCATGGATACAGAAAGAAAAAAATGTATTTTTCTTTTTTTGTTTTTTTACTTTATTTTTTATTTTTAAAAATTTTTCATTCTATTTCGTTTTATTTTATTATATAAATTTTTTTTTTTAAGTTTAAAAATTTTTAGGGGTTCCTGGGTAGCTCAGTTGGTTAAGCATCCAACTTCAGCTCAGGTCATGAACTCATGCTTCATGAGCTTGAGCCCTGTGTCGGCCTTTGTGCTGACAGTTCAGAGCCTGGAGCCTGCTTCAGATTCTGTGTCTCCATCCATCTCTGCCCCTCCCCCACTCACGCTGTGTCTCTCTGTCTCTCCAAAATGAATAAATGTTTAAAAAAAATCTAATAAATAAAATATTTAGGGCTTATAAAAAATACATTTTTTAACATTTTTTTCTTTTTTTCTTTTCTTGCCCTTTTTTTTTTACACTATTTTATCAACCTTTCAACAAGCAGACCAAAACACACCTAGGATCAAACTTCTTTTATTTCATTTTTTGTTTTGTTTTTAATTTTTAACTTTTATTTCATTAACTTTCTTATTCCTCCAAAATGACAAATGAAGGAATTCACCCAAAAAGAAAGAACAGGAAGAAATGACAGGCAGGGGCTTAATCAACACAGATATAAGCAAAATGTCTAAACTAGAATTTAGAACTATGATAATAAGAATACTAGATTGGGTTGAAAAAAACATACAATCCCTTTCTGCAGAGATAAAAGAAGTAAAATCTAGTCAGGACGAAATTAAAAGTGCTGCAAGCAAAATGCAGTCTCAAATGGACGCCATGATGGCAAGGATGGAGGAAGTAGACCACAAAATTATGGAGAATAATGAAGCAGAGAAAAAAGAGGGAAACAAAGGCAAAAGAACATGATACAAGATTTAGAGAACTCAGTGACTTATTAAAAAGGAATAACATCTGGGGCGCCTGGGTGGCGCAGTCGGTTGGGCGTCCGACTTCAGCCAGGTCACGATCTCGCGGTCCGTGAGTTCGAGCCCCGCATCGAGCTCTGGGCTGATGGCTCAGAGCCTGGAGCCTGTTTCCGATTCTGTGTCTCCCTCTCTCTCTGCCCCTCCCCCGTTCATGCTCTGTCTCTCTCTGTCCCAAAAATAAATAAACGTTAAAAAAAAAAAAAAAAAAAAAGGAATAACATCTGAATCACAGGGGTTCCAGAAGATGAAGAGAGAGAAAAAGGGGCAGGTTTATGTGAGCAAACCATAGCAGAAAACTTTCCTAATCTGGGGAAGGACACAGAGTTCAGAATCCAAGAAGCACAAAGATCTCCCATTAGATTCAGCAAAAACCGACCATCACCAAGGCGTATTATAGTCAAATTCACAAAATACACAGATGAGGAAAGAATTATGAAAGCAGCAAGGGAAAAAATTAGCCTTAACCTATAAGGGAAGACCAATCAGGTTTGCAGCAGAGTTATCCACAGACACTTGGCAGGCCAGAAAGGAGTGGTAGGATATAGTCAATGTGTTGAATTGGAAAAATATGCAGCCAAGAATTCTTTATCCTGAAAGGCTGTCATTCAAAATAGGAGAGAGAAAGAGTTTCCCAGACAAACAAAAACTAAAGGAGTTCATGACCACTAAACCAGCCCTGGAAGAAATTTTAAGGGGGAGTCTTTGAGTGGATAAAAGATGAAATGAAACAAAAAAGATTGGACACAACAAAGACTACAAAGGACCAGAGAACATCACCAGAAACAGCAACACGGTGGTACTGAATTTATTCACTACTCACTCTAAATGTCAATGGATTAAAAACTCCAATCAAAAGACATAGGGTATCACAATGGTAAGAAATCAAGTCCCATCTATATGCAGCTTAAAAGAGACCCATTTTAGAACTAAAGACACTTGCAGATTAAAAGTAAGGGGATGGAGAACCATCTATCATGCTAATGGTGTTCAAAAGAAAGCTGGAGTAGCCATACTTATATCAGAGAAACTAGATTTTAAAATAAAATAGAGACTGTAACAAGAGATGAAGAAGGGCATTATATCACAATTAAGGGGGTCTATCCACCAAAAAGATCTAACAGTTGTAAATATTTATGCCCCCAATGTGGAAGCACCCAAATATATAAATCAATTAACCACAAACATAAAGAAACTCATTGGTGATAATACCATAATAGTAGGGGACTTCAGCACCCCACTTACAACAATGGACAGATCAGCTAAGCAGAAAATCAACAAGGAAACTAGCTTTGAATGATACACTGGACTGGATGGACTTAACAAATATATTCAGAACATTTCATCCTAAAGCAGTAGAATACACATTTTTCTTGAGTGCACCTGGAACATTCTCCAGAATAGATCACATACTGGGACACAAATAGCCCTCAACAAGTACAAAAAGATAGAGGTCATACTGTGCATATTTTTAAACCAAAATGCTATGAAACTTGAAGTCAACTACAAGAAAAAATTTGGAAAGACCATAAATACTTGGAGATTAAAGAACACCCTACTAAAGAATGAATGGGTTAACCAAGAAATTAATGAGGAAATTCAAAAGTACATGGAAGCCAGTGGAGATGAAAACATGACAGCCCAAAACGTCTGGGATGCAGCAAAGGTGGTCATAAGAGGGAAGTATATAGCAATCCAGGCCTTCTCAAGGAAGGAAGAAAGGTCTCAAATATACAACCTAGCCTTCACTTACAAGAGCTGGAAAAAGAACTGCAAATAAAGCCCAAAACTAGAAGATGGGAAATAATAAAGAATAGAGCATAAATCAATAATATTGAAATTAAAAAAAAAAAACAAAACCAAACCAGTAGAACAGGTCAATGAAACCAGGAGCTGGTTCTTTGAAAGAATTAACAAAATTGATAAACCCTGGCCAGATTGTTCAAAAAGAAAAAGGAAAGGACCCAAATAAATAAAATCACAAATGAAATAGGAGAGATCACAACTAATACTGCAGAAATGCAAACAATAATAAGAGAATATTATGAGCAATCATATGCCACCAGATTGGGCAATCTGGAAGAAATGGACAAATTCCTAGAAACATCCAAACTACCAAAACTGAAACAAGGAGTAGAAAATTTGAACAGACCTATAACCAGGAAAGAAATTGAATTAGTAATCAAAAATCTTCCAACAAACAAGAGTCCAGGGCTAGATGACTTTCCAGGGGAATTCCACCAAACATTTAAACAAGACTTAACATCTGTTCTTTTGAAGCAATTCCAAAAAATAGAAATGGAGGGAAAACTTCCAAACTCATTCTATGAGGCCAGCATTACCTTGATTTCAAACCAAACCAGACCAAAGACCCCACTAAAAAGGAGAACTACAGACCCAATTTCCCTGATGAACATGGATGGGAAAATTCTCAATAATACTAGCAAACATGATCCAACAATACATTAAAAGAATTATTCACCATGATCGGCTGGAATTTATTCCTGGGATGCAGGGTTGGTTCAATATCCACAAATCAATCAATGTGATACATCACATTGTGATGAAAGGATAAGAACCACATGATTGTCTCAATAGATGCTGAAAAAGCATCTGACAAAATACAGCATCCTTTCTTGATAAAACCTTCCAGAAAGTAGGGATAGAAGGAAGGATCAGACATCAAGATCATAAAAGCCATATATGAAAGATCCACCATGAATATGATTCTCAATGGGGAAAAACTGAGAGCTTTCCCTCTAAAGTCAAGAACACGATCTAAAGTCGATATCCACTCTCATCACTGTTATTCAACATAGTTTTGGAAGTCCTAGCCTCAGTAATCAGAAAACACAAAAAAATAAAAGGCATACAAATTGGCAAGGCAGAAGTTAAACTAACTCTTCATAGATGGCATGACACTCTATGTGGATAACCCAAAAGACTCACCAAAAGCCTGCTGGAACTGATTCATGAGTTCAGCAATGTCGCAAGATATAAAATCAATGTGTAGAAATCAGTTGCATTTCTATACACCAATAACGGAGCAGCAGAAAGAGAAACCAAGGAATCAGTCTCATTTACAATTTCACCAAAAACCATAAAATACCTAGGGATAAACCTAACCAAAGAGGTGAAAAATGTATATGCTGAAAACTATAGAAAGCTTATGAAAGAAATGGAAAAGGACACAAAGAAATGGAAAAACATTCCATGCTCATGGATCAGAAGAACAAATACTGTTAAAATGTTGATACAACCCAAAGCAATCTACATATTCAATGTAGTCCCTATCGAAATAACACCCGCATTTCACAGAGTTAGAACATACAGTCCTAAAATTTGTATGGAACCAGAAAAGACTCCAGTTAGCCAAAGCAGTCCTGAAAAAGGAAACCAAAGCTGGAGGCATCACAATTCTGGACTTCAGGCTGTATTACAAAGCTGTAATTATCAAGACAGTATGGTACTGGCACAAAGACAGACACATAGATCACTGGAACAGAATAGAGAACCTAGAAATGGACCCACAAATGTATGGCCAACTAGTCTTTGACAAAGCAGGAAAGAATATCCAATGGAAAAAAAAGTCTCTTCAGCAAATGGTGTTGGGAAAACTGGACAGCGACATGCAGAAGAATGAACCTGGACCACTATCTCACACCATACACAAAAATAAACTCAAAATGGATGAAAGACCTAAACATAAGACAGGAATCCATCAAAATCCTACAGGAGAAAACAGGCAACAACCTTTTCAACCTCAGCTGTAGCAACTCACTCAACATGTCTTTGGAGGCAAGGGAAACAAAAGCAAACATGAACTATTGGGACCTCATCAAGATAAAAAGCTTCTGCACAGTGAAGGAAACAGCAAAAGTAACCTACGGAATGGGAGAAGATATTTGCAAATGACATGTCAGATGAAGGGTTAGTATCCAAAATCTATAAAGAACCTAACCAAACTCAACACCCCAAAAACAAATAATCCAATGAAGAAATGGACAAAAGGCATAAATAGACACTTTTCCAAAGAAGACATCCAGATGGCTAACAGACACGTGAAAAGATGCTCAACATCACTCATCAGGAAAATAAAAATCAAAACCACGGCGAGTTACCACCTCACACCTGTCAGAATGGCTAAAATTAACTCAGGCAACAACATGTTGGTGAGGATGTGGAGAAAGAGGAACCCTTTTGCACTGCTGGTGGGAATGCAGATGGGTGCAGCCACTCCAAAAGACAGTATGGAGTTCCTCAAAAAATTAAAAATAGATCTACCCCACGACCCAGCAATTGCACTACTAGGTGTTTATCCAAAGGATACAGGAGTGCTGATTCAGAGGGGCACATGCACTCCAATGTTTATAGCAGCACTATCAACAATAGCCAAAGTATGGTAAGAGCCCATATGTCCATCGACTGAATGGATAAAGAAGATGTGGTATATATACAATGGAATCTCACTCAGCAATCAAAAAGAATGAAATCTTCCAATTTGCAACAATGTGGATAGAACTAGAGTATATTATGCTAAATGAAGTAAGTCAGACAAATATTCAGACAAATTTCACTCATGAAATTTAAGATACAAAATAGATGAACATAAGGGAAAGGACACAAAAACAATATAAAAACAGAGACAAACCATAAGAGACTTTTAAATACAGAGAACAGTGGTGTTGGAGGAGTGTTGGGTGAGGGGATGGGCTAAAGGGGCAAGGGGTATTAAGGAGGACACTTGTTGGGATGAGTGCTGGGTGTTATATGTAAGTGATGAATCACTAAAAATGTGTGTGTGTGTGTGTGTGTGTGTGTGTGTGTGTGTGTGTGTGTATAAATACCTAATATAGTAAAACTATCAGAATATCTACTAAAAATCCCATTTAGTTAAAAAAAACTGTTTGGAGACATACATGTATTGTGTAAATCTCCATTTGGTTGAAATAACTTTTGAAATATTTAGCTCTTTGAAACATCTAAATAGCAGTCAAAGGAGGTTGTTTACATGCCCCCTGCTCCTTCCATCCTTAGAAGATTCTCTGATATTTAATGCAGGAGCGGATACCATAATTTGTGACACCTCCTAGAAAAAATTCAGAAGTAATCTAAAAAAAATTATCATGCCATTTAAGGGATGACTGAGTTCAGCAGACATGTTAGCTATAGGGGGGAGAAGAGAATTGCTGACTAGGGATGTAATGAAGAGGATCTAGCTGGTCATAAGATCATAGAGGGGGGAATTATATCATGAAGGAGGAGGGGGAGGACTCGATTTCTAAACTTTCTTCCAGCTCTTAAGATTCTATGGATTTGACAGTCCCGTCCACCACTGCAGTTTGAATCACACTGGAGTAGGTTTGTTTGTTTAGTTCTTAATGTGGTTGCCATCTGTGCTTGGCGCCCTTTATTTCTTGTGCACTTTCTTGAAACTTTTCTTTTCATCAGCCAAATGCAAATATGTATGTGTAGACTCTGCCCATGCATCACTAACTTTCAAAAGAAAATAAAAATTAAATTGTTAAAAAGAAAAAGACCACGTGGTGTGTGAGCATAGACAAAAATAGACCAGTGAAACAGAATAGAGAATCCAGAAATAGAGCCACATATATATAATCACCTGATTTAGAAAGGTGATAATAGAATCTAGTGGAGAAAGGCTAGTCTATGAAATGCGTGTTGCTAGGACATCTCTTTGGGAAAAAAGTATATTTTGACTCTTCACCTCACACTATACATACACAAATTCCAGATGAAATATGAAAGGTAAAAAAAAAAAAAACTAGTAAAGTTTTTAGAAGAAACTACAGAAGAACATCCTCAAGTAAGATATTGGTAAGGACACAACTCTAAATGTGAAGGAAAGAAATGGGGAAGTTGGACTGTATTAAGAATTTGTGTTCATGAGGTTATCTTTAGGAAAGTGAAAAGGCAAACAGAGTGAGAGAAGACGCTTGAAATCCACATATCCAATAAAGAGCTCATATCCAGAATATTACAAAGAACTCTTACCTATTAGAAAAATAAGCAAAAGACTTGAAAGCTATCACTGGGTATGAAAATAGAGGGTGTCTTCATGGCTAATTAACATAAAAAGTACACAACTTCATTAATCATCAAGGGATAGAAATTAAAACCAGTGTGATACCACCATATATGTGCTGGAATGGCTACAATGAAAAAAGCAATAAATACCTGTGTGTTGGCAGGGATGTAGAGCAAGAGAGCTCTTGTTCACTGCTGGTGAGAGTGTAAACTGGTTTAAGCGCTTTGAAAAACCATTTTGCACTATCTAAAGCTGATATCTGCAAACCCTGTGCCATAGCAATTTCAGAGGTCGCAGGGTCCTTGCTGGGACTCAGGGACCAGCACAGGAAGGTGTGCCGGGGTGCTACCAGGATGTGGGTGGCCTTCTGTTTCTCCATGTGGATGCTGACTTCATGGATGCATTCAGTGTATGACAATTCATTGAGCTCTACCCTTAGGATTTATGTGCTCTTCTGTGTGTATGCCGGGCTTTGAGAAAATGTTAAACTTACATATTGAGAAGTGACTAATCTTTAGATTGATTCTACTGAATGAATCATCTGGCTTTCAAAGATAAGTGTTTTTAGATAGAAATAACTCATTAAATAGTTGGAATATTTAATGAGGAAAAAAATTTAGCAGAAGATCTATTTAACAAGACCTTAGACATTTGCATAAAAATATTTTTACTGGAAGAAAAGACTTTTGTCCCCTAGGTGCTAGACTTCCTTATCTTGTTTTTACTAGAAAACTTTTTCATTATTTGATTTCTGAATTTGGGCCATAATTATACCTATGTGAGGATCGGTTTAGTTTGTGGTTACAAAATCTTATATGATACTTTACATGAGCATCAGATTTTTTGTTTTCTTTCTTAATTTTTTCCCTCCATTCTCATAGCATGATGGGTAGCGGCAGAGGTGGTGATTTGGATTTCTAGGGCAGGGGTCAGGGAAATTATGGCATGTAGGCCAAACCTGGCTTAAGGCCTGCCTCTATAAAGCTTTATTTTGGAACACAGCCATACTCAATTTATTCGCGTTTTTTATGGCCGCTTTCAGCTATAATGACAGTTAAGTAGTTGCGACAGAAACCTTATGACCTACAAAGCCTAAAATACTTACTGTCTTGCCTTTTTATGGAAAAGGTTTACCACCCCTTGTTCTAGATCACCTTTATTTCTAGAGTATTCATCCATGTGAACCCTATGATTTGAGAGCCTTTACTGTCCAAAATGATAGTCACTAGCCATATGTAGCTATTTCAGTTTAAATTAAATAAAATTAAAAACTCAGGTCATTTGTATTCACCACACTTTAAGTACTCATCGCTGTGTGTGGCTGGTAGCAACTGTATTGGGCAATGCAGATATGTAATATGTCCATCATCCAGAAAATTCTCTCTGGCCCTGATTGAGCCACTTGGTTTTTTTTGACTGTCTCCATTGATAATCCTGCTGATGTGCCTGTTTCTTTCATCTGGACTTATTTTCTCTTATTTTCTGTCTTTGTAATTTCATTCCATCCTTTAAGACTAAGTTTGAATCCTAGTTTATTTAAATATTAAATATATTAAATATTCAACATTTTCTGTATGTCTTATCTAGTTCACCAAGAAAATAGTAAGATATTGAAAGGCAGGTACTGTGTTCTTTGTAGCTTTGTTTAATTCCTTGAACATAGTAATCTTTGTCACTGTTGTTTTAATACATATTGGATCTCACTAAATAGTGTGAAATTATTTCACTTTTTTTCCCCCTAGGCATAACGAACTGTAAACTTCAAAAAAATAAAAATAAATAAAAAAAGAAAGAAAGAAAAAGAAAAAAGTAAAGATGGGTGAAAAGAAACCAGAGCCTTTGGACTTCGTGAAAGATTTCCAGGAATATCTGACTCAACAGACTCATCATGTGAATATGATTTCTGGATCAGTTAGTGGGGATAAAGAAGCAGAGGCTCTTCAGGGAGGTAGACTCATCTTAATACTATTAATTAATTCACTTTTCATAAATACGTTAATGTTTGTATATAGCTATGCATATGATGAAGACCACTATTGACTAATATGAATCATTCCATCTTTACTTAGAAAGATACAGTACAGTTTGTTTTCCTCTTTACACATGTCAGATTTTTGTTGAGGGAGAATGAGGCTTCCCCAAGGGCCTAACATGGTCTAGAGAGGCATTATGGTCTCATTGGAAGGTTAGGAGTTCCAAATATCTTTCCCATCTTATAAGTTCTAGTAGCTAACTGTCGACACAAGGAACCCAAGGGGGTCTAACATCAGCTTCACTACACAAAGGATTTGGCCATTAGGAAATCTGGATTAGACCAGAGACATGATGGGGGTTTCTGTTTTTTCTCTCTTAAAATGAAGAAAGCGCTGACCTGTTTACCCATTTAGACAGCAAACTGGAATAGAGAAAGCAACCCGTTTGGGCCTGTTACAGACAGACTTTATCTTGTTTGCTTACCAAACACACTGGAATTTATTTCTGAACGTAGCTCAGGTGTCAACAAACCACAGCTCACGGACCCCACCTGGACTGCTAACTGTTTTTATATGACCTGCAAACTAAGAGAGATTTCTAGATTTGAAAATGGTGGTGGGGGGGAACCAAAACAATACTCTAATGTGCAAATTATATGAAATTCAGACATCAGCATCCGTAAGTAACATTTGATTGAAACAGAGCTATATTTGCTTGTTTACATGTTTTCTATAGCTGTTTTTGTGCTATAACAGCAGAGTTGAGTAGTTGTGATAGAGAACATGTGGCCCATAAAGCCACAAAATATTTACTCTCTGATCCTTATGGGAGGTTTGCTGACCCCTGATGAAGATGGTCTGTGGCCTGTAGTCTAGGGGCCAACAGCAGTGGCCAGGCATCATCTGGGAGCTTGTCAGAAGTGTAAAATGTCAGTTCCCAGTGCAGATCTACTGAATCAGTCTGTATTTTAAAAAGCTCCTCATGTGATTCATACACATGCACATTAAATCTTTGGAGTCACCGGCTCGAGAGAGAAATCAGAGAGGGGGACACAGCCTTGTCCCTCCCATGCTGTGGCACTGTTGGATATTGGGTTTTCACCGACCAGCAAGATCACTTTTCTCCTGGTGAAGCAGGGAGGAAACAGTGGAGGAGGCGGCTTGACGTGTTCACACAAATAGTACTGCTATTTCCTGGGGATGCAGTAGAAGTGCTTTGCCCATGAAGTTGCAGCACCAAAAATGTCCCTTCTGACACTTGAGTTTATAGGTTCCTGGACTGGGATCCAAGAGAAAAGGCTTGTAGTCCCCACTGCTTTCTGGTCTTCCTGATTAGGAGCACTTGCCCCTTCAGTTTCTTTATAGATACAAAGAAGTAGTCGGATCACATTAAAAACAAAGGGCCAGACCGATACCTTTTAGCTTTCAAATTCTTGCAGTTCTAACATTCAGAGGTATCAGACTATCTTCCTTTATGTGCTTATTTAGAATGTTAAGATCCTAAATGCATCCCAGCCTCTAGAACATGTGCATAAACCAAGTGGAACAGTGCAAAACTCAACATTAATTGCTTTAGACTACAGTAAATAGAGTTAGGATTGGGGAGATTACCATGACTGCCAGTTATAGTATTTGTAGAAGTGGCTAGAATCTTAAACGTGTGTAACTTTGCCATTACTCCTTACTCCCCTCTGTCTCCTCACCTGTCACATTAGGATAATACTCAGCTCTCTTCTTCAGAAGCCTGTGGAGGACTGATAAAATGTATGTGTAAGTAATTTGAGATCCCCCTATAAAAGGTTCTCAAAAACAGGATACTGCTTTTGTGTGAAATTAACCTCAGTTCAGAAAGTGAAAGTCTGTAGCTTACGAGTTTAGCTTTTGTGCTAAATTAACTATCAATTTATGATTTTTTTACCACTCAAAACCAAAATGCTAAATTGCGTTGATTCTGAGATGCATAATTTCTTTTGCTATACTTTGTTTATAGCTGGAACAGATGGTGATCAAAATGGACTCGATCACCCATCTGTTGAAGTTTCTCTGGATGAAAACTCAGGAATGTTAGTAGACGGGTTTGAAAGGACCTTTGATGGGAAGCTCAAGTGTCGGTACTGCAACTATGCCAGCAAAGGAACAGCCCGGCTTATTGAACACATTAGAATCCACACAGGTAATGGAGAAACAGCTGGAGAAGGCATTTGTTTGGGGGTGGGAGAGGGGCCAAGGAAGGCAGGTTGATGCGTCCTATAAATAGTTCTAATAGTTTAACATTGATGGCTGATAACAAGGTATGGATAAATGGAGAAGTTACTCTATTTTTTCAAAACAATAGCATAATGAGAGGAAGTAAGGCCCCTTCTAGAGCTTCCCCCTCCTTAGCCATCTTTCTTCGTGTTCCAAGTAATCTCTCAACATTTATCTGCTTCTCAGGCTGGGCAGGTTAATGCTGATAGTATGTGAAGTGATAAAATGTTTTTATCTTCACCCTTAGTATGTTTCAGTTGCCGACCAGGGACAAGGCATTTATACAGTCACAGACTACATTGCTAATCTGCAGGGCTTGCTGTAGCCACCCCACTTCCTGAGAAACCCTCCTAGCTGTGCCTGCCCTGGGCAAGCCCTGGTCACGTGTCCCAGCTGTGTGCCTGTGGTTTCTCATGCTATGTGGTGCTGACCTAGACCCCTTCTGAGGACAGGGTTTGTGGCAGGGCCCTCTTGGTGCCCACAGAGCCTAAAAGAGCAGCTGACACATAGTAAGTATTCAGTACTTAATTTGTTAAATTAATGACTCCAAATCTCATACTCCAGATACTTATTTTACACTATTTCCAGCTAAGGGCACTAACTCAAATTGTCCCCTCTGGCAGCTGAAGAGGAGAAGGAGGAAGGTAGAGGTAAAGCACTGGCCATTTTGAAGGGACACTTGGCATAACTCATACTTGGACTAGGAAACTCATTTCCATTTTGAGCTTTCTATTTAATAGAAGGACTTTTTAGAAAGGCTTTTTGTATTTTTTTTCTGAAGAAGGGGTATGTGTGTGTGTGTGTATGAGTATGTATGGAGAAGTGCTCGTGTACAGGTGTGTACATAAACACATAACTGAGGCATACTTTTGGTAAAGTCACTGTTATACAGGGTACTGTCAGTTTTGCTCTTCTTTCCCAAAATGCCAGCTGAAGCCACAACAACTTTTACATGATATTGACTAAGAGAATGGATCTCTATGTCTCAAATTGTGGCTGAAGAGTTCTTAAGCTTTATTTAAGCCTACAGGTTTCTTTGCAAAGAAACGTGAACAATTTCTAAATCTAGTGAACGGACAAAACATGAAACTCTCCACAAATGAGCTACCTTTGCAGTTTCTCCCCCATTTTTCTTTTTAAACAGGTGAGAAACCTCATAGGTGTCACTTATGTCCATTTGCATCTGCTTACGAGCGCCATCTGGAAGCCCACATGCGTTCCCATACAGGAGAAAAACCATACAAATGTGAATTATGTTCCTTCCGCTGCAGTGATCGAAGTAACCTGTCCCATCATCGAAGGCGCAAGCATAAAATGGTACCAATTAAAGGCACTAGGTCTTCCTTAAGCAGCAAGAAAATGTGGGGAGTTTTACAGAAGAAAACAAGCAATCTGGGCTATAGCAGAAGAGCACTAATCAACTTAAGTCCACCTTCCATGGTGGTTCAGAAGCCAGACTACCTTAACGACTTTACCCATGAAATCCCAAATATCCAGACCGACTCGTATGAAAGTATGGCAAAAACCGCACCAACGGGTGGCCTGCCAAGGGACCCACAAGAACTCATGGTTGACAACCCTTTAAATCAGCTCTCGACTCTGGCAGGACAGTTGTCCAGTTTACCGCCGGAGAACCAAAACCCCGCCTCCCCCGACGTGGTCCCCTGCCCCGATGAGAAGCCTTTCATGATGCAGCAGCCCTCTGCCCAAGCGGTCGTTGCCGCCGTGTCCGCGAGTATTCCTCAGAGCTCCTCCCCCACGAGCCCTGAGCCTCGGCCGCCCCACAGCCAGAGGAACTACAGTCCGGTGGCAGGTCCGAGCAGCGAACCGAGTGCCCACACCAGTACCCCCAGCCTAGGGAACAGCCAGCCGAGCACTCCGGCTCCCACGCTGCCGGTCCAGGACCCTCAGCTCCTGCACCACTGCCAGCACTGTGATATGTACTTCGCCGACAACATCCTTTACACTATTCACATGGGATGTCATGGGTATGAAAATCCTTTCCAGTGTAACATATGTGGCTGCAAATGTAAAAACAAGTATGATTTTGCCTGTCATTTTGCAAGGGGACAACATAACCAACACTGATTGAAAGTAATCACATTATGCTTTCCTTGGTTTTACCTTTGTGTTTTATCGTTTTGTTTATTGTTGTTTTTGTTTTTCTGGGGGTGGGGTCATTCCTAATAAGATGTCTGCTAATTTAAAGTCTATCTACATATTTATAGAATGTAAGTTTGACAGTGGAAACAAAACTTTCTCCTTTTTTTTTTCTTCTCCCCATAAAAATCTGGTGAGGGTCACTTATGTATTAGAACAGTTAGACACATTGGGGTCTATTTTCTCGTTTCATTTAGACATTTGAGAATTGGAGTGCAGTCATAATCCTAACAGGTATTCATTTAAATTTCCCATATTTATGGTCCATAAAATCTTCAAAGCTTATTGCTACTCTTGGTATTTCAACATACACATTGCAGCTAGGTAATTTCTGCCATGAATCAGCATGGTAAAATTACCGCCTCTTCCAAAGTCTATTAACAGCTTATTTCAGTGTTTTCAGAGAGGAATTGCCTTTAACAACACTCTTAACTGACATGCTGTTTAGTTCACATTGCTGAAGTTGAAGCCGTGCTTTCGTTTCAACTGATAATCACAGAACTACTTTGTGTAGATTTTGTTCTCCATAAGGGGAAATGTAATAGTGCATTCCTTTCAAATTAAAGCTATAAAAACATGAGGTAAAAGTTCTGAAAAGAAATGAAACTTAAATTGAAAATGGGCTTAATATTTAAAATACCTGTTTATTCCATTTCCAGTTTAAACACCTATCTTTTTATGCTGGTTTATTGCAAAAGCCACAGGTAAATACAGGAGAGTGCTAGAAATATAAGAGGATTATCTGTAAAGATGCCTTTTTGTTTCTTTTAATTTGAACCTTTCATTTAAATTCTCCATTCTGACATCATTATTGTCAGGCGAGGTTGATAAATATACTGAGACTCTGTTATTCCTTCTATTCCTTTGATGACCAAAGAGGTACAGTGGAATTCATCCATCTCAATCCTCGGAAATGCAGTCCTTTACACACATGTACACGCGCACGCGCGCACACACACACACACACAGAATCTCTGAAATGTCCATTTCCTGCCCTCTGTCCATTCATCGTCCATAATTTCTGAGAAGAGGTGGTATAGTAACACATGGGAAAATGTGGTGGTGAAGTAATACTTAAAAAAATGAGAACGTGTGTGCAGAGCAAATTCTGGTTTTTCGTTCAGAATTGGCCATGTAAAAGATCTGCTGTGAATTCAAGTTGTAATGCTTATTTGCAGGTCCTGCCAGTTTTTCGTGTACAGTGACAAAACTATACGGAGACTGAATCGCCGCCTTAGTAGGATAGGGTACAAAAAGTAGGAAAATAGAAGATGCAGTTAAATGTGGTATTTAATTTGTTTACAAAAATAAGACTTGCTAAATCTAGAATAATTTTGAATAGGAGGCTATTGTTTTTATATTGTGTAATAACTAGCTTACTCTGAAGAGGGTTTGGTCAAACAATAAAATATATTGTTACTAACTGCTGGTTTCTGTGTACTTTGCAAAAGTTTGATTTTTTAATTTGGTTCAGATCTTACAAAGTGTTACTAATTGGCTTCTTAAGGAGAATATCCTAACTACTAAGCATTTAATAAGCAAAAAAGACCTCAGCTCATCTATAGTAACTAAAAGGGAAACACGGACAGTGTATGTCCCCAGAACCCCCAAGTGCCAACTTAATGAATCTTCTGCCCTCCCTTCCAAATGCTAGAAAGCCAGTAAAAGGAGTTCTTGTGGTTTAATGTCCAATTGAAACTAATCTCAGCAGCATTGTTGAGAGAGCAGCAAGGAGTCTGTCCAAACTGTCAATAACTCTCTTCCTTGTCAGATCTGAGGCTTGTGCCATCTACGATTGTATTTCTCTTGTAGCTTCACTCACTCACCGCTCAGATCCACGTTCATGCAACCATTTCCAAATCTGACTTGGCTCTAGTATTTTTTTATTGCCAGGAGAAACAGGTTGCCGTCATTTGGAAGCTTTTGCAATTCAAACGAAAGCAATACTCTGAGATAGAAAATGAGAGATTTCATTAAAGAAAGAGGAAGGACTCTCTCATTAAAACCAGTTTAACAACTCTATATTCTGGGCCCAATAGTGACAAACACTTTTTTCTGACAACTAAAGATAGATGTTTTGAAGGTACATTTTAACTTAAACAGAGAATATCTTTTTTTTCATAATTATAAACTAGAATTAGAAATCTACTTTTCCTAGGACTTAAAAGAGCACAGTCCGTGTTCCAAAGGCGTCAGTGCTTGAGCGCTACAATTAATTCTAAATGCACTAAAGTTTTTGAATCAAATCTACCTTAGAAACTTTTTTAGTATTGTATTTTTTAAAAAGATTTAGGATTTTATTTAAATTTTCTGTGAGTTAAATTTTATACATGGAAAGATGATACTATCTTCCATTAAGTGTTGAATATGTTTCTCCCATTTTATTTTTAATCAAATATTTTATAGAAATGAGCTGCTAGGAAAAGTTGAACGTGAACTATTTATAGTACTTTGCTGTGAACAGGCAATGCTCTGAAACTAAAATTATTTTTGTTCAGTGAACATAAGTTTAGATTTTTAAAGTTCATAGATAATTTATCTCCACTAATATTTTTTTAAGAAACTGTGAAGCGATTAACAGGGAATAATTTCGTTTCAGATTTTACTAATCTCGTATGTAGCTACAACTTCTTGAAATTCAAGTAAAGGCTAGACTTTTACTTTGAATATTAGCCACTGCTATTTCATTTTAGAAATAAGTGTTTGCCATTTATCTGCAGAATTGTTTGACAAAGGGGATATTCCTTTAAAAATGTTGAGATAAACTTCATTTTAAGTTTTACAAAGATATTTATCAAGTGGATGTATTATTTTTAAAGAAATTCCCTGCTAAGGACTTTTTCATTAAATGATCTTATTAGAGGGATTATGATTTCTACAACTTGTTTTTGTTCATATGTACTTTGATGTAAAGAACATATTTTATATGCAAAACATAAAACCTGAGTATGGTTGCAAAACACTACATTGTTTAGGGATTCCAGAGAGCAGTTTGATGCCGAAATAACCATATCTAGTCTGTAGTTCATATTGTGAATTAAGCTTTGCTTTTGTAATACATGAATAAAAAAATAACACTTCTATTGATCTCGATTTTTCTTCTTTGAAAACTAGGGTCCAGTTAGGTTTTTAGTAATTTTCCCGTATGTAAACTGTTAATTAAAAAAAAGGCGGGGGGGGGGGTTATGGCTACATTGGTTTGAATTTGTAGAATGCCTTACCCATGAGAAGATCTGTCACATGAGTTAAAAACAAAAACAGCTCCATGTATCCACGTCTTGTCTTCTTCCTTCTCTGCCTTATTGACGAAGACTCTTGTCCCCACCAGCCCTACCCTAAGGGTTCTGGCACGTAAATGAGGAAGCCTGCTGCCGATACTCAATTGTCCACGTCACATCTGACAAGCCACCAACTGAAGTAGTTTCTGTTATGACAAATGGATCTTTAGAATGGACTTTTTTTTTTTTTTTAAACAAGTCTGGCAGTTCACACCACTGGCCTAGAAAATATCCAGTAATGCAAAATGGTTTTATTTTGCAAACTCAACCAAAATCGGATATTTGATTGTAAGTTCAAAAGTTTTAATGCTTTGAAAAATATTTCTGGACAATATTATCTTTCTCATGATGAAAAAAAGCAATAGCGTCTGATACATTGGTGGTTTCTGGAAAGCACAGGTACTTTTTGTTTCCTTGTCTTAGGTCTTCCAAAAACTCTGCTTTGAGCTTGTTGAGTTCTTCTGCTAGAAGCTTCAAGTTGAAAGGAAGCACTCGTTCCTCTAAAATGAAAAGACATTCTCAAATTATTCGTGTAAACTAAATCAGGCCAGGCTGTCTAACAACATAGGAAATTAATTTGAATACTTCTGACAAACTGATCAGATTTTATTAATCACAGTTGAGTTGGTGTACTATGTAGACAAAAGGTCACACTGACGTGATAACAAACCTTTTAAATAACTTGGTATGAGATGCATGAGCAGAAAAGATAAGCCTGAAGGGGATTTTTTTGTTGTTGACAAGATGGTTGGTTTAGAATGTTCTTGAGCTAACAGGTAGTAAGGCAAAAAAAGCAGGAATAGGAAATGACAGTGTGGTTGAAACTGTTGTAAATAGTCTCTAGAGCAGATGTCCAACATAGAACTTCCTACAATGATGGAAATGTCCTGGATCTGCCCTCTTCAATACAGCAGCCACTGGCCACGTGGGTAATGTGACTGAGGAACTAGATTTTTATATTAAACAGCTTTATTGAAATAAATTTGCATACTATATACCCTTTATTAATTTAGACTCCAACTCAGGGGGCACCTGGGTGGCTCAGTCGGTTGAGTGTCTGACTCCTGGTCTCAGCTCAGGTCATGATCTCGAGGTTCAGGAGATAGAGTCCCACGTTGGGTTCTGTGCCTCTAGATTTCTCCCTTCTGGATCTCTCACATGACTGAACTCAAGCAACATGTGGACTTCTGTGATGGCTTCTTTCACTTAGTCTAACATTTTCAAGGCTCATCCTGGCTCCGATGAATAATGCTGACGCAAACATTTGTGTTCACATTTTTATATGAACATACGTTTTCACTTCTCTTTCCTGGCAGTGCAACTGCTGGGTCCCGTGGTGACTACACTTACTCGCTGCAGGAAGTGCTCGGTGGTTTGCCAAAGCAGCTGCACTGCTTCCCATTCCCACCTGCAGCGGACGAGGGTTCGGATTTCCCCACGTGCTCACCGCCTCTTGGACTTTCTGATTCTGGCTGGCCTAGTGAGTGGGTGCAGTGGCCGCTCGTGGTTTTGGTTTGCGTCTCCCTGATGACTAATCATGTCAAGTGTGTCTTCTTGTGGTTGTGGGCCACTTGTGTATCTTCCCTGGGGAAATGTCTATTCAGATCCTTTGCCCGTTTTTAAAACCGGGTTATCTTTATTATTGAGTGGTAAGAGTCCTTTATCTGTTTTGGATGCAAGTCCCTTATGAGATAGATGATTTGCGAGGATTTTCTCCTGATCTCTGGGTTGTCTTTTCATTTTCTTGGTGGTAGGAGAAATGAATTTCTAATTTCATTTAAGCATAGATCTAGATGCTACGACCACCTCCCTCACCAAAAAAAAAAAAAAGTTTTTTTTTAATGGGTGGGAAATAAGAGTGATTTGAGTGTAATCCTATCTCCTCCCCTTCTCTTCATTTTATACAGAAGACAAGGCAGGCAAATGATTGAGCCCCAGCTCCTGCAACTATTTGCAACTATTTTTGTTTTTATTCTAATTATGCTGCTGTTTCTGTTCCAGGCCCGTGTTTTTCAAACTCTGGATTATAACCTACAAGTGAGATGCAGGTTGCAAACTGTGTTTATCTAAAATGGAATCAAAAAGATCATAGAGAGCTCACCAAACGTGAGGGTTCTGTGAAACTTGTTGCTATGCATGTGTGTGTTCGTGTACTGAGCTACAGTCTCGGGTACAAGATAAAATCTGCTTCTGGATCGTGGTTAAAAAAAAAAAGTATGAAACACACCATATGGTTAGTGTATTGTTTCTTTTTCCAAGAAACTGTTGTAAAGGTGTTAATAATAGATGTTGTTGTAAAGGTGTTAATAATAGATGCTGATGATGCAGGGAGCGTAACAGAAAACATAAACTAGAGTCAGACTTGACTCTGAACCCAGGTTGTCCACGTATCTAGTAGCTGTTCAGCCTTGGGTAAGTTACTTGATCCTCTCAGAACCTTCATTTCCCCATTTATAAAATAACACCTACCTCATGAGGCTGTCAAGACTGGAAACAGTATGTATAAGGCACTTAGCATGTAAAAGCTAAAGAAACGGTAGGCTATTAGTTTTTAAGTCAGATTTTAAATATAGTGTAGAGTTCAATATTTAAAAGCGAAAGGAGTAATTTTTTTTTAATATTCATTTATTTTGAGACACAGAGAAAGAGAGAGGGGAAGGACAGAGAGAGAGGGAAAGAGAATCCCAAGCAGGCTTTGCACCGTCATCACAGAGCCTGACACGCGTCTTGATCCCATGAATCATGAGATCATGACCCGAGCCAAAATCAAGAGTTGGACGCTTAACCAACCGAGCCACCCAGGCACCCCTAAAGGAGTTCTTTTATAAAACGACCACACATGCCATCTAAGTTCAGACTGACAATCCACTGAGCTTGCTGACTGGACACGTGGCCCCTGACCACCTCTCCCCATTCCTTATTTCACCCGATTCAGTGGCCTCTTTTCTGCTCCAAGACCTACCAAATAACTTCACCTCGGGGTTTCTGCACCTGTGTCCACTGCGTGGAATGATCTATCTCCAGATATCTGCATGCTGACTCTTTCCGTTATTCATATCTCTGCTTAAATATCACCTCTGAGAAGCCTTCCTGATTACCCTTTAAAAGAAGCTCTCCTGGGTGCCTGGGTGGCTCAGTCGGTTGAGCATCCGACTTCAGCTCAGGTCATGATCTCGCGGTTTGTGAGTTCGAGCCCCGCGTTGGGCTCTGTGCTGACAGCTCAGAGCCTGGAGCCTGCTTCGGATTCTGTGTCTCCCTCTCTCTCCCCCTCCCCAGCTCATGCTCTGTCTCTCTCTGTCTCAAAAATAAAAACAAAACAAAAAAACATTAAAAAACAGTTTTTAAAAGAAGCTCTCCCATCACCCTCCACTGCCTTACCCTACTTTATTTTTCTTCAGGGCACCAGCAGAGACTCATGTATTTATCTGTCTGTCTCCTCAAAGTAATGTTCTGCTCCCTGCTGACACCCCAGTATCTAGAATAAAGCCTAGTACAGAGTAGCCACTCAATAAAAATGTATTGGGATGGATAAATACCCTGTTCTGGGGGTAGAATTTTTAGTTTTCTATAATCCAGTTGCATGGTGAAACTAAAAACGATGTCAACGTTGTGACGGAAAGCTAACCAACTACCCAAGGGAACAAGAACAGCAGGAGAGTTGTATCAACTAAACCCCACACGACTGCTCAACATACCTTTTGCTTCCTTCATCGTCTGAGAGACAGTCCTTCGGAGCATCTGATCGGCTTGATGAAGAAGGTTGGTTGAACAAATGATTCTGTCTGCTTCCTATGCAACACAGACATCGTTACTGGAAGTTAGGTAGTTTCATAAAAGAGGTGGCTAAACTGTGATGTGTTTCTGATGAGACTACAAGGAAAGTTACGGTGGCTTTTCTGTTCCAGCTGTCCCTCCCGAGATCCCATCTAGATGACGGGGGCTGACAATCTGTCCAATAATGGGCTCTCCATCTACAGCGTTTGTCACTATGTGCGGTGCAAGTGCTCCTGTCCTTGTCCGTCTCAAGCTACCAACAGCAACATATGTTAACAGGCCCTAATATTTCAGAAAATGTGACAGTCGGCTTTGACCAGCTGCTGCACGTGGCCACCAGGATGCCACTGCACGTGGCCACCAGGATGCCACTGCAGCCAGTTGTCATGAGTAGAGTGCTGCTGAGATGCCAAGGCGGTGACAAAGGCATTTTTCACATTTTACTCATATTCTTTTTTACATTCAGCTCAGAAAGACCTTCCTTCAAACAGTTGTACCTTGCCATTTATACCACATCTGTACTGGAAGATTTACCTTTTGTTCCACATTGTCCTCAATATATTTTACTGGATTTTCCAAAGCAGTAAGCAATAAATCAATCAACTTCAGGCTAGAAGAGAAGGTGAGATAAAATGAATCCTTCTATCAAACATCTTTTTTAAAAAGAACCTGTGTTTATGAATACTGAATTGAATTCTAGAGGAATAAACATGCTATAATCCAAAGGATCCTAAGCCAAAGGGGTAAAAAATGAAAAGATTTGGAAGCTACCTTCTACTTACAAAATCCAAATGGAGAAGCTGAAAACAAATTATAAGGCAAAAGAATCCCCCTATTTAAAAAATATTAATTTTCTAAGACTCATTTCAATAAGCTTTGAAAAGAAATTCTCTCTTTTCCCTCATTAAGTGCTACTATAACTCTACTTTATTTCCTCAAGAAGGGACTTCTTTCTGGCTTCTTATTTACTGGATGGGGATTAGCAAAGTTTCCTCGCTGGTCAAGGGGCCATGGGGGGTTCAGGTAGAATCCATTCATTTACTACTATGTATGTGAAACTATGTGCTGTAAGTTGGGGGTACAGCAAGATCCCTACACTTTCTAAGTCCAGCAGTGGTTACATCATCTCCATTAGGAGACAGATAATTAAATCAGCAAAAATGTATAATTTCAGACAGTGACAAGTGGATAAGTGAAAACAAAGTGAGTTTTAAAAATTAGCCATTTAAAAACTGCTGGTCCCCTGTGGACAACAGTTAGGCAGGAGCTAAGAAAATGAGGGCAAAATAGCTCTAGAACTGTGCTGTCTGAGAAAATAGCCACTAGCCACATGAGGCTATTTAAGTTTACAGTAATTAAAATAAAATTTAAAATTCAGGCCGCCAGATGCACCGGCTATATTTCAAGTGCTCAAGAGTCACATGTGGCCAGCAGCTACTACACTGGACAGTACAAATGTAGTACATTTCCATCATCTGCGAAAATTCCATTAGAAATGTGCGGCTGTAGGGGCGCCTGGGTGGCGCAGTCGGTTAAGCGTCCGACTTCAGCCGGGTCACGATCTCACGGTCCGTGAGTTCAAGCCCCGAGTCAGGCTCTGGGCTGATGGCTCAGAGCCTGGAGCCTGTTTCCCATTCTGTGTCTCCCTTTCTCTCTGCCCCTCCCCCGTTCATGCTCTGTCTCTCTCTATCCCAAAAATAAATAAACGTTGGAAAAAAAAAATTAAAAAAAAGAAATGTGCGGCTGTAGAACTCTCAAGACATATATCACAAACGAAAGCATGAGCACTGCAGCCCACAGGCATCACATATACGCAGTGGTGTAACTGCAGGGGGGTCTGAGGCAAAATTAGGACTCCAGACCACTTCCACTCTCTTGCTTTCTGTGAGAAAATTACTGGGCAACCTATTTAGACTGTGCTACTGTGGCAAGAGTTTCAAAGATGTGTCCAACTCTGCATTCCCTGCTCTGATCTCTGGGAGAACAGTCTTTTTTTTTTTTTTTTAAGTTTATTTATGTATCTTGAGAGAGAGAGAGACAGAGAGAGAGAGAGAATCTCAAGCAGGCTCTGCACTGTCAGCACAGAGCCCGATGTTGGTGCTGGAACTCCCAAGCTGTGAGATCCTGAAACCAAGGGTCAGATGCTTAACCGACTCAGCCACCCAGGCGCCCCTGGGAGAACATAGTCTTAACAAGAGCACATGTGCGCCAGCAAACTTGGGTTCACATCTGAGCTACCACGAGCTCGGGGACTCTGGGCAAACTAACTTTCTCACTCAGTTGCCTCTTCTCTAGAGAGGAGAGAGAGCAATCTCCATGCCTGTGTAAAGGTTAACCGAGTGGACCTGGGTAAAGCCAAGGGCACAGTGCTCCCTCAGGGAGGCACCCAGCTAAGGTCAGCTTTGCGTAGGATACCTGGCTTCAGAAGAACATTCTGAACTCTCAATTGTGAGGCTGTTGTGTTCCCAAGCATTTTTCTCGGGGTTGGGCTTTTCCAGCTTTCTTCCCATCAGGTGGATGGTCTCGGCAGGCAGTGCCTGGGGTCTTTGGCCATTCCTCTGTAAACAGGTCTCCAGAGAACAATCTAAAAAAAGCTGGCAAAAGCCTAATGAATCTGAAAGCAATGTGAAACCATGAAATCAGTGGTGCACTATTTTGTCCAAAATGCAAAATAAACAAATCAGGCAAATTATCCCAGCTGTGGCAGGAAAATACTGAACATCTAGCTTTGAAAATTAAGTAAATCTATACTAACTTCCTGATCCAATTCAATTCTCACTAAAAGCAGTCGTGATTTTGATATGCAAACAAGTGTCTGTGTGTGAGAAAAAGAAATGTTTTAATTACATTTCCGAGCCAGTTGGTAGACTTCGTATCTCATACTTTGATAATAAAAGTTGTCATCTAAAATCAAAACCAAAGGTCTAGAAACAGCAGTCTTCGTTAAGAGATAGCAAGACCGGGCCTCCGGGGCAGCAGAAGATATCAGATCTTGATCCTTTAAGCAGGTTATAAAATCCTCCCACATGGCTTCAGTCCTGTTGGGTGGGGTAGACATCTGACACCCGTTAATGACAGCCAACAAGAAGTGTTCTAGGTACTTCAACAGTTCCTGTCGAAGCAACTTCCATTGGGATGGCTACAAAAGAGGGAAAAATCACAATTTATATTGGGCTTTGGTCAACAGGGTGCTCCCGCTTATCGCCTTCCACCCCACGTGAACATCTCAGCTCACAGAGCCAAACCATGTGGAATTCTCTGAGCACAACTTGTTTCACCTTGCCTCCTATGTCTTCCAATATCCTGTTTCCTCTGCCCCGAAACTCCTACTCCCTGAGGATAATCCTCTGAAGTCTCCACAGACACATCCACGCAGGAGGCAGCTCAGATCCTCCCTTGCCTACATGACATCCTGCTTTGCACAGACGGGGTCTCCACCCTAACGGGGCTTACACTATTTAGGCATTTGTTTGCACATCTCTAACTCTCTGCTCAATCGATAGTCCATGGTCTAACTGGCCTCCAGCAGACGGTCAGGCACGTAAGAGGTGCTCCAGTACAGAAAGTGACTGAATGAGTAAGTAAATGGAAGAATGAAAAGCTGTTACCATCCAAGAGAAACGAGCCAAAATCAATATCCTGACAAAATAAAATTGGCTTAGACAAAGCAACGCTGGTTTGCCCTTGAGATGAGAAAAGTTGTGGACAGAAAAGATCTGCTGAAAGGCGCCTGGGTCAGGGTGAAAAGCCTTGAGGTTCACAACAGAGTTGGAATGGGATGGGGAAAGCTAGACTGAAGGGAAGAGAATAAGTAACTTGAGAACATAGGTAATCTTGTGCCATTCAAGGACTGTGGAGAGCAGGTCCAGTCTGGAGAGAAAACATAGGAACAGGAGATAAGGGTCCCTCTCCTGCCTGTCCATGCCTTCCCACATCACTGACATTACAGCACATACAACAAATACATCAGCTAAACCTACGGAGAAGGAAAACACGATCACTTCCTAAAAGGTGAGATTTCCTACTCATGTGAGTCCCACAGTCTCCGTCTACAGGGAGGAGTGGAAAAACTGTAACAATAAAAGTGAGGAAATGGCCCAGTAAATACAACCATACATCTCACCAACTTTCAGCTTTCACTCAAGTGGCGAAAATACTATCATCCAACTAAATCTAGTGCTACCAGGGACTTGATACTGTAGTCATCTCACAATTAGAACAAGAACGGGACAGAATACATACAGTTGCCAGCCACCGAACGTACTATAATTTTACATACATAGAGAGTGGAATCACATCATATTCGTATTTTATTTAGATGCCTCCACATACACACAGGTACTGAACGACAAATCTATCTCAATTTTTCAGAATCTGTCGAAGAGTATTTAGTCTAGGGGGAGAACGAGATGGGAGATATGAATCCACTCTTCCCCAGAGGTCGCACTTTTCTTGTGCTTCTCCAAGGGGATGCATCTCGCTGCACAGAGTGTGATTTGAAGGCTTCAAGAGAATCTGTAAGTACCTCTATGTAAGTAGGTGCCTAAACACAAGCCCGTTACTTCATCTGGTGGTCACCTGAGAAACAGCCGTCTTTTTCTAATGCTGGCAGAGGCAGATTTACCCGGAAATGAGTGAAGAGAGAGCTTCAGACACCAGCCCCTTCATTTGTACAGCTTTCTATTGTCATGGGAGGGAACCTAGTAATTTTGTTATTCATAATTTTGTATCCTTTATCTTAAAAAAAAAAAAAAAGTCCCCAACTGTGTAAACTTGAAGACCCACAAGGATTCACCGGTGGCTGGACGTTAAACTGGCTGTGGTTTTTAAGAGATTCTGTGCCTCTCCTAAGTACGATCTTCCTAAAGGACTTTTCAAAAGCATACTTGTCTATGGGGATGGGGATGGGGATGGGGGTGGGGGGTGGGGGTGGGGGTGGGGACGCTACCATCCTGCACGCCGACAAAACCTAACGCCGTCTTAAGACTCACTGTATGCAATACACAATCCGTACAGGCCCCAAATATAAATCTCTGCGACGAATCCTTCTAAGACGGAGTCGACACATTTTACGTTAAACCAACGCCACTTCTCTCGAACTCCAGTCTCCCCTGCTCCGTCAGGGCCGCACCTCCCACACAAGGGGCAGTCCAGCATTTAGGTGGAGCCCCTCTATGTCCTTCTGCGACCACAGGCTAGGCCCCGCCCCCTCCGTACTGACCAACGGCCGCGCGCTCGCCTCCTCGAGGAACGCGTCCGGCATGACGTCATCATAGGCGACCACGCCGACGGCCCAGCCCCGCTCCTGCCGTAACCGGGGGCTTAGGGCCCGCGCGAAGGTCGATTTTCCTGCCGCGGGCAGGCCGCAGAGGAGGCAGAGGCCTAGCTTCCGCGGCCCCTCGCCATGCACTCCTCTGGCGTCCTCGGCGGTCTTCATGCTGTCGCGGGAGACGGGAGGCGGCTGGGGACGTCGTCCCCGGAACCGGCCGCCCAGCGCGCACGCGCAGTCTCCCACAGCCCTGCCGCGCCGCGCCGCCTGGGGCCGGGAGGGGGCACCCGGCGGGTCTTCCAATCCTGGCTCCGTGCGCGGCCCGCCTGTTTGCGAGGGCCCCCGTTTGTGAGGCGAGTCCTCTGGGCTCGGCAGGCCGCGGTGATGCGTTTCCTAACCTCCGGCCACTTCCCAAAGGGTCAGAGAGGTGGCCTCAGTGTTCAGTTAGATTTGTCCTCCCCGCTGGAAACTTGCAAGCCACTAGGAAGTGCGCCTCGGTCTTGCCACGACCAAGTACCGGGCCCTGGAAGATCCCGGAAGAAGCTTTGGGCGTCTTTCTCTAGCGGTCTTTGAAAGGTCAAGTGCTGGAGGTCAGCATAGCAGGCGAAGCTGACAGTCCCACGGCCGCGCTCCACTGCCCCTCCTAAATGTGACAGGTGGCAGGGAAAAATAAATAGTTACTGTGCCCTGAGTTACAGCAAGTGTGAGGAAGTGGAGGCCGGATAGAACATCCCTAGACCTCAGTTCCAATGCTTTCATGCAGAGGACAGTAGGTATTTTAGTGTTCAAATACTAAGCTGTGGAGAGGTATAAGACAAACTCCTTGTGTGCAGATGTAGTGTAGAGAAGTTGAATTCGGATTCTAACTTACACCTTATTTTAAAGGGGATTACTTCTCAGTCGTAAAGTGGTATGTTCAAAATGTGAACAAGTGAGGTTAGAATCCACATACCGGGGCAAAATACAATCGGTAACCCAATGTTAAATCTGGTATAAATTGACACGGCACGTGTATGTACATTTTCTTTTTTCTGTTGAAGCTGAGCCACGAGTTAAACATACTCTTAATTTCATGACATTCTGCCATTGGTCCAGTGCAAGAATGAGGAAGGAATATTATGACAGTGGGGCAGCAAGCCCAAGGTCCCCAACCAAAAGGCAGTATGGCAGTGGTTGCTGAGTTGCAGACTGCCCTGAACTCAAATATATGGTGTCAGCAATGAAGATACAGAACTTTGAGCTGAAATTTAGACGTTCTATTCAGCCTAAGCAGGTAGCTGCTTGGAACTTAAAAAGTCTTGCTTAGTGACATTGGGTGTCTCTGCCCTTTAGTGCCCTCCCTTGAACCTCCTTTCCCCTTCCCTCCCATGTCAGTTGATTTAAGGATGAAGCTAAGGGGCGCCTGGGTGGCTCAGTCCTTTATGCGTCTGACTTCAGCTCAGATCATGATCTGACAGCTTGTGAGTTCAAGCCCTGCATCAGGGTCTGTGCTGACAGCCCAACTGACTGAGCCACCCAGACGCCCCTGCTTCTGATTCTGTGTCTCCCTCTTTCTCTTCCCTTTCCGCACTCACATGCTCTCAAAAGTAAAAACATTAAAAACAAAACAAAAAACATTAAAAAAAAAAAAGGATAAAGCTGAGTATGCTAAGAACTTAGGGGAGGGAAAGGACCCAAACTTTCATTGCTCTGTTGGATTCTAGTATCCATAATCAGACTGATCTATTTTTGGTGTCATTGCAGTAATCACAGTGACCAAAAAGCAAGCCCATCCTCGAGAGACATCTGTGGCCCTTTTGACTCATATACAAACACATAATCTGAAGGGGCACAGGTCACTCTTGCTTAGGGTTTGTTCAAATTGACTTAAATCGCTCTTAAGTTGATTGCCACACGGGCATTGTCACTAAGTGCACCCCAATTATCATCCTTCTGTCCGTTCTGATCCTCTCAGAAGCAAGGGGGTGGGTCAGTAACCCTTCCTGCTGGAGCAGTCACTCTGCTCTGAACTTGTAGTGAGGCTGCTTGACAGACCTAACCTTGCTAGTTCTGTTCTCTCAGTTCTGCCCCTCAGAGCCGCAGGCACTCCCCGACTCTTGCCTGGCCAAGGTCTCCTGACTACCACGTGGGGGGTGCCCAGCTCCGGATTCCGGTTTTTGCCTCGGCTAAGTCTTCCATGTTGGAGGCTGTTCATTCTTCTCACGAGCGCTTCCAGTTTGCTTTGCTTCAGTTGCCCGTTGCAAACATGTCAATTTGTCCTGAAGGGGAAGCTGTATTCGGCTGAGAGCAAGTGAACACAAAACAGTGTGTGACAGCTCTGGGGTTAAGTTTCCTGATTGTGAGTGAAGGGCTCAAAAGGACACTTCCAAAATCAGAGATACCACCTTTTTTTTTTTTTTTTTTTTACATTTTTATTTATTTTTGAGACAGAGACAGAGCATGAATGGGGGAGGGTCAGAGAGAGAGGGAGACACAGAATCTGAAACGGGCTCCAGGCTCTGAGCTGTCAGCACAGAGCCCGATGCGGGGCTTGAGCTCACGGACTGCGAGATCATGACCTGGGCCGAAGTCGGACGCCCAACTGACTGAGCCACCCAGACGCCCCGAGATTCCACCTTCTGACATCCCCAGTATCTTCAGAAGCAGGTTTTCTCCTCCGGTCACTAACGCTGTTTTCTGCCAACTCAGCACTCAAGTTCTTCAGCTGCTAACAAACTGCTAACAATCTAGCTTGCCAAAGCCCAGATTTCCTCAGTCACAGCAATAGTAATATAAAACCTCACTCTTCACCTCTTTTGCTCATTTTTCTTTACTAATTCCCAGAGCTAAGCCTTCTGGACCCCTACAGATTTTTTACAATCTTTACCTTAACCCAAACATGGCATTGTTCACAACCTCTCCAATTTCTCACTCCTCATTGCTGAGAAGATTAAGACAAGCGAGTCCGTAGCCTGGTAGACATTTAGTAAGTGCTTGTCCCGTTAGCTGCCATCTCCCCATGGGCCTGTGAAAACGAACTTCCCTTTCTTTGCTCTCCAGTGAGGTATTTGTTCATACCCGTTTCAAAAACTCCTGTAAATTTCAGGCTGGCATAAAACTTTGTAAGCTTACTGGCTCCTCTCCAACACTATCGATATCGTTTTCAGTTGAATCATCTTCAAGTCACCAATCTTATCTCTTCATTGAGCTTTTAAAAATCCTAACAAAGGTATCTCAAAATGTGAGCCAGATACTGAAATGTTACCAGATCTTGACGTAATTTTACAATATGTAGTGTTTTTCTGATTTCTCAAAGACTGCTCTGCCCCTGGTAGTGTGAGAGAGTCAATCATTCTACCGTGCTGACAGTGGGTACTCCGTGCCAGAAAAATCATTAATCTCAACCCTAAGAACCAGCAAAGTGTCTGAGGAAAGATCACAGGTACGAGAAGCAGTTCTGCTAAGATAATGGAGGATCTGGATGTTGTCAACCTCTAGTTCATAGGAGCAGTGATGCTACACATTTCAATTTCCTGGTTTCTTAAACTTTCTAAACAACTCTTTTGGAAGAAAACAATTCCTAGAGATTTCTAATGGGCTTTCTTACTGTTTCCTTCCTACCATTGTTCTATGCTTAAAATAGTTACAAAGATGTTTAAAACAAACTCAACAGTCTAGTGAGCCATGTATTTTAACACTGAAAGTTATTCACTCAATGTTCACTTGGTACTTGTGTATCAGATACTGTGTTAAATATTAGATATCGGGGCGCCTGGGTGGCGCAGTCGGTTAAGCGTCCGACTTCAGCCAGGTCACGATCTCGCGGTCCGTGGGTTCGAGCCCCGCGTCGGGCTCTGGGCTGATGGCTCGGAGCCTGGAGCCTGTTTCCGATTCTGTGTCTCCCTCCCTCTCTGCCCCTCCCCTGTTCATGCTGTGTCTCTCTCTGTCCCAAAAATAAATAAACGTTGAAAAAAAATTAAAAAAAAATATTAGATATCTGCACATAAATAAAGACCTCCCCTGCTGTTAAAAAAAAAAAAAAGAATATTTGAGGAAAGTGAGAAAAGTAAAATGTCCACAGCATGTAGAGATAAATATAACTACCAATTAAGAAAATATACCTTGGCTGTTCATATGTATTGTATACAAAAACACAGCTATCAAAGGTAAAAATCCTACAAGGATTTTATAGTTTCCCTTTTTCCTGAAGTCCAATATTATAACTTATCCCTGGGGGGGGGGCATTAATAAACATACTTCAAAATTCTGTAATTATGCATAAAGATGGGTAATTTTTTAGGAAGCACACAATATTCAAAGTGGGTTGTGAGCATATTATGTAGAATATTTGATGGGTTACTTCTTCAGAAAGCGCAAGTGTCACAAAAACACAAAATACATCCTATAACTCATTTAGCTCGGATGCTACTTTCCTGCTTATGAACTTATCAAAAGAAGAGTTGGCTCACCCAGATCTTAAAATTCTAGGTGAACAACCTCGGTCACTGCCGAGTTCCCAAGAATGCAGGATAAGACAATCCCATGAAACGGGTCCATTACGAAAGTTCATTTTAAGCCAGGTATTCTGAAGCTGGAGTGGATTTTTCCATAGATACCATGTTACTCATGCTGGTTACCTTTTCAATCTAGTCTTTTTACTGAATTCATTCACATTAGTATATACGGCTGTAGATACAAGCAGAACAAGTTGTTAATTTAAAAAAAAATTTTTTTTTTCAACGTTTATTTATTTTTGGGACAGAGAGAGACAGAGCATGAACGGGGGAGGGGCCGAGAGAGAGGGAGACACAGAATCGGAAACAGGCTCCAGGCTCTGAGCCATCAGCCCAGAGCCCGACGCGGGGCTCGAACTCACGGACCGCGAGATCGTGACCTGGCTGAAGTCGGACGCTTAACCGACTGCGCCACCCAGGGGCCCCATAAGTTGTTAATTTTTTTAAGTTACAAAAGTAACACATGCAAATAAAACCTCTTTGCAGTTTTCAGTAATTTCAGGGTATAAAGGGGTCCTAAATCAAAGTGTCTAAGAATCTGTTGTAAGGCACACACAGCAACAAGACAGTTATGTGACTCCTACCTACCTCACCCCTAACACCTCTATTTGTATTTTCAAATATTTTCCCCTAACTTTATTTTAAAATTATTCTCTTTACTAAGACTCTAGGATAGTGATGTGTGGGTAGAGGTAGGGAAGCAAGAATATCATTGAACAGTAGCGTGGGGTTCTTTTTAGAAACCATACACACTATCTCCTAATAAAACTACTATTTTCCCCATTTAGAATTTAAATGCTGTTACTTAATGGAAGAATGTCCAATTCTTTTTTTTTAAATATTTTATTTATTTTTAAGACAGAGAGAGACAGAGCATGAGTGGGGATGGGGCAGAGAGAGAGGGAGACACAGAATCTGAAGCAGGCTCCAGGCTCTGAGCTGTCAGCACACAGCCCGACGTGGGGCTTGAACTCACGAACTGTGAGATCATGACCTGAGCTGAAGTCAGACGCTCAACCAACTGAGTCACCCAGGCGCCCCTGTCCAATTCTTGACATATACTGATGACCACAACTGTGCTGTAGTCCCCAAGACAATCCTCGGGCTCAATGATTTGTTAGGACTCAGAAAAGCTGTTATACCCATGGTTACGAATCTAACATGGCTGTGAGATATAACCATGTCTTGTTCCTGTGTGTGCCTTATAACAGATTCTTAAACATGAAAGGATGCAGATTAAAACTAGTAAAGCAAAGGCACATAGGGTAGAATCCAGGTGAGACCAGGTGCAAGCTTCCAGTTGTCTTCTCCCAGTGGAGTTGTAACGACAGCACTTAATTCTCCCAGCAATGATGTGCGACATCATGTGCAGGGTGTTGCCAACCAAGGAAGCTCCTCCGAGTCTTGGTGTCTAAGGTTTTTATTGGGGGTCAGTCAGGTAGGCATGTAGCACCCATGTGCTGACGTTAGTTACTCAGTCTTCAGCCTTTCAAGGGTCAAACTGATAGAATGTGGCCCCTCACCATAAATCCAATTGTTAGCGTAACCTCAAGATGGTGGGGTCCAAGGCCCCTAGTTAAAAGATAATTTTATCAAGCAGGATATGCCAACAGCTTAGAGGGTATTTCCAGGAGCTGGGTAAGAGCCAGGTCTTTTTTGGAATGTGCACGTTTCGAACAAGTTAACCCTTTTACTGGACAAAGCAACTTTAGTATAAGAAGATGTTACATAGTCAACATCATGGATGTGAGCACAGATTCAGCTCTAGATCAAGAGCTTCCCCATCATTTCCATATTTCCTCACAAAGGTTGAAGTCAGGCTATATTAAAAACTTTATATAGAGTACAGCAATGTTGCTAACCAGAAGAGAGGTTATAAATGAGATGGGGTGGGAAATACCTATAAACAAGAATTGGGGGGAAAGGACAGGGAAGTCATTGTTTCTTTCCCAACTCCTTCCTTAATTACAGGCCCATATGGAGGCAGGGTGAGAGGAAGGGAATTCCTGGCAATTGTGGGACCTTGCAAGAGCCAGAAATGGAAGGAGGCACAATCCAAGTGGTACTTGTTGGGAAGGAAGAGAAGTTCCTATAACCACCTTCATGGGGAGTATACTCCTGGCTAAAAGGCAGGACATATACAGTAAGAAGTAACTCTACTTAAAATTAAGATGGTCAACATTTAAACTGTTGTATTACTAAATGAATGGGTTCAGGAAAATTAATACTCCAACTCACTTTTTTTTTCTAAAATGTACCTTTCAGTATGCATTGGCTTATATTCTGAAAACAGACTGGAAAAATGCTCCTAAAGAGCACATTGAGTTCTTACATTTTAATAAGCTGTAATAAACTTTAAAATAGGTGAGTTAAAAATTGCATAGTTCATCCTAGTGATATTGGTGGGAATTGTATTGTATTGACATACATTTTATGATTTATTTCAAAGGGGAAAACAGGGAAAAAAGTTGCAATTCATGACAAAAGTAATTTTTCACAGTAAGATTGAGATCAGTTCTGGACAACCACCACATTGGCTTTGAAGAAAAAAGCATAGGACTGAATTTACTCGTTTTGCCTTTTTCGGTGTCTTAGTTCGTGATAAAGCTGTCACCCAGCCTTTGCCAATTTGTCGATTCCATACAACAAACATGTGCTCAACACCTCTAGAAGGCATAAAATAATTGCTAATCTTGACAAGCCTACAGATAGTAGAGAACACAACTATGTAAACTGATAAAGTCTGAAACTGCAGAATTATCGTATCTAACAAAGACTCTTTGCTTGATCACTCAGGATCCTGAAATCTACTCCTAGGCTCACCTGTGCACTTCCTTGTAAAATCTAGTTATAGTAAGAGATCTGCTGCCAAGTCAGTTTAGCAAGAGTCCCCCATCCTCCAGATCTGATCACCCTTGATGTTTAATCAGGTTCCTCATCTTCCACCATCCCCCAAGTGCTGACCATCCTGGCCTCTCATTGGCAAATGTTCTATTAGGCTGGTTTTAGCCAGAATTCCCCAGACCCCTGATGTTTCCTCTTCATAATTTTCCATTACAGACTCCCCAGCCTGCTCCTTGCCTATAAATTCCCACTTGTCCATGATATATTCAGAATTGAGCCTGGTTTGGGGCACCTGGGTGGCTCAGTCGGTTGAGCACCCAACTCTTGGTTTTGGCTCAGGTCGTGATTTCACGGTTCGTGAGTTTGAGCTATGTGTCAGGCTCTGTGCTGACAGTGCGAAGGCTGCTTGGGATTCTCTCTCCCTCTTTCTGCCCATCCCTCATTCTCTCTCAAAATGAATAAACTTAAAAAGAGAGAGCGAGAATTGAGCCTGGTTGTATATAGAGGTCTATCTCCTATTGCAATAGTTCTAAATAAAATCTGTTTTTTACCATCCAGCTGTGGTTTTTCTTCACATACTTAAAAGGGGTAAGCATACTACAGAGAAATCAGTTTAATTCTGTAGCAAAGTGGATATCTGCTTGGTTTGGAATGATAAAGAGGACATTCTCTACTACCCAAAGAAAGGGGATTCTAGATAGAGGGAAAAGTATGTGCAAAAGGAGGAGGCAGTATGTGGAAAGAGGCAGGCAGGAGTCACAGTCACAGTACCAAGGGCTTTTTATGCTGTGCTAAGCAGAAAAGGTGATGGTGACATCAAGCATCAGAAGGGACAGAGGGCAGTGTAGAGGATGAAATGGAGGGTATGAGAATGATGGCTAGGGGTGCCTAGCTGGGTCAGTCAGTAGAGCATGCAACCCTTGATCATGAGGTCACGAGTTCAAGTCCCACATTGGGCATAGAGCTCACTTAAAAAGAGAGGGGGTGCCTGGGTGGCTCAGTTGGTTGAGTGCTTAACTTTGGCTCAGGTTATGATCTCGAGATTTGTGAGGTCAAGCCCCAAGTTGAGTTCACCACTATCAGTGGTGGAGCCCACTTCCGATACTCTGTACCCCCTGCTCTCTCTGTCCCTCCCCTGCTTGTGCTCTCTCAAAAATATATAAAACATTTAAAAAAGACAGAGAAGGCTAATGACAGTAAAGAAACTCCTGGAATTGTTCAGATGAAAGCTAGTGCTTGAAAATAAGAAGCAGAGATGAAGAAAGATGAGAAAGATTTCCTTTAAGAAAATCAAGACCTGGTGATTTATTTTCTATTTCAAGCTTTTATTTAAATTGTAGCTAGTTAACATATATGGTAAAATTAGTTTCAGGTGTAGAATTTGGTGATTCATCACTCACATACAACACTTGTGCTCCTCACAAGTGTCCTCCGTAATACTCAGCTCCCTCCATCAACCCTGTTTGTTCTCTATAGTTAAGGGTCTCATGGTTTGCTTTTCTTTTTTCCCCTTCCCCTATGTTCATCTGTTTTGTTTCTTAAATTCCATGAGTGGAATCGTATGGTATTTGTCTTTCTCTGACTTATTTCACTTAGCATAATACACTCTAGCTCCATCCACTGTCACAAATGTTAAGATTTCATTCTTTTTGATGGTTAATATTCCATTACATATATATATATATATACATATATATATATATACATACACACACACACACGTGTGTGTGTGTGTGTGTGTGCGCGCGTACGCGCCACACATCTCTATCCATTCATCAGTTGATGGACATTGGACATTTGGGCTCTTTCCATACTTTGGCTATTCTTGATAATGCTGCCATAAACACTAGGGAGCATGTACCTCTTTGAATCAGTATTTTTGTGTCCTTTCAGTAAATACGTAGTAATGCAATTGCTGGGTCATAGGGTAGTTATATTTTTACTTTTCTGAGGAACTTCCGTACTGTTTTCCAGAGTGGCTCCACCAGTTTGCATTTCAACCAACAGTGTAAGAGGATTTCTCTTTCTCCACATCCTTGCCAACATCTGTTTTTTTTCTGTGTTAATTTTAGCCTTTCTGACAGGTATGAGGTGGCATCTCATTGTGGTTTTGATTTGTATTTCCCTGATGATGAGTGATGCTGAGCATCTTTTCATGTGTCTGTTAGCCATCTGGATGTCTTCTTTGGAAAAGTATCTATTCATGTCTTCTCATTTATTTTTAATATTTATTTTGAGAAAGAGAGAAAGCACCCACATGCTTGCTGGAGTACAGGAAGAGCAGAGAGAGAGAGAGAGAGAGAGAGAGAGAGACAGAGAGACAGAGAGACAGAGAGAGAGAGAGACAGAGAGAGAGAGAGACAGAGAGACAGAATCCCAAGCAGGTTCTGTGCTGTCAGCGCAGAGTCCCACACAGGGCTTGATCTCAGGAACTCGAAACCATGACCTGAGCTGAGATCAAGAGTCAGGTGCTTAACCAACTGAGCCACCCAGGTGCCCCCTTCTGCCCATTTCTTAACTGGATTATTTATTTTGGGGGTGTAGAGTTTCATAAGTTCTTTATAGATTTTGGGTACTAACCCCTTATATGTCATTTGCACAAATCTTCTCACATTCCATAGGTTGCCTTTTAGTTTTGTTGTTTCCTTTGTTATGCAGAAGTTTTCATCTTTTTTTTTTTTCAACGTTTATTTATTTTTGGGACAGAGAGAGACAGAGCATGAACGGGGGAGGGGCAGAGAGAGAGGGAGACACAGAATCAGAAACAGGCTCCAGGCTCTGAGCCATCAGCCCAGAGCCCGATGCGGGGCTCGAACTCACGAACCGCGAGATCGTGACCTGGCTGAAGTCGGACGCTTAACCGACTGCGCCACCCAGGCGCCCCCAGAAGCTTTTCATCTTGATGAAGTCCCAAAAGTTCACTTTTGCTTTTGTTCCCCTTGCCTCTAGAGATGTGCGTAGTAAGAAGTTGCTACAGCTGAGGTCAAAGAGGTGCTGCCTATTGTTTTCCTCTAGGATTCCGATGGTTTTCTGTCTCACGTCTAGGGTCTTTCATCCATTTTGAATTCATTTTTGTGTATGGTGTAAGAAAACAGTCCATTTTCATTCTTCTGCATGTTGCTGTCCAGTTTTCCCAACACCATTTGCTGAAAAGACTTTTTTCCATTGCATGGATATTCTTTCCTCCTTTGTCAAAGATTAGTTGACTATACAATTATGGGTCCATTTCTGGGTTTTCTATTCTGTTTCATTTGATCTGCGTCTGTTTTTGTGACAGTACTTTACTGTCTGGATGACTACAGCTTTGTAACAAGACCTGGTGATTTCCTGAATGTATGGGAGTCTTTAGGTTTTGGCTCCTGGTCATTCAGCCTCTTTAAGGAAGTCAAAATCCAGTAGATAACATTCATTTCACTCCTTAAATTCAGGATTGGGATTTTTGAAGAAAAGCGTATTTTCCTTTGGACTGCCCAAAATGTTAACATGAGTGAAAGTTAATGTATGACCACAGGAAACAAGATATTTAGAATCAAAACACTGATGTAGACCACCTAGAATGAATCTGGAATACTGAAAAATCTTTGCAAACCAGTACCTTTACATTTAAGCACTTTTGAACTTGATGCTCCATTTGTCTATGACCTAATTTCCTTTTTGCTTTCAAAAAATGAAAAACTCACCTGCACAAGCCTTTCCAGGAAGAGGATGGGTGGAGGTGGTGGGGAGGCACTAGTTACCTTCCTATCCCATGGGGCAACTAGAAAGTTCCATCAGCTCCTTTTTCCCGGAATCAAAGCTTAAAGGTCCTTCAAGTCCCAGCTCAGATGTCACTCCACCAGCACTGGGGTCCCACTTCTGCTCGGGACAGGTTTCTGCTCACAGCCACCGCCGCCCCTCTGGCCGCTTTCCACACCTCCCCTCCAGCGCCGAGGCTGGAGGGCGCCACGTCACCCCGCCGCCGTCCCGCCCTGGCGCCAGCGGCTCACCGACAGGGCGACGTCCGGACGGCGCCCCGGCTGCACTGCAGCCCGGTGACACCGTGCAAACCTCCGCCTGCTAAAGCCAAGCTGCCGGCATCCACGCACCCGCCGCCCGCGGGGACGACGTGCTGGGGGACCGCGTGGGGGTCAAAGAAACCCCAACTGCACGGCCCGACCCACCGCCCAGGGTCTGCGGTCGGCGGGAAGGCCACGGCGTCCACCGCAGGCACAGCGAGGCTCGGCAGCAGGGCCTCCAGCTCGCCGGCAGCGACGGCACCACTCCTACCTGACGATGGACTCTCCTCGAAGGACCAACCCTCCCGGGCGGCCAGACAACCGTCGTCCACACCACCTGCTACTTCCTCGGACCAACGTCGAAAGATCCGCCTGCGTTCCCGCCAGTCTCGCCCCGCGCCTGCGCACAGCTCCTTTCGTAGGCCGCGGGGCCGTCGGCGCGCATGCTCTGTCCTTGAGCTCTTCCCGGGCAGGCTTGGAACCGCGTTGCTGAAGCTGGCTGGCGCGCGCATGCGCGTCTCCGGTACCTGGTTCTTTCCCCACTGGACAAGGAGCGGCTGGTCTTGGAATTGAAGCCTGCCGAGCCGGAAGGCGCTGTGCTTTTTCACCTCCGTCTGCTCTGGCGGAAACGCAAGCGGTGGAAGAGAGGTTCCGGGGTTGGCCTCGGCTGGCGGCTGCAGCATGGACACCCGGGCCGAGGAGGCGGGAGTGACTCGCCGCCCGATGCTGGCCTCTTCCTGGGATGCTGCCTGCGGAGCCCTGGCCCGGAGTCTCCATCTCACCCGGGCTGGTGTCGGCGCCCCGGACTTGGACTGGGAGCAGCTGCTGGCGCCGCCTGACCCGGGGTGAGCAGGGCCGGCGGGGACCGGGGCCGCGGCGCCGGGATGGTGGCGCTCCTGGGGGAGCCGGGAGGGGAGGCGGGGCCGAGCGGAGAGAGGGTGGGGGGCCCGGGGTGCGGGAAGGACCTGACTGCGGGGGCCCCGCATCTCCGCCGGCTCGCCCCCGGGGTCCGCCTCCCTCCCCCAGGCGACCCGACGGAGGCCTCTCTGTTGTCGACCCGAGGGGGCGTTAGAAAAACGAACTGTCGAGAATCCCCATCCGCTTAATTATGAGAAAGAGCCGCGTTGGCCTTTTGTTGCCTTCTGCTCTCCCCTCTTGTGCGCACAGTAGGTGCCCAGGGAACTTTTTATGTTGAAGGAGAGGGACTGCAGAGGCTTGAATCCACAGCCGAGGAGAAAGCAGAGGGGAAAACCCCGGTGGGTGGCGTGCCCATCTCCTCGTGAATCTGTCTTGAGCGTCTGTTGGGTGCTTGGGAGGGTGCGGGGACCGCCGTGGTCAATGGGAGGGAGTTAGAAGAAGTCCTGGTGGCCCAATAGGAGGGTCGTGAGCAGCGTTCAGACAGGTGCACTGTGTGACAGTTTGAACAATTCTTTTCAGCCAAGATCTGGTGATTTTGAAAAGAAGCCTCAACAGTGACCAAGATGAAAACCCCTGCTTCCTTTACCTGAGATGCGACCCTAACGGAGGTGAAGAGATCGTTTCTATTGGCATTTTAAGTTCCGCAAGAAATATGGAAGTATACTTAGGAGAGGAGTACTGTGGAACCAGTAGGGGCAAGAATGTTTGTAGTGATCTGGATAACAGGTTTGTAACTTGTTCATGCAGAAGTGTTCCCCCCCAAGCAGTGTTGTTTTTCCCCAGCGTTTGTGGTATTTACTGATTCTCTGACATTGAGGCCAGACACTAAGGGAGAGAAGAGAAAAACATACCAGCAGGAATAGAACTTTCTCCTTTTTTTTTTTTTTTAATTTTTTTCAATGTTTTTCATTTATTTTTGGGACAGAGAGAGACAGAGCATGAATGGGGGAGGGGCAGAGAGAGAGGGAGACACAGAATCGGAAACACGCTCCAGGCTCCGAGCCATCAGCCCAGAGCCTGACGCGGGGCTCGAACTCACTGACGGGGAGATCGTGACCTGGCTGAAGTCGGACGCCTAACCAACTGCGCCACCCAGGCGCCCCTAGAACTTTCTCCTTTTAAGAGATCTTGGAGATTGGGACGCCTGGGTAGCTCAGTTGGTTGAGCGTCCCACTTCAGCTCAGGTCATGATCTCACAGTTCGTGAGTTCAAGTCCCGCTTCGGGCTGTGTGCTGACAGCTTAGAGCCTGGAGCCTGCCTGCTTCCGATTCTGTGTCTCCTCTCTCTGCCCCCTGCCGTCCTCATCCCATCTGTCTCTGTCTCTCAAAAAGTGAATAAATGTTAAAAAAAAAAAAAAATTAAAAAAATAAAAGATCTTGGAGATAGATAGTCTAGGTCACCTTTTTGAATTTTTATAAATGTGGAAATTTAGAGCTAATTGAGGGAGCTGACTAGATAGAGGGTCATACTAGGTAGTCAGACTGTATAAACTGTGCAGACTACAGTGTAGTCCTTATTCTTCTTCTTGGCCTTTTTTCTACATGGACGTACAACGTGTCTCTTCCAAAGATAATTGGGCAGTTAGTCTGGAACACTGCATACATTTTTCTGGAAGGAAGTCTATTGTAAGTAGCAGACAGGCCCAAGACGGTGCCTCCCCAGCCTATGTAACCCACAATTCAGCCTGTTATACTTTGCTATTTCTCTAGGTTTTTTTTTTAAAGACTTATTTTTATGTTTGGTGAGAGAGAGAGAGAGAGCATGTGAGTGGGGGAGAAGGGCAGAGAGAGAGAAAGAGTGGAAGAGAGTGAGAGAATCTTAAGCGGGCTTCATGCTCAGCAGGGAGCCTGATGTGGGGCTTGATTCCACGACTCTGGGCCAAAATCAAGTTTGGTGGCTCAAGCAACATTGGCCCCCAGGGTCCCTGATTTTTCTCTAGGTTCTTCTACAAAGATTCTACCCTAATTGAATCTCAGGATTTAAGTAATGGCTTAGAAACAACTAAAACAAATTTTTTTTTTAATTCGAGTATAGTTGATGTGCAATGTTACATCGTTTCAGGTATACAGCATAGTGATTCATCATCTTTATAGATTATGCTGTGCTCACAAGTGTAACTACCATCTGTTACCAGACAGTATCGTTGGCTATATTCCCTATGCTGTACCTTTTATTTCCATAATTTATTCATTCCGTAACTGGAATCCTGTATCTCCTATGCCCTTCCATCCATTTTGCCCATTCCTCTGGCAACCGTCAGTTTGTGTTCTGTGTTTATAGGTCTGATTCTGCTTTTTCATTTTTTTTTTTTTGCTTATTCATTTGAAACAATTTGTTTTTAAGGTTATTGAAAATCATAAAGTAAAAGTAACTTCAATTTTATTTTTAGTGAGCACGAAATTATTTTCTACAAAAAATATTTAAAATTGGAGTCTTCCAGCCATGCTTGTAAAATAAAGGTAAGTCATCACTAAATTTTAACTAAGTTGCCAACTGCAAATGGGTTTGTGTAATTTGTGCTTCTTTTCTGTTGGTTTCGTAATATGCTTCATCTACCTTTGTTCCTGGTTGTCTTTATATATAAAAATATGGTGTCATGATAACTGCAAGCAGTTTTGGTTTCATTATATCAAGAAAGGTGGAAGGGAATTAGAGAAGTTTAGAGAAGAGCATCCAAAAATCAGGGATTTGGAGTGATGTCTTAAGTATGAAAAATACAGAAGTGAAAACTAGAGCCTAGAAAAAGTACCAAACCGGAGTCCGTAGGCCCAGGATATTAATTCTGCTTTGTTGACTAGTTAAGTGACCCTCGCCAAATCTCTTTCTTTGGAAGTACCTCATGGATGAATTAGAGGACCTAAACGGCACCTGGGTGGCTCAGTTGGTTAAGTGTCTGACTTGATTTTGACTCATGTCATGATCTCATGGTTTGTGGAATTGAGCCCCAAGCCGGACTCTGCACTGACAGCACAGAGCCTGCTTGGGATTCTCTCTCTTCTTCTCTGTCTGCCCCTCTGCCTGCTCACCCGTGTGTGTTCTCTCTCTCTCTCTCTCTCTTTCCTCTCTCTCTCTCTCTCTCTCTTTCTCTGCCTCTCAAAAATAAATAAATAGGGATACCTTAGGAGACTCAGTTGGTTAAGCATCCAACTTTGGCTCATGATCTCACAGTTCGTGATTTTTGAGCCCCACGTCGGGCTCTGTGCTGACAGCTCAGAGTCTGGAGCCTGCTTTGGTTGGATTCTGTGTCTCCCTCTCTTTCTGGCCCTCCCCCACTTGCACACACACTCTCTCTCTCTCGTCTCTGTCTCTCACTCAAAAGTAATAAACATTAAAAAAACTTTTTTAAATAAATAAAAATTAGAGGACTAAAAAAAAAACCCTCCTTGGTATTACATGAATGTTCATCATCATCATTCCTGATAGCTAACAGCTTACAAAGAAAACAACCCAACTGTCTGTCACCTAATGAATGTAATGAAAATATGGTATAGTATACCCACACAATGGGAAAGTATTTAGTCATAAAAAGCATTGAATTACTGAAACATACTACAGACACGGGTGAACCTTGAAACATTATACTGTGTGAAAGAATTTGGGGCCATATATTGTGTGATTCCATAAGTATATATATACTTACATATATATATATGTATATATATACTTATGGAATCACACAATATATACATATATGTATTTGTGTGATTCTATAAATCTATATATATATAGATTTGTGTGATTCCATAAATATATATATATAGATAGATTTGTGTGATTCCATAAATATATATATATATTTGTGTGATTCTATAAATATATATATATTTGTGATTCCATAAATATATGTATATATATTTGTGTGATTCCATAAATATATATATGTGTGATTCCATAAATATATATATGTATATTTGTGTGATTCCATATATATATATGGAATATATATGTATATATACATGTATATATATGGAATATATGTATGTGTGATTACACATATATATATGGAATATATATGTATGTATATATATATAAGGTCTGGAATAGGCAGATGCATAGAGACTAAAGATTAGTTGTTGGCTAGGGTTGGGGGACTTGGTGGGATGGGAAGTGACTGGCAGTGGGTAAAGGGCTACTTTTTGGAGTGATGTTCTAAAATTGCAAAGGTTACACAACTCTATGAATATACTAAAATCCACTGAATTGTACGCTTTAACTCGATTGTTTGGCATGTGGATTATATCTCTATAAAGATACTTAAAAAAAATTTTTTTTTAATGTTTATTTTTGAGAGAGAGTGTGCGTGCAAGTTGGGGAGGGGCAGAGAGAGAGGGAGACACAGAATCCGAAGCAGGCTCCAGGCTCAGGCTCCAGAGCCTGATGCGAGGCACGGATTTGTGAACCATGAGATCATGACCTGAGCTGAAGTCAGATGCTTAACTGACTGAGCCATGCAGGCTCCCTGTGTTTTTAAATTTTGTAAAAAGGAAATAAACACTTGCAATCTTTTTGTCTCCACATTACTTTATACAGGGTTACAAGACTTTAGAATAAGACAAAATAAGTAATTTCATTATCTGCTGGTGGCAAATTAACAGAACTGATTATTCCAAGATATTGTTTTATTTAGTATATATTAATAACTTTCAGATTTATTTAAAGTGATTCCTTCATTCAAGTATTTGAATGCCTGCTGATGTTAGATACTGTGTGAGGCATGTAGGAATTAGCAGTAATACAATGAATGACTGCCCTTATGTTGCTTACATTCTAGTGTAATGAGATAGATTATAAGCCAACTCAATGAGTAAAATGTGTCCCATATTCAGTGGTCGGGCAATGAGGGTGAAAAAGCAGAAAAGGGATAGTAGGGAGGTTAGAGGGTAGGTGTAGAAATTTAATGGGGAGATTCCTTGATTGTTGAGGACAGTCCACCTCTTTGCTGCCACACCCAAAGTGCTTGGATCATGGGTCTGGTTTCACTTGTGTTTTTATGTTACATGTGGTTTTATGTGTGTCTCTGAAGGTAAGTGCTTTTTGTAACTGTTCTTTGGAAACTGTGGGAGTGCAAAGGCTAGGTTGATTTAGAGAGATCCTACACCTACTAGAGCTTATTCTGGAGCAATAACCTATGAAAGTTAATGGTTCCTGATGCATATTTTTGAGCACTTACTCAGTGGTAGGTACTGGGAACTTTAACACCTAATCTTCATAACAAACATGTGAAATCATTGTTATTACCTTCCCTCATTTTATTCCTGATTCAGGTTTTCGCCTTTTCCCAGGGTCACACAGGCTCTAAGTAGAGTCATCATGGAACCCAGTTCTGTCTGATTCTGTTTCCTTTCCACGTGCTACTGTGTTGTCCATATCACACATAAAATGTCTTTTGGTTCAGAAACATGGATGAAATGAGGCAGCATAAAGTGTTGAGCAGGATGCTACTAGAGAAGCCAGAAGGGCTGTGTTCCAAGCTTGCTCTTACTAATTTGGGTAGCCCTTTGACAAGTCAGAAAATCACCCCTGACCTCATCATTTTTGTGTGTGAACTAGCAGGTTATGTTAGACCATTTTAACTTTCCCTTATAATTCTAAATTCTAAGAGACTGACTTATTTTTAGGATTTCAGTAAATACTTTGGAAGTGCTTTTGTATTAAATAGTATTATAGCTAGCTGTGCTATGTTAAATTCTCAGATTGGCATAGTTTATTTTTATTCATTAATTTAAGTGAATGGAACTTTATTATAGTCCCTTTTGGCTATTCTGTATATTTTTTCAGTTTGAAATGATATCTTTTTTTTTTTAATGTTTATTTATTTTTGAGAGAGAGAATGGGAGAGGGGCAGAAAGAGAGAGAGAGAGGGGATCTGAGGCAGGCTCCATGGTGACAACAGAAAGCCGGATGCGGGGCTTGAACTCATAAACCGTGAGATCATGACCTGAGGTGAAGTTGGATGCTTACCCTGAGCCACCCAGACACCCCTCAAATGATACTGTTTTATATAAATAGTTCCTATGAGCCTGATAATAAATTAGAAGTGCTGACCACTACAATTTTCAGGAAAACTTTAAAAAATGAAAATGTATTTAATGTTTTGTTTTCTTAAATACATCACTGTTGCTAGTTTATGTTAAAAAGTCACCTTGAATAGCGATTACTGTTTAATATCATTATTTTCTGGAACGTCTTTGTTTTGTAACAGTTGCTCTCCTTTGGTGAAAAGCAGTGTGTGTTCATCAGTAAAGTTGTGGTACACATGAGGCGGGTTTCAGCCAGTTCTTCAACAAGCTCTCCTGCTCTAGGATCAAGGATAGACCTCTGGAGGGTCCAGACTATCATGGAGTCCATGGGGTCAAAGTTGTCACCTGGAGCTCAGCAACTGATGGATATGGTTAGATTTCAGCAGCAGGTAGGTAGAAATGCATTTTCTCCAGATAACCGTTAAAAATTTCAAAAAGGTGGCTTTTTTAAGGACATGTATTGATGTGGCTTTTTCTTTGAAAAAGATTGATTTAATGTTTTTTTTGTTTTTTTTTTTTTTTTAATTTTTTTTCAACATTTTTTATTTATTTTTGGGACAGAGAGAGACAGAGCATGAACGGGGGAGGGGCAGAGAGAGAGGGAGACACAGAATCGGAAACAGGCTCCAGGCTCCGAGCCATCAGCCCAGAGCCCGATGCGGGGCTCGAACTCCCGGACCGCGAGATCATGACCTGGCTGAAGTCGGACGCTTAACCGACTGCGCCACCCAGGCGCCCCTGATTTAATGTTTTGAAAAGACATTGATTTAATGCGTACCTTTATTTACTTTTGTAAAATAACATTTTATGGACTTACCCTCTTCCAAAATATTTTTGTTACATATCTTCACAGTTTTCCATGAATTTACTCATTCATTCAGCAAATATTTATTAAGCACCCTCTCAGTGAGTGAGGCAGTGTTTTGAGCACTTTAGAAAGTTCAAAGATTAGTCTGTAGCCTATCTTTAAGGATCTTTATAGTCTCATTTTATCTAGGCCTTTAGAAAAGAAGGAGGGGACCAGGCAAGTAAATTTGGAGGGATGCGGTTTGGGAGAGAAAATAACATGGATTAACTCTTCAGCGCTAGAAGGAACGGGATATAGCAAGGAAATGGATAGAAGTTCACTTCTCTGGGGTGAAGAAGTGGTAGAGGGAGTTGGGCTTGGGGCCGGATCATAGGGGGCTTTGAATGCTGTCTTAAAAGTTCATAGGTGGTTTTGCCTGTGTTTTGGGAAATTCGAACCCAGAGCTATACATAAGAGGAATGAGAGGGTACGGTGAATCAGTAGGATGTGGGACCCCAAGGGGAGCAGCTGCCTGTTCCTGCCCTCATCCAGGTGGGAGTTAAGGAGGGTCTGAAATTGGACGTATAACCTGATGCTGGGTTGTGAGTTGCTAAGGTGACGGTGCCGTCAGGGCTTGACAGCTAACTTGATATTGGTGTCGCTGGAGAAAGATACAAGAGTTAAAAGTGAAATTGAGGTCTTGAAGATGGGGCTCCCAACAGTATAAATGGAACCCAAGGGAGGAGGCTACTTGGGAGAAAGGAAGTTTGATTTGGGGAGTATTGAGTCATGGGTGTGAATCCAACAGTGCCTGTGGCGGGAAGCAGAAGGGAGGTTTGCGAGGGGCACCCCAGCAGAGGGTGGGGAAGGAAATGAAGGGAGAGCCAGAGCAAGGAAGAAGGGTCCATGAGGAGTAGCTGTGTTTGGGAAGGACACAGGGAGAGGGAAAAGGAATAGGAGAGCGGAAGACCAGCGGTGCGACCGAGTAGCAGCAGGAAAGACCTGATGTCAGGAGACCTGATGGCAGGTTCTGGTGCTGACATTTGTACTTGTGCTATTGGTGTTGCTTCATCTTTTTGACATAAATTTCCCCAGGTTCAAAATCTAAGTGATAATACTGCTAAGATCATAGGATTCATGGGAAAGTTTAAAACAAATAGTATAATAAGCAACTTGTGCGTTTCTCGCGAGATTTACCAATAGTAATTTATTTATTTTTTTAAAGTTTATTTATTTGGAGAGAGAGACAGAGAGAGAATGCAGCTGGGGGAGGGGCAGAGAGAGAGGGAGACAGAGGATCCGAAGCGGGTTCCATGCCGACAGCACAGATCCCAGTGCAGGGCTCGAACCCATGAGCCATGAGATCATGACCTGAGCCAAAGTCGGATGCTTAACTGACTGAGCCAGCGAGGCTTCTCAACCAATATTCATTTAGTACAGGTGTCACCGACACAATGGGCAAGAAAGGGAGACTAGCAAAGTTGATGGTGATCACAGGAACCTTGGAAAGGAGGGGTTCAAAAAAATACCAGGTTCATACTTTTCTTTCTCCTGTACCGTTATCTCACCTTGATGCCGCAGGAAGTCTCTGACTGGGCCTCCTGCTCCACCACAGTCCATGCTCCACAGGGCAAGCAGAATAATCTCAAAGGGTAAATCAGACTCGTCCTTCCCCCTGTGTAAAGCCCTCTGACTGCTTCTCTCACACTCAGAATTAACCCAGATTCTTTACCTTGGCATCTAAGATCTGGGCCGTCTTGGACTCCTCAACCTCATCTCCTTCCTACAAATCTTCCTTGGACACCTTGCTCCAGACATGCTGATGTGTGTATTCCTCAGATACTCAGAAGTGTTCGGGACCTTCGCACTCTTAACTTTTCTCTTTCTCCAGAAGCCCTTTCCCTAGACCTTGGCAAATCTGGCTTTTTCTTTTTATTAAGATACCAGCTTAAATGTTACATCCTTATTGTGACCTTCCCCAACTACCAGTTTAAAATAGCCTTTTCCAGGCACCTGGGTGGCTCAGTCAGTTAAGCGTCTGACTCTTGATTTTGGCTCAGGTCATGACCTCATGGTTCGTGAGTTCAAGCCCCACATCGGGCTCCGTGCTGAGAGCATGAAGCCTGCTTGGGATTCTCTCCCTCTCTCTCCACTTCTTCCCCGTGCGTGTACACTCTCCCTCCCTCTCTCTCTCTTTCAAAATGAATAAAAATTAAACTGAAAACTAAATAATTAAAATAGCTTTTTCCTCCAAATCTGTATCATATTTGCATCAGAGCCTTCTTGATCATTTTGTTGTTATTTATATATTGGTCTATCTCATTAAAATGTAAGCTTCATGTGAACAGGCACCTGGTCTGTCTTGATTAAGGCTTCAGATAAGTATACGATATATAGGATTTGGATTATCAACTGAGTACTCCTTAGAGATCTTCAGGGGTCAGTTTGAATAACCATGAGGTGGAAACCAGATTTTGAGGGATTAGGCACTAAATGGGGGTAGTTGGAATGTTGAGGTCCCAGGGTAATATGGGTTTGTTTGAAGAATGGTAGAGATAAGGAACTTGCCTGTATCAGAATTCCTTGTGATATTTATAAAATACAGATTACTGGCTGTCGCCGGTGACCTGAAACTCTGAAGGTGGTTTCCAGGAATCAGTATTTCAAGCAGGCATCCTCTGGTGAGTCTTATGCATAGTATATTTTAAAAACAAATGGTTGAGGACAAGGATTCTATGGAGACAGAGATTGAAAATGTAAAAACAAGAAGAAATTTTTTTGTGTGTGCAAGACTTTGGAAACATCAGAGAGGGTTAAGGAATTAAAGTCAGCTCATGGACCAATTTTTATGTTTTCAAAACTTAGCTTTGGAAAAAGGGATAACATGGATAATAGATTTTTTTTGGCCATGTCTTTAAGTTTTCTTTAATTCCAAAGATACATGTTTTCTTTGCCTTGAATTTCAATCTGTTCAGAAGTAAATTAAGTAAGGCAAACCATAAGAAACTCTTAAATACAGAGAACAAACTGAGAGTGGATGGGAGTGGGGGAAAGGGGAAAATGGGTGACGGGCATTGAGGAGGGCACTTGTTGGGATGAGCACTGGGTGTTGTAGGTAAGCGATGAACCACGTGAATCTACCCCAAAAACCAACAGCACACTTTACACACTGTATTTTAGCCAATTGGACAATAATTTATATTATTAAACAAAAAGTGCATTAAGTAAATCATAAAAGTGCTTTCCCAGCTCTCATTTCTGTTCCCTGCCTGGTGTGTATCCTGGAGTTTTCTGTACTTGTAGAAATATGTGCACGTCCTTCCATCCAACACACATGCTGTGCCCTCCCCCCTCCCCCCACTAAATCATTGTATATGAGGACATTTGGGGAAGACAAAAAGTGATCCAGTTAAATCTTCTTTTAAACATGCTAATAAAAGACTTCTTCCAAGTGAAGAGGCTCTATTTATGGGATGATTCTTACATGATATACCTGGATTTCTAGGATTGCATATTATTAACAAACCAGAGTCTATGGAATGTCTCCCGGGAAAATGTCATGTAAGCTATTGTCATGTATCAACTATTTGTTGAGTATAAAGGAGGGATATTTTGGGGCTCCTGGCTGGCTTAGCTGGTAGAGCCATGCGACTCTTGATCTCAGGTTATAAGCTCAAGCCCCATGTTAGGTGTAGAGATGACTTAAAAATAAAATCTTAAAAAATAAATAAATGAAGTAGGGATGTTTCATGACCAAAACTATTCCTTCTATGGAAGTTGTATAACCGCACACACCTTCCTACATTAATTTGGGCAGGGCCTGTCCTGAAGGGGAAAGAAACAACCTGGGAAGCTTTGTTAGGAGTCCTACGCCTCTCCCTGCTTCACCTGGGCTATGGGGTTGCTTGTGTTCTTGAAAGTTTTATTAAAGTCGTATTTTATTTCATTACATTTGAAGTTCAAATTTGCTGGCTTTGATTTGTTTTTGCTTTACCGTTTGGAAAAATCGAATGGGATACTATATCAAAGTGCCCTAGCATGTAGTTTTCATTTAATGTTATCTGAGTGAAAGGGTGTGCCCCATTTCCTCGAAGAACAAATTCAGGTGTGCAAGATTTACACGGTTTACTTTTCTCACCTTTGAAATACAAATATCTTTTTTTCTTGCTTTTTCAAGGTGATAACTAAAGTTAGTCAATCCTTTCAGATATCTGACAGGATATTCAGAGATAAACAACTTTTCACAAGCCTGGAGGTATATACATGTGCATATATGAAGTTATGTATACACAATAGTTTTTTTGCATATTCATATATACGTATAGACATAATTCTACATGAATGCTTTCATGTTCTTTTAGGCTACTCTGTTTTCCATATAACATGACATGGATCCATTGTTAGAAATTATTTCATACATATCCCTCTGCCTGCTTTAAAAAATTTTTTTTAATGTTTATTTCTGAGAGAGAGAGAGAGAGAGGGAGAGAGAGAGAGAGAGAGCATGAGCAGGGGAGGGGCAGAGAGAGAGGGAGACACAGAATCCGAAGCAGGCTCCAGGCTCTGAGCTGTCAGCACAGAGCCTGACGCGGGGCTCAAACTCATGAACCATGAGATCATGACCTGAGCTGAAGTTGGGACACTTAACCGACTGAGCCACCCAGGCACCCCCTTCTGCCTGCTTTTAAAAGGGCTTGTTGTACCTTGTAAGGCCAATGTACAAGAAAATTAAGAATTCAGTGAAATCAAACGACAGGAAATAGAATAGCCACTAGCACTTAAAATTTGTTTATTTATTGCACTGCCACATAGACTTACCTCTGAATTCCTTGATAGTTAATACAAAAAGGAAAGGTAAATCACCTAAAGAGCTTTTATTTGAAAAAAATATGAATTTTTATAATCAGTGAATTTCTTATAATCAAAATTTGATATATCAGAAAAGAAAACCTTGCATAGCAAATACCTTATTAACATTTGGATTTTTATAATTAACATTTCTGCCAAAGTAATTGTCATATGCAATTTTGACGTTGATTTCACTGCTGTTTATGTAGACTTTTCAATTTTCTGTCATTAAGGTATTTTTGCTCTGTTATAGTGCTACCAAAAATCATTTAGCTTTGTCATCATGATTGAGTAAAGCTCGTTTCCATCAGAGGAGAGTTGTTTACTTTAAAAATTTTGTATAGAATTACATACGTAATTTATATATATACATTTGTATAATTGTATGCTATATATATAATATGTATGTAATTCTATACAAAATATAGAAAAATTATATTGCATATAATTACATGCAATTATATACAAATTTATATAAAACTTACACATAATTTGTATATATAATATGCATTTAGTTATATAACATAATTGTATACAGTTCATCTTCTTGAAATAATTTAATTTAAGGCTTATTCAAAACTTGGATTGAATAGAAGAACACATTTCTTTCCAGAGTATTTCTTCACTTCAGTAACAGAAGTTCTGTGGAGACTCCCCTACTCCTACATCTTCTCTGGCTTTCATTATTCCCCTTTCCTGCATTGTTTATCCCTAAGTATTTATCACTGTCTCTGTCCACATGATATATTGTCTTCCTTTCTCCCTTCCTTCCTTCCATTGTTTCCTACTCCCTTATAGGTTCCACATGTCGGTGATTTTCATTGGTTTTGTTCACTGTCTCATTTCCTATGCCTGAAACACAAAGTCAATTTCTGGTAAATATTTGTTGACTGAATTGAGTTTGGGGTTGGCATGATCCAGGAATCATTTTTTTAGAATATCTGGAAGATGTATATACTGAGTTTCTTTAGCTAACCTTAATAATACTTTTCTCATTCTCTTTCACCGGGTATTGAGCAACAGTAAGTATGAGATGATACCCCCGATAAGAGTGTGTAATAGAGTTCTGTATTTTGAATTTAGGATAGAGCCCTAAAACTTAAGAGTCAAGTCCGCTAGAGGTAGTTCTGCTCTTCTCTTGAGGAAGAATCCAAGAGTGCGGCACAAACAGGCCCTGTATGGGAGATCATGTAACCTCATCACAGAAGTGAGCCAGGATCTTGTCATGAAATAATATAGCACCAGTCCAGTTGAGGCCGCAAATCATTAAGGCAGACATAGCCAAAAAGTTTGCTCATTTTAGTCATTGTAGACGTCACAAATGTACCGATGGAACATCATCAGTACCTTAGAGCATGTAAGCTATCTGGCGTGTCTTTTGTGATAAGCTAGTAGTAGATTTCCTTAGGTTAGCTTATTATATGTGAAACTTGATGGATGATACTCAATTCTAAGAAAACTATCAATTATCGTGACTCAGTTGAGTAGTATATTTTATTACCGTAAATTAAGGAGGCCTTTGTAGCGGAGACGTGAATGTTAATGCAGTTTTACCAAGCATGGTAATATTTAATATTTCCTTTAGGGAGAAATCATTAAAAGCCTGGACTGTGGAGTTAGGTGGCCCAGGTTCATGCCCGGTTCTGCCACTTAACTAGTTGTGTTACTGTAGACAAGTGACCTTTAGCCTGGGTCTCCTCAACTCAATATGGGGGTAGTAATCGTAGCCTGCTTCGTGTGGACGTTTTGAGGGTCAAATGAAAGAATGCACGTTGCCTGCCTCACAGTCATTACCCCCAAAGTTAGCTGTCATGACTGTTAACAGAGACGTGTATTTCTTTACCTTGCTCAGAATCGTATTCCCGTTGGCGAGCAGCTTCAGTCGGTTTTGGGAAATCCTGGCTACAGACGTGGGATTGACCTGCAGTCATCATCTACTTCGGGGGCCTTAGACAAGTCCCCGTCCACGCCTTTTCCTTTCAGAACCGGCTTGACCTCTGGAAACGTGACTGAAGACTTGAAAGCTTGCACCGATCAAAGTCTGCAGCCACCCGGTGGCGGAAAGGCTACGAGCCTCCAAGAGTATAAAACTGTGTCACCAAGCCATGTTCTTCTTGAGAATGACCTCAAAAATGCAGTTTCTTCTCTCCTACCAAAGAAAGCAAGTGACAACTCGAATATACCTAACTCTGACTTGCTGCCTTTTCTCCAGAGTTTATGTAGTCAAGTTAGCCATCTCCGCGTGGGACGTAACACCAAGTGGCAGGAAACCGTCCCTAAGGCTGGTGGAGACATTACTGGTGTTGCGTAAGTATTTAAGGCAAGTGTGATTTAGATTTCATAGGTGGAAGAATCAGTTGGAAGAAAACATTCGTTTCACTAACTACTGCCTGAAAATGTTTCCCGAGGTCATTTTAGCAGCTTCTGCATTTTACACATTAACATACTTATAGGGAATAAATATTCTGTAGGGGAGAATGGATTACTTTTAAAGAGGGGTCTAAAACTGAAGATGTTGATCACTTCTTAGGCATTTTATGGAAGGGGTACAAGCATCAAATAAGGGTTGGAGTAGAAAGTTATCTGTATAAATGGGGAGGGGCCGTGGAAACCATAATATAAACATTTGTGCCTGATTATAATCACTGAGTCATCATAGTAGATTTTCTTTGTAGATCTTGTTTGCCATAGGCTAATTTTAGTCTGGTCATCAATGACATTTTGAAGCTTATAATCGTTTATAGTGTACAGACCCTTATCTGCTGATCTCATAATTCTAATTTTTTTGCAGCCTTGGTGTGATGAATGGGTGGCTAAGTATTTGGTATGTTTCCCCATCCTTCATGTTGATGTAATGTGTCAGGATATTGCGCTAGACTGAAATTCATGACTCTGGTCATAGTTCTGGCTTAACTCTTTTGCCTTACTGGTTAAATCTTGTGGCTTAGATTTTTTTCACATGTAAAATGAGGTAGTTTTATTGGTTGAAATTTTCTTAAAGTCTCCAATAGCATTGAAATTTGAGGAGTTTAGCAAGTTATTGGAAAAAAAGTATGGTTTTCAGTAAGGATATTTATTACTTAGTAATATTTTTTAGTAAGGATTCTCGGTAAGGAGAAAAACCATTATTCTTTAGTTGTTGATAGATTACATCAGTGAACTCTAGTTGGTATGTGATGTGGCTAAACAAACAAAACCAAACAAAGCAAACCAAAAAAAATTAAGTTGAGATTAAAAACTGCTCTGGGGCCAGGTGAGATTGAATGTCTCCATTCCTCTCAGCTCTGTCAATGTGAAATGAGCTAACCTTTTTCAAAATTTTATAGAGAAAGGAAAAGAATTTTCTTGGATGCCAAGTTAGGATAGTTGCGGGGGTTATGTAGTCTTCACAAAGAAGAGAGTGTTCTGGGAAGGAACATTTGGTGCAGGGTGATAGATGTGTTTTTACATAAAAAGTTACAAATCATCGTAATGAAGGACATTCCAGAAAATTATGGACTTTGTATTTTTAGTATATGCGCGACTGTATGACTTTATTTAAGTATTTATTTTTGAGAGAGAGACACAGAGTGCGAGTGGGGGAGGGGCAGAGAGAGAGAGGGAGACGCAGATCTTGAAACAGGCTCTGAGCTGTCAGCACAGAGCCTGATGCAGTGCTTGAACTCCGGAACGGTGAGATCATGATCTAGGCTGAAGTCGGACACCCAACCAGTTGAGCCACTCACTGTTCCCCAGTGTCAGGAGTGTTAAACAACTTGCTGATTCCAGACCTTTTATAAAGATTTCTTCTTTGAGGGTAGAAATTCTCTTCATTTTTATATTCTCATTTCAGTTGTATGCTTAGATGGTTAAAGAATTAAAGATTCAGAATACTTTGGGCACTCAGGGTCGTGGTTGCCTGTTCCATGTGTATTTTTGGAACCTGGAAATATGTTGTACGAAGACAGCACAGCTGTGGAGGCAGATTTCGGCAATGTGTGTTGGCTGCTTGTTTTAGTAGAGTTTGGTTGCTTTTGTGATGACATCAGGAATCATTGTTATATTGTGTGTGTGTGTGTTTTAATTTATTTGTAGCACGGAAGAGCAGCCTGTGTGCTCCTACTTGGAAAAGGTCCTTACTAAAAATATGGAACTGATGGAAAAGAAGCTTGTGGACTACATTGATCAGCGGATACATAAACTGCAGAAGCACATAGATACAAAGATGGCTTTGTTGATGGACGTGCTGCAGAGTCCCTGCCCCCCACCCGCCGGGATGGCCCTCCGACAGTGGGACTCTGGGGAAAGACTTTCAAACGGAGAAAGATAAGTGCTCGACACGGACCGTGCGCTACAGATATTTATTACGTATTTATTAGAAAGCCAAAACCCCACAAGTTCAAGGCAAGTATTTAATGGCATTTGAGGATCACCATCTGACGTACGGTGACCTCAGTGTTCATTTTAGCTCTCCTTGTTACTGTGAATCCGGTACTGTGCGCTAAGATTTAACAACACGATAGGGTTATAAATTATTTTTGTTTACAGTCTTGTTCACTCTGACAGAAATGTATGTGTGTTTCTGGCTTCAGTGTTGAAACATGTTAAGGATTTTTAATGCAATCCATGAGTCTGTGTTGTATAATGTTTTTGATAGAAGTACATTTTTTTTTTTTTAATATTTTTTTTTTTTTTCAACGTTTATTTATTTTTGGGACAGAGAGAGACAGAGCATGAACGGGGGAGGGGCAGAGAGAGGGAGACACAGAATCGGAAACAGGCTCCAGGCTCTGAGCCATCAGCCCAGAGCCCGACGCGGGGCTCGAACTCACGGACCGCAAGATCGTGACCTGGCTGAAGTCGGACGCTTAACCGACTGCGCCACCCAGGCGCCCTAGAAGTACATTTTTTATTTATAATAGGGCTTATTTTATGGTCTTAGGAGTATGAAGAAGAATGCTTAGAGTATTTGATGATATTTCTTTTTCTAATTGATTGTTCATGGAAAATTAGATACCTAAGACTTAAAAGCCTTTCATTCAGATCACTGATCGGGTGGTGTTTACGCTCGGATAACGGCTGAGGCATTGTGTTTGGCATGCGTACGTATGCACCGGGGCCGTTATTATCTGTTTCAATAAAGTGTAGCAGTAGGTAGAAAGTAAACATCAGAACCGGCCTGTTCTTTGTTGGGATTATTACTTTAGACTTAGCGTTTGAGGTAAATTGAGAGAATTCATCCTGTTTGATCTCAGTAAACCCAGAAAGTGTACAGTCCCCTCCTTTCCTGAGCAGATGCAGGTTCTTGCCAGAGGCCTTCTCTCGTGTGTTTCCGGTGTGAAGCGCTGCGGTCTGCATTGAAGGAAGAAAGCGTGTGAATCAAGGGGGCTGCGGTTCTCTCTGGCAGACGTATGATAACTATCGTATGTGTGTTCAAGAGTGATCTAGTTGCCCTTAAAAATAAACCTATCCACTTTGGAAGTTACTAGTCTCAAGGAAACAGTAAAGTTTTATTTTCAGTGAATCTTTGCCAAAAATGTTGTATGTTTATGGAAACGGGGTATTTCACACTCATTCAGTGTTTTGGTGAATTTATCCTTTGGAATAAGGGCTAATTTAGGGGCTCCTGGGTGGCTCAGGCGGTTAAACGTCCGACTTGATTTCGACTCAGGTCATGACCTCAGGGTCATGAGATCCAGCCCCGCCCCCAAGAAGCCACACTAGGCATGGAGCCTGCTTAAGATTCTCTCCCTCCCTCTCCTTCTGCGCCTCTCCCTACTCGTGCTCTCTGTAGAAAAAATTTAAAAAGGGCTAATTTAGATAACGCTACTCATTTTTAAAATTTTTTTTTTTTTTCAACGTTTATTTATTTTTGGGACAGAGAGAGACAGAGCATGAACGGGGGAGGGGCAGAGAGAGAGGGAGACACAGAATTGGAAACAGGCTCCAGGCTCCGAGCCATCAGCCCAGAGCCCGACGCGGGGCTCGAACTCACAGACCGCGAGATCGTGACCTGGCTGAAGTCGGACGCTTAACCGACTGCGCCACCCAGGAGCCCCATGCTACTCATTTTTATATACTACAGAGGTAATACAGCATGTGGAACACGCTCTGACCGTGGTCACAGGAGAATTTGCCTATCACTTTTTCTAGTCTTTTCTGATTTGTGGGACATTCACAACACGTATAGCTATATGTTCCTACTTCCTTTGACATTCGGGAGAAACATGTCTCACTAGGAAAGTGGTCCACTGCTCACATTAGCATCACACTTTACAAAGTAGTAAAACACCTGTTCTCATCGAAACCTCTCCACCATTAACAGCCACCATCACCACCGCTCTTGTCAACCATGCAGCATCCACTGTCTCTTCACAAGTGCTCAGGGAACTGAACTGCTTTGTCAGCGATCCTGTACAGTCAGGGGGGAGGTGGGACTCGGGTCCAGGACTCCTTTCCTTCCCGTCTCCATCTCTCCTGTTCCTCGTGCCCCAGTGCGAACCGTGGGGTGGGATCTTCTTATTTAGAATTCATCCCCTTTGACATTTGGAACCCAAGGCCGTAGAAACGGGAAGCGACTCTTCCTCCACGGCCGCCTCGCTCACGGTAAGGGACATGTAGCATCTCCCCAGACGCCCCTTCCTTCCCTCACATCCCCCGGTCTTCATCCATAAGGACGGTCCGTGCCCTGCATGGACAGGGCAGACCCGGATGATCCATTGTCCTCTGCCCATGCTGACAGGGTCTCTCCGGATGGCCCCCGAATCCTGACACAGTTGCAAGATGGCTTAGAGGGAACACCGCGAGGGTAGACAAACCTGAATTCTTCCACCGTAGCCCCTTCCCTGCTGCGTAACTTTGGCTGAGCTATTCAGGATTTCACCTCACTCTCCCTTCTGCAAATGGGGATATCACAGCCTTCGTCTTATCCTGTGGGAGGTTTATAATCATCTGAACAGGGAGCACCGGCACAGGCCCGGCACACAGAAGTGTCTAAGACAGGAAATGTTCGTCCCCCTCCCTCGCTCTTGCCCTGCTGCCGTCCTCTCTTTCTCGACCCATCAGGGATAATGTATGTGATTCTTAATTAATAGCCCTTGAATTCTGGGAAATACGGAAGCGCCCCTTCTTTTTTTCCTTCAGGGCCAAACAGAAGTGAATTCCAACTTCCCTGGTGAAGGGCCACGAGTCTCAAAAGTGTGGCACCTTGACCTCACCAGCAGCACCTGGGAAGTTGTTACCCGTGCACGTTCTCGGGCCCCGGCCACCCCCGTCCGGGTCAGAATCTGGGCCCAGGGTCCCACAGCCGCGCTTCTGCAAAACCCTCCCGCGCTTCTGAGACTCTCTGGTTTAGAACCACAGGCAGAGGGGGAGCGTAGGGGCGCTGGAGCAAGGGTGCCGGGATCCGGTCCCTCTGCTGCCTGTATCGGTCCGTGACTCTGGGCACGTGAAGTGACTTCTCTGGGATTTCTTACCCGCCGAGTGGGGATTAGATCGCATCCACCCCAGAGGGCTGTTGAGAGGACTGATTAACTGGGGAAGTTCTCATGAAGCCCTGAGAGAGTCTGGTAGGGCAGCGCCCCGTCCTCAGCTTGGCCTCGCACTGCCATAACCTGGGCACTTCTAGAAAACGCTTGTGGGTGTATATTTATTTCAAAATAAAAAATTGGGGGGGGGGGTTGCATAGGAGGCTCAGTTGGCTGAGCATCTGACTCTTGATTTCAGCTCAGGTCATGGTCTCATGGTTCATGAGATCGAGCCCCTCCTTGGGCTCTGTGCTGACAGCACAGAGATGCTTGGGATTCTCTCTCTGCCCCTCCCCCGCTCATTTGTACTCTCCTCTCTCTCTCTCTCTTTCTCTCAAACATTTAAAAAAGTGAAAATAAAAAATTTAAAATAAAAACAGCACTGGTACCTCCCCACCACCCCCAGAATATTGAGCTAACTGCACAGTGTTCAGCCTGTGCCTCTGGGATTTGGGAAACTCCCCTGCTGAGTGATGCACAGCAAAGTCTGGAACTGCCAAGTTTAGTGTTTCAGGGCCTAGAATCTGGAACTAGACTAGCCGGGTACTAATGCTGATCATTCCACTTACTATGTGACCTGAGACAAGTTCTCAGCCTCCATGTGAGCCAGTCGGGGAGCACAGTCCGGTCAGGGGCTGTCAGCCATTCCCATCGTCAGCTGGGTTGTGGGTTTTCCTACCACAACTTCTGGGCGCAGCTGACATCTTTCCACAGAGATTTGTCAGTATGGCCAGAGTCTTCAGCCATCCTTTTTAGAAGACCAAAGTCTCTACTTGAAGCAGGAAAGGTGAGTCTGATGCTTTCATGTTCTGGTCTTTCAAGTGTCCAGGTACAGTCCTCGTGGCATTGAGTTGCAGGACCAGGGCTTTGTGGGTCTTCACCTCCTGCCTCGGATCCCCATACGGCTGTGTCGCTTAATACTTACTGTTTTGTAGGTGTTATTTTAAAGATATGATTGACAAATAAAAATTGTGTGTATTTAAGGTTGTACAACATGATGTTTTGATATATCTATATATTGTGAAATGATTACCCAACTTAAGCAAATTAACATATCACCTCAAATAGTTCCCATTAAACACTTGATATCTATGTATTTAGCACATTTTAAGTAAACAGTATAGACATCTGTAGCCATCATGCTCTACATTAGGAATCTAGAACTTATCTTGTAGTTAGTACCCATTAAGTACTTATCTTGAAAATTAGTACCCTTTAACCAACATCTCTTATTTCCCCCACACCTACTCCCTGGTAACCACCATTCTACTCTGTTACAGTAAGTTCAAGTTTTTTTGAGATTCCACATATAAGTGAGATCATGCATTTGTAATTCTGTGTCTGGCTTATTTCACTTAGCATAACATCACCCAGGTTTATCCATGTTACTGCAAATGGCAGGTTTTCTTTTTTTTTTTTTTTTAATTTTAATTCCATATAGTTAACATACAGCATTACATTAGTTTCAGATGTACCAATGTAGTATTTAGCAACTCTGCATACTACTCTGTGCTCCTTAAAGGATTTCCTTTTTTAAGGCTGAATAATAAACTCAAAATGGATTAAGGACCTAAATGTGAGATCTGAAACCATAATACTCCTAGAAGAGAGCATAGGCAGTAATTTCTCTGACATCGCCATAGAAACATTTTCGTAGGTATGTTTCCTAAGGAAAAGGAAACAAGGGCAAAAATAAACTATTAAGACTACATCAAAATGAAAAGGTTTTGTACAGCAAAGGAAACAACCAACAAAACTATGGAACCTATGGAATGAGAGAAGATATTTGCAAATGACATACTGATAAGGGGTTAGTATCCAAAATATATGAAGAACTTATGAAGAGGCATAGTCAGGTTGCTTAGTAGGTTAAGCATCCGACTCTTGATCTCAGCTCAGGTCTTGATCTCAGGGTCAAGAGCCTTGTGTTGGGCTCTGCACTAGGCATGAAGCCTACCTAAAAAATAAAAAAGATCTTATTCAACTCAACACCAAAAAAACCCCCAAACAATCCAATTTTAAAATGGCCAGAAGATATGAACATACATTTCTCCAAAGAAGACATATAGATGGACAACAGACTCATGAAAAGATGCTCAACATCACCCATCATCAGGGAAATGCAAATCAAACCCACAGTGAAGTATCACCTCACTCCTGTCAGAATGGCTAAAATCAAAATGACCAGAAATAACAAGTGTTGGTGAGGATGTGGAGAAAAAGGAACCCTCGTGCACTGTCGGTGGGATTGTAAATCAGTGCAGCCACTGTAGAAAACCGTATGGAGGTTCCTCAAAGAATTAAAAATGGAACTACCAAAGGATCCAATAATTCCACTTCTGGGAATATATCTGAAGGAAAGAAAAATACTATGTTGAAGAGAATCTGCCCTCCCATGTTCATAACAGCACTGTTTATAATAGCCAAGACACGGAAATGACATAAGCATTCATCGATGGATGAATAGATGTACACGCGCGTGCGCGCGCACACACACACACACACACACACACACACACACAATTCAGCCTTAAAAAGGAAATCCTGCCGTATGTGACAACATGAGTGAACCTTGAGGCCATTATATTAAGTGAAGTAAGTCAAACAGAAAGACAAATACTCTATAATCTCACTTATATGTGAAATCTAAAAGAAGGGAAGAGAAGGGGGAAAGGTAGGGGGAAGGGAAGGGGAGGGAAGGGAAGGGGAAAAGGGAAGGGAAGGAGGGAGGAAGAAAGGAAAGAAAGAAAAGGAAAGGAAAGAAAAAGAAGAAAGAAAGGGAAGGAGGGAGGGAGGGAGGAAGGAAAGAAGGATGGAAGGAAGTTAGGAAGGAAGGAAGGAAAGGAAGGAAGGAAGGAAGGACCGAGCTTCAAGAAAAAGACATTGGATTCATGGGTACCAGTGGTGGGAGTGAGGGGAGGGGGAATTGGAGGAAGGTGGTCCAAAGGTACAAACTCACAGTTGTAAGATAAATAGGTGTTAGGGATGTAATGTACAACACCATGACTCTGGTTAACACTCTCATATATACCATATGCCATATGGTATATATGAAAGTTACTAAGAAGGTAAATTTAAGAGTTCTTATCAAAAGGAAAAAAAACCCTTTTTTTTGCATCTATATGAGATGATGGATGTTAACTAAACTTACCATAATCATTTCACCATATATGTAAGTCAAATCCTTACGCCATCCATCCTAAACTTGTACACAGTATTGTATCTCAGTTACAGCAACGAAACTGGAAAAAACCCAACTCTTAGTTTCACTGACCTTTTCTGGTCTCCATTTTATTATTTCTGCTCTGATTTTGCTACATCCTTCCTTCTGCTCTCTTTGGGTTTAGCCTGTTTTTCTCTATTTTTTTTTTTAAATGTTTTTATTTTATTTTTGAGAGAGAGACAGAGGTGGGGAGGGGAGGGGCAGAGAGAGAGGGAGACACAGAATCCGAAGCAGCCTCCAGGCTCTGAGCCGTCAGCACAGAGCCTGACAAGGGGCTCGAACTCATGAACTGCGAGACCATGACCTGAGCTGAAGTCAGATGCTCAACCGACTGAGCCACCGAGGCACCCCTCTCTTTCTCGTTTCTTAAGATGTAAAGGTAAGCTCTTTATCTGAGAGCTTTCTTCTTTCATAATGAAGCCATTTATCACTGTAAACCTCCCTAGTAGGACTGCCTTTTGTTGCATCCCATAAATTTTGATATATTTTGTTTCCATTTTTATTTATTTCAAAGTATTTTTTTACTTGCCATTTGGATTTTTTCTTTGACCAATGGCTTGTTCAGGATTGTGTTTTTTAATTTCCATAGTTCTGTGAATTTTTCAGTTTTCCTTTATTATAGATTTCTAATTTCGTGCCATTGTGGCCAGAAATTCCATGTGACTTTAGTCTTTTTTAATTTGTTAAGACTTGTTCTGTGACCGAGCGTATGATGTGTCCTGAAGAATCTTCAATGTGTGGTTGAGAACAGTGTGTATCTGCTTCTCTTGGATGGAATGCTCTGTATGTGTTGGTAAGGTCCATTTGGTCTAAAGCGTAGTTCAGTTCTAACGTTTCCTTAGTACTTTTCTGTCTGGATGATTTATCCATTGTTGAAAGTGAGGTATTAAATTCTACTACTATTCTTGTATGGTAGTCCGTTTCTCCAGATCTGTTAGTATTTGCTTTATATGTTTGGTGCTTTGATGTTGGGTGCATATATATTCACAATTATTATATCCTCTTGAAGAATTAACTCATCTTTTCATTGTGATGACCTTCTTGTCTCTGTTACAGTTTTTGACTTAAAATCTATTTTGTCTGATATAATTAAAGTTACCCCTACTCTCTTCTTGAATGTTCTTGTCTAGCTGTGGTATCAGGGTCATGCTGACCTCCTAAAATGAGTTTGGAAGTATTCTTTCCTCTTCTGTTTTTTGGAAGTGTTTGGGAAGTACTGATATTAATTCTTTAAAGATAAGTTTTTAGAAGTAAAACACTTGGTAGAATCATTTTTTTTATGTTTTTATATATATTGTCACATCATCTAGAATAAACTGGTACCAATTTAGTACCCCCTGAAATATATATGAGTACTATTTTTCCATGTTGAGAGCAACAGAAGGTTTTAAAACGAAAAATCTCTGGCAGGTGCCTCTTAATATATCCCTGTGTTGATTGAAAAACTCGTTCAAGTTTCTTACCTTCAGACTGGGTCCAGTTGAACTCTGCCAAACACGGCACCATGAAAAGGGCCAAGGGGACAAGCCTGCTCACAGCCTCCATCTCTGTCAGGGGAAAAACAGCCCAGAGGGCTAGCAGGCTTTTATACTTCTCGGTGTTTCATAACCGGCTGGCTGCATGAGCCCTCTGGCCACCTTCAGGGAAATGTGTCAGTGTGACCAGCCAAGGACTAAATTTATGTGGGAATGGAGCAGCTGTGTGACTGGTGTATTATCAGCAAGCCCCAACTTGAGTGTTCCCTCTCCGGCTCATTCCTGGAAAGCTTACAGAAAGTTCCCAGCTAAAAACTTCCTCGCAGGGGATCTCCAGCCCCCGGCCCGCAGCAGGCACTGAGTAATTCATCACGGCACCGAGTTAGAGTTGAGCCTTCCTTCGCCCTGTTATTTGTTCAGATCACGAAGCAGGTAGCACCGCTGATATCGTAAGCCTTCACTGCTCCTCTCTAAAAATGAACGCCTTTGGATTCTAAAGGATCAGCCAGGTGAGGCAGGTAGTGTGGCACCCGGGCATACTCTGGTTCCAGCTGTGTTGCCAGATGCCTGCCAGGGTGCTGACAGCAAGGAGAGCGATGACACAGGATGAGGAGGAAAAAGAAAGTGTGAGTCCAGGTTCAATTGCCAGGAATTTTAAACCATTATGTCCCGAGAGCCGGAAGTAGGGGAATTAAAGTCCCTTAAGTACTATTTTGCAGACGATAGAAAGGAATCCTGGTGTCCTTGAACAAGTGTATGAACAAGAACAAGTGTATGAGAGTGTAGAGTTGTCCTCCTTTCTTTCCTTCCTCCTTCCCTTCCCCTTCCTTCCTTCCTTCCTTCCTTCCTTCCTTCCTTCCTTCTTTCTCCTTCCCTCCCTCCCCTCCTTCCCTCCTTCTTTCCCTCCCTCCCTTCCCCTTCCTTCTCCCTCCCTTCCTTCCTTTTTTCCTTCCTTCTTTCCTTCCTTCCTTCTTTCCTTCCTTCCTTCTTTCCTTCCTTCCTTCTTCCTCCCTCCCTTCCTTCTTCCTTCTTCCCTCCCTTCCTTCTTCATTCCTCCCTTCCTTCCTTCCTTCCTTCCTTCCTTCCTTCCTTCCTTCCTTCTCCCTCCCTCCCTCCCTTCCTCCTTCCTTCCTTCCTTCCTTCCTTCCTTCCTTCCTTCCTTCCTTCCTTCCTCCTTTCCTTCCTTGTCCCTCCCTCCTTCCCTACCTCCCTCCCTTTCTTCCTTTCTTTTTTTCTCTCAACAGATATCCATTAGCTAATAGTTTAGGTTTTGAGAATGCTGAATTGAACATGAGAGACACAGCCCTACCTTCATGGAACTCATATTCTAAGTGGGGGAGACAAAAACAAATGAAAAATTCAAATAGTGAGAGGTGCTCTGAGTATAATAAAGCAGGACGAGGGGTTAGAGACTGACTGCCTCAGTGGGGGTGGGGCGGGGCAATATTAGAGTGGCCAGGGAGTGCATGTTGAAGATGAAATCTGAGCAAACACAGAGATAAGGGGGAGGCTGTCATGTGTGATCTGGGCTGGAGGGGTACATGGAGGCAAAAGAAAGGGCAAGTCCAGAGGCCCCGAGGAAGCAGCAAGTAGCTTACTTAACACGTCCACAAAATAAGGGCGGTCGGCCAGTGTGGTGGGTGTCACTGAAGGGAAGGCGATGGCAGGGAAGGTAAGGAGAGGCAGATAATGAGGAAAAGGTGAAGGACCTGTAGGTCAGATAAGGAGTTTGGATTTTATTCTCAGTTCAGTTGGAACTGGCTGAGCAGGAGAAAGATGTGACTAATTTTTACAGAATTTTCTGTGGAGGTAGGCAGAGACCGGATATTCTAGGTGGAAACCCTTTCTGGTTGCCCTCAACCCTCTGTGATATCCTGACTGTCCTGCAGCCCAGAACCCATCACTGGGCTCTAGGATGTTGGGGTTCTTGGGGAGGACACAAGCCTATACTGTGACTCAAGGGGAGCCATTCCTAGCGAGGTCCCTGGACTAAGCATTTGGCCTCACACCGGTGCCATAGTGGCAAGACCAGCACCTGTGACATGGGGAAGTGGTGCTCCCAAGGAGCTTGGACACTCAACCAGGTCCTGTCAGCTCAGAGACTTCTGGGGCCGGCCACATACCAGGTGGGGAGTGGTGTCCTGGTGTGGGAGCGAGCAGGGGGCATGCCTATGTGGTGAGGACCCATCTGGTCACTAAGGGCTGCTTACCCTCAGCTGTGTCCACAGATCCTCACTCCTACCCCCACCCCTGGCCTTTCTTACCACACCTCTCCCTCTCTCTTACGGATGCGATCTCCTAGCTCCCTGAACTGCCATCACTGCGTGTGAGAGCCTTAGGGTCCCTCCTCCGGGAGGAGAGGGACACTGGCAGAGGGAAAACACACGAATTCCTTCCCCAGAAGAGGAGGCAAATATTTGAGTGATGTTGATTATTTTCCTGATATCCCGTAACTGAAATACTGTAATATAAAATTAAATACCACTTACGGAGCACCTGGGTGGGTCAGGCGGTTGAGAGCCCAACTCTTGATCTCGGCTCAGGTCATGATCCAGGGTCATGGGATCAAGCCCCGCGTCAGGCTCTGCCCTGATCATGGTGCCTGCTTCAGATTCTCTCTGCCCCTCTCCCCTGCTTGCGCTCTCTCGCTCGAAGATAAACAGTAATTGAGAAATAATCATAAAATAAAGTAGATTTTTAAAAAAGATTTTAACTACTACTTAGACACTGACTCGAAGACAATACATGTTATATGAAATGGGAATGAGAGAGGAAAGAAAACAAGGACATTTGCTCGATATGTGTATATTATGTATATGTATACATACGTCCATACGTGTATGTGTATACACACCAGTGTATTCATAACAGGTAAGGAGGAAATAATCATAATTACAGTCCCTGTTTCTATAATTGGTCCCATGGTAGTAGCAGGTAGTTAGTTATAACTGCTCGTTCTGTATTCCCTCTGCTTTCATCAAGAACCTCAGCTGGTTGTGATTCTTTACCCCGCAGAATGCCACCAGCTTTCATTCCCGAAGGATCTAGGCCATGAGTCATCCTGGCTGGATTGGGTTGTTGTAGTTTGCCATCGGCCTTAATCACGGAGCCTCGTATTATGAAGAGGGGCCCTGAAGGATGTCCCTCTTTTCACACATAGTCCTCACCTCCACTGTGGAGTCTGGTTTCTCCTTGGAAGTCTGGATCAGTCACCCCAGCCAGCCCCCCGTTGACTCCCTTCTTGGCCTGTTGACTCCAAGACACGAGGAGCCCGTGGTGGCAGTCCTGAGTTCCAGGTCAGGGGAATCACTGTCATGTGTCCCAGTAGAAGTGCTCCTTCCTTGGAGCTAAGGCCTCCGGTTAGGCCAGCAGAGCAAAAAAGTTGTGGGAGCAGGAGACAAAATTTATTTTGCTAGGGGTAACTAACAGCGCTAGAGGGAATGGTGAGTGGCGCCACTCCCATTTCCGGCCCTTGATTCCTGAACTGGGAATCCTGACTCTACGAGAAATAGTACCACAGACTGGATGCCCAGATTCAGAGCATCCACAGCCTTCTAGAGAACCTTGCCCCAGATCTGCAAGGTACGGCCACCTGGCTGGTGCTGTAATTGAGACTTCAAAAGGCCACTCCACCAGCCCGTGAAGCCAGCTGCTTCAGTGCGGCGGAGAAAATGCACCACGGAAGCCGCAGATGTGGCCTGCATGAGCACTGTCCCTGGGAAGGAGCCAGGCCGAGGGCCTACTTCCTTTGGAACTGATCGCCTCATGTCCTGGGCCCCACAATGCCCAACGTGACTTGATTGCTCTATTTGATAAATCCTGGAGGGTGTGGTGCTCTGTGGGCTTTCTCTTTTCAGAGGTGTTTCTGAGCACCTGAGAGCGGGAACTGTGTCTTATGTCCGGAATAAGTGCCTAACAGAAAGGCTGGAATCTATTAGGTGTCATGGACAATGAGCCCTAGATGAATTTTGTCAATCTGGTCATAGCTTCGCTCGCCCAAACCTCTGAATTCAAACACAGCAGTAAACTCAAGACACAAGAACAAACCCTGTGTTAAATTCTTTCGATCTATTAAGAATATTTTGGGGCACCTGGGTGGCTCAGTTGGTCAGGCGACGGACTTCGGCTCAGGTCACGATCTTGCAGTTTGTGGGTTCGAGCCCCGCGTCGGGCTGTGTGCTGACACCTCGGAGCCTGGAGCCTGCTTCGGATTCTGTGTGTCTCTCTCTCTCTGTCCCTCCCTGCTCGTGCTGTCTCAAAAACAAAGAATATTTTAACATGGCTCTTTCAATCACCCACATTCAGGTACTGATCTCACTACCATCGGTGTGTTTGGAAGTATCTTTCTGAGTTCCAGTGGAGCTCAGTGGCTCCAGTGGCTCCAACCACTTTGTAACTGAAGCGGAAACTACACTCAGGGAGAAGTGACTTCCGTTCTCCACTGCAAGTCAGGGCAGATCAGATCCCAGGGCCTGGCTCTGTGACCTCGCTCACCTTCACCCAGACCCAAGTCCAGTTGTCTCCACCACCTAACCTCTGTGAGCCCTCAGAAAGGTTCTCGTTTCCCATTCCGGTCCCTCTGGCTCTGTGAGCTAGAATGCTCTGGCTCTGTGCCGGAAAGCCTGCAAAGAAATTCAGTTGCAGGCAGTTTAGGGAGAGGCTGGGTTTTTTTGTTTTTCATTTTATGTCCTAAAAGTACCTTCCCGGCAATCCACGTTTAATGATACCTGGGAGTATTGGCAGTGATGAAGTTTGGAGATGTAACAGAGGAACGGGGAGCGGCTTGGGTTCAGAATTAGCGAGTTGAACTTTCGTGCAGGCTACAGGGGCTTGTTTTCTCTGTAGCAAATTCTTTGTAAGTCATACCCACAAGGACTTTCACCCACATCACTTCTTTTGCCGAGTGTGCGCATCCTGTGACTAACCCCTGATGCCTGCAAGGTGGCAGAAAGCGGCCTGGAGCCCAGACTACCGGGAGTAAGCCTGTGAGCCCGCCTTGGCCCAGGTTCTATCCCTGTGCCTCATCCGTGGCTCCTGCTCTGCCCCCAGGCGTCTCACCCATCTTTACCTTCAGGGTCCTGCATTGCCGAGGACCTTGCTGTGGCCCTGGTACCCTCCATGAGAAGCGTCTGCTGTCGCCTGTGGGAGAGAATCGCCCTGCAGAAACCCTACGTCCTCGGAGCCAACATAGTGCCCAGGGGTCTGGAAGAAATCAGCGTCTGGACTGACGGCGTGCCCTCAGATGTTAGCACCTGCCAGGGTTTGAAAACTGGTTCTGAGGCTTGGTTAAACCCAAAGGAGGATGTCCATTTTTTTCAGAGTCTCAAGGAGAGGGCTCCGTGTAATACGACCCAAGCAGAATTAAGCACCAGGAAAAAGTTTCTCATTCAGAGATGCTGTGTTTCCCTTTGAGCCTAGGGTGCTGGGAAGCTTAGTCTAAACCTAGTTTCCAGATGCTTTTATTTTTCCATCCCAAGCATCTGGCACAACATCCCTTCTTGTTCAACTGGCAACATGCCTTTTTCTCTATTACTCTTAACTCTCCTTCTTATACTGCAATAGAATATTACAAGTTTACTCGCCCCAAGTCCCCAAGTGACTACTACACAAATTTAAGTAATTTAAGTACATGACCAACAACAAAAATGCCAGAGGCAGAGAGGATTATTTTTCTCTTGCATATTTATTCAAAAGTACAGAAATATGTGGTACCTAACATGATGTAAACATGATTTGAACCTGACTTGAATAATGACTTCTACCAAGAAAGAAATACCGCGAATGAAGATTTTTGTGCCAAGTCCAGGTCTTTTGGTTACGTCACAGAATCACGGTGGCAGGGGGTTCGAGTTGGCATTCAAGTTACATTCTTCACAACACCGGATGCTGGGATAGGACCCATTGGTGGAGTCTGTGGTCATCGTGACTGTGGCCTCATTATTATTGATGGTCAGAGCCAAATATGCCTTTGAACATCTTACGAAAGGACATACACAGAGCATGAGATTAGAATTTTTCTTCTCCATCCATTTGTCACAATTGTCGGGGGTACCTGGGAAGTTTAGGGCTGGAGCCAATCAAATGCATGCCACCAGCCCCAAACTAGAGTTCTCTGGCCCTGTCCCAAGTTCCTGTCTAACCCCTCCTCTCCTAGGATTGTTAGAAATGTAAAATCAGGTTGCAGCAAATAAGGGAGAGTGAACTACAAGCGTGGGTCACCCAGCGGACCGCTGCAGGCCCATCAAGTGCAGAGCATGATCGGGAAGGTGCCACAGAGGGCCACCCCCCAGGTTCTGGAATTTAGCTTCTAGCTCACAGGCTTAACTTCCCTAGGATGGGAACAGCACTGCTTCTGAGGACCCATCTCTCCCCCATTGGAAGATTCCTCTCTCCCAAAGTTAGTTATCTTTAGTCTGATCTACACTCCGTTGTGTGGGTGTGCCCCAGAATCTTCATACAGCTCAGCTCCCCCACAATCCTACAGGCCCACCTCCTTGTCCCCTAGGCCAAGCACAGTGAATGAGACAACACAGTGAGAGGTCCCCCAACGCAGGTAAGAGAGTGAGAGAACACTGTGAGAGGTTCAGCCTATCCTCTTGAGTCTAAGACCCAGACTTGTCAGAGCCTCCCCCACAGTCTGCAGTGTCTGGGACAGAGGGAGGGCCCGGCCAACGTGCTGAATAACCTGGCTGAGGGTCACACTGAGAGGGTAGGTGAAGCAAAGCAGCACCCAGCCACCCAGCCGAGAACATTCTACTTATGAGCTCACAGCCCTAAGCCAGAAGGGGAAAAAAACCAAGGTTCTACACTCACCTGCCTTTGCCTTTTCCAACCCACTTGCCCTTCCTGGCCTCACCCAGGGTGGGGCCACAGGGCAAGGAATGACCTTGCTCAAGCAGAGAGCCCCAGGTATCCTATTTGAGGGGGTATTTTTCACTCTTACCCACATCACTCACTTCAATGCGTTGGCTACTTTGTAGTAAAGACAGATGACAACAGCCATCAGCACAAATGTGACAATCAGTAAGCCGCCACCAAGGGCGATGATAATCTTGAGGCCAAGCATCTCACACACACCTGGGCAGAGAAGTGCGGGTGAGCAGTGAACGTGGCTTCCCTCCCCACACACCCACCTAGCACACACTTCCTTCGGCGGGGGAATCATGAGCCCCAAACCACAAAGCCTTACATGTGTAAAACATGCAGGAATCTTCCCGGGGAGGCCTAAGAGAACAGGCTGACCGAGAGGGGAAAGGGTTTATTTGTGGATGAAACGCAACTGAAATGCAAAGTCCAGAGAGAAGGAAATCGGGAGAGAAAATGGGAAGAATTTCTCCCTTTCACAGGCCCTCTCTTGAGCAGGTAGTTTTACTCCCAAACACCTGGGTCTCGTGAACTATGTTCCCTGATACAGTCAGGAGTGACCCCGTGCTGTTCATCAAGTTTAAAACTTGCCATTTCTGAGAATGACTAGGGAGATGTCTGTTTTCTTTCTTCCCCAAATATCATGCTGAGCAATGCTGAGAATACGCAAACCCACACTGTAAATAATATGTTTTAAGGAGGAAAAGGTCTTAATTCTCCCACTCCGATGGTCATCTTACGGTTTAAGGAGATTCTAGGAGCCCTTGTCCCTCATTCTGTCTCTTGAGGACACCACAGGCCCTTTGGCCTTTTTTTCTGCTAAATACTGCCAGGGAGAGGTGTCTGGGATCAGCAAGTTGCTTAACACTCTGAACTTGGGGAACAGGGAGGCAAGAAAGAAGCCTAAATAATTTTAAGTGCTGAACATACTTACGACAATTAACCTGTCCAGATCTGGATGAGGCCAACTAGTAAAAAAAAAAAAAAAAAAAAAAAAAAAAAAAAAAAAAAGTTAAATTTAGGGAAGACGATATTTTATGAAACCTGTAATTTGAGAAAGAAGGATCAAATCATCCTTGCTAGGAGGAATTAAGATCCAAGGTTGAAGAACCCACTTTAGAAGCGCAGCCACCGTCCAGCCCCATGTCCTATGCCACAGGCATGTGACATCGACTCTCGGGATACCAGCTCTTCACGGAGTTCTGAATTCTGTTGTATGTGTGGGTACATGTTAGCACCCAGGAAATAGAAACACCATTTTGAGCCATTTAATTCTAAGTCTTTCCCTTTTCAGGTCTTACTTCCCTCACACTGATTTTCAGGATTTGACTGCTCCTCAAAAGCAGGTTTAAGATTTCAATTAAAAAAAAATAAAAAGATAGAAATACAGGGAGGCTTGGGGCACCTGGGTGGTTCAGTCGGTTAGATGTCTGACTCTTGATCTTGGCTCAGGTCATGATCTCACGGTTCATGGGATTGAGCCCCGAGTCAGGCTCTGTGCTGACAGTGTGGAGCCTGCTTAGCATTCTCTCTCTCCCCGTCTTTCTGCCCCTCCCCTGCTCGCACACAAGTGCACGCACACACAATCTCTCTCAAAATAAACAAACATTTTTTAAAAAAGATATGGGGAGGCTACAAACCTTTTTACACTTCAAAGTTCAGTTATAGAAGACTGGTTGACTTTATGCTATAGCTACACAATGAAATAACATAATGCCATTTACTAGGATTCAAGTATATGCTCATTGACATTGGAAGATGTTCACACTTGATTGGTGAGATACAAGGGTCACAAAAATGAAAAGTTGAATAGGACACCTGTTGTAGTCAGCTGTGTATGACAGAGGCCCACAGCCAGCCAATCTAGTAACATTAAGAGGAGACTCTGGGTGCAGACGAGACGGCTTGGACTTGTTTCTCCCTGCCTCTCTATCTGAAGTATAACTGTAACCCCTGGAAAAAAACCAAGAGTCAAAGAAGAACTCTGCAAGTTGGAAAGGAGAAGGCCAACGGGGTAGGGACCCCGGGGCCTGGAAGAGCAACACAACAGCGGAACAGAAACAGGTGATCCAGGCCGGTGTCTTCCAACTCTGAATCTGGCGACAGAAGGTGGCGCCAGTGGGTGTGCTGCTGTGGGATTTAATGCAAGACAAGTGAACATCCTCAAGCTAGCGCCGCCACAGTGGTAAGGTGCGTGGTGTGGCAGCCCCAACTGACAGTAAAAGGTCAGGGGAAGTGACCTGCTTCCTCACTGGTCCCAAGACTCCGCTCTTCTGGGGGACACTGGGATGGCCAGTTGACAGCCCAAAGGGGATCCACCATAAGAAGCATCTTTGTCCCTGTGGGCCAGATTCCCTCCTCCCACTTAGATCTACCAGATGGCGCTAGCCTGGGGAGTCTTCTGCCCCTTCTGGCAGCACTGTCAGGGACCTGGGGGCCCCAGTGACACTACAGAAACTGAACAGATCAAAACAGCACTGCAAAGCCTCTGGACATTAAATTGTCATTAGAACGTCGCCCCACAAAAGTAGACCAGGACCTGCATGCTAAATCGAAGCAGGGTGACTGCCTGATAAAATTAAAGATCTAAGTAGTACTTAGCCAAAACAGCCAGGATCAATGGAAAATCACCCGTAGGACCAAGAGACCGAGAAGTAACACCTGAATGAGAGAGGATCGTAAACTGATGCTATCAGCAAGATGAATCACATGTTGGAGTTATCCAAAAAGGATTTAAAGCAGACATCATAAAAAAGCTTCAACAATCAGTAACAAATCTTCTTGAAACAATCAAAATATAGAAATCTCAGCAAAGAAATGGAAGTTATAACAAAAGAACTAGGTGGAAATTACAGAACTGAAATGTACATTAACAGAAATTCAAAGAAAAAAGCAAAAAGCCTCACTGGATCGACTCACTAGCGGATGGAGATGCCAGGACCAAATCAGTGAACTTAGGACACAGCAAGAAATGTACCCGGTCTGAACAAAAATTTGACAAAACCTCAGGGACCTGTGGGGCCATGACAAAAGATCCAAAATTTATGTCATCAGGGTCTCAGAAGGAGAGGAGAAAGGATGGGGCTGGGTTTCCGAAGAAATAATAGCGAAACACTTGTCAAATCTGGCAAAAGACACAGATTCAAGAAGCTGAGAAAAGTCCAAACAGGATAAAGTCAAGAAAATCCATGGCAAGACACATTGGAATTAAACTTACAAAAACTAAAGACAGAGAAACAAACTTGAAAGCAGCGAGAGAGAAACAACACACTGCCTACAGGGGAACACACCAATTCAAACGATGGACTTCTCATCTGTAACCTCAGATGTAGCACATGACATTTCTCAAGCACTGAATGAGAAGAACTTCAAATTCTATACCCAGCAAAACTCCCCTTAAGGAATGGACAGGGGGTAGGAGAGATGTTCTCAGATGAAGAAAAAGAATTTGTTCCAAACAGATCTACCCCTTAAAGAATGCTTAAGAGAAAAATAAAGTGAAAATCACTGAGCAAGTGATGGGGATGGAGAGGAGTAATTTAGGGAGGATCATCAAGAAAGGCCTTTCTGAGGAGGCGATATTTCAGGAGAGGCCTGGAAAAAGGGAGAGGGCAAGCTGAGGAAGTGCATTCCAGGCAAAGAAAATACTGAGGACAGACTCCTGAGACTGTAATGGGTTTGGTGTGCTCAAGGAACAAGACAAAGGCTGTTGGGGTAGAGTGGGATGCGTGCAGGGGAGTGGCAGGAGGAGACCAGTCAGAAAGATTAGCCAAGGATACAATTTGGTGGGGGTTTAAAGCCCTAGTGAAAAGCCTAGACTTTTTCTTTTGCTAGTTACAGAACATTTTTGCAGTGTGTCGGGGTTTTAGGAAAGAACCCACGTAAGCTGGCTACAGAGCCTGTGCTTTTAGACATAGACCAATGGTTCTCAAAACGAGCGGGCTTCCACGCCAGCTGGAGGGCTTCAGGAAATGCAATGGGTAGCCCCACCCTCAGAGTTTCTGATTCAGTATGAAGTGGGGTCCAAGAATCTGCATTTTAGTAAGTTCCAAGGTAATGCTTGATGCTGTGGTTAGCTGAACTAGACTTGAGAACCACTGCTCAACATGATTGTGACTTCCCTTCTGCACTTAAGACATGATATAGAAGAGGGACTTCAAAATTGCCCGAATAGTAATGATATTAAGAACCATGTGTGTCGGGGCACCTGGGTGGCTCAGTAGGTTAAGCGTCCAACTTTGGCTTAGGTCAAGATCTCACAGTTCATGGGTTTGAGCCCCGCGCTGGGCTCTGTGCTGACAGCTCGGAGCCTGGCGCCTGCTTCAGATTCTGTGTCTCCCTCTCTCTCTGCCCCTCCCCTGCTTGCACTCTGTCTCTCTCAAAGTAAATAAACATTAACACACACACACACACACACACACACACGTGTCATTCTTACTGTTTAAGAAGACAAAAAGAGAACACGGTAGAGAAAGGGAAAGAAGAATTTAACATTTGCCATATAACATCTTCTATATACCAGGGGCGTCATGTTCAGAATATTATAAACCTTATCCCATAGCATGAAGGAGGCTGTGAGATCTCCCCTTTTACGGAAGAGAAAACAGGTCAAGAAAAAGGCAGAATCACTCATCCAATGTTACACAGCAGGTGAGGGACTAAGGCTGAAGGAGACTTCAGATCTGCTCACCCTGGTGTATTTTCCTCTAAGCCATCTTGAAAATATGTCTTCCAAGGGCATTTGGAGAAACACTGTCAAAATGGTAGAAAACCATGTAAAAGATGCTACGTTTGCTTTACCTTGACAGAGGTGGCCATTAAAGAAGAGCTGTTCCTTTTCACAGCCTTGGATTTCAAATGTCAAAGGGAATCAACTCGAAGTAGGAAGATCCCACCCCACAATCCACACAGGCCTGGGGAACAGGAGAGGTGGATTCCAGGCCCACCTTCTTCCCATAACTTGTCAAAATTGTTGGCAAAGCCATTCAGCTCCCTGGACCCATTTCAAGACAGTGGGCGCTGTGTGGTTTGACAATGGTGGCGGTGGCGGCAGCTGCTAGTCTTTGAGACGTTTCAACGTAAACAGACACATCACGCGTTGTAAATTGCGATAACGTAAGCAGGCGGTCCCTCTGCTGGTGGCTCATCTCCAGCTACACGTGTACTCTCTTCACAGTTTTCATCCCCATGGAAAGTGTGAAAGTGCAAACATTAACATTTTTGATGGAAACTCTATCAACAGGTCTCTGCTAGGGAAAGTCTGCAGGAAAAATAACTACGCTCCATTTGTCATTTCATGGTTCAGAAATTCTGACTCTCAAGAAGTCAAAGTTGCCTGAATCTTGCCCTCCTTCTCTTCTGGAACCCCTGGTTCTCATTTAAACATAAACTTTCAGGAGCATCTCCTAGATACACAAGGCTAACACAGACACCTGCCCTGGGTGTTTGAAATCGTGAGTCTGTTTCTTCAGAGACAGCCATTCATTAAAGCAGGGGTTCTCTGACTCGTGTGCATAAAAATCACCCGGAGAGCTTGTGAAATCTAATTCCTGGGTCCCACCACAGATTCTGATTCACTGGTTCTGGCATGGAGCCCATGACTTTGCCTTTCTAACCAGCTCCCATATGAGGCAGATGGACGGGGCTGATCGGACAGCTACGTGTTGAAGTGTATTGTGTGACAGACTGAAGCAGACTCTCCAGGTTCAGCCTGTTTCATAAAGACCCTGAGATCTTTTGAAATGCCTACTCCTCCCTGCAATGCCATCTCAGTCCCTGAAATGTCTGCTCCTCCCTCCGGTCTCATTCATAAGATCTGCGTTGGGACTGGAGAAACTTCAAGTTTGACAGCTTCCCTAAGCGATTCTAACGAAGACTGGAGAGCAAATGATGAGAAATATGGACCTAATTTCTTAGGCAGTCAGATGTTACGTGGTTCTGCATTCACAGCACCCAGATTCCACTGCAACCCAAAGCAGAATGCCAAGAAACTCTGCAAGTGGGTTCAAGAGCAAAGCTCCACTCTGGTTTGCTTTCCAAGGCCCAGAGTTGAGGATGCCACCCTCCTCTTAAACTGCTGAATCCTTGGTGTGGGCGGATCTCCAGAGTGGAGCAGTCAAGGCCCGAAGGCCCGAAGCCAGACCCGGGCCACCTTTTCGGGCCTTACCTCTAGCCACTACCTGACCTGCATCCTAGGCTTCAGCCGGCCTACACCATTTTACACCCCCTAGAAGGAGCCTTCGTGTTGGCTGTCTGTGTTTCACTTGTCCGGCTGCTTGCTTACTTACTGGGGAGGGGAGGGGAGGGACCGAGGGTGTCTTCACAAAGGCTGCATCCGAGCTGAGCTGTGAACCACAGTGTAGGGTAGGGAGAGGTGGGAAGCAGGGGAGGAGGGCTCCCGTGTGCTGGCACCAACAGTCTGAGAAGCCACGGGAGGGAAGGACAGTCGGGAACAGTAGGTCAGGCGGAGGTGGCTGATGAGGCTGGAAAGCTAGGCTGGGGCCAAATGAGGAGGAGCCTCAAACACTTGACTCTGCGGCCACACCTGAAGATGAGTGACAGGGCCGCAGCCCTGCACCGAAAAGACTGACAATCCAGTGATATGGGATGGAAACCTCCACGCACCCCCATGGGGAGGAGGGAGATAGAAAAACACTCCAAGTGGTAAAAATGTGCAAATGAAAAGACATAACCCTCACCTTGATTTAATTTCTTGATCACCACACATCCCCTGCAGCTACTTTAAACCGCAGCAGGCCTGTGAAGGTGCGTTTGCTCGTTCTGACTTCGCACATTTGGCTTTTACAGGTGGAGAAAAGTTACAAGGAGAAAAAGACTTCACAGAGACTTTGTAAATACTATGTATGGTCTCCTGCTTCTGTTGAGCAAATTCTGGCAGTATTTTCTTAGGAAATAACAATAAAGCAATTATTACAGAAAAACATACTCATGTACAGCAATTTACAAATGTAAGAAAATCAGTATCTGTGAATATCTAATTATATATATATATATATATATATATATATATATATATATATAGTGCAGCTTAGGCCTTCATTAACATGGAAAAACTGAGAAATGGAAAATCAGGAATTAAAGCTCTTCTAAATTACTTCTAGTACCATAATCATGAATATTGTATTATTGGAATCATTTTATAAGACATACTTGGTGTTTTAATTGTAACTCTATTGAGATTTCCCAGCCAAAGAACAGACTGCAACTATCAGAAGCTGCCTAATTGTTAACGAAAGGGTTTGGCTTTAAGTGACACACCCTTCTCCTGAGAGCAGGAGGAAATGCTGTTTGGGGCGCCTGGGTGGCTTAGTTGGTTAAGCCTCTGACTTCAGCTCAGGTCATGATCTCGCGGTTCATGAGTTCGAGCCCCGCATCGGATGGCTCTGCTGACAGCTCAGAGCCTGGAGCCTGCTTCAGATTCTGTGTCTCCCTCTGTCTCTGCTCCTCCTCTGCTCTCTCTGTCTCTCAAAAATTAATAAACATAAAAAGAAATTTTTCTTCAAGAAATGCTGTTTAATGGCTACATATGTGGTGATTAAATTAGGAAAAGCTTGATAAAAGTGGTACAGAGACCTCCTGTCACTGAGGTCGGAGTGAGTCGTACATGAACATTGTATTGGTTCTCACTATTTAAACAACTAAATTCACCAAAATGTTAAACGAGTATAAAACATCTTTTTCACGTACAACAAATATTAGATGAAATGAAACCATTTCTATTTACTCAAGACAGTTTCCAGAGTAGACGCATTTATTTTTTAGATGCAAATATACCACCCCTCAAGACATATGAAATCATTGTCATTTCTGAAAATTACGTCTGCCAGAGAGAACCGCGAGCTCCTTGATTCATAGGCCTTAATCCTTCTGTGAGAGCCTCAGTGCTTCACGCTGGAAACATATCAGAGAAGGGCTCTGGAAAGAAGAACCACTATCAGCTCAGGAAAGAAGAGTTCCTTATGCTTTCTGGGTTTAGTGAGATCAAACTCGTTTTCCACCAAACGCTAACCTGAAGTAATAATCTTAACAAAGGCCAGTTCTGATTTTTCTCTCCTACCCACATAGAGCTCCAACATGACAGAATGCAAAATTAATGGCCCCATGTAAACTAATGTTGCAGAAACATCACATCTAATTTTTTATCTGAAATAAACAATATAAAATGTAATTATGTGATTGAAACTAAAGGTTGTGATTCTTAAGTACTCAGTTTTAGAAAAAGAAAAATATATCAAATACTGTATTTTTTTCACACCCTTAAAACATAAGGTTTTTGTATAAATTAAAACAGCACTTAAATCAAACACATATACAATACAGACTCATGAATTGCAATAGAAATCCTTGAAAAGTTTAAACACTTAAAAAAGTAAATAAAAGTAAACAATAAAAATACTGCAAATAATTTATAACCCTATCGTGTTGTTAAATCTTAGCGCACAGTACCGGATTCACAGTAACAAGGAGAGCTAAAATGAACACTGAGGTCACCGTACGTCAGATGGTGATCCTCAAATGCCATTAAATACTTGCCTTGAACTTGTGGGGTTTTGGCTTTCTAATAAATACGTAATAAATATCTGTAGCGCACGGTCCGTGTCGAGCACTTATCTTTCTCCGTTTGAAAGTCTTTCCCCAGAGTCCCACTGTCGGAGGGCCATCCCGGCGGGTGGGGGGCAGGGACTCTGCAGCACGTCCATCAACAAAGCCATCTTTGTATCTATGTGCTTCTGCAGTTTATGTATCCGCTGATCAATGTAGTCCACAAGCTTCTTTTCCATCAGTTCCATATTTTTAGTAAGGACCTTTTCCAAGTAGGAGCACACAGGCTGCTCTTCCGTGCTACAAATAAATTAAAACACACACACACACACAATATAACAATGATTCCTGATGTCATCACAAAAGCAACCAAACTCTACTAAAACAAGCAGCCAACACACATTGCCGAAATCTGCCTCCACAGCTGTGCTGTCTTCGTACAACATATTTCCAGGTTCCAAAAATACACATGGAACAGGCAACCACGACCCTGAGTGCCCAAAGTATTCTGAATCTTTAATTCTTTAACCATCTAAGCATACAATTGAAATGAGAATATAAAAATGAAGAGAATTTCTACCCTCAAAGAACAAGTCTTTACAAAGGCTCTGATTTTAAGCTCCAAATCAGAACAGATACCGTCCGATTTTTTAAGCTCTTCACATGTCTTCTAAGAACTTCCCTAAACAACCCTACAATTTAAAGTTTTGCCTTTTGTCACCATCTAAGTACCAGAAAGTTCTTTTCTAACCTGATGCGAAAACATGTAGAAATGAAATGTACTGGACTGGGCAAACAGAAATAAAAATAGTAAAAAGCACTCCAGTTCCTCAAGTTCACAACCAACCAACAAACAGTTCAGAGTGTGGTCCACAAAACCCTGGGGTCGCCATGACTTTTTCAGCTTCCATGAAGTCGCAAGTATTTTTATCCTACTACTAAGATGTCATCTGAACTTTTCATCCTCAGATTCTCATGAAGGTACAGTGACATTTTCCAGAGGCCACATAAGGTATAATATCACTGCTCTGATAATCAACACAAGTTATGGTTGTGTATTCTTCTGTTTCTTAGACTTTCCTAAGGTAGTAAGCTTAGGGTATAAATATTTTTTTCAGAGATTAACTCAGTTTGCTCTTGGTACCTCTATGGTCTTACTAGCTATTGATGATATATACTATAATGCAACATACAGGACAATGCGACCAAAAAAACTAACAATGATTTTATAAATTTAAAATAGTACCATCATTATGAAACCTTTTTAGAAAATATATTTTTCACAAAAATTGTCATATTACTATAGAATGGGCTTATTATTTTTAAACAAATGAATTTTTTATATATTCTACATAAATAAAGGTTCTTTAGAGTCCTCAATATTTCAAAGCGTAAAGACCAAAAAGTTTGAGAACACCACTCTAGAATATAGGAGGGGGTTTTTTAAACTGTGTTTTGTTTTGTTTTGTTTTTTTCCAAATAACTATAGATTTCACAGGAAGTTGTAAAGACACTGCCCTTCACCCACTGGTCCCAATGGTTACATCTCCCCTAACAATGGCAGAATACAAAACCAGAAAACTCATGCTGGCACAGTGCACGTGAATGCCGTTCTATCACGTGTGCACACATTCTCGTGAACGCCACCAGCACAGTCAAGATGCACAACTATTCCTTAACTAATGATCACCGACCGTCACGCTGCTCCCTATTGTCACCTCCACTCCCCTCAGCCCCTCCATCGCCAACACCTGACAACCACCAATGTGGTCTCCACGTCTAAAATCTTATTTCGGAAATGCCGTACAGATGTAATCATACAGCGCGTGGCCTCTTGAGATTCTCTTGTCACTCAGCGTCATGTCCCCAGGAGCCACCTAAGCTGTTACGTGTGTCAGTGGTTTGTTCCTTTTTATTGACTAGCAGCCTGTGATATGGATATGTCACAGTTTAACTGTTCATCTATTTTAAGACATTTTGCTTGTTTCCAGTTTTTGGCTATTACCTAGAAATAAAGCTTCCATGAACTGTGCATAGGTTTTTGTGTGGACGTAAATTTCCATTTCTCTAGGAATAATGCTCAGGAGTAGGATTGCTGGGTCATGTAGTAACTGTTGTTTCCTTTTCAAGAAACTGCTACAGTATTTTTTATAGTGGCTGCGGCATTTTTACCCCCACTGGCAATGTAGAAGATCCAGTTTCTCCACATCCTCATCTGCATTTGGTATTGTTACCATTTACTGTGTTTATTTTAGCTTTGGAGTAACCGTGTAGCGGCATCTTGCTGTGGTTCTAATATTCATTTTCCTAGTAGCCACAAAGTCAATGATGATCATCTTATCACCTGCTATTTGACATGTGTATCCTTTCTAGGAAAATGGCTCTATGTCTGTTGCCCACCTTCTGATTGAAGTTTTTCTAATGTGAGTTTTGACAGCTATTTATTAAATAGAAGTCATTTGTTAAACTTGTAATTTGCAAACATTTTCTCCCAGTCTGTAATTTGTATTTTATCCACTTATCTGGATCTTTTATGGGCAGAATTTTTAAATTTTGATGGGATTCAAGAGATCAAAGTTTCCGTGACTGTGATCTTGGTGTCATCTAAGGAGTCTTTCCCTGGTCTTAGGTCCCCAAGCTTTTCTCTTATATATTAAGAAAGTTTTATACCTTTATGTTTTGCTTTTATGTCCACGGTAATTTTCGTATAAGGCATTTAGGTCATGGTTCACTTTTTGCCCTTTGGATATCCCATTGCTCTCGCACCACGTTAAAAAAAAAAACCAAAACTACGCTTTTTCCACTGAATGGCTGTTGCAACTTTGTCAAAAATCAGTCAGCCATAATTGTTTAGGGGTACTTCTGTGTGCTCTATTCATTTTTTTATTTGAAAACAAGAGAGAGAGCGAGAGGGAGAGAGGGGCTATGAGGGAGAGGGAGAGAGAGGAGATAGGGGATTGGGGGAGAGGGAGGGAGGGGGGAGGGAGGAGGGAGAGGGGGGAGGGAGAGGGGGAAGGGAGGGGAGGGGGGAGGGGGAGAGAGAGAGGGAGGGAGGGAGGGAGGGAGGGAGGGAGAGAGAGAGAGAGAGAGAATGAATGAATGAATGAATCCCAAGCAGGCTCCATGCTCAGTGCAGGGTCTGACACAGGGCTCAATCCCTCGAATGGTGAGTTCATGACCTGAGCCAATATTAAGAGTTGGACAGGCATTTAACCAAATGAGCCACCCAGGTGCCCTGTATTTTCACATTTTAGAATAATCTTGTCTACATTTATAAAAAATGTTTTTGAATTTTGGAAGGAATGCCATTAAACCTACAGATCAATTTGGGGAAAACGGACATTGTTACTATTTTGAGTCTTCAAATTCATGAACATGTATGTCTCTCCATTTATTCTGGTCTTCTCTCTTTCATCACCTATCTTATAATTTTCAGTCTATAGATCCTACACATTTTGCTACATTTTTGTTTTTGCAATTATTTTTCATAGATTTATACACTTTACATGTATTTACATGTATTTTTATGTATCTCATTTTCTCTGGAGCATCTAATTTTGTCTCAGAGCACACTGGCTTCATAAAATGAGTTGAGAGGTCTTCCCTTCTCTTTTTTGGGGAAGTGTTTAAATTGGGTTCTGTAAAGGTTTGGTAGAATTCTCCAGTGGAACCACTTGGGCCTAAATATTTCTTTTATGTTAGTTTTCAAATTGTGAATTCAGAACTTTCAGTGGTTATAGGACTATTCTGTTTATCTCATCTTAGTTGAGTTTCGTAGTGTGTGTTTTTTTGAGGAATTAATCCATTTCTTCCAAACTGTTAAAGTTATGAGCATTAAGTTACTTGCAATATTCCTTTCTTTAAAAAGTTTATTTATTTTGAGAGAAAGAGCGTGCGCACGCACGTGTGAGGGGCAGAGGGGAGAGCGAGAATCCCATTGTGGTGCTCGACCTCATGAACTGCGAGATTACAACCTGAGCCAAGATCAAGAGCCGGATGCTCAACTGAGTCACCCAGGTGCCCCATTCCCTTTTTCAAATGGACTTAGAATGTGTAGTGACATCTCCAGTTACATTCTTTATATGGGTGATTTATATCTTCTATCTTTGCCTGTATTGCTAGCCAGTCTTACTAAAATTTTGTCAATTTCATTGAATTTCTTCATGGATTTTCTTTACTGTTTCCCTGTTTTCAATCTCATTGATTTCCACTCCTTGTCATTCATCTTCTTTCTATCTGCTTTAGGTTTATGTTGCTAGGCTTCTAAATTACAAATTCAACTTCTTGAATGGTTATGTAGGACAATTCTGATTATTTCATGTTTGTTGAGTTGTACTTTTGTGTTATTGAGACCTCTCCTCTCTTCTAATGTAAGCATTAGTGCTATCAATATTCTACTCAACACTTCTTTAGTAGCTGCATTCCACGGTTTGATCTACTGTATTTTCATTCATCTCCAAGTATTTTTAAAATTCCTAATGGGATTTCCTTTTTGAGCTGTAGAATATTTAGAAATGTGTTGTTGCATTTCTAAGTGTTTGGACCATTTTGCTGCTGCTGTTGTCTTTGTTATTGATTTCTAGTTGGTTTCATTTATGGTCAGAGAATATACTTTGTGTGATTTCAATGGTTTTAAAATTGGTTAGGCTTACTTTATAACTCAAGAAATAATCTTTGTGATTCTTCCATTGGTACTTGAAAAAAAATGTGTATTCTGATACTGTTGGTGGAGCTTTCTATATGTCAATTAGATCTTGTTGGCTGGTATGTAATTCTTTAGTTCCAAACTATTCCAACTGCCTCACTATCAGATGAAAACTCTAAATTAAGGGAGATAAAACTGTGGCAAAGTGGGTAAGCCAAAACTATGACCTGAGTCCTGAATTCCTGAATGACAAACTACACTTATGTAAAGGATAGGGAACATACTAAATTCTTTTCTTTTTTTATTTTTTTTTAATGTTTATTTTATTTTTGAGAGAGAGAGACAGAGCGTTGGGGCGGGGGGGGGGGGGGAGGGAAGGGACAGAGAGAGAGGGAGACAGAATCTGAAGCAGGCTGGGCTCTGAGCTATCAGCACAGAGCCCAATGCAGGGCTTCAACTCACGGACTGTGAGATCATGACCTGAGCCAAAGTCAGATGCTTATTAACCAACTGAGCCACCCACGTGCCCCAGGAACATACTAAATCCTTAACTATTGCTTAATCAAACCTGTGCTGCTAAAATATGAGATTATAAGATCAGGGGATAAGAGCTGGTATACTACAAATAATTATTATCCAAATATATATAGTTTTGATTATTCCAAAATTAGCCCAGGTCAAACATGATCTACAAAGAAAATCTATTATAATGACATGCTTAACATACCGAGCTCAAGAACAGAAAAAGCATAAATAAATAAAAACACAATGTAAAGCTTATGAGTCTACAACTCCTTGGTACTCATTCAAACAACTTTCTACTCCAACCTCTCTGAGGTTATAATCCTTCCACAAAATCCCTGAGAAGTGCTCAAAACCTCCACTTTCAGGCACTTCTTTCAAAGCAACCAATTCTACTTTGTATAATAGTTATTCCTTGTAAGTGTGTTAATGGTAAAATGTGGAAGCTCCTAAAATTATCTTTGGAAACACATTTTTAGGCAGTGTGCACGGAAAAAGTCTGTTTCCCTTCAGGCCATTCACACACCTACCTAATCTAAACCACATTTGTCTCAAAATAAAATACTTACGCAACACCAGCAATGTCTTCACCAGCCTTAGGGACGGTTTCCTGCCACTTGGTGTTACGTCCCACGCGGAGATGGCTAACGTGACTACATAAACTCTGGAGAAAAGGCAGCAAGTCAGAGTTAGGTATATTCGAGTTGTCACTTGCTTTCTTTGGTAGGAGAGAAGAAACCGCATTTTTGAGGTCATTCTCAAGAAGAACATGGCTTGGTGACACAGTTTTATACTCTTGGAGGCTCGTAGCCTTTCCGCCACCGGGTGGCTGCAGACTTTGATCGGTGCAAGCTTTCAAGTCTTCAGTCACGTTTCCAGAGGTCAAGCCGGTTCTGAAAGGAAAAGGCGTGGACGGGGACTTGTCTAAGGCCCCCGAAGTAGATGATGACTGCAGGTCAATCCCACGTCTGTAGCCAGGATTTCCCAAAACCGACTGAAGCTGCTCGCCAACGGGAATACGATTCTGAGCAAGGTAAAGAAATACACGTCTCTGTTAACAGTCATGACAGCTAACTTTGGGGGTAATGACTGTGAGGCAGGCAACGTGCATTCTTTCATTTGACCCTCAAAACGTCCACACGAAGCAGGCTACGATTACTACCCCCATATTGAGTGGAGGAGACCCAGGCTAAAGGTCACTTGTCTACGGTAACACAACTAGTTAAGTGGCAGAACCGGGCATGAACCTGGGCCACCTAACTCCACAGTCCAGGCTTTTAATGATTTCTCTGTAGTTTCTCCCTAAAGGAAATATTAAATATTAGCATGCTTGGCAAAACTGCATTAACATTCACGTCTCCGCTACAAAGGCCTCCTTAATTTATGGCGATAAAATATACTACTCAACTGAGTCACAATAATTGGTAATTTTCTTAGAGTTAAATATTCCCCTACTTTCCACATATGGTAAACTACTCATTTTTACTTAGCCATGTCTTTTGCAATGAGTTTTTCATGGAGGCCACATAGTCACTTAAAATTAAATGTACTACATACTTTTGTGACCTTTTCAATGAATAAAATGAGCTACCTTTGGCTGTGTTTCTTTTCAGAATTTCCAGGAGAATAAGAGTTCTGTTTTGTGGCCTCAACCAACTGCCCATGCAGTATTATTTCCTGCGAAGATTCTGGCTTACTTTGAAGGGAAGGCTGTCATATCTCTGCTATGCTCTTCAATTTTTCCACAGGAGGAAAACATAACTAAGTGTTAAGACATAAGGCTCTATCCTAAAATCAAAACAATAGAACTGTATGATGGGTTCTTATCAGGATATATCACCCCATAGTTCCTGCTGTTTAAGAGCTTGTGAGAGAAGGACATCTGGGTGGGTCTGACTCCTGATTAAGTGTCTGACTCCTGATTTTGGCTAAGGTCGTGATCTCACATTTTGTGGGTTCAAGCCCTGTGTCAGGCTCTACACTGAGTGCTGACAGTGCAGAGCCTGCTTGGGATTTTCTTTCTCCTCTCTCTCTGCCCCTCGCTCCCCTTGTCTCTCTCAAAAATAAACAAATAAACATTAAAAAAAAAAAAAAAGAAGGAGGGGCAATTGAATGGCTCAGTCAGTTGAGTCCGACTTTGGCTCAGGTCATGATCTCACAGTTCATGGGTTCGAGCCCCACATCGGGTTCTGTGCCAACAGCTCAGATGGAGCCTGGAGGCTGCTTTGATTCTGTGTCTCCCTCTCTCTCTGCCCTCCCCGGCTTGTGCTCTGTTTCTGTCTCTCAAAACTAACCGTTAAAAAAATTTTTTTAAAAAGTCCAATGTAAATGTATTCGCTACGCAAATTTTCATTTTCTGTTATTTCTTAATATTCGGATCATAAGAAAATCATTGCTTTTTAGTCATTTTTTCCCCCTCAGATCAGGGCTCTTTGGGGGATTTTTTTTCTCTGTATGAAGTATCAAGATATTCACAGGTCAGTCTATATGTCACTAGAGTAAATGAACAAACCTCAGGTGCCTGGTGGCTGTTCTACTTCTTTTTTTTTTTTTAATGTTTATTTATTTATTTCGAGAGAGAGAGAGAGAGAGGGCTCATGTGTGAGCAGGGGAGGGGCAGAGAGAGAGAAGGAGAGAGAGGGTGAGAGAGGGAGAGAGAATCCCAAGCAGGCTCCACACTCTCAGCGCAGAGCCCTACTTGGGGCTCAAACTCCCTAACTGTGAGATCATGACCTGAGCCAAAATCCAAGAGCCAGATGCTTAACTGACTCAGCCACCCAGGCACCCCTTCTTCTACTTCATGTCAGTTTGTTCAATTCTTATTTTTACTTGTCCTATCATATCTTATTTTGAAGTCGCATTAAGTCCTTTTGAAAGTGAACAGCTAAATACATATTAAATAATCGAAAGAACGCACTCTGCCAAACTAATTCCACTTTGAAGAATCTACCCTAAGGAGATATTGGAACAATTTACAAAAATAGACACTCAAATTCCTTCTATGTGTGGCTACTCATGCTACCAAAAAAAAAAAAAAAAAAAAAAAAAAAAAAAATCTAAAAAGCTTAAAATATTCATGAATCAACGACTGGTTACATTGGGTACATACCACAGAATATCCATAAAATCACAGAGATATTGTTTTATTGCTTAATAAGAGGCCCATGATATCCTGTTAAATGGAAAATTTTACTGAGCAACATGTACAGTATAAAAGCATTTACATAAAATTGTGCCCGTATACTTACACATGAATATATAAAGAGCTATGTATATGTGTGGGTATATGTAATTTCATCCACATGCGTGTGTATACACACACACGGATTTCTGAAAAACAGTTTTCTCTCTCTGTATGTTGTAGGACTTATAAAAGTATGAATTTTCTATAACTTTTATATTATAAAAACCTCCAAGATGTATCACTTTTCATACTCAGAAAAAAATAAAATTATAAAGTCATTTTTATTTTAAAGGGGAAAAAGTCCCATAATATAAATTCTGAACAATTTAATGTTTTCTCTAAGAAAATGGGGCATAGCCTTTCATTCAGGTAACTTTAAACAACTGCTGTATGTTAGGTACTTTGATATAGAATTCCTACTTGGTTACTCTAAATTACTAGAGCAAAAAATAAATCAAAGCTAGTATATCTGAACTTCAAATACAAGAAAATAAGGAATAACTTTAACATTTACTGCGATACAACAAAAGTCTGTATTGTCACATCAGACCTGCATGACTCGTGAGTGTCAACCTTTAATAAAGCTTTCAAGGAAACAAGCAATCCCCAAGGCACGGGTGAAGCAGGGGGAGGTCTAGGATTCTGACACAGCACCCCATGTCCTTTCTTTCCCCTTGAGGACAGGCCCAGGCCCAGGCCCAGTTCAAATTGACATATGAAGGCTGTAAACAGTGTGTGGCTGACCACTTTCGTAGCAGGCATGAAACATCCCCATTTTATGCTCGGATAATCACATGGTTCATGTGGCATTTTCCAAGAAGCCATGCCTTAGATTCCAGAGATTTCTGGTTTGTTAACAATAATCAGTCCTAGACAATCAGGATCCACTCCACAAATACGGATTCTCCCACATTAGGATGTTGAAAAGGCGACAGAACGGGACCATCTTCCTTCCCCAGGGTGTCCCCCCGAACTTCCTCCCATGAAGCGGTGGGAGGAAAGCTAGTTACCACGCAGTGTCTATAGTATTAACCCGTGAGCGGTGACTGGGACAGCTTATGTAGAGTTTCTACATGCACAGAATACTCTAGAAGGATACACACCGAACTGTTATCAGCAGTTACCTCTGGGGAACGGGATGATAGCTAGGAAAACACTTTGACGTTTTACTCAATAACCTTCTGCACGGATTCAAATTCATGGCAAAGAAAACGAGTACAACTTAAGGAATAAGACCTTAAGATTTAAAGACATGTACCTCTCTCCAAAATAACTCTACCATCTTTTTTTCCCCCCAAGTCAAGTTTTTAAAAGATAGAAATCAGTGAACTAGTCATATTTAATCATTCATCTCTTCTATTTACAAAATCTTTTGCTTTTGAAAACTTTTTTAAAATCTTCAGTGTTTCTCCACAGAATCTTTGCACTGAAAGAGTTATTCTCCAACCGCAGTGTGCATAAAATTAACATAGCATACTTGTTTAAAACACTGATTCCTGGATCCCACTCTGGGAGACTTAGTAGGTGGAAAAGTGTGGCCAGGATATGCATTTTGTAAACACTGGAAAGGATTATGATATAGGCGTTCTGTGGATCATACTTAAAAGACACACTATTCCTAAACCCTTTCAAATAGTAGTCTCAGGAGCTTGACAAGTTCTTCCATTATTCTCAATATTCCTTTACACAACTCTCCTCCAATTTCCTCTTTATCTCTATACTTGAGAAAAACTTTCTAAATTGCTCAAAATAGTGCCTTATCTACCAACAAGGTGCTAAATGAATAAATTCATGAAAAACTGTGAGGGTCTGTAGTAAGGTATTTTGTAGGAGGGGAAGTCTACAAAAATGCTATTTTACAAAAGCAAAGAAAAGATTTAAGTCAATACATGTCCTTATAAAAAGCCGTCACTCTGAAGTTAAACAAAAAAATTTCTTTTTACATTTATTTATTTTTGAGAGCAGAGACAGAACGTGAGCAGGGGAGGGGTAGAGAGAAAAGGAAACACAGATTCTGAAGTAGGCTCCAGGCTCTGAGCAAGCTGTCAGCACAGAGCCCGAAGCGGGGCTCGAACCCATGAACCGTGAGATCATGACCCGAGCTAAAGTCAGATGCTCAACCGACTTGAGCCACCCACGCGCCCGGATCACTCAAATTTTTAAGAGTCCCTGGACAGAATCCATTTCTACCTACCTGCTGCTGAAATCTAACCATATCCATCAGTTGCTGAGCTCCAGGTGACAACTTTGACCCCATGGACTCCATGATAGTCTGGACCCTCCGGAGGTCTATCCTTGATCCTAGAGCAGGAGAGCTTGTTGAAGAACTGGCTGAAACCCGCCTCATGTGTACCACAACTTTACTGATGAACACACACTGCTTTTCACCAAAGGAGAGCAACTGTTACAAAACAAAGAAGTTTCAGAAAATGATATTAAAAACAATCATCATTTAAAGTTACTCGTTACTTAAGAGTGAAGCATTCAAGAATCAAAAAATTAAATACATTTTCATGTTTACATTTTCTCTAGCATAGTCATAGAAAAAAAATTAAAATTTATCATGAGGCTCAGAAGTATTTAAATAAAAAAGCCCTTTCAAAGTAACAGACTACACATAAAATAGCAAATGGGGATGGGAAACATAAAATAACATTTACTCAGTTTTTTTTAAGGGATTAAAAATAAACTGTACCAATCTGAGAACTTCACATACTGCAACTTGCAATGTAAATATAAATATTTAAAGCAAAATAAGGCTGTCTAGAGCCCATGCTACGTTGCTTCTGAAATACTAAACGTAAGTCAGTACGTTAGAAGTTAGAACTGTAAGGGAATGTCAAGGTGATCTAATATATAGCTTGATACCTTACATATTTGAAAAATGAGTGCAGAGTGATTTTCTAACTTGTCAAAGGACACCCAGGTAGTAAAGGTCAGAACTTGGGACGTAGCTCTGCCAGCTTTTACCCCAGTAGTTTTCCCAGTGCTTCATGCTGCCTCATTTTGTCCATGTTTCTGAACCAAAAGACATTTTATGTGTGACAGGCACAACAAAGTAGCGAAGTGGAAAGGGACTAGGATTTAGAATCAGACAGAACTGGGTTCCATGACGACTCTACTTAGAGCCTGTGTGATCCTGGGAAAAGGCAAAAACCTGAAATCAGGAGTAAAATGAGGGAGGGTAATAACGACTTCACATAGTTGTCCTGAGAAGTACGTGTTAAAATTTCCAGTACTGACCGCACCGATTAAGGGCTCAAAACTGGGCACCAGTAGCTATTATTTTTATTTTAATTTTCATATGTTATTGCCCTGGAAGAAGTCCTCATAAGATCCCCCTAAATGAAACAGGTCCTTGCACTCCCTCCTACTTTCATAGAACAGTCACAAAACATTCTCCTTCAGAGACACACAAGCCCACGTATCACACAAAGACACAGGTGAACACAAGTCCACGATCAAAAAACTCAGTGTGACACGAAAGATCGGACTGTCATCAACAACTAAATAAACATCTCCTCAAATTTATACACCTACATTCCAACCTCCATGTGATCTCTTTCATGCTTTTTGATTCTCAAGTCTTCCTCACTATTGAATGTAGGACATATTTTGCACACTTTTGGACGTGTCTTGGCCACTATACTATTAGCAATATGAGGGTTTTGCTCCAATTTATTTTATTTCCGTTAATTCCTAAATGCTTAGTATAGGATCTGGGATCAAATGGCACTCTAATTGTTGAATGAATGAATCGCTTTATTTAAAAGACTTTAGAAGTTACTAGCGTTTACTCCTAAAACAACATCTTGGAATATTAACAACTTGGAAGGTCAGTTCTGTGACCTTCTCTAAGTAATAATAAGCACAGAGATAAAATATTTTAAAGGTTTTTTTTTTTAATGTTTATTATTTTTGAGAGAGAGGCAGAGACAGAGAGCAAGCAGGGGAGGGACAGAGAGAGGGAGACACATTATCGGAAGCAGGCTCCAGGCTCTGAGCTGCCAGCACAGAGCCCGACACAGGGCTCGAACTCACTGAGAGATCATGACCTGAGTGGAAATCGAATGCTTAACTCACTGAGCCACCCACACACCCCAAGATAAAATATTTTAAAGATAAAAATAACTCAACAATTTACTGTCTTTAGTCTCCTTGTATAACCCACAAAGTAGGTCCAAACAGGTGAGGAAACTTGACCAAGGCTGTTTTGTTAGCAACAAAGCTCATTTAATAGTCAGGGCTTCTGATTTCCAGCTAAGTACTCTTTCCCTAGACTCTAATGACCTCATTAAAGTTCACTGTAACAATATTTTTCCTGCTGAAGACACCAGTCCAAATTTCTTGAACTCTGTACTGCCTTTGTCTGGAACTTCTCTGTGTTCTCTTTGGATGTTTTGGGACAAAAACTGTCACTTTCTTTGCACCTAAGTTCTACATAAAAATAAAAAAATGTATTTAAACTCAGTTTTCCAAGGCTTAAAGCTAAAAGTACGATACCATTATATTAATAATAGCAAATGACATAGCATTGCCATAGCTAGTAAATGTTGATTTATTTTAAAAGAAGAATGTTGATAATTTTAAAGTTCATTTATTTATTTTGAGAGAAAGACAGTGCAAGCAGGGGAAGGGCAGGGCGGGGGTGGGGCAGAGAGCGTTCCAAGCAAGTTCTGTATTGTTCAGTGCAGAGCCTGATGGCGAGTTCAACTCATGACCCGTGAGATCACGACCTAAGCCGAAGTCAGAAGCTTAACCAACTGAGCCTCTCAGGTGCCCTGAATTTTGGTAATTTCTTAGAGAAGAATTTCTTCTTCCATGTTTAGTATTTCTCAACTAAAACCAGGGACCACACTGGACTTACCACATTAGTGAGCTATCAGAAAATAAGTTTATGTAGTACAAAAACAACTGTAGTTTTCAAATTAGTTATAATTTAGTGATTACTTACCTTTATTTTACAAGCATGTGTGGAGAACTCCAATTTTAGATATTTTTTGTACAAAATAATCTTTTCACCTTCACTACAAATAAAAAAGAAATGAATTTTAAAAATTTTCACTCATTATCACTTTTAACAGTTACGTTTGAAAATGAAGGTTTCCAGGACAATACATAAATCCTGAGATTCAGTTTTCCTGGTAAGACATGAAGAACTGTAGGTTCATACTGAGTTGCACTGGATAAAAAGACTACATCTGTCACTTACTACCTATATAAGATAATTAAAAAAGATAACAAATGTATAATCATGTAGCACAGAGCATATTTTAAAGCTCAATAAACATATCCATTATTTCCAACATATGTGGTATAATAAAACCGTTCATAGCTTGAATTTTATTAAAGAAAGATTAGGACAGAATCTTTTCAAGAATTCGGAAAAAAAAATCAAAAGTATAATAACACATTCAATATACTTGTATGGCACAGTCTGGGGTTTGTGTACTATTTGTAATGGGCTTCCTACAAGAAAATGTGTTCAAAGTTCCAGCCTAATTAATTTTTGGAAAACAGACCATTCTGAGTTAAGAGAGACAAGAAACATTTATCACAACTTCAAATCTAATCAAAGTCCTTCACTAACTAGCTATGATGTTCTACCAACTTATCTGCCTTCTGTTAGCTCCCAATTTCCACATTTATAAAAACTCCTGAGGGGCCCCTGAGTGGCTCACTTGGTTGAGCACCAGACTCTTGGTTCTGTCTCAGGTCATGATCCCAGGGTCATGGGATTGAGCCCCAAATGGGGCTCTACCCTGAGTGTGGAGTCTGCTTAAGATTCTGACTCTCTCTCCTCTTCTGCCCCTCTTCCCCACTCACACTCATTCGCTGTCTCCAAAATTAAAAAAAAAAAAAACAAAACAAAAAACTGGGCTCATGTACACGCCAAGATTCCTAGCGCCTAAACTTCTATTCCTGCTGGCATGTTTTTCTCTTCTCTCCCTTAGTGTCTGGCCTCAATGTCAGAGAATCAGTAAATACCACAAACGCTGGGGAAAAACAACACTGCTTGGGGGGGAACACTTCTGCATGAACAAGTTACAAACCTGTTATCCAGATCACTACAAACATTCTTGCCCCTACTGGTTCCACAGTACTCCTCTCCTAAGTATACTTCCATATTTCTTGCGGAACTTAAAATGCCAATAGAAACGATCTCTTCACCTCCGTTAGGGTCGCATCTCAGGTAAAGGAAGCAGGGGTTTTCATCTTGGTCACTGTTGAGGCTTCTTTTCAAAATCACCAGATCTTGGCTGAAAAGAATTGTTCAAACTGTCACACAGTGCACCTGTCTGAACGCTGCTCACGACCCTCCTATTGGGCCACCAGGACTTCTTCTAACTCCCTCCCATTGACCACGGCGGTCCCCGCACCCTCCCAAGCACCCAACAGACGCTCAAGACAGATTCACAAGGAGATGGGCACGCCACCCACCGGGGTTTTCCCCTCTGCTTTCTCCTCGGCTGTGGATTCAAGCCTCTGCAGTCCCTCTCCTTCAACATAAAAAGTTCCCTGGGCACCTACTGTGCGCACAAGAGGGGAGAGCAGAAGGCAACAAAAGGCCAACGCGGCTCTTTCTCATAATTAAGCGGATGCGGATTCTCGACAGTTCGTTTTTCTAACGCCCCCTCGGGACGACAACAGAGAGGCCTCCGTCGGGTCGCCTGGGGGAGGGAGGCGGACCCCGGGGGCGAGCCGGCGGAGATGCGGGGCCCCCGCAGTCAGGTCCTTCCCGCACCCCGGGCCCCCCACCCTCTCTCCGCTCGGCCCCGCCTCCCCTCCCGGCTCCCCCAGGAGCGCCACCATCCCCGCGCCGCGGCCCCGGTCCCCGCCGGCCCTGCTCACCCCGGGTCAGGCGGCGCCAGCAGCTGCTCCCAGTCCAAGTCCGGGGCGCCGACACCAGCCCGGGTGAGATGGAGACTCCGGGCCAGGGCTCCGCAGGCAGCATCCCAGGAAGAGGCCAGCATCGGGCGGCGAGTCACTCCCGCCTCCTCGGCCCGGGTGTCCATGCTGCAGCCGCCAGCCGAGGCCAACCCCGGAACCTCTCTTCCACCGCTTGCGTTTCCGCCAGAGCAGACGGAGGTGAAAAAGCACAGCGCCTTCCGGCTCGGCAGGCTTCAATTCCAAGACCAGCCGCTCCTTGTCCAGTGGGGAAAGAACCAGGTACCGGAGACGCGCATGCGCGCGCCAGCCAGCTTCAGCAACGCGGTTCCAAGCCTGCCCGGGAAGAGCTCAAGGACAGAGCATGCGCTCCGACGGCCCCTCGGCCTACGAAAGGAGCTGTGCGCAGGCGCGGGGCGAGACTGGCGGGAACGCAGGCCGGTTTTTCGACGTTGGTCCGAGGAAGTAGCAGGTGGTGTGGACGACGGTTGTCTGGCCGCCCGGGAGGGTTGGTCCTTCGAGGAGAGTCCATCGTCAGGTAGGAGTGGTGCCGTCGCTGCCGGCGAGCTGGAGGCCCTGCTGCCGAGCCTCGCTGTGCCTGCGGTGGACGCCGTGGCCTTCCCGCCGACCGCAGACCCTGGGCGGTGGGTCGGGCCGTGCAGTTGGGGTTTCTTTGACCCCCACGCGGTCCCCCAGCACGTCGTCCCCGCGGGCGGCGGGTGCGTGGATGCCGGCAGCTTGGCTTTAGCAGGCGGAGGTTTGCACGGTGTCACCGGGCTGCAGTGCAGCCGGGGCGCCGTCCGGACGTCGCCCTGTCGGTGAGCCGCTGGCGCCAGGGCGGGACGGCGGCGGGGTGACGTGGCGCCCTCCAGCCTCGGCGCTGGAGGGGAGGTGTGGAAAGCGGCCAGAGGGGCGGCGGTGGCTGTGAGCAGAAACCTGTCCCGAGCAGAAGTGGGACCCCAGTGCTGGTGGAGTGACATCTGAGCTGGGACTTGAAGGACCTTTAAGCTTTGATTCCGGGAAAAAGGAGCTGATGGAACTTTCTAGTTGCCCCATGGGATAGGAAGGCAACTGGGGCCTCTCTGCTCCGTCCTGTCAACCTTACCTTGTAAAAGAACTGGAGAATTAGACTCAAATAAAATTGGAATGTCAGCATTCTTCGTAGTTGGGCTGTCAGCCATGTATTTATGGTGGCATTCAGTCCGGAAAGTAGAAATCTTACTCTGCGCCATATTAATTTTGTTTTAGGACTGCATGTTCTGAGTTTTTTGTTTCAGTGCAAAATAATTTTTTGTTTTTCTTGAGTTCTTGAGTTATGTTAGAATATGTGCCCAGTGAGAACACGGGTTTCCCTCATGCGCGCAAGTGGAGTGTTCTTGTAAAAAAAAAAAAAAAACAAAAACAAAAAAAACAAAACAACAAAAAAACAAAAAAACCCCAAAAAAACCTTTGCCTTAACAGAAATGGCCGGAAGGGAAGAGCATCCCCAGGTTTCCAAAAGTTCTAGTTTTTCCACTTTTCTTTCGCAAAGGCCTCCATTAGTGCCTGTTTTTGATGACCGAAAGAAATGTGAAGAGGTTATTTGCTGTTAGGAAAATAAGACCTTGCTGTGTTAATGTAGGGCTTTCATAAAAGCTAGGTGGTGTCGTGGGAATTTTGGGAAAGCAGGAGATACTTGTAAAATACCCTTTTCATTCTTTTTATCTGTGGAGTGGTGTTAGAAAAATTGGAGTGTAATTTTTTGTGAGTAATCTGTTATCCAGAGTGTATATTAGAAGGATTTACCAAGATTGAAAGAGAAACCCCACCGAGGGATCTGATATGTACAGCAATCAGAAAGTTAAAAGTTCTTAATTGTAAGTGTCCTAGTTTTCATGTTTGTAAAGATGAATCTAGACTGATTCTAAGGTGTCTAAACAGTTTTGTGTGTGTGTGTTTTCTCCCCCCTCCCATGTCTGGCTTCCTATGGTCATAAGTTAACATTGATCCGTGGTAGCCTATTTGGACAGTCCCCAAAGGAAAATACTCTTTTTCAGAGTTCAAGTTAATGAATAAGATCAATATTACCAACTGGGTGTTGACTTACATAAAACTGAAAGCTGTAGGTCAGAAAACTATAGAGTTCTGTGGTCCTTCCCTTTCTTTCATTCCACAATAAACCACAAAGTCATGATTTCTCTTTCTTTCTTTCTTTCTTTCTTTCTTTCTTTCTTTCTTTCTTTCTTTTTCTTTCTTTTTTCTTTTTCTTTCATTCTTCTTTCACTCTTGCTTGCTTGCTTTTTTTTAAAATTTTTTTTTCAACGTTTATTTATTTTTGGGACAGAGAGAGACAGAGCATGAACGGGCAAGGGGCAGAGAGAGAGGGAGACACAGAATCGGAAACAGGCTCCAGGCTCTGAGCCATCAGCCCAGAGCCTGACGCGGGGCTCGAACTCCCGGACCGCGAGATCGTGACCTGGCTGAAGTCGGACGCTTAACCGACTGCGCCACCCAGGCGCCCCGCTTGCTTGCTTTTTTAAAAGAAAAACCTTCCTGTCTTTTTCCACCTCTGCCTCTTCGTTCTCAAGCACTAACTTTCATTTGAATAATCCCCAGAGTTTGTTCACTGGTCATTAGCTTTCATTTTCATCTTCTCCATTTCATTCTTTGCACTGTCCTCTGATTGTCCTGCTCCTAGTCACCATCATCTTTGTTCATTAGCTTAGCATATAAAGCCTTTCATACTCTTGTCTCCTGCCTGCATTCTGGTCTCTTCTACCTTTGCACATGCTTTTCTCTCTACCTACAATGGTTTTTTTTGTTTTGTTTTGTTTTGTTTTGTTTTGTTTTTTGGATAGCAGGGAAAATTCTCTTTACTGTTGAAAACCGAGTATAGACCTCCACTGCACTACAGAATTAATTACTTACTGATTTTTCTGTACTACACTTAGAAGTTTTAGGTACTATAACTCCCTTGTGGTTTGGGACTTTATGAAATAATTCTCATATTTGTGTTCCTTACCATCTGAATGATTATTGAGATTAGAGATTATTTTATACTTGGTTGGACATATTCAGAATATGTTTTTGCATGGAACTGATAAGGGTAGCAGTATGAGTTCAGAACTTTATTACAATGTAAGAGGAGCAGAAAAAGGAGAAATGAGTAAATTCAATCTTAATGCTTTTTTTTTTTTCAAAGCTAGAATGGTGGTTGCTGAGATTACCTTGGTAATGTGCTACATTACTCTTGTCATGAATTGGAGATTTTGTTTTTGTTTTTTTTCCCCCACATCAGATAAAGAATAAAACATATTTTTTAAAACTTCCCACCAATATCACAATGTAAGTTTTTGGCTTAGCTATTTTATTTTATTTTATTTTATTTTATTTTATTTTATTTTAATATGGAATTTATTGTCAAATTGGTTTCCATACAACACCCAGGGCTCATCCCAACAGGTGCCCTCCTCAGTGCCCATCACCCACCCACCCCTCCCTCCCACCCCCATCAACCCTCAGTTTATTCTCAGTTTTTAAGAGTCTCTTATGGTTTGGCTCTCTCCCTCTCTGACTTTTTTTTTTCCTTTCCCTTTCCCCTTGGTCTTCTGTTAAGTTTCTCAGGATCCACATGAGTGAAAACATATGGATCTGTCTTTCTGTGTATGACTTATTTCACTTAGCATAACACTCTCCAGTTCCATCCACGTTGCTACAAAAGGCCATATTTAATTCTTTCTCATTGCCAAGTAGTATTCCGTTGTGTATATAAACCACAATTTCTTTATCCATTCATCAGTTGATGGACATTTAAGCTCTTTCCATAATTTGGCTATTGTTGACAGTGCTGCATAAACATTGGGGTACAAGTGCCCCTATGCATCAGCACTCCTGTATCCCTTGGGTAAATTCCTAGCAGTGCTATTGCTGGGCCATAGGGTAGATCTATTTTTAATTTTTTGAAGAACCTCCACACTGTTTTCCAGAGTGGCTGCACCAGTTTGCATTCCCACTAACAGTGCAAGAGGGTTCCCATTCTCCACATCCTCTCCAGCATCTATAGTCTCCTGATTTGTTCATTTTGGCCACTCTGACTGGTGTGAGGTGATATCTCAGTGTGGTTTTGATGTGTATTTCCCTGATAAGGAGTGACATTGAGCATCTTTTCATGTGCCTGTTGGCCATCTGGATGTCTTCTTTAGAGAAGTGTCTATTCGTGTTTTCTGCCCATTTCTTTTAAAAAAAATTTTTTTTGAATGTTTATTTATTTTTGAGAGAGAGTGAAAGACAGAGCATGAGTGGAGGAGGGGCAGAGAGAGAGGGAGACACAGAATCCAAAGCAGGCTCCAGGCTCTGAGCGGTCAGCACAGAGCCCGACCAGGGGCTCGAACTCATGAGCCGTGAGATTATGACATGAGCCGTGAGATTATGACCTGAGCCGAAGTCAGACGCTCAACTGACTGAGCCACCCAGGCACCCCTCTGCCCATTTCTTCACTGGATTATTTGGTTTTTGGGTGTGGAGTTTGGTGAGTTCTTTATAGATTTTGGATGCTAGCCCTTTGTCTGATGTGTCATTTGCAAATATCTTTTCCCATTCTGTTGGTTGCCTTTTAGTTTTGTTGATTGTTTCCTTTGCAGTGCAGAAGCTTCTTATCTTCATGAGGTCGCAATAGTTCATTTTTGCTTTTAATTCCCTTGCCTTTGGAGATGTGTCAAGTAAGAAATTGCTGCGGCTGAGGTCAGAGAGGTTTTTTCCTGCTTTCTCTTCTAGGGTTTTGATGGTTTCCTGTCTCACATTCAGATCCTTTATCCATTTTGAGTTTATTTTTGTGAATGGTGTAAGAAAGTGGGTTAGTTTCATTCTTCTGCATGTTGCTGTCCAGTTGTCCCAGCACCATTTGTTAAAGAGACTGTCTTTTTTCCATGGGATATTCTTTCCTGCTTTGTCAAAGATTAGCTGGCCATACTTTTGTGGGTCTAGTTCTGGGGTTTCTATTCTATTCCATTGGTCTATGTGTCTGTTTTTGTGCCAATACCATTCTGTCTTGATGATTACAGCTTTGTAGTAGAGGCTAAAGTCTGGGCTTGTGATGCCTCCTGCTTTGGTCTTCTTCTTCAATATTACTTTGGCTATTCAGGGTCTTTTGTGGTTCCATACAAATTTTAGGATTGCTTCAAGAAGAATGCTGGTGCAATTTTGATTGGGATTGCATTGAATGTGTAGATAGCTTTGGGTAGTATTGACATTTTAACAATATTTATTCTTCCAGTCCATGAGCACGGAATGTTTTTCCATTTCTTTGTATCTTCTTCAATTTCCTTCATAAGCTTTCTATAGTTTTCAGCACACACATCTTTTACTTCTTTGGTTAGGTTTATTCCTAGGTATTTTACGATTCTTGATGCAATTGTGAATGGGATCAGTTTTTTTATTTGTCTTTCTGTTGCTTCATTATTAGTGTATAAGAATGCAACTGATTTCTGTACATTGATTTTGTATCCTGCAACTTTGCTGAATTCATGTATCAGTTCTAGCAGACTTTTGGTGGAGTCTGTCAGGTTTTCTGTGTATAATATCATGTCATCTGCAAAAAGTGAGAGCTTGACTTCATCTTTGCCAATTTTGATGCCTTTGATTTCCTTTTGTTGTCTGATTGCTGATGCTAGCACTTCCAACAGTATGTTAAACAACAGCGGTGAGAGCGGGCATCCCTGTCGTGTTCCTGATCTCAGGGAAAAAGCTCTCAGTTTTTCCCCATTGAGGATGATATTAGCTGTGGGCTTTTCTTAAATGGCTTTTATGATGTGTAAGTATGTTCCTTCTATCCAGACTTTCTTGAGGGTTTTTATTAAGAAAGGATGCTGAATTTTGTCAAATGCTTTTTCTGCATCCATTGACAGGATCATATGGTTCTTTTCTTTTATTAATGTGATGTATTACATTGATTGATTTGCGAGTGTTGAACCAGCCCTGCAGCCCAGGAATGAATCCCACTTGATCATGGTGAATAATTCTTTTTATATGCTGTTGAATTCAATTTGCTAGTATCTTATTGAGAATTTTTGCATCCATATTCATCAAGGATATTGGCCTGTAGTTCTCTTTTTTGCTGGGTCTCTGTTTCGTTTAGGAATCAAAGTAATGCCGGCTTCATAGAATGAGTCTGAAAGTTTTCCTTCCCTTTCTATTTTTGGAAAAGCTTGAGAAGGATAGGTATTATCTCTGCTTTAAATGTCTGGTAGAATTCCCCTGGGAAGCCATCTGGTCCTGGACTCTTACTTGTTGGGAGATTTTTGATAATCGATTCAATTTCTTCGCTGGTTATGGGTCTGTTCAAGTTTTCTGTTTCTTCCTGTTTGAGTTTTGGAAGTGCGTGGGTGCTTAGGAATTTGTCCATTTCTTCCAGGTTGTCCAGTTTGTCAGCATATAATTTTTCATAGTATTCCCTAATAATTGCTTGTATTTCTGAGGGATTGGTTGTAATAATTCCATTTTCATTCATGATTTTATCTATTTGGGTCATCTCCCTTTTCTTTTTCAGGTTGGCTTAGCTATTTTAAAGAGCAGTTTATTATTAACTTAGCATTTATAGTGTGAATCCTGACTGACTGTGTATTGTAACACAGTAGTTCTCAGATACTTTTGGCCTAGGACCCTTTACATTCTCATGGGTTGAATACTCCAAAGAGCTTTTGTTTATGTGGGTTTATATTATTAATTAAAAAAAAAATCAACACTTTTGGTTTCAGCTCTGACATGCCAAGAGTTTAGAATTCATCACAACTGTCTTTATCATAAGAGAAAAGCTGTTTCAGCTGAAAATCAATGACTTTAAAAAAATCTACCAGATAATTGAGGTCACAGGGCAAACAAAGAGCCACTCTGAAAACTGGAAAGAGGTAAATGCAGAAAATCACACTTGAGATTTGCTTATCAGGGACAGAATCTTCTGGAGGCAGTAACTTGTAGGAACACTTAAATGGTCATTAATAAATTGCTGGAAGCCAAGTGTGGACTAGCTAGCTAGGAGATGGAAACTCCTGAGAGCCCACATTTAGGAGGTCCCATACTTTTATGGGTTTTACTTCCAGGAACCCCACCATATTTACACAGTGAAGATTGGAGAAGAATCCCCTCAGGCTTTCTGCAGTGGGGAGGGGAAAGTAACCATTTGGAAATACAGCCCACAGTATTCCTTAAAAAAAAAAAAAAAAAATTATGTTTATTTATTTTTGAGAGAGAGAGAGACAGTACATAAGTGGGGGAGGGTCACAGAGAGAGGGAGACACAGAATCTGAAGCAGACTCCAGGCTCCAAGCTGTCAACACAGAGCCTGACTCAAACCTATGAACCGTGAGATTATGACCTGAGCTGAAGTCAGAGGCTTAACTGACCTAGTCACCCAGATGCTCCAGCCCACAGTATTCTTAACAAAGGTGTACCCTCAGGGGAAACCACCAGAGTCTTTTGTGACTACGGGATGAGCAATTAGACTACTCTGACCCCTTTAGCCTTCCAGTCAGCAAGTAGGGGCAGGGGGGAAAAAAAAAGACATTTTTGATGGTGACAGGCTAGGGACTCAGGTATGCTAAAAATAGATTTAGTCATAAGATTCTGGAATGCCTTCCTTCCCCAGTGCCTTACCAATATTAATAGGGCTTCAGTATAAAAACAGATGACAGTTGAAAGAGTAGGATGCACACTATTTTAAAAGAGTTTCTAGGGAAACCAAAGACGGGGGTGGGGGAACAAAAGCAAGAATACTGGAGGAAATTGAAGCCTCTGACACCTATAGTTACAGCAAATGTTAAACATAGCCTAACTTAACCAGATTAACATAAAACTCCACACTAACAACCTGATTACTTCAGTTCCTATACATTTCTCCAGATACATTATGTCTGGTTTTCAGCAAAACAATGCGTGCTAAAAGGTAAGAAAAACTTAGGCTGAAAAGACAAAGCAAGCATTAGAACCAGTCTTACACAGACACAGATTTGGGAATTAATCAGGGAATTAACTGGCATGTGTAGATTGTATACTATAGTAACATGCACTGCTAGAAGAGGATTTCAGTTTGGAAGATCCTTCCTATTTAGGGCAAAACCTGACTCTTCTCATGGCAGTTGCCAGAACCATAGCAAGGTCCTCAGCTGAGCAGGAGTCTGAGGGTAAAGATGAAGATCCTGGGAGCAGAGCAGGAGCTGTGGAAGAGGTCTGGAGATGGAACCTGGGCCAAGTAAGGGGGTGCTCACAGGCTTATTCCAGTAGCCTGGAACCTGGGCTGCTTTCTGCCACAGATGTGCAATTTACAAGTAGCAGGGTGTTTGCAACCACCTGCCCCAGGCAAGAGCCACAGGATGGGCACTTGGCAAAGTAAGGGGTCTGGGTGAAAGTCCTTGTGGGTGTGAATGATGAAGAATTTGCCAGGAAAACAAACCCTGTAACCTGGATCACATCACAAAGTTCAACTCCTGGATTCTGCATACAGCCACCGCCTACTTTTTGCCATCTGGAACACACGGCCCCTCCCACCACTCTGAGAGTGCACAGGCATGCTCACAAGAGGGGCAGAGGAAGAGGGAGAGAGCCTGCCATGGGGCTTGACACTGGGCTTGATCCCATGATCTTGAGATCATGACCTGAGCCAAAATCAAGAGCCAGACACTGAACTGACTGAGCCACCCACCTGCCCCACTCTCAGTACTCCTGACCAATCACTACATGTGAATTGCCAATGAGCACTTAGGATGAAAATATTAACAATAACCAGGCCCTTCCCTAAATGAAATGCAACCGGTTTGCATATCTTTCAGCTCCGAGCCAAAATCAAAGCCTCTGGATGATAGGTTTAGTGGGCACTGTGAATGGGGCACACATCATTTCAGAGGGTTGCAGAAAGGTTGAGGGGGTAGAAGGGCATTGGACCTGGGAGGAGGGGGCTGGAGGGATAGATCACAGAACCAGGCCTTAGTTCCTGCCCTGCCAGTGACTTGCTAGGGGACCTAAGGGAGTCACTTCTGCTCTCTGTGCTTCAGTTTCCTCATCTGTCCAAGTCTTAGTCATTGTCTTCTGGCCATCTCCAGTGAAGATCAGAAAAATACTGCTAAAACATATTGGAAGTAATAAGGTCAGTAGCTTAATGTTTCTGACTAATAAGTAATGAGTAAAATATTATATTTTAATGTTTATTTATTTATTTTGAGAGAGTGGGAGAGGGACAGAGAGGGAGAGAGAATCCCAAGCAGACTCCACACTGTCAGTGCAGAGCCCAACATGGGGCTCGATCTCATGAAAGTGGGGTCATGACTTGAGCCAAAATCAAGAGTTGGACGCCCAATTGATTGAGCCACCCAGGAGCCCCTAAAATATTCTGAACAATAAATGAAATAATAATGCTCATGGTTTACTGTTTTGTCCGAATTTATTGCTCTGTCTGAATTTAGAGGTTTAGATCAGGCAAGTTGTTATCAGATTGACAAAATTCATATTTGGGTCATTGCCCATGAAATGTGTCAGCACCTAGTGGACTCTAAGCCCTCTGTTTGATATTGGGGATCCTGAGTTTCTGCCCGGTGAAACATACCTTGATACAAGGCAAATTTTCAATGTACAGACTCCTCAAACGGCAACTAAGTAACCGCAGGAATAAAAGGAAACCAAGAAATGAAGTGGTCATCTCTGTAGGGAAGGTCTACATAACTTGTCTATTTAATCATGACTAAGCTCATTCGAGAACATGTCCCTCGGAATAGTTGCTGCTTCGATGGAGGGCATAGAAAAGAAGCTTGGAAAAAAACATTTTTGTAAGATAAAAATCAGAAAAACACCCCACAGTTAATTCAACTCCAGAGTATTGGGTTCAGTGAGAGTGAACATAGTAGGTTCCTGTACTCAAGACAAATGTCTGTTCAGAGTTAAAACAGGAACTGGAAATCCTTATGGCAAATGAAACTCAAATTAAAATTTTTATGTTTATTTTTGAGAGACAGAGCATGAGCAGCGGAGGGGCAGACACAGAATCCAAGCAGGCTCCAGGCTCTGAGTGGTCAGCACAGAGCCTGACGTGGGGCTTGAACTCACGAGCTATGAGCTCATGACCTAAACTGAAGTCGGATGCTTAACTGACTGAGCCACCTAGCGCCCCTGGAATTCAAATTTTTAGAGAGGTACAAGCATGTGTCATGGATACAGAGGAAAACGAGCAATTAACATGGGAGACAGATGGGAAGCAGTGAAGAATTTACCGAGGATGTTGCATTGAGTAAAGCCCTGCAGGGTTAGTATTATGGCAGATAGAGGAGGAAAGGGACTGGGAGAGCCATCTAGTCAAGGCTCAGTGGCATGAAAATGCATGGCGTATGGGGAAATGCAGTGGGAGATGAAGCTGGAGAGATAGACTGTGTGGAAAGGTGGACAGGGCCCCATCTAAGATGACACGTGAAGTGCCTGGGACACAAGATTTAAGGAGGCATTCACTTTCAGAGGCAGACAAGTGCAGGATTGGCACAGTGACTATGGCCATTAAGTAGAGGTTTGATTTCACCATCTCCCATATAAGCATTGTCAACAATAGCTAAACAGAGCACAAATGTCCATTGACTGATGAAAAGATAAAGAAGATATGGTGTGTGTAAAGAATGAAATCTTGCCATTTGCAGCAATGTGGCTGGAGGTAGAATGTGAAATAAGTCAACCAGAGAAAGACAAATAACATGATTTAGCTTGTGGAATTTAAGAAACAAAACAGATGAACGTGTGGTTGGGTGGGATGGGAGGGGGGTGGGAAGAAGAAAGGGAAACAAACTGCAAGAGACTCCTGATAATAGAGAACAAACAGGGTTGATGGAGGGAGGTGGGTGAGAGATAGACTAGATGGGTGATGGGTATTAAAGAGGGCACTTGTGATGAGCACTGGGTGTTGTGTGTAAGTGATGAGTCACTGAATTCTACTTCTGAAACCAGTATTGTACTGTATGTTAACTAACTAAAATATAAAAATAAAAACAACAAAACCCCAAATCTTCCATACGAGGGACTTCTGCTTCTGGGAAGATGGAGTAGGTGTACTTTTATGCTTTCTACCAAGTGTGACTAAAAATCCTGGACGTTATGTATAAAACAAACACAAGGCCTTGACAGGTGGAGAGAAGAAAACAGACAAGTTAGGAAACTTGAAATCCAAGGAACATGGTGGTGAGCTCTCTGGGTTTTGTTACTGCCTCATATTTCCAGACTTGGAGGTGAAGAAGCAGCAACCTGGAAACACCAATGGGTGCAGACAAAAACAAACACAAAAACAAAAAAAATACAAAAACAAACAACAAGCCAACAAACCAAAAAAGCAAAACCCTGTTGTCTCTAGCCAAAGGACCAAAAAAAAAAAAAAAAAAAAAAAAAAAAGGGGGAGGGGGGAGCCTGACAAGACAGGGAGCCTGTATTCCAGCCAAATATCCCAGAAAAAAACTGTGGTTCACCTCCAGCCCCCCTCCCCAGTAAAGACTTAGGCTAGACTTTCACTCTCACCAGGCTATAAAGTATTGTCCCAAATCACCTCTTCCTGCCAGACTAGTGTCAGAGAACACTGGGTGATAACACCCCCATCGTGGAGATCTTGGGAAGTGTGAACTTTTCGTTTTGACCCAGTGATAATGAGGCACCATTCCGCTTAATTGCTGGGGTAGTATCAGAGAAGGCTTACTGGAAATTCAGGACTTTCACCTCCTGAATAAGACCACCTCCACTGCGGTATCAGTGGAGACCAAAACATGAGGGGATTTTTCTGTGGTCTTCACAGATCTAGTTGATCTCCTTGAGGTAAAATTCATGAAAGTGGCTCCCCTCCCAGATGAAACTTGGGACCCCAAGAATTTGTTTCTTCCATGCTGGTCCTCATTCAGCCTCCAGCAATTTATCAATTACCATTTAAAAATTCCTGTCAGTTGCTGACTCTAGCAGTGGCTTCTGCTTCTGAGAAGCTGTGATTCTCTATATTCACCAGTCTCTTCAGTTTTGGGGTGTCTATTTGCCCTGTGACTTCAGTTCACTGGTTGACCTAGGAAGACATTATGATTATCAATTTGTTCAGCTTTTTTCTTATTTTGAGGATGGCAACTCCCAAGCTTTTTACATGTTCTGGTGGAACAGGAATTTCTGTGTTGATTTTTATTCATCCTTTTTTTTTTCTGTTCCTCAGACTGGATATTCTCAATTGACCTATCTTTGAGCTCACTGATTATTTCTTCTGCCTCCTCAGATCTGCTGTTAAGCTCTTCTCATGAATTTTTCTCAGTTACGCTTTCCAACTGAAATTTCTGTTTGACTCTTTACTAATTTCTCTCTTTGTTGATACTCTCCATCACAGTCATTATTGTCATACTTTAGTTCTTTAGACATGGATTCCTTTGAAAATATTTAAAATAGTTGATTTAAAACCTGTGTCTAGTAGGGCCAATGTCTGGGCTTCCTAAGGAAAGTTTTTTATTAATTACTTCACTTTTATCAGCCATACTTTTGTTTTTTCTTTCCTCCCTTCCTCCCTTCCTCCCTTCCTCCCTTCCTCCCTTCCTCCCTTCCTCCCTTCCTTCCTTCTTCTTTCTTTTCTTTTTTTCTTCTCTCTCTCTTTTTTTTTTTTTTTTTGCATGTCTTGTAGTCTCAATGAAAACTAGACATTTAAAATAATATAACATGGCAACTCTGGAAATCTGATTCTCCCTGCTATCCAGAGTTTGTTTTTGTTTGGTGACTTCTCAACAAATTCTATAAAATCTGTAATCTTTGTTGTATGTGGACACTGAAGTCTCTGTTGATTAGCTTAGTGATCAGCTAATGATTGGACAAAGATTACCTTAAATGCCTGGAACCAGTTAAATCCACTAGTCTTTCATGAGGGGCTCTGTGTGCATGTTGGGGCATGCCTTTGACAATCAGCCAAGCAATTGAAAACTCTGCTATAGCCTTCACTTTTTGCTTGGAAAAAGCCTCAAGGTCAGTCAGAGGTGAATGCTTAGGGCCATCTCATGTCTTTCTTGAGTATGCTCACAGCCTTAGACATGCACACAACCCTACACCTGTGCATGGCTTAGAGTCCCAGGAATATATCAGAGCTTTTCAAAACTCCTATGGACATCTAATTGACCAACTTTTCCTTTAAGCTGTTTGGCTACTCTGTGATTTGCCCCAGATGTTATCCACCTACCTCAGGCAGCCAGGAAGTTAAAACTATTGTCTGTAATTGTTTTTGCCAAAATCCCCTTAGAAGAAGACTTTTTGCACTGGGTGAACTCTTACGTTATGTCAAATAACAGACAGATAGCTTTGCAAGTGAGGATTTTCAGGTAACCAACACACAGGTCAAATAATGACAGTTCTTTGGGAATAAGGCTTTGATAGAGCTTTACCTCTATTTTCCCTTTGGTGGCTGCATTGGAGCCTGGGCAGTTATTTTCAAGGTTGCCATGGAGCTGGAGAGTGAAGGATGGAACAATGCCATAAACCTTGCTGTTTATACTAAGATTCAGTTCTTCTTAAATAAATGTTTCCTGAGCTGCACCAAGCTTTTAATTTTCAGAGTCTGAAAAAGTCAGTTTTTCTGCTTAGATTCCTCATTGCTTTTAGAGAGGAAAGAATTTTCAGAGGTCTTATGCCACTGCGTTTGTTGATAACTCCCCTGCTGTTTGTGATTCCACCCAGGGTTTGGACAAAGCAACAAGGAATAACCCTTCATAGTTAAAATAGTTTCCTCATTTAATTGAACGAGCTTTGTTAGGTGTGAGTACTTCAAAATAATAGAATCCTGATTTATAACAGGCATCCTATTCAAATTACTTTTTGAAATCTTTTTGCCTTAGCCAAGAAGTATAATGTTCCAAAGTCTGTTAACCTATATCTGAGTCCTGTAGAATGACCACAACTATTATTCTATTGTGTTGCCACAACATAAAGTCTACCCAGTCTTCTATAATTGAACTTTTAAATATATGAGTATTTTTTAGATATTAGACTCTCCACACTACCACACTACTGTCATTTTACTTTATTGAAATCCCAGATTTGCTTTTGATTAATGGTCAAGCCCTAAAAGGTTCTCTGAGGGAAGAAAACTTAAAAAGGTGAGACTGAGAGTAAATTATTTAGAATAGAATTTGGACATTCGTCTTGCTGTTGGTCCTAACATATATCTGAACATGGAATGGAATTCAGAACTCTGTGAAAGGGAGTTGGTGTCTGAAGTGTTGATGTCACACAGCCCATGTATGGCCTGACAGGCATAGAAGTTGGAGCTGGACATTGGCTGTGCATTCTGCCAGCTCTCGTGGAGACTATGCAACGAAAAATAAGCTCTTCAAACTTCGTATCTTAATTACTCCTAACAGGGATAATTAGAACTTTCTTTCTCAAATTAAAAGTTTGAGAAATTCCTGATAAGATGTACTGTTCCCTAAAGTTTATATTAATTGTAATTTTGTTTTACTGCCGGCGTTCATCGAGCATGGAAGAGTTAGAAAATAGTAAGTATGGGGGCGCCTGGGTGGCTCAGTCGGTTAAGCATCCAACTTCGGCTCAGGTCATGATCTCGAGGTCTGTGAGTTTGAGCCCCGAGTCGGGCTCTGTGCTGACAGCTCAGAGCCTGGAGCCTGCTTTGGATTCTGTGTCCCCGCCTCTCTCTGCCACTCCCCCACTCATGCTCTGTCTCATTCTGTCTCTCAAAAGTAAATAAATGTTTAAAAAAAATTTTTTTTAAGAAAAAAATAGTATGTTTTGGCAGTTGGATTGTTTATTCTTCAGTCCTTCCTCACTTTCCCCCAGTTTCAGGGAATAAGGTTAAACAAATTGCGTATTCCAGAAAAACTGGATTTCCTGGGAGGATTTAGAAGGAAAAATGGCAGTTGTCAGTGGAAGAATAGAAAACTGTTTTCCTGAAACATGTATCACTTACAAAATGGATTTGTATATGATCAGCATTGTTGAACATAACCTTTTTAAAAGTCATCCCCTTAATCGTTCCCATAGATTTTTTAGCTTGATATCGAGTGAGGACTTAATTCTGAATCTGAAAATGAATGTATCTCAGGAAATCCAGGTATTTGGGACTAAAACCATTTGTATAGCTGCGCATTACTTCCTGTGAAAGGAAGAATGGGACTCTTCCACGTTCTTCTTTCTTTCTGGATTTTGTATTTCAGTCTCCTCTCATTCAAACATAAACCCTTTCCCCCTCTCTGGGCCAGCGTAGGGTCCTAGGCTTTCTGGGAAGACTCATTTTGCATAAGGATCCATGGTTTGGGTTTCATTCTTTTTCCACTAGAGGAAGCTGCTGAGGTCGCTAGGTGGGTGTGTGGGGAGGGAGGCCACATTCACTGCTTGCCTTCGCTTCTCTGCCTAGATAAGTCTACTAAAGTCAACACAATAATTATGTTCAGCATTGCTGGCGGTATCCTGGTGGCCATGCTTGTGCTGATGGCTGTTGTCATCTGTCTTTACTACAAAGTAGCCAACGCATTGAAGTGAGTGATGTGGGTAAGAGTGAAAAATACCCCTTCAAATAGGATACCTGGGGCTCTCTGCTTGAGCAAGGTCATTCCTTGCCCTGTGGCCCCACCCTGGGTGAGGCCAGGAAGGGCAAGTGGGTTGGAAAAGGCAAAGGCAGGTGAGTGTAGAACCTTGGTTTTTTTTCCCCTTCTGGCTTAGGGCTGTGAGCTCATAAGTAGAATGTTCTCGGCTGGGTGGCTGGGTGCTGCTTTGCTTCACCTACCCTCTCAGTGTGACCCTCAGCCAGGTTATTCAGCACGTTGGCCGGGCCCTCCCTCTGTCCCAGACACTGCAGACTGTGGGGGAGGCTCTGACAAGTCTGGGTCTTAGACTCAGACGATAGGCTGAACCTCTCACAGTGTTCTCTCACTCTCTTACCTGCGTTGGGGGACCTCCCACTGTGTTGTCTCATTCACTGTGCTTGGCCTAGGGGACAAGGAGGTGGGCCTGTAGGATTGTGGGGGAGCTGAGCTGTATGAAGATTCTGGGGCACACCCACACAACGGAGTGTAGATCAGACTAAAGATAACTAACTTTGGGAGAGAGGAATCTTCCAATGGGGGAGAGATGGGTCCTCAGAAGCAGTGCTGTTCCCATCCTAGGGAAGTTAAGCCTGTGAGCTAGAAGCTAAGTTCCAGAACCTGGGGGGTGGCCCTCTGTGGCACCTTCCCGATCATGCTCTGCACTTGATGGGCCTGCAGCGGTCCGCTGGGTGACCCACGCTTGTAGTTCACTCTCCCTTATTTGCTGCAACCTGATTTTACATTTCTAACAATCCTAGGACAGGAGGGGGTTAGACAGGAACTTGGGACAGGGCCAGAGAACTCTAGTTTGGGGCTGGTGTCATGCATTTAATTGGCTCCAGCCCTAAACTTCCCAGGTACCCCCGATAATTGTGACAAATGGATGGAGAAGAAAAATTCTAATCCTACACTTTACGTATGTCTTTTCTTAAGATGTTCAAAGGCACCTCTTTGTTTGGCCTTAAAAAATTCACCCCTGGACAAGGTCGCGGCCGCAGCCATCACTGCTGGGTCTTATCCCAACCTCCAATGCTGTGACGAATGTAGCTTGTATGCCGACTTTGATTCCCTGCCACCATGCTTCTGTGACGTAAACGAGGGACTCTGACTTGGGTGGGCACAAAAATCTTCATGTGCAGTCTTTCTTTCTTAGTAGAATGTTTTATTATTCAAGTCAAGTTTTATAATGTTTACATTATGTATTATGTAACATATTTATGTAGTTTTGAATAAATGCAATATTGAAAATAATTCTTTGCCTCTGGTGTTTGTTGTTGTTTGTTATAAATGCACTTAGGGACCCCTGGGTGGCTCAGTTGGTTAAGGTCCGACTTCAGCTCAGGTCATGATCTCACACTTCCTGAGTTCGAGCCCTGCATTGAGCTCTGTGCTGACAGCTCAGAGCCTGGAGCCTGCTTCGGATTCCGTGTCTTTCTCTCCCTCTGCCCTCCCCTGCTTGTGCTATCTCTCAAAAGTAAATAAACATTAAAAAAAAAAAATAAATGCACTTAAATTTGTGTACTAGCCACTTGGTGACTTGGGGCAACTATCTTGTAGTATTATATTGCAGTATAAAGAGAGTTATCGCCAATGTCCAGAAGAAAAATATATATTGATCTTAGAGCGTTTCCAGTTTCCGACTCAGCAGAAATTCCCAGCTGGAGGAGCTCATTTGGCTCTTCTCCTCCCGAGAGTTTCACCCACTCTCATCTAGCTCCTCTCCTGCACAGTTCTGTCACACTGTCCTGAAGGAGGACAACTGTCATCTTGGAGAGAGTGGGAACAAAGCGATGGGACATGTCTGGGTTTAGGTTAGCTTATCTGTGTAATGATGGGGTGGAGCCCAATGGCATCTAAAAGACATTTCAGAAAACCCGAGATTCTCCCTCTGGCATTCTCCAAGCAAATCTTCAGAAGCAGATTCCCTCCCTTCTAGATCCCTTTAACACGGAGTCTTGCTAATTCAGCTGCCAGTGCCTGTAACTGCTGACCGGAACCCCCAGCTGAGTTGGAGAGGCCAGGATTCTCTTGGTCTCAGCAGTAGGACATACTCCTCTCCACTCCTGTTCATCAGCTCCCCTCTGTTCCTGATCTTTCCCCTGTCTAGACCCCTTTTTACTCACAGACTGTCCATCTGAAACTACATTTTGTACTTGTTAACAAAACCCTGGCTTTGTGAGCAGAGCACTCTCTCCAGAGGGCTTGGCTGATGAGGCCATTTCAGCACTCCAGTGGTGGAGAGTTTTGCCAGAAGGGATGTGGGAGCTGAGGCTGCTCTCACAGAGCAGCCATTTGGAATGGCCACGAAAATCCCTGCAGGCTTCAGGATGAGTTTCAGGAGGCAAATTCAAGGCTGCATCTTCCCTGCATCTTGCCCTGAGACTTCCCATCTGGAAATGACCTGTCCCTCTTGAGTTCCTGAAGCACTTTCTCTGCCTCTGTCTGGCATCTCCTGTTCAGGCCTGGTGTTTGGTGTTCACTTGCACTTCGATTTTCTCGTCGCTGGCAAGCTCCTGAGCCCATCCCATTTCCTTCTGAACCTCACCCAATGGGCAGTGCAGTGCCCAGAACCCTGGAGGCCCTGTGCAAGCACGTTCTGTACAGGAATTCCTTGGGAATACATCTGAAGTTCAGGCATCTCAGGGTCCACGAAGGAGGCAGGATGGGGCAAGGGCTCCTGGGACACCCGTCTGGTAGGCAGTAGGGACAGAGCGTACCCTGTGGGCTTCAGAGCTAGATACACTTGGTTCAAATCCAACTCTGCCTTTCAATAGCCATGGGCCATTGGGGAAGTTTCTTAACCTCTCTGAGCCTCGGTTTCCGTGATGTAAATTGAGGGCTTGCAGAGGTGATAGTGAGGATTAAGCAAAATAAGGTATACCAACCCCACAGGCCCTGGAATCCTGGGATCTCATGGTATTGCCAATGGCCTGAACTGCTTGTCTCCTGATTGCTGACCCAGGGCTCCTTCCCCTCTGTCGCAGCCCCCTCCCAGAAGAGTGACCATGGAGCTCTCACACCCAGTGGTGCTGGTTCAGGGAGCTGGGAGATCACGTCCATAGGAGACGGGGATGGTGTTAGTAAGAAAGTAGGGGTAGGAGTGGGGATCTGTGCACAGCTGAGGGTAAGGGGTCCTTAGTGATCAGAAGGGTACCTACCCTATACTGATGCCCCCTGCTCTCACATCAGGATATCCAGTCCCTACCTGGTATGTGGCTGGCCCCAGAATTCTCTGAGCTGACAGGAACTGAGTGGGGCTGTGCCAGGGACCTTGGTGAGTGTCCAAGCTCCTTACTGAGCACAACTTGGTAATGTCACAGGTGCTGGCCTTGCTGCTGTGGCACTGGTATGAAGCCAGATGCCTGGTCCAGGGGCCTAACTAGGAATGGAACCCCTGGGTCACAGTCTAGTACTGTGCCCTGCCCAGGAACCCCAGTGTCCTAGAGCCAAGCAAGGGTCTCTGGGCTGCAGGACAGTGAGAACAACATGGAAAGTTGAGGGCACCTGGGAAGGGTTTCAAGCTATAAGTTCAGTCTGTATCCACCATTACCTCCACAGAGCTGCTGGTCATCGTTTTCCTGCTCAAAAAAGTTTCATCTGAACTTAGAATAAAATCCAAATGCCTCATCTGACCTACACATCCTTCATTATTGGACCATTACCTGCCTCACCTTAACTTACATTCTACTCCCCTCCCCTTTACTCACCTCTGCCACACTGGCCTGCCTTCCCTTATTATGTAGACATGGCCAACTGATTCCCGCCCCGGGGCCTTTGCACTTGCCCATTGTTTTGCCTAAAATGCATCCCTTAAGCCCACATGACACATACATGCCTCTGTCTTTCTGTGTTTGCTCACCTTTCATCTTTCTCAATTGCACCCCAATATCGCATCCTCCCTGCACTCTATCCCATCACCCTGTTTATTATGTTCATAGTACCTCTCACTATTTGTAATTTACTTTGTTTGTTGTCTGTCTCCTCCACTTAGAGAATAAGTTCCATGAGGGCAGGGACTGCGTTTCTCACGTTCAATTATGAATCCCCAGGCCCTAGAGCAGTAGCCAACAAATAATTGTTGAATAAATGAATGAATGAAAACAGGGAAGACCCATATACAAGCTCCTTGTGAGCACAACTTCCTGATGTCACAGGCACTGGCCTTGCCACTGCAGCACCCATCTCACCTTGGACAACAGGATTCCTTTCTGTCATTTGTAAAACAGTGCCAAGGGGACTTTAATTCACCTGCTTCAGCCTCTCTGGACATAACGGTTAGAGTTCCTGAAGCCAAACCTGCACCTGTACTTTCTTTTTGCTCCCCACCCTGTACCAGCTCTTCCTCTCCCTCTGTGTCGGCACCCCGGCAGGCGTCAGAGTGACCTAGCTGGACCCACACTTTGCCCAGGTGCCACCCACCTCCCCCAGCTGATCCTTTGACTTCAATTGGAGGAGAAGAGCGGTGAAGGCTTACGATATCAGCGGTGCTACCTGCTTCGTGATCTGAACAAATAACAGGGCGAAGGAAGGCTCAACTCTAACTCGGTGCCGTGATGAATTACTCAGTGCCTGCTGCGGGCCGGGGGCTGGAGATCCCCTGCGAGGAAGTTTTTAGCTGGGAACTTTCTGTAAGCTTTCCAGGAATGAGCCGGAGAGGGAACACTCAAGTTGGGGCTTGCTGATAATACACCAGTCACACAGCTGCTCCATTCCCACATAAATTTAGTCCTTGGCTGGTCACACTGACACATTTCCCTGAAGGTGGCCAGAGGGCTCATGCAGCCAGCCGGTTATGAAACACCGAGAAGTATAAAAGCCTGCTAGCCCTCTGGGCTGTTTTTCCCCTGACAGAGATGGAGGCTGTGAGCAGGCTTGTCCCCTTGGCCCTTTTCATGGTGCCGTGTTTGGCAGAGTTCAACTGGACCCAGTCTGAAGGTAAGAAACTTGATCCAGTTCTTTTTTTCCCTAACAAAATAGGGAGACTTCCTTCCAAGAGGCCTCTGCCCAAAGTTTTGAAGTTTTCATTATCTAATGGCCGTATTACAGAGAACACTTATTCATATGCTCTTGATGTGATTTCGAATTGGTACTAAGTTTTTTTTCAAGCCCACGTGACAATATACGTAAAAATATTTTTAAAAAAAATCACAAAGAATTTTACCAGGTAATTTTACTACTGAGAAGTAAATACCTCGGAAATAATTATAAAAGTGCGCGCGCGCACACACACACACACACACACACACAAACCACACGGCGCATTTACCCCATTGTAAAAAGCAATGTGAATGTCCCTCATTCATTCTGTAAGTTGTAGATCCACACAAAGGTACGTACTTCGGCAGTTTCTTACAAGTAAGACTGAGCTAGAAGAAAGGTGCCCAGGATCTACCTTAAGAGAGAGAGAGAGAGAGAGAAAAAACTACCTGAAATTTGTGTAATATGATGTTATGTTTAAAATACATACACTTGAGCATTTTTAAAGATCAGGAAGTAGGAAAGGAAAGGTTCTGAAGTATTTACAAGAAGTTTTTAATGGTTATTTTTTTCCTGGATGGGTGGGATTATACACTTTTTTTCTTGGCTTTCTGATGTTTTTTTACTAATAAACATAATAGTAGTTATTGTTGGGGGAAAAAGAAATAAGAGACTACTGTTACAAGGACATAGCTCATCAGTCATAGATAAAAAGAAAATGAGAAGCCCTTGGTTTCTGAGTGGAGTTTTGAACCCTTAGTTGGGTTCCATTCTGAAGTATTTGATTTTTTTATTCACATTCTGTTAGAGTTGCCGCTGCAGCTCCTCCCCTCCTTCCTCCTCTTCCTTCTCTTTAGTAACAGCTTTATTAGGATATAAGCCACATACCATAAAATCCACTCTTCTAAAATGCAAAATTTACCGGTTTCCAGTATAGGCACAGAATTGTGCCACCATGACTACTTTCTAATTTGAGAACATTTTCATCACCTCAGAAAGAAACTCTGCACCCACTGGCTGTTTTTTCCAGTGCTCTCAGCCCAAGACAACCACCAGTCTACTTTCTGTCTCTATAATAGATTTCCCCAATCTGGACATTTCCTATCAATGAAACCCTACAATGTATGTGGTCTTTCACTCAGCTTAATATATACGAGGTTCGGGGCGCCTGGGTGGCGCAGTCGGTTAAGCGTCCGACTTCAGCCAGGTCACGATCTCGCGGTCCGTGAGTTCGAGCCCCGCGTCGGGCTCTGGGCTGATGGCTCAGAGCCTGGAGCCTGTTTCCGATTCTGTGACTCCCTCTCTCTCTGCCCCTCCCCCGTTCATGCTCTGTCTCTCTCTGTCCCAAAAATAAATAAACGTTGAAAAAAAAAAAAATATATATATACGAGGTTCATCCACGCTGTACCGTGGGCCAGCGCTTCATCCTTTTTATTGCTGAGTGATCCTGCGTAGTATGGATGGACCAGATTTTATTTGTTCATCATTTGATGGACATTTGAGTTGTTTCCCCTTGTTGGTTATTTTGGCTAGCGCGGCTGTAAGCATTAGTGTACGTATGTGTTCATTCCTTTTGGAGACATGCCTAGGAGTGGAATTGTTGCGTTATAGGAACTCCCTGTTTCATCTTTTGAGGACTTGTCGGGCCGTTTTCCCAGCAGCCGTCCCATTAGCTTTGCAGGAGGGTTCCAATTTTTCCATATCCTTGTCAAATTCTCGTTTTCTGTTTTCGACTCTAGTTTTGTTTCACATTCTAAACGGTGTGAAGTGGTATCTCACTGTGGTTTTCATTTGCATTTTCCCCGATGACTAATGATGTTGAGGATCTCTTCATGTGGTTATTGGCCTTTATGTCTTCTTTGGAGAAATACCTATTTTGGTCCTTTGTCTTTTATCGGGTTGTCTTTTAATGATTGAGTTGTAGGAGTTCTTTGTATATTGTAGATATAAAGCTTATTTTTAAAACCATCTTTCTGCATGCCCTAATATATTCTTTATTTTTTATGCACCACTTATAGAGGAATCATAAATATTTTCTCTCCAAGGACTCTAAGAGGGGGAAATCAGTTGCTGGTGGCTTACTTTGGAATGAGTTAAATACCATTCACAATCACCTGCATGCTTGTATGGATAGTTCATGTGGGAGGTAGATTCCCAACCCCTCGAGGAGAAGGGCAGGGGCTGCTGACTTTTCTCAGTGCCAACTGTGGTCTCTACCAGGCAAATCTAGCTGCCGGGCCACCGTGGGAGGCACCAGCCAATCGGATGCCCATAGAGCCCTAATCCTGCAACTCAATCCCAATGAGGACTGCACCTGGACACTAGAAAAACCAGAAAACAAAAGCATCAGAATCATTTTTTCCCACTTCCAGTAAGTAGAGGCTTTGCTTTCTAATGAGGGTGGTTGAACTCTGGCCATACCAAGGAGTCTGTGTCGAAAAAAAATCAGCTGCTCTTAGAGGTAGTGGTAACTCCCATGACCGTGGTGATGGTCATAATGGCTGACAGTCACTGACTGATGACTGGGCCCCTGGCTGTGGTCACAGAGGTCCTGTGAGGTTAGTATGAGTATCCCAGGCACAGGGAGATTGAAAACTTGTCTCAGGCCACATAGTGAGTGGAATGACCATAGTTAGTATCCAGCTAGTCTAGTTCCAGGCTCCAGGTCCTGAAACACTAAACTCATGGTTTCAAAGTACGCATTATAATCAGCAGGGGAGCTTCCAGAAAGTCAGATTCCCAGGCTGCACCTCATATAAATCGGTTGGGGGGGGGGGGGGAAGGGCAGGCAACCAGGCAGCAGTGTTTTGTTTTTATTTTAAATTTTTTATTTTGAAATAAATATACACCCACAAGCGTTTTCTAGAAGTGCCCAGGTTATGGCAGTGCGAGGCCAAGCTGAGGACGGGGCGCTGCCCTACCAGACTCTCTCAGGGCTTCGTGAGAACTTCCCCAGTTAATCAGTCCTCTCAACAGCCCTCTGGGGTGGATGCGATCTAATCCCCACTCGGCGGGTAAGAAATCCCAGAGAAGTCACTTCACGTGCCCAGAGTCACGGACCGATACAGGCAGCAGAGGGACCGGATCCCGGCACCCTTGCTCCAGCGCCCCTATGCTCCCCCTCTGCCCGTGGTTCTAAACCGGAGAGTCTCAGAAGCGCGGGAGGGTTTTGCAGAAGCGCGGCTGTGGGACCCTGGGCCCAGATTCTGACCCGGACGGGGGTGGCCGGGGCCCGAGAACGTGCACGGGTAACAACTTCCCAGGTGCTGCTGGTGAGGTCAAGGTGCCACACTTTTGAGACTCGTGGCCCTTCACCAGGGAAGTTGGAATTCACTTGTTTGGCCCTGAAGGAAAAAAAGAAGGGGCGCTTCCTTATTTCCCAGAATTCAAGGGCTATTAATTAAGAATCACATACATTATCCCTGATGGGTCGAGAAAGAGAGGACGGCAGCGGGGCAAGAGCGAGGGAGGGGGGACGAACATTTCCCGTCTTAGACACTTCTGTGTGCCGGGCCTGTGCCGGTGCTCCCTGTTCAGATGATTATAAACCTCCCACAGGATAAGACAAAGGCTGTGATATCCCCATTTGCAGAAGGGAGAGTGAGGTGAAATCCTGAATAGCTCAGCCAAAGTTACGCAGCAGGGAAGGGGCTACGGTGGAAGAATTCAGGTTTGTCTACCCTCGCGGTGTTCCCTCTAAGCCATCTTGCAACTGTGTCAGGATTCGGGGGCCATCCGGAGAGACCCTGTCAGCATGGGCAGAGGACAATGAATCATCCGGGTCTGCCCTGTCCAGTGCAGGGCACGGACCGTCCTTATGGATGAAGACCGGGGGATGTGAGGGAAGGAAGGGGCATCTCAGGAGATGCTACATGTCCCTTACCGTGAGCGAGGCGGCCGTGGAGGAAGAGTCGCTTCCCGTTTCTACGGCCTTGGGTTCCAAATGTCAAAGGGGGTGAATTCTAAATAAGAAGATCCCACCCCACGGTTCGCACTGGGGCACGAGGAACAGGAGAGATGGAGACGGGAAGGAAAGGAGTCCTGGACCCGAGTCCCACCTCCCCCCTGACTGTACAGGATCACTGGCAAAGCAGTTGTGCTTCCTGAGGCCTTTACAGACTGATGGTGTGCGGGTTGATGTTGGGGGACGGGGGAGGGAGGCCGGTCCCGGTATGCAAACCGCCATGCCGAGGTGAATGACTGACTCCACGCCGAACCCCCTGGCCTGGTGGTTCGTCTCCAACCACACATGTGTTCTGTTCACAGGCTGGATCCCAGTGGAGGGTGTAAAAATGAAAACATTAAAGTTTTTGATGGAAACTCTACCAAGGGGTCTCTGCTCGGGAAAGTCTGCAGTAAACATGACTACGTTCCTGTTTTTGAGTCATCATCTGATACGTTAACAGTTCAAATAGTCACCGATTCTGTAAGAATGCAAAGAACTGTCTTCATCTTCTACTACTACTTCTCACCCGGCACCTGTAAGTAAGGACACGTGTATGTCCTCTGCACCTGCGAGCACAGAAGGTCTCCTGCGTGGGTTGTTGTAACCTTGAGTCTGAGTCTGTGCCCTGAGAGCCCGCTGTGTGCGAGAGCAGTGGTTCTCTAACCTGTGTGCGGAAGAATCACCTGGAGAGCTTGTGAAATCAGATTCTGATTCACTGGTTCTGGCATGGAGCCCATGACTTTGCCTTTCTAACCAGCTCCCACGCGAGGCAGATGGACGGGGCTGATCAGACGGCTACGTATTGAGGTGTACTGTGTGACAGACTGAAGCAGACTCTCCAAGTTCACCTGTTTTAAAAAAAATTTTTTTAATGTTTATTTATTTTTGAGAGAGAGAGAGAGCGAGTGGGGGAGGGGCAGAGAGAAGGAGGCACAGAATCTGAAGCAGGCTCCAGGCTCTGAGCTGTCAGCACAGAGCCCGACGCGGGGCTCGAACCCACAAACCGTGTGATCATGATCTGAGCCAAAGTCAGATGGTCAACTGACTGAGCCACCCAGGTGCTCCCAGCCTGTTTTATAATAACCTGAGATCCTTTGAAATGCCTGTTCAGGGACTGCTCCTCCCTCTGGTCTGAACACAACATCTTTGGAGCTATCGAATCTACATGTTTAACACGTCTTCCAGGTGATTCTTTTTTTTAATTTTTTAATGAAAAAAATATATTTATTTATTTATTTTTGAGAGAGTGCATGAGTGAGCAGGGGAGGAGCAGAGAGAAAGGGAGAGACAAAATCCCACGCAGGCTCAATGTGGTCAGTGCAGAGCCCTATGTGGGGCCCGAGCTCACAAATCGTGAGATCATGACCTAAGCTGAAATCAAGAGTCCAATGCTTCACCAACTGAGCTACCTAGGTGCCCCTTCCAGGTAATTCTTGATAAAGAAGGTCATCCAGGGAGCACATGCTGAGAATCTCTTATCTCACATCTGAATCTAAGACTGTCAGGCAGTCTGAGGCTACAAATACATGGTTCTGCATTCACAGCACCCAGATTCCGCTGCAACCCAAAGCAGAATGCCAAGAAACTCTGCAAGTGGGTTCAGGAGCAAAGCTCCACTCTGGTTTGCTTTCTGAGGCCCAGAGTTGAGTATGTCACTCTCCTCTTAAACTGCTGAATCCTTGGTGTGGGCGGATCTCCAGAGTGGAGCAGTCAAGGCTCTCCGAAGCCAGACCCGGGCCACCTTTTCGGGCCTTACCTCTAGCCACTACCTGACCTGCATCCTAGGCTTCAGCCGGCCTACACCATTTTATACCCCCTTAAAAGGAGCCTTCGTGTTGGCTGTCTGTGTTTCACTTGTCCGGCTGCTTGCTTACTTACTGGGGAGGGGAGGGGAGGGACCGAGGGTGTCTTCACGAAGGCTGCATCCAAGCTGAGCTGTGAACCATAGTGTAGGGTAGGGAGAGGTGGGAAGCAGGGGAGGAGGGCTCCCGTGTGCTGGCACCAACAGTCTGAGGAGCCACGGGAGGGAAGGACAGTGAGGAACAGTAGGTCAGGCGGAGGTGGCTGATGAGGCTGGAAAGCTAGGCTGGGGCCAAGTGAGGAAGAGCCTCAGATGTTAGTCCTAAGAGTGTGACATCATTTTCCGTGGCTAAGACCTTAGTGGAGGGTCTCTAAAGCTGGGACAGGTCTTACAGTGTCACTCTGCCCTGCACCAGTGGCCAGAAAATCCAGTGATAAAGAAAGATGAAAATCTCAGTCTGCTGCCAATTCAAAAGAGGGCAATAGAATAAAATTCGGGGGGTCGGGGTGGGGATTGCTTATTGAGCTCAATGCACAGCACAGAAACTAAATGAAGTCTCTCAATGAAGTCTCTCTCGTGATTTATACTCTTGGTCACCCTCACATCCCTTTCAGCTATTCCAAACTGTGGTGGTTACTTGGATGCCTCCGAAGGATCCTTTACCAGCCCCAATTACCCAAATCCACATCCTGCACTGGCTTATTGCGTGTGGCACATACAAGTGGAGAAAGGTTACAAGATAAAATTACACTTCAAAGACATTTTGTAAGTACTGTGGTCCATTTTTCCTGTTGGAGAAAGGCAGCGAGCCCCCCTCTGGCAAATGGGGAACCTGGGGAAGGGAAAAGATCATGTGGACCCCCTCCTAGATGAGCATTATTCGAAGAATGGGTGTATAAAGAAAATACCAGTAAGCGTCTGACTTCAGCTCAGGTCATGATCTCATGGTTTGTGGTTTCAAGCCCCGCGTTGGGCTCTGTGCTGACAGCTCAGAGCCTGGAGCCTGCTTCAGATTCTGTGTCTCCCTCTCCCTCTGCCCCTCCCCACTCGTGCTCTGTCTCTTGGTCTCAAAAATAAATAAAACATTAGGGGCGCCTGGGTGGCGCAGTCGGTGAAGCGTCCAACTTCAGCCAGGTCACGATCTCGCGGTCCATGAGTTCGAGCCCCGCGTCAGGCTCTGGGCTGATGGCTCAGAGCCTGGAGCCTGTTTCCGATTCTGTGTCTCCCTCTCTCTCTGCCCCTCCCCCGTTCATGCTCTGTCTCTCTCTGTCCCAAAAATAAATAAATGTTGAAAAAAAAATTTTTTTTAAAATAAATAAAACATTAAAGACAATTAAAGAAAGCACCAATATTATTGCATTGAAGTAAATGGACTCTTTTTCTGAAGATTCTGAGGTCACACCAGGGATGGGCAAAGCCCCAGGTTTGTCATCATAAGCCTGAGATCCCACCGTAAGGAAAACTCTTGAATCACTTAGGACTGAGACTGTTGAGAATTGAATTTTCACCAGAGGCCCTACTTCTCTAGCATAGAAGTGGACGAATACTGCAGATTTGACTTCATTGCCGTTTATGATGGCTCCTCCACCACCTCTGGCCTGCTTGGACAAGTGTGTGGCTACGTGAAGCCCACCTTTGAATCCTCGTCGGACTCGCTGACTGTTGTGCTATCTACAGATTACGCCAACTCCTACCGAGGCTTCACTGCTTCCTACACTTCAGTTTACGCGGGAAACGTCAACACTAGTAAGTCATACCCCTTAGCTGTTTTGAGCTCTCTGAGGACGGTGCCCGTAGAAACTGCCCTTTAATTCTTAGCCTACCCGTGGCTCCCCTGCTTGCAAGCCTGTCATACATACTTTGGAACATCTTCGTGATCGGAAGCTGGAGGATCAGTTCTGTGCATTGCCTTGTACAAGAGGAAGGGAATGATTTTATTAACTTGAGAAAGGTTTCTGTAGAAAACAGTGACTGTTTTCCTTATTGCCTTCTGTAAAGGCACAATTAAAAATAATAGAGTCACAGATTCAAGTTGCAAAAAAGGTCACGGTGAACGTCATAAGAGGTGGGTCAACCACTCTGCTGTCTCAGGCTTCTGATTATGGTTTAGAGCAAAATGGCTTTGAGTTTTTATTTTTTAAATTAATTTAATTAATTTATTTATTCATTCATTTATTCATTCATTCATTTTATTTATTTTATTATTCTATTTTTTATATGTAATTTATTGTCAGACTGGTTTCCATGCAACACCCAGTGCTCATCCCAACAGATGCCCTCCTCAATGCGCATCACCCACTTTCCCCTCTCCCCCGGCTTTGAGTTTTTTATATACTTCTGTGCGCATAGCTTTTCAAGATCCAAAGTTCAAGGTTGACATAAACATAATCATCCCTGTTTTGTTTTTGTTTTTGTTTTTGTTTTTTCTGAACAGCATCCTTAACTTGCTCCTCAGACAAGATGAGAGTTATCATTAGTAAATCCTACCTGGGATTATTAAAATATAGCGAGAATAACTTACAACTAAATGACCCAACTTGCAGACCAAAGATATCAAATGTGGTGGAATTTTCTATTCCTCTGGATGGATGCGGTACAGTCAAAAAGGTAAAGCGAGACACTGAGCTGGGTTTTGTCACTCGCCAGAGATGTGTTAGATAACGCCATGGTACTTGCTGGTGACTTTAACGAACAACTCCCAAACCTTAGCAGCTTCATGTGTGGTAAGCTTGTGGGGACATATAAGTGCACTCACTCATTTACGCACCAATGCCAAATTGCCACATTCATTATCAGGGTAACTGGAGGGTGGTTATCTTTTCCAAAAGGTGAAGAACTCTGACGACTCACTGCAGAAAGTTCGAACATCTAGATACTGCAGGTGTAAGGGTCTACCAATAATACTTGTACAGAAAATGTCTACATCTCATATTCAGCAAACACCTAGCTGTATTTTTATGATCTTCTTCTTTCCTCTGTAAAGAGAGAAGATAAAAATATCATGCTTTGTTTTAAACATGAAGGACATAAGTTTCGTTCTACCTTTTCTAGAACTTGAAGATCTCAAACATTTGCAACCTGTAGGTCCCTTTAGGATGTATTCCCTAAACTTTTCACTCAGGTCATGAAACAACGATGTCATTGAAAAGAATGGGAGCTACTCCGGGGAATCAATAAGGATGGAAGTAAATCGTTATTTTTTGCTCCACGTGAACAGCTGGACGATTATCTGCGCATCCCTAGGGAAAGCAGTCCGGGGAAACCCTACTGCAGGACTTCTGTCCGCATACACTTGGGAAACCGCCCAGGGAGCCGCACTAACTTAATGCTACTTACGAAAGGCAATACATTGTAGGGTCTCGAGTCTTTCTAGGGCTGGAAATTTGCGTTCAAAATTGTTTTTAACGTAAAAAGTTCTGTCTAATTCCGTATTCCGGTCTCTCTAAGCCAAGCTCTGTCTCTCGTCTCACGTGTTTTCTTCCTACCCAGCATGTTTCTTAAAGAAAGCACATTTGAGCCTTATGGTATTCCAACATGCAAGCTGCTGACTTGCAATTTAAGATGATTGTGTGCCTACCCACACATGCCATGCATATCTATGTTCTAAAATATTATTGGACTTAAAATACAACATTTGAATTCCATCTTGGTCTGCAGGTAGAAGATCATTCAATTACTTACACCAACATAATCACTCTCATTCCGTCCTCCGCATCGGAAGTGATCACCCGCCAGAAACATCTCCAGATTGTTCTGAAGTGTGAAATGGAACGTAATTCTACTGTGGAGATGATGTACATAACAGAAGATGACATAATACAAAATCAAAATGTGCTGGGCAAATATAACACGAGCATGGCTCTTTTTGAATCCAATTCATTTGAAAAGCCTCTGCTGTCACCATATTATGTGGATTTGAACCAAACTCTTTTTGTTCAAGTCAGCATCCACACCTCGGATCCAGATTTGGTGGTTTTTCTTGATACCTGTATTGCCTCTCCCACGTCTGACTTTGCATCCCCAACCTATGACCTCATCAAGAGTGGGTATGTACTGATGGGTGATATGCTTTTCTGAGGATTAATAATAACTTGAATGAAGTAGTATTTTTGTGTATGGTTGTACAATTCCTGTATGCCTGCTGTATAATTGTTTTCTATACTGCTGCCATGGAGTTTAGTAAATTTAATTGTTTTACAAAATACAGTTAGTGTATACTAGTGACAAATACTTTAAGTTAGAGCATTTCTACAGCCACAGCCCATATCCACTAGAATTTTAAGTATGTTTCCCACATATTTGCTGGTAGAAACAAATATATTTTTTGTCAAGATGCTTTGTGGTTTTGTTTTTGCTTCCCCCCCAACCCCCCATGTTGATTATTTTCAACAAAACACCAAAGGATTATTTCATTTGTTCCAGATTTAGAACACAGACCTAATACAATTAGTAAAGTATATGCGGCATTATCAAAAAAAAAAAAAAAAAAAAAAAAAAGGGAAGTTTTCCTTTTTCTGTAAGCTGATGGACTTTATATCAACCCTATTGGCACGTTCAAAGCAAGTGTGTAGAGTAAGGCATTTGAGTTCGAATATATCTGAATTGGTTTTCTAATTAATTCACATAGACTAGGAATTTTATTGCTGGAGGGAACTTTGTCTTACCCAGGAATCAGATCTATAGCCTTAGCTCACTATGGTCTGAGCTAGACATTGTCTTTCTAGAGCAATTTTTGGACCCACAAATTAGTTCAAACAAAACTCTGTATCATTTCTTTTCAATATCAAAAGACTGAACTGTAAATTTTCTAAATGTGCCATAAATTCTGTTCCAGATGTAGTCGAGATGAGACTTGTGAGGTGTATCCGTTTTCTGGACACTATGGAAGATTCCAATTTAATGCCTTTAAATTCTTGAGAAATCTGGGCTCCGTGTATCTACAGTGTAAGATTTTGATATGTGACAGTAGTGACCATCAGTCTCGCTGCAACCAAGGCTGTGTCTCTAGAAGGAAACGAGACATTTCTTCATACAAATGGAAGGCGGATTCTGTCATAGGACCTATTCGTCTGAAAAGGGATCAAAGTGCAAGTGGAAATTCAGGTAAAGAACAAGCTATTTCCTGATCTAAGAACACCTCATGGTTCATTAAATTCTGCTCAATTGTGTTCCTGCTTAAGCATGCACAGTATAGAGATTTATGATATCAGCAGCTAAGTCCTAATAAGCACACAAGATTAATTTTTCTATTAGCTGAAAAAATGTAAACCAGGTACATTTTAAGCATATTATGCACTGATAATGCACTGACCATGATCCCTGTGGCTTTTGAGTATAAATATAACTTTCCCACTTCTTTTTTTTTTTTTTTTTTTTTAATTTTTTTTTTCAACATTTATTTATTTTTGGGACAGAGAGAGACAGAGCATGAACGGGGGAGGAGCAGAGAGAGAGGGAGACACAGAATGGGAAACAGGCTCCAGGCTCTGAGCCATCAGCCCAGAGCCCGATGCGGGGCTCGAACTCACGGACCGCGAGATCGTGACCTGGTTGAAGTCGGACGCTTAACCGACTGCGCCACCCAGGCGCCCCTAACTTTCCCACTTCTAAAACCAACAGTTTCTCTTAGCTTCCTGACTCCTTGTTATAGACAGCATGGCAGATAACAGAATTAAAGCAATGTATTTTAACTCCTATATGAGAAAATCCGATGAACCTGCATCCCACACAACCACCTTTTTGGGAAAAAAAAGCAATTTTTTTCTAAGAGAAAATACTCTATTTTTTTTTTATTTTTTTATATGAAATTTATTGTCAAATTGGTTTCCATACAACACCCAGTGCTCATCCCAAAAGGTGCCCTCCTCAATACCCATCACCCACCCTTTCCTCCCTCCCACCCCCCATCAACCCTCAGTTTGTTCTCAGTTTTTAACAGTCTCTTATGCTTTGGCTGTCTCCCACTCTAACCTCTTTTTTTTTTTTTTTCCTTCCCCTCCCCCATGGGTTCCTGTTAAGTTTCTCAGGATCCACATAAGAGTGAAACCATATGGTATCTGTCTTTCTCTGTATGGCTTATTTCACTTAGCATCACACTCTCCAGTTCCATCCACGTTGCTACAAAAGGCCATAGAAAATACTCTATTTTTAAGATGGACCTACTTCTTTTTTTAAAATGTTTATGTCATTTTTGAGAGAGAGATAAAGAGAGAGAGAGCAGGTGCACATAAGTGAGCACGGAGTCGGGGGTGGGCAGAGAGAGGGAGACAGAGGATCCGAAGCTCGATGCTTGAAGTCACGAACTGTGAGATCGTGACCTGAGCAGAAGTCTGATGCTTAAGCGCTTACCTGACTGAGCCACCCAGGTGCCCCCAGCCCTGCTTCTTTTTAAAGGATTGAAACATGACCCCTGCCAGGTCACAGGAGAATGAGGTGGTGGTGGCCACTCATGGACAAGCCACAACTAAATGGCTTTGGACGGACCACAGTTAAATAAAAACTGCTTATGAGTTTATCTCATGTGAAAATTATCCTGGCATAAAAGAATCTTGTGACCTCTATGTTAATTGTTATTTGAATGGACTATGAAGGAGTAGGATTCTAGTTTGTAGCAAAACATTTCTAAGATAAATGCAAAAGAACACAAAAATTAAATCCAGTAACTTTATAAACACATTCACTAAAGATGATGCATCTGTGGACATTAGTCTGAAATTAGTTGAAAATCTGTGAATGAAAGTTACAGAAATATCGTCCATATTAGAAAGTACCCTTTTCTAGGGAGCCTGGGTGGCTCAGTCGGTTAAGTGTTCTATTCTCGGTTTCGGCTCAGGTCATGATCTCACGGTTTCATGAGTTTGAACCCCCAGTTGGGCTCTGTGCTGACAGTGTGGAGCCTGTTTGGGATTCTCTCTCTCTCTCTCTCTCTCTCTCTCTCTCTCTCTCTCTTTCTTTCTCTCTCTCTCTCTCTCTCTCCCCCCCTCCCTCTCCCTCTCTCTGTCCCTCCCCTGCTCAGGCTGTCTCTGTCTCTCTCAAAATAAATAAATAAAAACTTTTAAAAAAGTACCCTTTTCCTGTTTCAAGAGGAGAAACCAGTTGTTTCTCTATCGATCACATGTATTTTGACAACTATGGGAAATAGTGAGAATCCATAAATGGACCCAAGCTTCTGTTTGACCGAGATGCTTGATTGTCACAAGTTTTTCACTTTATGTCAAGGAAACAAATTAACTACTTAAACAAACGAATGTAAGGGCATCTTGTCCTTTCTAAACAGAAACATAAGCTGATTGAAATATGTGCTCACTGTCGCTGTATGTTGTGTTGGCATTATATACCATGCATGAATTGGTACATAAGATTCATATTTGCGAGGAGGTACACAATTCATGAACATTTTGTAATGCCATAATGTAATACTTTTCTTTAAATGATGTTTATCTTGTTTCCAATTACAGGATTTCAGTATCAAATACATGGAGAAGAAACTCAGAATCAACCTTTCAACAGTCTGCAACTATGTTTATTCATGGCCCTTGCTCTGAATGTAGTGATTGTGGCTACGATCACAGCAAGGCATTTTGTGAAGCAGAGAACAGACTACAAGTACCAGAAGCTGCAGAATATGAACTAACGGGTTCAGCCTTAAGTGAGACATGTTTCTCCTGAACACCAAAGGAAATGGTACCCATTATGAATAAATTAGGGAGAGCCTCATAAGAGTGATGCACAGGTCTTGCTGTCATTGTGGTCAGTGTGCTGCCTTGCAGGGTGGTTGAAATGAGCAAACATTATGTAAGTTAGGTCTCATGATAAAGACCTGAAGCCACCAAAATATTAAATGAATTGAAAGCATCCTTTTTCACAAAGCATTTTCAGTAAATAATTAGGTGAAAGGAAAAAAAAAAGACGTAAGTCTTCAGCATTAGATGTATTTATTTTCTAGATGCAAATGTGTTACCTTTTGAAACATATATGAACGTTATAATTTCTGAAACGAAGTGTGACAAAGAGAATGACCATCTTTTTTATTCATACACCTCACTATTTTAATGTGGAGTCTCAGCATCTTACAACTTAAACACATCTCAGAAAAGGGCTTTGGAAAGAAGACCCTGATTATCATAGGCGAGACTTCTGTGTAGTTTCCAGGTTAACGAAGTAAAACAACAGTTCTCCCATTTCCCATCAAACACCAAAGCCAAACATACCTGTAGCAAGGCGGAGTCAGTTCTGACTTAATATGTTCCTCTCTGCTGTGGCTGAACAAATATTAAAGACCTCAGTGTGAAGTGACTTTACACATACCGAACATCATATTGAATTCTTTGTCTTAGATGCACATTACAACTCTACCTCATCACTCAGTACCACCGTGGTTTGGGTTCTGATCAACATCTAAAGAGGCAACCACATTTCTGAATGCCCAAAGACTTTCCTCCCGTACACATGTATCGGGTACACGGTAATGCCCGGGGAATATACCACGAGTAAGACGCCATCTCTATTCTCATCGAACAAGTTTTTAGGAGCCTGCTGGGTTTCCAGATCCAAATCGAAATGCATCTTCCCCATTTTCTCTTTAATATGTCCACGTGGATCTTCTAAGCACTTCTCCCAAGTGGCCATGCGGTTGGGTGCCCTCCGCATTCCATCAGTATGACAACACAGAGCTACTGCAGAAGTTCTCTTCCAACCTAATGTGAAAACACTCAGAACGTAATCAGAACAGGCAAATCGAATTCAGAAAAACAGAACTTACAACCTGTCTGGGTGCTGGCCCGTCCACCATCTTTCTGTCAGGAACCGATTGATTTTATGCTAGTGGCCAGGCCTGGGGGCTGCTCAGGGCCACACCAGGCACATAGTGTAAGACTAAGACAATTGTCAAATGCCGTGACTCAGTAGACACTGTAAAATTGTATTACCATGCGTCAAAAAACCTTTTGCAGAGCTATTGAGCTATACCAAGGCATTATAGGTATAAAATGATATATATCAGCAAGGGTTTTTCTTCAGGGGAAACTGCAGTAAGGTAATTAAGGGTCCTCGATCTGGAGTTGGTGGCCTGGGTGTTAGCTCTTCCTCTTACTGGTGGGTTACCTTCGGCGGGTTCACCTTCAGCCTTGATCTCCACAATTTAAAACAGAGAAGGTAAAACTGCCCCCCCCCACCCCCCACCCCAGAGTGTTGCAAGGATTAAATGAGAAAATGAGTTGCAGTCAGGGGCTGTCTGTGTTCCACGTGCCACCAGTGGTGATTACCCATGGCCGGCCCCCCAAGTCCTGTCTTAGTACCTGCTTCCTCAGACCCCACCCGGTATTGACTGTCATGGCTCGGATCCCGGAAAACCACTTCTGATAGAGAGTATTGCGCACAGAAGGATTCCTGGGGAGTGTGCTTGTGATCAAGCCCTGAAAGGGGTGAGGGAAGGAGGACCCGGCAGGGGAGTTGGTGAGCGGAGAAGCGGTCACAGCAGAAAGCCCCGTCAACCCCCCCAGGAGTCCTGGGCTGGGCCGGCTCTTCAGAGAGGCCCCAGGCCGAGGCTTGGTGCTCCGGCCATTACATGCCTCCCTTGACCACTCGTGGTTGAAGCCAACGAATGGGGCTGAGGCAGCTGCCTTGAGCCGAGGGAATTCCTGCAGAGCAGTGGGGCCGAGAGCTATCAGCCGCCAACACTCCCGGCAGTTTGAGGAGTGAGTGATCCCATCTGAGGGAGATGTGGGTGTCACACCAGAGCGGTCACTAGACTCACTTCCTAAAAGAGGATTTTCAGAATGTCTCACAGCGCTAAATTCTGACTCCATTACGCTGTATTCAAGACACGTGCCTAACAAGGTATGTCAGCAAGGCTAAGAGCAAATTGGGCAATGGAATATCAGCATGTGCAAACCAGATGGGCAGGGTCACCTCATTACCACTGAGCGGGGTGGAACCCAGGCTGTCCATGTGACCTTGCTGCCTCCCCCTCCCCCCGGAAGGTGGAGTTGCCTTGTTACCTCTGGATGAGGGTTGAGGTCCTGGCTCTACCCAGAGTGGTGTTAAAGGGTGGGGTTGGAAGTCTAGGCTCCCCACCTGGTGTCCGCCTGACCTGGGGGGTGTTGGGGAGGCTCTGGTTACTGCCCACAGGTGACACCACCCTGCGCAGGGGAGGGGAGATGTAAGGATCCTGAGGGCAGGTGAAAGTCTAGGCTCCCCGCTTCACCTTCGTTGGCTAGGCTGGGGGTAGGGCCACAGTTTTACCCATGGTGCGTGGAGCCAGGTGGCTATTGTGTAAAAGTTCTCTGTCTTGCCTGGCTGCTCCTTTACCCGTCCTTTGGCTGGAGACAGCAGACTTCTCTTGGGGCCTTTTTGTCTGTACCCGTTGGTGTTTCTGGGTTGCAGTTTTCTGTGAAGTGCATTTTGATCCAGAAAGCACAGGATGCTTAGCAGTGGCCATGGCTTTTACACTTCAGCGTCCCTAAGAATCACCTGGAATAGTTGTGGAAAGGGCCACTTCCTGGCTTCTGTTAGCTGAGCCACAGACAGAGAGCCTGGCTGGGAAGTTCACTGGCCCCTTATTTATTTATTCTGAAAAGTTCAGTCCTTTCAATGTCGATACTTTTCACGTTAGGCACCTGTTAAAAGTCCTAAGATGCTGAGTTTGGAAGCTCTTAGCCTCTCACTTCCTCAACACATTTGGATAGCTGCAGTTACTGGGCAGATAAGCTTTGGAAAGTAGAAATTCCAGCAGCTCACAGCTTACCTGGAAAACTCCTTAATTCATCTGAAGCCTTTGGGTGAAATCGATGCCCGATGCTAAAATCATGCGACTGAAGATGAAGCCACTGGGTGACAAATGATTAACTTCTGATTTAAAGATACGGTCTTCACCAGACTGACCAGTAATTATGTTTCATCAGCTTCTACTAGGTATAAGCAGGGAACATCATCAAAGTAAACGTCAGTAACCTATTTTTAGCAAGATGGTTGTCGATGAAGGGCACGTTTGAAATGAAACTGAGATGTTCCCCTTTGGAGGCAATGTCTGCCCTTGGGTCACTCGTCAGATTTTCATCTCTTGGGACTTCAGGGTTAGCTCCCAGGCTCCCCCAAACCCTGCCCTCCTCCCCGGGGGACTTGGCCATATTCATCCCATCTCATACTGCTATTTAATGACAATGAAAGGAAAAATCTCTTGGCCTTAAGGACTCATATTTCAAACATTGCTGTTGAATATTTCTTGACAAGCAAAGAAAAAAACAATGGCCACGTCCAAAACTGTCTCTTTAAAGACTGAGCCTAGTGCAGACCTCTTTCTGTGATGATACAAAGAGAGCTTGGATAAAGTGGGTGATGCCCTCCTTTCTCAGGAGGGTGTGGGATATACAAGCCTTTCTTTCTGTACTCTTCAGATTTCCTGTGTACTTTTTAGCTTTCCTATAAAGCTTTGAGGATCTGGGACACGGACTTCAGCAAGCAGTCACGGGTGGTTCGTGTGATTGGGTCTCAGACTCCCATTTGCTGTCAACGTCAAAGCTGTCGCCAAACCCAACAAAGCTGAGGCGCAATTTGTTCCCTTTGAAATGGGCAAAATGAACTTGTTTTGAGTAAGTGATAACAAGTAAATGAGCAAATGACCTGTTTGATTCAACTGATCAGTTATTAGGGTTAGTGATTTCCTGACACTTAGTTTATTTTTCCTAAGACTCTTAGTGAGCTCTGAAAAGAAATTCTCACATCACTCAAGGGACAGAAACAAAAAGATCCACCTACCAGCATCCGAACATTAAGGAGTCAAGTAAAAAAAAAAAATACCTTAAATTGGCAATTTGATACAGAGAGAGAGAACTCTGTTCTTGATAACATTTTGTGCAGTTAAGACAATGATCACGTGCTTGGTAGTGAAGAATTAGAAAACGCAGCATCTCCGGCTGGCAAAGAGAGGGACTGCCTGGAAGTTTAGTAATCAGAGAAGGTTTATTTAGCAACAAACTTCAGAGAGAACTTCTTTAGCAGTTTCACCTGTCGCTGTGTGGACAACTTCTGATTTCTCAAACTTATTACATTGCGGAAGGGAAATAGACTTTGCTTTCTAATAACAGAATCACGTGAAAAGTAGAGAAATCAAACAAGGGTCTTGTTCCGACCCGTCCCTCTGTGGACTTCCAGTGGCCCCACCACTTGGAAATGCTCAGTCCGCTCTTCTGTGGTCTCTTTGGGGTCCACATCCCTCTTACTCCGCTCTGCACAGCCCTGGGAGCAGCGGGAGGAATGGTCCCCCACTTTGCACACGGCGACCTCACACTGCAGATACACCACATCATAGCTGCTGAGAAAGTTGAAGGCATTGAACTTGAACTGGGCCGTGTTCTTCTGGTGGGAGTGGAGGTTGACATAGCTTTTGTCTTTGATGCACCTGATAGAAGAAACCACCCCCAGCCACAAGGATTAACTTAAAGGATGGTGTGAATGCACCCCAACTCGAATAATCAGGCTTAGACTCAGACATATGAAGTCCAAACACACCTCTTCCCACTACCCACTCTTTCTTTTATAAAGAAACTTAAAATACTATTGTGAGTAGAAAAACCACTGTTCCTGACAGGTAACTGTGAGAGAAATACAACAAAAATCAAACAAGGTAATTAAATTCCAGCTAGAGCTGTTGCCTTCTGAAGCTCTGCTCTATTTTGCCCAAAGGGGAAGTTAAAGGTGGTGGTTGTCTTATTTGCAGGTGAATTTCGAGTATTTTAAAATGTGGGGTTTTTGTAGTTTCAAGTTTTTATTTAAATCCCAGTTAGTTACATACAGTGTAATATCAGTTTCAGTGCTCATCACAAGTGCCCTCCTTAATCGCTACTACCCATCTAGCCCATCCCCCGCCCACCTCCCTCCATCAACTTTCAGTTTGTTCTCTATCATTAAGAGTCTGTTTTATGGTTTACCTCTCTGTCCCCCGTCCATCCTATGTTCATCTGTTTCATTTCTTAGATTCCACATGTGAGTGAAATCATATGGCATTTGTCTTTGACTGACTTATTTCACTTAGCCTTATACCCTCTAGCTCTGTCCCTGTCATTGCAAATGGCAGGATTTCATTCCTTTTGATGAATCTTCTTTATCCATTTATCAGTCAATGGACATTTGGGCTCTTTCCAGAATTAGAATGTGTTTTGTAAGCCCTAGTACAACCATGGAAAAAGTTAAGGAAAGAAGTATAAATGATACATCAAGAGAGGAGATAAAATGGAGTAATATAAAATGCTCCACTGAAACCAGAGAAGACAGCAAAAGGAGAATAGGGGTAGAAACAGAGAATAAATGCACCAAATAGAAAATAGTTACCAAGATGGTAGATTTTCATCCAACTATATCAGTAATCACTTTAAATGTGAGTGTTCTAAGTATGACCATTTAGAGATGCAGACTGCCAGAGCAGATAAAACAAAAGCAACAATAACAAAAAACCCCAAGTTCCAACTAATAACTGTCTATGACACCCATCTTAAAGATAAAGACATAGAAAAATTGAAAGCAAAGGAATGGAGAAAGATCTAGCATGCTAATACTAACCAAAAGAAAGCTGGAGTAGCTATATTAATTCGAAACAAAACAGAGTTCAGAGCCAGGACAATGATCAGAGATGAAGAGGAATACTGCATAATGATAAAGAGACCAGCCCTCCAAAAAGACACAACAACCCTTAATGAGTATACATGTAGCAACGGAGCATCAAAATGCGTGAGACAAAAACTAATAGAACTGCAAAGAGAAATCTACAAATCCACGGTGATGGCTGGACACTCTAACAGCCCTCTGTCTGTAATTGACAGAACCAGCAGGCAGAAAATCAGGAAGGATTTAGATGACCTAAAAAGCACCATCAATCAGCTAGACTAACAGCCATCTCCAGACCACTACATCCAACACCAGCAGAACACAACTCTTCTCAAGCCTGCATGGAATATTCACCGAGATAGACCACATTCTGGACCATAACCCACACCTTAGCAAATTTAAAGAAAAGAAATCACACAAAATGTATCTTCAGGTCACAATGGAATGGAACTAGAAATCAAAAACAGAAAGGTTGCTGGAGAACTCCTATTTGGAAATCAAACAACACACTTCAAAGTAACCCGGAGGTAAAAGAAAAAGTCTCCAGAGAAATGTAAAGAATATTTCGAACTAAGTGAAAATGAATATACAATTCACCAAAATCAAATAAATAAATGCACGTGTTGGAAATGAAGAAAGATGTAGAATCCACCTTAGGAAATTAGAAACAGAAGAGCATCTTAAACCTAAACAAGCAGAATTGGGAGAATGTCGGCTGTTAAAATTCTGGCACCAAACTGTGTCTCTCTCCTTGGTCTATTTGCAAAGAGAATGGAAAGGGAAGAGTTTTCTCACTCCGAGACCCAGTGCGGTTCAATGCCACACCTGTGCACCTCCCATGCTATAGGTCATGCCACCCGTGCCCAGTGCTACATCTTGCCCCTCCCCCTGTCTTTTGGAAACAGGTACCACGATGATGCGTCTCATGCGGCTCTCACCACTTTGAAGCTGCCACCAGTAAGTGATAGGGTTTTGTTGTCTTGCACCGGTCACCAATGGCCCATCTCTAAGTGTTTGCTCCTGTTAGGGGGCAAGGGAGCTAGGAAGGCAAACAACATACCCAAGTTCTAACTTGGCAAATTGTTGCTTAATCAAAACAGCCATAGTGAATCTCACCACTATAAGAGTGTAGGCTGAGAAGACGCGCCAGCCCATCAGGGTAGATCAGATGCCTGAGAGCCTGAACCACAAATAGGGAGTGTGACAAAGTCATAAAACACAGAGGGAAGGGAGGCACAGGTATGAAAGGGTGAGATGGGACAGCAGAGTCCAGGACAGCAGGGCCTTTGCTCAAGACTCTTTGGGGATTCAAGGGACGTTGTCCAGGCTTCCTATAACTATTTGTCTCCAGCTGAGATCAGAGGGATGGTAGGGGCCCGACTCTGCCCCTGGGGCATAATGAGGACTATCTTGCACCATGTTACGACTTAGATCTACCAGAGAAGCTACAGGAATGCCACCTGAATATAACAGTCAACCCTAGAAGGCCTTCTATCTATGTTCCTTACCCGTGCCGGATCAAATCGTACTTGACAGTCGTAAAATCACGGGGATCTGGAGAAGCCACACAGGTATCCACAAAGAGCCTCAGGCTGGGGTCGGGGCTCTGGAGCGTGACCTGGAGGAAGACCCCTTTCCTCTGGCTGGCATAGTGTGGCTCCAGGCTGATAGGCGATTCGAGGAAGGATATGGACACATCATAGCCGACGCTCTCCCTTGGGACGTCAGCCCCGGGACTGATGTCAACTGCAGATGGCCCATCCGCCCTGCAGGTGAACTTCAGCTGAGGCACCTTGTGCCGCACGATGACTCGGCCAGGGTGGCCCCGTGTTCGGCTTCTGATGGAGTTGGAGTAGCTGAGGGAGCCGAGACTTTCCTGGGAGGATGAGAGGGGAGGTTCTGGCCAGTGCTCCTGGCTCCCTGACAAGCACCTTCCTACACCAGCAGAGGCCTCTCCACACACCTGCTGGGGCGAGCTGGAGGCAGGGGGCCTCGGGGCTGCCTCCCGTGGTACCTAGTGCCACGGCAGAGTGACGTAGCACTTCAGGGAGCACGCGAGGTGCCCCGGTGTGTGAGCCTGCCCTCCCTTCTTCCCTCCTGTGAGGGCCGAGCTGTGCTGGTATGAGGCGGGGCAGGGGGTCCACGCTGGCTACCCGGCGCTCTCTCCACCCAATTCCTGCACACGTGCCCCCCCTCAGCCCGGGTATTCTCAGCCAGGCATGGACCATGGCCCACTGTGCTTTTCTCCTCTCTTCCAGCCCCTCTCTTCTCTTGGTCCCAGAGGGGTTCTGGCTCCCTGTGAGCTGGGGGCCTGGACCTGCTCGCCTTGAGTCTCAGCTTTGTCCTTCAAATCCAGCAAGACTCGAAGGGCTAAAGGGGTGCTGAAGACTACTGTGCGAGGTGCCATCGCCTCCGGCAGCCTCCTCCCCACAGCCCTGTGTGCCGTCCAGAGACTCAGCCCACCCAGCGACGTGGATTGCAGGAAGCCTCTGCGTGTGTGACTCAGATCCTTGACGTCTGCCTGGGAACCCTCCAAGGACCGCCCTGTCAGCTCAGACCAGGTCTGCCTTTTTATTTATTTACTTATTAAAAAAAAATTTTTTTTAACGTTTATTCGTTTTTTAAGAGACAGAGCGTGAGTGAGGGAGGGGCAGAGGGAGGGGGTCACAGAATCTGAAGCAGGCTCCAGGCTCTGAGCTGTCAGCACAGAGCCCTACGTAGGGCTCGAACTCACCGTGAGATGGTGACCTGAGCCAAAGTCGGACACTCAACCGACTGAGCCACCCAAGTGCCCCCCGCCTTTTTAGACCTTTCCTTTCCTACTCATCCCCCTGCCCCTTCCCAGCCTCCATTATGATATTTTAATACAACAAAGATACTCTTCACGTTCTGCACGCTTTATCCATAAAAACAGACATTTTTTTCTTTGTGCCCCGAAGAAACAGCGTCTCCCTTGTCCCTTGACCTGATGCACAGCTTAGAGGAAAAGCTAAATTCCATTACTGCATGGTCCTGCCCCTTCCAACCTGACCTTGGGCTTCCCGGTGCTGACTCCTCGAGTCTCTTCCTCAAGCGCTCCAAGTTTGCTGCTGCCCGGGGGGCCTCATCACTAGCCCCCCTGCACGGAGCACGCCCCCCGTTCCTTTACCTGGCTCCATCTCCTTATTCAGGCCTCAGCTCCTTGGCCACCCTATTCGAAGTGGCCTTCCTTCCACCCCACATCATCTCCTATTCTCTTCCTTGTTTTGCCATCTTAAGGTCTGTGAAATGATTCTCGTATGTGCATTTGTGCAGTGCCTCCTTCTCGAATGTGAGAGCTGTGGAGCCCGGCCCCTGTCTTGTTGGCCGCTGTGTCCTCAGCACCTAGAAGGTTTGCTTATTCCCTGACTCTGCAGTCACACACAGGACCTTCCTGTGGCAGTGTTTTCGCCGTGGGTGGTCCGGGACTGGCCATCACCCCAAGTGGTTCCTGACCTGCGGTGTCCTCTGGCCCCAGTGCTGTAGGAGCTAGGCCAGCCGGGGCCACAGAGGACACTGCCAGGGTCCTCCCTGATGGCCTAGAAGCTTCCGGGGTGCCTACTGCGCAGACACTGGGGGGCTTCCGGCACGGCCCCTGGGGCAGAAACCTCTGAGGTAAAAACTAGAAGGTTCAGAGCAAAAAGGACCGTGTGCGACCGTGGGTCTGCACAACCAAATAGACAAAATGTGAAGTATGGAGTGAAGCAGTGACTTGGCGTCATGCAGGCTATTGGATGAATCAAACCTCCAACAATGCCAAATGTTTGCTGTTCTGTGTGTCTAAATACTGATACAAAGGAAGAGAGGAATAGCATGGAGACCGTGCTGTGTAACTTGGTACATTGATGGTACATTGTTAGGTATGCTGAGGAAAGTGCGATTTTGTAGTTACGCACTCTTCGCTTGTTTCCTTAACTTCAGTGATGTTGTCTTGTGAAATAAGCTGGTGGTTAAGGAAAATGAGACAGACATACACATTTCATTACACCCAAATGTCTATGCTTTCTAGATTGGGGAATACAGCTAGCTGTCTGGTTAGAATGCAGCTGTCAGATCATTTGTCCTCTCCCATGCCCAGCGCCATAGCGTGCACATAGTAGGTGTGCACTAACGGTGAATAAAGAAGCAAATTGTGGAAAATGCTCAGCTTTGGAGCTAAAAGAACAGCACCCATCATCCATCCATCTATCCATTCATCCATCTGTCTATTTACCCACCCATCAGTCCATCAGCACTCAGCACTTATTACTGTGTATTCCAAATTCAGTACGTACTCTAAATTCCCAAAAGGAAGGAAAATTTCAGACAAATTAGTGAGTGCTCCAGATCTCACTGAATTCAGAAACAAAATCATGGCCGTGCCTTTCTTCTGGCCCTGCCAGGTTTTTAACAGGTGGTTGAATTTTCCAAATCTCTCTCCTTGGCCTCCGTCCACAGAAGGGTACCACCACCCCGTCAGTTTCTTACCTGTCTGACGGTGCCACAGTGACCATAGGGAATGTTGAAGATCAGATAGCGCCCCGTGACGTGGGGACGACACAGCTCATCATTTAAGTGGATGTCCCAGGAGGAGTAGCCCAGCCTCTGGAGATAACCTCGGTCAATGGTGACTTGGAAGAGGTGAGGCAAGCAGGAAAGCCAGGCTGCAGGAGGAGGAGCATGGGGAGAAGCTCACAAAGACGATTTGGTACACTGGACGCGTCGGTCCGGGACATGGGTGCGTGCTTACTTTATAAAGCATGGACGGTACCTTGCGCCCGGGGGCTGCCTCAGCTCCCATCACCCCCCACCCTTGACTTGACTTCCGCTGATTTTATTTATATCCTCTCTTTTCCAAAAAGTCACACCATATCATGGGAGTCTTATACACACAGCACACGTCCCACGTGCCGAGAGTCAGAGCCTCGTCTATAGATTTAGAGAACGGCCCATTTCCCATGTTGAGGACACCCGAGGCTGAACGTACATCTATTTGAGGCAAGGGCGTGGGAGCAAAGAGGGAGGGAGCATAGGTGTTAAGAGGCTTCTTCCCCAGCCTCCTGAAGCCCGGCGAGTAGATAGAGATGTGAGAGATCTCGGTGGAGACACAGAAGCTGGTGCCCCCTCAAAACCCGTTCTCTCTCCCGGGGACAACTGCTGTCTTAGTTCCGCCTTCCCGCAGCTTAGAGGGGAGGGCTTACCGTTGTCTTTGGGTACAGCAGAGGCACCCAGGCCTGGTGAGAAGCAAACGTCAGCCGTGCAATATGGAGGAGGAGGGTATAGGCAGCAGTAGAACATGCAGAGCCGGGAAATGGGCTCATTCTGTTGAGCTACGGAAGCTGGAGCACCATGGCTTGAGAGTACTCCAAGCAATGGGAAGGGAAAGAGGGCCCAGAACCTCCCGATGGAGCAGGAAGGAGGGATCCCGGTGTGCGTGAAGAAGCGTTGAGAGTACGGGTGTCATCAACACCAAGAGAATAGTAAATACAGGGCTTTGCAGATTATAAACACCATCACATGAGTGAATTCGGGCTGGTGTCCCTTCCCATGCACAGGACATGCTCGGAATCTCAGGCCGGGAAGTAGGCAGTTCATAGCCATCGAAGGCCTCCCCAGCACAGAAGCAAGGTGGGACAGTCACCTGTGGCTAGGGTCCTGGCCAGGAAGCACGGCTGGCCAGATTCACTCAACCCCTTCTGATACTTTTGGGCCCAGACCTTTGATCCTTCAGTAGCTGTACCCAATCAACCCTGGTGTATAATCCAAGAATGGAAAACGAATTACCCTTGCCAGTGGGTCCGCCGACAGTAGGAGGCATGGCTGGAACTGTGAGCAGACACAACGAAAGTGAGGGTCTGGAAGATAGGATCCCAAGACCCCAGGGGACTCATACTCTATGGCTCTCTGTGGGACTGTTAGCCTCAGGGGGACTCTGATAGTTTTTCTATTTGTGATCCATTTCTGTGCAAAACAAGAGTAACTCCCACATAAAGATAAGAGCAATAGAGTGATTCTTTGGTTTGCCTGTTAAAAAACTTAAGGATGGAACCGACAAAGGGGGCTCGGACTTGTTCACCAAATCCGAGAATTCCGTAACTCTCTGAGATTTCCCCGGGGTAAATGTAGGACAAATATAAGAAACTACTACTCCACCCCAAACAGGGTCCAGCTATGGAGGCCAGAATGCCAAGAGAGGTATCGGGTGGTAATAAAAAGTACTACAGGAAAGGCAGAGGCCAAATCTTGGGTGAGAGGGACATGCCGGCCGACATTCTGACTTCCGACGGCCAGGTCAGGGTGAAGAAGGGTGTCCACCTACGACTGTGCCCTCACATGCGCCTTTGCTATCCCAGCAGCCGGGGCCTTGGCCTTAGGAACGCGGGCGGAGGAAGAGGGACGGAGCCCCGGGGACAGCCCCGATCACCGACGCGCTGCGGCACCTGCGCAGACCACGCCCGCGTCCTCCCGGTGGTGACAGTTGTGGCGCGTCCAGCCCGAGTGGCCGCAGCGGCCCAGCGCATCCTCAGTGCCCGTGCACCGCACGTCGTCCAGCAGGATGGGCCCCGAGCCCGGGCCGAAGCGGCCGCGCCCCGGGGCGGCGAGCGCGGGGCCACAGTGCAGCAGGCGACACACGACGCGGGCGTCCCTGATGTCCCAGTGGTCGTCGCACACCGTGCCCCACACGTCCTGGTGGCGGACCTCGACCCGGCCCTCGCAGCGGCTGCGCCCGCCCGCCAGGCGCAGGGGAGGGTCTGCAGGGGGAGAGAGAGAATGAAACAGGGGGTCGCGGGGGTGACAGGTGCGACAGCTGCCCTCCGTTGCTCCGTGCATGTCATTTGCAGTGGAAGAGATGACGCTGCGGGGAGCTTCACCACGCCAGGCGGTGCTGCCTTCTGTCTCTCGCTCCCTCCTTCCCGTCCCCCCACCCCCTGCACTCTCTCATAGAAAAGTCAAACCTGAATTAACTGAAGGCCGCAGACAATGGCGGATATTGTCAGCCTAGTTGCCCAGACACGTGAGAATGTAATGGTCACACAAAAGTACCAAGACCCCAAAGAAAACAAAATGGCAAACCCCTCAAATCTTTGGAGTAAAATTATTGAGGCACTGCTGTGGCTTAGCAAACAACATCTGTCCAGTGAAATTCCTTTTACTCTGGATGAATAACAGCCAACCCTTGAACTGCACAAAGTGTATTGTGTGGCCTGGCTGTTCCACTCGCAGGTGTTTGCTCAAGATAAAGGAAACAGATGTGCGTCGGAAGATTTGTGCGTAGCAGATTTCTCCACCATCCACACATGTCCACCAGCGGGAGAGGGGAATGAATAAATTGCTGACTACCCACACAGTGGAATATTACTAAGCAATAAAAAGGAACGAAATGCCAATGTAAGGAACCATATAGACAAATCTCAAAAACAATTTGTTAAGCAAAAGAAAGCAGACGCAGAAGAGCACGTATTATTTGATCCCGTTGATATGCGATTCTAGAAAAACAAATCTGACCTACAGTGGCAGAAAGGAGACCAGTGGTCGGTCGCCTGGGGGATTTGCTGCAGAGGGACCTGAAGGAACTTTTGGGGGTGATGGGAATGTTCTAGATCTTGATTCCGGTGGTGGTGGTGGTGGTGGTGGTGGTGGTTACATAGTTGTATACATTAGAAAAACCTATAGATGTTTGCAACTTACTGTGTATCATTATAAGTCAAAAAAAGGTGACTTAAAGAAGTAAAAGTAATTTTAAAAATCTAGAGTGTTAGTGGTTCCATACCCATAGATGTGTGTAAAATGATTTGTCTTCATATAAGAGGGGTTGCTAGCAACTGTTTTCCAACTTCCTGCTCTGTTTGGCCCATAGAAGATGCTTAGTGAATGTTAATAAATACCACTGGCTGTGGTTTCTCTGTGACTGCAGTGTCCTAGTTTAAGATAGTTGCTCTCTCCTTATGCAATTGGTTGCTGTGATACTGGAGCAAGATAACTATGCCTGGCTGAACTAGGAATAAAGGCAAGTATCTTTTGGGTCAGGCCTCAGGAAGTGAATTTGGGTCTCCTGCCCCACAAAGGTATGTGTAGACATAGACATAGACATATACATTTGCATATATACTTACATATGCATATATATTTACATACACATTTACATACACATATATGTCTATTACTCATAAAAGGTTTCTGTAAGGGGCAGGAACTTTGAAAAAAAAAAAAAAGAATTACGATCCTAACAGTACTGATAATGATTTGATAATTTAAGTGCTTAGGAACAAACAAAAATTACCAGGCAAAGGGATCATGTCTTCACCAGTTGAAATTGTAACTGTAAAAAAAGAAAACCTGAGCTTAAAAAAAACACATGTCCTCAAAGTCACATATTTATATTCAAAGCTGAAAAAGACCCACACATTTTCTGGAGGTTCAGAGACTAATAGTTTTGTTTGAGTTTCTGCTTAGGTTTAGGTGCAGAAATACCATCCACCAAGTTTTATTTTTTTTTTATCAAAATGTAACAAGTGGTGCTTATACTCCAAAAGGAAAATAATTTGCTGAATGGTCACAAAAGAAGCCTTATAAATATACTAAATTTTTATAGGAAAAATATAAAAGTATTAGATTTCGTAGGAAAAATGTTTATAGGGGCTGAAAATGAAATGGAGAAAACCCATCAGATTTCTCAGAAATGTTTTTTGATAAGAGAAAGATCAGGGCTCCTGGGTGGCTCAGTCAGTTAAGTGGCTCAGGTCATGATCTCACAGTTCATGATTTTGAACCCCACGGTTCATTCACATCGGGCTCTCCGCTGTCAATGTGGGGCCCGCTTCAGATGCTCTGTCCCCCTCTCTCTCTGCCCCTGCTCCTCTCACTCTCTCTCTCTCTCTCTCACAAAAATAAATAAACTTAAAAAAATATTAAAAAACCAGAAAGATAATATTTGAGAGGTGTAATTCCATATGAAAATATACAGAGAGAAGCAAGGTAGAAAAAGTAACAATGGATTTTATGATAGAATATGGTTGTATAAATAACTATGAGACGAAGAGTTAATCTAGCAACAGGCATATGAGCTTTACCAGGTGATGATGTCGCTTTTGTTGAAATCAGATGTATGGCTGCCGAAACAAAAGAGAGAGATTTTTTTTCCGGTGAAAAGAAAGCATTAAGATTGGATGTCGTTGAAATTTTATGCAGTGGACTGCAAGCTTATGAAAACAAGGCTGATCCATAAGCTGTATATAGTACAATCCACCTGCTTATTTATCTTGTGGACTCACACATCCAGGAGTGAAATGATATATGAGCGGTTGGCATTTTGCAGGACAGATGAATAAATCCCATTTAGAGCGTCCAGGATGTGTCGTATAATTCACACCTCAAATCCCTACAGCAGCTGCTCCAGGGAAGTATCATCAGTGTGTCAGAGATGAGGAAGTTGAGACCCAGAGGGCTTGTATGACATGCCCGGGGCATCCTCAGTTCTGACCTGGGAGGCCCCGAAGCATAACCCTTTCCGCAACACTCTGCCTTCCGGGAGCATGAAATGTGGGAGTCGCATTCACTCTGCCTGCTCTGGGGTGAAGGGGGATGCGGGGGAAGGAAGGGAATGGTCTGATGGTTACCACATCTGCCCTCACACTCCCAGGGGCAGGAAGTGATTGTGCTGTCACGCTTTTGTAAAGATGTGTGATGCCAATTAATCTGCATGAAAAGCAGCCCAGTTCCCGTGAAACCGGGTCTGCAAAGAAAAACTCATCTCATGTGAGGTCAAGAGTCAGTGAGAAGTATGAGTGAAGGACTCTTCTGCCAAAAGTGAGGTCATGATGAGGGCAGGGAAAGGAGGAAGTGAGGAAGGGAGGGATGGAAGGAGGCAGGGAGAACTCTCCCTAAGTGGAAGCCAGAGGGAAGTCCTGAGCTTGGCTTCACTGCCTTTTGCACCATTATGCCTTCAAAGTAACCAGGACTTGAAAAGAAAGGAAACAGAACAAAAGAAAGCGATAGGCCTTGCTACTCAGGAGGTCAGCGTCAGACGGATCGAATGGAGTCACACAGGCAGATTCATCGGCAAAGACTGGGAGCAGAAAGGACCTTGGCTGGGAGCTGGGATCCCCAGCTTGCTCAATGACTGCTGTGGACTCAGTTATGTCCCCTCAAAATTCACGTGTCAAAGCCCTAACCCCCAGTGTAGCTGTATTTGGAGATGGGGCCACTGAGGAAGTAGTCAAGGTTAAGTGAGGTCATAAGGGGAGGCCCTGATCTGATAGGATTAGCGTCCTTATAAGAAGACACATCAGAGCTCCCATTCTCTCCCTCTCTCTCTGTCTCTCTCCCCCTCAGGGAGCACACACTGGGGAAGGGAAGGCCCTGTGAGCGCACAGCGAGAAGGTGGCCATCTTCAACCCAAGGGAAGACCCTCACCAGACGCCGACCCTGCCGGCACCTTGATCTCGGACTTCTAGAACTGTGGGAAGTAAGTCTTTGCTGTTTAAGCCGCACGGTCTGTGGTATTCAGTTATGGCTGCCTGAGCTAGGACAGTGGCAAGTGTCCTCCTTCTCAGGGCCTCCTTTTCCTCCAAAGCGAGAGTAGTGGTTTAGCATTTTACTCCTCGAGGGCGGTCGCTGACCGGCAGCATCGGCAGCATCGTCTGGGAGCCCCTGAGAAATGCAGAATCCAGACTCCACCCTGGAGCCACTGAATCCGAATCTGTGTTTTAACAAGTTCTTCAGGCCACTCACGTGCACGTCAACATTTGAGGTTTGTTGCCATGGGTCATCTCTAAGGTATCCTCCAGGGTTGACCCTTGACGCCCTTTTATCCTAGTCATCTCGTCCTCACATCTGCCTTCACCGTGTTTGGAATCAGAGCCACTTTTGGGGTAGCGGTCTGGAGCTTCCCTACCACCCCCAACCCCCCATCTCCCCTGACCTCTCCTGGGCAAAACAGGAAGTGTTTCCTCTGGGTGTGTAAGTCCTGCTGGGCTGGGGTTTCTCAGGAAGTCATTCACGAGGGCTGCCGCAAAGAGCAGAGAGCGTACCTGGTGAAGAGGTCTCCTCTTCCCGAGTGGGACTTGTGTCTGCAACCGAAGAAGAGTGAAAAGAAAATAGAATGTTTTGGTTGGAACAACAGTGTGGTAGAAAGTGGAATCGTGTACGGGGAGAGCCAACACGATCACAGTCCAGTTGTCTCGCATTTGCGTGTGCCGGGTGGGTCAAAGCCTCACCTGTAACACAACACACACCACCGAGCAAGTGGAGTGTGGAGCCCCCGCCCTCGCCTCCCATGGGCCAGGGCGACAATGAGAGGGCGTTCCCCAGTGTAGGGACCACTCTGTGTCTACGGATGTATGAACCGAACACGAAGCTGGGACTTGGGGGCTTATACCACGGGCAAAATGTTCGGTACACAGGTTCATTTGTCCAACAGAAAGAAGGAGAGTTGGTCACATTTAACTTAAGAAATGTGACAGGCAGAAAACATTACCAGAGGGCGGGTCCACTTCTGTGGAGGCTGAAGATATATCTGTATATGGACAGAGAGAATAGGACACTTGAAACCGGGAGAAAAAGGACACTTCAGTGTGTCTTTTCATTCAGTTTACTTTGTGGTCAAAGTAGTCATGACGTGAGCTCATTTTCTAAACAGAACAAGGCAAGTCAGAAGCTGGTCTTGTTAATTTAAACAGCACAACGAGAGAGACTTTACCAGGTGGAGAGGTCACTTCCACTGAGGTTGAAGAGGTATCTGTAGAAAAAGAAGAAACCTAAAACCAGTGTCCTAAATTTCCATGGAACAACCTAGTCCGATGAATGGAACCCCAAGAAGAGGCACTTAGTGGGGCAGGAGACAGTGTTTTACCTGGTGTGGAGGTCACGGTGGTTGCAACTGAAGCTGCAAGTCAACAAAAATAACAAACAATATGACAGCCGTATCAGGCATATGTGTTCCTAAGACACAGCACACATAAAGGAGGCCGTTGTAATCAGTATGACTGGCCTGACTTGTCTCCCTGCTTTTCGGACAGAGGCAATGGCAGGGCATTTCTAGATCCGACATTGCCTCTAGGCCCCCTTCTACTCATTGGCTCTCCATTCCTTTGGCCCACCCTTTACTCCTCCCCTTGGAGAAGGTGGACGTTACCTGCTCAGAGGACACCAACCATCGGTCCAGATTTCTCCCGATATGGGCTAATCTAACAAAGGTTCTTCAAATGGAGGGCTTTCTTTGCCTGGTCCTCCATCCTCTCCTCAAATGGTTGGAAGGTAGTGACACAGGAAAGGGGGACCTCTATAGACCGGAACTTTCTCCAGGGGGCTGTCCCAAGACCTAGACTTCAGTCTAAGTCCATTTGCCTCTTGTATTAAGAGTTGCCCTCGGTAAAAAAGGCCATTTTTGGTGTTAACTCTGGTGTTTTATTTAATTGCTTTAGCACCTAGAGTAGGGGAGAGCACCCTCTTTATTGTGCCCCCACAAATAAACCTTTAACACTCTATATGTAAAATAGTTAAACCCAAAGTCACACCAGGAGCTCCTCAGATAATTGCAACCAGCATCACTCAAGATCTATTGTACAAGAGGGGTGTTACTTGTTACCTTGGTCAACTCTCTATCCCTTAGGACCTTGGCACAGAGCCTGACACAAGTTTACCCTCCCTGAATGTTGGATGAATGTCTAAGGGGGATCAGTCAAAGCCATGGCTGAACTCCCCACCATTCTTGCAATACCCACTTTGCGGTTGGTCTCCAGGAGAAACTCTCGCCATGGACAGTTGACATTAGACCGCCAGTCAGTCCAGTGCATGACTTATTTTGGAATTTGGCTGAATTGGCTGAAATAATCTATCTGTTGGTCCATGCAGTTAGCTGGGCTTCCCAGAATTCATTCACCATCAGGGAATATAGAGGTGGCCTATGTGAGGTCAATATAAACGTACTTAAAAACTAAAGAATGAGGGATGCCTGGGCGGCTCAGTCGGTTAAGCGTCTGACTTCAGCTTAGGTCATGATCTCGTGGTGAGTTCGAGCCCCGCGTCGGGCTCTGTGCTGACAGCTCAGAGCCTGGAGCCTGCTTCGGGTTCTGTGTCTCCCTCTCTCTTTGCCCCTCCCCATGCTCGTGCTCTGTTTCTCTCTCTCAAAAATAAATTAAGATTAAAAAAAAAAAACTCCAAAGAATAAGATAATTTGATCAGGACATACACAGTTGTGTAGTGAGCTCCCTGGAAAATCACATAAGATTATTTATAGCTAGTAAGGTGGATAGGACCCAAAATAACATCAGCATTACCTGTTAAGGTGGTTACAGTAATACTAAAAGATCCTGGAAAGAAGAAAAGGCAGTTGGTCAAAACCTGCCAAATGGCAAAAATAATTGTTTTACAGTTAACCTGTTTCCTTCTCTCTGTCCCTGGAGCATAGCGATCATGGACTTCGTTTATTTAATCAACAAATTTTGATTTATCCACCTATGCTGTGGCAGGCACTGTGCTAGGTGCTGGAGAGCAACAATAAAGAAAACTAGATGGGACTCCTGCTCGGTAAAATTGCTGCTGTGACAAGCGCTATGAAGGAGAAATATGTGATGCTCTGAGAACCTGTGACAGGTGATCTCACCTGGCCAGAGAGGTTCCCTCTCTGTCTCCCCGAGAGGCACCACCACCTCATGCCTGGCACAGGGTCTGGCCCACACTGAGCACGCTGCTCAAAGACAGTGACCACCTTACGCCTCCCTCATTCCCCCACCAAGGTGTCCTGGCATTGGCCCTGGTGACGTGGCCCAGGCAGTCTTGCTGCCCCATCTGCCTACATTTGCAGGGAGCAGAGGGCATTACCAGGTGAAGACGTCGCTTCTGCTGAAGTAGGAATTGCGCCTAAATATGGAACACAAACAGGAAAGTCAGCCAACAGAAAGATTTTATGCATTTTCTGATTGTGCACAGTTCCGCCTTTCCTATGATCTCATTGCCCTGGTTTTGTTGTTGGTACAACTCAAGTGTGGGGATTAGTCATTTCCCAACCTCCTGAATAAAAGTTGATGCACCCAAAGTAAAACACGGGAGCTGTTATAAAGGAAAACTTTACTGAAATGAAGCACAGTTCCCTGTCCTGTCCTTCTAAACAGAAGACATTAGTCATATTCTAACCTGCACGATTCAGGCTCATGAGGAAGAAACCACTGTTGTTCAGGCTTGTCATACAGAGGTGTGTTAAAGGATGCTGAGGTTAGTGGGCATTTGCGCTCCATATTGGGACATTGAGCAAGTCTAGTGACATTTAATGGGTTTCTGAACACTTCTCTGGCCATCAGACTGTCTGTTGGCATTTCCTGCAATTGCCGCTATGGCTGTTCTATAATCATCTCTTCTCCCTCCCCATCCCCGGTCCCCTCCCCAGTTTGTTGTTTCTTATAATACACAGTCAGTAGGGAGACCAGATAGTCAGTTGTTATGTGTGTGTGTGTGTGTGTGTGTGTGTGTGTGTGTAGTAAGAACGACAGGTTTAGTGGACACCCCCATGTGTACTCAAACACTTTACTTGAGCTTGAATGTTGGGACCTAAACTTGGCTGTGTGGCGGCCCTTTTTGTCTATTTCTGGATTCTAGTCGATTTTCCAAGGGATTAATTCAGCCAAGTGACCCCTGAAAAACACTAAAAGTGTCCTATCTAAGTAGAATGTCGACACAGCAATATTCCCTAAAGGCAGTGAGAGGACAAATCAGCAGAAAACTTGTTACCAGTTACAAGGGCCGAATCGGTGGCTGAAACGGAGGTAGGAACTGTCAAAACAAGCACAGTTTAAGGACGTTGTAATTAGATATCATCCTTGTCAATCAAGTTCATTGGTAAATAATTTTAAAAAGTCACCCTGTTTACAAATTATGCCCCAGCCGTGCTCATATTTGATTATGCTCTGTCCTATTTGATTTCCCTATTACTTGTGTACTAAGTTAAGGGGAATAAATAACGAGGAAGGTGGTACTTAGGTCTGGGACTCAAGAGACCTGGCTTCTAGTTGCTGCTCTTTGTATAACCAAGCACATGACTTTGAAGGGCTAATACACAGACCAGTAGCATCTGCATCATCTTGTTTGAAACACAGACCCTCAGGACCCACCCAGAACTACCGAATCTCATTTTAAAAGATCTCTAGGTGATTTATACACATATTGAAGTTCTAGAGGCACCAAGCAACTAAACTGGAGATGACCTCTAGGCCCAGAAATAACTGGCACAGGCCAAGAAGAAACCAGACAGCATTGCCCCCGTAAAGGGGTCCCTTTCCTGCTCAAACCTGGACAATTGATACCTTGCCAAAATTCATGCTAGCACTTCCTCTCCTCTGGGTTTTTCATAAAAGCTTGAAATCGGACTTTTATATGAAATTGCCCATTTTAAAAAGGTGGTATTAAAAGAAAACTAAACATTGCATGAGCAAAACTCTGTTGTCTGAATCAAAACCCCTCCCTGGGTCAGAACTGGCCCACAGCCTGCTTGTTTGTGATTTCAGTTCTGAACAGTCTCTAAGGTTTCTTCCAAATCTTGAAAAAAAAAAATGCTATACTGAGATGGTGCCATATTGAACTTGACCCTTCCCGAGAGACCTCATAGCTGATTCTCACAGATCCAACAAAGAGAGAAGTTGATTTCATTGTCTGCTTTTCTTCGAGGTCAGTTTCTACCAAGCCTGGCAGAGGACTCTGAGATTTAGGAGATACAGACCATGAGCTACTTTCGTGACTGTTTATCATCAAAGAAAACTTGAGTGAATTGGTTTGTTTTGAGATGGTATTTCTTGAACTTCCTTAGCCTGTCTTGACCAGCTCAAGCCGTAGAATGATCCCCAAAGTCCCCAACAGGGAAGTTTACAAAAAGACACATGTGTTGCTTAAATTAGAGAGCCAGCCCAGACTCAGCAGATGGTAACACACACATTCCTTTGGAGCGTGACGACCAAGCTCCTGTCACTATGTGCCTCCACCAGTGTCTGCCACTCAATCCCCGGGACAAGCTTCCTCCTCCTGTTCTACAGAAGAAGAAACAGAAGCCCTGGGAGATAAGGGGGCTGGCCCACTGTCACCCAATTGGTTAAGGCTAGAGCCAGAACAGAGGGCCAGATTCTTGGGCTCCAAATTCTGTGATGCTGCATTTCTACTCATAAGGTTTCAGTGGTCAAAGAAAGTTGAGAAACACTGGGTCAAGCCAACTTTTAAAAAAGATCTTTAACTACAGGACTTGTCAGAGACTTTAGTGGGCTAACAGACTAGGAATCTTCAAGAGAGGGATATGGCATTTCCTCAACTTATTTAGCCATGCAAATTATTTTTTAAATTTGCATATGACTGGATTGGTGTACGACTTTCTGAAACATATGAGAGTTGTGGCCCTCTGTTATTTTCTGAAAATGCAGATCACAGGGATAGCTGTACCCACGATGCCTAAAGTCCCGTGCTGTTAAAAAATGTGGGGCGCCTGGGTGGCTCAGTCGGTTGAGCATCCGACTTCGGCTCAGGTCATGATCTCATGGTTCGTGGGTTCGAGCCCCACGTCGGGCTCTGTGCTGACAGCTCGGAGCCTGGAGCCTGCTTCAGATTCTGTGTCCCCCTCTCTCTCCACCCCACCCCTGCTTGTGCTCTGTCTCTCGCTGTCTTTCAAAAATGAATAAACATAAAAAATTTTTTTAAAAAATGAACTCACTGAATTCCCAGTGTGTGAATCTGAAGAGGCTCAATTCACTATAACTTGACCTCAGAGACCTGCAGTTATACCAAGAGTCAAGGGAACAAACCAGGCATACGGCATCCTACATACCTATGAAAGGTACATAAGCACCATCTGCCCAGTTTACTAAGCATTCGGTGAATATGTGAGCACCTTATGGCAGTGTGATATGAGCTTGATATTTCATTTCTGGTGATGCATAAACCTTAACCCTAACGGTATGTGAGGCCATCTAGCCATCTATGCGGTACATAAGGCAAGCAAGAAAAGAAAATTACCAGGTGAAGTGGTCATTTCTGTGGCTGATGCTGAAACTGTAAAACAAAAACAAAACACAATAAGGTAAAATGCGAACAAAGATCCCACCCACAGACAGAACATTTAGAAGACATCTTTTTCCCAAAAACATTTATGCCTCGGATAGACTGAAATTAGATACAAAAACGGCTTCTGAAATGTGAAACTGAAGACGAGAAAGGCCTCTTGGTGAGACTGAAGTGGAGGTGGGCTGCAGGAAGGTCGAGGTGAGAACCATCCGTTGGCTGCGAGGACAGTAGAACCTCCCCGTGTGGGTCAAAAGGGCTGTTTCTCCGATGTCGTGAAGAGCGAATATTTCCTAGGGCTGCAAAGTAGTAAGAGCCTTCCTAATTCTGACCTCAGGTTCTTAACATGGATTTGCTCATTTCCACTAAACTCACTCGTTGAAAACACAGGGCCAAGATCTGAATATGAAAAGACAGTGGCCCCTTAACATAATTAAACATGTTAGGACCCCTGAGTCAATGTTCATTTACTGTCGTTAATGACCTATCGGGGTTGAAACACGGAAGTGATCCTGAACCCTTGCACTGGAACAGACGCCCGACAAGGACAGGTTGTTGTCTGCTGCCCTCACCACCACGTGTTCATGTAGAGTTTTGCCTGGCTCCGGCAACGTGCCCAACAAATATTTGTAAAATAAATGGATGCGTCCACTGAATCCTATTATTCTTGTCTTTGCTCTAAAGCAGTGGGTATTTTCATTTCATCCAACTGGCTTTTGGAATTCTACTTGTTTGGCAGCCTAAGATAATATATGTGTGGGCTGACTTAAAAAAAATAGAAAAGGAGACCATCTCAAGCCCCTGAGACCAAAAACAAATAGTGTTGATGCTTTCACAAGGGGTACAGGTGAGAGGGACTGGGTTTTGCTCACAGAACTCCCCAAAGCAGTACTACAAAGTCAGCTTTAAGGCTCAAAACATAAGACATAGACTAGAAAAAGCAATGACTCCAGAGGGTGAATAACAGCGAATCTGGCAAGTCCTTGAAGAGGGCAGAGACCAGGGGCTCTAAAGTGAACTGGTGAATGTAGCTTCAAGCACTGGGTAGGTGAGCAGGTTAAGAGAGGCCAAGAATGGCCCAGAGGCCTCCCCAAACCAATGTGGAGAACGGACCCTAAGCGTGTGTTTGGAGGACGCCGAGGGGACCCGAGCTTCTTCACATTCACTTCCAGGTCCCTCTCTCCCACCCCAACAGCTGTGGCTCCAGCAGCGTCAGGAGAGAGTTGGGAGTGAGTACCTGAGCAGATGACCCCGGCATCCTCATGGTGGCCACAGTTGTGGATGGACAAACCCAGGTGCCGGCACTGGCCTAGTGTGGTCTCATTGCCCCGGCACTGCACGTCATCCAGGAGGATGCTTCCCACACCTTCCCCAAAGTGGCCGTTCCCCAGGGCTCCGACGCCCTCCCCGCAGTCCAGCTGCCGGCACACAACGCGGGCTGCGCCGATGCTCCAGAGGTCATCACACACGGTCCCCCACGTGCCGTTGTGGTACACCTCGATGCGACCTTCACAGCGGTTGCTCCCATCCGCCAGCCTGATGATGGGCAGGTCTGGGGAAGACTCGGGGTTGTTACTGGAACGGGATTAACTCTTCCGGCAAGTAATTTCTCATAGGACTTTCCTGTAGTTTTTACTGTAGCGAACCCTGAAGTCCTATACTCTGTAATCTCTTATTCCTGTCTCCAAGCCCCATAGGAAAAAGTCAAATTAGTACTGATCAATGCAGTGACTAGCTTTTCCAGGCAAGCTCTGATTTCAGATATTTTGTTCCCTCATTTCCATCTTTGCATTTGAAATATAATTGCAAAGATAAGGACAGATACCTATTTCAGAATGGAGTCATTAAATTGCTAAGCAACAGCATGGAAATAGGTCAGACTCAACTTCTCATTATTTTCGTCGAGCCAAACTTGCACACTGGCCCAGATTCGCAGATTTTATTTAAAAAAAATTTTAATGCTTATTTCTATTTGAGAGAGAGTGAGAGTGCATGCAAGAGGTGGGGGGCACCGAGAGAGAGAGGGAGACACAGAATCTGAAGCAGGCTCCAGGCTCTGAGCTGTCAGCACGGAGCCCGACGTGGGGCTCGAACCCACGAACTGTGAGATCATGAACCGAGCCGAAGTTGGACACTTAACCAGCTGAGCCACCCAGGCGCCCCAACAGCTAGACAGATTGTAGAAGCAGAGACTAGACAAGTGGCGGGCCCCACATGCCACATCTCCCTCCATGGCAGGGCCGAATCCACCCCAGCCCTGACATTCCCAGCTGTAACCTCAGGGAGTCTGCTAGAAAGACTCAATAGCTGGGAAGGGGTGAAGGAAGCAGTCAAAGGATTACCAACTGTAGGAGCTGTTTCCGATGATTCTGGGGCAGCTTCGGCAGCTGAAAGAGAAAGCGCAAGGCATCCGTGTCAGCAGGTGCGCACTTGCAGAAACGCTTGTGGACACACCAGCCGATGGGCACGTGAACCCACATCTGTCCCCGTGTGCCGGTTCGGGAAATCCTGGCAAAGGCAACTGCGCTTCTGAGACCTCCTTTCCCTCAGCCGGTGAGACCGAGGCTTACGGAGGCTAATTGGAAGCGTCTATCTGAGCTTTTCCAGGGGGAGCCATCCAGAGCCACTCGGAGCTGAGACTACAAAATAGGACAGATGAGCCTCTCATGACATTTTAATTCAGAGTTCTCATCGAGGGATGCCAAGACTTCTTTGTAGCACCAAATGCTCACTCTACAGATGAAATGGAACAAAACAGAACAAAACTACCCAACAGGGGCGCCTGGGTGGCTCAGTCTGTTAAGCATCTGACTTCAGCTCAGGTCACGATTGCACAGTTAGTGAGTTGGAGCCCTGCATCAGGCTCTGCGCTGACAGCTGGATCTTCTGTCCCCCTCGCTCTCTGCCCCTCCCCCACTTGCACTCTCTCACTCAAAAATTTAGAAAAACATTGAAAAAATTTAAAAACAAAAAACCCCAAACTACCCAACAACAAGGTGGGATAGAAATATTCCCACCTTGTCCGTATCTTCCCCCATTTGGGAACCTTGTTTCCCCTCCCCGGACTGTGAGATGGGAGTAGCTCTGGGCTGTGACGGTGGGGGGGAGGGGGGAGCATGGGGGGTGGAGGGGTTGGGGAGGTGGGTCACAGATGTTTGTTGCACGCATTATTTAGTAACAAAAGGTAACAAAGCAGGGTTTTTCAACATTCAATCAGCTTTTTTGAATGGTTGCATAAAATTGTCCCTAATAGCAAGAAAATCGCGAGCTGGGCAATCAGCAGCTCAGGAGAGCTTTCCCATCTAGCTCTTTCCGAGAAATACCTACATGAGAAATTTATGATGTTGATGCACATAGAAAAATCATTCCTGACAATGAAAAACCATCCTGAGCAGGGGTATAACTTCCTGCTTTACAGGCATGTTTTTTGTTTGTTTGCTTGTTTGTTTTTTGCTCATAGGATCTCCCTTCTTCTTAGGGCCAGGGGAGTGGGCTGTGATATCAGGTACACTTCAGACAAGTGTGACCGCCATCTTGGGTTAGCGGAATCTGAGGGGGTTCCTGAGACATGGGTCTCTCTGTGCTCCAAGTGGGAAAATTCCAGGCAAACCGGGACAAGCTGTTTTCATGACTTGGAACCCCAAGCCTTTAGGATCGGCCTGCCTGGCAGAGGAGGGAACCCAGTCTAGGGGGAGTTCAGGTACCTGAGCAGACGGCTCCGGCATCCTCGTGGTGACCACAGTTATGGACCAACAGGCCACGGTGGATGCACTGCCCCAGGCTGGTCTCATCGCCCATGCAGCGCACATCATCCAGGAAGATGGGGCCCGAGCCATCACCAAACAGACTGCTCCTCGGGGCCGCCAGTGCCATTCCGCAGCCCAGCTGCCGGCACACCACCCGTGCGGCCGGCAGGTCCCAGAGGTCGTCGCACACGGTCCCCCAGGTGCCGTTGTAGAGGATCTCCACGCGGCCCTCGCACCTGCTGCTCCCCGCCGCCAGCCTCACCACAGGCAGATCTGCAGGAACCAAAGGTCAGAGAGGCTTGAAAAGGTTCCCCGGACTCTCAAACGAGACAGCATTTCCAGTTGGAGAATTCTAGCCCCGTCTGCAGTCTGTGTCCCCCGGGAAAGCAAATCATATATGCAGAGGAGACCATGTGATGGCTTCTTGTTTCTGAGATTCAGCACAAACTCCACAGTGTTTTGCTGTCAGTGGGGCATTTCTTATGGAAATATGGGCCACATGGTGGCTTTGCAGACGACCACTTAAAAACAACTGTCTTGGGGTGCCTCGGTGGCTCAGTCAGTTAAGCGTCTGACTTCAGCTCCAGTCGTGATCTCGTGGTTCATGATTTCAAGCCCCGTGTCGGGCTCTGTGCTGACAACTCGGAGCCTGGAGCCTGCTTCGGATTCTGTGTCTCCCTGTCTCTCTGTCCCTCCCCTGCTCGTGCTGTGTCTCTTTCTCTCTCTCTCAAAAATAAATAAAAATATTTTTTAAAATTAAAAAAAAAAACACCCCAAGTGTCTGCTTTCATTCTCTTTTGGGTGTCATTTGTCATGTGGTTTCTCTAAAAATTCAAAACAGTTCGGCTGAATGCTTGGGGTTCAGACTTCACATTTTTTACCCAGGTCTCTTAAAGAATGTTTGGAATGTTCAGAACAAAATTAATTTCACTTTACTTGAATTTTAAAAAGGATGAAGTGTTTATCGGAGGATGATGGAGAAGGTTGGAGCTGGAAAATTGCACAGCAGAAGAGGGGTGTCACTCCTACAAGAAGGTCAGATACTTGGGGCGCCTGGGTGGTGCAGTCGGTTGAGCGTCCGACTTCAGCCAGGTCACGATCTCGTGGTCCGTGAGTTCGAGCCCCGCGTCAGGCTCTGGGCTGATGGCTCAGAGCCTGGAGCCTGTTTCCAATTCTGTGTCTCCCTCTCTCTCTGCCCCTCCCCTGTTCATGCTCTGTCTCTCTCTGTCCCAAAAATAAATAAACGTTGAAAAAAAAAAAAAAAAAAGAAGGTCAGATACTCACTGAGTGAAACTTACCCCCGAACCAAAAGCAGATGAGCCTTGGTCTCAGATTCTGAGCCCCAGAGATGGGGCTGGTTCATGGGGTCCCCCTAGAGAAGGGCCCACAAGAGCACTGCGTGGCTCAGGACCTTCCTACGGGCCTTTCAGTAATGCCACTGAGGGTGGGTGGGTGACTGGCTTGGCTTGAAAAGGTCCCCACATGGGGGAGAACCCACCATACCACCAGCTTGTCTCTGATGAGCACAGCTTTTATTCCGTATGGCACCAGGGCCATGAAAATTATGTTGGCTACATTTCTGTGGGCCACAAATGCCAGCCTAAGAAAAGAAGTCGCAAAATGTAAGGACGGAAAAAATACCTATTGGTTGGAAAACATGTGGCTGTTCCCCAGGAGTTGCAGCAACTGTACATGTGAAAGAGAAAATAGTCATCGTAAGTACCTTCTAAGCCAACAATGCAATTTCATTATCTTCTCAGTACCGTCTATATCACATGCGTGAGTTTGCCTTTAAACAACCCCATCCAATCTCTGATCAGATAGCATTTATTTTTTTAAAAAATGTTTATGTATTTTTGAGAGCAAGAGAGAGAGAGAGAGAGAGCGTGTGCACATGCACTCGAGCACAAGCGGGGGAGGGGCAGAGAGTGGGAGCCACAGAGTCTGAAGCAGGCTCCAGCAGAGCCCGACATAGGGCTCGAACTCATGAATTGTGTTGGAGGCTTAACCAACTGAGCCAACCAGGTGCCCCTAGGTAGTTGGCATTTAAAATGTGATGGTAGCTCATACAGGTGATACAGGTGTATGTATTATTCTGGTTAAGGGTAAGAAAATAAGAGAAATAACGTGGATGTCGGGATTGTGAAGGCATGGCGCCACAGGCCCGGCACCTTCTCAGAACCACAGAGCTTTGGGTCAAGGAACCGGTGTCTCCGTCCTGCTGAAATGCAGACCTCATGTACAGGAAGGAGGACATCAAGCCTGTTAACACCCAGAATGGCTTCTCCTCTGGGTGCAGAGTAGGGCCCCAGGGGGATGGAAAACAGTTTTGGGACTTTGCCTTCTGGGGAGGGTCTGGAGCTCAGAGCCACTGTCAAGGCAAGCTAAGGTTGGTGAGAGAGACCCAGCATGGGGACCCTGCACTAGATGGCTTGTCACCAAATAGCAAATAAGATGGATGTGAACGCACAGATGCCTGTATGTCCAGCAGCTGTAGAATCTACAAAGACAAAGGAGACGCAGGGGTGGTTTCATAACAGAAACCAGGGCAGTGGAGTGGTTCGAAGGTCACTGTCTCAGTTTACACGTCACTCAACAAGCCTGTGTAAACAGTTGTTCTTATGCGTCTAGGACTGTCCCCTCTGGGTTTTTACAGCCAGGTGTGGATTGTGTCACCAGGCCAAAAACTCTGGGGTAGTGATTCTGAAAGAATTTGCCTTCATAACGAAGATGCCACCACCAGCAATAGAGTTAACATTCTGCGCATCTATAGAGTGCCATATGCCTGAGTAGGTGTTGAATGCCTTGTGTAATCCTCCTGACAATTTTTATGAGACAAGTGCCATTGCTTTCTGTATTGTCCAATGGATTAACCTTGATGGTCACTGCAGTGGAAGGGGGCCCTCCCGTACATTAAAGAGCTCGCAACTTTTTCAGAGTTTGAACAGAAATCTGTCCCGGACGTGGGGAAGGTTTAAAGCGTGGGAACATTTCTAGACTCCATCTGCTAACTTCAGGCTTGGCCTGGCAGCTCCATGACTGGCCCAGAAGGGACCTGCGCTCATCTGAGCAGATGACACCAGCGTCCTGGTGGTGCCCACAGTTGTGTGTGAGCCAGCCGCTGTGAGGGCACTGCCCCAGTGAGGACTCACTTCCTGTGCACTTGACATCATCCAGGAGGATGCTGCCTGACCTGGGGCTGAAACTGGCCCCAGAGAGGGTGGACACAGCCGGGCCACAGCCAAGCTGTCTGCAGACCATGTGGGCATCCTCTATGGACCAGCTGTCATCACACACCATGCCCCAGGTGTCCGCGTGGTGGACTTCCACTCGGCCTTCGCACCTGCTTGACCCATTCACCAGCCGCAGACCCAGACCTTGGGGGACAATTTCAAGCAATGACTTCCATCAAGGCTCATCCAAAAGGCCACAGAAGAGCCAGCAGCTCTTGGAAATTGTGCATGGGTGATGGATGGCGATAGATTTACTCCCCCTTTCACTCTGCTTCACTCATTTAATTTTTGCCTTGAGTATTACCTCCTGTGTTTCCTGAGGTGACAGTTGGTTGGGAAATGGTTTTGCTCCTTAGCCCGCTGGCCCAGAGACCCGCCTCATCATGGAGCCATTTCTTCTCTTCACTGTGTGTCCTGAAGTCTTGGCTTCTGGCACTCACAGGGTTTGCTGGGTTTTTTCATGAGATGCTAACATGCACACACCAACTGGTGTGTGTGCGTGCGCGTGTGTGTGTGCATGCACACGCACAATGTTCTCTGCCTGCCCTTGCACACACACCGATCAAGTGATGATCACAAGGCTCCATCTATGTTGGTTCGGGATCAGGTGCTGTCACATGTGCATAGATGCTCCTGGGAGCTCATAGGGCAGTTATTCCAGACCGCCCTTCGTGTTCAGAGGACAGCGTCGCAGAAGGGAGCAGAGATGGGATGTGCTCAGGACACAGCCAAGAATAGCTCATGGGGATACAGCCAAAGACAGCTCAAGGTGGGGTTGGGGGGAGATTTGAGGTCAATGGGCCACTCTCAGCCCTGGGGCACCCACCTGAGGCTGAGGAGCAGTGTTTCCAGTGGGGACACTTTCTCCCACGGTAGTAACACTGGGGTAATTCTGAGCTAAAACTCGAATGAGGGAAGGCCATGGAGGAGAGAGGAACAGCTTACCTGCTGACGTGGGCACTTCTGCCGGCTTTGGGAAAGATGCTAAGGACAGAGAGAAACACAACAGGATACAACATCTTAGGTGACAAGCACGTTTAACTCTCAGTTAACTGTCGGTGGGCCCTCAGCCTTGTGGATTATCTACAGTTTCTATTCTAGATGGATTCCCTTCTCAGGTCATTGCTCTTTGGGGGAGTCTTCCATCACCCTGCTGCCACGTGCACCAGGAAGACAAGCAGCTAAAGCACACTCAAGAAAATCAGAGCGTGGCAGGTATGTTTTAAAGAAAGCATTCTTTGGGCATCACTGCTGTCCAGTATAACCTACCCTGGTGCTTTCTTTTTTATTTATTTATTTATTTATTTATTTATTTATTTTTTCAACATTTATTTATTTTTGGGACAGAGAGAGACAGAGCATGAACGGGGGAGGGGCAGAGAGAGAGGGAGACACAGAATCGGAAACAGGCTCCAGGCTCTGAGCCATCAGCCCAGAGCCCGATGCGGGGCTCGAACTCCCGGACCGTGAGATCGTGACCTGGCTGAAGTCGGACGCTTAACCGACTGCGCCACCCAGGCGCCCCATACCCTGGTGCTTTCTTTGAGGTTTGGGGTCACTTCTTTTTCCTAACCCCTCTGCATATTGCATTTTACTCTTAAAGATTGTGCCGCAGACAAGCAGCTGACCTAATTTAAAATGTGAGCTGGTCAACTGTTGAGCCAGTCAGAGTCAGGGAAAGACCAAGTGATGCTTTCAGCCCCTTCATTCTTTTTATTTTTAAATTTTTTAATGTTTTTATTCATTTTTGAGAGAGAGAGAAAGAGAGTGGAGGAGGGGCAGAGAGAGAGAGAGAGAGAGAGAGAGAGAGGGAGGCACAGAATCTGAAGCAGGCTCCAGGCTCTGAGCTATGAGTACAGAGCCTGATGCAGGGCTTGAACCCATGAACTGTGAGATCATGACTCGAGCTGAAGTTGGACGCTCAACAAATGAGCCACCTGGGTGCCCCTTAGCTCCTTCATTCTTTACAACTCTGTCAGGGAGAAATGTAGAGAGCAGTATAGACAGAGCTAAACCCCTGCAGTGCTTGGAAGGAGCTGGCTGGCATCTGAATAGTGTGCCCCATGCGGCAAGCCCTGCTCCACCTGCTCTACACAGAGAGAACACTGAGTTCCAGAATGGCTTTAGGAGGCAAATATTATTATCCTCCTCCTTATCCTTGTCTAGAGGAGGACACTGAGGCATGGGGCGGGGGGTGGGGTTCAGAGATTTGTTCAAGATCCCACAGCTCACGAATGATGAAGCCAGGGTGATAGATCCAGGACATTTGGATCTATCCACAGCCCTACTGCCCAGGGTGACTTTGCCAAGATAAGTTACAGTTAATCAATGTAATTGAAGGGGTGCCTAGGTGGCTCAGTCATGATCTTGGGGTTGTGGGATTGAGCCTCGCATCTGGCTCCAGGCTGAGTGTGGAGCCTGCTTGTGAATCTCTCTCTCTCTCTCTCTCTCTCTCTCTCTCTCTCTCTGTCCTCCCCCACTCTCCCTCTCTCTCTCTCTACCTCTGCCCCTCCCCTGTTCATGTTCTCTCTTTCTCTCAAATTAAAAAAAAAGTACAATTGAAATTACCTGAAGTTGGGTAACTCCCAGCAGCTGATGGTGTTGAGTAAGGCAGAGAGGCTGTGAGAGACATAAATCAAACTCATTCCTCTCAAACCCAAGAGGTTGTTCTGCTTATTTGGAACAGAAAGGTCCATGTCTGGCTCTAGGGAGAAACGGCACCCAATCTGGGCATGTGAGCCCCGAGTTGCCATGGTAACAACCAGCAGATGTCTTGGGTCACTGGGCTCATTTCTGTCCAGCTGCGGGACATCACAATGTCTTTAATTTGTTTTCAAACTCTGCTCACAGTGATGGTTGCCTTATGTGGAATGCCTAACTTGCCATTTCCTTTGGTTTTGTGATTCTTCCTGGGTGTGTGGGTCTTGCCTCCCAGAGCAAATGTCAATTTGCAAAGCGTGGGACTACGTTTGTCTCAAGGATGTGCACTGGCCACTTGAGCACCTGGAGGGAGCCGAGGGCCAGGGTGGAGACCTCTGAGCAGATGCTTTGTGATGTTTCCCCTTCACCTCTGACCCACCTTGAGTAGCTCTTCCAGGGGTCCTTGTTCCACACCTCCCTGCTCTTGAAGCCCCCAGCCCTGTCCTCGGATGTCACAGTCAGCATGTGGCTTCCAGTCATGTTTTGCTTCAGCACTGATTCTGCCCCTTGACCTCTCCCTTCTCCTCTCAAAACCTTCTAGTATTTGCCACCCTTGCTTTTTCCTTCATCCTCCCGTCATTTCGGCCAGGTCTAGCTGGTAAGCCACTTTGCCTCTTCCCAGCCAAATCCAGAAGGATGCAGAGATAGACTGGGGCTTCTGACTCCAAGTACTGAATTTATTTGCAGAAACTCAATTGGGATAAAACTGAGGAATAAGAGCCCTGGGCTGGGACCTGGGCTCCCAGCTTCCCAGCTCTGTGACTTTAGGAGTCATCTCTGTGTCACCTGGGCAACAAGGGAGATGAACCAAAGAGATGCTTCCCAGAGGTATGATTCATCACTGGTGGGATGCGAGATAATTTGAGGTGATGCATCTTCTATTTTAAGAGTCGCATATTTATATAACATCATAATCTAAAAATCTACATTGAATTCCATTCTGATTAAAGACATTTTCAGATATGCGTGGGCATGCATTGATCAGAATAGATAGTTCATCGTTTATTTTACTTTTTTCTAAGTTTGTTTTTTTTTTTTGAGGTGGGGGAGGGGCAGAGAGAGAGAGAGAGAGAGAGAGAGAGGGCTCTGTCGGCGCAAAGCCCAGCGCAGGGCTCAATCTCACGAACCTTGAGATCATGACCTGAGCTGAAACCAAGAGTCGGACGCTTAACCGACTGAGCCACCCAGGTGCCCTGATAGTTCATTGTTTATTTTAATTTGTAAACATTTTCGTATTGCTATGTTGCCACTGTGTCTGTTTGTATGTATTGTCTATTTATGGTGGCTGATCCTGGCTGTCCGGGTATGGTGGGGATATAGGAATTCCTCGTAAAATGAATTCGTCTAAGTAAAAGAAGAGGAGTCCGCGTGAAGGAAAAGTGTTAAGGAAGGTGTGGTGCGTGTGGGAGGTGGGCAGAAGCCATGCAGGGGCATCTGAGTGGCGGAAGCTCGGGAAACAGTGACATCAGGACCCCCTCCTGCTCTGAGTACAGTTGGGAATGTCATTTCGCCCACCCGCTTGTGTCAGCATCAGGCCCACCTGAGCAGATGACGCCGGCATCCTCGTGGTGGCCGCAGTTGTGGGAGAACCAGCCGCTGTGCAGGCACTGCCACAGCCTGGCTTCCGTCCCCACGCACTCCACGTCGTCCAGAGCAATGGGGCCCACGCCTTGGTGGAAATGCGCCCTGCCGGGGGCCGACACCGCCCTGCCGCAGGCCAGCTGCCTGCACACCACCTGCGCGTCACGCGGGTCCCAGCTGTCATCACACACGGTCCCCCAGGTGCCATTGTAGTGCAGCTCCACGCGACCCTCGCACCGGTGGCTGCCTCCGGCCAGCCTGAGGGCCACATCTGGGGACCGCGGACATGCCTGGGTCATGCTCTGGGTGCTCCCCCTTTGCCCCTGCCCTCAAGGAAGGTCCCGGGAATTTCCTGTGAGTCGACCCACTTTTGAGGGCTCTCCTCTCAGACGTGGGGAGGGAGCCACCAAGGGCTCAAGGGGGCCGAAAAGAGTACTCTCACGTCAATGTGAGTTTTTGAGGGGTGTGTTTCAAAGCTTTTTCCCCAGACAGGACTATTTGACAGAGGCCAAAGGAGGCCCCCAGAAGCCCCGTGTGAGGTGGGCAGCTCCAGACATGCTGACACTAGCTGTGGCTGCTCTTGGGGAACCACATCTTGACGCAGCTTTAAGGGACTACACCTGTTTTGAACGAAACGGGCTTGGAGACAGCGTCAGACAAGACCCCTCCTCAGCACGTGCGATGTGCTCTAATATCGGAAGGTGTGTGTGGACGTGTGGTTCCACGCGGTGTTGGGTGTTCAGCCACACCCCCCCACCCCTGTCAGATCTTGGGGGCAAACAAAGGAGCGTGGGGACCTTTTCCAGTCCCTGGTGCCCAGTCAGATTCGGTCACCCACCCTCGTCTTCATTACCAGGCAGCACAGGGGCCAAAATGACCAAAGGACCTACCGGTATTGTTCTCGTCTTGCACAAGAGACTCATAGGATGCAAAAAAGCCCATGTTGGTGACAATAGCGTCGCTGTGGAAGACCACCGTCAAGCGATTTGAGGAGGAGGTGAATACTGGGGTTGTACCAGAACAGAATCTTCCCAGAGAAAAAGATTCGCTCTGTGGGCCATCAAAGATTTCAATGAAGTCGTACGGACATCCAAAGAAGTTTTCCATCCTATGAAGATACGATATCACTCAGACTCCATCTGCTGAGGCTTTTCCTCCACCAAGTGCTGCACAGATTGGTTCAGGAAGGGAAGGTTCTGGAAGAGGTATCTGAAACCTACGTCTTTTTGCACAGATCGGAGGGAAATAGGACCCTGTTGCTAGAGGCAGTATGTATCTTCCTGTTTATAAAATCCTTTTAATTTTTAAAGTTTCCATTGAATTGCATTTCCCGAATATGGATTACAAGCACAAAGAATAGAACTTAACTGCTATTGACAGGTATGTGGTGAAAAGTACATTTTTCTCTAATCCCTGACTAGTCCCTCGGATGTCATTCTGCTTCTTAGAAGAAGCTACAATGAACAGTTTCTTTTTGTTCCCTTCCAGATAGAGTCTAAGCACAGAAGGCAGCCACTGGAGTGTTGTTTGAGGTTTTCTTGTAGACCGTTCCCTAGCAATACCCCCTATGTGTGTGATGGACCCAAACCTGTTTAACTGATCCCCTACTGACGGCCAATTAGATGGTTTCCAATCTAGTGTTTCTATAAGAACACTGCCATGATTATCCTCTATGCACAAGACTTTATCAGTAGACTGATTTTCTGGAACTAGAATTGCTGCCTTAAAATATTTGTACCTTAAAAGGGGGTGTTTGGGTGGTTTTGTCGGTTCAGTGTCCAACTCTTGGTTTTGGCTCAAGTCACGATCTCACAGTTCATGAGATTGAGCCTTGCATCAGGCTCTGTGCTCACAGCACAGAGCCTGCTTGGGATTCTCTCTCTCCTCTCTCTCTCTCCCCTCCCCCACTCACTCTCTTTGTCTCTCTCTCTCACTCTCTCTCAAAATAAATAAATAAATTTATTTAAAAAATTAAAGTTTTGGGGTGCCTGGGTGGCTCAGTCGGTTAAGCATCCAACTTTGGCTCAGGTCATGATCTCACAGCCCATGAGTTTGGGCCCTGTATCAGGCTCTGCACTGACAGCTCAGAGCCTGAAGCCTGCTTCAGACTCTGTGTCTCCGTCTCTCTCTTCCCTTCCCCAATTCACACTCTGTCTCTCTATCAAAAATAAATAAGCTTAAAAAAATTAAAGTTTTGATCAAAGTTTTGATATTACAGAGCAGGCCTCCCAAGCCTTCCTCACTTTTTGAGAGTTAACTATGGAAGGTGGGTTTTATTTATTTATGTTTGTTTGTTTATTTGCTTATTGGTGGGGTTAGGGGTAGTGGACAGCACAACAGTGTCTATGACAGGGCAAAGAGGAGAGTAAAAGTGGGAGATATTTACTCACTTCACCACATCAAACGTGAGCTTGACATGAGCCCTGGCATCCACTTGTATGTCCCAGGCACACACCACATTTGTGGGGTATTTTTTAGGATACCAAGGGCTGGAGAAGGAGCCCGAATTATTTGTGAGCAAACCGCCACAGTGGAAGTTTTCATCTGCAAGATGCGGTAAAGACACCCCATCAGAAGGAGGCACTGAGCTGTGCTGGTGTTTTCAGAGGGGTCAGAGGGCACAGGCAGCAGGAGCGAGGGGCACCTGTTCCAGGTCTGCTGTGGCCAATAACTGCAAAAGTTGGCTTTGGGAACTCCTCTGAGTTTCCAACGCTGTTGTTTGTCAGATGAGACCATTATACGTGTCCCGCAAGATTACAGGGCTTTGTGAGGACAAATGACAGTGACGTATGGTTGACAGGGCTTTCTGGACCCATATGCACAGATGGGTCTGAGCATGTGTTTTAATGAAAAGATGCAAGGACAATGTAAGCCCCAGTACGTATCACCGTCCAGTCATAAAGCTGCTCATATTAGAAGATCCCCCACGTGATATACAAATCCCAGATGGAATCAGCACCAACAACACACAGAACACCCACTTCATGGCTAAAATGGATTTGGTGTGGAATTTAAATTAAAGACCCCCTGTGCTGGGGCTTCTCATATGTAAAAGGAAGAGAGCATTTATCCAGCTGTTGGAAGCGCTAACATTGAAAATAAGGCACAAGGTGCCTGGGTGTCTCAGTTGGTTGAGCATTTAATTCTTGATTCAGTTCATGTCATTATCTCACGTTTCATGAGTTCAAGCCCTGCATCGGACTCTGCACTGATGATAGCACAGAGCCTGCTTGGGATTCTCTCTTTCTCCATCTCTCTCTGCTCCTCCCCTGCTCATGTGCACTCTCTTTCTCAAAAACAAAAAACAAAAAACAAAAAACAAAAAACAAAACAAAGAAAATAAGGCAAATGGCATCTGGTGGCTCAGTCAGTTGAGTGTCCGACTCTTAATTTAATTTTGGTTCAGGTCATGATCCCAGGGTTGTGGGATCAAGCCACTCTTAGTGTGGAGCCTGCTTAGGATTCTTTCTCTCTCTGTCCCTCTGCCCCTCTCCACCACTCATGCTCTCTCTCTCTCTCTGTCTAAAATAAAAAACAAAAAAAGAAAAGAAGGCAAGTATAAAACCATGTGAAGGACAATAGCCAAATTATGGAAAGAGCCTAAATGTCCATCAACTGATTAATGGATAAAAAAAATTGTGGTTTATATACACAATGGAATACTACATGGCAATGAGAAAGAATGAAATATGGCCCTTTGTAGCAACGTGGATGGAACTGGAGAGTGTGATGCTAAGTGAAATAAGCCATAAAGAGAAAGACAGATACCATATGGTTTCACTCTTATGTGGATCCTGAGAAACTTAACAGAAACCCATGGGGGAGGGGAAGGAAAAAAAAAAAGAGGTTAGAGTGGAAGAGAGCCAAAGCATAAGAGACTCTTAAAAACTGAGAACAAACTGAGGGTTGATGGGGGGTGGGAGGAAGGGGAGGGTGGGTGATGGGTATTGAGGAGGGCACCTTTTGGGATGAGCACTGGGTGTTGTATGGAAACCAATTTGACAATAAACTTCATATACTGAAAAAAAACCATGAAGGGTTTACGTAAAGCTGACATACCTGTAGCAGGACTGTCACCAGTTGAGTCTGTGAACATATACAGAGAAAAAATGATGCTGTGAGCAAGGACTTTTATCCAAAATATGCCTCTAAAATAGTAAAAAATATTGACATTCCAAGCTGTGACTTCTCTGTGCCCCACTGGACAGAGATGACTGTCCAACCCAAGAGTTGGGACATCTGCACACTAAGTGTGTGGATAGGTGTAGTTTGATACAACTCGCTGGGGGCTCACCTGGGCTTCCCATTTCCTTGGTTCCCACAGCATCTATGGCATGATCATCCCTGCAAGCAGCTAGCTCTCTCTCACTGCAGGTGCCAACTCAGGGCATCCTTGGGGCCCAGATACTACACTTCTGGTGAACCTGAACTCTACCCCCGGCCCTCTCCCCACCCTCTGCAGGCCCCCAGCCCTGCCATTTTGTCAACACTAATGGAATGCGTCGCTCTTGTTCATTAGCAACAGAAGGCTTATGCTGTCGACTGTGCCCTGATTACAGGATTAAAGAGTGGCCAGGACCACATGTTTCAGGGGCCTGGTGAGCAGTTGAAATGTATGGAAGAACAATACCTGTTGGTCCCACTTTTGGACTGCCATCAACACCTACTCAAAGACCAAAGAGAGAATAAGTAGGATAATCATGTAATTGATAAAAGAAAATCAGGTACTATTTTTGTTTGTTTGTTTGTTTGTTTGTTTAAGGATCAAACACATTCTTTCTGGGCAGTTGAGAGTGTGTATAAAAACCCATCGACGTTGTTTAAAGATTGGCAGCCTACGTCAGGGCCCACTGGATGAGGGGGAACACTCTGCTTTTCAATTTCATGATGGTTCATCTAGTTGCTGTAAGTATGAAAATTGAAAGCAATTAAAATAGTTGGTATGTATTTCCTTTTGGTCAGTTATAGGGCTGGAGGAGCATTAGTAACAGAGCCAAGCTCAGTCTTTCGTACAGTACCTTGGGGGCAATACTTAACAGAGTATGGGCCTGCATGTCATCGAGACAATGCCGTTGTTACCTTATCAATAAAATGAGAATGCAATCATCTCTCTTATTAGAGATTGTGAACATGAAGTGAGCATATGAATGAGCTGGATTCGGCACTGAGCCTGGCACATGTTCAGCACTCTGGACAGCAGCTGCTAGTCCTAGTCAGGGGGCAGTGGACTGTCACCAACACCGTGGCATGCTTATCCAGGACTGGGATGTCTGATGACACAAATCCTCTATCTAATTATCACAACTTTTAAGGGGGAAACTTGAACAATTTACAGACACAATAATTTAAGACAAAGGACACTAACTCTTAAACAAATTAAACTTAACTTACACTAACATTACATTAACAGACACTAACTCTTAACATTAAAAAGATGGCTTGAAGCCATGGCTTCCTTTCTGAGTAATTGCTGGAATTGATTTCTCCCTTCCCAGAAGCTGCAGGTGGGCAAGACTCTCTCTGAGGGTGGCTGTGTCCTGGGGGCTCACCTGAGCAGATGGCGCTGGCATCCTCATGGTGCCCGCAGTTGTGGGAGAACCATCCATTGTGTGTGCATTGCCACAGCCTGGCTTCGTTCCCCATGCACTGCATATCATCCAGCATGATGTGGCCAGTGCCTCCATCAAAGTAGCTCTGAGCTGGGGCTGACAAGGCCTCACCACAGCCAAGCTGTTGGCACACCACCCTGGCGTCTGTTATGTCCCAGCTGTCATCACACACTGTGCCCCAGGTGCCGTTGTAGAAGACCTCCACCCGGCCCTCACACCTGTGACTGCCATTCACCAGTCTCAGGGATGCACCTGGGGGACAGGAAGACAGAGGCTTCTGAGCTGTGGTGCTGTCTCCAAAACTCTAGGACCTTCTGCAGTTGGAGAAGGAATGCCCAGTACCTGGGCTCATTTTTCTGTATTAGGCTATGAGACTCTAGGTAGGGTGGCCTTATGTCTTGCTTTGCCTGGAATAGTCCTGGTTTATAACTGTCATAGAGCAAGCAATGCCTGTTAATTAGTTTAAAGTCCCTTTTAAACTCTCAAAAGTATCCTGACTGGAGGTTAAGTTACGTGGTCACCCTGAGCATAATCCACTGAGAGCTCAGGAATGTTCCCTACATCCTAAGAGGTCTGTATAAGTGCTCTGGGTGGTTTTGTATTGAATTCACCTGGAATCAGGTGGACTGGTAGTTGTAGTTTGAGGTAGCTTTGTTCCAGAAGGATCGGCCCTACTGCATCCTCCCCTCCTTTGGAAAAGAAAGATCTTTATTTGCGTCCTTCATCTACACACACAGTCAATACAAGATATGAGATTCAGCCACCTGTTTCTGTAGCCAGGATGTTTTGGTGGTGGAAAAGGACAGTGAGTGGCAGAGCAGGGTGAGGGATTGGCTGGGGACTGTTAGAGTGGACGTCACTCAGGATGGCATTAATGATGGTGGACTCTGCAGGTCAGATTTAGAAAGCATCTCCTCTCTTAAAGGGAAAGGACACAAATTAGATCTAGCTTCCATCCAGGGTGAATATTAGGATACCTACCACTCTCCCTTTCATCTTGTTGAATGGCATTATACAGAGCATAAAACCCTGTGTTGGTGATCATGGCATCACTTCTGAACACCACAGTCATGATGTTTGAAGAGGAGAGGAAGGTGAGGTCTGCCCCAGCACAAAATCTGCCCTTGGAGAGTGAGGCAACTTGCCGTCCGTCGAACACTTCAATAAAGTCATAAGGGCACCCGTAGATGTCTTCTAATCTGAGGAGGTAAAGGCACAGCAAATCTCCTTAAGGAAATCTGCAGAAAAGTCTTAAATTAAAGCGTCATTGGTACTGTATCCAGCCAGAAACTGCAATCATCACTGCTGCCTCCTTTTAACCACACATCCCACTGGTGGACTTGACCCCTTCAATATGGCTTGAATTTGCCCTTCTGTCCTTCCCTGTGGGCACCGGCCCAGGTCAGTCATCCTTGTGCTGTGTCTCACATGCTCTGTTTCAGCGGCCCCCATCTGGTACCTTGGCTTTTGATCTTTCCCATCAGCTTCCTCTCTACCTCCAGTGCCTCCTGAATGTCCCCTGACTCTATTCAAACTCTGACATTCCCTGGGGGTGTGGGCAAGTGTCCACTAGTGTCTCATTGAGTAGAACACTCAGTGGGACCTGGAGCAGGGACAGATGTTGACTTGCTGTCAATAAGCCCCCAGGGCCTGCTGAGTAGGACTCTCTCCTTCCATGCCCCAAACTGCCTGGTTCCAACCTGGATGATCAGAGAAGTTGTCCCTGACCATCCCACCAAACCCCATCTGCCCAGCCACCCCTTCTCTATCCTATTACCATCTAGGTGTATATATTTTTCTTCATAGCATTTATCAACTTATCACTGATGGGAATTGTTCTTGAGCTACTGGTTTATTTGAGTACTATTTGCCTCCCCATCTAGAATATGAACTTCATGAGGACAGAGATCTTGTCTGTCTTGTTTGCCACTAGAAGTCTGTGCCTAGACCAGAGTCTGCATGAAAGCAGGCTCAACAAATATTCCTTAAAGAATATCAACATTAGGACTTGGCAAGATGGCAGCTTAGGAGGACGCTGGGCTCACCGCATGTCCTGCTGATCACTTAGATTCCACCTACACCTGCCTAAATAACCCAGAAAACCGCCAGAGGATTAGCAGAATGGAGTCGCCGGAGCCAAGCGGAGACGAGAGGCCCACGGAAGAGGGTAGGAAGGGCGGCGAGGTGGTGCGCGCTCCACGGACTGGCGGGAGGGAGCCGGGGCAGAGGGGCGGCTCGCCGGCCAAGCAGAGCCCCCGAGTCTGGCTGGCAAAAGCGGAGGGGCCTGACGGACTGTGTTCCCACAACAAGCGTGACTTAGCGTCTGGGAGGTCATAAGTTAACAGCTCTGCTCGGAAAGCGGGAAGGCTGGAGGACAAAGGGAGGGAGAGCTGCTGAGTCCCCTGACAACAGAGCTCAGTTTGGTGGGGAACAAAGGCGCTCGCCAGCGCCATCTCCCCCGCCCATCCCCCAGCCGAAATCCCAAAGGGAACCGGTTCCTGCCAGGGAACTTGCTCGCTCGGCGCAAACACCCAACTCTGCGCTTCTGCGGAGCCAAACCTCCGGCATCGGATCTGACTCCCTCCCGCTGCCACAGGGCCCCTCCTGAAGTGGATCACCTAAGGAGAAGCGATCTAAGCCTGCCCCTCCTGCCCCCGTGCCCCTTGCCTACCCACCCCAGCTAATATGCCAGATCCCCAGCATCACAAGCCTGGCAGGGTGCAAGTAGCCCAGACGAGCCACACCACCCCACAGTGAATCCCGCCCCTAGGAGAAGGGAAGAGAAGGCACACACCAGTCTGACTGTGGCCCCAGCGGTGGGCTGGGGGCAGACATCAGGTCGGACTGCGGCCCCGCCCACCGACTCCAGTTATACACCACAGCACAGGGGAAGTGCCCTGCAGGTCCTCACCACGCCAGGGACTATCCAAAATGACCAAGCGGGAGAATTCCCCTCAGAAGAATCTCCAGGAAATAACAACAGCTAATGAGCTGATCAAAAAGGATTTAAATAATATAACAGAAAGTGAGTTTAGAATAATAGTCATAAAATTAATCGCTGGGCTTGAAAAGAGTATACAGGACAGCAGAGAATCTCTTGCTACACAGATCAAGGGACTAAGGAACAGTCACGAGGAGCTGAAAAACGCTTTAAACGAAATGCATAACAAAATGGAAACCACCACAGCTCGGCTTGAAGAGGCAGAGGAGAGAATAGGTGAACTAGAAGATAAAGTTATGGAAAAAGAGGAAGCTGAGAAAAAGAGAGATAAAAAAATCCAGGAGTATGAGGGGAAAATTAGAGAACTAAGTGATACACTAAAAAGAAATAATATACGCATAATTCGTATCCCAGAGGAGGAAGAGAGAGGGAAAGGTGCTGAAGGGGTACTTGAAGAAATAATAGCTGAGAACTTCCCTGAACTGGGGAAGGAAAAAGGCATTGAAATCCAAGAGGCACAGAGAACTCCCTTCAGATGTAACTTGAATCGATCTGCACGACATATCATAGTGAAACTGGCAAAATACAAGGATAAAGAGAAAATTCTGAAAGCAGCAAGGGGTAAACGTGCCCTCACATATAAAGGGAGACCTATAAGACTCGTGACTGATCTCTCTTTTGAAACTTGGCAGGCCAGAAAGAATTGGCAAGAGATTTTCAGGGTGCTAGACAGAAAAAATATGCAGCCAAGAATCCTTTATCCAGCAAGTCTGTCATTTAGAATAGAAGGAGAGATAAAGGTCTTCCCAAACAAACAAAAACTGAAGGAATTTGTCACCACTAAACCAGCCCTACAAGAGATCCTAAGGGGGACCCTGTGAGACAAAGTCCCTGAGACATCACTACAAGCATAAAACATACAGACATCACAATGACTCTAAACCCGTATCTTTCTATAATAACACTGAATGTAAATGGATTAAATGCGCCAACCAAAAGACATAGGGTATCAGAATGGATAAAAAAACAAGACCCATCTATTTGCTGTCTACAAGAGACTCATTTTAGACCGGAGGACACCTTTAGATTGAGAGTGAGGGGATGGAGAACTATTTATCATGCGACTGGAAGCCAAAAGAAAGCTGGAGTAGCCATACTTATATCAGACAAACTAGACTTTAAATTAAAGGCTGTAACAAGAGATGAAGAAGGACATTATATAATAGTTACAGGGTCTATCCATCAGGAAGAGCTAACAATTATAAATGTCTATGCGCCGAATACCGGAGCCCCCAAATATATAAAACAATTACTCATAAACATAAGCAACCTTATTGATAAGAATGTGGTAATTGCAGGGGACTTTAACACCCCAGTTACAGAAATGGATAGATCATCTAGACACACGGTCAATAAAGAAACAAGGGCCCTGAATGAGACATTGGATCAGATGGACTTGACAGATATATTTAGAACTCTGCATCCCAAAGCAACAGAATATACTTTCTTCTCGAGTGCACATGGAACATTCTCCAAGATAGATCATATACTGGGTCACAAAACAGCCCTTCATAAGTTTACAAGAATTGAAATTATACCATGCTTACTTTCAGACCACAATGCTATGAAGCTTGAAATCAACCACAGAAAAAAGTCTGGAAAACCTCCAAAAGCATGGAGGTTAAAGAACACCCTACTAATGAATGAGTGGGTCAACCAGGCAATTAGAGAAGAAATTAAAAAATATGTGGAAACAAATGAAAATGAAAATACAACAATCCAAACGCTTTGGGACGCAGCAAAGGCAGTCCTGAGAGGAAAATACATTGCAATCCAGGCCTATCTCAAGAAACAAGAAAAATCCCAAATACAAAATCTAACAGCACACCTAAAGGAACTAGAAGCAGAACAGCAAAGGCAGCCTAAACCCAGCAGAAGAAGAGAAATAATAAAGATCAGAGCAGAAATAAACAATATAGAATCTAAAAAAACTGTAGAGCAGATCAACGAAACCAAGAGTTGGTTTTTTGAAAAAATAAACAAAATTGACAAACCTCTAGCCAGGCTTCTCAAAAAGAAAAGGGAGATGACCCAAATAGATAAAATCATGAAGGAAAATGGAATTATTACAACCAATCCCTCAGAGATACAAACAATTATCAGGGAATACTATGAAAAATTATATGCCAACAAATTGGACAACCTGGAAGAAATGGACAAATTCCTGAACACCCACACTCTTCCAAAACACTATCAGGAGGAAATAGAAAGCTTGAACAGACCCATAACCAGCGAAGAAATTGAATCGGTTATCAAAAATCTCCCAACAAATAAGAGTCCAGGACCAGATGGCTTCCCAGGGGAGTTCTACCAGACGTTTAAAGCAGAGATAATACCTATCCTTCTCAAGCTATTCCAAGAAATAGAAAGGGAAGGAAAACTTCCAGACTCATTCTATGAAGCCAGTATTACTTTGATTCCTAAACCAGACAGAGACCCAGTAAAAAAAGAGAACTACAGGCCAATATCCCTGATGAATATGGATGCAAAAATTCTCAATAAGATACTAGCAAATCGAATTCAACGGCATATAAAAAGAATTATTCACCATGATCAAGTGGGATTCATTCCTGGGATGCAGGGCTGGTTCAACATTCGCAAATCAATCAACGTGATACATCACATTAACAAAAAAAAAGAGAAGAACCATATGATCCTGTCAATCGATGCAGAAAAGGCCTTCGACAAAATCCAGCACCCTTTCTTAACAAAAACCCTTGAGAAAGTCGGGATAGAAGGAACATACTTAAAGATCATAAAAGCCATTTATGAAAAGCCCACAGCTAACATCATCCTCAACGGGGAAAAACTGAGAGCTTTTTCCCTGAGATCAGGAACACGACAAGGATGCCCACTCTCACCGCTGCTGTTTAACATAGTGCTGGAAGTTCTAGCATCAGCAATCAGACAACAAAAGGAAATCAAAGGCATCAAAATTGGCAAAGATGAAGTCAAGCTTTCACTTTTTGCAGATGACATGATATTATACATGGAAAATCCGATAGACTCCACCAAAAGTCTGCTAGAACTGATCCATGAATTCAGCAAAGTTGCAGGATACAAAATCAATGTACAGAAATCAGTTGCATTCTTATACACTAACAATGAAGCAACAGAAAGACAAATAAAGAAACTGATCCCATTCACAATTGCACCAAGAAGCATAAAATACCTAGGAATAAATCTAACCAAAGATGTAAAGGATCTGTATGCTGAAAACTATAGAAAGCTTATGAAGGAAATTGAAGAAGATTTAAAGAAATGGAAAGACATTCCCTGCTCATGGATTGGAAAAATAAATATTGTCAAAATGTCAATACTACCCAAAGCTATCTACACATTCAATGCAATCCCAATCAAAATTGCACCAGCATTCTTCTCGAAACTAGAACAAGCAATCCTAAAATTCATATGGAACCACAAAAGGCCCCGAATAGCCAAAGGAATTTTGAAGAAGAAGATCAAAGCAGGAGGCATCACAATCCCAGACTTTAGCCTCTACTACAAAGCTGTCATCATCAAGACAGCATGGTATTGGCACAAAAACAGACATATAGACCAATGGAATAGAATAGAAACCCCAGAACTAGACCCACAAACGTATGGCCAACTCATCTTTGACAAAGCAGGAAAGAACATCCAATGGAAAAAAGACAGCCTCTTTAACAAATGGTGCTGGGAGAACTGGACAGCAACATGCAGAAGGTTGAAACTAGACCACTTTCTCACACCATTCACAAAAATAAACTCAAAATGGATAAAGGACCTAAATGTGAGACAGGAAACCATCAAAACCTTAGAGAAGAAAGCAGGAAAAGACCTCTCTGACCTCAGCCGTAGCAATCTTTTACTCGACACATCCCCAAAGGCAAGGGAATTAAAAGCAAAAGTGAATTACTGGGACCTTATGAAGATAAAAAGCTTCTGCACAGCCAAGGAAACAACCAACAAAACTAAAAGGCAATCAATGGAATGGGAAAAGATATTCGCAAATGACATATCGGACAAAGGGCTAGTATCCAAAATCTATAAAGAGCTCACCAAACTCCACACCTGAAAAACAAATAACCCAGTGAAGAAATGGGCAGAAAACATGAATAGACATTTCTCTAAAGAAGACATCCGGATGGCCAACAGGCACATGAAAAGATGTTCAGCGTCGCTCCTTATCAGGGAAATATAAATCAAAACCACACTCAGGTATCACCTCACGCCAGTCAGAGTGGCCAAAATGAACAAATCAGGAGACTATAGATGCTGGAGAGGATGTGGAGAAACGGGAACCCTCTTGCACTGTTGGTGGGAATGCAAATTTGTGCAGCCGCTCTGGAAAGCAGTGTGGAGGTTCCTCAGAAAATTAAAAATAGACCTACCCTATGACCCAGCAATAGCACTGCTAGGAATTTATCCAAGGGATACAGGAGTACTGATGCATAGGGCCACTTGTACCCCAATGTTCATAGCAGCACTCTCAACAATAGCCAAATTATGGAAAGAGCCTAAATGTCCATCAACTGATGAATGGATAAAGAAATTGTGGTTTATATACACAATGGAATATTACGTGGCAATGAGAAAAAATGAAATATGGCCTTTTGTAGCAACGTGGATGGAACTGGAGAGTGTGATGCTAAGTGAAATAAGCCATACAGAGAAAGACAGATACCATATGTTTTCACTCTTATGTGGATCCTGAGAAACTTAACAGGAACCCATGGGGGAGGGGAAGGAAAAAAAAAAAAAGAGGTTAGAATGGGAGAGAGCCAAAGCATAAGAGACTGTTAAAAACTGAGAACAAACTGAGGGTTGATGGGGGGTGGGAGGGAGGAGAGGGTGGTTGATGGGTATTGAGGAGGGCACCTTTTGGGACGAGCACTGGGTGTTGTATGGAAACCAATTTTTCAATAAATTTCATAAAGCACACAAAAAAAGAATATCAACATTAATCTAACATGATAAACATGGGAGGTATGCACGTTGGCATTCCAACAGCCGTAAGTGGCCCCTAAGGCATGTGTTGTAAGTGCCTGTTGCCCAATACACGCACAATGGATACCTCCCAGTGTATGCAGACTCCCAAATTTGAAAGCCTGTTTATTGCGAGCACACCTGTTCCAGTGGAGTAAGAGCCAAGTGCCTCTTATCTTTAAGATAAGAAAAAAATGGTAACATTTGTGTGTAAGGTGACAATAGGGTGACAGTAACAGATGAAACCATAATCTGAGAAACCATTTCAGTGGAAAACAAGACACACTTCACTTAGCAAGAATGAAATGGCACATTTTAAATATGGATATAATTTTTGCAAATCGAGTGTGAAGCGGGTTTCCATAGGAGCTGAAATAGAAAAAAAAAAACAACTAAAGCTGCAATCAGGGGCTCTCAGTCTTAGTACCATCGACATTTGGGGCTGGAGAAGTTCTTGCTGTGGGGGGCTGTCTTGTGAATAGTAGGACACTCAGCCTCATCCCTGGCCTCCAAGCACTATGTGACAGTGGTACCCCACGCCTGCAACTGAGACAATAGAAGATACCTCCAGGCCCAGACGAATGTCCTGTGGGGTCTACCATTTCTAGTGGAGCCCCATTGGAGCAAACTAACTAACTTCATGTCCTTAGACACAAAAAACAGATATCGAGAAATCTAGTCTTAAAAACATCAAACCCTGAAAGTCAGTGCCTACGCTTTGGCTCTAGGTAACACTTTAAGCAGCTCCTTGATTCGTATCCTCTGAAATTAGAGCAGGAAATTTATGTTGGGACAGCAGCTTTGAGACTGCAGGGAGAGTGGGCCACTGCAGCTGTTTGGAATAACCATTTTCCAGAAGTGGTAAAATGATACTCTGTGCCCCCAAAGAATAGAACTATGGATTCCATAGATTTGAATATAGCATACCAAATCTTCTCACACTGCTTTAAATGAGTAAATGTGTGTGCAGTGAATGAATGAACGAATGAATGAATGATAAGTATATTTTGTTCACCATATACAATGCTCCCTGATATTGGTTTATGTTCTCCCCCGTTTGAAAGGAATTTTGGCCATCAGGTAAAGCTAATTGAATGCATCCCTCACTCCACTGCTGACCCATTTCCCATTTGAAGGCAGCATTTAGCCATTCAGCTCCTTGACTGCTGAGGCCAACAAACACAGATGGAAAGCAGTGGCAGAGGTCTGGCAGAGACTGTGACAAAGTCAGGAAGAGAGAAGAACCCAGTTGGGACCCAGTGTAGAAAGCTGAAAACAGGTTAAACAATATCAGGAAAAGCAATATTTGCATTAAAAAGTCACTCATGTATATGTATGTGAATATGTATGTATATATACATGCATATAAATATGCATTAAAATAGGAGAAATTCCTTTAAAAATGGATGATGGTCAGAGAAAGAAGCAGGAAGTACAATGGGCCTAAGAAGAATGCATGAATGGAGTCTATTTAATCTGCGAAAGAAAACTCTTAGCAGGGTCACGACAGACATTCTTGAAGAAGAGGAAGCAGACATGTTTTGTGTAGCCTTAGAGGCAAGAATGAAGTTCAGAAAATGGGAATGAAGAAGAACAAACTTGGGCTTAGGCCAAGGAAGAAGCAGTGTCCCCAGTGGAGCTGGCTGAGAGTGGAGGGTTCATGAGGTCTTCGTGTGTGGGCCACCCCAGATGACGCTGCCTTGGTGGTCTGGTGTCAGGGATGCTCGTGGGTGTTTGGGGCGTTCTCTAGTGCATAGGGAGCTGAGCTCAATGATTATAAGACTCCTAAGCTCAGATGACCAGACCTGTTTTCACCTAAAATGTGAAAGGATGTGTCACACGGTGCTTCAGGCTGAATGTTTGTGTCCCCTCAAAATTCATATGTTGAAACCTAGCCCCCAGCAGGATGGTATTAGGAGGTGGGGCCTTTGGGAAGTGATTAGGTCAGGAAGGCAGAGCCTTCGCAATGTAAGATCAGTGCCCTTACAAAGAGTCCTGAGAAAGCTCCCTTGTCTCTTTTACCAGGTGAAGCAACTGTGAAACTATAACCAGCTGTGAACCAGGAAGCAGGGCCCCGCCAGGCACTGAATGCTGATCTTGGACTTTCCAATCTCCAGACTGTAAGAAACACATTTCTGTTGTTTATTATCTGATTTTTGACATTTTTGTTATATCAAAACTGAGCTGAGTTGATTAGATATGCAGAAAGTCCACCTACTTAAGGAAAGCATGGATTCAAAGCTAATCTGGCCTTTGGTGTAGAAAAAGGCAAAGCTGCTTACTTCAGGCTTGGGATCACCAGTTCTATGTGGAACTTCTCAGCCACGTGTACCACCCAGATACACTCCACGTCGGTGGGGTAGTTTGTTGGATACCAAGGACTGGAGAAGGAGCCTGAGAGACCAGAAATGACTCCTCCACAAGAGTTACTTCCTCCTGTGGGCAGACAAGAGACAACTGGTTAGCTTCTTCCAGCATGCACCTGGCATTTCCCAGGAGTAGAATCCACGATTCCATCAAACTCAACAGTGAGTCACAAAATGGGAAGGGATCATGGTGGTAGCATAGTTGTGGCTTGGCTGCAGTGTGTGCACCCCTGAGAGGGAATGAGGGGGAAGGAAAGATGTGTGACTTGTACCAGAGCAGGACCCTAAGACTCTAGGTGAGACTGGAAATGGCGTGGGACATGTATGTGGCAGGTGTGGGGTGTCCAGCCAATAATTTCATTAATGCTCTGCCCAGCTTCCTGCCATGCAAACCAGCTCAACTCAGATGTAGACAATCCATGCACTCGTGAGGGCTCCATCCCACCAATTCCTTCCCCCCAGGTAGCCAGAACAGACAGACATCCATTCTGCTTTTACAGGTTATCAACGTGATTCTATCCTTTACAGGTTATATTTTCAATGAAAAGAGAGTTACCTCGTGGTGTAGGCACTTGAGGGATGGGAGCTGCAAAAACCAAAACCAAAGAAAATCAGGAAAGAGGCATCACAAAAACATCATATATTTACGTACGAATGAGTGAACCTGTAACTCTGCCTGAGTCTTGAAGCATGGTGTGGGCACACACGCTCATTTCTCTTTTCTCTCCTAACGCGGGATGTGGTCTCTCCCCTTCTTTCGGTGAATCGCCAGGAAATCACAGATAGCACACAGCTACATGACTTATTTTCTCTTCTGTGTTAGGGCCCACCAACCCCAGGGCTGTCCTGAGATCGATCAGTCGTGCATCACCCACAGAAACATCACTGGGCTCCTGAGCATGTCACTGCAGAGTGTGCAGAAATGCACAGGGACAAAAACCGGATGGCTGAGAGCCCCGGGCAGGGGAGGGCAGGTCAGACAAGAATTACGTTGAAATAGATGACCCTCGGTGGGAGAGCTTCCTCCTTTCCTGTGTCCTTTAGGCTTTGATTTCCAGGAGGCCTATATTTCTACATTCTGATGTGTCCTTTTAAAAAATGTTTATTTTTGAGAGAGAGAAAGCATGAGTAAGGGAGGAGCAGAGAGATAGAGATAGAGAGAGAGAGAGAGAGAGAGAGAGAGAGAGAGAGAGAGAATCCCAAGCAGGCTTTGTGCTGTCAGCACAGAGCCTGGCACGGGGCTCAAACTCACAAAATGTGAGATCATGACCTCAGTCGAGATCAAGAGTCAGATGCTTAACCAACAGCCACCCAGGCGCCCCTCTAGATGCATCCTTAATCACCAGTGCCTGGTGAGCCGAAGGCAGATTTTGAAAGCCTGTCCATTGGGAAGCTGGTACTTGCTGGAGTCCTACACTAGGGGTTGGCGGGCACAGAGTTTGAAGCAAATGGGTCAGATGCATTTAAGAATTCCTTTATGCCCGTTGTCCTCCTTGGGCAGCTCTGCCTCCAGGTGTAGAGCAGTGAGGACAGAGGCACTACCCACTGCCTGCCTTCTCAGTCCTTCTCCAGGAAGGGTGCTGGACATCAGCAGAATGCATTTTTTTGATGACCTAAAGTTGTCTCAGAAGCAATTGCCTTTTGTTAAAATGTTTGACATGCAGCGTTTCCCTTAGAGAGTTAAATGGCAAAAGCCTTATTCTGTGTGTGTGTGTGTGTGTGTGTGTGTGTGTCCAGAAGAATATATAATGCTTTATCGAGAAGTGGTTAGCTTACAAGGTGTATACTGTTTAGACATAAAGGATTTCATTTCCCCCTATAATTTCTTTTATTCCATGACCCATTCTCTTATTCAGTCAGCTATGCCTCTCTGCCTCAGAAAAGGAATACTATAGCAGAGAGAAAAGAGAGAAAAGGCTTCTGAGGTTTGATACCCTAGACCGCAAGTGGACGTAGTGCAGAGCTGTCTGATGAACTGAAAACCGTGTTCTCCTCCCTGGCCTGGGGCTGGAGGAGATTCCTCGCTGGGGTAGAAAAGGAAAAACCAGAGGGCGCCAAGCAGAGGTAGCTGCTTGTCAGTCCCTGAGAAATGGCTCTGTAGGCTCTGCCTCCCCTCCCGGGCTGCAGCACGATTAGTGGGTCCCAGTGCAAAATGAAAATGTGGGGGCTCAGCTGGAGATGGGGAAGTCAATCGCCCCTTCCCACAGGTTCATTTCTACAGGGGATGGTGGCGCTCACCTGGGATGCCCTGGGGGCCTAGACTGGAATGGGTAAGAGGCCCCCACTAAGTGTCCCTCCAAATGTCCCATGGTGATGCCAGTCCAGAGTAGGGACAGGCTGCCAGCCACCTTGCCCACCCCCCGAACACTACAGGGTGCACCCTGACCTTGACCTGCCCCATATCCAAACCCGGAGTGGGGGCAGAATGTGGAAGTTGTCACAGAACAGGGCTGGGGAGGAGGCTGGGTGGGGACCAGGGTGCCAGCAGGAAGGGAAGTGGGCAGCTAGAGCCTGTCCTGGAGAGGTAGGCCACTGTAGGAGGCAGGACCACACGTGCTAAGATCCCACTGGAGTCTTGAGTTTGGATATCACTGCCACACATCGACTCTGAGTAGGTTATCAGAACAAGGTATACCCTTTCTCTGTTCCTGCCATGTCTGTGAAGCCAGAAGGCCCTCAGAATAGCCCCAAATGGCTTCACTTCTCACACTTAGCTTGTTCTTGACCCACTGGGAGAGCGAGCCATTGATGCATTGGTGTTTTCTTGCAGGCTTTCATTTTTTAACACATGTCCCTGGGAGGCAAAACTTTCTACCTTCTCTCCTCTCCATCTTGACCCTCTTCCCAGCCATGGTGATAGAACCTCTCCCCTTCCCCCCACCCTTCCTTGCTCTGCTGTCCAGAGAGGAGTCGGGGATGCCATTTCATTTGGGGAATGAGGCTCTTAGCTTATTGTCTAAGCCACTGGTTCTCAACTTGCTGCATGTTGGGATCACATGGGAAACTTTAAATATTCCCGATGACCTGGTGTGACCCCAGAGATTCTGATATGACTGGTCTCGGTGCAGCCTGGGCATCAGGAATTTAAAAGCTCCCTGGGTAGTTAGTCAGTGTCTAGGTCACAGTCCAGCAGTGTCTAGGTCAAGACAGAGATTAGATTTCCTACTCACTTTGCAGAGATCTTGGAAGTTCACGGTGTTGGACCTACCTGGGGATGCAGGGATCACATCTGGAGCCCAGTCCCCAGCATCTGCATGAATTAAAAAAAGTAGGTAGATGTAGGAAATCTGAGTTACATTTTATGAAGGCAGGTGGTGGTTCAGATCTCAAGCAGGTAAGCTTCGTGTTACACAAGCAACACGGGCATGTTGGATCCTGGAAAAGCAGTTCAGGCCTGGGAGAGGTTGCAGAGAACAGGACTTGACAGGTGTGTGGGCCTGGCACACGTGTCTTTAGAATGGAGTCAGGCTGTCAGCAATCTTTGTCAACCTGGCTAAAGGGACACTCATCTGCATGGCCACCGCCCTCTGCTTCCCTAGCCCTACTTTGTGCACAACCGCCATCCATCACTAAGATGTTGCTGGCTGAAAGTTTAGAAAGAAACTGCCACGGGGGGACAGCCTACCTGAGCAGACGACACCGGCGTCTTCATGGTGGCCACAATTGTGGTCTGACCACCCGGAGCTGAGGCACTGGCCAAGGTGGTTCTCGCTTCCCGAACACTGAATGTTATCCAGGAGGATGTTTCCAGAGCCCGGGCCAAAGTGAGCCTTTCCAGGGGCTGCAATGGCCCGTCCACACCCCAGCTGTCGGCACACGACCTTGGCTTCATTGAGGTCCCAGAGGTCATCACATACGGTGCCCCAGGCCCCCTGGTGGAGGACCTCCAACCGTCCTGAGCACCGTCCTGAGCCGCCCACCAGCCGCAGCTCCGGTCCATCTTCTAAACAGAGCAGGGTTTTATTTTTGAGTTTGGGAAGTTTTAAGTAGGAAGGATTTCTAGCTCCCATGTTTATGGCTAAGGCACATGAATTCAAGAACAAAGCGTAAGGCTGTCTTAATTCTGTAATAGGCAGGGCTTACGGGCTTCAGGGTGAGACAGAGGAGGGTTTGAATCCAGCTCTACTGCTCTCTAGTTGTGTAACCTTTGACAAGTTCCTTTGTCTGCCTGGGCCTCAGTTTTCTCATCTGTGAAATGGGAGCTCCAGCAGCATGTATCTCAGAGGGCTCAGTGATGAGTGGGTAGGAATGGGAGTATAAAGCACAGTCAGTGCTCAACACCCAGCACATGGCTTCTGCAGCTCTCACTGTGTGGTTCTCTGACACAGTACTGGGATCCTGGGGAAATGGGTCCCCAGTTGCATTTTTGGACATGACTTGGATGAGGGTAGATTTATCCCCTGAAGGCACCTGGGCCACCAGGGTGTCTATGACTTCCTAAAGCCCAATAGGAATGGCTATTTCTGGGCCAACGGGCAGTGGCCAGCTCGAATTGCCTGCTGTCTCCTGGAGACATCCCAGGGACAGCCTTCCCTTCCTGAGAACACAAGCTGTGCCACACTGACCTTTTCCCCTGTCTCTCCAGCATGTCCCCAAGAGCCTTCATATTTGCTATTCTCTCTGCCTGGAATGCCCCCTCATTGTCATCCATCACATGTGACCTCCTCAGCAAGGCCGTCCATTCCCATTCCCTCCCAGGGGCAACCCCCTCACCCTAGCATTCTCTTCTGCCCTCCCCACCCAGACTCTGTCTTCCCAGGCATTACCACCCCCCCCAAATCATCTTGTCATTTCAACTGCACCTCACTGCCTTAGTTCAATTGTCCATGTGACCCTCTTAGTGGGAAAAATCTATTAGGCACACAGTAGGGCTTATGGGACCAATTGTGGGGTATTTTAAAAACTTAATTTCCAGCCCTTTTCTAATAGCAGGAGCCCTCAAAGTTAGAAAACTGTTCTGTCTTTTGAAGACCAAAAGCCTACTTGAAGTTTGCTACCTGACTCTCTTTCGCCTTGTGGAATCACGTTGAACATAGCATAAAAGCCAGTGTTGGTGATCATAGAATCACTTCGGAAGACCACTGTCATGATGTCTGAGGAGGAGAAAAATATCAGAGCTACTGAGGCACAGAACTTCCCCATGGACAGTGAGGCGATCCGGGGGCCATCAAAGATTTCAACGGAGTCGTAAGGGCATCCAAGGATATCCTCTAGGCTGGGGGGGGGGGTGGGGTGGGGATCGAAGTAGAGGGTTAGTGGCAGATTAAAACTTCCTAGATCTAAAAGCTTAAAAAGTATGGCAATCATGGGATTAAATATTTGGATTTCCTTTAAACTGCATGTTGATATATAAAATATCAGTTAACTTCTACAGATGCCTTACTACAGAAGTCTTATTTTGTCTGAAGATTGTGGGAGGCTTATGGCTACAACTTAGTAATCACCAGTCACCATCTACATGAAACATTAGAAAGACTAGTGTGCACTACAAATAAATTCTTACCAGGCCAATCACCCTGATGATCAGCATGTAAACATTACAGCCAGATTTTCCTACCTCCATATTTCATGACATTTTTCATACCCCAAATCTTAGGGAGAAAAAAGTTCATTTTATTTAATTTTATTTTTTTAATGTTTATTTATTTTTGAGAGGCGGGGAGGGCAGAGAGAGAGGAAGATTCAGAATCTGAAGCAAGCTCCAGGCTCCGAGCTGTCAGCACAGAGCTCGACCCGGGGCTCGAACTCACAAAAAGTGAGATCATGACCTGAGCCGAAGTCGGATGCTTAACCGACTCAGCTACCCAGGGGCTCCGAGAAAAGTTAATTTGAAAATAGAAACGTCAGGGGCGCCTGGGTGGCGCAGTCGGTTAAGCGTCCGACTTCAGCCAGGTCACGATCTCGCGGTCCGGGAGTTCGAGCCCCGCATCAGGCTCTGGGCTGATGGCTCGGAGCCTGGAGCCTGTTTCCGATTCTGTGTCTCCCTCTCTCTCTGCCCCTCCCCCGTTCATGCTCTGTCTCTCTCTGTCCCAAAAATGAATAAACGTTGAAAAAAAAAAAAAGAAAATAGAAACGTCAGCATATAGAGAGTATCTGCATTTTGGCGATCTCTCACAAGGGATGTGTGTGAGGCTGGGGATTTTGAAGGAACTGTGTGATTTTGAAGGCATAGATGACCTATAACAGGATAGACTTTGGAGGTGTGGGTTCAAGGTTCTCACTTCATTGACTGCTCTCTGTGTCCTTAGGGTTTCAGTCAACAAAGAAAACATGTTTCTAGAACATTCTTTGGCACAGGGCATGCCTGACTCCATGGGCCGAGCAGTGTGTGCTACAGGTGGATTTTCATAGCATCTCCTAGTGTTGCTGGGTTCTCAGCATGATGTCTGTCACATACTACAAGAAGGTCTTTGCACAGACTCTGTCCATAGAACCACATGTCGGAGAAAAGCTGGAGCTTTGACATCAGACAGACCTTGCCAGTTAGCCTCAGGCAAGTTAGTTAACCTCTCTGAGCCTCAGGTTCCTCATCTCTAATGGAGAGGAGAAGGGTATATATCTTAGGGCTGCAGTGATGCTGGAATATGACAAAGCATACCAAGTACATTGTATAAAGCCTGGACACACAGCCAACGCTAAAAAAATGTTGGCTATTATTTCATGCCATGGAGATAAAAAAATGGAGATAAAAAAGTGAATCAGAGAAATATATTCCCTACGTGTCAGAGATGTGGCCATGCCTTCACTGCCTCCTTTCACTTGGTGGCAACATTGAGAAGCTGCCGGGCCTGGGGCTAGGGCAGGTGGGTCAATGTGTGTATGGAAAGCCTCTTACTGTTTGCTGAAAATTTAGATAAAGGAAAAAGGAAGTCTAAGAAGGTAGGTATTGGTACCCATGGGAGAACAAAGGCAAAGCTGATAAGGAGGAATTGGGTGGCACCTTTAGAAAACAAAATCAAAAGAAGAACTATCATAATAAGGTTGAGTTAAATATGTAAATAAATCACTTATTGAATTTTTTAAACTAGAAGTAACTCTAGTTTTTATCACAAAATTAACTTGACCCTTAAATTGGGAAGAATTTTGCATTCTTCTGCTTCCCCCACCCCCGCCAAACGTTTCAGTCTAAATGAAATATCTTTATTCTGATGTCACAAACCAATATTCGTATTTACAGAGAATCTTCTCTTAAAAGTTTGTTTTCTTACTTCAGAGTTGGAATCTTGAGTTCTATGCGGAATTTTTTATCCACATGAATCTCCCAAACGCACTGGATGTCTGTTGGGTAGCTTTCTGGGTACAGCGGACTGGAAAATGAGCCAGAGATACTAGACATGACCCCTCCGCAAGAGCTAGTTCCTCCTGAAGCAACAGGAAAGAGGATGTCAGCGTGTGCCCATTTGTGTGACCCCAGTAATGACCCACTCACACCCAGTGGTCTGGTTGAGTCAGGCAGCAGTCCACCTGGGTGGACACGCCCAGGCTGTCTGAACAGATCTTTAGCCTAAATGTCACCAGGGAAGGAGAGTCCATTCAATCTCATTCTAAAGGGGAAAGTATTAATATATGGGAGTTCTCTGCCTTTTCCTCTCCCCTTACCATCTGATGAAGAAAATATTGTATTTTTCAGGTCTGTTCACTCTCTCCTTCCTCTTCTATGGCAGAAAGATTCTTGCTTGTGGGGAGAGAGGCAGAGTGGATGTACATGGGGGGGGGGGGGTTGGGAATGAGGGACACAGGGACAGAGGCTGTCAGGTCTGGGTAAGGTGTTAGTTGGGGAAGGTTTGGGAAACCGGAGGCTCCAGAACAACTTTGGGGTCTGATGAGTTGGAGAAAAGGGGACATTGTTGAAGGATGCTATGATGGGCACCCCCTGCCAACCACTTCTTCACTACTTTTTCTGGGTAGATTGTGTTTCCTTTAACTCAGTACCTCCTGAGACTGAAACTTACAGGTTTTTAGATTTATAAGAGTTACACAAATGAACTCTAATTCTTCCATATTAGTTGTCATATTAATATAAATCAGTACACATGCATACATACATGTGCGCACGTGCACACTCATGCACACACACTTAAAGCAGCAGGCCACACAAGAAAGCAGAAATCTTAGAGTCATCAAGTTATTTTAGAGGAAATTTGAAAACACAACATGCGTTGTTAACCTTGTCCTTAAATTACTACGTTGCTTAATTTTCTTCTTTCCGTTTGTGCCCGACTCACTTGTAATGCTCCCAGAATCCCAAGACTCCTGGTCTTTCCTGCAACGGATGGCAGGAGGTGGGGATGTGCCCAGGCATCTCATCACTCTGCTGTTGGTTGGTTGTAGTTAGAACAAGCGGGCTGGGTCAGACAGACATGAAACCCCCTGGGACTGGATTTCCTGAAACCTCTACATGTAAGTTGGTGCCTGTCATGGGTGCCCCCTACAGGACTGTACCCAGAAAGCAGGCTGGGTACCCCTGGATGGGCGAACCACATTTCCTTCTAGTTTCTCGTCACCCTCCCACCGACCTACTCTGACCTGGGCAGATCCACTCCCTTTTCAGCCTGCCCCTTTGGTTAAAAAGTCAGTATTTCAGGCCTTAGCAGTATTAATGAATGCCCTTTGGCAAGGCCGTGGTGAGGACTGAGAGGCTCCATTGACTGAGGTCCTGACTCCCCCGGTGTTCTCATGGCTGGGGCCATGACAAGACTGGCGTGGGTAGTGGACAAGCAGCCCCTCGCCCATGCTGTTCCAGCCTGTCTGTGCCACATCTTAGGCACACTGCCTAGCATCTGCTGTGATGGCTCTCTTGGCATGGGGTTACCATTTCAATTTAAAACAAGTAACTACCTGTTATATGATCCTGAGAAGCTGTGGAAAGACCTAGAAGGAAAAAAAAGGGAGAGGATGATGACTTTCAGGGGGAAAATACTGAGTTTCATCTGTAAGCTAGTGAAATGTAAAGGTTTTCTCTGAAATGTCAATGTAGTTAGTGCAGACTGAGAAAGGGCTGACGGTGCTGAGTGAATATTTCTACCATCTTGTGGCAGATTAAAGAAGGCCATGCATTCTTGGACCTGCCTCCTGTCACAAAGTGGGATCTAGGTCTCCTCACCTGACCCTGGTGGCCTCTGTTTTGCCCAACAGAATATGGCAGAGGTGACACTGTGCATTAAGAGACTGGAAGCTTCCATTTATCTCTGGGAACAGTGGCTTGCTCATGGCACCCTGAGCCACCTTATAAGAAGTCTGACTACGCTGCTGCAGAGACTGTGTGAAGAGGCCCCAAGACTGCCTGGGGAGGAAGGGGGCCCTGGCTGAGCCCACGCTTCCAGCTGTCTCCACCAAGCACCAAGCATGTGAGTGCAGCTGCCCTTGACTCTCCAGACCAGTCTCTAGGTGAGCAGCACCAAATGACCCTGCTCAGTGCTATGTGGAGCAGAAGAGTCTCCCATCTGCCCAGTGCCCGAATTCCTGACCCACAACAACATGACGTGTCACTGAATTGTCATTGTGTTAAACCACTATATCTGTGGAGTAGGAACAGATAGCCAGAATTGTTCCTGTCACTCAACACGGTCTTCCTCGTTTCCCCATCATCTATGTAATCTTCAGTTTACCTGAGTTACGGAAAAAGAGACAACTACAGGTAGGCCTTCATTTAAACATCCACTGCCCTTAACCCCATCCATAATGGCCTTTTAACTTTGGATGGCCCTTCCCCCTCTCTTGTGACCCCAACACATAAAGCTGGTCTGCCCCCTGCCCCGAGACACTCAGAACACATCAAGGTCTCCTCCAAGGAAGTGTCCAAGAAGGATGCTTCTGACAATACCTCGTGACTTGTGTAAGGTCTCTGAGGCTGTGTGGGGGCAGGCAGTTTCATTCAAAGGGCAAGAGATGGGGTCTATAACGTCCAGTTCGGCTACTTTCCTTCTTTCTTTTTATTTAAGTTTATTTATTTTGATAGAGAGAAAGAGAGAGAATCCCAAGCAAGCTCTGCACTGTCAGTGTGGAGCCTGATGTAGGGCTCAGTCCCATGAACTATGAGATCATGACCTGAGCTGAAACCAAGAGTCTGATGCTTAACGGACTGAGCCACCCAGGTGCCCCTCTGCTTCTTTCAAATCAAGTTATCTTGGGCAGGCTTTGGTTCTCCTTAATCCTTAGCTGCAAGGATTAAATAAATTAATTCATACAGAAACCCTAGCATCATGCCCTGCTGCTGTGCAAGTGCTCAGAAATGTCTATTGCAATGAAACAAAATGCCTTTTCATTTACCTCCAGTGTCATTTCATAATTTACATTGCATGTGTTGGTCTGTTTTTGCTAATCTTTTTATTACAGATGAATATCACTCAATCATTACATTAAAAAATCTTTGAAAACAGGCAAAAGTCGTAAGATTTCCAAGAGCGTGTACTTTGTGGTCAGACTGACCAGTGTCAGTACTCGGTTCCACCATTAACTTGCTGAATGATCTCAGGAACGTTACTCAACCTATCTGTGCCTCAAGTGTCTCTTCTGTAAAGTATAATATAAAATTCCTTTTTGCAGGATTAGCCATAATCTGAGCAAAATGTCTCCCCATATTTGTGCTCATTTTAACCTGTCTTTGTGTAGCCAGGGCCAGTGAAATGATGTGGTAAATGAGACTGGTGCCCAAGAACACTGACGATGTGGGTAGCCTTGGGTATGTTGCTAACTTTCTATGTTTCAGTTTACCTACCTGGAAAAGTACTTGCCTCAAGGGGTTACCGGGAGGATGAAACAAGTTATACATATGATGGACTGAGAACAGTGCCTGGTTCTTAGCATTTATAAGTAAATTGGATATTATTAATACTATTAGAAAGTTGTCTAGACTAGAAAAAGATACGGACATACCTGGAGGGGTGGGAGGAGGCAGTTCTTCCGCACCTGAATGCATAAAAAAAGGTAATAGGTTGCTTACTTCAGTGAATCCAAAGCATGGAGGAGGTGGGTGGGAGATAGAGGGGAGAGGGTACAGATGGGGACTGAAGGGGAGACACAGGACTATCTGGGCACAGGACTCAGCCCTCCTCTGGCAAGATCCCTGACCGAGGGACGTGGGACACAGCAGCTGAGTTACCTATGCCCCACGGCAGGCAGGGCTGGATTACTCATGGCCCCTCTTATGCTGAATCACCTGGATGACTTGAGAAAATGCAGATTCCATCCCCCTTTCCCAAACTAGTTCATTGTGATCTCTGGGGGCGGGGCCCTGGACTCTGCATTGTAATGCCCCGGGTGGTGCTGGGGTACGTGAACATTCTAGACTTCCAGGTGCTGCTGAAGTGTGTGTGTGAGCCCAGGGCTTGGTGCAGAGCAGACGCTCAAGGATTATTTCATGCAAGAATGAGTGAATGGGTGGATGGATGAAAATTCCATCTGGGATATGTAGTTTCAAAATGTCTTCGAGAACAACATTAGGAATTATTGCCCTAGATGGCAGAGGCTACCTGAGCAGATGACACCGGCGTCCTCGTGGTGGCCACAGTTGTGCTCCGACCAGCCCAAGTGGGTGCACTGACCCAGGGAGCGCTCCATCCCAGAGCACTGTACATTGTCCAGGAAGATGTCTCCAGAGCCGGGGCCAAAGTGGGCCTTCCCAAGGGCGGACACAGCCCATCCACACCCCAGCTGTCGGCACACAACCTCAGCTTCATTGAGATCCCAAAGGTCGTCACACACAGTGCCCCAGGCCTCCTGGTGGAGGACCTCCACACGTCCTGAGCACCGACCTGAGCCGCCCACCAGCCTCAGGTCTGGCCAGTCCCCTGCAGAGAGAGATCTGGTGAGTGTGGTCTCCATATGACCCACCTGAGGTTCACCGGCACCGGGCCTCTGAGGCCGGCAGGACTATGGGGTTGCAGAGGGACATGCCCAGTCTTGAGCCCTGGGACCTGTCCTCACGTTTCTCATGTGTTCCTGAGCTGCAGGGGGTATGGTATTCAGCCAGTTTAATTTCATTTGAAAGGTATTTATTGATTGCCTTTCCTGTTAGGCACTGATGCTACTGCTATAAAATCAAGAGATATAGTTCCTGCCCTCAGGGAGCCTAAAGTCCTTCGATCACATGCAGACACTAGGACCATGCCTTATTCCACCCTGCAATAAAAGCGGTGAAGGGAACAGGTGCTATGTTATGAACAGACCAAATGGGGCACCTGAAAGAAATCCTCTTAAAATGCTGAGAAGGATAAATACCTAGTAATGCAATTGCTGGGTTGTAGAGTAGTTCTATTTTTAATTTTTTGAGGAAACCCCATACTGTCTTCCAGAGTGGCTGCACCAGTTTCCACCAACAGTGCCAAAGGGTTACCCTTTCTCCACATCCTCCCCAACACCTGTTGTTTCCTGAGTTATTAATTTTAGCCTACCCTAATGCTGATTTGAAGGGGCACATGCACCCCGATGTTTATAGCAGCATTATCAATAGTAGCCAAATTATGGAGAGAGCTCAAGTGTTCATTGACTGACGAATGGACAAAGAAGATGTGGTGTATATATATACAATGGAACACTACTTGGCGACGAAAAAGAATGAAATTTGCCATTTTCAGGATGGGACTAGAGTATATTATGCTAAGTAAAATAAGTCAGTCAGAGAAAGACAGATATCATATGATTTCACTCAGATGTGGAATTTGAGAAACACAACAGATGAACATATGGGAAGGAAGGAAAAATAAGATAAAAACAGAGAGGAAGGTAAACCATAAGAGACTTTTGAATACAGAGAACAAACTGAGGGTTGCTGGTGGGGTGGTGGGTGCGGGAGGGGCTAGATGGGTGGTGGGCATTAAGGAGGGCACCTGCTGGGATGAGCACTGGGTGTCACAGGTAAGTGATGAATCACTAGGTTCTACTCCTGAAACCAAGACTACACTGTATGTTAACTAAATTGAATTTAAATTAAAAAAAATTTAAAAACAAAAAACAAAAACAGTGAGAAGGAGTGGGCCAGGGAAGAGGTGAGGAAAAGCCTTTGAGCCAGAGGGAAAAGCATATAGTTATGCCAACAGACCCTGAAATGCTGTTTCCCTCATGCATGTGTCTAAAAAGTATGGACTCACACACATACGCACATGTGCGCACACATACAGCCATTACCACGTGTAAAAAAGTCATAAATAATAATTCCAAAGGTGTGAAAACCTCTGCAGTTTAGACAGAGAATGAACTTAGAGCTGGGAGACAATAAATAGCCCAAGAAAAAAAATCAGGAACAGCAGATATTTGAGTCCTGTCAAGAAAAAGTGTCACCTACCTGGACTATTAATAAGTGATTCTTCAGCATCTGTTTATATAAAGAATACATATGTCAGTATTTTTCAAAAATCCTGCCTTCCACTATTGAAAACAAAGGTTTTAATTATATCCTTGCAAATGTTTATTGATCTGATAGGGGAAGGATTCATCTGAGGCCATAACAGAGAGCTTCTCTCTCTCTCTCTCTCTCTCTCTCTCTCTCTCTCTCTCTCAGCTTGCTCCTGCATGGCAAGGAAACCACCAGGGGGGTATCACTTGAACTGCCGATTTTGTGGCAGATGAATGTGACTTTGGGGAGTCATGGGGGGAAACTCAGATAGGCAATAATCTTCCAGAACATGGAAACAGGAAAAACATACGGCCCATGGGGTTGCAACTAGGTCAGGCATGCCAGGCATCACAGGACGCCAAGAAGCAAACAGATGGACAGATGAACGCACCAACAAACAGACGAAGCTTTTAAGTATCACCTCACATGAAAGTCACAGGGAGCAGGTACTGACATCCGACAGAGCCTCGCCTCACATGAGCAACTCCAAGTAACAAGTTCCTGATCTTTCAAATCATACCAGGTATTACAGCTCTTAGTTTCGCGAAAGACATCTCATTGTCAGAAAGGGTTATCGATAGACGTTCCAGAGGTGACGTCCTCACTCCTTACTAGTGTTTTGCACACAAGTAAAGCCAAAGTATTAAAAAAAAAATTGTAATGTCATAAGGCGATTAAAATGAGCCACTTTAGTTCACCGATTCCCTTGGTGTGTTGAGTGGGGAAGGTGGTAGTACAAATGAGCCAACGCACAGTCCCTTTGGCAGGTATCTGCACGTGCTTTACAAAGACAGCTCGAATCCTTTCAGCAGTCCTGCAAGGCAGCAATCGGTCTCCAATTTTACAGAGGGAGAAACTGAGGCTCTGAGAGCTTAAGTGTTGCCCAAATGCCAGTCTGAATGTCAGCACCGGCTCTGGGATCCAGACTCAAGTCTGTCCAGCTTGACATCTCCTCACTGCCTCTGAATGAAAGACCTTTAGATAAACTCCTTAAAAGTTCCCACTCCTGTATTTAAAGGGGCACCTGGGTGGTTCAGTCGGTTAAGCATCCGACTCTTGATTTCTGCTTAGGTCGTGATCTCATGGTTCATGAGTTCGAGCCCTGCATCAGGTCTGTCTCTCTCTCTCTCTCTGTCTCTGACCCTCCCTTGCTCATGCTCGCTCTCTCTCTCTCTCTCTCTCTCTCAAAATAAATAAATAAACTTAAAAAAAATTCCCATAATTGAATATGTTCTTTGCACTTGTCAGTACTCAGCAAAGCACACCTACCTTTGGTGATTCTTACTACCAAATTAGAAAATCAGAAGGTTTTATTCTGGAAGGTCAGCAGTTAAAATCTTATATTTTTGACGGAGTTAGAAGAGATAAAACAAAAACCGAATGCCACCTGGTTGAGACCCCTGTCCCTGTCTCTGGCCTGCTCTGAATTCCAGCAGGGTGGTCTCAAAGCATGGTGGGGCTGGCAATGGCGTCTGAAAGAGGAGGGGCTACCTGAGCAGATGACACTGGCGTCTTCGTGGTGGCCACAGTTGTGCTCCGACCAGCCCGAGTGGGCACACTGACCCAGGGAGCGCTCCACCCCGGAGCACTGAAGGTTGTCCAGGAAGATGTCTCCAGAGCCCGGACCAAAGTGGGCTTTCCCAAGGGCGGACACGGCCCGTCCACACCCCAGCTGTCGGCACACGACCTCGGCTTCATTGAGGTCCCAGAGGTCATCACACACGGTGCCCCAGGCCTCCTGGTGGAGGACCTCCACGCGTCCTGAGCACCGACCTGAGCCGCCCACCAGCCTCAGGTCTGGCCAGTCCCCTGCAGACAGAGATCTGGTGAGCATTGCCCTCTGGGACACAGCACATTGCCGATGAGCTGGCTGAGCTCTCCACCCTGACACCACTATTAGGGATGGACAACTTGATGAAACAGTCAGTCAACTAGTTAACCTCCTCGTTGGAGGTTAATACATAATCAAGATTGTTAAAGGTAACATTTAGCCTAAAACATTTATTAGTTGAGCATCTCTTGGGCCAGAGGTATGTGCCAATCTGTTTTAGCTAAATGCAGAAAAACAGTGTAAATAATATTCAGTGATTTGTGGTTTTGTGAAGTGCGTTTGTATGCATGTGTGTGTTTGTTCATCTTCACCTGTACAATAACTCAGGAGGTAAGCAAAAGAGTCCCCATATAGCAGTTTTATCCATAAGGAAACTGAAAGTTGGAGAAGTCAACTCTACTGATGCCAAAGTTCACTCTTTTTCTCTGCTATTCCATCTCACTGCCTCTGGAATGGCTCTGATGCCCACTCATTTTGAAAAAGGAGGCTAGTGATGCAGATATAGAGCAACTATGAGCAGGACTGGCCAAATAAAGACAAGATAGGACCCCGCTAGAAGGCACTTGTAAGGTGCTCAGGCTTTGATGACTCAAAAAACACTGAAGAAAAAAAAAAGCACTTTCCTCACCCTGGGATGCTAAAGCCAAAGAATCCCAAGAGTTTTGGATGCCCCCCCCCAAATCTGCATAGGGTCAATTGGCCCCTTTGCAAATAGAGGAACTACTTGCAGCGGTTTTAGTTCCTGTCCACGAAGTAGGTACAAATGCAGGTGCCAAGAGCAAGGAATTCTTGGTAAACGAATGAACGCATTCCAGGGCTTACCTGGTCTTGCTGTCACTGTCTTGGGTGTTGTCATTGGGATTGCTGTGAATACAAGATGACACCCTTCAGGTAAAAAGGGATGATGTGGGTAAGTCAAGATGGCCACCTCCCTTAAACACCAAGATTCTGGTTGACTCTTTCTCCCTGGCATCTTTATAATGAGTGACCCCCCCCCAATCAAACTCTGTTTACACGTGATCTTGCTATTCCTCAGATGTGTGGGATCCAGCTGAAATGATATCGTCCTCCTCTTCTCAGCTGCTGGAAATATAACAACACTTAAGTTGTGCCATTCTGTGCCAAAATGTGAACATGCAGGGTGTCCTTCCAGGGAAAAAGGCATTTCTTCCAAGTGCTGCTGTTTTGTTAACTTTCCCTAAATGGGGAATGCTTGATTAGGTGCGTCTCAATGTCTTTGATAAAAGCAAGGGATTGAGAAATCAAATTGACGGTTACAAATTTACAGAGACCCAACTGTTGGTATGTGTCACTTGGTTCCACAGTGAATGAGCATCAAACTTGTGCAAGATGTGTGCAGACAGAATGTCTCGGCTAGCTGGATGGATACGAGAAATTCAGAAATGTGAGCGAGAGATCAAACTATGCAAATAAAAGCACCAGCAGTGGGGACAGAGGCAGACACACGAAAGAAGAATGAAGGTAAAGTGACAATAGTAAACGTGACTCACTGATTAGATGTGGGGTCAGGGAAACCGCCTCTGCAATGATAGAGAAACCTCATCAGTAACTGTTCAATCACGGTGACAGTGACTTTCTCTGATCCACTTTGTGACACAGAGCATCTCCTCTCTGTTTCACGGCATATTTCCCAAGCTTGCTACTGAGCCTCCCCGGCGCCTGCTAACAGAGTGGGAGACTGGTCTGAACTGTGGTTCAGACTGACTGGTGGACCAGGGCAGATGCTAGAACTGCACATGAGGTCCGTGAGGCAGCCTTTTTTCTCTTAGTGGTAAATAGTGCAGGACCCATCCGTGGGTGACCTCAGGACAATTACTGAACCTCTTATGCCTCAGTTTCCTCATCCATAAAAGGGGAAGAACCATGGGTTCATGTGAGGATAAGGAGGGAACGCATATAAAGTGCTTATAGTGTTGCCTGGCATGAAATAGGCGTTCGGTAAATGTTCGTTGCTATTTTGATCACCTTCGTTGTGCTTACCAAACCTTGAGAACCTGGGTTTCATCAGAAGCCAACCTTGGCTTAGCTTCTGTCTGCCTTCTGGCTGCACGTCCTATACACCCCATCTCTGTGCTCATACGGCTCCCTCACCTGCTGTGCCCTCTCCCTATTTCTCGACTCACAGCTTGGCCAGGCTTAAAGACAAATGTAAGGCTGTTTCCTCCTATGTTTCCCTCATGTGTACAGCCTGCGTCTCTCTCTCTCTCTTTTCTAATGTTTTTTTGCTGAGATGAGTGTGTGGGTGTCAGTTTAGTCTATTCTAGTCTATTCTATTTGTTTGCCTTCATTTAGTATATTCTACTTGTCCTCTCATTGCATCATGTGCTCGTCTTGAACTTCTAGGTTGTACCCAAGCCCCTCCTAGGCTGAGACCACACCTTCTTTTAAAGGTGTAAGTTTGAAACCACCCACTTAGTACTAAATTCACAGTAACTCCAGAAATGGCTTCCTAATGGGCTGACTACAATGAGGTGTTTATGGGAAACCAGATCCATGGTGAAGTTGCCAAGTATTCAGCACTTATGATGCGCCATCACTGTGCTAAGGGCTTTACTTGTGTCATTTCAGGTAAGCCCCACAACAAGCCTAGGAGGTAAGCTTCTCTTATTCCCATTATAGGGGGAATAGATTGAGGCACAGAGAGGTCAGGTCTCTTGTCCAGCATTAGAGAGTAAGTGGCTGGCTCTAACTAGCCCCGAGGCGGGCCGTCCAGCTCTCGCTCCAAAGTTCCTGCTCCTAACCATCATTCATACCTTTGGCTGCAGAATAATAATAAGCGATGAAGTTTTTCCCTATGTTGTTGAAGCTTCGGAAGTACACGAGGGTCAATGAGCTGGAGGAGGACGCATAGGTGAGGTAGGAACCAGAGCAGGTCTTCCCCAGGGACTTTGCTGAGGATGGAGGGCCGTCCAGGATTTCAAAATATTCATTGGTGCAGTCGAGGCTAGGGAAGCAAAGACAAATGGCTGCCTCTTGGCCTCCCCATTAGCGGATCTTGGAGGTAGCCATGAGGCAGACCCTTTCTTTCAAGACAACGAAGCTGGGGCAGATTAAAAGCCTGTCAGTCATTTAAACATAGTTTGGATTCTTTTTATCCCACCTTTTCTTAAGGGGATGGGATTTTCCCTGGAAGAGGGAAGAGGAGGCTGAGACAACAGATGGACACCTGCTGATGCCTGGGACTGTGGGTGCCTGGAAGCCCAGGGCCAAGGCCGGGCCAAGCAACATGGCTTCAGGTTGCAAACAACTTATTCACAAACTTTACAGGAGACCTGCCCAGAGGTCTGCCCAGCTTGCTTTGTGCAAGTCATATGATCTGTCAGCTCTTGTTCTATGTTGTGGGGTTTTGTCCAGATGCCCTGGTGTTAGAGTCAGGAGACCATTTCCATGCGTTGGCCTGATGAGTGGTGCCCTCTAAGTCATATTTTTTTTTTTAAAAAAAAGGTTTTTTTAATGTTTTACTTATTTTTGAGACAGGGGGAGACAGAGCGTGAGCAGGGGAGGGGCAGAGAGAGAGGGAGACACAGAATCTGAAGCAGGCTGTCAGCACAGAGCCCAATGCGGGGCTCAAACTCAGAAACTGCGAGATCATCACCTCAGCCAAAGTCAGACGCTTAACCGACTGAGCCACCCAGGCGCCCCAGTCATCTTTTTTTTTTAAGTTTACTTATTTATTGAGAGAGAGAGAGAGAGCACAAGCAGGGGAGAGGCAGAGAGAGAGAATCCTAAGTAGGCTCTGTGCTGTCAGTGCAGAGCCCGACGAGGGCTTAAACTCATGGACTATGACATCATGACCTGAGCTGAAATCAAAAGTCAGACACTTCACCGACTGAGTCACCCAGGTGCCCCTAAGTCATCTTTTGATTAAGCAAAATTCAAAAGTAATAAATAATTCAAGTTGTTCCTGGGAATTAATTTCCATAAGACACTCATTTGCGGGGCGCCTGGGTGGCGCAGTCGGTTAAGCGTCCGACTTCAGCCAGGTCACGATCTCGCGGTCCGTGAGTTCGAGCCCCGCGTCAGGCTCTGGGCTGATGGCTCGGAGCCTGGAGCCTGTTTCCGATTCTGTGTCTCCCTCTCTCTCTGCCCCTCCCCCGTTCATGCTCTGTCTCTCTCTGTCCCAAAAATAAATAAAAACGTGGAAAAAAATTAAAAAAAAAAAGACACTCATTTGCGAACAACATCAGACTTGACTACTTACAATATTAAAACCTGAAATTTCTTAATTTATTAGGTCTGTTGGGGGGGGGGGGTGTTTCCCTGGAATCTGCATCTTTAACCAGACACTGAAACATACATTCCCTCTCTCTCTCTCCCTCCCACCCTCTCACTCTCTCTCTCCTCTCACACACGTGTGTGTGCACACACACACACCCACCCACACACAGATGTAGGAAATGTTGAGAGCAGAATAAGATATGTGGCCCAGCCAACAGTATTGTATTACTTCCTGATTTGACATTGTCCTACAGTTATATAAAAGCCACCATTGGGGGAAGCTGAGTGATGTGTATGTGGGACTCTATGTATTGTTTTTGTGACTTCCTATATGTCTACAATTATTTCAAAATTCAAAATTCAAAAGGGTGTGAAGGACTCTTTTGCTTATGAGAATCAAGCATGGGAAAATGCTTGGAACTTTAAACTGCACATGTACTTAAATAATGTACTTGTGACTTACTTAAGATATGGAAATGCCAGCAGTATGTGATCAGATGCCTTTGCCTTGATTTCCCACACACAGGTTATGTTGTCATGCATTTCATTCCGTGGGGGATTCCTAATCGCTCCAGATGAGTTAGTGATAATGCTGCCACACTGAGATTTTCCTAAAAGCAGAAAGGTATTTTAGAATTTCAGTCTTTTTCATTGTTCAGTTCCCTCATTTTGTGATTTACGCTTTATTTTCCTTTCATTTTTTTTTCCCCCAAAAATGTCTCGTGGGTCATTACCTTGTGGGTATTGTCTTAGGACATATCAGACACATAAACCAGTCTAAAAACTCTTGGAAACTTAGGAAATTAGGGCATGAAAGTATCAGAGTTTTGAAACATCTCTCTCCTTTTTTGAGAATTCTACCACTGACATGGTCTTATGGGGCAGAGCAGTTACCCAATATCAGTCAGAATCTTTCCCTCTGGTTACTCCCTAGTGGTGGGTTCTGCGGCTTTGATTTTTGTCAGGTCACCAGTAGTAATGAGTAAACAGCTTCATTTTCCCAATTAAAGCTGAGCCTACATGGAGCCTGTATGTGTATGAAGATGTCAGTGTTCCATGTGTCATCTGTTATAATTTATTAAAATTACGCTATTAGAAATCCACTTGGTAGTGAGAACTTTCCCTGAGTCATCCACCCCTCCAACATTGACATCATTCTGTGTCTGCCTGTTCACAACCTGTCCATTTGTTTTCCCATCTGCCTCTCTGTCTGTCTATCCATCTGTCCAATACTTGGCACAAAATTAAAGATAACACCTATGACAGTGGCATTCTCCATCAGATTATCTGGCTGTGTGAGAACTGGACCTACACTTGATTGGCTCTGGTCATCTACCCGTGTCTCTTCCATAGAAGGACCAGCCAGGCCCTCCAGGCATCAGTATTATTTTAGTCCTTTATCTCCAAGTGGTGCTAAGAAAAGTTTAGTGAAGCTTCTGGAATCCCAAGATACAGGCAACAAGAAGCGGTGGGCGGGGGGGGATGGAAATGGAAGATGAAAGAGAAAGGACAAACAAGGAAGACAGAGATTGTCAGAGAAAGGAAAAGGTGGGGAAGAAGAACAAGGTCATTATGGAGGCAGCTCTCTGAAATGATGCTCTTGGGTAGCGCCCTGACAACGTTGCTGTGTTAAGAGCTGCAATGTCCTTCACATGTAGTGCCCATGGTGGAGACCACACAGGCTGGCATTACTTGATTATTTGGACTGCCTTCCTTGACTACACAGAAATGGAACTGGAACTGTAAATTTGTCAGCCTTCATTATTGGACACTTTATTCAGAACATGAGTTCCGAGGGATGAGCCAGATAGGGCAGTAGTATTTTTGCTCCATTTCCTTGGAGAACCACTTCAGGGCTTGAGCTGGAAGATGGTGGTCAGAGCAGCCAAGGACACCAAAGTCTCACCTGCCATCATTGTTCCTGATGTGAGGGCCAATGGGTGATCTGTCAAACACACAAAGGACATGTGGCTCATCAGCTGGTGCTGAGGTCCCCATCCCACCTGCACATGATACTCTGAAGCAGCTCATAACAAATACAGTGTGGGGTCCCTCCTAGAACTTCTGAGTCATCTCTGGGGGCAAAGGCCAGAGCATGCTGGGGATGTTAATATGTAGGAGATGGAAGAAGCACTGATCTAGATCCTTCCCAGATTTTGATAAATTATCCTCTTGTCAGACACACAAATGAGATATCTTAAAATTCAGGGATTAAGAAAACTAAGGACATGAAATTCTGGCACCCGTAGACAACTCCAGTGACCCAAGGGCACTTCGAGGTAAGAATAGGAAGAGGCACTGATTCATCCCTTCTTTTGACCTGGTGAGTCAGCACCTAAGGATGCTGCAGATCCTCCTTCATGTCCCCCGGAGACCCTTTCCTGGGACCAATGCATTCCCACCTGCTAGACAACCCAGGAAGCAATGTGCCTGAAGCTTTATCAGAGCTTTTCCACTCAGCCTTACTTATGACCCATTGTCCGACCCAAAGCTGAGGGCAGGGCATCAGGGAATGTGGGAGATTGAGAAGGAGAGATGGCACTAGCATGGAAAACTCTGGGTGCTGGTGCTCAGAGCATGCAAGAAAACCAATGGCAAAGGCGGCTCTGGGGGCACCAGGAACAAGGCAGAGGCAGGCAGAGAGTGGGGATAGAATTGGGTCACCTTGACTGTGGCCAGGTCCAGCCCACCAGCCATCTGTGCCTGGGCAGGAAGTGTCCTTCCCCACCTCTTATGTTTTCACCACCCCCTACCCTAGCCACCCATAACTCATTGCCATTACCTTGCAACCCCCAGAGCTGACAACCTGAAAGTGCTATGCAGAGGTCTGGGAAATTTAAAATCTGCTGCCTCTGTGTAAAATGGGGAAGAAGTAGAAAGTGAGGCTGGATCAGATGATTTCTAAGGTACTATCCATTTCTCCCACCAGACAGTCAGGTGACTCCATGTGTCCCAGTCACTCCACTGGCCTGGAGAATGACATACCCAACTTCCAGCAGAACCTCTTCCCCAAAGTTTGGGTAAACTGCACATGTAAATATCGCCTTCCTTACCTGGTGGTGTGGCCATAGAATATTCAGCATCTGTAAGTGTGAAGGGTTAAGATATCTATTGTAAGCAAATAATGTATTGGTTCTTTCTCAATAGCTACATTTACGTTGTCTTTTGAAAAGTACTGTCTTGGAAAGAGCCAAGGCTGGGCTCTGCCAGGGAGGGGAGCAGGGGTTTACCTGAACAGATCACGCCGGCATCTTCTCCGTGCCCACAGTTGTGGGAAAGCCAGCCGATGTGGGAGCACTCCTCCAGGTGCTGTTCATCCCCCCTGCAGCGCACATTGTCAAGGAGGATTTTCCCAGATCCTTCCCCAAAGCGGGCCTCACCTGGGGCTGAAATGGCCCAGCCACACCCCAGCTGCCTGCAGATGATGTTTGCTTCTGACAGATCCCAGAGGTCATCACACACGGTCCCCCAGACTCCCCGGTAGAAGAGTTCCACGCGGCCTGCACACCTCCCGTGGCCACCTACCAGCCGCACAGGGGCCCAGCCTCCTGGGGAGGAACCAGGGGTCAAGGGGTGATGGCCACTCGCTCTGCCTTTTGATGACTAGACTATCTGATACCCAACCTAACTTTTCTTACTTTCTATGACTTTGTTATTCACACTCTTCACACTGTTGTGTGAGATCCCATGCCATTCTCCATGTGTGTCTGCTTTGAGAAGCCTATAATGTCTCCCTTATCCACACTCCATTTAAGGCCGCTTGCCTATGGTAGAGTATTTACCAAAATGACCACAGTTCTTCTCTTCCTGATCTCCCCACTCTTTACAATGTGACATTGCAGCTCTGCCCAAGAGGTTCTAAGTTGGTGGCCTGGGACTTGCGTTGGCCAGTAGAATATGGCAGAAGTAATGGTGCACTCATGTGAAACTGAGGCCTCAAGAGGCATGACAGGCTTCAGTGTACTCCCTGGGAACACTGAGGTAATCATGTGAATAAGCTTGAGCTAGGCTGTGGGTGACGAAAGACACATGACCTCATTGCCTCCATTACCTCCGATAACAGCTATGGAACTATAAGACATGTGAGGGAGGCCATCCTAGGCCAGGAAGTCTTCACCTGACTTGCTGGATAGTCACAGATGCATGAGCAAGCCCAGCCGAGTCAGCCAAGACCAGCCAAGCCTATCTTAGATTGGCAGAGCTGCCCAGGTGACCCTTAGACTCATGAGCAATGATAAATGATCATCATTTTAAACCATTTTGTTTTGGGATGGTTTTACATGGCAATAGATAATTTACACACTTGCTTATCTGTTAAGATAAGTTACTTTTTGTGGTGACCATTTTGCAACATATACAAATATGGAATCATTATGTCGTAGACCTGAAACTAATACAATGTGATATGTTAATTATACCTCAATAAAAAAAAATGGATGTAAAGAAGAAAGCTTGGGCAGATACATAAAAAATGTAAATTTATAAAAAACACAAAAAAGAAAGATGTGGAGTGTGAATTCATGTGATTGAACTCACAGAGCCAACAATGGCGCCTTTGGTAATCACCACGCCCTCAAAGCCATGGCCAACAGCCAGGAGCTATGGCACCTGCTGGGCACTATTCTACCAGGGATGCCCAAACCCTGAAGAGTGATAATGCCTCCTCTCTCTCCTTCCTGAATCTTTTTTCTTTTTCTTCTTTTTTTAAATGTTTATTTATTTTTGAGAGACAGAGACAGAGTACGAACAGGCAAGGAGCAGAGAGAGAAGAAGACACAGAATCTGAAGCAGGCTCCAGTCTCTGAGCTGTCAGCACAGCTTGAACTCATGAACCGCGAGATCATGACATGAGCAGAAGTCAGATGCTTAACCGACTGAGCCACCCAGGTGCCCCCCCTTTTTAATCTTTTGACTGTACAGCTAGATTAAGAGACTCAGGAGTCCAATGTTTTACTCCTACCTTATCTGACCTCAGCCTAGACCTAATTTGTAAAAGAAAAAAAAAAAGCTAACTCAGGGCTGAATGTCCTAAAATATTGCTCATCCCTGATCACAGCAGAAAACCATCTCAAAGAGCCAACTCACTGTTCACTAATTCTGTATGGTTATCGGCCAGCCCTAAGTTCTAATTTGGAACACATGTTAATGTCTCCAACCCTGCAGCTCATAGGGAGTCTATCTGGTTTCTTCCCTGCTTGACATAATCCCATTGCCCCCTCATCCTTCAAGTCCTGCCAAGAACCCTTGGATCTGGATGGAGACCCTCTTCTGGGAGCCCATGGCATTCTGTGCTTCACCATTAGAGTATTCACCACACTTTTTGGTAACAGTTTCTTCCCCCCTCCTCCCATGGACTTAACTTACTTGAGGATCAGCTCTGTTTATTGCTATCTATAACCCCAGTGACATTATGAATCCTTAGTGACATATATTCATTCACTCATTCATTGTTGAATGAACAAAGTTGTTCAGAAGACATATTATAGAGAGAAACAGTCTTACCTGGAGGTGCAGAAGAAGGTGGGTGTTGAGTCACTGATGTGGGAAGTAGGTTCTCATAGGCTGTTGGTGGGTAAAAAAGAAGGATGGTCATCTGGGAGCAGTCAAAACATTGGGAGAAGATAGAGTTGCTTCAAGGCGTCATCTGCCTTCTCCCAGGATTCACCAGGAATAACCATGACACTGTATTCTAAGTCCAGTGACCTCACAGCCACAAGATCTTCATTTAGGACAGAGCATGGTATTATTGCCTGTTGACGAATGAACATGCACTACATGGCCATCAGAAAAGCAAAACTCATGGACAATTTGCCCCGTGTGACCTGCCGTAGGAGAGACCATCAGTTGGCTATCATCTCTTTCTTTGCTGCCTTCTCTCCATGTGTGTCATGACTTCACCTGAACAAAGCAAGGAGATTCACAAAGCAGTTCCTGGAAGTGGAGTGCAGGAGAGGGAGGAGGGCATCAACTCTGAAATGCACCAGAAATCTTGAGGGCAAAGAAACTATTTTACATCTTGACTGTGGTGGTGATTATATAGCTGCACACAATCACCCAAATCCATCCAACTGGACCTGAAAATGGGTGAGTTTTATGGTACACAAATCAAATATTAATTAAAAATATGATGGGTTGATGGATGAATAAAGGGATGATAGACAGATTGATAAATTTATCGTGTGATCTAGGTAGGTAGGAGCTCATTTTCAAATCCTTCAAATTCTGCTGCATATTTGAAAATCATCACAATAAAATGTCCGATGGGAAAGGGTCCCCCAATTTCTAGTACAAGACCTACATCTCCGTCCTTCAATGACCACCTCTCACTTGCCACAGTGCCACACACTTCATTCAGCCAGTCCACGTGGCTGCTGATCCTCTCCTTGTTAGTCACAGAATGTCAAAGGCATAGAATTTTATGGAGCCTGGACTCCAATGTGCCTGTTCTAATGACATGGAGAGTGAGGGCCAACGTCATTCACCTGGAGAGAGACCAGCCAGGATCAGATTCCTTCAGCTCAAGCCCTTTGGCCCCCACCCCCCACACGCAGCCTCCCTTAGTTGGCATTTGACCAAAAGAAAAGATTGTGCCCTTAGTTGGCATCTAACCAAAAGAAAAGATTGTGTGAGTGCCTGGCACCTGTGCTTGTCTGGTGCCAGGCATTTTGGGCATTGTCACATGCAATTCTCAATTATTCAATTCTCTATGTTATTCTGACTCCTACGAAGAGAAATGAAGATGAAACGGGATCAAGAGATGACATCACTTGGCTGAGGTCGTATAACTGAGGGTGAGCATATGCCATGTCTGCCCCTCCCATTAGGGTGCAGACCCTGTGAAGGAAGAGCACTGGGGGGAGGGGTTTGACCTCTGCTGTGGCTCCAGTGTTTACTGGCACACAGTTCAGCATGTGGTGGACACTCAGTCAATATCCATGAACGGACAGATGGGTGAATAATGAAGCTGGGAACCAAACAACGTTCTGACTCTAAACCTCACACCAGGTCTAGTAGATGAGGCCAAATGTAAGACGGGTCCTACCTGGGGGCAAAGCAGCTGTGGACTGAACACCTGTCAACATGGAAAGAGACTGAGCATGTTATCGTGTCTTATTTAGTGATTATTTACTGGTTAACATTCTAGTTTTAGGGAGCTTAGAGGCAGACAGAAGCAGAGACCATGCACTTGAGGATCTTAGCATGTCCTGGGGATTTGAGCCATGAGACCAGTCAGCAAATGCTGAGCGTCCCAGGGGGCTTCAGAAGGCAGTGCTCCCCCAGGGACCTTAGATGTTGAGGGGTATGGCTCAGGACGAGCCAGGTGCATCCTGGCAGAGCTTGTCATTCGTAGGAACGTTTTCCCAGCTGCCAGAGGGGCAGAATCAGGAAAGATTCTGTGAGGCAGAGTGCCAACTGGAAAGACACATAGGTTTGGGAAGGTCACCAGGCCTAGACGTGGAGGGCTTGGAACACCAGCTGACAAATTTGGCCCATCACCAGAGGTCACAAACTCAAACTCGAAAGTTTCCAAGAGCCATGAGAATAAAACAAGTAAGGGGTTTGAGTGATGGGGACTGTGTGAACTGGAAAGCTGTTTCATGACCAAAGAGTCAGCTCTTTCTCAGATCCAGTTGGTGAATGTAATAAAAGAATTTGTTGTTTTGAGCCTTAACTTCTGTTTATACTTTTTTTTTCCACAAACGGAAGAATTTGGATTTTTATGCCAGAAAATGTGTTTTGGCTGAGTTCGAGTTCAGCCTGAATTTTCAAACCAAACAGGTCACATCTGAGCCTGGATCCATGATCATGAGCCGTACTCAGCAATCTGCAGCCGAGGGGATGGTCAGGTCAATGCATAACTTTAAAAGGGTGTAGACAACACCAGTGGCCTGCCTTGATCCACTGACATTTCTGGACCGTGCTGGCTGTGTGTGTGGAAGAATGAGTAGTGAGGGGATAACAGTAGCCTTCCAAGTGAGGACTGACAGTCAGCCCCTCACCTGTGCAGACGACACCAGCATCCTCCAGGTGCCCGCAGTTGTGCCCGGCCTCAACCCTGTGCGTGCACTGCCCCAGGTGACTCTCGCTGCCCGCACACTGCACGTCGTCCAGCAAAATCTTCCCAGAGCCTGCCCCGAAGTGGGCCCCCGTGGGTGCCGCCACGGCCTGGCCACACTGCAGCTGGCGGCACACGACTGTGGCCTCGGCCAGGTCCCAGAAGTCATCACACACGGTCCCCCATGTGCCCTGGACGAGAACCTCCACTCGGCCCGAGCACCTCCCTGTGCCATTCACCAGCCTCACGGTCATGGAAGCTCCTGGGGAGACAGAGCAGTGGGATATTGTGAGATTGACCTTTATTTATGTCAGCATGTTGCCTTGATCCTGTTACAGTGGGCCGATATACTGCTGTTGTCATAATTCCTCTGGGTTGGGCAGATAGAGAGATCAATGGTCTTGGAACATCAGAGCTGGACTTTCTCCTTCCCAGAAGGGCCAGAAGACCCCAGTGAACAGCAACATCTGGCTTCTGGAGAGGGAAAGGCAGAGGTCCTTGGGTCTCAGCCTTGCACACGTATCCTTGTCCCACTGACGGCAGAAGAACTTCAGGGAACCCTTGACTTGAGGGCCATCTGGATGTGATGGCCATGGCTTTGTGGACAGCTGACCAGAGTATTTCCATGGGAGTTGCCCAGTACGGTGTAATCTGGAGATTACAGAGTGCTCTTTCTTGCACTAGAGACATTTCTTTGCCGCCAGCACAGTGGTATTTTTAACCATAGAACATTCCCTTAATGCCTAATAGGTGAAAAAGTTGATAGAGTTCACCCCTCAGGATTTACAATCAGTGACAGGATGGAGAAACCACACACTTTGCACTATCAGGGCAAGTAAGAGGGATACCTCTAGGCGTCTAACAACACTATTGGTGACAGACATTTCATCTGCTTTGAAAGATCAGTTTATGTAGGACTGGCTGTGAAACAGGAAGATGATTTCTGCAGGTCGATCATAAAGGAAGGAGGTTCGCCCCAGACAGAGTGAAAGGAGGGGCAAGTTCACGTGGAAGGGAAACCTGTGGGGGCTTCAAGTGCAACATGATTTGATTAAATGAACTCATTTCCTCTCCTTCCACAAGCATGTGAAAGGCCTTAAAATGTAATCTGCAAGGACAGAGAAAACGGGAAGAATAGGAAGAGCTGATGGGAAAATCCCAGCACGTTCTTTTTAGAAACTAGAGACCAGAGAAACCTCGTAGATGATGTGTTTGGAGGAAGAGGATGCCAACCAATGTAGGATTGAGGTGCTGGCAAAGAAGGGCATAGTGGTCAATTGTATTTTCTAAAGGTGTCTACAAAATCTTTCCCGTTCCTCGAGCCCTCTGGAACCTTGACACTCCCGTGTCGGAAGGAGGAGTCTCTGTATCATCCCTTCAAAACCAGGTGGGCCTTTGTGACTTTCTTGACCAATGGAGTGTGGCACGAGCCAGGGTGAGGGAAGTGCCATGCACTTGGGCTCTATTTCCTCAGGGGACTGTCTCCCGGAACCCAGCCATGACCCTGGGAGAAAGGCCAGGCCTAATGCAGATGCTGATGTTTGAAAGTCAAACATTTAAACACACTTCTCAGTGTGTTTAAGTTTTTCTAGGTCAGTTCTGTCACCTCAGCAAAAGGCAAATATTTGATGACAACAATGATGGCGATAGTTATTATAGAACTAACGTTTATATAGACTTCCTGGTGTCCAGCACTAAGTAAATGATGCTTTCAGCATCTTTAACCTCCACGGTGATCCTCCAGCCACATCTGTGTATCTATGTGTGTGTGTGTAGATGTGTATATATAAATAATAGTGTGTATACATGTATATAGACACTCATGGATGTATTACAGGCAAATATATTCTATTATAGTACCCATATTGTAGGTGAGGAAATTAAGGCACATAGCAGTTGAGTAATGTGCCCAAGATCACACAATTCTGGGGAACCAGTGTTTGAAATTAGGAAATCTGTTTCCCTAGCCTATGCAAGAAATCTTAGTGAGATTTATTTAGTAGGAAACAAAACAAAAACTAGAGATAACTCCCAGAAGAATCAGATTACTAGTTTGTGGGTATAGAACCAAGGTAGTGGGTAAAGTTGGAGAAGGAAGGCTGCATGACAGTAAGTCTGTTAGCACCGTGTAGTTGTTAATGCACATGCATAGAGCACCTTGGTGGAAGGAAGGAAGAAAGGAAGGAAGGAAGGAAGGAAGGAAGGAAGGAAGGAAGGGGAAGGAAAGAAGGAAGGAGGGAAGGAAGGAAGGAGTCTGCTTCAGATCCTGTGTCTCCCTCTCTCTCTGCCCCTCCCCTGTACTTCCTCTCTCTCTCAAAAATAAAATAAACATAAAAAATTTTTAAAAATAAGATGCATTTTATTTTGAAATATTTAAGCATGAAAATGTATGCAGGATATACTAAAAGTACCAATTTATATTAAAAAAATTATATTACTATACGGGAGTATAGGCTAATCTAGAGCTAATAATTCAATAGTTAAAGTAAAAACAGAAATACCGAAACACCAAACAAAAAGCAACCGAGTAAAAAGAAAAGAAAATAATGTCTTATACTTAGAAGAAAGATATTCTATTTTCTTCTGCTGATTTAATGTAGGAATTTATTAAGGAGTAATGGATTTCCACCCTAAAGGATTTTTATAATAAATTTTAATTTACTAGAGATGAAGATCTGTTTATTTTTTGAAGATCTGTTTCTATAGATGCAAAATATATATGCTCGCATTCCTTTTATCAAAATTCTTTCTTTGTTTTGTGATCCTTATTATAAGTGTGGAGTTACTCAGCCTTGCTTTTTTCCCTCAATGCTAACCAGAGAGATTCTAACAGCTCCTCACTGCTGTTGAGGAGAAAGATCTCAGCAAGGTAAAGCAGTAAGAAAAGTCCTTCTTTTCAGTTAGATAGACAAAAACAGATACTATTTTGCTGCATAAAGTTGTCTTTGCAGATAAAATTTTTAAAATTTAATAATCACAGATTATTTCTGTCTAGTGAAAGGGTCTGCAATCTAATGGTTGTTTTATTTGTTGCCCTGGCCATGATATTTATATTGACATTCTGCATTCTAGAAGGTTCTAAAAAGCCTGGTGTGCTTCTCTGTTAAGCCAACAGTGATCTTTGGCACCTCCCAGTTCCCTACACGAAAGAGATGAAAAGCAGAATCCACGGTCCCACTAGATTTCTTATTTAAACGAAGAGTTTATAAGGGTCTAATGTCTCATTGTATGAATAGCTCTCTAGCTTACAAAATAGGAGTAGGAATACAACACACTACAATACAATACAATAATATAAGTAGTAATATTTCTCTAACATACCAGTTCATTTGAGATCAGTTAGAATATACACGTGAGTAAAATTGCAATGCAAATGTGCACTGTCAGCCTAATCGCAAGGAGATTACGCTCAGAAGAGAAGGTGAGGAAGCCTGCCGAAAGGTTAGAGGTCAAGCTCCCCTTTACAAGTCCCAATTCTCCTGGGCCCTCAGAATTTGCTCTGTGGACACCCTCCTCCCCACATCGCTCTGGAAAAGCATGGAAACACCGCAGTGAGACTATTGCCTACAGTTTTCAACTCAGTCCTACCAGGAAATGTGTGCACTGTTCCCCGAAAGTTAAACCTCTTTTCAACAAGGCTCCTGTGAGCACCCTTGGGCCAAAATAGGCCGGCTTGCTGTGAGCCATTGCTGCTAACAGGCGGCCTGGCTTACTGAGCCCAGCTCCAAGGATGTTGCCTTGGGGTGGCCCTCCCCACGGCCAATCGATTCTGTCCCCTAGGAAGCTGTAAAGTAAGTCAGAATCCACCCCTGCCTCCTGTTTGAAACAACTTTGTGGTATGCAAAAATGTCATGTCCTTCCTCCTTCCCAAATGGGCTTGGAGTGGTGGTGGTGAATTCAGACCTGCTAGTTATTCAGAACAACCCTGAGGAGCAGACAGATTCATCGATCAGATGTGGTGGGCACACTGCCTGGGGCCCAGATGACTGCAAAAGACCCCTAAAAATGTCTTAATTTCTTTAAAATTAGAAGAAAAAGATGACCTCAGTCTAGTCTACATTCCATTTGTCTTTATACCAACACGGTCAATAAAATATAATTAAGTATAAGGGTCTCTGAAAGCAAAAGTGCTCAGAGACCCAGGGATGTCAAGAAGTGCCTCAAGCTGGGGCTCGAAACAGAGGAGGTGATGTGTGACTGCTGTGTGATACGCTTTTAAGAAGCAACAGAATGTCTACACACAACCATAAACTCCCACCATAGAGTTTATTTGGAAATATAAACACTTGAGGGGAGCCTGAGTGGCTCAGTTGGTTAAGCATCTGACTTGATTTCAGGGCAGGTCATGATCTCACGATTTGTGAGTTTGAGCCCTACATCGGGTTCCATGCTAACAGTGCAGAGCCTGCTTGGGATTCTCTTTCTGCTCCTCTCTCTGCACACGCCCCCTGCCCCAACGCCTCTCTCAAAATAAATAAGCTTGAAAAATAAACATTTGATGACACCTGACCTGGAAAAATTCAGTTATCATGTGAGTTATTGTGGAACCAACCTTCAGATACCCAAATGGTACAACGAGTTTTTCCTCTTTGTAAAGCAGATGTGCAGGCAGGTACCCCAGGGTGAAGAAGGAAGAGACGGGCTGGGGCTCATTCCTAATACAGAGTTCTAGGCATATTAAAAGGGTACATTTTGCCTGTCTGTCACCCTGGAAGCTATAAATTTATAAGTTTTTCCCATTAGGAATTTTGTACTAAAACCTACTGAGTAAGTGATTACCACAGCTGACACCCCCGTTTCCTGGCTATGGTCCTAATGCACCTGCACTGTACAATTAGGCTTGTAAGAATGTTCTCTTCCCAGTAGTCCAGAGGTAGCTTTGGACATACTGTCTCCACCCCCCTGCCCCCCAAAAGGCTAGTAGTCACATGGGTTTGGAGTCAGATTGCTACATGCCCAGATTTTGGCTTCACCATGTTCTAGGTGGGTAATGCTAGAAAATGATCCTTTCTGTGTCTCATTTTATGAGCCAATGGTGAGGGTTGTGGGGACAATAATGCTGGGAGGTTCTTGTGAGCACTCAATGAACTGTCAGTTATATGAAAGCATCCGATTCTCTGCTTTATTACATTTTGGTTGTTCCACAAACATTAGCTCCCCCGCCCCCCGCATTTTCCCAAGGACTTACCTGCCAGGGGCGTGGGTGTGGATGGCAGGGCCGCAGGCTCCGTTGTGTCTGTGGTTGCAAATAATCCATCACCTGTCAGCAGGGATGAACAGAAGGCATTCCCAGTAATTGGGACATCCCCTAATTTCAACTTCAGAAAGACTAAGTTTCAGGGGTGCCTAGGTGGCTCAGTCAGTTGAGCACCCGACTCCTGATTTCGGCTCAGGTCACCATCTCACGGTTTCATGCGTTCGAGCCCCACATCGGGCTCTGTGCACTGACCCTGTACAGCCTGCTTGGGATTCTCCTTCTTTCCCTCTCTCTCTCTGCCCCTCCCCCAGTTGCACTCTCTATGTCTCCCTCTCAAAATAAATAAATATGCTTTTAAAAAAAATGAGAAAGAAAGAAAGACAAAGATTTGAACACCAAGCCAGCTTGAAGGTCACGGTCAGGTAGAAATGTCGGCTCCTGACTCTGCTCTTACGCAGGCCAGGAGTCCTCTCCTGGCTGTGGTCAGCGGGCCCGGGAAGGGGCCAGTCCACTGCCCTGCACACAGTGCCCTCCCCCCTATTCCCCGCAGAACAAATAACAACCCACCTGCTCGAATGGCCGTCATGGGAAGTGTCGCAGGCTGTGTGGTGGGCACGGCTGTTGTCAGCACTTCACCTGTGTCTGTAAAGCAAAGAGAGGCCTTGTGCACCGCTAGATGCGGCCTCCCCACACGGGGAGGGGGAACTTCAGACAGGCCCCAACAGAAGCCTAGGCGCAAGTCTGTCCTGCTATGGTCTGGGTCTGCTCTCTGACTGCCTTTCCTGGCACACCCACCCAACGTGGGTATCAGACCCCACTGTGGGGTAAAAGGCTCACGTGTGGATGGTATGCCCTCGCCTGGCACACTCCGGTTCTCTAAGTGCCCACAGAACCAATGGTAGATCTTTTCCCTCATTTCCTTTGAGGAGCAGCCCAGATGTGTCCTGTCACGGAGACATGCAGTCAATTACACAGCTGAGTGTTTTCCATTTCGATGTTTGGTGGCTTTATCTCGGCTCTGAGTAGCCAAAGCCGTGTGAGGCTTCCATAGGGCATGAAGACACCCCCGTTTTCATCTTATTAACTCGTAAAATGGCAATAAAGTATTGTTTTGCTTCTTTTTTAAAAAATTATTTATTTATTTAAAAAAAGTGGGCTCCACCCCCAGCACAGGGCCTGAACTCACAACCTTGAGGGCAAGAGTCTCATGCTCTACTGACTGAGCCAGCCAGGTGCCCCTGTTCTGCCTCCTTTTTAAAATAGCTTTATCAAGGCATCATTGCTGCTCAGAGAGCTGCATGTATTTAATGTGTACAGCTTATTGGGTTCAAACATACACAAACACTTGCAATATTATCACCACAGTCACGGTAATAGACATATCCAACAACTCCCAGAATTTCTTTGTATTTTCCCCTCCTTTTTTTTTTGTTGTTGTTGTTGTTGTGAACACTTAGCATGGTATGCATCCTCTTAGCAAATTTAAAAAAAATTTTTAATGTTTATTTTTGAGAGACAGAGCGAGAGACAGAGCATGAGTGGGGGAGGGGCAGAGATAGAGAGGGAGACAGACTCTGAAACAGACTCCAGGCTCTGAGCTGTCAGCACAAAGCCCCACGTGGGACTTGCACTCGGGAACGGTGAGATCATGACCTGAGCAGAAGTCGGACGCTTAACCCACTGAGCCACCCAGGCACCGCTCAAATCTAACTACTTGCATATATTGTATGGTAGATCTCCAGCATTTATTCATCAAGCATAACTGAAACTTCCTATCATTGAACTCCCTCCCCTGAACCCCTGACAACCACCACTCTATTCTCTGCTTCTGTGAGCTTGACTATTTGAAATGCCTCATATAAGTGAAATCATGCAATATTTATCCTTCTGTGATTGGCTTATTTTGCTCAGCATTATGTCCTCCAGATTCAGCTATATTGCTGCCAATGGCAGAATTTCCTTTTTTTTTTTTTTTAAGGCTGAAAGATATTCACTTTATATAGGTACCACATGGTCTTTATCTGTTCACCTGTTGATGGACGTGTGGGTTTTTTCCATATCTTAGCTATTGGGAATGTTGCTGCAATGAACATGGCAATGCAGATGTCTCTGAGAGCCTGATTTCTTTTTAAAATTTTTTTTTTCAACGTTTATTTATTTTTGGGACAGAGAGAGACAGAGCATGAACGGGGGAGGGGCAGAGAGAGAGGGAGACACAGAATCGGAAACAGGCTCCAGGCTCTGAGCCATCAGCCCAGAGCCCGACGCGGGGCTCGAACTCACGGACCGCGAGATCGTGACCTGGCTGAAGTCAGATGCTTAACCGACTGCGCCACCCAGGCGCCCCTCTGAGAGCCTGATTTCAATTCATTCGGGTATACTACCCAGGAGTAGGATGGCTGGATCATATGCCAGTTTTAGTTTTAATTTTTAAGAATCTTTGAAATGTTTTCTATAGCAGCTGAACCATTTTACATGTCTACAGGCAGTGTGCAAGGTGCCAATTTCTCTACAACCTCGCCATACTTATTATTTCTCTTTTTAAAAATAGTAACCAACCTAACAGGCACGAGGTGATATCTCATTGTAGTTTTGATTTGCATTTCCCCTAATAATTAATGATGTTGAGCATCTTTTCATATACCTGTTGGACATTTTTATCTTCTTTTTGGAGAAACGTCAGTTCAAGTCTTTTGCCCATTTTTTAATGTGGTTATTTGATTTTTTTGCTATTAAATTTGGGGAGTTCTACATAGATTTTGGAAATTAGCCCCTTAGCAGATATATGATTTTCAAATACTTTCTCCCATTTCATAGGTTGCCTTTTAATTCTGTTGATTGTTATTTCTGCTGTGCAGAAGCTTTTCAGATCGATACAATCCCGCTTACCTATTTTTGGTTTTGTTGCCTGTCTCAGGTGTCATATCCAAGAATTTATTGCCAACCAGTGTGAAGAAGACCTTCCCTTATGTTTTCTCCTAGGAATTTTATAATTTCAGGTGTTATGTTTAAGTCTTTAATCTACGATGAGTTAATTTTTGTGTATGGTATAACACAGGGGTCCAATTTCATTTTTTTTTTTTGCACATGGATATTCATTTTTCCCAATATTATTTGTTGAAGAGACCATCATTTCTCCATTGTGTATTCTTGGTACCCTTGTCAAAGATCAGTTCACTATATATACGTGGATTTATTTCTGGGTTCTCTATTCCGTTCCATTGGTCTATATGCCTATCTTTATGCCAGTACCATAATGTAGGTTTTTAATACATTTTGGAATCAGGGAGTGCAATGCCTCTAGCTTTGTTCATTCTCAAGATCGCTTTGGCTATTCTGGGTCTTTTGTAGTTTCATATGAATTTTAGGATTGTTTTCTCTACTTCTGTAAAAATTACCCTTAGGATTTTGATGCAAAGAGCTTTGAATCTGTAGATCTCTTTGGATAGGATGGCCATTGTAACAATATCTTGTCTTCCAATCCATGGACATGGGATCCTTTACATTTTTTGTATTTCCTTTAATTTATGTCATCAATTATAGTTTTCAGTTACAGATCTTTTACCTCTTTGGTTAAGTTTATGCCCAAGCAATTTTATTTTTTTTTGATGATACTGTAAATGGGATATCTTAATTCTCTTTTTAGATGGTTCATTGTTAAAGAAACACAATTGATTTCTGTATGTTGATTCTGTATCTTGTAACTTTACTAAATTCATTTTTTAGTTTTAACAGTTTTTTTTTTCTCTCTGGAGTGCTTAGGGTTTTCTATATGTAAGATCAGGTCATCTGGAAACAGATAATTTAACTTTTTCCTTTCCAACTTCAATTTCTATTATTTCTTTTCCTTACCTAGTTGCTCTGACTAGGAATTCTAGTACTATATTGAATGGAAGTGGCAAGAGAACATCCCTGTCTTTTATTCTGATCTTTAAGGAAAAGCTTTCAAATTTTCACCATTGTGTTAGCTGAGGTCTTGTTATATATGGCCTTTATTATGTTGAGGTACGTTCCTTCTACATCTAGGTTGTTAAGTATTTTCATCATGAAATGGTGTTAAATTTTGTCATATGCACTTTCTGCATCTATTGAGATGATTATGTGATTTATTTTTAAAAATTATTTCTTTATTTTTAAAAATTGTAATTCTTGTATAATTAACATACAGTGATACATTAGTTTCAAGTGTACAACATAGTAATTCAACAATTCCATACATTACTCAGTGCTCGTCCTGATAAGTGAACTCTTAATCCCCTTCACCAATTTCACCCATTTTAAAAACTCGTTAATTGTGTTAATGTGGTATATCACATTCATTGATTTGTATATGTTGAACTACCCTTACAACCCAGGGAAAAATCCCACTTGATCGCAATGTATGATCCTTTTAATATGCTGTTGTATTGTTTTCTTTAAAAAAAGATCTCAAACATCTTTTTAAAAAGATGCTCAAACAGAGCAAAATATTAGGATTTGATAAAACTTAGTATTGGATATTCAGGGGTTCATGATACTACTTTTACATTTGTCAGTGAGTTTGAGACTTCTCATAATGTTATTTTACATCTGTAAATGATTGGCTAGCCACTTAATTATTTTGATCAGTTTAAATAATTTGGGACTAGACTATCTAGAAATCAGTTAAACCATCACAGTGGTTATTTAAAGCGAGTTGTAATAGAAAAAGAAAAAAAAATCACATAATTGATTTAATTTTTTAGTTGGCCCCATGGTTCATTGTACAAGGTACAATGTACAATCAGTCTTAGTATGTCAAATACACACCAGAAGTTTTACTCCTAATGGCAAAGCAACTGAGACTCAGTTCCAATCAAGGTGAAGAAGGGGATCTTGTGATGTGTGGCCAATGCCAGTGGGAATTTCACTAGCAATTATTTTATTGTGAGACCCATGTTATCATGTACTTAAGGAAACAGGGTTTGTTGCTCTCCTATCAAATACCTACAGAGGGAGAAATGATTCATTTTTATACGCTGTGTCCTCTTCTAACCACTTACTTGTTTTTGTATTTTTCAGATTCCTGAAATTAAAAGGATGCTACATACTGATCATACAAATATCTGCTAATATGTGAATCTATCAGCAGTTTTTAAAATACATCTTGATCACCATAAATATTATTTGGTAGAAATTAACTCAATCTCAACTTACTTTATTTTAATTGACTGAGCCTCTGAACCCTTTAGAGACAACTAAATATTCTCAACATCCAGGTTTTGTTTAGGCAAGTTCAAGAATTATTTAAGAGGTCTAAGTGGTGAAACGAGAAACCTGATTCCCCTTCGCTCTGTGCCCCTCTGTATGATGTGATATGATGTAGAATGGCTGTTGCTGGTGTCACTCTACCCTGGAGTGACTCAACTATGTAGGACCACTGGGCTGCACAAGCCCAGAAATCGCCATCCACATACCACATGTGGTGACCTGCATGGTGATAGAATCCACGGTGCATTCTAGGAGGGTGGTGCTCCCTGGAGTTGTTCCATGCAAAGACCCTACTAACTTGGTTTAGGAAAGGGGCATTCTTTTTTTTTTTTTTTAATGTTTTTAATTTATTTTCTGAGAGAGAGATTGACAGAGTGTGAGAAGGGGAGGAGCAGAGAGAGAGAGGAAGACACAGAATCTGAAGTAGGCTCCAGGCTCTGAGCTGTCAGCACAGAGCCCGACGTGGGGCTCGAACCCACGTACCATGAGATCATGACCTGAGGCGAAGTCGGACGTTCAACTGACCGAGCCACCCAAGCGCCCAGGAAAGGGACATTCTAAGGAGGAAAATCTTCAAAGCAAAAGAACCATGAAAAGAATGGACCAACCTGACAGTGTGTATGCTCGGGTGGCAGTTTCAGGCTCTGTGGTTGGAGTGGGGCCTGGTGAACCATCAGCACCTGATGGCCAGAAGAAATCCACATGCTAAGGCCTATGGTGCCATTTATAATATGAGTCATTAAAATAATCATTGAGAAATGTCTGAAAGGAGACAAAGAATGATGTGGGGTTAAAAAAAATAATACAGCCCCTTACCTCTGCAGATGACACCAGCATCCTCCAGATGCCCGCAGTTGTGCCCGGCCTCAACCCTGTGCGTGCACTGCCCCAGGTGACTCTCGCTGCCCGCACACTGCACGTCGTCCAGCAAAATCTTCCCAGAGCCTGCCCCGAAGTGGGCCCCCGTGGGTGCCGCCATGGCCTGGCCACACTGTAGCTGGCGGCACACGACTGTGGCCTCGGCCAGGTCCCAGAGGTCATCACACACGGTCCCCCACGTGCCTTGGATGAGAACCTCCACTCGGCCCGAGCACCTCCCTGTGCCATTTACCAGCCTCACGGCCACGAAGGCTCCTGGGGAGATACGAGGAAGACAGAGACTGGAGATCTAACTCTCTAAGGTTGGGGAGATTTCTTATATTGGGGTATACTGTTAGGTAATAATAGTTCAAGTTTTCAGAAATGCTGTCTCTTGACATAATCTTCATCATCTACAGTAAAAGAACAGCCTTTATAAATTACTTTATTTTAATTGTTTTTTCTATTTATTCTTACTGAGAGGACTTGTCTTCTGCAATGTGGCCCAGTAGATCTGGAAATAAATATCCCCAGGGGATATGTAAAGGAATTGTTTGTTTATTACCTGGTGATGTTCACATAGGAGATATGGCTTGTGGAGATGATAGTTCTTTTCTAAAATTTTTTTTAAAGTTTATTTATTTATTTTGAGAGAGAGAAAGAGAGAGAACAAGTGAGCATTGGGAGGGTAAGAGAGAGAGGGAAAGAGAGAATTCCAAGCAGGCTCTGCACTGTTAGCACAGAGCCTGATGTGGGACTCTATCTCATGAACCATGAGATCATGACCTGAGCCATAATCAAGAGTTGGACACTTAACCAGCTGAGCCACCCAGGCGCCCCTGGAAATGTTAGGTCTGTAATTAAAGGCAAAGAGGCATTAGCATATATGCTAACGAGAAGGCCTAGACATAGCTGAGGAGATAAATTTTGCTCAAATGGAGCAGTGCAGGGAAAATGGAAATCAATAGGTGACATTTTGTCTTTCATATATTTTATTGTAGCAATTCTCTGTTGTAGAGAGCCTAATAGTATTCTTAACATTTAACCGTTCCATATCATTTTCTCAAATCACCTTGGGATGAGCAGTTAATTCTTGTTCACACCTTCCTTCTCTAGCACTCCCGAGGTAACTTCGATCACGTCATCAAGAAAAACACAGTGAAAACAACCACAGTGATCCTTGTAGTTGGGCAGGTCTGGGTGAGCCAACCTTTACCACATATGGTTGTGTGACTCTAGTGTTGTCACACAGTGTCTTCTGCTGATCTGTCTTTTCTGAGCTCTGTTTATGCATTTATGAAATGTTGGAAATCACGCCTCCCTTTATGGTTATTGTGGAGCAACAATATTGTGAAAGCCCTTAATTCTGTGCATGGCACAGAACAGATGCTCAGGAAACATGAAGCAAGTCACAGAGAGGCATTACCTGCTGGTATGAGTGTAGAGTGAAGGATAGAAGGGCCTGTTGTGGGGATGGTAGCTGACAGTCCATCACCTATAAATGATACAAACAGGGACATCATTTGTGACCAAGAACCTCCTAAATGTAGGAAAGGAAGATGTTTACAATGAGAACATCCCGAAAAGTCAGACTCAAATATGACATTGAGTCTTCCATTGGTTTCCTCCACAAAGTTTTAGGCAGGGAAACCCTCACTTCACCCTGTCTTTAAACTTAGTTATCCAGTCTTTAAGATGAGGTTTTGGAATATTCCCCATGGTCTGTACACTCTAGTTCTCTGAATGCCCATGAGTCCATTTCTGGGTCTCTCTGTTTCCATCTCTCTTCTTTCTCTTTTAGAAAACAATCAACTGTGTGCAATCATGGCAACATGGCATTTGTGTCGATGATTGGACTTTTTAGGCTTGCCCTAGGTGTTTGGCCAATTTATCTAGACTATGTGTTACCTAAGCAATGTGAGATTTTCAGCAACTCTTGTTCCTCATTTTGCCTTATAAAACATCAATTCAAATGATCTCACGGCCATATATCATTATGGGGTCAGTTGGGGAAAATCAGTGTTTAGAATGTCAAATAGCAATTAATGCAGCAAACTGGATATTTAGTGCAGAGAATGGGTTTGTGGTTTCATTTTTTTGTTGGAAACATGGTGCTGGTGGAGTTGGCCTTAACCTTCAGTAATGGCCCACAGGTGCCGTGGCTGCTGCCAGAGGAGATGGAGACCCAGCACAGGTCGGATGCAAGAACAGTGCTCACACTGGGGTGCCTCGGCACTGGGAGTTCTGCAGCTTTCTCCATCCTTGTAGGCTCTATAGGCACCAATTTGAGTAAGCTTGGCCCACTGCCAGCATCTGATAGATGGTCAGATGCTCTGGGCATCATCTGCTTTTTATAATACTTTTAACCTGTTGGGTTCTTTTAAACTTGATTAGAGTCTGGAACCGGTGGAATACAATTTGGATTTCCCAGGAATAACAACTGACAGACAGAAAAGGAACACTTTGAGAGTGCCAGGTGATGGATAAGCGTCTCGTTTTGTAAAATGTCATGCCCTCTTTTATTCTTATCTACAACCCTTGCACAGTAGGGGTGGCTCTGCCATCTCTAAGTGCCTCTACTGGAGTATAGATTGAGGAAGCATCTTCTAGAGGGTAAATAGAACCAAAAGCAAAAGCAGCAAGCACAGATGACCCACCCGTGAGTGTGTACATTGAGGAAGCAGCTTCAGAACCTGAGGTGGGGTTGGGGGCTGGTGGGCCATTAGCACCTGAAGATGGAAAGGCATTGGCATGGCTTATTATAATAATGCTTGCAATATGGAGTTTATTCAATACATTGCTTAATGACTTGATTTCGACACAGGTTGAAAATGCCTGAAGGTGCATAAAAGCAGTGACATCCTGGGAGGTGACAGCTCCTCCCCTGAGCACACGACGCTGGCTGGCATCCTCCATGGGCCCGCACTCGTGCCTGGCCTCACGCCTGTGCGCGCATTGCCCCAGGTGGCTCTCGCTGCCCACACACTCCACATCGTCCAGCACGATCTTCCCGGAGCCTGCCCCAAAGTGCTCCCCGCCCCCCCGTGGGTGCCGCCATGGCCTGGCCACACTGCAGCTGGCGGCACACGACTGTGGCCTCGGCAAGGTCCCAGAGGTCATCACGCACGGTCCCCCACGTGCCTTGGATGAGAACCTCTGCTCGGCCCGAGCACCTCCCTGTGCCATTCACCAGCCTCACGGCCATCCAGGCTCCTGGGGATGCACAAGCAGCAGAAACACTGGGGGACTTCCCCCCCCCCCATATCTGGAGGGTTTCCTTCATCCTTTTGAATCCCTAGGTCATCATGTCCCCAGTTTACAAACATGCAAGATCACACAGTCCTCATGTACCCGCACAGTTAAGAATAGTCAGAATAATCTTCAGATTCAAATCCCTTCAATGAGTCTTTACTAAATCTCCCCTTGCAAAGGATGAAACTCTTTTTCAAGAAATTTTCAGAATTCCCAGGTTCTTTTAGTCACTTTATCCATGTTATTCCTCTGCCATGGATAGCCTAGAAATGGGAAATGTCAATATGTCTAATGAAATAGGAAAGATCCATACGCAGATCGTATCTAAATGGACCTCTGTTGTCCAGGCTACATTAGTCTCACAGCAACTTGGTCCCTTTATCCCCCATAATCTTTCTTTATGGCTTTACTATGTAAAGGAAACTGAGTCAGGAACTGACATATGTTGTTTGTGAGTGAAATGCCAGAGCCTCTGAGAGCCACTAACTTAAACGTTTCTCTCTTAATCTTTGCAACCCCATGTGGCGTGGCATGGGTTTCCATTTTACAGATGAAGAAATTGAGGTGAACCAAAAGGTGAAAAAAGGTGAAGAAAATTGCTCTAAATGCCGTAATATGTAAGTGCGCTGGCTCCCGCGTTCACTCCAGCTTGGAGAAATGCCTCTCTCCCTGCTTTCCATCAGCCCTTAATTTCCCAGGACCTGTTTCCCATACCTGCAGGTAGAGGAGTCAAGGCCGCAGAGGCTGTGGTCAGTGAGGGCTCTGAGAAGCCATCAGCTAGGAGGAACACAAAGCTAGGTCACCATCAGTCAGTGGAGCAGAAAGAAGAAAGCGGACACACTGCCCGAAGGATTCATTCTGAGACCCTTCCGGAGCTTTGTGTTTTCTTTTGATTCATCTAAATAAGTCACCATCAAATAAGATGGTTTAGTTTTTTTAGTCGTCTGTTAGATATTCGTGGTAAACTTATCCTTGAATCCTTGGCTCGGTAGAAATAAGTCTTTAAGAAACAGAACATAAACTTAAGAACATCATACTTAAGGAGACCTAAAGGCAATAAAATAAGCCTCTGCAAATTAATGATGCTGTGCGCCACCATGAATAACAAATACTTATTCAATGCAAAGAAACTGAGTCAGAGTGCTTGCACTTAAAAGCCTTAAAACTCAGGGTGCCTGGGTGGTTCAGTCGGTTAAGCGTGCGACTCTTGATTGAGGTTCGGGTCATGATCTCACAGTTCGTGAGTTCGAGCCTCACATTGGGCTCTGCGCTGTGTGCCACACACCATGATGCTATGCGCCACCATGAATAACAAATACTTATTCAATGCAAAGAAACTGAGTCAGAGTGCTTGCACTTAAAAGCCTTAAAACTCAGGGTGCCTGGGTGGTTCAGTCGGTTAAGCGTGCGACTCTTGATTGAGGTTCGGGTCATGATCTCACAGTTCGTGAGTTCGAGCCTCACATTGGGCTCTGCACTGACAGCACAGAGCCTGCTTGGGATGCTCTTTCTCCCTCTCCCTCTCTGCCCCTCCTCTACTCTCTCTCTCTCTCTCAAAATAAATAAATAAACTTAAAAAATTTTTAAAAATAAATAAGAGTCTTAAACTCAGTCAGAAGCTAGAATCTGTGTACAAGTAACTATAATATGAGGTGCATTATAAGGGATGTCAAAAGAAAAAAATACAAACATGCAGGATATGACTTATTGTGGAGACCAGGGGACCCTACCTTGAGAAATGGGCAGAAGAGATGTGGGGAGAGCTGGTTTTAGGCAGCATGGGTATTGGAGGACAGCGACCTTCAATTCAGACATTCAGAGACATGAGGAACTAGGCATTTTAATTTTTTAAAAATATTTTATTTTTAAGTAATCTCTGCACACAACGTGGGGTTTGAACCCACAACCCTGAGATCAAGAGTCGCATGTCCACCAACTGAGCCAGCCAGGCACCCTGCATTTTATTTTGATTAGAATACTGTGGTAGCATATGTATTACTCCCAGATACTTGGATTTTACATTTTCCTTACTGATATTATGCAGAGAACCTCCTAAGAGATGATACATAAGGGAAAGGGGATTTGGGTGGAGTATATTTTATGAGCATTGCCTGCTGTGACTTCTAGTGGGGATTTAAAAAACCTTTTTTAATGTTTATTTATTTTTGAGAGACACAGAGAGTGCGCATGAGTGGAGGAGGGGCAGAAAGGGGGAGAGATGCGGGGGAAGGGGCAGAGAGAGAGAAAGAGAGAGAGAGAAGCGGGGCTGGAACGCACCAACTTAGATCATGACCTGAGCCAAACTCAGACACTTAACCTACTGAGCCACCCAGGCGCCCTCTAGTGGGGGTTTTATAGAGTTAATTGTATATTAAAGACTCGTAGATGTCCTGTAGCAAAGGCACCTGTTTAATTTGTTTAATGCAATGTTTCCTAAATTCATTGGGCCATAGAACCTGTGTGTGTGTGTGTGTGTGTGTGTGTGTGTGTGTGTGTCTGCGCGCGCGCTTGCGCGCGTCACGTGTGTTAGCGCTCGCAATTCATCTTAATATGCTGTTAATCTGTAGTTCTGAGAGCATATTCTCAGAAACATCTTTACTTAACTACCTCAAGGATGCTGCTAGGGACTGGAGACTCCTAGCGATGTTTGTTACTAAATTTACATTTTTTCCAATTTCTAGAAATAACTTGTAAACTTGAATACATGAGAAGATATAAAGCTTCAGTATAAACTCAAAAAAAAGCTGCTTTCTTAAGTACCTGTTGCTGTTTGCTCTTCCTCAGAGGTAATGGGTTCCATTGTTATTTCAGCAGCTACAAAGAAAAGAAAACATTGGTTAGTGATAGCTGGCACCTCGAAGACACACAACTAAAGCTGAGAAAAGGGAAAGTTCTCTGGCACTCCAAACAAATTTCTGGTATCTCTTGGTGAAATATAAAAGCCAGTTCTAAAGAGCTTAGTGAATTTCCAGCCTAAACACAGGATTCTTCTAATCTGGGATCTGATTCTCACTTCACCACGCATTAGACATGAATATCTGTTTCTTGATCTGTAAAACTGGGAATCAAGTCTGATAATGGATAAGAAAGAGGTTAATAAATTAATGAATGAATAAATTAAACAATTGTCATAATGTCTCCAAGTCAATAAATACTTCATTGTTTTGGGAAACAACTCACTAGCCACAAAGACAAATACCAAAATAGAAAATTTTAAAAATACCTTTTTATAGCAACATCAAAAACCATGAAATTGTTATAAATAAGTCTGATAATGATGGGCAAAATTTGAACATAGAAACATAAAAAAATGTTGAGTTAATGAAAGACCTAAATAAATGAAGAGATGTCCTGTGTTGATGGATCAGAAAACTCAATATTGTTAAGATGTCAATTTCCCCCAAATTTATATATAGACTCAAATATATATATATACATATATATATGTATATATATATATAGACTCTACGTAATCTAAACTAAAAATCCCAGCAGATATTTTTTGTAGAGATTGACAAGTTGATTCAAAAATTTTATATGAAAGGCCAAAAGCCTAGGTTAGCTAAAACAACTTTGAAAAAGAAGAAAAAAGAACAAAGTGATTTCATGACTTAGTCTGAAGCTACAGGAATCCAGACAATGTGACACAGGCATGAGAATAGTAACATAAACCAGTGGAACAAGAGAGGGAGTTTAGAAATAGACTCACGTATTAATGATTATTTTATTTTTGACAAAAGTGCCAGGTATTTCAGTGGAGTTAGGAGAGTCTTTTAGACAAATGGCATTGGTATGATTAGAGATCTATACGGGGAAAAAAATACTTTGAACCATATTAAAAAATCAACAAAAATGGATCATAGAACTAAATGACAAACCCACAACTATGAAACTTATAGAAGAAAACAGGAGAAAATATTTGAGAACTTTGGGCAAGTGAAGATTTCTTAGAATATAAAAGCACATTTGACTGAAGAAAAAAATCTTGGTAAATTGGACTTCATTAAAACTTAAAAATTCTGCTCCTTAAAAAAGACTTAAGAAAATGAAGAGACGAGTTGTAGACTGAGAGAAAACATTTGCAAAACACACATACTTGTACCCAGTATTTTATAATATATAATATTTCTATATTTCTTTAATATATAAAGACCTGTCTTACAACATAAGACAAAAAAAGATAAAAGATTTGAACAGATGCTTAACCAAAGAAGAGATGTAAATACACACATTAAAATGTACTTAGTGTCACTGGTCATTAAAGGAAAGCAAATTAAAACCACAAAGAGAGATCATTCTCATTATAGGAGAGGAGACTATAATGATCAAACAAAAAATAGAATCCAAGGGTTGACAAGTATGTTGAGTAACTGTAACTCTCATATGTTGCTAGTGGGAATGCAAAATGGTACAGCCACCTTGGAAAATAGTTTGCAATCTATATATGAATGTTTTAAGCAGCTTAATTAATAATAGTCAAAAATTAAAAATAAATTCAATATCCATCAAGTGGCAAATGAATAAACACATTTGTCACATCCATACAGTGGAATACTACTCAGCAATGTAAAAGAATGAATGTCTGATTCTTGGAGATACATGGGTGAATCTCAAAAGTGTTATGCTATGTAAGCAAGCCCAACACAAAATGCTACATATTGTCTGATTAAAATATACAATATTCTGGAAAAGTCAAATTTTTTTAGGGTCAGAAATCATATGGGTAGTTGCCAGGACCTGGGGTTAAGAGAAGGGATTGAATAGAAAGAGGCATGAGGAAACTCTTTAAGGTAGTAGAAATGTTTTATATTTTGATGGTAGTGATATTTACACAACTGCAAACATTCATGAAAGTTCTTTGAACTACATGGTGATCTTTACTGTAGGTAAGTTAAATTTCCATAAGTCTGACTTTTGTTTTTGAAAAGTAACTGATTGCATGTAAACAATGGACTATAATGTTGGGAGCCTGTAGGCAGGGAAGCCAGTTAGGAGAAGTCTGTGTTCATCCAGGAAGGAAGAGGTGATGAGGATTTGGATTAGGGCAGTGGCTATCAGATAAAGAGGAGGCCACAAGTGCAACCACCTCAGGCTCCTGGCTATAAATGGAAAATGCTTCATCCACAGAGACCTGATTACTTACGTAATAATGAATATCCATATGTTTGCAATAGTTTACCTATCTTCTTGCTTGGATGTTTAACTTTGCATATACATAACCATTAAAATCACATCAACTAAAAACAACCAGAGAAGTGATTCATTAATACGAAGTTTGGCTTACTAGATCGAGTAGCTTTTGCTGCTAATGGTGATGGCATTGGTGTTGGTAACAAGGATGTGGATAATGATGGCATTGATGATGGCGATGATGGTGATGTTGGTGATGGTGATGATGGCAACGATGACGGCAATGACGAAGGTGATGATGGTGACGGTGGTGATGATGGTGACAGTGGTGATGATGATGGTGCTGGTGACGGTGACGATGGTGATGGCGGTAGCAATGGTGATGATGGTGATGACAATGATGACAATGACAATGGTGATAACGGCGGTGATAACGATGGCAGTGACGGTGATGATGATGATGACGACGACGATGGTGAGAATGATAATTGTGATGGAGATGATGATGATAATTCTGCTTTTATTTATTAGGATAAAAAGGATTCCTTCTTTCTTTTTAAGACAGTGGTTCTCAAAGTGAGGTCCCCAGACCAGCAGAATAAGCATCCTGGACTTTCTGGAAGTGCAAATTCTCACACCCCACCCTAGGCCTGCTGAATCAGAAACTCTGGGGGCGGCCCCGCCATCTGTGTTCTAAGAACCCCTGCAGGTAATTCTGACACCCAATAAAGTTTAAAAACCACTGCTGGGGGCGCCTGGGTGGCACAGTCGGTTAAGCGTCCGACTTCAGCCAGGTCACGATCTCGCGGTCCGTGAGTTCACGATCTCGCGAGATCTCGAGTGATCTCGCGTGAGTTTGAGCCCCGCGTCGTGCTCTGAGCTGATGGCTCAGAGCCTGGAGCCTGTTTCCGATTGTGTGTCTCCCTCTCTCTCTGCCCCTCCCCCGTTCATGCTCTGTCTCTCTCTGTCCCAAAAATAAATAAAAAACGTTGAAAAAAAATTTTTTTAAACCACTGCTGTAGGATAAAAAAGAAATGCTTGCAATGGCCCCAGGGTTTTTCCTAATGGCAGAGGAACTCCAAAAGCACATAAGCATAAATTTTCAACTGATGTGGTGTCTTCACCTGTTAGAAAGGATCAGGTCCCACAGACGCCAGAGGGATGATTTTCTGATCTAATTATTCTGGAAAGCGAATGGCAATTTTCTCTCAAATAAGTGGTTTGTGATGACTGATGGGCATAGTCATAGACAACTATCCCCAAATCAGTGACCTTTCCAGTTATCCAATGGCCCCATAAGTATCCTGTCTTGCCCGTGGCTGCCTGGTAATTTCATTCTGATTTAGGAAGATTCCGGCACCTGGCTGATTGGGTATTTAGCTAATTTCTGAATTCCCTCTTTGCTAGTATTGCTCTTCACTGTTCAGCTCTCTGCCAAGCTAAATGGTGCCTGGGATCTACCCTCAAGCAGCTTCCCAGAAGAGAGGTCATTCTGGCCAGGATTAGTGGGCTTCCTAGAGAAGAACCTGAGTGCACGAGAGCAAGGTCAGCCCCACATGCCTATATTCTGGGTTCCCTGTGTTATGGTGGAGTTGAACTATAGGCTGGGAAAACCTTTGAGGCTTTAAGTGATAGGGACCAATCAAACCAACTTCTGGAAACTGCTTACAGCTTGATTTAACAGGGTCATTTCCATTCCACTTCTAACACCCAGGTAAATGTTAGCCAGCCAGAACTAGAACTAAGAATAGGATATAGAAATGGCCAAGTCAGTCTTACCTGGAGGGGAGGGGCTTGTCGTCAGAGAACCTGTTAGTGTAAAGAGAAGAAATCCTCACCCTCACTGGAGGGGCCAATGGCTCATTGCTCAGTTTCTGTAATAACCCATTCTGTTCATGACTCATTTAGAATGCAAAAAGACCCCTCACCTGAGCAGATGGCTCCAGCATCCTCCTCATGCCCACAGTTGTGAGTGAACCAGGTATCGTGGGCACACAGGGCCAGGTGGCTCTCCTCACCACTGCAGTGCACGTTATCCAGGAGAATCTTTCCAGAGCCTGGGCCAAAGTGGGCACCCAGGGGGGCAGACACTGCCTGGCCGCACCCAAGCTGCCTGCACACAACATGAGCCTCCTTTAGACCCCAGCCGTCATCACACACCGACCCCCAGGTGCCGTGGTAGAAGACTTCCACCCTTCCAGAGCATCTTCTGGTGCCATTTACCAGCCTCACCACGGCCCAGTCTTCTGTGGAAACCAAAGCCACGGTAAGTGTTTGAAACTCCCCTATTCAACTCGCCCTATTTGCCGCGCTTACAAATTACGAGGAATCTTGTGGTTACTCCACATGTATAAGAGCATTCTAGGAAGAAAATTACTTAATGATTAGACCACTGTGTGATGTGCTTTTTATTAGTCACTTAACAAAGCAGATTAGATTGTGGGATATCATGCACTGGTGCTTTAGGACTTGACATCAAGAGGGCAGAAATGAAAAATTAAAAGAATGCATCTCTGTCAGTGGGGAAATGCATAATTTAAATGGCTTATTCAAAAAAAAAAACCCCTGTAACAAAACAGCAGTTAAAAGCAGTGAAGTGTCTATACATGTGTATCAACATGGGTGAATCTCAAAAACATAACTGAGTAAAGAATAAGAGGTACTGGGGTGCCTGGGTGGCTCAGTCAGTTGGGCGTCCGACTTCGGCTCAGGTCACGATCTCGCGGTCCGTGAGTTCGAGCCCCACGTCGGGCTCTGTGCTGACAGCTCAGAGCCTGGAGCCTGTTTCAGATACTGTGCCTCCCTCTCTCTCTGACCCTCCCCTGTTCATGCTCTGTCTCTCTCTGTCTCAAAAATAAATAAACGTTAAAAAAAAATTTAAAAAAAAAAAGAATAAGAGGTCCTGAACGATATATGGGGAATAATGTAATTTGTGTGAAAGAAAAACATGAAATAACATATATAGAGATCACAGAATTCCTGTTTGTAAAAATATGAAAAATGAAGGTATATACAAAATTCAAGACAGTGTTTATCTCTGAGGAAGGAGAGAACAGAGACTGGGATTTGGGAATTTGAGGAACTTCAAATTTATTTATGATGCTTTATTTCTTGGTAAGCCTGAAAAACCAATATACCAAAATGTAAGCATCAGTCATGCGTAGGTAAAGGGGACATGGCTATGTGCTTTCTTAATCTCTGTACTTTCTGAACTTTAGAAAGTTTTGCTGGATCATCAGGAGAGTGAGGCTGAACAGGTGCCAAAGCAGTGGGGGGCCCAGACAAATCCTGGAGGCAGTGATCTCTCCTCCTGTAACTGTGGTCTTTCCCCAGGCACCTCTGAGGCCTCTACCGTAGCTCCCAGGCTCCCTCCCTGGTTGTGGTGACCCCCTGGGGTCTTCGAGAGCAATGGCGCATCCTGTGGGGAAGGCTGCTGACCTGATAGGCTGGGCCAAGGAGCATTGGCTCTGCGGCTGGAAGACAAGGCGTCGACCACAGGTAGAACTGGAACAACATGGAAACAGTGATTAGAACTTAAACTTCTCTTCCTGAGATGGACACAGGACAACATGTCAGAAAACAACTCAGCTGACAGCTTGTGAAGAGCCACTAGCTATGCCACACCTTTCCAAAACATCTGGACTGGCCACAGGCTCATGAAGAATGACTTTCTGATGAGGTTGAAGCCGAGTTCAGGCTGCTGATAGAAAGCATCTAAATGTGATCCTGATCCCCCAAATATCTTACTTTCTTTAGTTTTACATCAACTCCTGGTTCTGCATAAGGTGCTCCGCAGTGGTAAAATAAGTCAGTGATGAATTGGGCAAAAGTTCTAAAAAGGTTTGTATTTATAAGGATGCTGGTTATCTTGGATGAGCTCACGGAGGACATCATATAACCTAGCAATATGGCCCATCTGTTTGTACCTTCCAACTGGATAGTAAGGACTGGTGATGGAATTGTTGCCTTATCTGATATGAGAGTTGGTAACTTCTCATTATCTGCTGAGGCTGAAAAAAATACTTGTTAGAAGGATTTGTCTTCATTACCTTGCTTACCTATGAAATACTAATACTTCTTTCTGAGGAGGAATATTAGTACAAGGAGGGACTACTGGCACTTTCCAGAGTGATGTCTGTGTCCTTGAGCAGAGGGATTTGCCCCCAGTCAGCACCCTGCACTGTCGAGCAGGATTGTTCTTGGCCAAGACTGAAGTTACCCCAAGAGGGATTAAATGGCCTATTCACACATGCAACACTTTTATATTCATTTATTGACTCGATAAACTTTATTGAGTGTTTACCGTGTGCCAAGCACCGTGATAGCTTCTAGAGGTACAGTGATAAGCAAGACAGACAAAAAACAAACAAACAAAAAAACCCTATCCTCATGGAGCATAAGATCAGATGTTGAAGCTGACATTGGCATCACATTGTCCCTAGATCCCTTGGTAGTGAATCTTCCCCGGCCCTGAGCTTCAGCTCATCATCCTTCCTGTGGGCTCGAATGCGGAAGCAGCAAATACAAAGTATCACACCCATTTTTGGTGGTTGTAACCATAGCTGGCTGGCTTACCTGATGATGTGGTTGGGTGATTAATGTCTTCTGGGACAGTGGAAGTTGAGTGTGCTGTCGGGAAACAACAATACAAGGAAAATGACTCCTGATGTTGGATACGAAAGAGAAGGACTTTTTCATCTGCTTCTTATTTCCAGGAGGAGAATTCAACTAGCTCTATATAACTCGTTCAACACAGGGAATTTTAAAGGGAAGAGCAACCTTGAAAGTATTATGCCAGACACAATAGACCACTTATGGTATGACTCCATTTGTGTGAAATATCCAGAACAGATAAATCTGTAGAGATAGAAAGCAAGTTGGGGGTTGCCGGATGCTGGGGGAGGAATTTTGAAAAATGGCCAGGACTATCAGCAAAGAGCAGAAAAGCTGTACCCTCTTCACCCAGCCTAGCAGTCATGGAGCACAACCCCTCTTCCTTGAATAGTGCTTGGTGCCCGGGAAGCACCTGAGTTCCACAGGACACACCCCATGAAGCCTACACTCACGTGGCATGGCTGTAAGCCACACTCTCCGCCAAGCGCTCTACACAAACTCATTGATTTACTCCTTACAACTCCTTGAAGTGCATAGCTCTTATCCCCATTTCAAATAAGGAAACTGAAGCACAAAGAGGTAGAGAAAACTGGTGAGGGTCGCCCAGCTGGGAGGTAGGAGAGAGTGGCCCCAAACCCAGTGGTCCAGCACTTGGCTCTGAGCATTGTACCGGCAAGTAAATGGAATATGCCACTCAGATTTCAAAAGAATCCTTAGCTACTTAGACACCAGATCTGAGAACTTAATGCATCTGCCCTCTCTTTCATTAATATTTGGAAGTAGATACAGATATGCAAACTAGGGCCAGCCAGATGGGGCTCATTTATCTAAGCATTTACTTATTTATTCATTTAACAAACAGTGAACGCCCTTCAGACAGCCGTCATCAGTCTCAAGACTGTGTGTGTGTGTGTGTGTGTGTGTGTGTGTGTGTGTGTGTGCTGTGTGCAGGGGTGGGGGTGAGGACAATGTCACAGATGAGAAACCTATGGATTCTGCTCCGTGAAGCTGATCATGTCTTTGGAGCAAGTACATACATACAACTCTCAGGAAGGAATAGGAGCTCCGAGCGAGGACAGATACAGAGCTGAGAATCTAGTAGAAGGAGCCACTGCTGCCACTTGGGATGGGAAGGACTGGACAAGACGTGGAGGGGGCTGATGCTGGTGTCCTCGGGCCACTGATAGGCAACGGACAGCTGGTTTGTGGAAGACGGGAAGGGTAAGAAACTAAGTGCAGCCCTGGCTCAGAGATTAGCTCAGCCTTTTCTCAGCTTCTCTCTCCGCAAATGGATCCTCATGGTTTCTGAATAGACAACATGCCCAGTCAGTCTTTCTAGTAGTTTAAGGATTTTAATGTGGTTTAGAGAGTTAAGGTAGTTCAGAGATTAAGCTCTAGGATCTAAAGTCAGATTGTTCGAGTTAATCATTCCATCGACCTTGCGGACAATATTTAACCTATTTGAGTATGAGGTTCCTCCGTTCAGAGAATGGGGATTATAGAAGTTCCCTCCCCAGCAGTTGGGAAGATTAGATAAGAAAATCCACGTCAGGCCGTCATGGGGACGGACATGGCGTGAGGCAATGCTGTCCAAGAGAAATGAAGTGCAAAGCCACGTACATAATTTGCACTTTTCTGGTAGCCACATTTCAAAAAGTAAGAAGAAAGAGGTGCGATTAACTTCAGTCATATATCTTATTTAACCCAATATATCCAAAATATTAGCATTTCGACATGTAATCAATATAAAGATGTCAATGAAAGCAGTTTTACGTTCTTTTATCACACCATGCCTTTGAAAGAACCAGTGTGTGTTTGACAGGCACGGCAGCTGTCTGTTCTGCCGAGCGGCACTTCAAGGACTCAGCAGCTATGTGGACAGTGCAGGTATGAGGGCTTAGTCAAGGTTATCATCAGCATTGTCAGAATATAGATTATTTGATGGTACGAATGAAATGTCCGTAGTTACAGGTGAGTCAGCATCGAGCAGCACAGTGATGAAATAAAATGGCCCATGATTGTGACCACCATTCCCCACAACTAAGAAGAGGTGTCCCTTATTTATGTGATTCACTGATACAGACAAAGAATGAGGTCTTTGCTCTAGTTTATTTCTTCAATTCAAGAGGTATGAGGTGATGCTCTCTCTCTCTCTCTCACCCTTACCTTTTTCCCTCTTCCTCTTTACATTTGTGAAATAAGGGAAATGAGGAGCCTTGTGTTACGAGGTTTTCTAATTGTAGTTATAGATGATAAACATAGAGCAAATCTGGACAGCATGAAATCCTGACTCTCTAGGGTCCTCTTGTCTCTTTCTTCTCAAATCGTTCTGTCTCAAAGAGAACATCAGCGATGTCTAGTGGTGGTGGCAGAACTGCTGACTATCACGACAGGAGCTGCCGTAAATCTGGTAATGGTGGTAGCAGGTGGGGGAGGGAGTCCTACCTGGTGATGTTGAACGTGCCGCAGTCACGGGAGACAGCTGAGTTGAGACGGTAATGGGTAGAACTGTAATAAAGAAACATCCGTTAGCGGTAAGTGCCCACAATGACTCGAGAAAGAAGTGGCCAGCCAGGGACACCCTGTGGTCTCAAAAGAGGTCGGTTTTGCTTCAGCTCTGAAGTGATCAGTGTGTAAGTGATAGAGAGAATGAATCACCCCTCAGTTGCTGACCCTCAGCCCCGTGGAAGCTCAGCTCAATCATCTGTGTCCCCTCTCTCCCAGGCTTGATGTCCAGGCACAGATATTTGGTGTTTGTGACAAGAATGATGTGTATTGGGTTTTAATATTCTCCCTAAGAGCTGGCTGGAGGTCTGGACCATCAGGACCCCCTGGTTCTTGCGTTCACTTGCTCTGTTTATTTCCTTCCTCAGCCTGTTTCAGCACTGACGTGGCTCTGTGGCACAGGTATTGCCCTAGCATGGGAACTCTCCATGGATCCACGCAATTCCACATTCTCTCCTGCCTCCAGACCTGCCTCTGCACCATATGTAGTCCTGACAATTACTTACAATATCCCTTAGGAACACCGACAGAAGAAAGGACAGTGGGCAAGAACATCGCCTCTCTCTTCATACTGACTCAGGTAGATGCTACCCCTCTTCTATCATACCTTTTCCTCTGTTTGCTTTCTGGGTCACCAGATTTCAGTGTACGTCCTGAGACATGTGTCCATCTCTGTGCCACTGAGAGTAGCAACTACAGAATTGTATTTAAGTGTGGGAGGCAGGATACCAGCCCCCCAAAGTTGTCCACATCCTAATCCTTGGAATCTGTGACCATGTCATGTCATGCGGCAAGGGGAATTAAGGCTGCAGATGGAATTAAGGTTGCTAATCAGCTATCTTAAGATAAGGGACATTATCAGGGCGCCTGGGTGGCTCTGTCAGTTAAGTGTCAGCCTCTTGATTTTGGCTCAGGTTCGTGGGATTGAGCCCTGAATTGGGCTCTGTGATGACAGTGCAGAGCCTGCTTGGAATTCTCTCTCTCCCTCTCTCTCTCTCCCCCTCCCACACTTGTTCTCTCTCTCTCTCTCTCTCTCTCTCTCTCTCTCTCTCTCTCTCTCCCTCTCTCTCCCCCTCCCACACTTGTTCTCTCTCTCTCTCTCTCTCTCCCAAAATAAATAGACATTAAAAAAAAGATAAAGGACATTATCCTGGGTTATACAGGTGGGCTCCATGTGATCACAAGCATTCTTAAAAGTGAAAATAAAGGCAAAAGAAGACAAGCAGAGAGAAATTTGAGGACACTACAGTGTCATCTTTGAAGATACAGGAGTGGGGCCATGAGCCAAAGAATGCAGATGACTTCTAGAAGCTGGAAAAAGCAAGAAAATGTACCTTCCTCTAGAGCCTCCAGAATGAACATAATTCTGTGAGATATTAACTCAGTGAGATATATGTTTTGGAATTCTGATGCTAGAATTGCAAGATAATAAATAAATTTGTGTTGTTTAAGCCACTAAGTTTGTGTCAATTTGTTAGAGCTGCTATTCAAAACTCATACAGTAAGCAAATATTACATGTGACAAATGATATTTCCTCCAAAGAAAATTTGAAACATACCATTTATAAAACTTAAGAGTTTGGATATTCTCAGAGGAGATGGCCAAAATGAAACTTAAAGACAATTAAAAATCCACTGTGTTTAAAATTGTCTCTAGTATTTATTCAAAACAATGGCATTGTTACTTGACTTTTTTTTAGAAGCTAGTGAATCTATTGGGGTCAAAACCCTAATACTCTCACAAGTAAGGGCAGGTTATAATGAGTTACTCAGCAAAATCACTCAACAGTAACCCTTTCATTTATTTCTTTTCTGGATTTGGATGGGTAATCAGAAATATTCCAGGGGAAAATAGCCCCAAAATATTCTCTTACCAAAAAAAAAATGTTCTCTTACCTGATAATGTGGTTGCTGAATTTCCATCACCTATTGGTACAAAAAATTGAAATGTTTTTTGTTCAATTAAATTGAATACCCTTTATTTTACTTACTTACCAATTTTCAACAAATCTTTAACGTGACAGGTCCAAAATATAAAATGCAAAAATACAGTGAATTCCTGGTGAAATGCAGTCCCTTGGACATGATAGAATCTCAGAAGTATTTGCTGATGTGGTTGTTTTGAAGACACTCGACAGGTAATAGCTTTAACATGTGATACTAGCTTTTCAGAATGTCCACACATGGAGAGCAAGCCAGTTACCCCTGGAACTTGGGGCCACCTGCCTGTCTAGGGAAGTGGCTCCCAACTGGGACAAAAGCAGAATGACCATGGTCATGGTCACATCTGACCTACTTTCTCAGCTCCTGCTTCCCACAGGACCTAGTAGCTCATATACAACCTCCCAGACCCTCAGTAAACATTTCTATTAATCTGAGTATATTATACCCTACTACATGTTTCCAATGACTGACAGTAAAATGTATATATCTGCATAGCAAATCCGGAAAAATAAGAATGCAAGTTTAATGACAATATGAGTCATTATAGAGACATTATGGGACATTAAAGAGAAATAAGTCGAAAAACAACCTACTAATTTAACCAATAACCAACCAACAAAACTCTTAGCTAGTTATTAGAACTGATTATTCAGTTAAGCTCTGAACTTCCTGGAGTTAGAAGAGAGATGGAAATCATGGTGCACAGTGGAATTGTATTTAATAAATAAGTGTAGGAGGCAGAATTGCCTGATAAGTGGTATCTTCCAAAGGGAGTTATTGCCTTTGTTTGAGGACCACTGAGCATGTTAGTGACTAACACTTTGTCTTCAACAACAACTCTATAGCAGAGGCAGAGTGCTAGCGTAGGTCTTTTGTTTTTCCCTCAATAGATATTTGTTGAGAACCTATTATGCACCAGGACCTGTCCTTGGTTCTGACATAAACTTGCTGAAAGTTCCTGCTATCACAGGACTTACATTCTGGAAAGTGGGATGGGAGGGACATATGACGAGCAGGTGAACAAAAGAAAACTATAAAGAGAATCTCAGATGGTGTAAGTACTGCGAAGAGACAAACAAGAGGTTGATAAAATAGAACATGACCGAGAGGGAGTCTATTTTGGATTGTGTAGTGAGAGGAATCCTCTCTGAAGCAGTGATATTTTAGCTGAGACCTGATTACAAGGAGCCAGGTAGGAAAACTCTGAGAGAAGAGCTTTCCAGACAGAGGGAAAAGTCAGTGCAAAGGCCCTAGCAGGAGCACTCCCTTGTCAGTTTCAAGGGATGGGAAAAAGGTGAGTGGGGAGCACAGTGCTAGATGAGGTGTTTTCTCGGTGGCCAGAAACCCAGACAAGGATTCGATCATTTGCAGTCTTACTGAAAGAGACCTGGACAGTATTCCAAATATAATAGTAAAACTTTGGAGGGTTTTGAGTTAAGAGCGATGGTCTGATTTATGCTTTATCAGCCAGTTCTAGATTCTGTGCCAGGAACAGGTTACATGTGTGATGGAAGGGAAAGAGCCAATGCAGAAGACCCCTTAGAAATTTGTTGCAATAGTGAGGGTGAGATGCTGAAGGTTTGGAGACAGAGTAACAGCGGAGTTGGGAGATGCTAATGGGTTTAGCATACATTTTGGGAAGCGGAGCAGAATTTTCTGAGCGTTGGTTGTGATCATTGAGGGAAAGGGAGCAACAGAGATGGCTTTTGGTTCAAGAAACTAACGGAATGGGAAGAATAAGTCTGTTTTTTAACATCAACCCTCCATAAAAGCCAAGCAAGGTATCAGAGTCTAACAGATCTATGACCCTTGCTAACTTCATGGCCTTGGGCAAGTTGATTAACTTTTCTATGCTTCAATTTCCTCATCAGTAAAATGGGAATTACAATAGTAGACACTTCATAAGAGTGTTGTGCAAATTAAATGGGTCCTGCATGCAAAGTGCTTGGAATTTATTTGTCAAAGCAGGGGTCAAATCTAGCCCAGTGCCTGTTCTTGCAAACAGTTTTGGTTTTTTTTGAAACACAGGTATGCCCAGCAGTTTACAAATTGTTATGGCTGTTGCTTTCATGCTGCAGCAACAGAGCTGAAATGCAGCAGCGACCGTCTGTTCCACAAAGCCCAGAAGATTTACTATCTGACCTTTTACAGAAAAGGTTTGCTGACCCCTGAATTAGAGAATCAAATAACTAATAACTACGCAGACAAAGGTCTTAGAAAAATGCCTGGAATATCCTTAACACTCAATAAAATTTGGCTTTTGTTATCATTCTGCATACATGACCTCCTTTTAACCCAAACGGAGCTTTACAAATTAAGTGTTTTTATCCCCTTTAAATAAGAGAGTCAGTGGCTTGCCCAAGATCTCAGGAACTTAACTCAAACCTGCTGTTGCCAAACCCATTGTCCTTCCCTCATCCCAAAGCCCACCTGGGCTGGTACACAGGCCTATCTCAAACATGTTGCCACTGGGTTTACTAATTCCAGATCTCATCAGCTTCCTAGTACACCAATCCATGGATAGTTTATGTATACAATATGTAATATGTTGCCCCCTCCAAATCTGGTTCAGCAATCCCAACAAAAAACCTTTTGGTTTAAAACCAAAATTGCATTAAAAATTTGCATTAAGTAAGGACAAATACTACAAAGTCAACATGAAAATACTTCCTACCTTGTGGCATTAGCAGTGATTCCTGTGCATTCTCTGCAGGGAGAAAGGGTGGACAATTCAAGTGACTGTTAGGATGTAAAAGTATTCATTCCCTTCTCCAGCCACAAGAGCCACCCAGTGGGAGAGAACATACGTTGAATAGTTGAGTAAGCTCTACAAATAATTTACCAAGGTATTTCCTTAACGTGGCGCATTTAACAGCAATTCCACTGGATGGAAAGATTAATACCAGAGAATAACTTAAAACCCACACAACTGAAATGAAAATAAAGCTAACTCTTGTGGAAGGAAGAAAGTGGCCCAACCACATTTGCAACTTAATGGTACGATCATCTTAATGGCCCAGGAATGTGGAAATGGCAAATAATTGTCAGAATATGGCTATCTGAGCACCCCCCCCCATTGATTCCCTTTTTTCCTTCATGATCTACATACTACCTGCCCAGGTAGCACATAAAATGAAAAATGTCATGTCGTGGTAATCCTCATATCAATTTCCTAGGTGTTCAAAATGGTTTGGTGCTGAGCTAGCTGTGTTTCAGGAACGAGACAAGCTCACGGTCCCCATGCTGCTCCACTATCTTAACTCTTCCCTGCTTTTCTGCTCGAAAAATGTCATGTCAGTAAAGCAAAAGCATGCCGTTAACAACGCAGGCTTGAAATGCTCAGTCTCTGTCAATACATGGGAAAAGAAAGACGTAACGTTGGAAAAGGGCGGTTGTTTCGAGAGATGCTTCAACTCAAAATGAATTTTAAAATGAAGGAATGGGGTTCTTAGAACGAAAATGTTGACTCTCTCTGCCTTAGTTCAGATGACTTTAATTAACCATCACATGCAAAACTGTTTATTAGTGTGTCTAACAACACACGTTCACCTGGCTGTCACTGTGCTGTGTCCTGTAACCCCTCCACGTGAGAGGCAAATATGTGTCACACACATGAGACAGATGCGACCCTGTGGCTTTGCAGAATAGTCTGCTTGGATTGAATCCCAAACCAAAAACCCAACTAAACGACTAAAATAAAACAAAGGCACATCAAACGGGGGTTAAAAAAGAGAAACAAAAATAAATGAAAACAAACCAGAACACTTCCTGCTCCCCCCCCCCGCCCCGGTATTTTATTGTTTGAATTGACTTATTAATTACCTTAGTGTCATATGGATCCAGTCTTTCTAGCTGAATACAATTGGGATTTTTAACAAGTGACCAAGTTCACTGCTCTAGACCCACTACATTATTTCCTTTATTTCCCACTGGCATAGACATTTATGTCTTTAGTGCTGGTAGTATAATGAATACTAGTCACATATTTGGTGGATATTCATCAGTTTGTCTAGAGAGTGGTTCTCAATCAGGAGCAAGCCTCTACCCTCCAGGGGACCTTTGCCCATGTCTGAGAACATTTTTGGTTATCATAGCTGGGGGTGTCATTCACTATTCTTAGATGAGGGATCCTGTTAAACAGCTTATATTCACAGGACAGCCCCCACCACAAAGAATTATGTGACCACAAACATCAAGTGTGCTGAGACTGAGAAATCTTGCTCTAGAATAATCACATAATCACTAATTGGGTGAAAATTTATGATTAGCAATAGAGGGCCCAGACTCACAATGGGCAAGACAAAACTCAGTGCTGTTCTAATCTATAAACTCCCTCTTTCTTTGCCTTTGTTAGACTGCAAACTTGTAGTGGGAAAAACTTTATCTTCAGTGTCCTGAAGAAAGGTAGATTGCATTCAGTGATTGATTAATGTCATTGTTGACTAATGTTGTCTTTTCCCAGTCATTTTGAAATCTAGTCCTTGTAATGGAACCACTAAGGTCTTCCATTCTTCTCTATAAAAAAAATTCCATTTCAACATCTTGTGGCTAGAAAATTCCTGAGCTCCAGGTGAAGCTCTCAAATTACCAACGTCTCTTTACTTTTGGCTCATACACATGGCCAGAGATGGGCTACGATTACACAGGTGCAAGCATTGCTGAGGGAATTAGTGAAGATGCCATCTGCTTAATGAGATGTGGGCCCTCAGAGGGAGAGGTGACCATTACCTGAGCAGATGACACTGGCGTCTTCTCCAGGACCGCAGTTATGGAGAGACCAGTCGGTATGAGGACACTGTCCCAGGAAACTCTCTCTTCCTGTGCAATCCACATCATCCAGCAGAAACTTGCCCTCCCCTTCTCCAAAGTGGGCCTCAACTGGGGCTGCGAGGGCACGCCCACAGTTCAGCTGCCGGCACACCACATCAGCTTCGTTCATGTCCCAGTGATCATCGCAAACCCTGCCCCACTGGCCATGGTAGAAAACTTCCACACGTCCAGAACATCTGCCTGACCCATTCACTAGCTGTAGTTGTGGCCAGTCTTTCAAAGACACAAAAATATTACATGTTAAGAGAAGGAACACATTCTGTGTTAACCCATTTGTTCAACCCTTCAACACATATTTGTTGTGTTGTTCAACCCTTCAACACATATTGTTGACCCCTGCTGGGTCACAGCAGATAGCACTCCAGGTATTGTGGCTCACCAAACAGACCTGGTTTTGCTGTCACAGAGATGAGAGTCTAATCTGAGGAGACTGGAGGAAGTAATCACATTAATCCAAAATTAAGTTTACATTTACAACCATGGTAAATGCTAAGAAGCAAAGGGGGAGACGTCTGTAGTGTTTGAGAATGCATACGGGGCTACTCCAGGATATCTTTTCTAAGAAGTGATTACAGACCCAAGGCTTGGACAAAGAAGAGAAAAGAGCTAAGTAGACAAAGAAGGAGGCAGAGGCTTCCCCAGTTCATTGAAAAACAGGAGAGGTTTATGAGTGAGGTGAGTGCATAGAGATCCCCATTTGGAATCGTTCTGTTGGGTAGCACGTGACCCACCAAGTCATATGAAATGAAGAGGTAAAAAACCTTGACTCACCACCAGGGAATGGTGTTAGGATCTCAGCATCTAAGAGCAGAAAGAAAGAAATGAGGCATCATTGCCATCCAAAGTGGCCCACCCAAGTTTATTGGGGGGCATCACATGTATTTGGTGGGCTCACAGGGCAGACACTGAGCTAAGGGCGGCCTCATGGGATAGACACTGAGCTAAGGGTGTGCTTTGGGGACTGGATTCAGCAGGTTCATTCTGACCAGAGGCAAGTGAGACCTGACAGTGTATTTGGGTAGCTCAGAGTCCCTCACACATTATTTTAAACTGGGTTCTTTCTGGGAACATAGCTTCTGCCAGAAAGGTAGGGGGTCAGATGCTTATAGAAGTGTATTCCTATGGCTCATAAAGGGACTTCTAAGGAAGAAAGGTGTTGAAGGGCCCAAGTTAACCAGAAACAGTGGGCTTTTCTCCCACTCTCCCACATATTCATCTCTGAATATGCTAAAAGTCTGAAGTTAGGATTTTTCTTTAGTACAATTTTGGCTCACTTATGCCTTTGAATGCTACCTTATTAAATCATATTCATATCCATAATTCTCTGAAATACATTTAGGCAACAAGAATGAAACAGTTTTGGGAGAAAACATTTCCTCCATAGTTAAAGGCAGAGAAGCTACCTTTTTTTCCCCCTTCCTCTGTTGAGCCCTTTGATTAAATTCACTATTTGTCTTCTCTCCCCCACCTCCATGATGGGTTCTGTTATACAGTCAGAGGATTGGGGTCATGTGGGGACGTTCCCTTAAAGATATACTGCAGGGTGATTCTTACCCAAAGCTCCTGAAGTCTCATATTCATATTCTGCGAGAAAGAAAAGAAAGTGGAATATAACTGGAGTCTATCAAAGATGATAACAATTCTGGAATGCCCTGTGCTTTTGGAAGGATCAGCAGCTGTCCCACTGCTATGACCTCAGTGGGAAAGTTCAGCCTGGAATTTGTTCTCTGTGTGATTATTCCAAAAAGTATGCTTGGAAGGAAAGACTTTTTTTTTTTTTTTTTTTTTTTTTTACTACTTTCAATATTCGTTGAAATACAAACATCTTAGTCTAAACTCCATGCTCAGCAATAGCCCAATGCATCCAGTCAGGGTTGGTTTGTCTGTTTCCTGCCCTGAGATTGAGACTGGGGACACTTACAGGTGGACAGGGACATCTTTCTATGGTGTGTCTTAGGTCACCAGTGTTACCTTATGTGAATGCTTTTATTTTTATTTATTTTTATTTTTTTATTTTTGTTAAATGTTTATTTATTTTTGAGACAGACAGAACATGAACTGGGGCGGGTCAGAGAGAGAGGGAGACACAGAATCTGAAGCAGGCTCCAGGCTCTGAGCTGTCAGCACAGAGCCCGACGCGGGGCTCGAACTCACAAACCATGAGTTCATGACCTGAGCTGAGCTGAAGTCAGAGGCTCAACCGACTGAGCCACCCAGGTGCCCCTGTGAATGCTTTTAAACATTGGTTTTCATATTGTGATAAATATGATTGTATTGTAACCTGGAAATAAAACTCGGAGTGACTGTTGAAGACAAACAGTTTCCAAGGAGAGTCTGTGCTCAGGGCAGCAACCCTGGTCTGTGCTGTTTGGGGCATTTGTTTGAGGGACATAGGAGCTGATTAACACCCGGACATTTGCTCTCTCATCATATTGTTAATTGTTCATTTCCCCAGTTGACATTCAGTTTTGATAACCAGGGAAGGTGGGTCTGGAGGCTTTGGTTTCAATAACTTAGGGCAGCTCTACTCGAGGAGTACCGTGTATCTGGGGAAGGTGCCAGGGCTTGGGGTACATGGGTGGGTGGGGAGCCTAAATTATGAGGAAAGGGTAGGGCGGCTCACAGGGCAGCAAGACAACTTTAAACATTTGCAAATTTTGTCGAGATTCAGGGCACTTTTCCAGCAGGTAAGGCATATTTGGTGGAGGGGACAGAGTACCAGAGGTGAGGTCCAGAAGCGTGGATATTTGCCATGTGACTTTGGTCAAGTTACTTGACCTTGACTTAACCTTGTCGCTGAAGCTCAGTTTGCTTATTTATGAATAAAACAAGCCTGTTTGAATTGTGTAAGGATGGGATGTGATAACAGACAGAAGGCCTTGGAAAGCTGGAAATTGCTCCATGACCCGATGGGATTCCCACTTCGAGGCAGCCTCTATCGAGTGACTCAGTATGCCCAGACTTGGAATACATGGCATGCTAAGATTATAGTGAAATATCATATCTGAAAGATTTTAGGTTTTCTCTGCCCCCAAATGACAGTAAACGTAGTCAACTGTAATCAGTAGATAGGACAATTAGAGGAAATTATCAGAAGAAAGCTGGACTAAGGTTGATACTTGAGGAAGAAGCTACAGCCAACTTTGTTTTCATTAGTAAAACAATTATTAATTGATTAACTATCAATTATTAATTAGCACACCTTGTTAAAACGAGCAAAGTCAACTGCACATGCTTAATTCCAAAGCAAGGTTTCTTTCTTTCTTTTTTTTTTTGAAGATTTTATTTATAACATTTTTTTAATGTTTATTTTTGACAGAGAGAGACAGAGCATGGGTGGGGGAGGGGCAGAGAGAGAGGGAGACACAGAATCCGAAGCAGGATCCAGGCTCTGAGCTGTCAGCACAGAGCCGACATGGGGCTCAAACCCACAAACCGTGAGATCATGACTTGAGCTGAAGTCGGATGCTTAACTGACTGAGTTAAGCATAAACTGAGCCACCCAGGTGCCCCTTGAAGATTTTATTTTATTTTATTTTATTTTATTTTATTTTATACCTAATGTGCGGCTCAAACTCAAAACCCTGAGATCAGGAGTCACATGCTCTACCGACTGAGCCAGCCAGGCGCCCCAAAAGCAGAGTTTCTTAAATTCAGCACTATTGATATTTTGGCCTGGAAAATTCTTTGGGGTGGAAGGCTGTCCTGTGTGTTGCAGGACGTTTAGTCCCTGACTTCTAAGATGCCAGCAGCACCCCCTAGTTGTGACAATCAAAAGTGTCTCCTGGGGCGCTTGGGTGGCTCAGTCAGTTGAGTGTCCGACTTTGGCTCAGGTCATGATCTCGAGGTTCATGAGTTTGAGCCCCGCGTCGGGCTCTGTACCTGGAGCTTGCTTTGGATTCTGTGTCTCCCTCTCTCTCTGCCCCTCCCCTGCTCATGCTCTGTCTCTCTCTGTCTCAAAAACAAATAAAACATTTAAAAAAATTTAAAAAAAAAAAGTGTCTCCAGACATTGACAAATGTCCCCTGGGGGACAAAATCATCCCCATTTGAGAACAACGGTTTAAAACTATACTTAAAAAGTGTTTTTAAATTTCCCTGAAGTCAGATTTTTATAATAATGTGTTAACTGGACTATTATCAGCCTCTCCTTCCCGCCAAGGTGCTGGACCAAAGGACGTGCGACCTGAGACTGGCTGCGTCCTCCTTCCAAAGTCCCAGGCTGCCTGGAGCACCCAGGTAAAGCAAAGATGACTTCTGCCCAATCCCATCTGTCCTGGGGACTCACAGGAAGCAATTTGAAAAGCATCTGGAATGGTTCAACCACAGGTGGGTTCCAGGCGTTCAGGAAGTCAGGGGGGCTGGGGCCGCCTTTCCCCTGCAAGCCAGTGAGAGGGCTTGGGAATGTGATTTAATGGACCGAAACTCTCCTTCAGCCCTTTAGCCAGCTCTCGAGATAGAGCCGCCTGCAGTGGGAAAGGTCCCAGCAGGGCAGGCTCTGGTCCCCACCATCACCAAGAGAGACGAGTCTGCTGCTTTGTGGCAGAAGCTGGTATGTGAAATAGTTTAGTAGTCAATCCAATGGGAAAGGGACACTGTGTTCACTTTCACTGCTGGATCTCCAAGCCTTCCTCAATAATATTTTCTGAATGAATGAGTGCTTGGCTCTTGGCTAGCTGATAATGTTAGATCCTGCTTCCTGGCGTGTCAGATTTGGGAGGAATGATCTGTGTCAGATCTCCTCTGACTCTGCCGTAGCCAGCAGCTGAGGATCAAGGAGGGGGCTGCCTCTGGCCTCTGACTCCAGAACTTGCCCCTTCAGCCAGAGATGGTTTATTGGACACATGGCTACTTGGTCTCTAGGAGGTAGATGTCCTCAACAAGCAGAAATATCAGGCACAGCATCGTTGGCTATGAAATGACATGTTAAGGATAATAATGATCAGGTGTCTCCCCTCACAGCAGGGAGAGAGGGAGGAAAGCCATTGTTTTGGTTGCTATCATTATTATTTCCATTGTGTTCGATAAAGGTGAACTATGGGGCACCTGGGTGGCTCAATACATTGAGCGTCCGACTTCGGCTCAGGTCATGATCTCACGGTTTGTGGGTTTGAGCCCTGCGTCGGGCTCTATGCTGACAGCTCGGAGCCTGGAGCCTGCTTGGGATTCTGTGTCTCCCTCTCTCTGCCCCTCCCCTGCCCATGCTCTGTCTGTCTGCCTCTCTCTCAAAATACATAGACATTAAAAACAACTAAAAACAAATTTTAAAAAAGTGAACTAATGTACAAAAAGCCACATGAAGAGGAAGGGGGGGGTGCGCATCGGTCACGGAGGCCAGATGCTCCTGCCCCACTCAGGGCCCCCGCTCAGAGCTCTAACGCTCTTCTTTCACAGGTCTTGAAATTCTTAATAATTTCTGGAAGAGGAGACCCACATTGTCATTTTGCACCAGGACCTACCGTAATGTAGCCCATCCTGGGACCAGACGAAGCCTTTTTGCTTCAAGCCTAGCATTCTTTGTGATATGATGACCTTTGGCTTCTCGAATGGACACAAGCAGACGGGGGTTAGATTTAGGGTGTCCAGCTGTGCTGGGGAGAAACTGAGGACACAACTCGGGGTGGGGGGAAGGAAACTCAAGTCCCAGAGAAGCGAGCAAGACATTTACCCGAGCAGGTGACACCAGCATCTTCCCCATGCCCGCAGTTGTGGGTGAACCAGCCGGCGTGGGAGCACTGTCCCAGGTAGGCCTCGGTCCCAGAACACTGCACGTCGTCCAGAAGGATGGGGCCGGAGCCCTGGCCGAAGTGGGCCTCTCCGGGGGCGGACACGGCTGACCCGCAGCCCAGCTGCCGGCACACTGCCTGTGCTTCCTTCTCGTCCCAAAGGTCGTCACACACCGTGCACCACATGCCTTCGAAGTACACCTCGACGCGGCCAGAACACCTGCCAGAACCTCCCACGAGCTGCACAGGGAGCCAGTCTTCGGGAGAAAGGCATCCCAGTTGAGAACAGTTGTTTAAAACTATACTTAAAAAGTGTTTTAAAATTTCCCTGAAGTCAGATTTCTATAATAATGTGCTAACCGGACTCTTCTCAGCCTCTCCCTCCCTCCAAGGTGCTGGGCCCAGGGACATGCTGCCTAAGAGACTGGCAGAGTCCTCCTTCCAAAGTCCCAGGCTGCCTGGAGCACCCAGGTGATTACCATGTCCCCCAACACTTAAGAGCACCTGACATAGGGGCCCTTAAGTCAGTCCTTCATGTGTAAGAACCAGGAAATTAGATAAGGATCCCCGTCTTGTTAAATAGAAATGAAAACGGGGTGTCTTTATTTCCAAAGGTGAATGACTCATCCACGCCAAGGGGCGTTCACAGCTTCTCCACATCCTCAGCCCTGCAGGTGCCGCCTCAGGTGCCTGCAGGTGACTCTGCCCTCAGCTCCACCTCCTCCAGCCCAAGGGGATGGTCAGGCTCTGACTCACCATCCGGCTGCTTCCCGGGTGAGCCTTGCACGGTGCTTCTCTTAGAATGTGCCTTCCACAGCCTTTCCCTGGGTCCTCTGACATCCCTCCTGGAGCAAACTGAGACGTACGGCCATGTTAGAAGCTGGGTGTTCATTTTTTGAAAAATTCTTTTTAAGCGTTTATTTCTTCTTGAGAGAGAGTGAGAGACAGACAGAGCGTGAATGGGGGAGGGGCAGAGAGCGAGGGAGACCCAGAAGCCGAAGCAGGCTCCAGGCTCTGAGCTGTCAGCACAGACCCCCACGCGGGGCTCGAACGCACAAACTGTGAGATCACGACCTGAGCTGAAGTCAGACGCTTAGCCAGCTGAACCACCCAGGTGCCCCAGAAGCCAGGTGTTCAGAACAGAGGGAGAGAAAGTGTCCTCCCCAGTGTGGCTACCCAACAGGGCCCAGCCCCAGACAGTGGCTTCCACGGCCCCCCTCCAAGCCCACTGACTCAGGCTCAGCAGAGAGAATCTGGGAGTCTGAATGTGTAATCCAAACGATTCTGTTGTGCCGCCAGGTTTGAGAACCCATGTTCTGGAATCACTTTCCCCTAAACTCTTGCTTTGAGGCATAGTGAATGTTATAACTTCCTTTTAATCAGATAAATGTTTATACTGGTTATTCTTACTATTTTCAGCCAGTATATTTTATCAGGCACCTTCGGCAATCTAGAGCTGATCTTGAAGCATTTTCTTTAAATTAAACTATAGTTTACACGTAAATTCAAATACACGTAAATGCTTTTTTAGTTTTAATGTGGTATTTTCCAGTATCTCCTGAATTTGTCTTTTTAAAACAAATTCCCTTGTTTGTCTTTTATTTGTTTTTCTGTTTTTTCATTACTGTTTTTACCTTTGGAAGGTTATTTAATGAATACTAGGTAATTAATTTTACCTGTTTGGATTTGTTGTTTAAAGATAGCTTTGCTCAGGGCGCCTGGGTATCTCAGTCGGTTAAGCAACCAACTCTTGATTTCAGCTCAGGTTGTGATCTCATGGTTTGTGAGATCGAGCCCCAAATTGGGCTCCACACTAACAGTGCAGAGCCTGCTTGGGATTCTCTCTCTTCCCCTCTGCCCCTGCCCCTGTTGCGTGCATGCTCTCTCTCTCTCTCTTTCTGTCTCTCTCTCTCTCTCTCAAAATAAATAAACATTAAAAAAAAAAGTTAGCTTTCCTGAGGGATGAGATGTTTGGGTGCCTCTCAATGGCTGCCCACAGCCGTCCTTTATTTCCTGGGTCCCAAGTCTTTCTGGCTAGGTGTGATAACTTTGATCTAAGCATTGTCTTTGAGAAAACAAATAAGTGATATCCTCCAAAGCAACCCCTGTGGTAGATTTTACACTGTGAACCTCTGTACCCTTCAGGTCGCACCTTCTTTCAGCCATTATAAAGTGGAGCCATGCTTAGTAGACAAATCCTCCAAGAACATGGGCCATGAAGCTGTTGAGTAGATTTGCAATAGTCCATTTACACCTGGCACTGTTGGGAGGGCCTGATGTTCCTTGTCATTGGATAAGGCCTTGGGGACCTAGCAGAGACACCCAGAGCCTGGTACTTGTGGCTGGAAAAAAAAAATCTTCGCCCAGCACACAGATTGAACATTAGACCAGACAGGATGTAATCCAGCAACTATATGCGTGATCTGGGCTGCAAGATGGAGGAGAGGTCCCCCTGGGTAGAGGGAGACTTCTAGAAGTCAACTAAGTTGGCGTTGTTAATAATAATAGCTGACCTTTATTCTGCACCTTCTGTGGGCCTATCACAGATCGAACTGACTTGCAACAATTTACTTGACCAGAAAAGACTATTGTTGTTTCCATTCGTATTTTAACAGATCAGGAAGTCAAGGCACAGGGAAGACAAGTAACTTTCCCAGACCGCACAGCTCATAAGAGGCCATTCTGGGATTTGGTTCCAGAGTCTGAACATTTGGCCACTCACTCCTGCTCCTTTTTTTTGTCCTCCCATACCTCCCACATCCTCCCACCATGTGGCTGAACTCTTCCACTTACGACGCCATTTCTGCCCATGAACAACAATTCTGATGCCTACATACCCAGCTCTACACTCTTACAAGCAGGCTCACAGCCATCAGCTCATTAGATTATCTGAGAAGCCCTGTGATGTGTGCTGCTCAGGCCCATTGAGTAAAATCTCTATGGCTGTCGTCCAAATCCACTGGGACCAGGAGCACCCTAAACTAGGTTTGTTTGTTTTGTTTACTTTGTGTGTGGACTACCATGACCTTTTCTTGTCTTGTCTTTTTTTTAAAATCAACCTTCTCTAACTCAACCTTTCCTCACTTTAGTGCACGTCGCCTGACCACTCAGGTGAAAAACCACTGTGGATGTCATCCCCCTGCCTACTATGGCTCTTCATCATCTATTGGCTAAAGGCCCAAGTTCTTGAGGTGAATTTCAAAACCCTCCTTCATCAGAGTCACAGGCTCCTCTCCCATGGGCAGCTGGCTTTCCTCCGCCAGAAGGAAGCTTCAGACTTTCCCATGACTCTGTGGGCTTTTCTTGAGTTCTTAAAATTCCTGGGATGTCATAACCCCTTGGCTATGCAACATGGTATCTTAGGCACCCAGGCAAGACCAATTCCCCACTGGAAACTTTTGTAGTTCCCCCTGCCCCCCACAACTGGGAGCCTGAAGTCTTTATGTTCAGTTCATTCAAGTTCAAAGAACATCACTGAACACCCACTATGTGCTGAGCACTGGGAATCCAATGGCAAATGATAGTGTCTCAATAGCTCATTGGATATTTACTGGCTCAGGCTACCTGTTCATGTCTTGTCCCCCCAGTCAGACTGAAAGATCTGAATGGAAGGGACAATGTTCCCTGCACGGTGCCTGGAATCTGCCGGGCACTCAGTAAATGACAGGAAAAATGAATTAATGCTGTGGGTATCAGATAGGCCTTGAAGAATGGGTGGGCTACATTTAGAGGAAATGGATAAATAAATAGGAATGAGCCCGTTTCTTGGAGGCCTTGGTAAGGGGGCCATCTGGACTACAACAGCAGCTCTGTGCTGGAGGAAGAGTTATAAAGATGAATTGACAGGAAAGGTTTTTTTTTAGGGATGCTAGGAAGAGAGGCCTAGGCTTTTCACGTGACAGTGGAGGTGCCATTTGGGGTTCTTGCTCAGAGAAGGGACATGACAGACAGCCCAGCACAGGCAGAGCTGGAAATGAGTACAAATTGAAGGTAGGGAGGGAACTGGGGTGCAGACGACTGCAGGGAAGAAGCCAAAAGATGCCGTGTGCTTGGCCTGTGATGGCAGCTCCAGGCACACAGAAGGGGGGAAATAAAATGTTGGATGATGTTTCTCAAGGTTGGTCTCCCAGCTGGTTTCATCAGAATTGCCCAAGTGTATAGGGGAGTATGGGTGACATAAGGAGCCCCAATGACAGGAAGACTTAACACTAGAGTAGGGACATAGTGGATGCCTTTGTGAGCGGGGGCAGGGCACTTGGGGACAGGGCATATGAGTGGACAGGTGTCCTTTGGGCTGGAAACAAGGAAGGAAGAGTGGGGGAATAGGCTGGTCCTGAGAGTGAGAGGTTGTGGGTGCACATGTGTGTATCAGTGTGCATGACTGTGTGAGAGAGCTCATGTGTATGAGAGTGTGTGTGTGTGAGAGTGTTTGTGTGTGAGTGTACGTGAGTCTGTGTGCATAAGAGGGTGTTGAGTGTGTATATGTGCGAGAGTGCATTTGTGTGTGTGTGTGCATGTGTGTGAGTTTGTGCTAGAGAGTATGTGTGTTTGTGTAAAAGTTGTGTGCATGAGGGTGGGTTTGTAAGTGTGTGTGAGAGACTTTGTGCACAAGAGTGTGCGAGTGTGTGAGTGTGTATCAGTATGTGTGAGAGTGTGTGCACAAGAGTGTGTGTGAGAGAAAGAGCATGTGTGTGAGCACATGTGTGTGGGGGAGGGGAGGCTGGTCCTCAGAGCCGTAAGACCTGCGAGCAGCATCAGGTGATGTGATATCTGCTGAGGGTCTGACCCCAGACAACAGGGCAGCCCTGGTGGCTGTGGGGCTCTGCTGAGATGGGACATCGCGGGTCGCCCACCCACTATGGTGCTGGGGTTGGAGCTCGGGGGCCTGGGAAAGGCAGAGCAAGACCATGTGATGCAGGGGCTGAGGTGTGAGGGCAGGAGAGAAGGTTGTGGTCGGGGTGTCCGGCCTGCAGGCCCAGCACCACAGCTGAACGGATGGTAACTTGATCAGAATGTGGTTTCAGAGACTATTTTAACTATTGAACTTGGATTGTGTTGATCAGATAAATTCAACACCAGGGAACAACCACAGTTTTAGCAATAGTCTTCCTTTTCTTTGGTTGTCAACAAACTGTCCTTTGTCCTCACATTTTCCGTGTGAGTTGCCCTAATATCAGCTGAGCTCCAGTGGCCCGCAGGTTCCCCAAATCCCTGCTGATGCCCAGGAGACCTCACTGAACTGTGGCCGCATTTCTGGGTGCTCGTTCCCAGGAGGTCTCACTGGCCTCATTGTCTGTAAGGCTCTTGTGCAATCAGCATGAGGAGACTAACAAAGCTAACGGGCCAGACTGTATCCCTAATCCACACACTCCTGGAAGCTCAGAAACACTCCCCTAGAAACTGTGGGGTGACACACTCATCTCGGGGGACAGGGGAGGTGGCAGTATGAAGTCTAGACAAGAGGATTGCAGAAGGGGGCAAAGAAAAGGAGGAGCCAAAGGGTCAGGGAGAAAATGGCCCAGTGATAAATGATATTTGAAAATCATGTTGGGATGAGCAGTGGGTGTTGTATGTAAGTGATGAATCACGGGAATCTACCCCCAAAACCAAGAGCACACTGTATATGCTATATGTTAGCCAATTTGAAAATAAATTGTATTAAAAAAAAAAAAGAAGAAAATCACGTCTGTAAGATCTACTGAGCCTTTCAAATATCCTTAGATTTAAGCAATCAGGAGATATAACCCTATAATCCTATTGTCTTTATTTTGAGAGGATCCAGTAAGCATTCATCAGTCAATGGTGTGATATTCCTGCTCCTTGATTTTTCACTCTCTGATTCAGACTATTTATAAAGGGCCCTCTATTGGGCCAGGAACTATGCAAAGAAAATAGGTCCCTAGGTCTTACACGGTGTGCCTTTGGTGGGCAAATAGTGCTGGGATTTGCCAGTAATTTTACATTTTTCAAGGAAAGCAGGATAAGGCAGAGGAAGAAGAGCGTTGAATATTGGTGTAACTGGATCAACAATGTGATAAATAGCCCTTATTTTCTCTGATTTTCTTCACTGGGACTCGGTTTTTCAGTGTGATGAGAAGAGGGGGTGAGTCCAGAATTGAGGTTGGTCTTTGTTATCAGGAACATGCTGTCTCCAACGTATTATCAAATAGTTATCACTGTGTAGTCCTAGGAGAATCGCTAAGCTCCCCCTTCCCCCATTTCCCAGAAATCATGAAACTCATTTATCCCAGACTGAAGTTTGTCTTCATTTTCTCCCCTCACATCTGTCCCAAATCCTTTGAAAACCTAATTCCAAACAGGTGAATTCATAAGGCCATTTTCACTTTGCAAGAGTAGCAGTACACTTCAAATAGAGCCGGGGGCAGGGCTCATTACGATTCCCTCCAGATTGTTCCAGGGGTCACTTTCAACCACGCCTAAAGCCCATTTGCTACTGGTGGCTTTCAACATCCAGTCAGCAGCATCTCTGCCACAATGGGAACAAACATGACAAAATTTGAATTTTGAATTCTCTTGGAAATCTCCAAAATGTTATGTTTCAGAAAGCCGCATCAATTTCCTACATACATTCAGTATAATTCATAAATCTCCAGAGTACCCATCTGCATAGTATCGATAGGCTGGAAGAAGAGAACTTCCCTGTTACACACGTTAAAAATATTAAGTCTATTACTTGAAAACTCCTACTGAAGTATTGAAAAATATCTTGGTTTCTTGGGGAATGGAAACATCATGATAAGATGTTATAATCTGAATCTGATAACTGTATTTTCATTTCTTCTCAGTTAAAAATACACAGTTGGAAATTTACAACATGTATAATAACAGTTGACATTGAATGAGCATTTTCTATGCCTAAGGTACTCTTCCAAGTACTGTACAAACATGATTTCATTAAATCTCCCAACAATCCAATGAATTATCCCCTGTTATGTGAAAGGAAACAGCAGCATGCAGAGATGAAAACACTTGCCCAGGCCCACATGGCCAGAAGGCGTGGAGTTAGGACCAGCTTTATGCAGACGTTTCTGGAGCTAAAGCCATATTCCCAAGCTCATATCTCATCAGACATACAGATGAGAAACAAGGGGCAGAACCCAAAGATTGAAGAAGTCATTTAAACCCTTCTTAACACCTTACTATGTTTTAATAAAGCATATGTTTAATATGTTTGAGTAACTGACATAAACATATCTATACAATTACAGAATGAAAGAAAGAGTTTGAGTATAAATTTATAACTGAACATTGTTCTGTGGTTGGTGAGTTAAGTTTTTCTTGATTGCTAATAAAAATTATAGTCAGACTATTTGTTGGCTAAGAGTATTTCCAAATTTTCATTTGTCAGTATAAGTGGGAAAGCTATGTAACAAAAGACTTTACCAGTTTTCTCTGAAGCGACAAAATAATGACAGAAATAATTGAAATTGTGTAGATATTTCAGTTAGTTTAGTTTCAAATTAAATTAAGATTTCCTTAAAAGGTCTCCAGATGAAGACTAAACTATCAAACTGATACCTTTTTTAATGGAAAGGTATGGATTTTCAGATTAAAAGACTTCATGAATCAAGTCTAGATAATTGTATGATATGCCAAATATTTCAGGCTAAGATATTCTCTTACTGTGCATTTTACAAACTCTGTTCAGCAACAGTGAAGAAATCATGTCAGTGGGTCAATACCTCTAGTGCTAAATATCGATATTTAAGCCAAAGAGCATTTTCAAAACTCTTATTTAATTATCCTACAGCCAAATGTTCATTCTTTAGCCATCTCTCTCCACAATCCTAAAAACAGAGCCATGTTTTGAAAGAGCAATAAACTGGCTAATGCCTTGTTCTCAGATAATAAGTCTCACGGAAAGTATTTGACCCAGCTCCCCTAAATTGATCATGATCAGGCATTCGGTGATTATCCGAGCAACACCTCGTCAGTGGTTGGGTTGCATTAAACACAGTAAAAACTCCATTCGTCTGGATTTAATCTTAAGCTTTCCAAGAGTGAGCTGGTGGACTATGTGCAAACATTCATCTTTCCCTTTGAAGCTTGGAACAAGGCATAAGCAAAATGGTGCTGGGATGTCAGCTGTGGTACCTGCTTTATGTAGAATAGTCGCGTGGGAGAGCAGCAGCCAAAGGAGGAGGCCTGAGCAGCCCATGGCGGGACGGCTTCCAGCTACAGGGATACATGGGTTTCCCCACTTTATATGCTCTCCAGGGTCCCCTGTGGGGGCGGGGCCCGTGCAACCTGATGCTGTATTCAGGCTGGGCTTGGCAGGCATTCAGAGCAGGGGACAGCTCATTTGCTTTGGCATTTTGTGTAATATTTGCTACTGGGAAAGGGTAAGAGTGCTTGTTAGAAGCCTTCCATGGAGTAGTCGGAAGGTGACGTCAGAGAGAAGGGACAAATTGTGTGCTGGTACCTGGCTAGGCAGGTGGGACCCTCTAGCTCCTTAGGGGGAGAGAAAGGCCACCAGGAGCCCTAGATTTCACTAAAGGCATCATTTCCCTTAGTGTGAGCACTTCCTAGAGGAAGAAGCTGCTGACATCTACTCATTCTTCAATGCCCACACCTGCCTCTCCTCCCCTCTTATTTTTCTTATTCCCCAAGTATGTTCTCTGATTCCTACAGCACCTGCGTGGTACCCCTCTTATAACACTCAATACATTCTGCCATGCTTTTAGCTATTGGAGTTCTAGTCTTATTTCTCCATTAGCTTGTAAACTCTTTGAGGGAAGGGCTTCTCTATAGCATTTATAGTCCTATTGATAACATTGCTTACTTATAATATACTTAGATGATGCCTTGTATTTAAATATTTGTTGAATTGGACTTTGAAGGACTCACTGACATCTGATGCTTTTCAAATGATTGTTTCCCTAATGGATACTTTTCCTCAACTTAGATCATTGGCTTGTGGTAGCAAATTGCCCCATAATCACAAAGAACTCTCTGCTCTGAGCCTTGTTCCCTCCATTGTGATTTCAGGTAATGCACCTAGCTTCACTGAGCCTTCTTTCCCTCGTCTTAAAAAGTGAGATAATACTATCTGTCCTGCTTACTTTAGAGGGCGATTGGGAGGATTTGATAAAATTAGGTGTATATAGGAAATTTGTACATTTTACAAGCAAGATTACTCTTTCTCAATAGAAGTCCTCATAACAGAGACTGAGTTTTTCTGACAGTCTCAATACCATTAAACCATAGAATAAATTTGGTCAAATTTAGCAAGGCAGGGAAAAGCAGAGGTGTAGAGAGAGAGTGTGTGTTACATAAATGATAGTAACTGGAGCTGGTATAATACTTCCCAGGCCAAAAGTGAATCTCTGTTTGTTCTCCCACAACTCACCTCTCTTTGGAACCCCCATTCTATCTAAGGTAAACTATAGAATTTAGTTAAACTAAGTTCAAATAAGCTCTGTCATTTCAGGTTTATTTTTAGTAAGTCTATCGTTTTTCCTCCCCTCTTTCTAAGTCCGTGGAGACCTACCTCAGGTCAGGCCTCCAGTGGGGCATCCCTGGTTCCTGGATGTTGGCTTTTATCCATATCAGCATCTATTGTGTCCCTCCACAGTGGTGGTCAATACGATGTCCATGTCCTATCTGGTCCCAGGTTGTAGGGTCCTCACTGTTCTCCCCAGTCTCCCATCATGACCATGACCACGACCCAGCTCCTTCACTCATACTGTGTTCTCTCTCCCTCTTCTAACTTCTACAGGGATGTGAACCATTTCAGAGCCACCTCAACCCTCTTTGCCTTTGGCTAACCACGCAGCTCTCTCTCCTCTTATCAAGAGGAGTCTTCCCAGTGGGAGAACTTCAACACGGGTCCTGCCACCCAAGTTTCCAGATGGTGGGAGAGACAGAAGTCCCTACTCTCTCAGACCCTAAAATCTCCCAAACTGTCTGGGGAGTCTCATCTCATGGGCATCAGGGACCCATCAGCATCAACCTCCTTTTTCACTTCTGTACTCTTAACACTTCAGAGGGCTTTTACCCCGATGGGTCTTCCTCCAAATATTTCTTATCTTACATCTCGAAGAAAAAGTCAGTAACATGTTTTTCCTTTCTAGTGCCACTGCCCTGCATAGAAGGCAAAGTGAGGGGTGTGAGAGACGGTAGGTGAGTACTTCATGACATTGTCTCATCGTAAAGTGAAATAGGCGTTCCACCTGGAAACCATCCTGCTGGCGAAACGGAGTGAGGCTGAGACACCAGAGTCCAGGTCTGATTGCAGCCCAACGCCCCCTACCCCAGCCGTTACTGTTCAGCTCTCTGCACCTCTGTTCTCTCACATAGAAATAACGACATGTACCTCGCAGGGTCGTTGTAAATAATCAAGAATGTGTATGGAGAACACCAGTAGAAGGCCTAGCACACAAACGGTAGCTGTTTCTAATTGCTATTAAGAACGATTGCCCTCCCTACCCATGCAGTTGATATAAATTTTTTTTAACGTTTCTTTATTACGGAGAGACAGAGAGGGACAGAGCATGAGCAGGGGAGGGGCAGAGAGAAGAGGAGACACAGAATCGGAAGCAGGCTCCAGGCTCCGAGCTGTCAGCACAGAGCCCAACGCGGGGCTCGAACTCACGAACCGTGAGATTAGGACCTGAGCCGAAGTCGGACGCTCGACCGACTGGAGCCACCAGGCGCCCCACCCATGCAGGTGATATAAAACTACTTGACCTGATACATGTGGAAGAGATCTGAACTATCTGTATTACAGTAAGCGTTGAGCAATTGCATTTACAAGTAACAAACTGACCTGAGTTTTTGACATTCCAACCGTGAATTGAGAGATTTGGATAAATCGGACAAAGCAAAAAGTTTGTGAGGAGAAACTCCCGCTTGTAAGGAGAGTCAGTTCTGGGGATCCAACATAGCGGCATGGAGACCAGAGCTCACAGGACCATACTTGAGAGTTGCTAGGAGAAGAGATCTTCAACGTCCTCGCCGCAGACACATAAAAGGTAGCTGTGCGAGGCGATGCACGTGTTAACGAACTTATTGTGGTAATCATTTCATAATGCATACGTGTATCAAATCATCACATTGCACACCTTACACTTACACACTGTTGTATGTCATTTATACCTCAGAGTTGGGGCAATTTTTAAAAAGTTTACCAGAGGTGGCGATCCGCCACACCGCGTATTCACATACTGTGATGAGTCGTCTGATCACTTGCGATCTGGTTGCAACCAAGCCGCTGTGGAGGGCCTGGAATCTTCCCTTCAGAAACTCTCTGGGGGGCCGCAGTGGCCCTCTGCCCGGGGCTCTGCAGGCCCACGTGGCCTCTGTGCTGTCACATGCTGGGTGGGCCTGGTTCCTCAGAACTTGATGAATCTGGAAAAGCACCAGGTCAGAGAAGTGAGGGGAGAATACACCCTCAGGGCCAGGGCAAGGCTCCACAGTGTCTGGAAGTGGCTCTAAGAGGACAGCCATCCTCAAGTAAGCAGGGAGGCGTGCGGCTATTTACCGCGTTGGAAACGGGGAAGATCCTACCCCACCTCCCCTCTTTCCCTCTTCCCCTCCCCTTTCTTTCTCCTTCCCTTCTTTGCCCCTTTCCTTCTTCCTTCTAATAAATACCTACGGGGCACCTAGCTACTGAGCTGTAACCAGACCCCATCAGCCAACAAAACAGACAACACCCCCTGTGTTGTGAGCCCCAGGTTCTAGGGTAAGACGGACGATGCTGACCAACTAAGGTTGGGTCATTGGGTAAGCTCTTTGGGGAACAATAAATCAGGGCAGGGAGAGGCAGCATTGGGGGAGAGGAGGGAGCCAATGAAAGCAGGATGGTCAGGGGAGGCTTGGTTGAGAAGCTAACATGTGATCAGGGACAGCTGGATGGGGCAGATGATTGGCCTTCTCTGCCTGGGGGGAGACCATGCATCCAGGCAGATCGATTCTGGACCTCCCTGGTGCCAGGGCTCTACAGGCATCCATGGGGCCAGGTCAGGTCGCGGATCAGGACATGACATGGGGCAAGGAAGACTAAGGCCCCAAGAGGCCTCCATGGCCTGGAAGGGCAGAGCTCCAGTGTTCTTTGCGATATTGACAACGCCAGGATATACACAAAAATGACAAATTCAAATGAGATAATGAAAGCCTTCCAATTTGCTCCTTTTAGATACTGCGTTATCCCAGGGAGAATATAAATTCTAGGTTTCATAAACTTTGGGGAGTACTGACATAATAGGATTCTCACAATAAGAATATCTGAGTTCTAATCTGCCCTTCTGCTGCTAATGACCCACATGACCTTGAGCCAGTGCCTTAATCTCACTTATTAGTTGCTCCTTCTGTAGAAGAGGGATAAAAATGTTGCACCTGCCTGATTCAGGAAGCCATCCAAGTATATGACACTGGAGAACTTCTCCAGGACTAAACCCGGACCTTGTGTTCAGCAGTTTGTGGAAGGTTGTGGAACTGAATCAGGGTTGAATTCAGTCAAAAGCTGGTATGTGTGTTATAACTTTCATTTGTTGGCACAAAGAAGGTTAACACATGTTCTTTAAAGGAAAAGTGTGTAAAGTACCTGAAAGCTTGCAGGAGAAAATAAAATCACCCCACTGAGCTACACATTGTCAGTGTGTTAGAATATTCACCCCTAAAGCTTTTTAGGGTGTATAATAAGCCTTTTGTTGTGCTGTTTTTATTAAACACAACAAACGTCACCAGTTTTGTGTTCACACGCTATATATGGAGGTATCGTTTCATATATTGCTTTAAAAAAAACCCCTCCCATTGTACCATGAGAAATTTCTAGTTTTGAAAACATGATTCTGAATAGCTGTGTAAGATTTCATTCAGAGAATACCCCATAGTTTATTCCATTCACCTTTTATTGTTGGCAACTGGCATCATTTCCTATATTTGGCTAAACTAGATGCATTTGGAAGCATTTGAAGCCTAAGTCTGTCTCAGATCAGCAGGTTGTCTTCAAATGGCCCCTGCCCCACCCTCTGCCCTGCACTGGATCCTGGGCAACTGCCCCTCCGCCCCCCATCTCACTCTGGCTTCTCCCTGGGCCTCGTGGGTCTTCTCCACCTGTCTTGGCTAGGGCTGGGGCTGGGGCTCCAAGGAGCGGGGTGCATTCATCACTGACGTGGGGAAGGGGGAAGGGTCACCGGCGGAAGAGTTGCTCCTTGAAAAGTGGCAAGAATTAACAGAAACTCCTATTATGTTGTGTTCACCGTGTACAAAAGCAATAAATTCTCTCCTTGGAATAAAACGCAGCCAGGTTGCATTATGCAGACAGTTGAAGAAATTGAGATTTCCTGTGTTTCATAGGTGTTCAATTGGTTCCTATTTCAGACCAAAGCCACATTTACCCCACTAAGTTTGTGCCCACCTTGCAAATATCACCGAACTTTCAGAAAGTTAGACCCAGGGAGAAGCAGAGATCATGGATGAAATCCTACGGGAATGGCCAGCCTCTTGGTTCCTGAGTCTCCAGTTGCCTGAGGAGGCCCGAGCCTCCTGAGGGGCTCACCTGGAACAGCTGACATGTGCCGAATGCTCCCTCCGTCCTCACACTGAGCCTTGTTTTATGTGCATGCCACTCAACCTTCCCAGCCCACGGGGGAGGGTAGACACGGTATATCACCCATGTTACGGATCGCCTGTTCGTTACTGTCTCCGAGGTGCCTGGATCAGTAAGACTCAGTTAAGGCTTATTTTAAAAATGAAGTGCGTTTGTGGAAGGTCACAGCACTAGCTAGAGGTGTAGACAAGATTTTCATCCAGCGATCTTGGATTTGTTTGGCTGCATCAGCACAAGCTGCAGCCTGCATCTGGAAGACAATATGCACCCCAGGGCACCTGGTGGTTCAGTTGGTTAAGCGTCCAACTTTGGCTCAGTTCATGATCTCAGGATTCGTGAGTTTGAGCCCAATGTCCGGCTCTATGCTGACAATGCAGAACCTGCTTCAGATCCTCTCTCTCCCTTTCTCTCTGCTCCTCCCCTGCTCATGCTCTCTCTCTCTCTCAAAAATAAGTAAACATTAAAAAAAATATATGTGCCTAAGGGAACCTGGGTGGCTCAGTTGGGTTAAGCATCCAACTTTGGCTCAGGTCATGATCTCATGGTTCATGAGTTCAAGACCCACGACCGGCTTTGTGCTGACAGCTCAGAGCCTGGAGCCTGCTTCGGATTCTGCGTCTCCCTCTCTCTCTACCCCTCTTCCACTCATGCTCTGTGTGTCTCTCTTTCAAAAATAAACATTTAAAAAATTTTTAAAAATATGCACCCCAGAGACTGGTCAGGGCTAACATATTTGGACACGGAGAACACATCTTTAACCTGAAGGCGCTGGGGCTAGTATTTATTCGTGTGTGTGTCACCTCCTTCCAGAAGAAGAGTTCAAGGCAGTTATAAAAATGCATACAATCTAAAAAGATAAAATTCAAACAAATAAACAAATGGAGTGAGGAAGCTGGGAGAAAATAAAAATAAGAGTAGGAAAAACAAATCAATATCAAGAGCAGTGTTGGAAGCAGGAAAATTGACTAAAAGTATCAAAGTGAGTTTGAAAATGGCATTTGCTAGAATACAGTGACATCTGGTCATGAACCTCCGGCTATTTGTCTGGTTCTTGTTTATCGCTCAGTTTCTGGTTCATGTCACCGTGATTCTTCTAGTGGCTCTGTGAGTAAGCAGAGCAAATTGTCTTGTGTCCATTTGAGACTGAGACTCAGAGAAAGGACTGTCAGGCCGGTGGTGAGCCGGTGAGAGAATGAAGTGTGGGAAGGGGGAAGGGAGGTCAGGCTTCTTCTTAGGTTCTCTGTCTCTGTGCCCCCGGAGAGTCACACGAGACGGGCGAGGACTCTGTCTTTAAGGCATGTGAGCATTCTATTCTGATATCTGGGATTAGTTCAACTTCAGGTCTGTAAGTCTAGGGGAGGGACAATTGCTGCCCAAGCTTTGCGTTCTCTTTCACCCCCTCAAACTGCTCCCTCCTCAACTCTTAGATTCTTTTTAACCCACCTTCTGCAGGCTCTTATGCGACACTGAGGGCCTATCTAACAGAGGTCGATAGAGACAAGCACGCTCGTTTGTCAAGATCAACAGTTTCCCTCTAGAACGTGGGTTTTACCTGGGCACTTCCTTCTGGAATTTTCACGCTGTTATCAGTTTGTTAGGGTTTCTGTAATGGAGGGGTTTAAACTTCAGACATCTAGTGCCTCACCCTTCTATAGGCCAGATGTCTGAGATTAAGCTGTTGGCGGGTTGTTTTTTTTTCTGAAGACTGCAAGGAAGAATCCATTCCATGGAAGCGCGACTTCCATCTCTGCCTTCAGCCTCACTTGGTGTTTTCCCTGTGTGCCTGTCTGTCCCCAAATTTCCCCTTTTCATAAGGACACTGTTCATGTTGGGTTAGGACCCGCCCTCATAACCTTATTGTAACCCAATGACCTCTATGAAGATCCTATCTCCAAGAAAGGTCACTTTCTGAGGTACTAGGGGGTTAGGACGTCAACGTGTGAATTTGGGGAGACACAATCCAGCTCATAACCTATGGCACTAACTGGATGTTCAGCCACCACAGGCAAGGCTGACGTCTTTCTCTCCATCAGCAAAGTCGGCACGCACGGTCGCAAACTCAAAATCCTCAGTTCCAGAGAGAAAGCCGTCAAAGGCACCAACGGAGAGCTCTGAGTCATGTGCCTCCTCACCACTGTGTTCTAGATTCTTCATCCCCATTTCTGCCATCCCATCCCCTCATCCCTCCTCCCGAGACGTGTTTGGCTTTCTTGGGATCATCTAGGTCATGAGTGCACTCAGCTGCTTCAGCATCGACTTGTGTCCCTTGACATTGCTGCTCTCAATGCTCTCCTCTATTGTCCTTCACGCTTCACAAATAGTGGACCTCCCTGGACAAATGTGTCCACTTCCTTCACACCACATCGGACATGCTGAAAGAGTGCCTGATGCCTCCATTGTCCACCCACAGTGGGATGCAGGACAGCAAAGACGATGGACACAACAGTGCCTGCTGCTGAGAAGACCACAGTCGACCAAGGAGATGGAGCTGAGACGAGGGTGACGGTCGTGGTGGTCGCTGCCTCGGGGGGACCACGATGGGTGCTTGTGGCTGAGGCCATACAGCTATGAGAACCTCCAGCCTTGCTTGTGACTGAAAGGGTGGGAGATACAGAGCAGCAGTACATGGTGAACCCAGCAGCCACTGGAAAGTTCCACAGGCTGCCATTTTTGTTTTGAACAGCGCTATTAAAAATATTAGCAATTGATTTCCCATTTATAGAACCAATGGACTCTTGAACAAAAAGCAGGCAAAGCGTGGCACAACCAAGTTGTGCTCAGCCTGCCATTTTGAGTTTTTCAACGATGGCCACTCAGGTCTCTTCCCAGGACTCTGTTCCAAGGCACACAGTTGAAAGATCATGAAAATACACTCTCCTTGGGGTTAGATCCCAAATAAGATATACTGTAACTCCCTCCCTCTTACCCCATGGAGTTCTAGTACCTGTAGGAAATGCTTTGCCAACTAAGGTTTTAAGATAAGGTGGTTTCATGTTTGCATATCGTAACTCACAAGATCTTTTTATGTATGCTCAATTGGGTTTGGCCTTCTCCAAAGAACACAACTCCACCCCAGGTGAGTCCCAGTTGGGGCAAGGGGTCTACAGGGGAAGTTCAGAGACAGACAGCTCTCTACATTATCGTCTCATGATATGAAGGGCAGCCCAAGTCCTCAAAAACACTCTTAAACTCCTCAGTTTGTGGAAAAGGACAGGGTTTCGTACAGATAATTGCAAACCCAAGAAAAGCATGCAGCAGGCATGCTTCCCGATAAGAACACATCACATTTCCAGGTAGGAAGAGATAGTTGCTGGGGAGGGGTACTCTCCACATTTTATGAAACATATGGGAGATTCCACCACAAGGTAAAGGTGATACCTGCTAAAGTTTCCTGAAAAACTGAAGGTGATTCAGGATTGACACTTGCCAGGAGTGCTGGTATTCAACCAGTACAGGTGGCTGTGGTTGCACAATTGTAAAAAATTACAGGTCTTTCTTACTGGTGGTCAGTGAGCCTCCTGAGTGCCCCCTATAACTACGTGGAGCCCCAGCCTCTTTCCTCAACTCAGACCTCCTCAACATAAAGTATAAACACAGCACTAAGTCTGATCATCACCCCGTGATGTGCCCGGTGCTGGGGCTCCGATATTTCTAATGCCACCTGCCTATCACATCAGATTATTAAGGCAGTTAATCTGGTTTGTTTTGGAAGCAGATGCCTTCTAGAACTTTTGTTAATATTAACTTGAATATATATGTATATTCAAATGAGTTCAGGCATGGATACCTCATAGACTGGTGCCTGCTCATAACAAATGTTCAATGAATATTACATTTTAATGTTAATTTTGGTGGCATTCTCATTTCACACCAAACCTGTTATTTGAGGGTGGTGACAGTGGGCGCCGCTAAGCCTTGTCGCTCCGTGTTTTCCTGTGTGAATTTCCCCACCCCATATTGAGTTTCCATCTCCTTATCAGACCGATTTGCATTGTTCAGTCACCACACCATTTCCTGGGGAATCTAACCTCAGATTACATTGGGATTGGCGGTTTTTGGTTTTGTTTGGCTTTTTCTATTTATAAATAGTGTGACCTTGGGCAAATCATTGAAACTTTCCTGCAGTACACTGGCTTCTTTGTCTGCAACCGCTCTGTAAATAGACCTCCGGAGGGAGAATGACTAGGAGGGCCCAGAGAGACCCGTGTCCTGGCAGCAGTGGGTCCTGTTGGGAGGGACAGTGCTAGCGGCCCATGACCTGGAGCTGTGGCCTGCCCTTCGCACAGGTTACCCGGTGAAAGGCAACTTCTGCCTTTTGCAGATTCACACATGGAACCTCCTGGAAGCAAAGACCTTCCAAATGCAAAATCTCTCTCATTTGCGACTTCTGTGCGAGGGAGGTGGTGGGAGTTGTTCTTGCTTTTGGGCGTCTCTCTTCCCTGTAATTTGATTCCAGTACAGTCTCCCCATTCATTAATTTCCTGCTGCATCGCTTTGACCTTGGCTAAGCTCCCACAGATCTGGAATGGCAGAGCTGAGACTGGAATCCAGGACAAACCCCTTCACCGAGAGGCGATACACCTCTTCTCAAAATGAAAATGCCTGGGTGGGCTCTTCCTCTTCCTACTTCCTCGCTGTGTGTCATTTGTATGGATCACTGTTGGTGTGACCAGGGCTCTGAGCTGACTTGTCAAGAGTCTTGGTCCCATCAGCAACACAGAGTTCCTGCTGCCAGCGTGAACAGCCTCTAGTTAGGGGACTAAAATGTTTGTCTTCCTTATTTGCACTTAGAGTTAATCACCTTTATTTATTTGTTTTAAAAAACTGGTTTGTGTCTTTGGGTTTAGTCTGTAAAACAGATTATCTTTTGTTCTCACTTCCTGGAATACTATATTTTAATTAGACGTTAGAGAGAAATATGTATGGATCTTGAGGAATTACAAGAGCGCTTTATTCCGAAGCATAATGTAGCAAGTCTTGGTAGACAAGGACAAAAGTCTATATCCCAAGTGTCCTTCTAGCAATTTACATTGGCTCACCCTCAGATTGACTTCTGTCTTCCCTGACTCCATTCAGATTTGGCAAACACGTTCCATATCACTTTACGATACTGGTATTTGGGTGTTTTAAGATTTATTCAAAAATCAAGAATTAAAAAGACCCCTTGGAGTTGCAGAAGCTCTCTCGGAAGTATTGCAGAATCAGATCAACCGACGTTATAGAACAAACGAGGAGCCGTGGCCCCAAGAGCCGCGAAAGTGCAGTGATTAGTGCTACTTTTCTGTGCGTGGAATCTGAACCAAAACTTGTACATGAAATATTTCAAGTCTAGCTAGAAACGCAGAGTAGGTAAAGTTACTGTTCGGTTTTTCCATGTACTTGAAAAAAACCTATATTGCTTTAATTTGCCTAATACTGATACCCTTTAAACTATAGCTGATCTTTTAAATATCTGGGAAGGAATTTACTAACCCTCCCAAGACAAAAATTTGTACAAATTGTGAAAGTTTGGAGAACACCATCTATATATTTTTCTTGGCATATAGAGAACAGTCTTTTCTGTGTCCTTCTATGTCTATTCTTTTTTTTTTTTTTTTTTTTAGATTTACAGAAAGAGAGTGAAAAAGGGAGAGGGGCAGAAGGAGAGAGAGTGCGAGAGACTGAGAATCCCAAGCAGGCTTCATGTTCAGCACAGAGCCCAGCACGGGGCTCGATCCCACCACCCTGGGGTCATGACCTGAGCCAAAGTCAAAAATCAGACACTTAACCACCTGAGCCACCTGGGCACCCCAAGAAATAAGGGAAATTAAAAAAAAATCAATTGTATATATATTTATTAGCAATAGTAATTGGAAAATGAAAAACAGTTACCATTTGGGGCGCCTGGGTGGCGCAGTCGGTTAAGCGTCCGACTTCAGCCAGGTCACGATCTCGCGGTCCGTGAGTTCGAGCCCCGCGTCAGGCTCTGGGCTGATGGCTCGGAGCCTGGAGCCTGTTTCCGATTCTGTGTCTCCCTCTCTCTCTGCCCCTCCCCCGTTCATGCTCTGTCTCTCTCTGTCCCAAAAAAAAATAAAAAAATAAAAAAAATGTTGAGAAAAACAGTTACCATTTAAAATAGCATTGAGAGGGGCGCCTGGGTGGCTCAGTCGGTTAAGCGTCCGACTTCAGCTCAGGTCATGATCTCGCGGTACGTGGGTTCGAGCCCTGCGTCGGGCTCTGGGCTGATGGCTCAGAGCCTGGAGCCTGCTTCCGATTCTGTGTCTCCCCCTCTCTCTCTGCCCCTCCCCCGTTCATGCTCTGTCTCTCTAGGTCTCAAAAATAAATAAAGGTTAAAAAAATTAAAAAAAAATAGCATTGAGAGCCCATAAAATTCATAATGGTAAGTTTAACATAACACGTACAAGAACTACACATGACAAACCGTAAAACGCTGCTGAAAGAAATTAAAGGTCTAAAATGGAGAGACACACCATGCTCACCAATTGGACAACTCAGTATTATTAAGGTATCAATTCTTCCTTAAAGTGATCTATAGTCTCAATGCAATACATTAAGAAAATTCCTGCAGGCCTTTTGTAAAATTGACAATTTGATTTTAAAGTGAATACAGAAAAGCAAAGGGCCTAGAATAGCCAAAGCATTTCTGAAAAAGACTTTATTTAGAGCTAAATAGTCACAGCCGTGCGATATGGATGTAAACAAGACGTATAGATCAATGGAATAAAGTCCCCAAATAGATTCTTGCACACACAGCCATTGGAATTTTGGCAAAGGCACCAAGGTAATTCAAAACCTGGTGCTAAAACAAACACCAAAGTGCAAATAACAAAAATAGCTCAACCCTTACCCACCACATCCAAAATTAACTTGAAGTGGATCACAGACCCAGGTGGAATTTTTGTGCATTTATTATTATTTCTTAATTTAATGTTTATTTATTTTGCAGGGGGGTGTGCAGAGAGAGAGGGGGAGAGAGGATCCGAAGCAGGCTCTGCATGGTCAGTGGAGAGCTGGATACGGGGCTCCAGCTCATGAACTGTGAGATCATGACCTGAGCTGAAGTCGGAGGCTTAACCGACTGAGCCACCCAGGCGCCCCTTGTGCCATTTAAATGACTGTTGTTGTTATCTCTTTTCACTGAGTGTCAAAATCTGAATTCACATAAATTATGTGCCTGATGGGTGAGTGTATACTTTAAAAAAATTTTTTAATGTTTATTTATTTTTGAAAGAGAGAGCGTGAGCAGGGGCGGGGCAGAGAGAGAGGGAGACACAGAATCTGAAGCAGGCTCTGAGCTGTCAGCACAGACCCCGACGCGGGGCTCGAACCCACGAACTGTGAGATCATGACCTGAGCCGAATTCCGGAGCTTAACCTACTGGCGCCCCATGGGCGTGTATACTTTTTTAAATGCCTGTTTCTATTTGCCATTTCTCTGCCGTGTCACATTTTTGTGTGTGCCGCCTTGAAAGATGCCATCCGAGTTTTGTCTACATGACAGACCTATTTCTAGATACCACCCACCATCTTGAGCCACAGGGACAAAGAACACAGGACAAAGTCCTGCCAGGAAAGGATGGTAGTGATGTTTGCATTGAGAGGAGCTGATAGTTTGTCCCACCTTCATCGTCTAATATCCCAGGCCTGCTGGACCCTTGCCCTTCACTTAAGTCAAAGACAACTTTCAAATGTCTCTTTGAAGGAAACTTTCATGGGACAATGGCAGATTTTACTTTCTTTCTCCTGTTGGCAAATCCCAGTCCTGCCTTTGTTCCACTGTAGGAGGGGCATGTGTGACCAGCCCTCCCTGGCATATCCCTCGGCAGCCAAGCAGAGACGTATCCTGCTTGGAAAATGCCTTCAACCTGCTTCTCTTGTCCACTGAAGCTTCTGGGTGTGCCTCCCAGAGTTGGCCAGTTCTCTACCTCCCACATTCTTTTTGGTGGTTTACTTCTCAGAGGGGGCTTATAGCAGCCCAGATAGGGGACAGAGCTGAATCAGAGGTCAGGGGGGCATGGGGCACAACGAGACAAGAATGGAATCCAAACCCTGCCTAACTTTCCCCATCAGGGGAAGGCAAGTGACACCACAACCCTTCTATCTTAACTTGAGATGGCTTCAGGGGGAAGGGTCTTTTCTCCTGTTTTGTTTGTGTTCAGATGTCACAGGGACCGACAGGCAGGAAGGAACATTCCGAATATGGGAAATTTGCCCATCCCCTGTCTCCTGCCTTGTCTGGTTGTAGCGGGCCCAGCAGAATCACGGTTGGGTTTGCCTGGCGCCATTTTCATGCCAGACTAACACAGGCAGTTGTTATTTAGAGATAAGGGAAACCACAGTTAACACCCTCCCTCTATAATCTGATGGAATCTCGGAACTGCAAAGTCATTTCTGTGTCAGCCTATGGAAAATTAAGCAGGTCTCCAGCTCTACTCTTTGGGGAAGCCATTAAGCCAAGAGAGCCCAGCCATTATCCCAGCTACGAGCTCAGGAAGCTACAAGCTTCTGGCTTCATAAGAAGAGGGCAGGGTTCATGAGCATGGACCCAGTGGTGCCTCTGCTGTGACAAAGGAACAACAAAATGCCCACTCACTCCACAGCAGAGCGCCAAGGAAGAGAGGGTCATTTAAAGCTAGAAAGGAAGGAGCTGATTTAAAATAAGAACACTTGAAGGCAAATCTATAGAGACAGAAAGGAGACTCGTTGACTAGAGTCTCCTGGTACTTGCCAGGAGATTAACTGTAAATGGGCACAAGGGATCTGTTTAGGGTGTTAGAAACATTCCAAAACTGAATTGTAGAAAGAGTTGCACACAGCTCAGTAAAGTTACTACAAATCATTGAAGTATGGTATCGAAAACAGGTGAATTTCATAGTAAGTAAAGTTTTAAAAAAATTTGTTACTGTTTATTCACTTTTGAGAGACAGAGCATGAGCAGGGGAGGGGCAGAGAGAGAGAGGGAAACACAGAATCCAAAGCAGGCTCCAGGCTCTGAGCTGTCAGCACAGAGCCCGATGCAGGGTTCGAACTCAGAAACCACAAGATCATGACCTCAGCCGAAGTCAGACGCTTAACTGACTGAGCCCTCCCAGGCGCCCCTGATGAGCAAAGCTTTGTTTGGATGTTTCCCAAACACCTTTGTTTGGGTGTTTTTTAATGTTTTTATTTATTTTTGAAACAAAGAGAGGCAGAGCATGAGCGAGGGAGGGGCAGAGAGAGAGGGAGGCACAGAATCCAAAGCAGGCTCCAGGCTCTGAGCTGTCAGCACAGGGCCCGACGCTGGGCTCGGACTCACAGACTGGGAGATCGTGATCTGAGCCAAAGTCGGACGCCCAACCGACTGAGCCACCCAGGTGCCCCCATAGTAAGTAAAGTTTACCTCAATAAAGTTGTTTTTAAAAAATTAAACTGTTTTGGGGTGCCTGGCTGGCTCAGTCAATAGAGCGTGTGACTCTTGATCTCCGGGTTGTGAGTTCAAGCCCCACACTGGGCGTAGAGTCTACTTAAAAAAAAAAACAAAATTAACAGGTGAGTAAGCCACCTCCTTCAGAGAAAGTTGTGATGCATGTCTCACTCTTCTGAGGGAAAAGTGCCAACTTTTCAGTGTGGCCTAACGGGCTCTTCCCATTGTAGCTGTCTCTTTTTCTGGCCTTTTCCCCACCACATCCCCACACCCGCTCTGCTCCTACAAACCCACAGTGCTCTCAGCTCCCCTTCAAGGAAGGAGGCGCATTGACTGTTTTACGTGCATGTTGCACAAAGCGATGTCCTGCCAAAGAGTAACCTGGGTAAAACAGTTACTTTCCAGGGCAGAAACCTGACAGACATAATGAGAATGAGCACCAAAATCTGGGGATCTCTTCTCAATTCCATATTCAGTGACTTCACATTGGCAGCTTGAAATCAGCCATGGTGGGTGTTTTAACACCAAGGAAATTGGTAAATGCTTCATATCGAGGCTTTTATTTTTTTCCCCAGAGATAGGGTTGCCAGATAATATACAGGACACCTAGTTAAATTTGAGTTTTCAATTGGAAACCAATAATTCTCGTATAAGTAGGCGGAACATATCTGAAATTCGCATTTAATGGGTTTCCCGTATTTTTATTTGTTAAATCTGGGAACTTCCCACTGCCCCCGCCCTGGAGCCAGTTATTAAAATTTCTGGCATACCCACAACCATACTCTTGACCACTATACTCGAGCACATCTTTATCGTGAACATTTTATCAAAACCCATCAGAACAGTTAACCAACGCATTAGGGTCTTTGCTTCTATGACCTCAACTGGCCACATTCTTAAAGAGAAATCTCTGTCTTGTAGAGCCATCTTTTTGGGAGTCTATTTGTTTGTTCTTAGCATAAACATCCCTTGAGATTTCCTTGAAGATGAATGCTTGCCATGTGACCTCTCCAGAGCCAAGAACCCAGGCTTTCCTATACTTCAGAAAAGAATTTCTCATGCCCTGTGGTGAGTATTAATAGCAATACAGGGAACCACAGGGGGATTCTCAAGCTCTCTTTTCAGAACCAGAATGTGGTGTGGACAATGGTCTCTATTAAAGGGTTAGCACTGGTCCCCCTTCTTGGACCCTGGTGTCAGTTTGATCCTCTTGTCCTCCAATGGGACAGATTCTATCAAAGATGGGGAATCCTCCTAGGTGAGTCTGCAAAGAACTCAGCAGAAATTCTGGTGGAGAAAACTAAAAACAACAACAACAAAAAACCTTGGCCTAGATTCTCAAGATGGATTAAAACACCCTTCTGGGACTTTAACTTTTTTTTTAAATTTAATTTAATTTTTTATTTTTTTAAATTTACATTGGAATTAGCATATAGTGCAACAGTGATTTCAGGAGTAGATTCCTTAATGTCCCTTACCTATTTAGCCCATCCCCCCTCCCACACTCCCTCCAGTAACCCTCTGTTTGTTCTCCATATTTATGAGTCTCTTCTGTTTTGTCCCCCCTCCCTGTTTTTATATTACTTTTGTTTCCTTCCCGTTATGTTCATCTGTCTTGTTTCTTAAAGTCCTCATATGAGTGAAGTCCTATGATTTTTGTCTTTCTCTGACTAATTTCACTTAGCATAATACCCTCCAGTTCCATCCACGTAGCTGCAAATGGCAAGATTTCATTCTTTTTGATTGCCGAGTAATACTCCATTATATATATATATATATATATACACCACATCTTCTTTATCCATTCATCCATCGATGGACATTTGGGCTCTTTCCATACTTTGGCTATTGTCAATAGTGCTGCTATAAACGTGGGGGTGCATGTGTGGGACTTTAACTTCTACTGATAATAATCTATTGCCCTCCAGACAAAGAATCAGCAACTCTGCTTCTTTTTTTTAATTTTTTTAATGTTTATTCATTTTTGAGAGACAGAGACAGAGCATAAGTGGGGAAGAGGCAGAGAGAGAGGGAGACACGGAATCTGAAGAAGGCTCCAGGTTCTGAGTTGTCAGCACAGAGCCTTATGTGGGTCTCAGACCCACAAACTGTGAGATCGTGACCTGAGCCGAAGTTGGCCACTTAACCAACTGAGCCACCCAGGCTCCCCAGCAACTCTGCTTCTGACATGTTTCCAGAGGCCCAACCATTTCCCAAAGGTCTAAAGGTGAAACAGTCCTCCCCTTACCCTTCGGCTCCACCATTCTGGGTGGACTTCCCAAAAAGCCTCCAAAAGGGCCACAGCTGACTCCATTCCTAAGAAACTGTAACATTTCTGCTTGAGCCACCGTCTCCCCAGTCCTTATGCCAGAAGGAGACTGGAGAAGCGGGGGGCTGGATTTTAGAAGCAGGGGGGTGTGTAGCAGTGTGAGTCCTGGCCACAAGCCCTCTGGGCGAACCCCACCAGTGACAGCGTGGAGGTTGTACAGCATCTGATTCCTCACAGGTGCCAACCAGCTTCCTTTTTCACTTAACCGTGCATGTGAATCACTGGGGGAACTTGCTGAAATGCAGACTGGGATTCAATAAATCTGGAGCAGCGCCTGAAATTCTGCATTTCTAACACGCTCCCAGGTGATAGCATGGCTGCCGGTCCACGGACCACACTTTGAGTAGCACCTCATGTTGAGTGGTCCACGTTGAGTCACTACTTTGTGTCTCTTTAAACCAGCAGCATTGGCGTCACCTGGGAACTCGTTGGGGGGGGGGTGCAGATTTTTGAGTCCCTCCCCAGATCTACCAAATAAGATTGCATTTTAGCAAAATATCCAGGAGATTTACTTGCACATTGACGTTGGAGAAGAACTTCCCAGGGCTCTGATCTGCCTAGAGCTCATCAGGACACCATGATTTTAAAGCACTCAGCTTATATAAAGACTGTATCCTATGCATTGTTAAAAAGGAGCACCATTCCCATAAATGAGGGGGCTGGCTATCTACATAGAAAATCTTAGCGCTGGAGAGAGGAGATGGCTGAAGGTCTTTGGAAAGCCACCTTGCAACGGGTGGCGAGATCCATCAGAGGGAGCCAAAGCCCACATGGTGACTGCTGGCAAGGATGTGGGGAGGAGGAGGAAAGTCCTCTAGGTTTTTGTGTGTGTTTCTTGAGAGGGCGCTCAGTGCGTACACAGGCACGGACTTCTTGGTAGCCATGTAATATACTTAAAGAAAAAAAGGTGGGAAATAATTGAGCATTATAGCTAAAAAACTGAGAGTAGGAAGAAAGTTAAAAGAAAAAGCCCCGAGGTTTAGAGAATATAGGAGAATGTGATTATGAACATACAAGCCACATAATCTAGGAGAGCATCATATCCCCCTGGGGTAGGAAATGATTTCTTAAACAAGGCATGGGAAGCACTAACCAACCAGGGAAAGACTGATAAGTTGGAGTGCAGCTAGGACAAGTAATACCTTTGAGAAAGGAGAGGGCCGGGGTGCCTGGGTGGCTCAGTGAGTTAAGCGTCTGACTCTTGATTTTGGCTCAGGTCAAGATCTCACGGTTTGTGGGTTCAGGCTGTGCACTGTGTAGTGTGGAGCCTGCTGGAGCTCCCTCCCTCTCCCTCTCTCTGTCTCTCTGTCTCTCTCTCTCAATAAATAAATACTTAAAAAAAAAAAAGGAGAAGGCCAAGTCAACGTAGAAATAGGTACTTGCCACATATTGAACCAACGTAGGGCTTGCGTCAAGAATACGTAACCAAGTCCCACATACCAACAAGAAAACAAAAGCTTGTTAGAAAAAATGGCCAAAAGACTTGAACAGACATTTCACAAAGGGTAAGTTCAATGGCCAATAGAAAAGGTGTTCGGCATCATTTGCACCTGGAAAAATGCAAATTAAAGCCACTGTGAGATACCACAGCATACCCACCGGTGTTGACAAGGGGGGATTATTGTTGGGAGTCTATGATGGTGGAAACTTTGGAATGGAGCTGAGAATTTTCCAGGAAATGGAAGCTACACATACCTCAGGACCCAGCACCTTGCACCCCTAGATTTGCACCCAACAGAAAAGCATGCCCATAACCCAAAGAGGCATGTATGAGATTGCTCCCCAAATCAGAAGCAGAAGGCGGCTTGATAAATCGTAACAAAATCACGCTAAGCAACAACGAAAATGAGCTAAAGTCAAACATAACAGTAAGAGTCTGAAAAACATAATGCTGAGGGAAAAGAGCAGACGCAAGGGAATACATACTGTATGAGTCTTTTGCTACACAGTTCAAAAATGGGTACAATTATGCATAATAATGGAAAACCTATTAACACGCTCTAAAAACCACTCAAACTCATCTGTTTTTAGTGCTTATTTTTGAGAGACAGAGCACAGTGCGGGAGGGGCAGAGAGAGAGAGAGAGAGAGGGAGACACAGAATCTGAAGCAGGCTGTCAGCACAGAGCCCAACGCAGGGCTCGAACTCACAAACTGCGAGATCATGACCTGAGCCGAATTTGGGCGCTTAACCGACTGAGGCACCCAGGCGCCCAAATCTCATCTTTTTTTTTTTTTTAACGTTTATTTATTTTTAAGACAGAGAGAGACAGAGCATGAACGGGGGAGGGGCAGAGAGAGAGGGAGACACAGAATCGGAAGCAGGCTCCAGGCTCTGAGCCGTCAGCCCAGAGCCCGACGCGGGGCTCGAACTCACAGACCGCGAGATCATGACCTGAGCTAAAGTCGGACGCCTGGAGCCTGCTTCCGATTCTGTGTCTCCCTCTCTCTCTGCCCCTCCCCTGCTCATACTCTGTCTCTCAAAAATGAATAAATGTTAAAAAAAATTAATAAAAACAAAAAAGCAAGCACAAAAGCAGGTACCAAGGTAACAGGAATGCAACCTAATGTAAAACTGATCATGGAGAAATATCTTCAAAAAGAAAAGAAAAGCTTGGGAATGGCAATGAGAGAGGGGGTGGGGAGAAGGAAGTGGACTAAAAGCCAGTTAGTGGAACTGAGTGCAGGAAGAATCAGTGTCCCAGCGTCAAGACCTGTTGCCATGGTGACACCCTCCCAGGCTGAGTGGCAGGGTCCTGATGTCTGGAGAAGCTGGATCCTGGCCGTGATACCCTTTCCTGTCCGACCAGGCTGCTGGCACAGGGGCAGACCTAGCGTATCCCCCATCAGCCCACAGCCCAGAGTAACCCCTGCTGATGTCTCTGCGTATTTCCTGCTAGTCCTTTTCCCTGTTGTTTATTTGTACATTTATAGTAGCCATATCCTATTCTATGTACATTTTGTATTATGCTTTTTTTTTAAATTTTTTTTCTTAATGTTTTTATTTATTTTTGAGACAGAGAGAGACAGACCATGAGCAGGGAAGGGGCAGAGAGAGAGGGAGACACAGAATCGGAAGCAGGCTCCAGGCTCTGAGCCATCAGCACAGAGCCCGATACGGGGCTCGAACTCACAGACTGTGAGATCATGACCTGAGCCGAAGTCGGACGCTCAACCGACTGAGCCACCCACCCAGGCGCCCCTATGCTTTTTTTTAAAGATCACATTGCATCAGAAGTACATTATTGGAAATTTTGTCAAAGACTTGCTTTTTGATAGCTACGTAATATTCCAGCATATATCACTCATTGGTTGTTTCGCAAATATTTGTTGAGTGCGTATAAGGTGTCAGGTTGTCGTGTGGCTTGTGCAAAGCCACTGTTCATCCGCAGCTAGTGTGGAGCAAATGGCTGAGTCACTGAATGCACTGCAGGAGGTATTTGCATTACTGCTAAGAGGGGCTCGTTGCTGATTCCTGGGTTTGGAGCAGCTCCAGGTAACTGAACTTGCCTGTGCGAACAGGAGGAGCATCACTGTATCTTAGATGGCACCCATGGGTATGAGCACCAGCCCACGTTCTAAATCTCCCCACTCCGAATTTCCTGGCGGAGCCAAAGGCAAGTTTTAGGACCGATGCTTGTCAGAGACCAACTCTTCCATGAGCTTCTGTTTTCCATTTTTTCAATGGGTAATGCACTCATGTGGTTCTGAATTCAAGACAGAATAATGTGCACAATGAAAAGGCTCATTTCACTACTTCCTCATCTGCCGGACACCCACCTCAGGTAACCATTTTTATTAATTTTTTGTGTGTATTAATCTAGATTTTCTTCATGCAAATATGAATGCACATGCTTATTTTTTTTCCTTTCCAACTTAAAAGGCAGTCTACAACTTACATACTTTTGCACGTTGCTTTTTGCATTTAATCATATTTCTTGGAGATATTTCCATATAAATACAGACCTTCCTTCCTTGATCTTTATTACTCCCGCATAGTATTCCAGTGTATGGTTGGCCATAACTCTAACTGATCCTTATTAATGGACATTTGAGTTTGTCATTAGGTTTTTTTTTTAATTTTTAAAAATCTTTATTTATTTTTGAGAGAGAGAGAGAGAGAGAGACAGAGCATGAGCAGGGGAGGGACAGAGCACAGAATCCAAAGCAAGCTCCCAGCTCTGAGCTGTCAACACAGAGCCCCGACACGGAGCTCAAACTCATGGACCGCAAGATCATGATCTGAGCCAAAGTCGGACGCTTAACTGACTGAACCACGCAGGTACCCCTGAGTTTGTCATTAGGTTTGTGGTCCCAAGCAGGCTGTGTTGACTAACCTTGAGCATATTTTATCATATACACATACTGCTGGGTCAAAGGGTAAATGCATTCGGAACGTTTATGTTGCCAAATTACCTTTAGTAGGGGTTGTGCTAATGTGCATTCTCACCAGGAACGCTTTTGACCCAAGATAATTTCTTACTGAGTCGGCAAGCCGAGCGTCTGCTCTACACGAGGCCCCGTGCTAAACAACAGCAACACACGAATAAGATGCCTCTGGGACTTCCTTTTGAGCAGAGGGAGAGACAGACTTAGTGGACAACCAAGTCAATTTGTGATAACGTGCTGGAGCATGGCACCAGGACTGTGAGAACGCGGACAAAGGAGTGATTTATCCCGCAAGGAAATCTTCAGGGGAGGCACAGGTGAGCCAGGCCCTGAAAGCAAGTTGCCAAGGGAGGAGAGAGCTGTCTGAGATATGGGGGAGAGGGGTGGCGGTGGGGGGGGGAATGAAGAGTAGCTGAGAAGCTCATTTCAAGGGCCACGGATCGAGCGCTTTGATGGAGCTTGAGGAATTAAGATTGCAGAGGCAAGCAAGGACCTGAGAGAGGCTGAGTCTTCACCCTGAAGGCACTGAGCAGTCTTTGTGGGCTTGTAAGCAGCAGCCACGTGGTTAGAATGTCCCCCTGCCACGTGCTCTGCCCACTCTGGTCCCCTGGATTCCACCCCTCCGGGCACATGGTCGTGTGTGTCCATTTCACCCCAGGGCATCATCTGATACCTAAACTCAGACCTCACAATAGGCCCCAAGTAGGCCAGTTATGATGCAGGAAGAGTTCGTAACTATCTCTTGGGTTCCCGCTAAAATGTCCTAGAAAGAAACTCCAGGCATTAACACCTCCCGTCCTCGCGTATTGCCAGAGTATGATCAGGGAATGGGAGAATGGCTTCCAGAAGACTGGGAAACAGAGGCCCCAAGAAAGGAAGGCTGCAGAGGGCAGGTGGAGGATGAGTGGGGCGCCAGTCAGAATGTCTAACACAAGCGATTCCTTCTGGGATAAAGCCCCCCTGTGCTGTCAGCAGGGTCTGAGTTCTACTTCACCGTTGGGGTGAGTGGAGCCTGGGCTTCGGGTCCTGTCCTTCCCACCCCTCCCAGAACGAGCCAAGGGGAGGACCCCACCCCGGTCACCCTGGCCCTCGCCTAAGGCAGGGCCGCCCTTTGTGACGCTTCCCACCCCAAAACTAAAAGTTGGGACACCCTTCCTGGGTTTCTCCTACACCTGACTCTTTGCCTTTCAGGATATGGACCAAATCCTACAAATCAGATCCACGCATCGCCCTCGGAAAATACTCCCCCTTGGAAAAAGAGATCCTAGTAAGTGTCCTGAAGCTGATTCGCAGGGAGGCCCCGCTGGAGCCAGGCAGCCAGGCTGGGAGGGGTGGAGCCAGAGGTTCAAAACCCACCAGCAACGGACATACAAGGTTCCCAGCGGCCTCGAGTCCGCTCGAGGCTTCCCACACTTGCACTGCAAATACTATCTTGTTTCAAAGTTCTGATTAGGAATAGCACTGTGAGGGCTGCTGGCTTGTAGGTAAGGAGAGTCAGGATTTGAACTCCGGCCTGTCCGAGCCCGAAGCCCCCACCGCAGAGGGGCCCAGACACTCAGCGGCAGGTGGGGACAGGGGCCACCAGGCGATTCTTTCTGGGGGCACCCCCTGCTGCTGCCCCGTTGAGATTTTTGATCGTCCCCTTCACGTTGTCAGCGGCTGGGTGGCGTCCACACCACGGCGGCAAGGAGATTTCTGACCCGCAAGCAAGAGGAGGAGTGGCAAATGCTCAAGGAGCTCCAGTCGCTGTCTCCGGACTACAAACGGGCGCTGGAGCTCGGAACACAGCATCCCCGTCCCTGTGCCGCCTGCAGGCCCCTGGAAAAACTATGGACGGCCAAGGTGATCGTGCCCCCAGAGGAGTTCAGAATGCCCCAGCGCGAGAAGCTCACTGTCGTCAGGCACGTAGAGCGGATGCAGCTTGCTCGAGCCCTACGGAATAAGCAGCTGCTGCCCTACATCGAGAGGCTCAGGGGCTCTTCGTTTCTGTCGGGAGGGGGCCTGGGCCCAACGGCAAAAGACAAGACCAGGGAAGACGAGGACAGCGAGGTCGTGGCTTTCTACGACTCTGCCAAGCAAGAGGAGAGAGGCGAGGCAGAGAACAAAGCCACAAGCAGACGAGAAATAAAAATGAACGTCATCTTCAAGTCAGAAGAACCGAAACAATGTGTCACATGCCATCCAAATGATCAGAAACCGTTCTTCCCCACCAAGAAAGCGGAACGGTCCATCACTGGCCTAACCAACCGAAATCTTTTCCGCTTAGCTGAGTTCCCTGGTGACCTAATGCTGATGAGTCAGGATTTTATTTCCCGGGGGGTCCACCCCGCTGATATGACAAAGGCCAGCCTCCTGGGGGAAGACAGCGTCTGGAAAGGGTACGTGCACAAAGCTCTTTAGTATTAAAGTCTTACTTATTGCCATGGTAACCAAAGACCCTGGTCCTTTTCACTCCTGCAGCTCTGCCCCCGGGGTCCTGGGGTCTCCAGACTTCTCTGGGTAACACCTAACAGCAGAGGCTTCCTGGTTTCAGGCATCTCTTCGCTCTTGGCTCTCAGCTGGCACCGTCATCCCACAGCCCAGGCCTTTCCAGCATGCAGGCCCCTCTGCTTTGCCTTATTTCCAGGGGTCCTATGTCAGTTGCCCACTCCTGTGAAACGAATCACCCTCAAATCCAGTGGCTTAAAACTGCAATCGTTAATTTAGCTTGAAATCCTGTGGGTCAGCAATTTAGGCTGGGCTCAGTTGGGTTCCTCATGTGTCCACAGTCAACCACGGGTCAGTTAGGTGACTCTCCTGAGGGTTGACAGCTATCAGCTGGGTCAGTGGAAGTGACTGGGCCACATGCTTCCTTGCCGCAGCAGGCTGGCCCAGGCCCGTTCACAGGGCCACTGCAGGATCCAAGAGAGTAAGTGGATGTTTGCAAAGCCCCTGAAAGCCAAGACTCAGAACTGGCACACCATCCCTTTGTCACATTCTGTTGGCCACAGCAAGATACGAGGGTGGGCAAGTGGACTTCATCTCTGGATAGGAAGAGGAGGAGGGTCATACTGCAAAGGGCACGAACACAGGGAAGCAGGTACGGCCGGGACCATGACTGCAATCACTCCACCACTGAGTCCCTGGAGCTGGGACCAACCTATAGCCCAGATGGGGAAAAGAATGTTACTCAAGGAGAAGGTTGCCCAGCCAGAAAGTCTAGAGGTCAGTTCCATGCTTCCCACTTCTTACTTAGGGAAGCAGCTCCTACCTATGAAGGTAAAGCCCACCTGCTCCTGGCCGCCCTGCTCTTGAATCTAGCCAAGGGACTTCCACCTTCCTTCTCAAGCCAAGTGCAGGCACAGGGCATGCACGGATGCCGTGTGCACAGTCCTCTGGGCATGTCTGCAGGTGGGTCCAGGGTCCCTGAGGTCAGCTCTTGCTGCTCCCATTAAGGCCCTGCCTGTGCCCCCGAGGTGGCAGATCCAGGAGGCAGCACCCGGGGCAGCACGTTTGGCACCTGAGAAACAGGACGCACTCATTTCATATCTGCATCTGAAGCACAGAAAGGGCTTTCAGTGAATTACACTCTGTCCTCAGCAATCTGCGCACAGTTGGAAAGATGCCGAACCTGCACCCATGGCCCGCAGCTTCCTGGGACAAGGCCAGATTTCTCTCTGGCTCCCTCTTCTGGGGTTGGGCATGGGGTTCTCACGTCAGCTCCTTCAGAACCCCTGCTGCCCGCTCCGCAGAGGCTGAGCCATGGGCAGGAAGGGGGTTTCTCTCTCTCCCAGCTTCCAGGATAACTCTGTTGGTCACAGGGGCCAACTTAACCTACTTCACTTGAGCATTGTGTAGGTAGATGCTGTGGCTCACGATTCAGGGTGTCGAAATCACGTGAGCAAGGTGCACACACCAGCTGTGTCTTTTCACGATGTCAGCTTTATTCAGTCATAAAGCAAGGTTGTTAACATTCCAACCTCAATGACGTTCCGCGAGGCATTTAACTTGGCTTCATACACGTCGCACGAGACAAAACAAGTCATACATCAGGCCATAAACAACGAGGGAGGAAGGTAACGTGTCCGTGAGCACGCCGTTGGTCTGTGGACTCAGTCTGGTCCTGGCCAGCCCTTGGCATTCTCTGCTTTTTATGTTCAAGCAGTGGAAGATCCCAGTGTTCAGACAGCAGTCGGGCAGAAACCTCGGGGGCAGTTGCCCTTCTTATGCGGTCAGACGTGGAGTCGAGGTCTGGGGAGTCTGACAGTTTCCTGCCAAAGTCCTCCCCTTTTAAAATTAATTATTAGTTAATAATAATAATTCATTATGTTCATTCATTTTGAGAGAGAGCATGCACGAGCAAGTGAGGGGCAGATAGAGAAGGAGAGAGAGAGAGAATCCCAAGCAGGCTCTGCATTGTCAGCACGGAGCCCAGAGCGGGGCTCAGAGCCACGATCCCTAAGATCATGACCTGAGCCGGAATCAAGAGTCGGATGCTTACCTGACTGAGCCACCCAGGTGTCCCTAAAAGCCCTGCCTTTGAAAAGCTTAATCCTTCAGAAACGTCTTCTGGTTCTACTGATTATTAGTTCCGGGTTCTTTCAGGCTCTCTTGGCCTTGCTGATTATCAGTTCTCGTACCTCGAGTACACTCTGGTTTTAGCGATACCTATTCTCAGTTACTGCTCTTTGGCTCTTTACATCACTGCTTGACATGAGTGACTCCATCTTGCTCTCTACACTATTCCTTGTCTCAGCCTAAACATCACCTCCACAGAGACAAAGGTCACCAAGTGCTTCATATATCTCGGCTTCATCGACAAGATGAAACAAGTCGTCCGCCCTAAGCTTCCCCACCCCAACACCCGCTGGTGAGGAGGAAGTAGAAAAAGATAGTTATAACGATCTTTCAGCACAGTGTCCCCCCAAAGCAGAATATCTGATGAACTAAGCCGATTTCCTTGTTCCTTGACAGGGAAGTCTTTTTGACCTTGAACTAACTTGGACTTTTCTAGAGGGCTCCTGGAAAAACTCCAAAGCATTTGTTCTCTCTCCTTATAAAAGAAAGACATGTTTCTTTTTAACATGTCTATCGGACATGTTAAATTACATGGAAACATTGTCTGATAAGAAGTGATGTCTGACCCCTTTAGGTTATATTGGGATGGGTACAAACTGTTAATATAAGTTTTCTAGAAACTGTATGACATCCCTTGAAATCTATCCTGGCATAATGTTATCAGTCATTAATTCTAGTTGTTAACTTAAAATGTTGTGTGTCACAGAAATAATGAAATCTCCTTGTCTGTTGCATTGCGATGAACTCTCATCGGATCTTTAACCATGGCCATTTTTGAGGCTTTTGTGTTTTACAGAACATTATTCTTTTACTCTGGTGCTTTTGCAAAAAAGCTCCATTGTCCAAAAGATTCGTGGAAGGAACATGACAAGGGGAGGTTTCTGATAACTTTAAGATCATACCACTGATCTGGGTGAGAAATTCCAGAATTCTAGTGAAAAACCTGGGTTCATAAAATCACTAACAAAAGATCAAAATCAACAAGAATTAATTGCGTGGGGCTGAATAAACTCCTGAGGGTGATTATGACTTTTGCTTTAAAACATCACTAGTTTTGGGCTACCTGGGTGGTTCAGCCAGTTGAGCGTCCAACTTGACTCAGGTCATGATCTCACAGTTCATGAGTTCGAGCCCTGCATTGGGCTCACTGCTGTCAGCATGGAGCCTGCTTCGGATTCTGTGTCTCCCTCTCTCTCTGCCCCTCCCCTGCTCACTCTCTCTCTCTCCCTCTCTCAAAAATAAATAAACCTTAAAAAAAATCACTAGTTTCTTAATGTTTTGATTTTCCAGATTTAAGAAGACATGTTTTTCTCTTTTCTCTTAAGTTCTTTATGACTTGTAGCAATTTGGTAAAGTCTACCTTTGTGAACGAAAATGAAACAATTACTTTTTTTCCCTCCAGAATTTGGGAATTGTTACTGAGTATTCTTATTTTCATGGCAATATAGTTATTTGCAGAAGTTCAATAAGAACCTGATTTATCTCCTTATAACAGGACACAATTTGAAACATTGGTATGTTACCAAGGGTATGACTGAAAGGCCATTTTTGACATGAATCAGATGTGACCAGACAACTTTAAAACTAAGGTTGACTTTACGGAGCCAGAAAAGCCCCTTAAAAAAAAAAAAAAACTGGGCTGGTACCTTGCTTACAGTGTTCCTGGAAGCCTGGCCATCTGACTAAGGAAGGTCACTTCCTGGGAGGCCCAGGAAACCCAGGATATCTTGGGGACCTCAAGAAGAGTGGAACTGATCCAAATCTATAGGTATCATATGCAAAATCTGATCATGAGTCCTTGGCTTAGCTTCTTAGCCTTGAGAGGCATTAAAAAAATCCAATTTCATGAAAAGTTCTAGCAAAGCAGATTAAAAAGAACTTATACGGTCCCCACTATTCTTGCTGCATTTACATAAGTAATCAGCCCATATTCAATGAGACTAGACTTATATTGCAAACCTTGTTTTGATTATCTCTGAGAGACATGGGGGTGACACTGGAGGGATAATTGTATCTTACTAGAAAACTATAGCATACCCATATGGGTGATAGATTCAGCCTTGTTCATTGGCTTTGAGGTTTTGTTACCTACCTGTAAACTGGACTTAACCCTGAATCCTTTTAGCCTCTTCTGATATCTGGCTACAACTCCCCAAATTAATGTTTCCAATTATTCTCCCATCCTCCTGACGTGGAATCATTCAGCACGAAAACTGCTCTTTTCCTGAAGACACTCCAGTTACAGCAGGACAACGTGATAGAAACTTCAGAGAAATGCCACCGTGGCTCATGTTTAGACAATTTTTACATCTGTTGCTGTGTGGGCCACTCAGGAAGTTCACCCAGAACACCTGATGATGTTTTTCCTTGCCCTTCCTCTCTGAAACTGGTCATAAAACTCCCATGTGAAAGGGACCTCCCCTGTGCCAGAAGGAAGGAAGTATCCTTATCACCAGAAGTAAGAAACTTGGGGCCAAGGTATCTATACAAACGAAACCCATTAAGATCATCCTTATCTTCCTAGTTACTTCTTCACCATTTACTACTCCCCCCCCCCAAACCCCTTTGTCTTGTCAGATCTTCACAAATCTACTGTTTGCCTAAAAAGTGTAAAAACTTCCTGCTCTGGTAACTTCTGGTAACTTCGGGTCTTTGTTCTCTTGGGAAGGTTCCCATGTACATGTAACAACTTAGCAAAATTTGACTCCTTTTCTCCTATTAGCCTGTCTTTGTCAGTTTAATTTTTGGACCACGCAGGTATCCTAAGAAGGTTGGAGAAGTTTCCCTGCTTACCACATGCATGACGGTCACCCTCCCTTAGTGTTTTGTCCATTTCCAAAGGCAGTCAGGGCATAGAACCTGATAAATACCAAGAATACCAAGAGGGAAGTATACTAAATATAACGCTCGGAAAACACCCATCCTCAAGGTTTACATAAAAAAAGATTCTTACTGACTTATGTAACCTTAAACTTTATTGGCTAGACTTTGAAAAATTGCATCATGGAAACTGTGACCCTCACTAGAACAATGGTGCATATATTGCTGCTTCCGGCTACAATTTCACATCCACCCTGCAAAAAAACAAAAACAACAAAAACAAACAAACAAAAAAAAAAACAAACAAAAAAGAACCTCACTCTGTTTGAACAATTATCACTCGTCTTTGGTACACACTCAGAATTCTTCATATGAAACAGATCCAGAACATTCGGAAAACTTCATTTTCAGGGACATTATCTAAATTGCTATATAGATTAAATAATCACCCGCTTGCACGTCTCTTTTTCTGTTGTATTCTGTGGTAATTGCCACCTGAGTGAGTAAGCACAGGCGATGTAAAGTCCACAAAAGTACCCCCAAGCATCACTGGATGTTCACTCCCTGCCAGTTAGACTCATCACTCCCCATTTGGCAAACGCTCTTTCTGGCAAGGCGGATAGCTTTTAGCATCTAAGGCCGGCCGTTGTCTTGAAATGTGTTCAATCACAGCTTCTGACGACTCAACTCATTCTCCCATGTCAGGGGTGTCCCGGTCATTTGGAAAAAGAGTGTAGAGGACATTCTTTTCTGCTTAGAGGGGAATGTTTTCCATTGAAACCTGAAACACACAGAAACCTTTTCATGATTTATAAGGCATTTCGGGTTTCAAAACCATGGTGGCACTGAAGGGCTTATACTCTGGGGGGAGAAAATGTTGACCGATTTTATTTTCATCCTAATGAGTACCGGGTTCATAACCATCCAAAGGTAAACATTATAACCTTAGAACCTGATTCCTCCAGTAGCTGAAGGAAAAAAAGGCGGGACAAACATGTTGTCCACATTGTCCCTGCGTCCTGGCTGGCTGTGCCCATAGTGTGCGGGAGGGAGGGTATCCCTTTTTTCTTTTCTGGGCTGTATGGCTGTTCCAAGAATTAAATTGACATAGGACAGATTAACGAGGGGGGAAAATTTGATTATGTATGTACTTATAGAGCCCCCCAAAGGTATGAAACTTGAAAGACAGCCAGATGATTGAGACAGACATACTATCTTGAGAGAAAAAAAAAAGGGATGGGAGTTTGGGGCTTCTAGAGGAGGGGGGGTCACGGTTTAAGGGGAAGTGACAGGAAGAAAAATATAAGAAACAAAGGTTGACTTGTGATGCAGGTAAGTCTCTCAGGTGAAACATGAAGGTGATCTCTGGATGTAGCTCCCTTCCTGGTACAGGTACACTTTCTAACAGAAATTTCCTTTACGAATATGGTACCCTTACAGACTGGTAACCTCCGTTTCACATCTTCTCCTGCATTTGCGCTTTCTCAAAAGTAATCAGTTCCAAATAATCCTTACACCAAAGAGGCATATTTTGTGATGGTGATATTCTGTTCCCCTTAATAGGTCTTCTGATTTTGAGTTATCTTTGCATCCTTGAATAAATCCTATTTTTGATGACTATTTTTTTTATGCTGCTAGATTCTATTTCCTAAAAATCTATCCCATTCTATTTTGTTTTCTCTCACGGTGGCGTCTATGCTCAAAATCAGATTGCACAGTTTCCTGCCTGTACTGTTCTAGCCCGTCACTCACATGAAATGATAATTATATTATTGCAAGTTGATAAAATAAATTGAAGAGCCTTTCACCTTCTGTAAGATACTTTATTTTTTGCTAGTGTTTATTTTTGAGAAGGTGGGAGGGGTAGAGACAGAGGGAGACAGAGGATCTGAAGTGGGCTCTGTGCTGACAGCAGAAAGCCTGATGTGGGGCCCAAACTCACAAACTGCAAGATCGTGACCTGAGCCAAAGTCAGACGGTAAACTGAGCCACCCAGGCGCCCCTAAGAAACTCTAAATAAGATAAAGATTATTGACAAAGATTAGTTGGCCATACTTTTGTGCGTCCAATTCTGGAGTCTCTATTCTATTCCATTGCTCTATGTGTCTGTTTTTGTGCCAAAATCATGCTGTCTTGATGATTACAGCTTTGTAGTAGAGGCTTTGACAAAGCAGGAAAGAATATCCAATGGAACAAAGACAGTCTCTTTAACAAATGGTGCTGGGAGAACCGGACAGCAACATGCAGAAGAATGAAACGAGACCACTTGCTTACACCATTCACAAGACAAACTCAAAATGGATAAAGGACCTGAATGTGAGACAGGAAACCATCAAAACCCTAGAGGAGAAAGCAGGAAAAGACCTCTCTGACCTCAGCCACAGCAATGTCTTACTTGACACATCCCCAAAGGCAAGGGAATTAAAGCAAAAATGAACTATTGGGACCTCATGAAGATAAAAAGCTTCTGCACTGCAAAGCAAAACTAAAAGGCAACTGATGGAATGTGAGAAGATATTTGCAAACGACATATCAGATAAAGGGTTAGTATCCAAAATCTACAAAGAACTTATCAAACTCCACACCAAGAAACAAATAATCCAGTGAAGAAGTGGTTAGAAGACATGAATAGACACTTCTCTAAAGAAGACATCCAGATGGCCAACAGACACATGAAAAGATGCTCAATGTCACTCCTCATCAGGGAAATACAAATCAAAACCACACTGAGATAAGACCTTACGCCAGTCAGAGTGGCTAAAATGAACAAATCAGGAGACTATAGACGCTGGAGAGGATGTGGAGAAATGAGAACCCTTTTGTACTGTTGGTGGGAAGGCAGACTGGTGCAGCCACTCTGGAAAACAGTGTGGAGGTTCCTCAGAAAATTAAAAATAGACCTACCCTATGACCCCGCAATAGCACTTCTAGGAATTGACCCAAGGGATACAGGAGTGCTGATGCATAGGGCACTTGTACCCCAATGTTTATAGCAGCACTCTCAACAATAGCCAAATTATGGAAAGAGCCTAAATGTCCATCAACTGATGAATGGATAAAGAAATTGTGGTTTATATACACAATGGAGTACTACGTGGCAATGAGAAAGAATGAAATATGGCCTTTTGTAGCAACATGGATGGAACTGGAGACCGTTATACTAAGTGAAATAAGTCATGCAGAGAAAGATACCATATGTTTCATATGTTTTCATTCTTATGTGGATCCTGAGAAACTTAATAGAAGACCAAGGGGGAGGGAAAGAAAAAAAAAGAGAGGGAGAGAGCCAAACCATAAGAGACTCTTAAAAATTTTGAGGGGCGCCTGGGTGGCTCAGTCAGTTGAGCGTCTGACTTCGGCTCAGGTCACGATCTCGCGGTCTGTGAGTTCGAGCCCTGCGTTGGGTTCTGTGCTGACAGCTCAGAGCCTGGAGCCTGTTTCAGATTCTGTGTCTCCCTCTTTCTCTGACCCTCCCCCGTTCATGCTCTGTCTCTCTCTGTCTCAAAAATAAGTAAACGTTAAAAAAAAATTTTTGAATGAACTGAGGGTTGATGGGGGGTGGGTGATGGGCATTGAGGAGGGCACCTGTTGGGATGAGCCCTGGGTGTTGTATGGAAACCAATTTGACAATAAATTTCATATAAAAAAATAAGAATCCATAAAAATTTTCAAAAAAAAGATAAAGATTATCGAAGACTTTTTAGTTTTATTTTGTAGTATCTGGACATAACCAATTTCAGCACAGTTTGAGAGGGATGGGATATGATCTTTCATCACTTTCCTAGATTGTTGTGGTGCCCACACCCATCTACAGCCCAGTTGGCACGTAGCAAGGCTACCTGTGACTTGGTACCCTGTGTCCCAGCCATCAGAGTAATCAACGGGAAAATCACGTCCATCCATGGCCCCTGCAGCGGCTCTGAGCTGAGGCCGTCCCCGAGGGGCTCACGTGGAAGCTCCCCTGGTCACACGTGTCTGGAAACGCGTCCCCACCTGGGGCAGAATCTGTGCTGCTCATTCCAGGGGTCCTTGAACCAGGAACAGGTCTGGGGAGCAGTACGCAGGGAGCCACTGGGCAGCCTCCCCACTCCGCCATGAGAATCAGGGTGAAATGGGAAATATCAACCCCGCTGTTGCTGAGATCACAGAAGGACTCCGTTTTCATAAAGGTGGGGAGAGGAGGCAGAGGCCGCTCTTTACCGGGCTCTTTATTAGAGCAAAACACTGTGGAACAGCCTCCTGTGAGGGACCATCACAGGCACCCAAAGGGAACAAAGTAACAAGTTCCCTAGAAGCAGAAGGCCCAGGGCACAGCTGTGTCGCCCTCTCGTGTTCCCAGGAGGCATGGCAGGAGTGTGAGCCAGGAGAGGCTGCTGTCTGGGAGGGGCTGGCAGGCGGGCTGTGTGTGCAGATGGGGGAGGAGACAACTCAGGACAGGGGAGCTTGCCTTGCTGTTCTGGTCACTGGGGCGGAGTGTGGGTGCCAGTCATTCTGCTGCGGGTGCAGCTGAGGGGAAGGCAGTGGGCTCTGAGCCAGTCCTGAAGGTGAGGGAGCCTGGAGGAATGACACCCCCTGGCACAGGGTGACATCTTACCTCACCCAGCTGGACTGCGGTTGTCCATAACCTCTGAAAAACCCTCAGGCTGCACCTGTTTCCTTAAAGATCCTGGGTCCACCCCACAGCCCTTTGCATCTTTGCAGCAGAAGATGCAAACCCTTTTGAGGCCTGTCCCCCTGGGGCTGAGGACACAAGGAGGAGCACCTGAGACTACTAGTCCGGGGACAGGGCTCTGCAGCCAATCTGGAAAGCCCTGGCCCTGTCTTGCCTGGATTCTGTGCTGTCACCTCTCTGAGCCGTGGTGTCCCTCCCTGCCAGGATAGCTGACCCGCACAGCTGTCAGGGGGATTGCGTTTCACTCCACGTCCAAAGTCAGCGCCGGTGAGAGATGCGGAACTAACATCTCCACATAGGTTTTTTATTAAGCGGATAGGCTGAGGCAACATGAGGCACTTCTGGAAAACGCCGTTTCAGATGTTCTCTTTAGAACAAGTTGAGTAGCGGGGCGCCTGGGTGGCTTGGTCGGTTAAGCGTCCGACTTCGGCTCAGGGCATGATCTCACGGTCCGTGGGTTCGAGCCCCGTGTCGGGGTCTTTGCCGACAGCTCAGAGCCTGGAGCCTGTTTCAGATTCTGTGTCTCCCTCTCTCTCTGACCCTCCCCCGTTCATGCTCTGTCTCTCTCTGTCTCAAAAATAAATAAATGTTAAAAAAAAAATTGAAAAAGAACAAATTGAGTAGGTATCTAGTCAAAAGGCATCTGGGAGTAGTTAGGGCAAGGCTTTAGGCCCAGCCTCCAGATTACCCCCATGTGGACACCAAGGACCTTTCTACCTCCTCAGTAGCAGGGCCCCAGCTGGCCCCTTCAGAGGCACTTAAGGACTTCTACACAGTTCTTCTCGATGTTACTGGTTAGGAACTCCCTGGATATTTGAAACCACCAACATCAGGCCCACCCCGCGGAATTCTGATCTAACGGGTCTGGGTGCACGTTGGCAGTAGAAGCTTGAGCGCCCGGGAATAATCCTCATGTTCAGCCTGGAGTGAGCACCCTGCCCGAAACCAGTCTGGGTTGCCGGAAAACACAGCAGCTCATGTCACTTCCACTCTGCCCCAGCGGTGGCGCAGACACGGGGTGCCTGACTGCCCGACAGACTGGCTGGCGGGCTCTGGCCTCTCCTACAGCCTCTGTCCAGAGCCTGGGGACTGGCTCGATGTCCCCGTCACCAACAGCCATACCTTCTGCCTCTCTGTCCCTCGACCTGTCTCTTGTTCCCACACTCCTCTGTCCACATTAGCCGTTCACTGGTATCTGTTAAGCTGTCACCTACCCACCTATATAGCTGCCATAAAATTTGGCTATATGCTCCTCGCTGGAGATGCAGGGGTTCTGTGCTCTCTCTGCCCCAGCTCTACACGGCCAGAGCCCCAGCTCCAGAGGAGAGACTTGCTCCCCACTAGCCACATCCACACAACTTCGCTGAAATATACAGAGCTCAACCTTGTGCTGAGGAAAGGGCCATTTCCTCTTCCCTGGATGGCTGCTAAGAGCCCATGGCCAGGAGTAAGTCTGGACATGGTCATCCAGGAAGGATGGCTCGTTCCTGAGTGGGAGGGGATATTCTCAGTGAGAGAGAAGAATCCAAGAGGAGTCTGGTGTAGCATGTTTCCGCTTTACAAAGGACCATTTCTAACCCCTCTCCGTATCTCCAGGGCCAAGCATAGAGCTTGGCTTGGGGCTGGTGTCCCATGGAATGAACGAATGATCTGTGCTGCTTCCCAGGCTCTGATCCTTTCAGCAGTTCTTAGACGTCCCGCCTGTTGCTTTGCTCCTCTGATGGGATGCTCTGATGCCCCCTGGCAGAGCTCACGGAGAGGAGAGGTGGGGGGGGGGGGGGAGGGTCACCTGCATCCCATGGGAACTGAAGATTTCTCCCTGCGGCTGCCCCCACCTCTCCGTCAGCCCGAATCCACTGGTGGCTGTGGCCACAACTCTTGAAATTCTCCTACCCTCGTCCTGAATGCCTACAGCCGCTGCCCTTGTGGTTCTCACCCTGCTCAAGTCACATGCTTGGAGGTAGGCTTCCCCTAGCAGTCCCCTCTCAGGGCCAGGGTCCTCGGCCTGGCTCAGAAAGACAAACATTGGCCTTGCCAAGGCAATATGCGAAGGCTCCCATTCTTACTAAGCGTGATCGAGGTGCCCAGGGTATGTTTGCTCTCCCAGTTTCCGTCAAATTTACTGCCTCCTTGGAAAGCCTCCCATCCTTTTGTTTCTTCTGACATCCTAGGGCCACCTGTCAATCAATTTTTTCCTTGGAGATCACAATGCAAACAGGTCCCAGAAATCTAGGGGCCCTGAGGAGTTTGCTCTCTTCCCTAATCTCCGTCCCCTCCCGCACCTTCTGCCCCACTCACTGTACTGGATGTCCGGTCAAAAGCTAGAAGATGCAGATCCCCGGAAAATTGAAGCAACAATGTTTTACTTTTAAGTCTCAGGCACTAAATGTGATGCTGCATTAGCATTCTGATCTTTCTCGAGCCTTTACCCTGAATTTATGCCTTTGGGCAGAACCAAAACATGTCAAGGACAAAGGAAGATACCTTATCTATTCCTTAGAATTGTGGAAGCCACAAGGCAGAGCCTGTGGCCTTTGTCATTCCTTTTGACAGCCCACCCTGTTTCCTGAATTCGAAAGGATCCAGTGCTTAGATGAGCCACTAGAAACACTGAACAAACCAACACTTGCTTTGAAAAAAGATCTTTATTCAGCTTTTCTATCATAAGTAAAGGCTAAGAAGTATACCACATCCAAAGAACCTAGCTTATGATAAGTAAAAGAGAGAGAGAGATTCTATCTAGAAAGAGCTCTCCTGCTTTTTTTGTTCTCTGTTGGCTCAGAGCTGCCTGCAGGATTTGAAGATAATTGGCATCTGCTCGCCTGACATTTTGTCCCAGCATCAAGCCTGTGTTTCCAGGAAAACTGGCCACTACCTGTCTGCACTCGCCCTTCACCTTGTGCCTGTGACAAGGTAAATAGAGTTGGGGGGCTGCTGGGTGCCAAACTCTGGGGTCCCTTTTCTTCCTTTCTCACATGAGTTCCAGAGCTGGTGGGGCCAATGTTTGAGCACCACATTAGTCCTCCTGGTTTCACATCCTAGGGCTCCAAGGCCAACCACTGGCCATGAGGGTGCCATGAGGCCCTAGGGTGAAGACTGCCACAGCCAGGAAGACTCCAGCAGAGATGGCAGTGCCCACGGCGTCCCTGTTGGCCCCCCGTCACCAGTCACCCTGTCTTGTGTCCTCTCCATAGCTCCCATCCCACTGGAAGTACCATGCACTCAACTTACCTCTGAATAGCATCCATCCCCTTCCCATGGAATGTAAGCTCCACGGGGGCAGGGGGCAGGGGGCAGGGGGCAGGACTTTGATCGCTGTTTGTCTCCTGGCACATAAGAGTCCTTCAATGAATGGTCACGGAACGAGTGCTTATGTGAGGTAAGAGCCTAGAATCAGCTGGACACGGGCGCACCAGGACACATGACACGAGGAGACAGAGCCGCCAAAGATGCCGCGTGGGGTGGAACCCAAGAACCCAGAGGAGGGTTTGTGATGACTACCACTACCCCACACCTGTCCCTGTCACAGGTGCTACCACAGCTGTTGACCTGTCTCAGCCTGGACCAGGAAACCTGGGAATCAGTCTGCTGATATGTCGTCATCCACACCGCCAACAAAACAGCAGAGCAGGAAATGCGATCCCTGTTCTAGAAGAGGAGGAAAGTGGGATGGCTGACCCCCGAGGAGACATCAGCTTTGTGAGCAGCGGGAATAAACCGATCCTGCCTGCATCCCCACGGCCTAGACCCCGATTCCGCCGTGCCCGGGGACACGGGCCCCTGTTGTTATTACTGTCATGCGTCATAACGTTATCATTAATGTTGTGTTGTTGATATTGGTGACCATGACCATAGTAACAAAAGCCACCATTCATCACCCCCAAGAACTTAAACCAGGTAGAGGCCAAGGCAGTTTAACATTATTTTATTGTAGCTCCTCAACAGTCCTAATAGGGAAGTATTAGCATTTTTGTGTTACAGCTGAGGAGTATGAGGTTCTGGGAGTTCAGATCCCAGAGGACAAAGGTATCAGTGTCACGGGGGAGAACTCTCTTGCCCAAGCACTACACATGGTCCCCCGTAGACCGGGAGCCCATGGAAGAAGGCGGGAAGCAGATCTAGCGAACTCCGCATCACCCGGTGTGGCACGGCAGGCCTGGCACACGGTGGGTGCCTGATTTGAGGTGGACCATGACACCGACAGAATCATCCCGGGTCCCCGCGGGCCACAGGCCTAGGGGCGGGAGGGCGGCCACCTGGCCAGGCTCCTCTCCACAGCCTGCGGGGCCTGCAGCTGAATGGGTCCCAGGACGACGTCCACCTTCTCCTGGTAGGAGCCCACGTCCCTCTTGGACCTCACGATGCAGCCTCTGCGGCAGCGGGAGAAGTAGTCGTCTGCCCGGCACACCACCATTTTACACCGCAGGTACACGGAGGGGAAGCGCTTCAGGAAGTAGAAGGAACTGAATTTGAAGCGGGCAATGCGAGGCGAGGGCGGAGAGTAAGATTGGTAGGTTCTGTCCTTGGCGCACCTGGAAGAGGAGAGAAGCAGCCTGTCAGCCCCGGGTGCGCTGCCTTTCTCAGGACACGCCTGGGCCGGGCGTGGAGCCCCACGGCCTCCTCTAGGCCTGCGTTCCCGGCTGCACCTTCCTTCCCTCAGTACGTGTGGTTCACACATGGCCTGGTAGCCTCCAGGGAAATCCTGGCTCTGGTACCTCAGCAGCATCTTAAAGCGGGAAATCAGCCCAGGGTTGCCGCACGGACAAGCAGGCCCCGGATTGCACAACGGGTGCCCAGTGACCATGTGCTCGGCGGCCCTGGCAATCCAGGTGATTCGGGGAGGTCGCGGGGCCCAGAGAGAGGGCAGGCAGGCAAGAAGATGGCATTTCCTTTCCTTTCCTGGTCTCAGGGCCAGGCAAGACGACACTCGGCTACTCTCCAGTGTCTCTGGTGCCGCCCTCTCTCCGGGGCTGTGTCTGCTGACCTGGCCCGGGTGGCTGTACTTTCCACACGAGCCTGACTACCCTCGGCGTCCCCTACTCCAATATCAACCACCTCCTTCTTCCCTCAGTCGCCTCATCTCCACTGTGTTAGAAGGAACATGACCAGAATCCCCTGAAAGAAACCGTACTAAGATATGGATGAGGAGTATCTCCCAGCTCCACCCCGAGCTGAGGAAGGAGCTGGCCTAGCCCGTGAGTGTCTCCTACGGTAGGATTTGGCATGACGTAGCGAAGAGGAGAGCAAAGAAACTGGCCCGTGGGGTTTTAGGCGGAGATTTTTTGTGGTGGACGGGAGCTGTCACCAGGGCGGCCCTGACTCTGCCTGCGAAACGTGACCCGGGGTCTACTCACTGTCTTCCTTCTGCCTTCCAGAGGCTCCTTCCTCCACGTTCAACACACATCCTCTCAAATACCACGTTCTTTTTTCCCACGGGGGTCACTTTAGCCGCAAAGGTGAGAAGGAAAGTACCAGGGCCTCGTCAGAAGTAGGACAGTTGTAAATGAGGTCAGGGTAGCTCAGGGGCTGCCGGGAAATGATCGCATTCCCCAAAAAACCACACTAGTCATGGCGGTCTGTGTAGGCCAGAGCTCCAGAACCCAGACTGCACTTCAGAATCACTGGGGGAAATTTTAAAAATATGGATCCCCAAACCCCACCACAGACCAAAATAAAGAGAATGTGCAGGTGGCGCCTGGGCATGGGTGTGTTTAAAGCTCCAGATTACTCTGAAGGGCTCCCAGGTGGGCGACCTGGTTGATGGCGAGATGTACCGATGCATCCCTGTACTCCAGGGACAGCTGGGCCCACATTTACCCCCACATGCACATCCCCCTTTCCTGAGGACACTGCATTATCTTATATACATATATGCCAGAATTCGGCCAAAAAGAATCTTTTAGCAGAGAAGAGCCAAATCACTCATTTGTGTTAATCTCAATCGTTTGACATAAATTCCAATGTCACCGTGTTACTGTTTGTAGAAAGAGAATTTGGGTAAGCTTCTCTCCCATCTTTGCTGCCAAGAGGGTGCGAGGGGGGGGGGGGGCTGCCGTGAACGGAGCCAACTGCATAGATGGAACGAGACAGGCCTTAACACCTATTTACCAAATTGACACATACTCAAACTGTGCCTGGAAAGAGATGCTGTTTTTAGTATCTCAGGGAGGTGTAAGATTTAACCTTCCAACCCTGATTCATAACAGAGCCCCTTAGCCTATCAGCACAACCTCTAAATTGTGCTTCTATGTGATTGTTACTGAGGTGCCAAGGGGCGCCTGGGTGGCTCAGTCGGTTGAGCGTCCAACTTTGGTTTAGGTCATGATCTCGTGGTTTGTGGGTTCAAGCCCCGTGTTGGGCTCTGTGCTGGCAGCTCGGAGCTTGGAACCTGCTTCAGGTTCTGTGACTCCCTGTCTCTCCTACCCTCCCCTACTCATGCTGTCTCTCTCTCTCTCTCTCTCTCTCTCTCTCTCTCTCTCTCTTTCTCTCTCTCTCTCAGAAATAAATAATCCAGGGAAGCAGGACAGTAGTAGAGAAGCGCAACCTGGGTACCAGTAACCGCAGTCTGGCCACCACTGGCCACCAACTGGCTTGGTTGGAACGACAATTCTCAGCTTCTAGGTTAAGGGACCCTTGCTGACCCCTGCTACTCACCCACAACCTTCCTTGTGGCCCACCTTCTGTGCCTGCTCTTTGCCCAGGGCCGCATCTACTCCCTCCCATCTCATCCTCCCAACAGCCTGTGATGTGGGCATCACTATGAGCATCTGATGGGTGGGGAGACTGGCTCAGGATAGATGCCCTTGCCCGCCCACAGCAATGCAGCTGGTCCATGGCAGAGCTGGCATCTCAACCTCTATCTGCTGCAGAACCAAGGCTTTCCCCACCACACATATGTCTTCTTATGGAGTTTGGTCACCTGGGTCAGATCCCAGTTACAGCTAACCTGCTTGGTGACTGCTGGTGACTCATTCACGTCTCCACCATCTCCACACATCTGTCTCCCTATATGTGAACCAGGAATGACAACCTGAACGGTTACATTGGAAACACTAGAACCCAAATCTGCATTCCTTGAGACTTTGGGCTACTTGGGTTTGAATTGTCAGGTGAAGGCTAACATTCACTCCACGAAGACACTCCTTACCCACTCCGGATAAGATCGTAAGTCAAAGATGTAAAGTCATTGGAATATGGGGACGCCACACAGGTATCCACAAACAAGGCCAAGGAGGCATCAGAATGGAGGATCTCCGCTTGAAGGTACAAGTTCTGGTTCAGGTCCACATAGTACGGGCTGCTGGTCACACGATACAAAAATGAAGATGATGTATAAAAGGAAAGGTTCACGTTGAAACTGCTATACTGCACTTCCTTGATGTCGACGGTGTCATTAGCAATGTACATGGTGTCAATCCAGGTGTTCTGGAGCATCCTGCAGCTGATATGAATGCGGAAGTCCTTATGCCTCTTGATGATGGCATTTGAAGCAGCTGCTTCGAGGAAGTTGGAATAGATGATGGTATCATTATTGGCCTGGGAGAGGAAGGCGGGAGAGCAAAGTCAGGCAACTGTCACCTGCTGAGGGAAGCTCATTGCTGATTTGGGTGACAACGAGGGGAAAGTGACTCAGCCAGACTTCAAAACCCTCCCAGGACCACACAGAGAAGGCACGCGGCCGCTACCATGGCTCCCACGACTTGGGCTGGGCATGCTGCTACACCAGCAGGACTCCTTCCTTTCACACAACTCCCTTCCTCTACCATGTGATGGGGACCACAGTGTGGGCCAGGTGTTAGGGTTTCCTGGGAGCCGCTCCTCTTGGGAAGACGGGCGTGTCTGGATGACCCCTTGCCGTGCTGCACAACTAAGCTGCCCGGACTCCGTGGCTCAGGGCCTTCTGTGCTGGCTTTGCCTCCTTCTCACCATGGCTGGGATAAACCAAGGGAGGTGGCTATATATTTGACGTATTTGGGGGAGAGGCTGGTGGGATCAGTTGTCACTGTGCTGTTCGGATGGCTCAGTGGCTATTGCAGCTTGGTGTCTGAGGCTGCCGGGACGGGAAGCGACCTCAGGGGTGGGGGCTCCCCCAGAGGCTCAGGTGGGCAATTGAATGGGCTGCAACAATGCTGGCGTCCTTCCCGTCACACTCTGCTTTTCCACTCCCCCTACCACGGGACCGCTTCCTACTGTGCCTTTTACAGCAAATTCATAGGAATGTTGATCTCTCATGCTGTTCGATGTGCCTAAGAGTGACCTTCTGGGGATGAGAGCCTTGCGCTCCATGGTCTGTGAGCATCTCAAGGAAAAAATGATGTCATCAGGACTTGGCATGGTGTCAACAGTTCTATCAGCATCAATCAAAACCGTGGAATGAATGAAAGCCACAGGGGACAGGGCTCAGCAAAAGTACTGTCATGAATGAAAAATGGGGCCCAGATGGCCAAGAAGACACAGATAAATGCGGCCCTCTGGCAGCTTCATGGTCATGATCACCTGGCCCCAAGCGAGGTGAGCCCAAGCCAGTGATTGCCAGGCAGAGGCAGGGGTAACACTCCCCCTCCCAGTGTTACGATGGCCAGAAGCAAACTTCTTTTTGCTAGCCAAGTATGAATTCTCACAAGCAACTGGTGCTTTTGCAAGAACAAGAACGAAAATAACACCACGGTGGTGTCCTAAAATGTGAAGCTAAATTACTCTTTAAAAAAAAAAAAAAAGCGGTTTGCCATGTCGTCACATTTCGTTGTGTGCCCTATCCAGAACAAAACCCAGTTCCTGGCTATTTGGGAGTCTAGACAAGTTCTCTGCTGCAGCCAGCACCTGTATGTACACCCAAATACCACTGTTCTTCAGAACAGAGTGTGTTGGGGGCCAGCTGGTGGCTCAGTTGGTTAAGTGCCCGACTCCTGACTTTGGCTCAGGTCATGATCTCAGGCTTTGTGAGTTCGAGCCCCACATCAGGTTCTGTGCTGACACTGGGGAGCCTGCTTGGGATTCTGTCTCTCCCTCTCTCTCTGCCCCTCCACCACTTGTGCTCACTCGCTCTCTCTCTCCCCAAAATTAAAAACAGTTGTTCGAAAGGCTTTCACTTCCTGCCTGCAGTTGCAGAACTCAACTGAATTTGTCCCTTCCAGAAAAACACGTGGAAGGAGAACATTTTAACAAGTAATTTCAAGTGTTTTTGCCAGCCCTATGACCCTTCCTTCCCCTCCTTTTCCTTTTCTCCACTGGGCGGCTGGGGAGGTCTCTGCAGCCCCAGACAGCAGGGGAGTACCAGAACCTTCTGGACTCAGGTCTGGGGAAGGCATCCTTCTGGTGGGGTTGGGAGACCTTATCTCTTCTATGCCCACCATCCATGCATCGAAAATACACTATATTTTCTAAAACGAATTAAAGAAAAAAGAATTGCTTTATGTTTGAGTGAAAGTGGTTGTCAAAGGCAACCATATAGATGTCACTTGGTTACTCCTTCAGAGACCAGCTGAGGTGCCTTCAATGTCACTCCAGATACTGAAACCAAAGTTTTCTTAGAATTCACATTTGTCCCTGACTTCTGTGGTCAAGCTAAATTCTGAATCCACTCCAAGCAATGAATGTGGCGTGAAGGTTTATTTGTTGATCATAAAAAGCAGTTCTGATTTTATATTACAATTCATTATCAGATGTCTGCTCAGTCTGGAAGGAACTCACTATGTAACGGGGAGTCTTGGCACATAAGTCAACTGCTATTCTCATGAAGTCTCAGACTCAGGATTCCACTTGGCGTCCCTCCCCTGTGGTGGGGGGACCTCACCTATTCAGACACACCAGCCAACACCTGTCAGATGCTGCGTGCCGTCCAGCCTTTGAATCCTGGCTCTGCAGTTCATGACCAGGTGGCCTCAGGCAAGTGGCTTAACCTCCGCAAGCCTGCGCTTCCTCACGATTACATGGGAATAAAAGTTGCCCCGAGAACTTCGGAAGTCATGTAGAACTTAGTTCAGTTGCTGGCATACAGATTAGTGGTTAATAATATGATTATAAAGGGTTGGGCACCACTGGGAGCTGCAAAGACGAGTAAGATGTTGGCTCTGCCCTGAGACCCTCAGCCCGGTAGGGGACGCAGCCATTTAAATAAATGGAGGAAGGACAATGTAGCATGTGTTGCCCAGCATCAGCCAAGTTAGAAGAACCAGCACTGGCACGTTGCTTTGCTGGCTCCTAATGGAGACGAAGGAACATCGATGAGGTGACCCAGATGTCAGAGTCTCCAGGCTGCACGTTTGGAACCAGGAGGGATAATCACCTTTGGTGCACTGACTCCCACTGACTAAACTCATGGCAAACCAGAATCCAACAGAATTAAATTATAGGGCAAAATATAAAAAAACCAGATTGACTAAAATGTTTGCATGGTGTGAGTGATACGCTCCCTTCTCTGCGTGTAGGTCTCCCTGACCCACTCAGTTCATCTCAGAAGGAGAGCTGGTGTCTGTAGGGACTGAGGAAAAGGAGCCAGTGTCTGTAGGGACTGAGGAAATGGCCACAGTGGCAATTTAGACCCTCAGGCCTAGGCGTCCACTCATGGCCGACAGGCCAATCTGTTTGGCTAAATGACCATCCCCTTCGTCTCCATTGTTTCTTATGTGTCAAAGGATCAGGAATGACCTTGCCAGGTAATGAACAGCATCTTCTCGGCACCTGACCCAGTGCTGGGTCACGGCAAATGCTCAGTACGTCTTTGGTGAGTTGACACCCTCTGAACGTGTGTGTGTGCTGCACACATTATATATGTTCGAGCATTTCATGTTGTGTGTTTACTGCAGTCCTAAGCCACGTAAAAACATTTGCACCGCGCCTGTTCCCTGAAGACGAAATCTTGAAATGATTACTTAGGTGTCAGCCAAACGTTCAGAACTTAGAATAGATAATTTAAAGTGAGTTTACATAAAATTAAATGCCACCATTGTAAGGATGCCACTCAGCGAGGTTTGACAATCAGCACTACCACAAGAGACGGAACACTTCCACGAACCAAAACAGCTCCTTCCTGCCCTTTTGCAGGCAATCCCCTCCGACCAGGTTGGCTTGCCATCACTCACTTGTTCTCCGTGTCTGAATTTTACACACAGGGAATCGAAGAGTAAGTACTCCTGTGTGGCTGGCTTCTTTCACTCCGGGGAAGGCTTTTGGGATTCCCAGAGTCTGGCATTTGCCCTACTGTTTCTTGGCCAAGTGGTGTTGGGCAACCTGCTTGACCCTTCGAAGCCCAACCTCCCTATTTTTAAAGTGGGTTGATGATGAGAGAACACTTGATGGGGATTTGGGGAGCGTGACACCGGCTAATCCCAGTGTCTGGTCCCCGGTAGGATGAGCAACCGTCCAGTTTGCTCAGGATCGAGGAGTTTTGTGGGATATGGGACTCTTCCATGCTGAAATCTGCAAAGTCCCAGGCAAGCCAAGACAGTCGGTCACCCTAGATGGTGACAGCTCAGCAAATGGTAGCTGCAGAGGCTGACTTTCTGTGAAGCTAATGAAACTTAAGCCTCAGGGCTTCCCACATGCATGGTTTTGTCCAAGGCCTAGCGGTGTGCTGGCACAGCCATATATTTTTATGAGATTTATAAAAGGTCGCATTGTTCTCTTTAATGAGGCACACCTCCCCCCCCCCCCCCCCCCCCCCCCGCCGCCTCACCAACCCTAATCCCAAACTCTATAAGCTTCAGGCCCTATAAAACCTGTAGCTGCCCCTGGGAGACGCTACGGTCATTGCCGATGTGAGTGGCAGCCTGCCCTGCACCCTCTATGCCCGACAGGGTGGGGAAAACTGGGTGCGGAAGGCAGCCTCCTTCCTCATCCTTACATTTGGAAGTGGCTGTAGCTACATCATAGCACCAAGGGACATAATGACATCTTCACCCTGATTACACTGACTGTAGCATCATGACTTCAAGAAACACAGCATATATCACTTTAAGAAAGATCACTCAGTAGGAGAGAGAGTAGAAAGCCTTAGGCTTACCTGCTTGATGGTGCCACAGCCTGAGTATGGAATTGTGAATGTCACCTGGCTGGCCGTTATCTGGGGCTGACACCGGTAGCTTTCATTCCAGCTGGGAATGAAAAGGTCCCGGGCAGAGTAGCCCAAGGATTGGAGGTAGCTCCTGCTCACGCTGGCTTGCATGTGATTTGGCAGACAAAGCAGCTCTGGTGGCCAAGGGAAAACAACACCGGCAGTCAGCACCCCAGCGAGCCCGCCAGGCACCCCTCCCGTAGAAAGGTGCAGAGACCAAGATGGCGGATGAAGACAGTCCACATCGGAACAGGCTTCATCCCAACCCCCCAGCTGCCCCCTGGCTCGGGTCAGTGTCATTCTCACAAGACCCCTTTGAGGGCACAGGAACTTAGGATGCCCCTGATGGAGAAATGGAGGCAGGACACGAAATGGGTAAAATGTTTTGCCAACCTGCCATTTATCCATAAAGTAATGCTCCGGTTGAAGGGTTGGGAAATTGTAAAATAAAGTCCTTTAGCTATGGAACAAGTCAATGCTTAAAATCCTGACTGCAAAAGAGAGCTTGAATATCACCTTGCCCGGTCCCTAAGCCAATCTGTAAATCAGTCCATTTAACAGCTCAAATCGTGGCCATTAGCTGGAAGCAGCTGAGTGAATGGTTCAGTCCATCTTGAGATCACAGCCAAACGTGCTGTCTCAGGACACAGTCTCAGTGGCCCCAAGGTCACCTGTGTCCCCTGGCGCGGACATCTCACCATGTGCTGAAAGTATGACCTCACATTTAGTCTCTGATGACCACAGTAAGGCCACCACACTGCCCATCGGCCAGTTCTGGCCCTTGACCTCATTTCTGGGCAGCCAGAGTCCAGGACCACTGCTCTTGGTCCCTCCCAGCACCAGATAAGCCTCGGTGACCTGACAAGGTTGCCCTAGTTTCTTACTTCACAACCACAGAAGGGTTGGGCAGCAGAAGCCTCTGAGAGGTGCCCTTGACAATGAGCCCTCACGAGGGGACTTACGGGTGCTGTCATTGGAAGGACGGGAATAGTAGTCGACCTGGAAGCCCCTCTTTGTGATGCTGCCATCGCTGACGAAGCGAATGGACATGAAGTTCGATGATGAAGTGAAGGAGCCCCTGGCTCCATCACAAACGCGGGCAATCAGAGGGGAGCTGTGGGAGGGGCCGTCAAACACTTCGATATAGTCGTAGTTACAGCCTCCTTCAAGCCTGCAGGGACAGAACACAGAGTTTTGGCTTCGATTTCAGCCAGGATTTAATGTAGGGGGTCAGACTTCAGTGACGGGGGCCACACCTTTGTGCCAGAAATGGCGACTTTCTGAAAATAATAGCTGAAGATAATATAGTGACATTCACCTTCCGGTGACCTCCATGGATCTTAGTCCTGCCTTTTGGGGTCACACATATGAATCTACAGCCCCTCTCCTGACACCCCTCTGCACCATGAAAGGAAGGGATCACAGCCTGCCTTAGACTGTTTCTTCAATCAAACAGACCTTGGTTTCCCATAGAATAATATAAATATTCATGAATTCATAGTGATAGAAATAGGTAACTGAACTAAGAAATATTGGGCAAGTCAAATAACCTCTCTGAAGGTTAGGTGGTCAACCTTCCTCCAGAGGATTGAATGGGCTTTAAGTACAGTCTCCGAAATCCAAATTGAATTATAATGATGAGGAAATTAAAATAATATTTTATCTTTTACAAGACTCCAAATGAATTTCCAAGGCAGAGATTCGCAAGGGCACCGCAACCAAAAAGCAAGAGAGAAAACCATTCTGTTCAAGAATGGCTATTACAGAAAAAATAATGGTACCCTCCTTCCTGGACTCTAAAATACCTCTGCATGGTCACTCCCTTCCTTGGACCAATATTATATTAATGTGGCTTTGATGTTGTCTCTTCTGCTTAAAACAGTGATTCCCACTCTTCATTGAATGAGGAACAGATAAACTAACCTCTGCAGTAGTGACTTCTCCACCTCTGCTTGACCCCAAGAACTCATCCCAAAAAAGGAAGGAGTGGAGAGAAAATTGTTTAAAAAAAAACAAAACAAAACAAGCAAACAAACAAACAAAAAAACACAACCGGGGTGGTTAAAAGGATTCTCTGTGTTACTATTACTCCAACAATCATCCCTCCTATTGGATAATATTTTCCAAGTATTTTCACATGTTTCTCTCGTGTGACCTTCCCAGTAGCCAGAGAGGAGAGGGAAGCAGGTATTTTATTCTCTTGCTTTGACTCAGGTTCAGGAAAATTAAGTGACTTCCTGTGGTCACGTAGCAAATTAGTGACAGACTTGGGACTTTAAACCAAGGCTCTTGTCCTGGCTGCACCTCCACGGGCTGCCTCTGCGCTTGATAAGCAAACTGAACCCATAAGAGAACATGTCAACTGGGCAAACATCATTCTTGAAGGGCTAGGTGCCATTTGCTCTGTTCTGAAATATCCGTGAGGCAGCCCCACACACTTACTGGACATCTCTGAAGACAACAGTCACACGGTAGTTGTTTCGGACCTCGATGTCCCACAGGCATTTGGCATTGTTTGCATAGTTCCCAGGATAGAACGGGCTGGAAAAGTGCCCTGATGGTTGGGACAGGAAGCCTCCACAGGAGTAATTTGCTGTCGGGATGAAACAAAAATGTTGAGGACCCCCAGAGCCCAAGGCACAGTCACCTGGGGGAAATTTTTAAACGACTCCCTAGACAGAAACCCAGCAGGAGGTGTCCTAGACCCAGACTGTCCAGAGAGGCTCCCCTAACCCCCGCCGCCCCACCTGGTGGCACCGTCACTGGGGAAGAAGAAGGGGATTTCTCAGAGAGCCCAGAACTTACTGTTCGGGTAGGTGACGTTGTAAACAGGAGCTGTTGATAAAGAGAAAAGATAATAATCAGTTTCCCGGCATCGTGGACACAGTTGTTGTCCTCGCTTGTGCTGTGAGGAAATGTGCCGACCCTGGGTTCAAAGCCAAATGCTGGATACTTGCCCTCAGGGAGCTCACAGCCCAGAGGGATGGATGGGAAGGAGCAAATCCCAGCATAGCAGGATGGGGCTGTGATCAGGGTAAGCCCAGGACATGGTGGGAGCCCAGAGCATTGGCTCCTGGCCCAGACTAAGCAGAGGAAAGAAGGCAGGTAATTTGCTGGGGGTGAGGGGGGGTCGGGGTTGGGGGGATGGAATCAGGCAAAAAAGTACAGGGGCATTCCAGGCAGAGGGAACAGAATGTGCAAAGGGACCCAGGTCTGAGAGTACGTTGCACATTTAGGGAACATCAGTGTGGATGGAGCAAGGAGGGGGTGGGGAGGAAATGAAACAGACAAAGGAAGTGGATCATGGAGAGCTCTAGAGACTCTCCCAAGCAGTGGGGATCTGTGGCCAGATGACCCTGGGGAGTCACATGAAGGGTGCAAGGGTGTGGAGGCTGGGACCAACACCTGCATTTCATAAGGATGCCCAGCTGCTGTGTGAAGAATGAAGGCAGGGAGGCTGAGGGGTCGCTGCTGCAGGAAGCAGGTGGTGAGGAGGGGAGGGGTGGGGACAGAGGGGAAAGATCTCGGGAGCCAGGGGTGTGTTGGAAATGCTTAGGGCAATTTTGGCCACAGCTCCGGAGCAATCAGGAGCTTCTACTGGCCCTGCATGGAGTTCAGTGATGAAACAGGACCCACTGGCCTGCACTGAGCAGGGTCTGGTGTCCTAGGGATAGGCAGGACCTACACGGGTGGCTGGCCTCTCCTAGGGACTGACCAGAGAGCTGAATCTCAGGCTGGCCAGGCTACTGATGAACAAAGGGATCCGAGAGAGAGGCCCAGCCCTCCTCAGGTAGGGACATTAGTTGCAGGGTTGCCCCTAGTGCTGGGGAAGGCCTTGGGGACAACTCTTGCGAAACCGAATGGGACATCTTGCACCAGCAGTGGAGAGGACCGGCCAGGCAGCGGGCAGGAATCACTGGTACTTACCCTGTGTTGTTGGGTAGCTTCCTGTAAAGGGATAGAAAAAAAGCATCAGTCACTGAAGTGTGTCTGGAGGAGGGGCCAGAATGTGGGAGGGCACACCCAAGTGACACAGTCTGACCTCTTCAGTGAGCGCATTGTGCTGTGGAGGCCTGTGTTAGCAGGGGGAGGCCTGCACACATCTCCCCAGCTGCTCCCCCAGCCCCATCATTACCTGGGGGTCGTCAGTGCCACAGCCAAAGTCACACCATCACTCATTCCTCATTTCCTACTTGTCTGGAACCGTTCTAAGGGTTCACGTGCATGAGCCACTTAGTTCTCTAATCGCCCTTGGAAGCAGGCTTATTGTGACCATCTCCTCTCCATACACGACGAGACTGAGGCCTACAGACATGACCTCATTGCTAAAGGTCACAGGGCAGATAGAAGGGTGAGAACACACTGCACGCCAGCTGTGTGTTCAGCGTGATGGCTCTGGGGCCCAGAAACCCACCGGAGACACAGTGGCCCCTGCATGGTCTCCTGGAGTGGGAAGGCCAAGGGCATAAGTTGACAAGCTCTGGTCTGCCTCCACTTCCAGAACTGGGCCACAAATACCATCAGCCACCAGCCCTTAGCTGTCACTCTGTAGCAGGTCAGAGGTGAAAGGGGCCTTCCATGAATGATGTCATGCGGTACCTGAGCAAATGACTCCGGCATCTTCCCGGTGGGCACAGTCATGGGAGAACCAGCCTCGGTTCCGGCACTGCCAGAGAGTAGATTCTGTCCCGGAGCACACCACATCGTCCAGGGTGATGGGACCAGAGCCGGGCCCAAAATGGGCATTTCCCAGGGCTGACACTGCATATCCACACCGCAGCTGTCTGCAGACCACTTGGGCATCCTGAATGTCCCAGGAGTCATCACAAATCGTCCCCCATACGCCATTGTGGTAAATTTCCACACGCCCGGCACAGGCACCATAGGAGGAATTTGAACTGACTAATCTCAGGCTGGCATCTGAAAGATACACGGCATAAGAAATGATGGCCACTCCCACAACAGACCACACAGGCCAAATAACCCATGGGCCTTTCTCACTCCTAAAGTCACCAGGCGGCTGATCAGGGTACAGACGTCTCCAAGATCAAGCTGGAAGGGGCTCAGACCCCCTCACCCTCCAGATGGGAACATGTTGGTTCACAGTAAGGTCAGTCACCAGGTCTCCAGGGAACTTCGTGGCAAACCCAAGACCAGGCTGTGTCCCCCATTCCCTACATCTCTTAGCCTTCGTTTACCAGTCAACTGTGAGACAAGGAGGAGGGATGTTTGATTTCATGTGGGAACCACGATACCCAGAAGCAGGGTCCACATAAACACACTGAGCCTCCAAGGTCAGGTCGATCGGGTTTAGTGCGAACGCACCTTGAGGAAAGGAGTTATACCAAGCAGAAAAGCCGGTGCTTTGGATACTGATGTCACTTCGAAATCGAACGGTCATTCGGTTGTAAGAAGAGGTGAATATTTGCCTGGTGCCATTACAAATTTTCCCCAGCAAGTTACTGCTGTTCAGCGGTCCATCAGAGATTTCGACATAATCGAAATTGCAATTGCTGTTCACCTCCAGCCTGTATGAAAAAGTGGATTCATGTCAACATTGAAATCTCTATCGCTCCTGTTTTTACAGATAGTTTGGACTTTCATGGGCAACGTTACTGAATCTAAAATATTCTTTGAGCTGTTCCTCAATCAGATTAAAGGAATTCCCAATGTTGCCGGATGCTTCATGGTAGGATCAGAGCAATGTGACATGTGGTCCATGGCATCCGAGAGTGTAAAGCATCTCAGCCCCGCACACAGCCCAAACCGTGGAGGACCATCCTTCGCCAGATGACCTGGCTGTTACTCACTGCAGACTGTTGAATCCCAGATTTATGCGATAGCCGGGGTTCACTTCTATTTCCCAGACACACTCAGCATTGTTGGGGTAGTATCCAGGGTAAGATGGGCTGAAAAATGTCCCGCTGGCATTGAATAAGAAGCCACCACAATTTGAAGAGGGTCCTATAGAGGAGAGAGAGGGACACACCAACATGGCAGGTTTCAGGTGTGTTACAACAAGTAATTGTCTTTTGGGTACGAGTCCTCTGACCTTAGAACATGACTCAGTTTTTCCTCTCTTGGGCCTGGTCCTGGGCTGCCTCACATTAGGGACCTTGATCTGAGGATCTACCTCCCCCAAAGGGCCTAGAAAAGTGACTCTCTGTCCAGAGGTGACCCAAGCTTCAGAGAGAGCATGAGTCACCTTGAAGCAAAAATGCCAAGAAAGCAACAAAGTGATGATTGTCATTGTTCAGGGGATTACAAGGATAACGCTGGCTGAGTGGGAGTGTTGGCCCATGGGGAGCGCTGTGTAAAGGAACTTATTCCCTAGGGTCTCCTGCCAGTTGACAAGAAGCAGTGTAAAGTGGGGTCGAAAGTAGGGTTTCTGCCACAGAAGGCCCGAGCTTGCAGCTTGACTCTGTTGTTATCAGCTCCGTGATCTTGAGCAAGTCACTTAACCTCTCTGCCTCAGCTTCCTTATCTGAAAACTGGGAGTGATCGTAACATCTGTGTCATCAGATTCTTAGGAGTATTAAATGAGACAATACGTGAAAACTCTCAGAGCATTTCCTGGCACATAAGAAGCACCCAACAGTATTAGCTATTACTACTTAGCAGAGAATGACAAATAGTATTTAGCATTCAAACTTTCGTTGGCCAGTCTAATAGGCCATTTAAAAATATTTAGATACTCAGGTGCCTGGGTGGCTCAGTCAGTTAAGTGTCTGACTCTAGATTCCGGCTCAGGTCTTGATCTCACAGTTTGTGGGATCAAGTCACACATTTGGGACTGCACTGACAGTGTAGAGCCCACTTGGGATTCTCGCTCTCTCTCTGTTCCTTTCCTGCTTGTGCACTCTCTCTCTCAAAAAAATATATATTCTTCATCAAGGATCATTCATAATAATGAAGAAATATAAATAGCAATTGGGGATTAGTTAAATAATTCGTGATCATAACTGTGTAATGAAATACAATGCAGGCATTAAAACGATGGAAAGAGAATATTCGATGACATAAACAAGTGGCCATATAATTTCTCAAGAGTGATGGAAAGCTACTGAACAATAGCCATATCACAAGGGAAAACTGGTAAAAACATGGTTATTTGTGAAATTACCCATTTATCATCTCCCTTCTCTCAAAGCTTTGGAGAGCCTCCAAGAAATAAAAGCCTTTAAGTCTATTCCTTGAAGAATCACTTATTTCATTTCCTTAAAGGAAGGGGAAATAGATCTCCTTATGAAAACAAAAATCATCTACCTGGCAGGGGGGACGTAAGGGCTGAGGGTGTGGAAGGTAGATGCAGGCTGTGTGTGTAGTTTGGATGCGGTGTGCAGTGGGGCAGACCTAGGGAGGCTATGTGTGCACGTTGAACTGGGCTGTTCATTTACAGGCATCTCCTGCCTGGACAGCCAAGCCTGGGGATGAGAACCCCATGCCCTCAGGTGGAAGAACGTGATACTTACTCCCAGTGGTTGTAGTATGTGGGTACCACCAATATAGAAAGAAATGAAATGCTTTTAGGTTTAAATTCCACGGTCATTCATTTGGTAGAGAAAGCTCAATTCTTTTGCTTAATAAAGGGCTTCTCAGAGCCCAGACATTTCTCATTTACACTGGGAATGGTTGGGGTGGGCTAGTGTGTGTAACACTTCCCCACACACATGGCACCAAATATTTTTGCAGTAGGGCAAGGCACACTTTGGAGATTGCTCTCTCGATGTGAAGGGATTCTTGAAACAGACAAGCACTTGTACAAGTTGTACTGGGTCGTGTTTCTCAAATGATCAAGGTTCTGACTCGAACAATTATTTCATCTGAAATGACCAGAGGGTCCCAAACCTCTTCCACAGCAGCCTCTCTGAACAAGCGCTAGCCGCAGAGAGTGGCAGGGGCCCCAGAAGGGCCCTCAGGCTAAGCTAAGTAAGAACTAAGGTCCTGGGGACTCAGCTGGTCACTGCAACATATCCCAGAGTCCTCAGAGAGAAGAGTCTGGTCTTCTCCTCCTATTTCTAGAAATATTAGAGCAGAATTCAGGAGAGGGGCCCACACTGTGCAGAGATGCGCCTACTCACCTGGGGTAGTAGAGGTGCTCTGGGAGGCTGTGAGAAAAGAAAATACCTTATCAGTCTCTGTGAAGGACATTCTGGAGGAAGCCACTCAGGATTCTGAGAAACAGAATTGCTGAGTGCCTGTCCCGTTTATCACTAAGAAAGACTTTCTAGGAGTGGTGCAGAGGAGCTGAATGGTAAATGAAAAGCTTCGAGGCAGGTCTCCACAAAAAAAGTGTTGCAAGAATTTGTTCTTACAACCTTTATGCACATTAATATGTGGCTCTGCTCTATGGCCCCAGCTAGAGAAGATGTTCCAGTCCTCCCATAAAATTCAAGGACACCAGGGATGATTGGTCACAGGGCCAGGCAGACACAGAACATGATTTCCCAGATCAAGGTGCTTGGCTCCATGTATACAAGCGGTGACAAAGTTGACACAAAACCAATCAACTGCCTTGAGTTTTGAGTGGCTCACGATGGCAGCAAGACAGAGGAATACAACAACACCAAAATGCATGTCAATCATTCAGGCTTAAACAGCGGTGATGACAAGGTATATCTGGAATCACAATTCTCGAGGGGGACATATACTGGAACTAAGGACCCCAAACCTAGAGCAGCAGTCGGAACACATATACTGGTCTGCAATCCTGATAATAGGAGGCCCATGAGAGACCTCAAGCAGGCGGGTCTTTCGCCGCCAGCTACAGTGCTGCAGGAGGGAATGAATGGCATCACGGGGACTTGGGGTTAGGCACTTGTCCTAATTTATCATCTAGACAAATGGCAGCCTGACAAAAACTGATACTGACCGTGGAGGAGAGTTGAGGAGACATGAGGAAGACAGGGAGGGTATAAGTAGCCTCCAACGATCTGCTCAGGACAGGAGGTCTCTCTTCCCTACCCAACACAAAAGAAACTCCCAACGACAAGAGGCTCACCTGAACAGATGACACTGGCGTCCTCACTATGGCCACAGTTGTGCGAGTTCCAGCCGTTGTGGGGGCAGCGCCACAGGTAGGACTCTTGCCCGGAGCAGCGCACGTTGTCCAGGACAATGGGCCCTGAGCCCTGACCAAAGCGGGCACTTCCCGGGGCCGACACGGCCCAGCCACAGCCCAGCTGCCTGCACACCACGTTGGCGTCATTGATGTCCCAGTCGTCGTCACACACGGTGCCCCAGGAGCCTCGGTACAGGACTTCCACGCGGCCCTGACACCGGTCACCTCCATTCACCAGCCTCAGGGACAAACCTGCCTCGTTCCCTAGCAAGACAAAGAACAAAACCCACTGTCCATGTCTATCTTCTGGCCAAAGGCTTAAGGCTTGGTCCAGACTCAAAAGCTTGCTCACGGCCAGTCTTCCCCGGGCACCGTTCCCTTTCGAACATGCCAAGAGCTTAATCTTCAGCCCATGCACCCTGAGAGCTGAGACACCTAGACAGACCTGTCCAAAGGATGCCACGTTGCGGCAAAGGACGCTATGACGCAATGCATGTGAGTAGGAACACAACCCCCATCCACGTTGGGCATGCTCACGAGGGCATCTTCCAGCCATCGCTGTCAGGCTGAGACCACTGCCCTCTTGGGCAGCTTGTTGGCTTCTGTAGGGTCCTGCCTGGGTTCGGGCAGAGCCCCAGGACCTGCTTGCAACGTGGCAAGAAAGGTGGGAACACTAGCACATGGGCCCCCTTCTTCCGAAGGCTACGCTCCACGGCCTGCGAGCCATGAGAGAGGTCTCAGGAGATTGGACAGACCTCCAAGCATTCCATTAACCTCCTGCAGAATGGTCAGCACTGAACATCGATCCCACTGGAGTCAGGGGGCTATCCGCAGAGCGTCAGACCTGGGATCTGAGAGTCACCTCTTTCTGCTACCCAACACACACAGAGGGGCAAAGAGAGCAAAGACACACCCCGAGGCTCCTCCTGTGACTTCCATAACCAAACTTTATGTAGAAGGAGAGTGAGCCAGGGACTTGGGTACGAATATTTACTCCTTGTTGGTCTTACAGGTGGGTAGACGGGGGGGGGGGGGGCAGGTACCCAGAAGTCGTGACAGAGGGAAGAGCGAGAGGTAGACATCTCGGGAAGGAGTCTTCAAAAAGAGTGTGTGGCGGGCCTCTTGACCACTGACACCTGCAATTGTCGCCTTGCTGCACAGGCCTGTTGCTCGGCCAGCCCTGTTGGGATGAAGGCTCTGCAGGAGGACCACCTGGTCCGTCCACACCCATCTCGAAACCTGGCATGTCATTGTCTCCCTCAGAGGGCCTTTGCATCCTACCCACCCTGAGGTATGCATGCCTGAGTGGTGCTGGGTCAACCTGAAATGAGTCAGATATCCTAGTGCCTGTAACACACCATCACTTGCTACACTTTCACCCCCAGGGCACTGTCCATCTGCTTTGGATGTATGCACGGGACACAGATGAATCTGAGGGCATTCCAAACAGCGAGCGATGGAGAGAATCCAGCATGCTCTGAGGCCCCTTCAGGAGAAGGGCAGTGGTCATCCGTGTCCCTTGTTCCACCCAACGTGTCGGCCCAGATTGCATTACAGCTGACATCCAAACACAGAGGCCAGGTCCCTGAACCTGCACGCAGCTGTCTCCTGGGACAGCCTGAAACAACTAGATGAAACCTCCCGGGCTGATGGCCAGACGGGCCTCTTAGAGCTCCAGGTCTCTTTAAGAACCACCGTGGTGACAAACTGACAAGCAGAAACACGGGATACCCATAATTTCGACCAAGAGCGGTGCTTCTCCCTGAGCGCTGAGAAGAAGGATGGGAACCACGAAAAGACACATTCCCAGTGGGGTCACCTGAGACTCACCCGGGCGAACTGTAGACTGGGGTGAACAGCTGTAGTAGAAAAAAACCTCAAGGCAGACACAAAAGCACACAGGTGCTCCAACTGGATCAAAGGTTGAAGAAATCAGCCTAATCTCACAAGCAGATGACTCCACGTGTCCTTGGGCAGACACAGCAAGGGCCCTCCACGAATCTCTCAGTCCTCTGGGAGCCCCACCCTATGTCCCACTGCCATTGCTTGCCTTGCTGGGCCTGAGGACTGGCTTTCCGGCAGACGGAATGCCACCAGCAGGCCCACGAACACCCTCAGAACCACTGCATCCACGCCACGTGGACACAGCTAGAATGGGTTGGACAGTTATGCTACGAAGATCCCAAGCCTCTCACCCCAGGTGCCATGCGCTCAGCCTTGACAAGGTTTCACAGGCTTTCTGCAGGGGGCCAAGCTCAGGCCCCGGGGTCCCAGGTGGCTCATCAGTGTTCCATGTACCACTCACCAGCCATTCCCTACATCGATCCCCTTCTCCACTACTATCACTGTCGCCCCAGATGCGCAATCTAGACTGCAATCCGGCTCTCTAGGTTGGCTTCATGGAGGACCCAGAAGCAGGGGGCCACAAAGGAGTGAAGGTGGCTCATCTTTCAACCACATTCCCAAAAGGTGCACCTTGAGAACAGGGCCCTAGGAAATCAGGTGTGGACTGAGCAGATGATCCAGCTGACGAGCAGGGGGTCATTTTGCCTGCCCACCGAATGGTGAATGCACCTTGTCACCCACAGTGTCACTGATAATCCCAAGCAATTTCTGTCCACAGAAAGAGGGCAGCTGCCCCTGTGGTCCACCTCTGTGGCACTCCAGGGGACAGCTGCGCCCAGGAGACCTAGAGACACAGATATCCAGGAGAGGTCGGGTGGGGACCCTGGAGAAAGGAGTGTGTCGGTTCTCAGTATTTGCCATGAGAGTTTTGAAGTTCACCTGAGCAGATGACACTGGCGTCCTCCCCATGGCGACAGTTGTGCGAGTTCCAGCCGTTGTGGGGGCAGCGCCACAGGTAGGACTCTTGCCCGGAGCAGCGCACGTCGTCCAGGACAATGGGCCCTGAGCCCTCACCAAAGCGGGCATTTCCCGGGGCCGACACGGCCCGGCCACAGCTCAGCTGCCTGCACACCACGTCGGCGTCATTGGTGTCCCAGCTGTCGTCACACACGGTGCCCCAGGAGCCTCGGTACAGGACCTCCACGCGGCCCTGACACTGGTCACTTCCATTCACCAGCCTCAGGGACAAACCTGTCTCGTTCCCTAGCAGGAGACAGGAAAATTATCTTTCTCTTCCTCCCTCCAGGAAAAGCCCCAGGGTCTCAGTGGACAAGAATTACTTCAGGGACCATGACTTCTGCATGCAGGTTAAGGTAGCCCAGCACAGGACTCTCTGAAGCTTGCTCGCCATTATTCATCATTGAGGGGCTATTCAGATACCCTGGAGGGTCATGCGGTTTACGCATGTGCGCAGTCTGGTGGCCCACAATGTCAGCATTGGGATTGCTGACTGGTCATGGGAAGCAGGGGCGAAGGGTGAAAGCCAGCCGCCTGCCTCCCTACCTCGATGACCAACCCAAGCGCCTACATCAAGCCCACAGTTCCTACCCAGCCACCATCAAGAAACTGTCCTAGACCTAGTGCTTGCAGACTCCACCTTCCCCTGACCGTCCTATATCGTGCGCCCTACGACTGGGCCTGAGGGTTCTTGTGAAGGTTCCTTCATGCTGACCACTGACTCGTGTCGCTCTTAAGCCCCGAGCTTGTACTCAATCTGAAACAGTCCGTGAGCCCTCTGAATATCATACCAGTGGGCAGGACTAACGATCACTGACTCTGAGCTGTGCACACCTACAGCAGCCCGGACCTGTGGGTGGCAGAAAAGAAACACAACATGGCAGCATTCGGTCTGCCGGCAGGAAGGTCATTTGCCAGGTTCAGCACGACAGCACACCTCATGAGTGATCGGGCTCACCAGCCCTTTGCACCCTGTGAGCTGGGCTGGGGCATGACCATTGTCTGGTTCTCATTCTTTCAGGCATGTGTTCAATGAGACCTCTGGTCTCCAAAGAAGATGGACACACGCAACAAACCCATGAGAAGACGACCGCTTCCGCAGCCATTAGGAAAAGGCAAATCCTATCCACAGAGAGATGACTACAATGAAAGCGACAGAAGAAGTCGTGTCTCTGAGGATGTAGAGAAAGCACAACTTCCAGACACTGCTACTGGCACCCTACGTTGGCGTGGCTACTGTGGCAAACAGTTCAGTGCTTCCACAAGTAAGAAACATAACGTCATCACTTGACCCCCACGTTCCACCCCTAGGTATATACCCAGGAGATCTGTAAACGGCTGTTCAAATATCAAAATTGTACACAGCAGTCATGGAAAGGCTATTCAAATGAGTCAACGATAAAATTAATCGACATGGCCTTCAACCGATGCATGGCTTAAAAAAAAAAACAAAAAAGGCTAGGGATTCATGGTGCCACTGTGCACGTGCGCCATCATGGTGAACCTTGAGAGAGTCTGCCATTGAAAGAAGCCAGCCACAAAAGGCCACATAAGCACGAATCCATTCATACGAAAATGCCAGAGTAAATAAATCCATATTGATAGAAGGCGGACAGGTGATGACCAGAGAGAAATGGGATTGGGTGTGAATGGTAACGGCATGGAATCTTCATCAGGGGCATGAACAATTCTGGAAGTAGATACTGTGATGGTGGCACCGCTCCGACTATCCTAAAAACTCCGGACTCTAGACCTTAGGCTGGAGTCCTAGGTGGGGTAGCGGTTATGCCCAGAGACCCAAAGAGCAGAAAGCAAGCACTATTTGGCCATTTGCTACAGTCCCGAGTCACACAGACCATCATCCCCGTCCTACTGTAGGACTGAAAGAAGCAGGAGCAGACAGCCCTACGGTCCCTACGGAAGACGAGCTACCAGGCTCTGAGGGCAATCCAGGCCCTCTCAGTTGCTCCACGGACACTGCACTGTCAGCACAGAACTGGACCCGAAACCGGAGGACAGCTCCAGAGTAGAGCGCGACATGGCCTGACACCCCTGGGAGAGGCAAGCCTCTGTGCCTGGACTGGGCAAATGTGGGCAGCATTCAGCAGAGAGCACTTGGGACAGAACAAAGCTCTGACAGGGAAGAGCCTCTTTCGGTCGGAAACCGCTTGCCCTGAGTTGTAGGTACAGACGCCATCGGTCCTATGAAGTCAAGTGGCCAAGACCCCTGTCCACGAGGGTCAAGGAGGCCCTAGTATCACATCTTGTCCCTGTCTCCTGAGGAATAGGACGGTGGCCGTGGGGACCCTGACCCGGGAATCAGAGCCCATGCACATGGTTCCGGTGACTCATCTCTTCCCAAGCAGGTATCAGAGGCCTCCCAGCGCATGTCAGCCAGAGAATGGGTGACAAACAGAGTCCTTCTCCTGGTGGCATGGGGACCTGGCGCTGGCATCGGCCCCTCATGTGCACAAAGCACCGCCATAGTGAGCCCGAGCACATAAGAGAAAATGGTGCTAAGACAAACACTGTGAGCAGCCGGTCCTGGGACTTGTACATCCCGTTGTTCCTGAAGCTAGACCCACCCACCACTAATGTCCTCATTATGGGAGACACTGACTCTCTCCTAGCATAAGACAGGTGGAGCTGGGTTCCGGTCACTTGCGAACAAAAGCATCCTGACTAGTAGATCCCACAACCGGAAGGTGGCAGGAAATCATAATTCTTGTGGGGAAACAGAACGCCCCACACTGACTACGGTGGTTAGGGCGGAAGCCGAACCCACATTTAGGAATTTTACCCACGCCAGTTGGTTATGGTGTTGACGATAATATTTCGGCAGGAAATCAAGGATGCTTACCGTAGGAAGGACTTGTATACCACCAATCTGGAGAGACAGAGAGAGAGACAGAAACAAAAAGTAGAATTAGAAAGGAGGTGGAGTCAATCAAGGTTGGCTCAAGTGACTATTAGGTGGGACCAATGGTGGTGATATCTGGGGAGTTCTGCCGGATAGAGGAGAAAGGGGTCTCTGCTAAGAGCCTGCCAAGAGCCAAAATCCCACAGTCGAACGTCCACCACAACGGCAACGAGGTGGTGCCAGGTACAATGGTAACTGCCGTGCTATCATGACACTGTTGTTGGGAAATGCATCGCGTAGGCTCCACGTGGGGAGTAGGACGTGAAAACATCTCTAGTCTCCCAACACATGGAGCGTTTGGTCCAGACAATGCAATCCAGCAGAAATGTTCCCGAGACAGCCTGTCTGTCACCTAAAGTCTTAGTGAGGACTGTGTACCCAGAGGACTCTTATTTCACTGAGCCAGTAAGGACAGTCCGTGTGTTGTCAGCTCAACTGGAAGTGTCTACATAACTGAGAGGGACCAGGGAAGGCCCAGGAGAGAGAAAAGCTCCAGAGTCCCCCTTAGAAGTAAAGTTTGGGGCCAGGGCTGGCTTACAAGAGGAGACAGATGCTCAGGAGTCAAGAGGCAGCAGAACTCACCTGGTGTGGTCGTGGGCTGGGACTGGGCAGCTGTGAAGAGACAAGAGCACGTGAGACACCGCACAGAGCTGCCCCAACCGGACGCAAGGGGGAAGGATCTGAGCGGGTCAGATGCCCTCGATGCTGGTCCCCAGCCACGGAGGGTAGGGCCCGTGACATCCACACCCTGGAAGGACGACCCTCTTCAAAGGGCCAGGCACACCAAGAACATGATTTCCCATGTCAAGCTGATGGGCTCCATGGCTACGAGTGGTGAGCGAGTTGACACAAACCCAACGTGTGCCTTGAGCTTTCAGCTGCTCACCATGGCAGCAACACCGAGGAGTCCAGCTCCCACCAACATGCCACGGCTGATCTTTCAGGCCTAGGCAGGGCTCATGACAAGGTTTGTCTGGCAGTCATTGCAGAAGCAGCTGGCCCATCGCACCACAGACCCGCCGCACGGGCCGGGCATCACCCCTCCAGAGGGGGACATGCAGTCAGGGGCTCAGGACCCCAAACCCGCGGCGGCCGTAGCCACACACATACAGGTTGGTCTGCGATCCTAGCCCTGGGCTCCCCGCGAGAGACCCCCATTCAGCAGGCTGATCACTCGCCGCCACCTGCAATGTTGCAGGAGGGCCAGTAACGGCTTCGCGGGGACTGGCAGTTTGGCACGTGTCCTACTTTGCCATCTCCACACCTGGCAGCCTGACAAAAACTGACACTGACACTGACACTGACACTGACACTGGAGGAGAGTAGAGGAGACGTGAGGAAGACAGGGATGGTATAAAGAGCTTCCAACGATCTGATCAGAACATGACGTCTCTCTTCCCTACCAAACAGCAAGAGAAACTCCCAACGACAAGAGGCTCACCTGAACAGATGACACTGGCGTCCTCACCATGGGCACAGTTGTGCGAGTTCCAGCCGTTGTGGGGGCAGCGCCACAGGTAGGACTCTTGCCCGGAGCAGCGCACGTTGTCCAGGACAATGGGCCCTGAGCCCTGACCAAAGCGGGCACTTCCCGGGGCCGACACGGCCCAGCCACAGCCCAGCTGCCTGCACACCACGTTGGCGTCATTGATGTCCCAGTCGTCGTCACACACGGTGCCCCAGGAGCCTCGGTACAGGACTTCCACGCGGCCCTGACACCGGTCACCTCCATTCACCAGCCTCAGGGACAAACCTGCCTCGTTCCCTAGCAAGACAAAGAACAAAACCCACTGTCCATGTCTATCTTCTGGCCAAAGGCTTAAGGCTTGGTCCAGACTCAAAAGCTTGCTCACGGCCAGTCTTCCCCGGGCACCGTTCCCTTTCGAACATGCCAAGAGCTTAATCTTCAGCCCATGCACCCTGAGAGCTGAGACACCTAGACAGACCTGTCCAAAGGATGCCACGTTGCGGCAAAGGACGCTATGACGCAATGCATGTGAGTAGGAACACAACCCCCATCCACGTTGGGCATGCTCACGAGGGCATCTTCCAGCCATCGCTGTCAGGCTGAGACCACTGCCCTCTTGGGCAGCTTGTTGGCTTCTGTAGGGTCCTGCCTGGGTTCGGGCAGAGCCCCAGGACCTGCTTGCAACGTGGCAAGAAAGGTGGGAACACTAGCACATGGGCCCCCTTCTTCCGAAGGCTACGCTCCACGGCCTGCGAGCCATGAGAGAGGTCTCAGGAGATTGGACAGACCTCCAAGCATTCCATTAACCTCCTGCAGAATGGTCAGCACTGAACATCGATCCCACTGGAGTCAGGGGGCTATCCGCAGAGCGTCAGACCTGGGATCTGAGAGTCACCTCTTTCTGCTACCCAACACACACAGAGGGGCAAAGAGAGCAAAGACACACCCCGAGGCTCCTCCTGTGACTTCCATAACCAAACTTTATGTAGAAGGAGAGTGAGCCAGGGACTTGGGTACGAATATTTACTCCTTGTTGGTCTTACAGGTGGGTAGACGGGGGGGGGGGGGGGCAGGTACCCAGAAGTCGTGACAGAGGGAAGAGCGAGAGGTAGACATCTCGGGAAGGAGTCTTCAAAAAGAGTGTGTGGCGGGCCTCTTGACCACTGACACCTGCAATTGTCGCCTTGCTGCACAGGCCTGTTGCTCGGCCAGCCCTGTTGGGATGAAGGCTCTGCAGGAGGACCACCTGGTCCGTCCACACCCATCTCGAAACCTGGCATGTCATTGTCTCCCTCAGAGGGCCTTTGCATCCTACCCACCCTGAGGTATGCATGCCTGAGTGGTGCTGGGTCAACCTGAAATGAGTCAGATATCCTAGTGCCTGTAACACACCATCACTTGCTACACTTTCACCCCCAGGGCACTGTCCATCTGCTTTGGATGTATGCACGGGACACAGATGAATCTGAGGGCGTTCCAAACAGCGAGCGATGGAGAGAATCCAGCATGCTCTGAGGCCCCTTCAGGAGAAGGGCAGTGGTCATCCGTGTCCCTTGTTCCACCCAACGTGTCGGCCCAGATTGCATTACAGCTGACATCCAAACACAGAGGCCAGGTCCCTGAACCTGCACGCAGCTGTCTCCTGGGACAGCCTGAAACAACTAGATGAAACCTCCCGGGCTGATGGCCAGACGGGCCTCTTAGAGCTCCAGGTCTCTTTAAGAACCACCGTGGTGACAAACTGACAAGCAGAAACACGGGATACCCATAATTTCGACCAAGAGCGGTGCTTCTCCCTGAGCGCTGAGAAGAAGGATGGGAACCACGAAAAGACACATTCCCAGTGGGGTCACCTGAGACTCACCCGGGCGAACTGTAGACTGGGGTGAACAGCTGTAGTAGAAAAAAACCTCAAGGCAGACACAAAAGCACACAGGTGCTCCAACTGGATCAAAGGTTGAAGAAATCAGCCTAATCTCACAAGCAGATGACTCCACGTGTCCTTGGGCAGACACAGCAAGGGCCCTCCACGAATCTCTCAGTCCTCTGGGAGCCCCACCCTATGTCCCACTGCCATTGCTTGCCTTGCTGGGCCTGAGGACTGGCTTTCCGGCAGACGGAATGCCACCAGCAGGCCCACGAACACCCTCAGAACCACTGCATCCACGCCACGTGGACACAGCTAGAATGGGTTGGACAGTTATGCTACGAAGATCCCAAGCCTCTCACCCCAGGTGCCATGCGCTCAGCCTTGACAAGGTTTCACAGGCTTTCTGCAGGGGGCCAAGCTCAGGCCCCGGGGTCCCAGGTGGCTCATCAGTGTTCCATGTACCACTCACCAGCCATTCCCTACATCGATCCCCTTCTCCACTACTATCACTGTCGCCCCAGATGCGCAATCTAGACTGCAATCCGGCTCTCTAGGTTGGCTTCATGGAGGACCCAGAAGCAGGGGGCCACAAAGGAGTGAAGGTGGCTCATCTTTCAACCACATTCCCAAAAGGTGCACCTTGAGAACAGGGCCCTAGGAAATCAGGTGTGGACTGAGCAGATGATCCAGCTGACGAGCAGGGGGTCATTTTGCCTGCCCACCGAATGGTGAATGCACCTTGTCACCCACAGTGTCACTGATAATCCCAAGCAATTTCTGTCCACAGAAAGAGGGCAGCTGCCCCTGTGGTCCACCTCTGTGGCACTCCAGGGGACAGCTGCGCCCAGGAGACCTAGAGACACAGATATCCAGGAGAGGTCGGGTGGGGACCCTGGAGAAAGGAGTGTGTCGGTTCTCAGTATTTGCCATGAGAGTTTTGAAGTTCACCTGAGCAGATGACACTGGCGTCCTCCCCATGGCGACAGTTGTGCGAGTTCCAGCCGTTGTGGGGGCAGCGCCACAGGTAGGACTCTTGCCCGGAGCAGCGCACGTCGTCCAGGACAATGGGCCCTGAGCCCTCACCAAAGCGGGCATTTCCCGGGGCCGACACGGCCCGGCCACAGCTCAGCTGCCTGCACACCACGTCGGCGTCATTGGTGTCCCAGCTGTCGTCACACACGGTGCCCCAGGAGCCTCGGTACAGGACCTCCACGCGGCCCTGACACTGGTCACTTCCATTCACCAGCCTCAGGGACAAACCTGTCTCGTTCCCTAGCAGGAGACAGGAAAATTATCTTTCTCTTCCTCCCTCCAGGAAAAGCCCCAGGGTCTCAGTGGACAAGAATTACTTCAGGGACCATGACTTCTGCATGCAGGTTAAGGTAGCCCAGCACAGGACTCTCTGAAGCTTGCTCGCCATTATTCATCATTGAGGGGCTATTCAGATACCCTGGAGGGTCATGCGGTTTACGCATGTGCGCAGTCTGGTGGCCCACAATGTCAGCATTGGGATTGCTGACTGGTCATGGGAAGCAGGGGCGAAGGGTGAAAGCCAGCCGCCTGCCTCCCTACCTCGATGACCAACCCAAGCGCCTACATCAAGCCCACAGTTCCTACCCAGCCACCATCAAGAAACTGTCCTAGACCTAGTGCTTGCAGACTCCACCTTCCCCTGACCGTCCTATATCGTGCGCCCTACGACTGGGCCTGAGGGTTCTTGTGAAGGTTCCTTCATGCTGACCACTGACTCGTGTCGCTCTTAAGCCCCGAGCTTGTACTCAATCTGAAACAGTCCGTGAGCCCTCTGAATATCATACCAGTGGGCAGGACTAACGATCACTGACTCTGAGCTGTGCACACCTACAGCAGCCCGGACCTGTGGGTGGCAGAAAAGAAACACAACATGGCAGCATTCGGTCTGCCGGCAGGAAGGTCATTTGCCAGGTTCAGCACGACAGCACACCTCATGAGTGATCGGGCTCACCAGCCCTTTGCACCCTGTGAGCTGGGCTGGGGCATGACCATTGTCTGGTTCTCATTCTTTCAGGCATGTGTTCAATGAGACCTCTGGTCTCCAAAGAAGATGGACACACGCAACAAACCCATGAGAAGACGACCGCTTCCGCAGCCATTAGGAAAAGGCAAATCCTATCCACAGAGAGATGACTACAATGAAAGCGACAGAAGAAGTCGTGTCGCTGAGGATGTAGAGAAAGCACAACTTCCAGACACTGCTACTGGCACCCTACGTTGGCGTGGCTACTGTGGCAAACAGTTCAGTGCTTCCACAAGTAAGAAACATAACGTCATCACTTGACCCCCACGTTCCACCCCTAGGTATATACCCAGGAGATCTGTAAACGGCTGTTCAAATATCAAAATTGTACACAGCAGTCATGGAAAGGCTATTCAAATGAGTCAACGATAAAATTAATCGACATGGCCTTCAACCGATGCATGGCTTAAAAAAAAAACAAAAAAGGCTAGGGATTCATGGTGCCACTGTGCACGTGCGCCATCATGGTGAACCTTGAGAGAGTCTGCCATTGAAAGAAGCCAGCCACAAAAGGCCACATAAGCACGAATCCATTCATACGAAAATGCCAGAGTAAATAAATCCATATTGATAGAAGGCGGACAGGTGATGACCAGAGAGAAATGGGATTGGGTGTGAATGGTAACGGCATGGAATCTTCATCAGGGGCATGAACAATTCTGGAAGTAGATACTGTGATGGTGGCACCGCTCCGACTATCCTAAAAACTCCGGACTCTAGACCTTAGGCTGGAGTCCTAGGTGGGGTAGCGGTTATGCCCAGAGACCCAAAGAGCAGAAAGCAAGCACTATTTGGCCATTTGCTACAGTCCCGAGTCACACAGACCATCATCCCCGTCCTACTGTAGGACTGAAAGAAGCAGGAGCAGACAGCCCTACGGTCCCTACGGAAGACGAGCTACCAGGCTCTGAGGGCAATCCAGGCCCTCTCAGTTGCTCCACGGACACTGCACTGTCAGCACAGAACTGGACCCGAAACCGGAGGACAGCTCCAGAGTAGAGCGCGACATGGCCTGACACCCCTGGGAGAGGCAAGCCTCTGTGCCTGGACTGGGCAAATGTGGGCAGCATTCAGCAGAGAGCACTTGGGACAGAACAAAGCTCTGACAGGGAAGAGCCTCTTTCGGTCGGAAACCGCTTGCCCTGAGTTGTAGGTACAGACGCCATCGGTCCTATGAAGTCAAGTGGCCAAGACCCCTGTCCACGAGGGTCAAGGAGGCCCTAGTATCACATCTTGTCCCTGTCTCCTGAGGAATAGGACGGTGGCCGTGGGGACCCTGACCCGGGAATCAGAGCCCATGCACATGGTTCCGGTGACTCATCTCTTCCCAAGCAGGTATCAGAGGCCTCCCAGCGCATGTCAGCCAGAGAATGGGTGACAAACAGAGTCCTTCTCCTGGTGGCATGGGGACCTGGCGCTGGCATCGGCCCCTCATGTGCACAAAGCACCGCCATAGTGAGCCCGAGCACATAAGAGAAAATGGTGCTAAGACAAACACTGTGAGCAGCCGGTCCTGGGACTTGTACATCCCGTTGTTCCTGAAGCTAGACCCACCCACCACTAATGTCCTCATTATGGGAGACACTGACTCTCTCCTAGCATAAGACAGGTGGAGCTGGGTTCCGGTCACTTGCGAACAAAAGCATCCTGACTAGTAGATCCCACAACCGGAAGGTGGCAGGAAATCATAATTCTTGTGGGGAAACAGAACGCCCCACACTGACTACGGTGGTTAGGGCGGAAGCCGAACCCACATTTAGGAATTTTACCCACGCCAGTTGGTTATGGTGTTGACGATAATATTTCGGCAGGAAATCAAGGATGCTTACCGTAGGAAGGACTTGTATACCACCAATCTGGAGAGACAGAGAGAGAGACAGAAACAAAAAGTAGAATTAGAAAGGAGGTGGAGTCAATCAAGGTTGGCTCAAGTGACTATTAGGTGGGACCAATGGTGGTGATATCTGGGGAGTTCTGCCGGATAGAGGAGAAAGGGGTCTCTGCTAAGAGCCTGCCAAGAGCCAAAATCCCACAGTCGAACGTCCACCACAACGGCAACGAGGTGGTGCCAGGTACAATGGTAACTGCCGTGCTATCATGACACTGTTGTTGGGAAATGCATCGCGTAGGCTCCACGTGGGGAGTAGGACGTGAAAACATCTCTAGTCTCCCAACACATGGAGCGTTTGGTCCAGACAATGCAATCCAGCAGAAATGTTCCCGAGACAGCCTGTCTGTCACCTAAAGTCTTAGTGAGGACTGTGTACCCAGAGGACTCTTATTTCACTGAGCCAGTAAGGACAGTCCGTGTGTTGTCAGCTCAACTGGAAGTGTCTACATAACTGAGAGGGACCAGGGAAGGCCCAGGAGAGAGAAAAGCTCCAGAGTCCCCCTTAGAAGTAAAGTTTGGGGCCAGGGCTGGCTTACAAGAGGAGACAGATGCTCAGGAGTCAAGAGGCAGCAGAACTCACCTGGTGTGGTCGTGGGCTGGGACTGGGCAGCTGTGAAGAGACAAGAGCACGTGAGACACCGCACAGAGCTGCCCCAACCGGACGCAAGGGGGAAGGATCTGAGCGGGTCAGATGCCCTCGATGCTGGTCCCCAGCCACGGAGGGTAGGGCCCGTGACATCCACACCCTGGAAGGACGACCCTCTTCAAAGGGCCAGGCACACCAAGAACATGATTTCCCATGTCAAGCTGATGGGCTCCATGGCTACGAGTGGTGAGCGAGTTGACACAAACCCAACGTGTGCCTTGAGCTTTCAGCTGCTCACCATGGCAGCAACACCGAGGAGTCCAGCTCCCACCAACATGCCACGGCTGATCTTTCAGGCCTAGGCAGGGCTCATGACAAGGTTTGTCTGGCAGTCATTGCAGAAGCAGCTGGCCCATCGCACCACAGACCCGCCGCACGGGCCGGGCATCACCCCTCCAGAGGGGGACATGCAGTCAGGGGCTCAGGACCCCAAACCCGCGGCGGCCGTAGCCACACACATACAGGTTGGTCTGCGATCCTAGCCCTGGGCTCCCCGCGAGAGACCCCCATTCAGCAGGCTGATCACTCGCCGCCACCTGCAATGTTGCAGGAGGGCCAGTAACGGCTTCGCGGGGACTGGCAGTTTGGCACGTGTCCTACTTTGCCATCTCCACACCTGGCAGCCTGACAAAAACTGACACTGACACTGACACTGACACTGACACTGGAGGAGAGTAGAGGAGACGTGAGGAAGACAGGGATGGTATAAAGAGCTTCCAACGATCTGATCAGAACATGACGTCTCTCTTCCCTACCAAACAGCAAGAGAAACTCCCAACGACAAGAGGCTCACCTGAACAGATGACACTGGCGTCCTCACCATGGGCACAGTTGTGCGAGTTCCAGCCGTTGTGGGGGCAGCGCCACAGGTAGGACTCTTGCCCGGAGCAGCGCACGTTGTCCAGGACAATGGGCCCTGAGCCCTGACCAAAGCGGGCACTTCCCGGGGCCGACACGGCCCAGCCACAGCCCAGCTGCCTGCACACCACGTTGGCGTCATTGATGTCCCAGTCGTCGTCACACACGGTGCCCCAGGAGCCTCGGTACAGGACTTCCACGCGGCCCTGACACCGGTCACCTCCATTCACCAGCCTCAGGGACAAACCTGCCTCGTTCCCTAGCAAGACAAAGAACAAAACCCACTGTCCATGTCTATCTTCTGGCCAAAGGCTTAAGGCTTGGTCCAGACTCAAAAGCTTGCTCACGGCCAGTCTTCCCCGGGCACCGTTCCCTTTCGAACATGCCAAGAGCTTAATCTTCAGCCCATGCACCCTGAGAGCTGAGACACCTAGACAGACCTGTCCAAAGGATGCCACGTTGCGGCAAAGGACGCTATGACGCAATGCATGTGAGTAGGAACACAACCCCCATCCACGTTGGGCATGCTCACGAGGGCATCTTCCAGCCATCGCTGTCAGGCTGAGACCACTGCCCTCTTGGGCAGCTTGTTGGCTTCTGTAGGGTCCTGCCTGGGTTCGGGCAGAGCCCCAGGACCTGCTTGCAACGTGGCAAGAAAGGTGGGAACACTAGCACATGGGCCCCCTTCTTCCGAAGGCTACGCTCCACGGCCTGCGAGCCATGAGAGAGGTCTCAGGAGATTGGACAGACCTCCAAGCATTCCATTAACCTCCTGCAGAATGGTCAGCACTGAACATCGATCCCACTGGAGTCAGGGGGCTATCCGCAGAGCGTCAGACCTGGGATCTGAGAGTCACCTCTTTCTGCTACCCAACACACACAGAGGGGCAAAGAGAGCAAAGACACACCCCGAGGCTCCTCCTGTGACTTCCATAACCAAACTTTATGTAGAAGGAGAGTGAGCCAGGGACTTGGGTACGAATATTTACTCCTTGTTGGTCTTACAGGTGGGTAGACGGGGGGGGGGGGGCAGGTACCCAGAAGTCGTGACAGAGGGAAGAGCGAGAGGTAGACATCTCGGGAAGGAGTCTTCAAAAAGAGTGTGTGGCGGGCCTCTTGACCACTGACACCTGCAATTGTCGCCTTGCTGCACAGGCCTGTTGCTCGGCCAGCCCTGTTGGGATGAAGGCTCTGCAGGAGGACCACCTGGTCCGTCCACACCCATCTCGAAACCTGGCATGTCATTGTCTCCCTCAGAGGGCCTTTGCATCCTACCCACCCTGAGGTATGCATGCCTGAGTGGTGCTGGGTCAACCTGAAATGAGTCAGATATCCTAGTGCCTGTAACACACCATCACTTGCTACACTTTCACCCCCAGGGCACTGTCCATCTGCTTTGGATGTATGCACGGGACACAGATGAATCTGAGGGCGTTCCAAACAGCGAGCGATGGAGAGAATCCAGCATGCTCTGAGGCCCCTTCAGGAGAAGGGCAGTGGTCATCCGTGTCCCTTGTTCCACCCAACGTGTCGGCCCAGATTGCATTACAGCTGACATCCAAACACAGAGGCCAGGTCCCTGAACCTGCACGCAGCTGTCTCCTGGGACAGCCTGAAACAACTAGATGAAACCTCCCGGGCTGATGGCCAGACGGGCCTCTTAGAGCTCCAGGTCTCTTTAAGAACCACCGTGGTGACAAACTGACAAGCAGAAACACGGGATACCCATAATTTCGACCAAGAGCGGTGCTTCTCCCTGAGCGCTGAGAAGAAGGATGGGAACCACGAAAAGACACATTCCCAGTGGGGTCACCTGAGACTCACCCGGGCGAACTGTAGACTGGGGTGAACAGCTGTAGTAGAAAAAAACCTCAAGGCAGACACAAAAGCACACAGGTGCTCCAACTGGATCAAAGGTTGAAGAAATCAGCCTAATCTCACAAGCAGATGACTCCACGTGTCCTTGGGCAGACACAGCAAGGGCCCTCCACGAATCTCTCAGTCCTCTGGGAGCCCCACCCTATGTCCCACTGCCATTGCTTGCCTTGCTGGGCCTGAGGACTGGCTTTCCGGCAGACGGAATGCCACCAGCAGGCCCACGAACACCCTCAGAACCACTGCATCCACGCCACGTGGACACAGCTAGAATGGGTTGGACAGTTATGCTACGAAGATCCCAAGCCTCTCACCCCAGGTGCCATGCGCTCAGCCTTGACAAGGTTTCACAGGCTTTCTGCAGGGGGCCAAGCTCAGGCCCCGGGGTCCCAGGTGGCTCATCAGTGTTCCATGTACCACTCACCAGCCATTCCCTACATCGATCCCCTTCTCCACTACTATCACTGTCGCCCCAGATGCGCAATCTAGACTGCAATCCGGCTCTCTAGGTTGGCTTCATGGAGGACCCAGAAGCAGGGGGCCACAAAGGAGTGAAGGTGGCTCATCTTTCAACCACATTCCCAAAAGGTGCACCTTGAGAACAGGGCCCTAGGAAATCAGGTGTGGACTGAGCAGATGATCCAGCTGACGAGCAGGGGGTCATTTTGCCTGCCCACCGAATGGTGAATGCACCTTGTCACCCACAGTGTCACTGATAATCCCAAGCAATTTCTGTCCACAGAAAGAGGGCAGCTGCCCCTGTGGTCCACCTCTGTGGCACTCCAGGGGACAGCTGCGCCCAGGAGACCTAGAGACACAGATATCCAGGAGAGGTCGGGTGGGGACCCTGGAGAAAGGAGTGTGTCGGTTCTCAGTATTTGCCATGAGAGTTTTGAAGTTCACCTGAGCAGATGACACTGGCGTCCTCCCCATGGCGACAGTTGTGCGAGTTCCAGCCGTTGTGGGGGCAGCGCCACAGGTAGGACTCTTGCCCGGAGCAGCGCACGTCGTCCAGGACAATGGGCCCTGAGCCCTCACCAAAGCGGGCATTTCCCGGGGCCGACACGGCCCGGCCACAGCTCAGCTGCCTGCACACCACGTCGGCGTCATTGGTGTCCCAGCTGTCGTCACACACGGTGCCCCAGGAGCCTCGGTACAGGACCTCCACGCGGCCCTGACACTGGTCACTTCCATTCACCAGCCTCAGGGACAAACCTGTCTCGTTCCCTAGCAGGAGACAGGAAAATTATCTTTCTCTTCCTCCCTCCAGGAAAAGCCCCAGGGTCTCAGTGGACAAGAATTACTTCAGGGACCATGACTTCTGCATGCAGGTTAAGGTAGCCCAGCACAGGACTCTCTGAAGCTTGCTCGCCATTATTCATCATTGAGGGGCTATTCAGATACCCTGGAGGGTCATGCGGTTTACGCATGTGCGCAGTCTGGTGGCCCACAATGTCAGCATTGGGATTGCTGACTGGTCATGGGAAGCAGGGGCGAAGGGTGAAAGCCAGCCGCCTGCCTCCCTACCTCGATGACCAACCCAAGCGCCTACATCAAGCCCACAGTTCCTACCCAGCCACCATCAAGAAACTGTCCTAGACCTAGTGCTTGCAGACTCCACCTTCCCCTGACCGTCCTATATCGTGCGCCCTACGACTGGGCCTGAGGGTTCTTGTGAAGGTTCCTTCATGCTGACCACTGACTCGTGTCGCTCTTAAGCCCCGAGCTTGTACTCAATCTGAAACAGTCCGTGAGCCCTCTGAATATCATACCAGTGGGCAGGACTAACGATCACTGACTCTGAGCTGTGCACACCTACAGCAGCCCGGACCTGTGGGTGGCAGAAAAGAAACACAACATGGCAGCATTCGGTCTGCCGGCAGGAAGGTCATTTGCCAGGTTCAGCACGACAGCACACCTCATGAGTGATCGGGCTCACCAGCCCTTTGCACCCTGTGAGCTGGGCTGGGGCATGACCATTGTCTGGTTCTCATTCTTTCAGGCATGTGTTCAATGAGACCTCTGGTCTCCAAAGAAGATGGACACACGCAACAAACCCATGAGAAGACGACCGCTTCCGCAGCCATTAGGAAAAGGCAAATCCTATCCACAGAGAGATGACTACAATGAAAGCGACAGAAGAAGTCGTGTCTCTGAGGATGTAGAGAAAGCACAACTTCCAGACACTGCTACTGGCACCCTACGTTGGCGTGGCTACTGTGGCAAACAGTTCAGTGCTTCCACAAGTAAGAAACATAACGTCATCACTTGACCCCCACGTTCCACCCCTAGGTATATACCCAGGAGATCTGTAAACGGCTGTTCAAATATCAAAATTGTACACAGCAGTCATGGAAAGGCTATTCAAATGAGTCAACGATAAAATTAATCGACATGGCCTTCAACCGATGCATGGCTTAAAAAAAAAAACAAAAAAGGCTAGGGATTCATGGTGCCACTGTGTACGTGCGCCATCATGGTGAACCTTGAGAGAGTCTGCCATTGAAAGAAGCCAGCCACAAAAGGCCACATAAGCACGAATCCATTCATACGAAAATGCCAGAGTAAATAAATCCATATTGATAGAAGGCGGACAGGTGATGACCAGAGAGAAATGGGATTGGGTGTGAATGGTAACGGCATGGAATCTTCATCAGGGGCATGAACAATTCTGGAAGTAGATACTGTGATGGTGGCACCGCTCCGACTATCCTAAAAACTCCGGACTCTAGACCTTAGGCTGGAGTCCTAGGTGGGGTAGCGGTTATGCCCAGAGACCCAAAGAGCAGAAAGCAAGCACTATTTGGCCATTTGCTACAGTCCCGAGTCACACAGACCATCATCCCCGTCCTACTGTAGGACTGAAAGAAGCAGGAGCAGACAGCCCTACGGTCCCTACGGAAGACGAGCTACCAGGCTCTGAGGGCAATCCAGGCCCTCTCAGTTGCTCCACGGACACTGCACTGTCAGCACAGAACTGGACCCGAAACCGGAGGACAGCTCCAGAGTAGAGCGCGACATGGCCTGACACCCCTGGGAGAGGCAAGCCTCTGTGCCTGGACTGGGCAAATGTGGGCAGCATTCAGCAGAGAGCACTTGGGACAGAACAAAGCTCTGACAGGGAAGAGCCTCTTTCGGTCGGAAACCGCTTGCCCTGAGTTGTAGGTACAGACGCCATCGGTCCTATGAAGTCAAGTGGCCAAGACCCCTGTCCACGAGGGTCAAGGAGGCCCTAGTATCACATCTTGTCCCTGTCTCCTGAGGAATAGGACGGTGGCCGTGGGGACCCTGACCCGGGAATCAGAGCCCATGCACATGGTTCCGGTGACTCATCTCTTCCCAAGCAGGTATCAGAGGCCTCCCAGCGCATGTCAGCCAGAGAATGGGTGACAAACAGAGTCCTTCTCCTGGTGGCATGGGGACCTGGCGCTGGCATCGGCCCCTCATGTGCACAAAGCACCGCCATAGTGAGCCCGAGCACATAAGAGAAAATGGTGCTAAGACAAACACTGTGAGCAGCCGGTCCTGGGACTTGTACATCCCGTTGTTCCTGAAGCTAGACCCACCCACCACTAATGTCCTCATTATGGGAGACACTGACTCTCTCCTAGCATAAGACAGGTGGAGCTGGGTTCCGGTCACTTGCGAACAAAAGCATCCTGACTAGTAGATCCCACAACCGGAAGGTGGCAGGAAATCATAATTCTTGTGGGGAAACAGAACGCCCCACACTGACTACGGTGGTTAGGGCGGAAGCCGAACCCACATTTAGGAATTTTACCCACGCCAGTTGGTTATGGTGTTGACGATAATATTTCGGCAGGAAATCAAGGATGCTTACCGTAGGAAGGACTTGTATACCACCAATCTGGAGAGACAGAGAGAGAGACAGAAACAAAAAGTAGAATTAGAAAGGAGGTGGAGTCAATCAAGGTTGGCTCAAGTGACTATTAGGTGGGACCAATGGTGGTGATATCTGGGGAGTTCTGCCGGATAGAGGAGAAAGGGGTCTCTGCTAAGAGCCTGCCAAGAGCCAAAATCCCACAGTCGAACGTCCACCACAACGGCAACGAGGTGGTGCCAGGTACAATGGTAACTGCCGTGCTATCATGACACTGTTGTTGGGAAATGCATCGCGTAGGCTCCACGTGGGGAGTAGGACGTGAAAACATCTCTAGTCTCCCAACACATGGAGCGTTTGGTCCAGACAATGCAATCCAGCAGAAATGTTCCCGAGACAGCCTGTCTGTCACCTAAAGTCTTAGTGAGGACTGTGTACCCAGAGGACTCTTATTTCACTGAGCCAGTAAGGACAGTCCGTGTGTTGTCAGCTCAACTGGAAGTGTCTACATAACTGAGAGGGACCAGGGAAGGCCCAGGAGAGAGAAAAGCTCCAGAGTCCCCCTTAGAAGTAAAGTTTGGGGCCAGGGCTGGCTTACAAGAGGAGACAGATGCTCAGGAGTCAAGAGGCAGCAGAACTCACCTGGTGTGGTCGTGGGCTGGGACTGGGCAGCTGTGAAGAGACAAGAGCACGTGAGACACCGCACAGAGCTGCCCCAACCGGACGCAAGGGGGAAGGATCTGAGCGGGTCAGATGCCCTCGATGCTGGTCCCCAGCCACGGAGGGTAGGGCCCGTGACATCCACACCCTGGAAGGACGACCCTCTTCAAAGGGCCAGGCACACCAAGAACATGATTTCCCATGTCAAGCTGATGGGCTCCATGGCTACGAGTGGTGAGCGAGTTGACACAAACCCAACGTGTGCCTTGAGCTTTCAGCTGCTCACCATGGCAGCAACACCGAGGAGTCCAGCTCCCACCAACATGCCACGGCTGATCTTTCAGGCCTAGGCAGGGCTCATGACAAGGTTTGTCTGGCAGTCATTGCAGAAGCAGCTGGCCCATCGCACCACAGACCCGCCGCACGGGCCGGGCATCACCCCTCCAGAGGGGGACATGCAGTCAGGGGCTCAGGACCCCAAACCCGCGGCGGCCGTAGCCACACACATACAGGTTGGTCTGCGATCCTAGCCCTGGGCTCCCCGCGAGAGACCCCCATTCAGCAGGCTGATCACTCGCCGCCACCTGCAATGTTGCAGGAGGGCCAGTAACGGCTTCGCGGGGACTGGCAGTTTGGCACGTGTCCTACTTTGCCATCTCCACACCTGGCAGCCTGACAAAAACTGACACTGACACTGACACTGACACTGACACTGGAGGAGAGTAGAGGAGACGTGAGGAAGACAGGGATGGTATAAAGAGCTTCCAACGATCTGATCAGAACATGACGTCTCTCTTCCCTACCAAACAGCAAGAGAAACTCCCAACGACAAGAGGCTCACCTGAACAGATGACACTGGCGTCCTCACCATGGGCACAGTTGTGCGAGTTCCAGCCGTTGTGGGGGCAGCGCCACAGGTAGGACTCTTGCCCGGAGCAGCGCACGTTGTCCAGGACAATGGGCCCTGAGCCCTGACCAAAGCGGGCACTTCCCGGGGCCGACACGGCCCAGCCACAGCCCAGCTGCCTGCACACCACGTTGGCGTCATTGATGTCCCAGTCGTCGTCACACACGGTGCCCCAGGAGCCTCGGTACAGGACTTCCACGCGGCCCTGACACCGGTCACCTCCATTCACCAGCCTCAGGGACAAACCTGCCTCGTTCCCTAGCAAGACAAAGAACAAAACCCACTGTCCATGTCTATCTTCTGGCCAAAGGCTTAAGGCTTGGTCCAGACTCAAAAGCTTGCTCACGGCCAGTCTTCCCCGGGCACCGTTCCCTTTCGAACATGCCAAGAGCTTAATCTTCAGCCCATGCACCCTGAGAGCTGAGACACCTAGACAGACCTGTCCAAAGGATGCCACGTTGCGGCAAAGGACGCTATGACGCAATGCATGTGAGTAGGAACACAACCCCCATCCACGTTGGGCATGCTCACGAGGGCATCTTCCAGCCATCGCTGTCAGGCTGAGACCACTGCCCTCTTGGGCAGCTTGTTGGCTTCTGTAGGGTCCTGCCTGGGTTCGGGCAGAGCCCCAGGACCTGCTTGCAACGTGGCAAGAAAGGTGGGAACACTAGCACATGGGCCCCCTTCTTCCGAAGGCTACGCTCCACGGCCTGCGAGCCATGAGAGAGGTCTCAGGAGATTGGACAGACCTCCAAGCATTCCATTAACCTCCTGCAGAATGGTCAGCACTGAACATCGATCCCACTGGAGTCAGGGGGCTATCCGCAGAGCGTCAGACCTGGGATCTGAGAGTCACCTCTTTCTGCTACCCAACACACACAGAGGGGCAAAGAGAGCAAAGACACACCCCGAGGCTCCTCCTGTGACTTCCATAACCAAACTTTATGTAGAAGGAGAGTGAGCCAGGGACTTGGGTACGAATATTTACTCCTTGTTGGTCTTACAGGTGGGTAGACGGGGGGGGGGGGGCAGGTACCCAGAAGTCGTGACAGAGGGAAGAGCGAGAGGTAGACATCTCGGGAAGGAGTCTTCAAAAAGAGTGTGTGGCGGGCCTCTTGACCACTGACACCTGCAATTGTCGCCTTGCTGCACAGGCCTGTTGCTCGGCCAGCCCTGTTGGGATGAAGGCTCTGCAGGAGGACCACCTGGTCCGTCCACACCCATCTCGAAACCTGGCATGTCATTGTCTCCCTCAGAGGGCCTTTGCATCCTACCCACCCTGAGGTATGCATGCCTGAGTGGTGCTGGGTCAACCTGAAATGAGTCAGATATCCTAGTGCCTGTAACACACCATCACTTGCTACACTTTCACCCCCAGGGCACTGTCCATCTGCTTTGGATGTATGCACGGGACACAGATGAATCTGAGGGCGTTCCAAACAGCGAGCGATGGAGAGAATCCAGCATGCTCTGAGGCCCCTTCAGGAGAAGGGCAGTGGTCATCCGTGTCCCTTGTTCCACCCAACGTGTCGGCCCAGATTGCATTACAGCTGACATCCAAACACAGAGGCCAGGTCCCTGAACCTGCACGCAGCTGTCTCCTGGGACAGCCTGAAACAACTAGATGAAACCTCCCGGGCTGATGGCCAGACGGGCCTCTTAGAGCTCCAGGTCTCTTTAAGAACCACCGTGGTGACAAACTGACAAGCAGAAACACGGGATACCCATAATTTCGACCAAGAGCGGTGCTTCTCCCTGAGCGCTGAGAAGAAGGATGGGAACCACGAAAAGACACATTCCCAGTGGGGTCACCTGAGACTCACCCGGGCGAACTGTAGACTGGGGTGAACAGCTGTAGTAGAAAAAAACCTCAAGGCAGACACAAAAGCACACAGGTGCTCCAACTGGATCAAAGGTTGAAGAAATCAGCCTAATCTCACAAGCAGATGACTCCACGTGTCCTTGGGCAGACACAGCAAGGGCCCTCCACGAATCTCTCAGTCCTCTGGGAGCCCCACCCTATGTCCCACTGCCATTGCTTGCCTTGCTGGGCCTGAGGACTGGCTTTCCGGCAGACGGAATGCCACCAGCAGGCCCACGAACACCCTCAGAACCACTGCATCCACGCCACGTGGACACAGCTAGAATGGGTTGGACAGTTATGCTACGAAGATCCCAAGCCTCTCACCCCAGGTGCCATGCGCTCAGCCTTGACAAGGTTTCACAGGCTTTCTGCAGGGGGCCAAGCTCAGGCCCCGGGGTCCCAGGTGGCTCATCAGTGTTCCATGTACCACTCACCAGCCATTCCCTACATCGATCCCCTTCTCCACTACTATCACTGTCGCCCCAGATGCGCAATCTAGACTGCAATCCGGCTCTCTAGGTTGGCTTCATGGAGGACCCAGAAGCAGGGGGCCACAAAGGAGTGAAGGTGGCTCATCTTTCAACCACATTCCCAAAAGGTGCACCTTGAGAACAGGGCCCTAGGAAATCAGGTGTGGACTGAGCAGATGATCCAGCTGACGAGCAGGGGGTCATTTTGCCTGCCCACCGAATGGTGAATGCACCTTGTCACCCACAGTGTCACTGATAATCCCAAGCAATTTCTGTCCACAGAAAGAGGGCAGCTGCCCCTGTGGTCCACCTCTGTGGCACTCCAGGGGACAGCTGCGCCCAGGAGACCTAGAGACACAGATATCCAGGAGAGGTCGGGTGGGGACCCTGGAGAAAGGAGTGTGTCGGTTCTCAGTATTTGCCATGAGAGTTTTGAAGTTCACCTGAGCAGATGACACTGGCGTCCTCCCCATGGCGACAGTTGTGCGAGTTCCAGCCGTTGTGGGGGCAGCGCCACAGGTAGGACTCTTGCCCGGAGCAGCGCACGTCGTCCAGGACAATGGGCCCTGAGCCCTCACCAAAGCGGGCATTTCCCGGGGCCGACACGGCCCGGCCACAGCTCAGCTGCCTGCACACCACGTCGGCGTCATTGGTGTCCCAGCTGTCGTCACACACGGTGCCCCAGGAGCCTCGGTACAGGACCTCCACGCGGCCCTGACACTGGTCACTTCCATTCACCAGCCTCAGGGACAAACCTGTCTCGTTCCCTAGCAGGAGACAGGAAAATTATCTTTCTCTTCCTCCCTCCAGGAAAAGCCCCAGGGTCTCAGTGGACAAGAATTACTTCAGGGACCATGACTTCTGCATGCAGGTTAAGGTAGCCCAGCACAGGACTCTCTGAAGCTTGCTCGCCATTATTCATCATTGAGGGGCTATTCAGATACCCTGGAGGGTCATGCGGTTTACGCATGTGCGCAGTCTGGTGGCCCACAATGTCAGCATTGGGATTGCTGACTGGTCATGGGAAGCAGGGGCGAAGGGTGAAAGCCAGCCGCCTGCCTCCCTACCTCGATGACCAACCCAAGCGCCTACATCAAGCCCACAGTTCCTACCCAGCCACCATCAAGAAACTGTCCTAGACCTAGTGCTTGCAGACTCCACCTTCCCCTGACCGTCCTATATCGTGCGCCCTACGACTGGGCCTGAGGGTTCTTGTGAAGGTTCCTTCATGCTGACCACTGACTCGTGTCGCTCTTAAGCCCCGAGCTTGTACTCAATCTGAAACAGTCCGTGAGCCCTCTGAATATCATACCAGTGGGCAGGACTAACGATCACTGACTCTGAGCTGTGCACACCTACAGCAGCCCGGACCTGTGGGTGGCAGAAAAGAAACACAACATGGCAGCATTCGGTCTGCCGGCAGGAAGGTCATTTGCCAGGTTCAGCACGACAGCACACCTCATGAGTGATCGGGCTCACCAGCCCTTTGCACCCTGTGAGCTGGGCTGGGGCATGACCATTGTCTGGTTCTCATTCTTTCAGGCATGTGTTCAATGAGACCTCTGGTCTCCAAAGAAGATGGACACACGCAACAAACCCATGAGAAGACGACCGCTTCCGCAGCCATTAGGAAAAGGCAAATCCTATCCACAGAGAGATGACTACAATGAAAGCGACAGAAGAAGTCGTGTCTCTGAGGATGTAGAGAAAGCACAACTTCCAGACACTGCTACTGGCACCCTACGTTGGCGTGGCTACTGTGGCAAACAGTTCAGTGCTTCCACAAGTAAGAAACATAACGTCATCACTTGACCCCCACGTTCCACCCCTAGGTATATACCCAGGAGATCTGTAAACGGCTGTTCAAATATCAAAATTGTACACAGCAGTCATGGAAAGGCTATTCAAATGAGTCAACGATAAAATTAATCGACATGGCCTTCAACCGATGCATGGCTTAAAAAAAAAAACAAAAAAGGCTAGGGATTCATGGTGCCACTGTGCACGTGCGCCATCATGGTGAACCTTGAGAGAGTCTGCCATTGAAAGAAGCCAGCCACAAAAGGCCACATAAGCACGAATCCATTCATACGAAAATGCCAGAGTAAATAAATCCATATTGATAGAAGGCGGACAGGTGATGACCAGAGAGAAATGGGATTGGGTGTGAATGGTAACGGCATGGAATCTTCATCAGGGGCATGAACAATTCTGGAAGTAGATACTGTGATGGTGGCACCGCTCCGACTATCCTAAAAACTCCGGACTCTAGACCTTAGGCTGGAGTCCTAGGTGGGGTAGCGGTTATGCCCAGAGACCCAAAGAGCAGAAAGCAAGCACTATTTGGCCATTTGCTACAGTCCCGAGTCACACAGACCATCATCCCCGTCCTACTGTAGGACTGAAAGAAGCAGGAGCAGACAGCCCTACGGTCCCTACGGAAGACGAGCTACCAGGCTCTGAGGGCAATCCAGGCCCTCTCAGTTGCTCCACGGACACTGCACTGTCAGCACAGAACTGGACCCGAAACCGGAGGACAGCTCCAGAGTAGAGCGCGACATGGCCTGACACCCCTGGGAGAGGCAAGCCTCTGTGCCTGGACTGGGCAAATGTGGGCAGCATTCAGCAGAGAGCACTTGGGACAGAACAAAGCTCTGACAGGGAAGAGCCTCTTTCGGTCGGAAACCGCTTGCCCTGAGTTGTAGGTACAGACGCCATCGGTCCTATGAAGTCAAGTGGCCAAGACCCCTGTCCACGAGGGTCAAGGAGGCCCTAGTATCACATCTTGTCCCTGTCTCCTGAGGAATAGGACGGTGGCCGTGGGGACCCTGACCCGGGAATCAGAGCCCATGCACATGGTTCCGGTGACTCATCTCTTCCCAAGCAGGTATCAGAGGCCTCCCAGCGCATGTCAGCCAGAGAATGGGTGACAAACAGAGTCCTTCTCCTGGTGGCATGGGGACCTGGCGCTGGCATCGGCCCCTCATGTGCACAAAGCACCGCCATAGTGAGCCCGAGCACATAAGAGAAAATGGTGCTAAGACAAACACTGTGAGCAGCCGGTCCTGGGACTTGTACATCCCGTTGTTCCTGAAGCTAGACCCACCCACCACTAATGTCCTCATTATGGGAGACACTGACTCTCTCCTAGCATAAGACAGGTGGAGCTGGGTTCCGGTCACTTGCGAACAAAAGCATCCTGACTAGTAGATCCCACAACCGGAAGGTGGCAGGAAATCATAATTCTTGTGGGGAAACAGAACGCCCCACACTGACTACGGTGGTTAGGGCGGAAGCCGAACCCACATTTAGGAATTTTACCCACGCCAGTTGGTTATGGTGTTGACGATAATATTTCGGCAGGAAATCAAGGATGCTTACCGTAGGAAGGACTTGTATACCACCAATCTGGAGAGACAGAGAGAGAGACAGAAACAAAAAGTAGAATTAGAAAGGAGGTGGAGTCAATCAAGGTTGGCTCAAGTGACTATTAGGTGGGACCAATGGTGGTGATATCTGGGGAGTTCTGCCGGATAGAGGAGAAAGGGGTCTCTGCTAAGAGCCTGCCAAGAGCCAAAATCCCACAGTCGAACGTCCACCACAACGGCAACGAGGTGGTGCCAGGTACAATGGTAACTGCCGTGCTATCATGACACTGTTGTTGGGAAATGCATCGCGTAGGCTCCACGTGGGGAGTAGGACGTGAAAACATCTCTAGTCTCCCAACACATGGAGCGTTTGGTCCAGACAATGCAATCCAGCAGAAATGTTCCCGAGACAGCCTGTCTGTCACCTAAAGTCTTAGTGAGGACTGTGTACCCAGAGGACTCTTATTTCACTGAGCCAGTAAGGACAGTCCGTGTGTTGTCAGCTCAACTGGAAGTGTCTACATAACTGAGAGGGACCAGGGAAGGCCCAGGAGAGAGAAAAGCTCCAGAGTCCCCCTTAGAAGTAAAGTTTGGGGCCAGGGCTGGCTTACAAGAGGAGACAGATGCTCAGGAGTCAAGAGGCAGCAGAACTCACCTGGTGTGGTCGTGGGCTGGGACTGGGCAGCTGTGAAGAGACAAGAGCACGTGAGACACCGCACAGAGCTGCCCCAACCGGACGCAAGGGGGAAGGATCTGAGCGGGTCAGATGCCCTCGATGCTGGTCCCCAGCCACGGAGGGTAGGGCCCGTGACATCCACACCCTGGAAGGACGACCCTCTTCAAAGGGCCAGGCACACCAAGAACATGATTTCCCATGTCAAGCTGATGGGCTCCATGGCTACGAGTGGTGAGCGAGTTGACACAAACCCAACGTGTGCCTTGAGCTTTCAGCTGCTCACCATGGCAGCAACACCGAGGAGTCCAGCTCCCACCAACATGCCACGGCTGATCTTTCAGGCCTAGGCAGGGCTCATGACAAGGTTTGTCTGGCAGTCATTGCAGAAGCAGCTGGCCCATCGCACCACAGACCCGCCGCACGGGCCGGGCATCACCCCTCCAGAGGGGGACATGCAGTCAGGGGCTCAGGACCCCAAACCCGCGGCGGCCGTAGCCACACACATACAGGTTGGTCTGCGATCCTAGCCCTGGGCTCCCCGCGAGAGACCCCCATTCAGCAGGCTGATCACTCGCCGCCACCTGCAATGTTGCAGGAGGGCCAGTAACGGCTTCGCGGGGACTGGCAGTTTGGCACGTGTCCTACTTTGCCATCTCCACACCTGGCAGCCTGACAAAAACTGACACTGACACTGACACTGACACTGACACTGGAGGAGAGTAGAGGAGACGTGAGGAAGACAGGGATGGTATAAAGAGCTTCCAACGATCTGATCAGAACATGACGTCTCTCTTCCCTACCAAACAGCAAGAGAAACTCCCAACGACAAGAGGCTCACCTGAACAGATGACACTGGCGTCCTCACCATGGGCACAGTTGTGCGAGTTCCAGCCGTTGTGGGGGCAGCGCCACAGGTAGGACTCTTGCCCGGAGCAGCGCACGTTGTCCAGGACAATGGGCCCTGAGCCCTGACCAAAGCGGGCACTTCCCGGGGCCGACACGGCCCAGCCACAGCCCAGCTGCCTGCACACCACGTTGGCGTCATTGATGTCCCAGTCGTCGTCACACACGGTGCCCCAGGAGCCTCGGTACAGGACTTCCACGCGGCCCTGACACCGGTCACCTCCATTCACCAGCCTCAGGGACAAACCTGCCTCGTTCCCTAGCAAGACAAAGAACAAAACCCACTGTCCATGTCTATCTTCTGGCCAAAGGCTTAAGGCTTGGTCCAGACTCAAAAGCTTGCTCACGGCCAGTCTTCCCCGGGCACCGTTCCCTTTCGAACATGCCAAGAGCTTAATCTTCAGCCCATGCACCCTGAGAGCTGAGACACCTAGACAGACCTGTCCAAAGGATGCCACGTTGCGGCAAAGGACGCTATGACGCAATGCATGTGAGTAGGAACACAACCCCCATCCACGTTGGGCATGCTCACGAGGGCATCTTCCAGCCATCGCTGTCAGGCTGAGACCACTGCCCTCTTGGGCAGCTTGTTGGCTTCTGTAGGGTCCTGCCTGGGTTCGGGCAGAGCCCCAGGACCTGCTTGCAACGTGGCAAGAAAGGTGGGAACACTAGCACATGGGCCCCCTTCTTCCGAAGGCTACGCTCCACGGCCTGCGAGCCATGAGAGAGGTCTCAGGAGATTGGACAGACCTCCAAGCATTCCATTAACCTCCTGCAGAATGGTCAGCACTGAACATCGATCCCACTGGAGTCAGGGGGCTATCCGCAGAGCGTCAGACCTGGGATCTGAGAGTCACCTCTTTCTGCTACCCAACACACACAGAGGGGCAAAGAGAGCAAAGACACACCCCGAGGCTCCTCCTGTGACTTCCATAACCAAACTTTATGTAGAAGGAGAGTGAGCCAGGGACTTGGGTACGAATATTTACTCCTTGTTGGTCTTACAGGTGGGTAGACGGGGGGGGGGGGGCAGGTACCCAGAAGTCGTGACAGAGGGAAGAGCGAGAGGTAGACATCTCGGGAAGGAGTCTTCAAAAAGAGTGTGTGGCGGGCCTCTTGACCACTGACACCTGCAATTGTCGCCTTGCTGCACAGGCCTGTTGCTCGGCCAGCCCTGTTGGGATGAAGGCTCTGCAGGAGGACCACCTGGTCCGTCCACACCCATCTCGAAACCTGGCATGTCATTGTCTCCCTCAGAGGGCCTTTGCATCCTACCCACCCTGAGGTATGCATGCCTGAGTGGTGCTGGGTCAACCTGAAATGAGTCAGATATCCTAGTGCCTGTAACACACCATCACTTGCTACACTTTCACCCCCAGGGCACTGTCCATCTGCTTTGGATGTATGCACGGGACACAGATGAATCTGAGGGCGTTCCAAACAGCGAGCGATGGAGAGAATCCAGCATGCTCTGAGGCCCCTTCAGGAGAAGGGCAGTGGTCATCCGTGTCCCTTGTTCCACCCAACGTGTCGGCCCAGATTGCATTACAGCTGACATCCAAACACAGAGGCCAGGTCCCTGAACCTGCACGCAGCTGTCTCCTGGGACAGCCTGAAACAACTAGATGAAACCTCCCGGGCTGATGGCCAGACGGGCCTCTTAGAGCTCCAGGTCTCTTTAAGAACCACCGTGGTGACAAACTGACAAGCAGAAACACGGGATACCCATAATTTCGACCAAGAGCGGTGCTTCTCCCTGAGCGCTGAGAAGAAGGATGGGAACCACGAAAAGACACATTCCCAGTGGGGTCACCTGAGACTCACCCGGGCGAACTGTAGACTGGGGTGAACAGCTGTAGTAGAAAAAAACCTCAAGGCAGACACAAAAGCACACAGGTGCTCCAACTGGATCAAAGGTTGAAGAAATCAGCCTAATCTCACAAGCAGATGACTCCACGTGTCCTTGGGCAGACACAGCAAGGGCCCTCCACGAATCTCTCAGTCCTCTGGGAGCCCCACCCTATGTCCCACTGCCATTGCTTGCCTTGCTGGGCCTGAGGACTGGCTTTCCGGCAGACGGAATGCCACCAGCAGGCCCACGAACACCCTCAGAACCACTGCATCCACGCCACGTGGACACAGCTAGAATGGGTTGGACAGTTATGCTACGAAGATCCCAAGCCTCTCACCCCAGGTGCCATGCGCTCAGCCTTGACAAGGTTTCACAGGCTTTCTGCAGGGGGCCAAGCTCAGGCCCCGGGGTCCCAGGTGGCTCATCAGTGTTCCATGTACCACTCACCAGCCATTCCCTACATCGATCCCCTTCTCCACTACTATCACTGTCGCCCCAGATGCGCAATCTAGACTGCAATCCGGCTCTCTAGGTTGGCTTCATGGAGGACCCAGAAGCAGGGGGCCACAAAGGAGTGAAGGTGGCTCATCTTTCAACCACATTCCCAAAAGGTGCACCTTGAGAACAGGGCCCTAGGAAATCAGGTGTGGACTGAGCAGATGATCCAGCTGACGAGCAGGGGGTCATTTTGCCTGCCCACCGAATGGTGAATGCACCTTGTCACCCACAGTGTCACTGATAATCCCAAGCAATTTCTGTCCACAGAAAGAGGGCAGCTGCCCCTGTGGTCCACCTCTGTGGCACTCCAGGGGACAGCTGCGCCCAGGAGACCTAGAGACACAGATATCCAGGAGAGGTCGGGTGGGGACCCTGGAGAAAGGAGTGTGTCGGTTCTCAGTATTTGCCATGAGAGTTTTGAAGTTCACCTGAGCAGATGACACTGGCGTCCTCCCCATGGCGACAGTTGTGCGAGTTCCAGCCGTTGTGGGGGCAGCGCCACAGGTAGGACTCTTGCCCGGAGCAGCGCACGTCGTCCAGGACAATGGGCCCTGAGCCCTCACCAAAGCGGGCATTTCCCGGGGCCGACACGGCCCGGCCACAGCTCAGCTGCCTGCACACCACGTCGGCGTCATTGGTGTCCCAGCTGTCGTCACACACGGTGCCCCAGGAGCCTCGGTACAGGACCTCCACGCGGCCCTGACACTGGTCACTTCCATTCACCAGCCTCAGGGACAAACCTGTCTCGTTCCCTAGCAGGAGACAGGAAAATTATCTTTCTCTTCCTCCCTCCAGGAAAAGCCCCAGGGTCTCAGTGGACAAGAATTACTTCAGGGACCATGACTTCTGCATGCAGGTTAAGGTAGCCCAGCACAGGACTCTCTGAAGCTTGCTCGCCATTATTCATCATTGAGGGGCTATTCAGATACCCTGGAGGGTCATGCGGTTTACGCATGTGCGCAGTCTGGTGGCCCACAATGTCAGCATTGGGATTGCTGACTGGTCATGGGAAGCAGGGGCGAAGGGTGAAAGCCAGCCGCCTGCCTCCCTACCTCGATGACCAACCCAAGCGCCTACATCAAGCCCACAGTTCCTACCCAGCCACCATCAAGAAACTGTCCTAGACCTAGTGCTTGCAGACTCCACCTTCCCCTGACCGTCCTATATCGTGCGCCCTACGACTGGGCCTGAGGGTTCTTGTGAAGGTTCCTTCATGCTGACCACTGACTCGTGTCGCTCTTAAGCCCCGAGCTTGTACTCAATCTGAAACAGTCCGTGAGCCCTCTGAATATCATACCAGTGGGCAGGACTAACGATCACTGACTCTGAGCTGTGCACACCTACAGCAGCCCGGACCTGTGGGTGGCAGAAAAGAAACACAACATGGCAGCATTCGGTCTGCCGGCAGGAAGGTCATTTGCCAGGTTCAGCACGACAGCACACCTCATGAGTGATCGGGCTCACCAGCCCTTTGCACCCTGTGAGCTGGGCTGGGGCATGACCATTGTCTGGTTCTCATTCTTTCAGGCATGTGTTCAATGAGACCTCTGGTCTCCAAAGAAGATGGACACACGCAACAAACCCATGAGAAGACGACCGCTTCCGCAGCCATTAGGAAAAGGCAAATCCTATCCACAGAGAGATGACTACAATGAAAGCGACAGAAGAAGTCGTGTCGCTGAGGATGTAGAGAAAGCACAACTTCCAGACACTGCTACTGGCACCCTACGTTGGCGTGGCTACTGTGGCAAACAGTTCAGTGCTTCCACAAGTAAGAAACATAACGTCATCACTTGACCCCCACGTTCCACCCCTAGGTATATACCCAGGAGATCTGTAAACGGCTGTTCAAATATCAAAATTGTACACAGCAGTCATGGAAAGGCTATTCAAATGAGTCAACGATAAAATTAATCGACATGGCCTTCAACCGATGCATGGCTTAAAAAAAAACAAAAAAGGCTAGGGATTCATGGTGCCACTGTGCACGTGCGCCATCATGGTGAACCTTGAGAGAGTCTGCCATTGAAAGAAGCCAGCCACAAAAGGCCACATAAGCACGAATCCATTCATACGAAAATGCCAGAGTAAATAAATCCATATTGATAGAAGGCGGACAGGTGATGACCAGAGAGAAATGGGATTGGGTGTGAATGGTAACGGCATGGAATCTTCATCAGGGGCATGAACAATTCTGGAAGTAGATACTGTGATGGTGGCACCGCTCCGACTATCCTAAAAACTCCGGACTCTAGACCTTAGGCTGGAGTCCTAGGTGGGGTAGCGGTTATGCCCAGAGACCCAAAGAGCAGAAAGCAAGCACTATTTGGCCATTTGCTACAGTCCCGAGTCACACAGACCATCATCCCCGTCCTACTGTAGGACTGAAAGAAGCAGGAGCAGACAGCCCTACGGTCCCTACGGAAGACGAGCTACCAGGCTCTGAGGGCAATCCAGGCCCTCTCAGTTGCTCCACGGACACTGCACTGTCAGCACAGAACTGGACCCGAAACCAGAGGACAGCTCCAGAGTAGAGCGCGACATGGCCTGACACCCCTGGGAGAGGCAAGCCTCTGTGCCTGGACTGGGCAAATGTGGGCAGCATTCAGCAGAGAGCACTTGGGACAGAACAAAGCTCTGACAGGGAAGAGCCTCTTTCGGTCGGAAACCGCTTGCCCTGAGTTGTAGGTACAGACGCCATCGGTCCTATGAAGTCAAGTGGCCAAGACCCCTGTCCACGAGGGTCAAGGAGGCCCTAGTATCACATCTTGTCCCTGTCTCCTGAGGAATAGGACGGTGGCCGTGGGGACCCTGACCCGGGAATCAGAGCCCATGCACATGGTTCCGGTGACTCATCTCTTCCCAAGCAGGTATCAGAGGCCTCCCAGCGCATGTCAGCCAGAGAATGGGTGACAAACAGAGTCCTTCTCCTGGTGGCATGGGGACCTGGCGCTGGCATCGGCCCCTCATGTGCACAAAGCACCGCCATAGTGAGCCCGAGCACATAAGAGAAAATGGTGCTAAGACAAACACTGTGAGCAGCCGGTCCTGGGACTTGTACATCCCGTTGTTCCTGAAGCTAGACCCACCCACCACTAATGTCCTCATTATGGGAGACACTGACTCTCTCCTAGCATAAGACAGGTGGAGCTGGGTTCCGGTCACTTGCGAACAAAAGCATCCTGACTAGTAGATCCCACAACCGGAAGGTGGCAGGAAATCATAATTCTTGTGGGGAAACAGAACGCCCCACACTGACTACGGTGGTTAGGGCGGAAGCCGAACCCACATTTAGGAATTTTACCCACGCCAGTTGGTTATGGTGTTGACGATAATATTTCGGCAGGAAATCAAGGATGCTTACCGTAGGAAGGACTTGTATACCACCAATCTGGAGAGACAGAGAGAGAGACAGAAACAAAAAGTAGAATTAGAAAGGAGGTGGAGTCAATCAAGGTTGGCTCAAGTGACTATTAGGTGGGACCAATGGTGGTGATATCTGGGGAGTTCTGCCGGATAGAGGAGAAAGGGGTCTCTGCTAAGAGCCTGCCAAGAGCCAAAATCCCACAGTCGAACGTCCACCACAACGGCAACGAGGTGGTGCCAGGTACAATGGTAACTGCCGTGCTATCATGACACTGTTGTTGGGAAATGCATCGCGTAGGCTCCACGTGGGGAGTAGGACGTGAAAACATCTCTAGTCTCCCAACACATGGAGCGTTTGGTCCAGACAATGCAATCCAGCAGAAATGTTCCCGAGACAGCCTGTCTGTCACCTAAAGTCTTAGTGAGGACTGTGTACCCAGAGGACTCTTATTTCACTGAGCCAGTAAGGACAATCCGTGTGTTGTCAGCTCAACTGGAAGTGTCTACATAACTGAGAGGGACCAGGGAAGGCCCAGGAGAGAGAAAAGCTCCAGAGTCCCCCTTAGAAGTAAAGTTTGGGGCCAGGGCTGGCTTACAAGAGGAGACAGATGCTCAGGAGTCAAGAGGCAGCAGAACTCACCTGGTGTGGTCGTGGGCTGGGACTGGGCAGCTGTGAAGAGACAAGAGCACGTGAGACACCGCACAGAGCTGCCCCAACCGGACGCAAGGGGGAAGGATCTGAGCGGGTCAGATGCCCTCGATGCTGGTCCCCAGCCACGGAGGGTAGGGCCCGTGACATCCACACCCTGGAAGGACGACCCTCTTCAAAGGGCCAGGCACACCAAGAACATGATTTCCCATGTCAAGCTGATGGGCTCCATGGCTACGAGTGGTGAGCGAGTTGACACAAACCCAACGTGTGCCTTGAGCTTTCAGCTGCTCACCATGGCAGCAACACCGAGGAGTCCAGCTCCCACCAACATGCCACGGCTGATCTTTCAGGCCTAGGCAGGGCTCATGACAAGGTTTGTCTGGCAGTCATTGCAGAAGCAGCTGGCCCATCGCACCACAGACCCGCCGCACGGGCCGGGCATCACCCCTCCAGAGGGGGACATGCAGTCAGGGGCTCAGGACCCCAAACCCGCGGCGGCCGTAGCCACACACATACAGGTTGGTCTGCGATCCTAGCCCTGGGCTCCCCGCGAGAGACCCCCATTCAGCAGGCTGATCACTCGCCGCCACCTGCAATGTTGCAGGAGGGCCAGTAACGGCTTCGCGGGGACTGGCAGTTTGGCACGTGTCCTACTTTGCCATCTCCACACCTGGCAGCCTGACAAAAACTGACACTGACACTGACACTGACACTGGAGGAGAGTAGAGGAGACGTGAGGAAGACAGGGATGGTATAAAGAGCTTCCAACGATCTGATCAGAACATGACGTCTCTCTTCCCTACCAAACAGCAAGAGAAACTCCCAACGACAAGAGGCTCACCTGAACAGATGACACTGGCGTCCTCACCATGGGCACAGTTGTGCGAGTTCCAGCCGTTGTGGGGGCAGCGCCACAGGTAGGACTCTTGCCCGGAGCAGCGCACGTTGTCCAGGACAATGGGCCCTGAGCCCTGACCAAAGCGGGCACTTCCCGGGGCCGACACGGCCCAGCCACAGCCCAGCTGCCTGCACACCACGTTGGCGTCATTGATGTCCCAGTCGTCGTCACACACGGTGCCCCAGGAGCCTCGGTACAGGACTTCCACGCGGCCCTGACACCGGTCACCTCCATTCACCAGCCTCAGGGACAAACCTGCCTCGTTCCCTAGCAAGACAAAGAACAAAACCCACTGTCCATGTCTATCTTCTGGCCAAAGGCTTAAGGCTTGGTCCAGACTCAAAAGCTTGCTCACGGCCAGTCTTCCCCGGGCACCGTTCCCTTTCGAACATGCCAAGAGCTTAATCTTCAGCCCATGCACCCTGAGAGCTGAGACACCTAGACAGACCTGTCCAAAGGATGCCACGTTGCGGCAAAGGACGCTATGACGCAATGCATGTGAGTAGGAACACAACCCCCATCCACGTTGGGCATGCTCACGAGGGCATCTTCCAGCCATCGCTGTCAGGCTGAGACCACTGCCCTCTTGGGCAGCTTGTTGGCTTCTGTAGGGTCCTGCCTGGGTTCGGGCAGAGCCCCAGGACCTGCTTGCAACGTGGCAAGAAAGGTGGGAACACTAGCACATGGGCCCCCTTCTTCCGAAGGCTACGCTCCACGGCCTGCGAGCCATGAGAGAGGTCTCAGGAGATTGGACAGACCTCCAAGCATTCCATTAACCTCCTGCAGAATGGTCAGCACTGAACATCGATCCCACTGGAGTCAGGGGGCTATCCGCAGAGCGTCAGACCTGGGATCTGAGAGTCACCTCTTTCTGCTACCCAACACACACAGAGGGGCAAAGAGAGCAAAGACACACCCCGAGGCTCCTCCTGTGACTTCCATAACCAAACTTTATGTAGAAGGAGAGTGAGCCAGGGACTTGGGTACGAATATTTACTCCTTGTTGGTCTTACAGGTGGGTAGACGGGGGGGGGGGGGCAGGTACCCAGAAGTCGTGACAGAGGGAAGAGCGAGAGGTAGACATCTCGGGAAGGAGTCTTCAAAAAGAGTGTGTGGCGGGCCTCTTGACCACTGACACCTGCAATTGTCGCCTTGCTGCACAGGCCTGTTGCTCGGCCAGCCCTGTTGGGATGAAGGCTCTGCAGGAGGACCACCTGGTCCGTCCACACCCATCTCGAAACCTGGCATGTCATTGTCTCCCTCAGAGGGCCTTTGCATCCTACCCACCCTGAGGTATGCATGCCTGAGTGGTGCTGGGTCAACCTGAAATGAGTCAGATATCCTAGTGCCTGTAACACACCATCACTTGCTACACTTTCACCCCCAGGGCACTGTCCATCTGCTTTGGATGTATGCACGGGACACAGATGAATCTGAGGGCGTTCCAAACAGCGAGCGATGGAGAGAATCCAGCATGCTCTGAGGCCCCTTCAGGAGAAGGGCAGTGGTCATCCGTGTCCCTTGTTCCACCCAACGTGTCGGCCCAGATTGCATTACAGCTGACATCCAAACACAGAGGCCAGGTCCCTGAACCTGCACGCAGCTGTCTCCTGGGACAGCCTGAAACAACTAGATGAAACCTCCCGGGCTGATGGCCAGACGGGCCTCTTAGAGCTCCAGGTCTCTTTAAGAACCACCGTGGTGACAAACTGACAAGCAGAAACACGGGATACCCATAATTTCGACCAAGAGCGGTGCTTCTCCCTGAGCGCTGAGAAGAAGGATGGGAACCACGAAAAGACACATTCCCAGTGGGGTCACCTGAGACTCACCCGGGCGAACTGTAGACTGGGGTGAACAGCTGTAGTAGAAAAAAACCTCAAGGCAGACACAAAAGCACACAGGTGCTCCAACTGGATCAAAGGTTGAAGAAATCAGCCTAATCTCACAAGCAGATGACTCCACGTGTCCTTGGGCAGACACAGCAAGGGCCCTCCACGAATCTCTCAGTCCTCTGGGAGCCCCACCCTATGTCCCACTGCCATTGCTTGCCTTGCTGGGCCTGAGGACTGGCTTTCCGGCAGACGGAATGCCACCAGCAGGCCCACGAACACCCTCAGAACCACTGCATCCACGCCACGTGGACACAGCTAGAATGGGTTGGACAGTTATGCTACGAAGATCCCAAGCCTCTCACCCCAGGTGCCATGCGCTCAGCCTTGACAAGGTTTCACAGGCTTTCTGCAGGGGGCCAAGCTCAGGCCCCGGGGTCCCAGGTGGCTCATCAGTGTTCCATGTACCACTCACCAGCCATTCCCTACATCGATCCCCTTCTCCACTACTATCACTGTCGCCCCAGATGCGCAATCTAGACTGCAATCCGGCTCTCTAGGTTGGCTTCATGGAGGACCCAGAAGCAGGGGGCCACAAAGGAGTGAAGGTGGCTCATCTTTCAACCACATTCCCAAAAGGTGCACCTTGAGAACAGGGCCCTAGGAAATCAGGTGTGGACTGAGCAGATGATCCAGCTGACGAGCAGGGGGTCATTTTGCCTGCCCACCGAATGGTGAATGCACCTTGTCACCCACAGTGTCACTGATAATCCCAAGCAATTTCTGTCCACAGAAAGAGGGCAGCTGCCCCTGTGGTCCACCTCTGTGGCACTCCAGGGGACAGCTGCGCCCAGGAGACCTAGAGACACAGATATCCAGGAGAGGTCGGGTGGGGACCCTGGAGAAAGGAGTGTGTCGGTTCTCAGTATTTGCCATGAGAGTTTTGAAGTTCACCTGAGCAGATGACACTGGCGTCCTCCCCATGGCGACAGTTGTGCGAGTTCCAGCCGTTGTGGGGGCAGCGCCACAGGTAGGACTCTTGCCCGGAGCAGCGCACGTCGTCCAGGACAATGGGCCCTGAGCCCTCACCAAAGCGGGCATTTCCCGGGGCCGACACGGCCCGGCCACAGCTCAGCTGCCTGCACACCACGTCGGCGTCATTGGTGTCCCAGCTGTCGTCACACACGGTGCCCCAGGAGCCTCGGTACAGGACCTCCACGCGGCCCTGACACTGGTCACTTCCATTCACCAGCCTCAGGGACAAACCTGTCTCGTTCCCTAGCAGGAGACAGGAAAATTATCTTTCTCTTCCTCCCTCCAGGAAAAGCCCCAGGGTCTCAGTGGACAAGAATTACTTCAGGGACCATGACTTCTGCATGCAGGTTAAGGTAGCCCAGCACAGGACTCTCTGAAGCTTGCTCGCCATTATTCATCATTGAGGGGCTATTCAGATACCCTGGAGGGTCATGCGGTTTACGCATGTGCGCAGTCTGGTGGCCCACAATGTCAGCATTGGGATTGCTGACTGGTCATGGGAAGCAGGGGCGAAGGGTGAAAGCCAGCCGCCTGCCTCCCTACCTCGATGACCAACCCAAGCGCCTACATCAAGCCCACAGTTCCTACCCAGCCACCATCAAGAAACTGTCCTAGACCTAGTGCTTGCAGACTCCACCTTCCCCTGACCGTCCTATATCGTGCGCCCTACGACTGGGCCTGAGGGTTCTTGTGAAGGTTCCTTCATGCTGACCACTGACTCGTGTCGCTCTTAAGCCCCGAGCTTGTACTCAATCTGAAACAGTCCGTGAGCCCTCTGAATATCATACCAGTGGGCAGGACTAACGATCACTGACTCTGAGCTGTGCACACCTACAGCAGCCCGGACCTGTGGGTGGCAGAAAAGAAACACAACATGGCAGCATTCGGTCTGCCGGCAGGAAGGTCATTTGCCAGGTTCAGCACGACAGCACACCTCATGAGTGATCGGGCTCACCAGCCCTTTGCACCCTGTGAGCTGGGCTGGGGCATGACCATTGTCTGGTTCTCATTCTTTCAGGCATGTGTTCAATGAGACCTCTGGTCTCCAAAGAAGATGGACACACGCAACAAACCCATGAGAAGACGACCGCTTCCGCAGCCATTAGGAAAAGGCAAATCCTATCCACAGAGAGATGACTACAATGAAAGCGACAGAAGAAGTCGTGTCGCTGAGGATGTAGAGAAAGCACAACTTCCAGACACTGCTACTGGCACCCTACGTTGGCGTGGCTACTGTGGCAAACAGTTCAGTGCTTCCACAAGTAAGAAACATAACGTCATCACTTGACCCCCACGTTCCACCCCTAGGTATATACCCAGGAGATCTGTAAACGGCTGTTCAAATATCAAAATTGTACACAGCAGTCATGGAAAGGCTATTCAAATGAGTCAACGATAAAATTAATCGACATGGCCTTCAACCGATGCATGGCTTAAAAAAAAACAAAAAAGGCTAGGGATTCATGGTGCCACTGTGCACGTGCGCCATCATGGTGAACCTTGAGAGAGTCTGCCATTGAAAGAAGCCAGCCACAAAAGGCCACATAAGCACGAATCCATTCATACGAAAATGCCAGAGTAAATAAATCCATATTGATAGAAGGCGGACAGGTGATGACCAGAGAGAAATGGGATTGGGTGTGAATGGTAACGGCATGGAATCTTCATCAGGGGCATGAACAATTCTGGAAGTAGATACTGTGATGGTGGCACCGCTCCGACTATCCTAAAAACTCCGGACTCTAGACCTTAGGCTGGAGTCCTAGGTGGGGTAGCGGTTATGCCCAGAGACCCAAAGAGCAGAAAGCAAGCACTATTTGGCCATTTGCTACAGTCCCGAGTCACACAGACCATCATCCCCGTCCTACTGTAGGACTGAAAGAAGCAGGAGCAGACAGCCCTACGGTCCCTACGGAAGACGAGCTACCAGGCTCTGAGGGCAATCCAGGCCCTCTCAGTTGCTCCACGGACACTGCACTGTCAGCACAGAACTGGACCCGAAACCGGAGGACAGCTCCAGAGTAGAGCGCGACATGGCCTGACACCCCTGGGAGAGGCAAGCCTCTGTGCCTGGACTGGGCAAATGTGGGCAGCATTCAGCAGAGAGCACTTGGGACAGAACAAAGCTCTGACAGGGAAGAGCCTCTTTCGGTCGGAAACCGCTTGCCCTGAGTTGTAGGTACAGACGCCATCGGTCCTATGAAGTCAAGTGGCCAAGACCCCTGTCCACGAGGGTCAAGGAGGCCCTAGTATCACATCTTGTCCCTGTCTCCTGAGGAATAGGACGGTGGCCGTGGGGACCCTGACCCGGGAATCAGAGCCCATGCACATGGTTCCGGTGACTCATCTCTTCCCAAGCAGGTATCAGAGGCCTCCCAGCGCATGTCAGCCAGAGAATGGGTGACAAACAGAGTCCTTCTCCTGGTGGCATGGGGACCTGGCGCTGGCATCGGCCCCTCATGTGCACAAAGCACCGCCATAGTGAGCCCGAGCACATAAGAGAAAATGGTGCTAAGACAAACACTGTGAGCAGCCGGTCCTGGGACTTGTACATCCCGTTGTTCCTGAAGCTAGACCCACCCACCACTAATGTCCTCATTATGGGAGACACTGACTCTCTCCTAGCATAAGACAGGTGGAGCTGGGTTCCGGTCACTTGCGAACAAAAGCATCCTGACTAGTAGATCCCACAACCGGAAGGTGGCAGGAAATCATAATTCTTGTGGGGAAACAGAACGCCCCACACTGACTACGGTGGTTAGGGCGGAAGCCGAACCCACATTTAGGAATTTTACCCACGCCAGTTGGTTATGGTGTTGACGATAATATTTCGGCAGGAAATCAAGGATGCTTACCGTAGGAAGGACTTGTATACCACCAATCTGGAGAGACAGAGAGAGAGACAGAAACAAAAAGTAGAATTAGAAAGGAGGTGGAGTCAATCAAGGTTGGCTCAAGTGACTATTAGGTGGGACCAATGGTGGTGATATCTGGGGAGTTCTGCCGGATAGAGGAGAAAGGGGTCTCTGCTAAGAGCCTGCCAAGAGCCAAAATCCCACAGTCGAACGTCCACCACAACGGCAACGAGGTGGTGCCAGGTACAATGGTAACTGCCGTGCTATCATGACACTGTTGTTGGGAAATGCATCGCGTAGGCTCCACGTGGGGAGTAGGACGTGAAAACATCTCTAGTCTCCCAACACATGGAGCGTTTGGTCCAGACAATGCAATCCAGCAGAAATGTTCCCGAGACAGCCTGTCTGTCACCTAAAGTCTTAGTGAGGACCGTGAACCCAGAGGACTCTTATTTCACTGAGCCAGTAAGGACGGTCCATGTGTTGTGGGCTCGACTCTAAGTGTCCACATATTGAGAATGGTCAGGGAAGGCCCAGGTAGCAGAAACAGTCCACTGTTCTCCACTGAAACTACTGACTGGATCCCCAGGTAGCCAGTACCCTGACTGAGATACTCAGGAGACAAGAGGCAGCAGAACTCACCTGGTGTGATCGTCGGCTGAGACTGGGCAGCTGTGAAAACAAAAGTACATGAGACACAGTGCACAGAACTGATATGACTGGACACAAAGGTAGAGGACCTGAGGAGGTCACAACCTTTGAAACTTGTCCCCTGCCATGAAGAGCAGGGCATAATCCACCCACACCCCAGAAGGATGCTCCTTGTAAAAAGACCAGGAAGACCACAAATATTATATCCAATAGTAAGGTGATTAGCTTCATGTCTACATGTCATGACCATATTGAAGCAAAAAAGATCATCTCTGTAGAGCTTTTGTCAGCCTGCTGCAGAGGCAAGTGCAAGGAGCCCAGCTTCCACCAAAAGGCAATGGCTGATCTTTTAGGCCTAAGCAGGAGTCATGACAAGGTTTGCCTGGCAGGAATGGCAAAAGCAGCTGTCCTTCGCAGCACAATCCAGTGCACGGACCAGGCATCACATTTCTCGGGTGGGAGATGCAGTCAGGGACTCAGGACCCCAAGCCCAGGGCCACCATAGGCACACACATACAAACTCTGTAATCCTAGCCGGGATCCCCATGAGAGTCCTCCATTTTGCAGGAGGATCTTTCGCTGCCTGATGCAGCGTTGCAGGAGGCCCGTAATTGTTTCATGGAGACTTGCAGTTTGGTTCTTCTCCTAATTTACCATCTCTACACCTGGCAGCCTGAAACAGCTAATACTGATTCCAGTGGAGAGTTCAGGAGACTTGAGAAAGACAAGGATGGTATAAATAGCTTCCAATGAGCTGATCAGAATGTGAGGTCTCTCTTCCCTACCCCTACCCCCAAAAGACAAACACCGAATGATGAGAGGCTCACCTGAGCAGATGACACTGGCGTCCTCACTATGGCCACAGTTGTGCGAGTTCCAGCCGTTGTGGGGGCAGCGCCACAGGTCGGACTCATGCCCAGAGCAGCGCACGTTGTCCAGGACAATGGGCCCTGAGCCCTGACCAAAGCGGGCACTTCCCGGGGCCGACATGGCCCAGCCACAGCCCAGTTGCCTGCACACCACGTTGGCGTCATTGGTGTCCCAATCATCATCACACACGGTGCCCCAGGAGCCTTGGTACAGGACCTCCACGCGGCCCTGACACCGGTCACCTCCATTCACCAGCCTCAGGGCCAAACCTGCCTCACTCCCTAGCAAGACAAAGAACAAAACCCACTGTCCATGTCTCTCTTCTGGTCATAGGTGTAAGGCATATTCCAGACTCAGGGGCTTGCTCATGGCCAAAGTGCCCTGGGCATCATTCACCTTTGAACATGCCTAGAGTTTAATCTTCCTCACAGGGAAATAGTGGAAACATCCTATACATCCTAGGCCTTAGGATATTCTGATGCAGGGAAGCACCTTATGATTCAATCGAGGTGAGTAGGAAGATAACCCCAAACCCCACTGGGCCTGCTCAGGATCGAGCCCCATAACTACTGGTTGCAAGCCAAGACCACTGCTCTGTGGGGCAGCTTTTTGGCTTCTGAGGAGCCCTGATGTTTTCTGGAAAAAGCCCCAGGACTTGATGGCAACTTGGCACGAAAGGAGCAGTACCGTCATGTTGCCCCCCCTCTTCCTGAGGCCCCACTCCATAGCGTGGGAGCCATGAGCAAGGTCACAGCAGGACTTGTGAAGGCTCTAAGTATTACATTAACTCCCTGCTGGAGACTCTTCACTGAACTTCATCCCATGATTCCCCTGATTCAGGTGGCCAGCCCCCTAAGATCAGACCTAGGGTGTGAGAGACACCTCTTTCTACCACCAAACACACACACACAGGGACAAAAATAATGAAGGGCACACCCTGCGACTCCTCCTGTCACTTCCAAACCCAAACTTTATCTAGAAGAAGAATGAGTCAAGGGGATCATTTACCTATATTTGGTGTTACAGGTGTGGAGTTGGGGAGCCAGGTGCCTGGAAGTGATGACAAAGGGAAAGGCCAGAGTTAAACATCATGGAAAGCAGTCTTCTAAAATAGTTTTTGGCAGGCAGCTGACAATGCACATTGCAGCCTGCCACCTTGCTTCTATTTGTGATACACAAGCCTCCTGCTCAGCCAGCTCTCTTGGGATCAAGGCCATGCAAGAGCACAACCTGGTCCATCCACATCAGTCTCTAAGCCTAGCATGTTCTTTTCTCCCTTACAAAGCCTTTGCCACCTCCCTGCTCTGAGGCATGTAGTCTGAGCAGTTTCCCACACTCTGAAGCTTGGGCAAAAAGAGTCAGGAGCATGGTGGGTTGACTTGAAACCAGTCAGGTATCTTGGTACCCGAAACTTGCCATCAGTTATTACACTCCTATCCCCTGGGCACTGTCCCTGCCACTTTGGATATACGTGACCCTGATGAATCTGAGGTTGCTGAAAGCAGTGAGTGATGAAGAGAATCCAGCCTGCTGTCCCTTCAGAGGAGGTTAATCGTCATCCGTGTCCACTCTCCCACTCATCATATCAGCCAAGATTGCCTTACAGCTGAAATTCATGTAACGCAGGGCCAGTTCCCTGAACCTGCAGGCAGCTGTTTCCTGGGACAGCCTGAAAGGACTGGATGAAACATCATGGATTGATAGACAGATGGGACTTTAGAATCCCAGGTCTGGTTAAGAACCACCTGTTGGGAACTCTATGATGGGGGTGGGGGACAAAGCGTAAACATAGGTTCTCTGAAGAACAGTGGTTCTCCCAGAATGGGTAGAAGAGGCATTGGGGGGGGGGGGATGAAGAAAAGGAACATTCCAAGTACGGTCATAAGGACTCACCTGGCTGGCTTGTGGACTGGGTGTGAGTAGCTGTGAGAAAGAAACTTGAGGTTAGACACAAAGCTACCGGTGCCCCAACTGGATCAAGCTGGAAGATTATGAGACTATGCATACAGAGCTGATGACTTCACGTTCCCTCAGTTAGACAGAGCCAGGGCCCTCCATGAATCTCTCCATCCTCTGGGAGCCCCACCCTATGTCCCATTGCCATTGCCTGCCTTGCTAGGTCTGAGGGCTGACTTTTCAGCAAGCAGAATGCCACCACCCTGCCTGCAACAGGCTGCCATATCATTGTGTTCATTCAGCATGGGAACAGCAAGAATGAGTCTGGGCAGTTATTCTAGGAAGACTCCAATTCCACCAGTCCAGGTGCAATGCTCTCAATCTTTACAAGGTCTCTTGGGCTTTCTGCAGAGGTCAAGCTCAGGTCCCTTAGTCATATGTGGTTCTTCAGCATTCTATGTACTATTGAGCGGTCATTCCCTGCACCTTCCCCACTTCCAACTGCTATTCACTGCCTGCCCAAATGCACAGTTTGAACAGCAATCCTGTTCTCTGAGTTTGCCTCACTGATGGCCCAACATAATTTGACCACAAAGGGGTGAAGGTGGTTCGTTTTCCAACCACACACAAGATGTGTGCCTTGAGAAAGATCGTCCTGGGAAATTGGTGGTGTACTGAGTAATAATTCCACTGAGAAGGAATAATGGCTCAATTTTTCTGTCCACTGAATAGTGGATGGTTCCTTTCACCCACCATGCCATTGTTGCTGCAAAGTCATATTGGTCCTTCTCTGTTAGCTTAATAGGGGAGGAGAACATACTCTACCCTTTCTTTATTATTGTATATCAGTTGCCTGCTATCTCCAGGAAACCTTAGGAGGCACAGGATATCTCAGAGAGGGTTGGATGTGGGCCTTGTAGTATGCAGTGTGTTTGTTCCCATCAAAGACCACTTCAAGAGAGAGCCAGGAATATTTGTTTCCCACCTGAACAGATGACACTGGCATCCTCCCCATGGCCACAGTTGTGTGAGTTCAGCCATTGTGGGGGCAGCTCCACGGGTAGGACTCATGCCTTGAGCAGTGCACACTGTCCAAGACAATTGGCCTTGAGCCTTGACCAAACTGGGAATTTCCTGGGGCTGACATGGCCCAGCCACAGCCCAGCTGCCTACAGACCATATTGGCATCATTGGTGTCCCAGTCATCATCACACACAGTGCCCCAAGAGCCTCAGTACAGGACCTCCACGTGGCCCTGACACCGGTCACCTCTACTCACCAGCCTCAGGACCAAACTAAATTCAGTCCCTAAATGAAGGCATAACATTTCTCTTACATGTTGCCACAAATGACAAAGTCTTAGGACTCTATCATATTCATAGTGCTTCACAGTAGGTGAAGGTCACTGAGAGTTTTAACTAGGCTGGACTCTTAAAGTATCATGAGTTAGAATTCTTCAAGGTTAAAAGGACAGTGACTTCTCTCCCCAATCTAAGCCACTAGAACTTCAAGGGGAAGTGAATGCACCTTAGTTTGTAGCCTTGAGAGGGCTTAAAGACTATCCACAAGTTTTTTGTCTGAGCAAAACAGGGACACAGCTCGACCCATGACTGTCCCATGCTGAAGAGAATTCTTGTCTAATGACACCAGGATGTCTTGTGAGTTCTCATACATATCTTGGGCTCTGAGGTTGGCTTAGAAAACATTTTTCACATGCTCCTTCTGGCTCCATAGTCAAGTCTTTGGGGCTAGAATGGCTGGGACCAGTGCATATTTGTGGGATGAAACAGGTAACTCTGTAGTCTAGAGACTGATTCCACTGGTCTCTGACCCAAGGCACCCAGGCTCCTAGAGATCCCATATTTCAACTGATTCCTCCCCACCCACTAGGGATGGACAATGAAGGAAGCTCCAACTCAAGCCGGGCCCTGGGTCACAAGGGACCTTCCTTTGTGTTATATGCATAAAACACTCTTTCTCACCCCAGTTCCTAGAATTCTTCCTGAATAAGAGTGACACCCATGTATATATTTGGCATCGTTACCCACCAAAAAGGAGCCAAATAAAATTAATCATTACCTATTGCACCAGTAGTCCCAGTATCCTCTGTAGTGCTATCTGCATAGATAGATTATAGAAGGAGGGGGGAAAAACATAAAATGTAAAATTAGGTCCCTTCTGAGGAGAATCAATAACTGGAAGTAAAATAGAACCTGCTAAGGAAACATTATTTCTGACCTGGATTTCATCTTGCTATGTGACTTTAGAAAAGGGAACAAACCTGTCTAGCCTCAAGCTCTTTCATTCTAAAAGACTATTTTGGAAGAAATCTCTCTTCATTAACCTACTGACCTTGATTCTGACCATCCCACACATGACCTATGCAGGGCTCCAGGGGACAGATGTAAAAATAACTTTTCTAATCCTTATGCTTCTAACTGATTTCTCTTGTCTAATTGCATTGGCTAGTATCGCTTACACAGTGTTAAATGACAGGGGTCCCAAAGGCCATCTTGCCTTGTTTTCTACTCTAGTGAAAATGCTTCTGATGTTTACCCATTAAGTAAGATTATGGCTTTAAACCTATGATTTCCACATTGTTTCAAGGAGCTGTGGTGTTCGTCCAAGGCCCCAGCAAGATCCTACCTGGTGCTGGGACCTGAAGAAGAGATGACCTGATTGCTCCTCTTAACCCACTCTCACTAAAGCATTCATTTTGTTTCTGAATTCCCTATTGGACTTCTACCTGAGGTCTTTTTGGATCTAGAGAAAGTTGACTCCCACATCTACCCCACACTGGAGGTCCTGACAAGAGTAGGTCTATGTAAGTCCTATATGCAGTCAGATAGTGTCATAGTCAGATATTTAAGCCCCTGAGTTCCTCACCTGCACCCCTGGGTGGACCAGTTGTACCAAAGAACTTGTCAGGCCCAGCTGTTACTCCTAATACATAGTCAGAGGAAACCACTCTAGAGAGGAGCAGGTTCTCCTCTTACACCTGCTACAAGTAAGAATCTTGGGAAGACATGGCTAAATTTAACAAAGCCAGTGTCCTCCTCATCTTTGGTGACATCTGTGTCCTTAATCATAGGGAAGAGAAAGAGGTAAAGTCAGACTTCACCCCATGGCCTTTAGGGACAGGAAAGCATAATGCCTGAGGAACAGAAATGCCGGACATGTGTACCATTAAGATTCCCAGCTGATCCATGCTGACTCCTACTCAGGGGCCTTCATGTGAAGGCTCTCCTTCTTTTGTCCTAAGGTCAACATTTCCCATGTGATATGGCAGTGACTTTCCTTCCCAAAGCCCAGGTTGCCAGAAACTCGAGCTGTATTGACTACCTCCCAGCTGTTTCATTGGAGGTGCCCCCAGGGGGGTGCACGGGACCTCTGACGCCCATAAGCTGAAGGACCATGGTTACTTTATACTGAGAAGGAACCAAGTTGGTCTGATATGGGCTCAGGAAAATGCACAAGCACACAAGGATGCTACCCCAACAGGTTTGCACTTGCCTCTCCAGGCCCTGCAGCCAGAGACCCAGCACCCCAGCCTGGCCAGGCACCAACGTGCAGTGGTGAGGACCACAGGGGTAGGCCCTGAGCATGAGCAACAGGGCCTTCCTGGAGACAAGACGCCAAGCTCCACCTTGGAACTCCTTGGAAGTGCCTGTGCAGGTCAATCCCTCCCCAATCTCAGGGACATGGTCCCATTGAGGCCTGAGGCCTTGTTCAGAGGTTCCCTCTTTGTTGCTGAGCACCCCTATCTCTTACACCTTTTGCACCTCTTCTGGATCAGAGATGGCCCTGTGAGTACAGTGAGGTAATGAGCCCATAGTGATCCCATATAACAAATGTTACCTTCTACCGCAGCTGTTGCCAGGGATGCCTCCGTGGGAGACAAAGAAGCTAGAGTGGAGAAAGGAAGAGGTAATCAGTATTGGCTCTCATTTGAGAAGGGGTGGACTTCTGTTTCCTTAGCTCTGAAGTAAGGGCTGTATGCAGTGATCCAGAAACCCCACCCACTGCTGACAGGCTCCATTTCTTCCTTACAAAACAGAATTCCTCTCTCTGTCATTTCATCAGCCCGTATTCAATGCTGGAATGCCACCAGAGATCTTCTTTGTTCCTGCCACCAACCCCCACCTCCGCCTCCACTGTCTCCATCCAAAAAATAACCCAGTTGACTAACAGCCCCACCTGATTTACAAGGTCGCATTTCCAATACAAACGGCCTATTTCTATACCTTACCCACACCCTTAAATGACAAGTATCTACCATCACTGAGATATTCCTGAGGAGGTGGCCCCAACTAAGAATAAAGGCAGTTTTTTCAAAGATGCATCCCCAAATGCTGAAATAAACCACTCCAAAGTGACTGCTTGGAGGCCCACACTTTCTGGGGGAAGCCATTCTCAAGTGATGGATTATCTGGGTCACGTCCCATGCACGGGGGCATGTGCACACACCAGTCCACATAGCAAATGCCAGAGGTCACTCTAAAGATGGATAATTTATCTAGGAACCCCCCTTTGGGGGACACATTGAGTGTTATCCTCAGGGTTTCTTTGTGGATTAAGAGACCACTTGGTGCTTGAACACCCACCAGCATTGTGTGAACAAGGAGAAACTCAGCATTGGTGTGTGCTAGGTTGAGCCAAGGAGAAGTTCTCTCTTCCACTGTGAGTGTAAATATCTTTTGCTTGTCATTTAATCCCCAGTAAAGAGAATATACTGGTTACTTCAGTGTTTGATTTTGGTATAGATTTAAGTTTTAAGGACCAGAAGTCCCTAGTCCTTCTCTCCTGGCTTTAAAAGGAGGAGATAGGGCCACATAGGAAGGCATTTGGTCATCCCAGGCCAGGGATCATCAGAACGATACCACTGGGTGTTGCATTGACAAACTCTGGAGGAGCCTGTGATTGAAACCCACCTGCACCGCTTCCCAGCTTTAGGACTCCAGGCAAGTCACTTGCCTTCTCTGAGCCTGGGATCTCACCCTTTCTGAGTGAAAAGGAACCTGCCCTATAACATCAAATAAGACATGGCTTAGAGTAAAGCAGGTAAACTGCAAAGTGCTGTGGGCATGCACCGTGATGTAGAGGTCAGCAGGAGCCTCTGCCAGCCAAGGGGCACAGGCGACCACACAAGGCGAGGTCAGCTCTACCTGAGCACACAACTCCAGCGTCTTCCCTGTGGCCACATTCATGGTTGTACCACCCGCTGTGGGAGCAGCTCGACAGGTAGGGCTCCCATCCTGAGCAGTATACGGAGCCCAAGAGAATGTTCCCCGAGCCCTGACCAAAGTAGGCCCCGCCCGGGGCCAACACCGCAAGGCCACAGCCGAGCTGCCGACAGACAACATCTGCATCCTGGGTGTCCCAGTCATCGTCACACACGGTGCCCCAGTAGCCTTGGTACAGGACCTCCACGCGGCCCTGACACCGGTCACCTCCGCTCACCAGCCTCAGAGGCAAACCTGCATTGAAAGAATGGAAAGCTCTCGTCCTCTCTCTGCCCCCTTGGCTTTCACTCACCAGTACCCCCTGTTCCCCTCCTCCTTCTGACCACTTCCCCATCTCCTTCACCCCTGTTTCTCCTCTCCCAGCACCTTACATATTGCTGCCCTGCCACACGCTGTCTTAGCCCTCTTCTCATGCTATCTTCCCCCTGAATGAGCTCATGTGCTCTGAGAGCTTTCCAGGAGGAGGGACCCCCAAAGCCACCTCTCCAGTGCTGATCAACCCCTACAAGCCCAGCCAAGCTCTAGACCAATATTCCCAGTGACCTTCTGGATAGCCGGGCCCTGCTGTCTGGTACCCAACACAGTCTCTTTTGTCTACTTCAATCATGGAGTCACCATGCTCCACATGAGCAATGTTGGAAATCTGGTTGCTATATTGGATTCCCCCTCTTCTGTACCTCTTGTATCCAATGTATCAACAGGGTTGTCTTTCCTTTTATTCTTACTGCCATTTTGCTAGATCTTTCTTCTCCTGAACCTGGCCTACTCCAGGGCCCTGTCAGTGGACTTTCCTGCCCTCTGCCCCTCTCTCTTGAATCCATCCCATTGATGGATTCCATAAGCATTTACGGAGAGCTTACTCTATGCCCCCTCCTCTGCTGATGGGATTGATCTGTTTCCCCCTGGAAGGTCCCAAGTCTTGTTTTCATAAATTGTGAATATGTTCAACTCATTTTCCTGCTCAAAGCACCTCACTGTGTTCTCCACTTGATCAGGGTCAAGTCTTGGATGGCATTCATCCAAGAGTGGGCCTCAGGTCACCTTTCAAGCCTCCTGACAGAGCCGGGGTGCCACTGTCATGGGCACCTTGCTCCTGCCTGACATGATCCTGCTGAACCACCTGCGCTATGGGAGGCAAACAAGCAGCAGGGTCTGAGGAATCCAGCCCAACACTGTGACAGCAGGAGCTCGGTCTAAGGTGTGCTTTTCAATGGTTGGTTTGTGGTTATGAGAAATTTATGGGGGGGGGGGGACCAGAGAGGGTGGGATGGGATGGAAGATAAGGGTGGTTGCCGTGGTCTTTATAAAGGAAGGAGTCAGAGAAAGAGAGAGGAAATGCCAATCGGGCTGTTTCTAGAGTATTCTAGAGGTGCGTTCCAGGCCTCCTCAGTCTTTCCTGCTGCCCCTTCACTGCTGTGAATGTCCCTGCAGAAGATCTCTCAGTCTCCCTGCCCTCAGCTGCCCTTTACTGGTGGTCAATCACCAAAAAACTCCCCTCCAGCCCCTCCCAGGCCACTTTTGGACCCTCAGGGCAGCTTCTGAAAGGACAGAGATTGGTCTCAACAGAGCCAAGAACCCCATGGTAGGATCCACTGTCCTAAGTGGTCACATCAAGGACTCTGACATATTAAATTCAGTGCAAAGTGTGCACAGATGCTCAGAGGTTGAGGAAAGATGGATAGATTTAGTAAGAATAGTGAACAGAGGCAAAGGCACCTGTTCTGGGTTCAAATTTCTGCCCAGACACTTCCCCACCCTGTGGCCTTAGACATATAACTATTGACAAGTGACCAATCTGTGCCCCAGTTTCCTCACTGCAACTTGGGGGTAATAATACTACTTACCTCAAAGTGTTGGAAAGATTTCATGATAACAGCACTTACTGTGTGCATTAGCTGAGCACGTACTACGTGCCAAGCAGTATTTTAAATGATTTTTTTATACATTAACTCATTTGGTGTATGAAACTGATTTTGTGCAAGGTACATAGAAAGTGCTTTGGAGATGTAAGTTATCATCAAGATAACTATCACTAAGAAGAGGCACTGGCTTTTTTTCACCTATCTCTCCTGACACCAAGCTGAAGCTAATCTCACGCAACAAATGAGCGAGAAGCAGAGAGAAGGAAGGAGGATGACAGTGAGACTGGCTGAGTGCGGATCTGGGACACGCCTAGGGTCTCAGCATCCACTGATCCTTCCCTCTCCATCCCTGCGTTCTAAAGGACAGGTGCTAGCCCTGTGGCCAAGACTGCACTCAGCCTCAACTAGCCAACAGCAGCAGCAACAGCAGCAGAACTGGCTGGCTCAGCCAGTGAGCAAAACCCCAGGAAGACAAGTAAAGAAAAAATGTCTTACCATAGTCTGTAGTCAAGGGGTTCCACAGACCTAGACAGAAACAAAATTCACCTTGAAACAGAGGTTCTGCTGTTTATAAATGATGTACAGTCACAGAAATTGGCTTGAGCATTACCTTACAACCATGCCAGGGGGCGCTGTGGCTCACTCTTGGGTCTCTGTGCCGACAGTGTTCTTGCAGTGTTTGGGGTTTTGCAAGAATAGATTACAAGTGGGCTAGATATGGAGTGTTTGATAATTTTAGATGTAATGAAGTACATGCCTCTTTACGCTGTAGCCACTTACGCTACAGTTTATAGCGTAATCTGTTCGCAGAAAGAAGGGCTAGACAAGAAAAGGCAGCGTAGACGGGTTTCCAGGATTCTGGATGCCAGTTGAATCCTCCTTCCAGTCTGAAATTTGAGTGGAGTCAGCACTCAGAATAGCCACTCAGAGGCCCCCTAAAAAAGTATTTATGCTGGCAGCAGATGACCTCTTCCTTCTGATCCATACCCTGTGAAATTTCTAGTCTATCTTGAAGAAAACCGACATCTAGAGAACCCTGGATCTTTATCATCAGTGAGGCCACTCTAAAGCTCTCGGTGCCCTTCGACTTCAGATTAACCCTAAGAGCACCTTCAGGGGCCATCAGACTTAATTTTAGTTTTTGAGTTTCTTTTTTTGAGCAAATCACATTCTATTTGTGAGGATTGACAGGTCGTGACCTTTCTATGTTTTTAGAGGTCTTCCAAAGGACAAAAAGAATATTTATTCATTAAAAGAAAATAGGATAGGGGCGCCTGGTGGCTCAGTCGGTTAAGCATCCGACTTCGGCTCAGGTCATGATCTCACAGTTCGTGAGTTCGAGCCCCGTATCGGGCTCTGTGCTGACAGCTTGGATTCTGCTGGAGACTGCTTCAGATTCTGTGTCTCCCTCTCTCTTTGCCCCTCCTCACTCATGCTCTTTCTCTCTCTCTCTCAAAAATAAACTTATAAAAAAAACTTTAATAAAAGAAAACAGAATAAAACTCATTCTTATCGTCACTATATGGGTTCACTGGATCCTTTTAGAAGTCCAAGATACATTATGGGCTCTCAGTGGTCCCCTTTTTCCTATATCTTGAGACATTTTGCTATTTCATCATTTGAGAAATTGGTTCATCATTATTCATTAATTATTAACTATCATAAAAAAAAGAGTTCTATAATAAAAACAAAGAGAGAATGGTGGCATTATCTAGAAGAAAAAAAAATGGAATGGTAGGCTTTATCTAGAAGAAAAATGGAATGGGTCACCATTTCTCAGTGACCCAAATATCACCGTAGCTTTCAAGAGGGTATTTTTTTAAAGACTGGAGACACTGTCTTTGTAGGATGCTTTTGGCTTTCATTGAATTAAATTAAGAATTCAGAACCTTTCATTACTTGTTATCAATGATAAAGAGAAGACAATTGACAAAGGAAGATGTTTCACAATAACTAGATGAGTCAGAAGAGGAACATAAAGAGATAGCAGTCCTGTAGATGCTAACAGTAATGGTGAAATTGCTTGTACAATTGAAATCTCAGACTCTGAGCCTTCAAATTATGATAACCTAGAGGAACTTCCTCAAATTCAAGAATCAAAGAGTCAGTAATATAATTCTAAGTACAAAAACAAAATATAGTGCGCTCACTCACTTCAGTGGAAAGGATTTCATCAGTGATATTTCTCAGCAAGAACTTGGACCATCTCATTTTGCTAAAAGGACATGTGATGGTAACACTTTTACTTTTTCTAATGCTAATGTGCCGAAATCTACTTCATACAGGAGATCTGTTATGTTTAAATTCTTATTATAAATTTTAATAAATTTTCTTTCACGATCTCTTTTTTCTTAACTTCCTGGTACAGGGAAAGTTAAGGCATTTGACAAACTTCTCCAGATTCTTTGTAAATGTGAGTCCTGCTGGGAGCAGAACTCAGGGGTTCAGAGATCTGTCTCTCTCTAGCAAAACCAACAGGCCAGGGAGGGGACTGGATGCCAGAGAACCACCCCATTTGTCTCAACACTTTGAATGTGGGTTCCACATTGGACTTCTCCAGCTGCCCTGCTTCATATTGTTGATGACCCAGTAACAGGGCCAGTGAGGCCATGTAGCTGCACGCCCCTGAGCATGGAGAAGCAATCCAAAATGGAAACAAGAAGCTAGAGCATTCTTTCAACAGAGGCCACACACCTAGGAAATGTCTGCACCAGAACATCCCCACCTCATTTCTGACATGCCATCCCCCGCTCCCACACTCAAGGACATGATGACAGACATGCCTGAGAGAGTCCTCTGTTGAAAACTCTGACATTTAAACACAGTACAGATGACACCACACAATTCCTATTTTCTTGTTCCAGGTATCTTGCTTAGTCACATGGCAGTCAATAAACATCCAGCTCAGAAGCTCTGAGATCCAGAGTCCTGACAACATCCAGCCATAGCACCAAACAGAACACTAAGGTTGTCTCTGGTTGGGCTATTTGTGCACAGTCTGAACAGACACTTTTCCACAAATGTACTGAGACCCACTTGCTTTCTTCCAGCAATCAACCACAGAGCTGTAGATGATGTCAGCTGCCATTTGGGGAATGATGGTAAATCACTTGGAAAGAACAGCTCCCACTTCTTTGTTTTCCAGGAACAGAAATAGTCTGGTCTCTACTGCTGGGTACCATGTCCAAGGCAGTTGAGCCATCAGAATGAACCAACCAGAAAAAGCTTCAAAGAGATCTCAAAAGATATTCCCCCCAAAGACCTAGTCACTTTCCAAGGGAGCTGGTCCCTTTCCATCTAGACTCAACCATTGCCCCAAATCTTCTGGAGTGATTATTGTGTACATTTGAACATGGCATACATTATTGTTCTAGTGGGGGTGAGGAGGGCCTGAAGAAGAGCTTGAGTATAAAAACAAACCGGTGTCATCAAACCAGCCCATATCTACTGGCTAGGCCACTCCAGTTATTCTAGAAGGGAAGCCTAAGGGGACTGTGTGGTGACCGCAATAGCACTCTGGAAAGTGCTCTGGACCTTAAACACATTTACTGAAGAAGTGTTACATCTTCATAGTTGAGAACAACACCATGTTTTACTATTTATATGTACTATCTCAGTTCATCTTTACCCCAACCCAGTATCCCCACTTATAGACAAGGACACGGAGTCACAAACATTGAACAAATGAGTCCAAGGACATACAGACTCCACCTCTATTGTCAAGGCTTTCAGCTATCATCCTGCACTGACTTTTGTCACAGCCACTGCCTGCTACCAACCCACTCCTTGTGGTTCTTGCAAGGAAAGTGGTCCACGCCAACCTACTTTCCATAAACTCAACAAAATGAGGTTTTCAATATGAAGTCACCCAGCAGCCTTGACTAAATTTCCATATTGTTTTTGTGTAGCACCACTCCAGGATAAGAGTGCTTTCAATTATTGTGGTTTTCATCTTTAAGAAGGCTTTCATCTTACATCTGTCACAAGCCCCCAGATTAGTTCATCCTCTCGGGTACCATCTACTCTGCCGTATAGTCTGCGTCTATCTCAGTGGAGTTAAGGATGTTGTGGATGGAAGCTGTGTATAAGCAAGCCCTCTTCATTAAGTCTCACTATCTCCAAGAAAATGGCCGACTTAAGGGGTTGGTACAGGGGGGATAGGATGACACAAAGCAGAGATCGTCCTACATTGCTCATTTTTAATATGTCAGTTCAAGATATGATCGAAGGATGAGCTTCCCATGGATTTGCTCATGAACGCATCTCTGGCTTTGCCTTCCACCAACTCCATCCATATTTAGACAAGAATTTAGAAGGCAAACAAGAATCAAGTCCAGCTGTGGCTCTTAACCCATTTGCTCCAAAAGACAAATGATATTCTACCACCAATGGCAGGCAACACTTCAAAAACTCTATTAACTGGAAGTCTCTTTTTTTTTTTTAATTTTTTTTTAGTTAGAGCTTTGGAAAATGTGTCAAGGGCAGTTTGGAAAATGGAACCTAGAGATAACCTCCCATCAGGGCAGTACCCTGGCTAGATGGCTAAGCATGGAGGAGGGGAGTATCTAATGGCAGAAACAGGGTGGCTATCGTCCATCTGAGTCTGTACCTGTTCCTTCACATTCCTGACAGCAAATGCAGTGAAGAACAGAAAACCACTCTTCCTTTGTGCTCTGTCTGGTGAATTCCTGCACTAGCTCCAGACCTGAGTTCACCTGTGACTATCTTGGAGCTGTTCTCTTTCTCATAGCCTGATCACATCTCTCTTGCCATGTACCTCTTGCTCCAGCATTTCCCACAGCTGTACTTGTAACTGTATGATTACTGTCTATCTTGCCATTAGACCATAAGTCCCTGAGATCGGGAGACACATTCCCCTGAAACACCACACAGGGAGCCCACACTGTAGTCTCTCCTGCATAGAAGGGTCCATGGCAGGACTGGTTCTCGCCAAATGAGGTAGCAAAGATATTGAGGCCATTTGGAAAGGGGTGTAAACGTTCAATGTTAGCAATGCACTTGTTGAAAAGCCTTGATATCAATCAGTCAGACTTATGATGCAGCCATGAACCACTTGGGAAAATGTTACCAACTTAAATGTACTTGACACTGAGCAAAATACAGACATTAAGAAAAAAATAAGTAAAAACAGATAGCACTTAAATTACATATATACGTATCTCTGCCACTGTCTTTGGAAATTCTTAGCAATGTCATGCTTCTGGAATTACACTCCAAACATAAAAACTTAATTCAGTACTGGGCCATGCAGCATGGTTGCTCAAAGTGCGGTCTACGGACCATCTTCATTTTCAGTTACGTAAGAGTTCAGATTCCTGAGCCTCAAACCAGACCCTCCAAATCAGGGTCTCTGAAGGGAAGGAAGGTAGATCCCAAGAACTGGCATTCAAAAAATATCCTCATTGATTCTGATGTACATAAAAGTTTGAGGCAAAGGCAAAATAAAATTGAAGAACATAACAGTATAACTACTTGGTCCATTTATTCTATAACTGAAAGAAGCTTCTATTGTCTTTGTATTTCTACAAAGGACACAAATCATGCTTTTGTGTAGACCTCATACCATTCACTAAAGGCAGTGTTTGTGCTTAAGATGTAAATAACTGTATAGGATAATAATTAAATTCTAAACCAAATTCAGACATTGTTTTGAAAGTACTCACCAGGTGTTGTGAGAAGATCTGATTGGGAAACTACAAAGGAATAAAAGAAAAATCAGACATGAGTGTGTTTCATCTACAGGGATCCTGACCAAGAAATCCACATATGAACCATTGGTTTTCTTCTGGTTGACTCCGAAGTAGAGTTATAGCCACTGCATGTGGATCAACGTCAACAGATCTGTAATCTGTCTTTGAAACTTCATTCAAATTGATAAAGACTTCTTGAGTCTCTGGTGCGTGGAGAACAAAATGCTAAGCTAGTCCCAAGAAACATGGTGACTTAAAAAAAATGGCTTTTTACATCTGAAGAATAAATTCACTGTAACACTCTTTAATAATGTGGGCTCTTGTTTCTGCATACTTCCTGCTGCAGATATTTCTGTATTTCATTAAAATAGAAATGAAGGTTTCATCTCTGGAGAAAAGCAAATTAGGCTTGTACCTAATTTCGTACAAATGTGGGACCCATTCCTTTTCTTATCTCTTTGAGGGAACGTAGCCTGGCCGGTTCGTCTGAATGGGCATGAGGAGCTGAGAAGGCGGGCTTTGGCTTCTCGGTTCTTGACTGGCTGAAATCACTAAAAGCATAGATTGGCAACTGTTGGGTCCAAAAAACAGTCAAGTGGCTTTGTGTTGACAAAGACAGTGGGGAGGTGAAAATGTCTTTCCTTTCTCGTAAAATGACAGAGGTGGTCACTTACTGAGACTTACTGGCCCTCGATTAAATTCTCATTTAATCGGGAGAATTAAACGAGAGACGTAGATCGAATGTGTATCAGACTGGCTGGCGTGTTGTCGGCACACAACGGATGTCAGCCACCGTTGCAAGAAGAATTACAATGATGACGATAATTCTACAATTTCCAACACTCACTGTCTTTAAGTACGTCACCCACATTGTCTCATTTGGCCCTCATGGCAACCCATAATGGTAGGATTTCCTCCTCTTAGAGAGAAGTAAACTGAAGTTGACTTAGCAGTAAAATAAGTTGGTCAAAGCACTCCATTGTTTCCACTTTCCTGATGGACAAATCAGTTTGGAGAGGAAGAGAGGTCATTGCTATCATGATTCTGCCCTGAGCTATGTAATATGCATTATCTCTTGGAGGCCCCCCTGAGCAGATGGCCCATGTCTTCCCCATGGCCACAGTCATGTGCGTTGTGGGGGCAGTGCCACAGGTAGGATCTGTTTCCTGAGCAGCACACATCGTCCAGGACAACCTGTGCTGAGCCCTGACCAAACCACGCAGTTGCTCAGATGCTATTCAAGAGCTTTCCATGTATCATCCTGGTTAGTCCTCAAAACAACCCATGGAAAAACGGAGGCTCTGGAAGGTGACCCAAGACCAACTGGCTGGTAGGCAATAAAGGGCAGGACTTGTACTCAGGCCAGTTGCTCTTACCCATGGCACAGTTTTGCCTCTTGGCATCTATATATTTAACATTGAACTATGTGACCCAAATCATAAGATCTGCACTTTTGCACAGGCAGGCACACCCATGCACACACAGGGCTAGAAGAAGATAAAGAAACAGCAGAAGAAGTTACTATTTAAAGCATCAACCAAGGCAGAGGTATTCACTGTTTTCCCAACACTTGATAAAAATTCTAGAAAAGAAGAGAAATCATAACTGAGTATATCCAGAGTCTTAGTTAGATCCTCCTGTTCACACCTGCCTCTGCTGCCTCTCTGAGTGGCTGCAACCCCCAGGGAACACCCTGAGGGGGAGAGATCTTAGGAAAGGGGTGTCACTGGGCAGAGGCCAGCATGAAGACTCAGGACCTATCTTCTGGTCAGTGTGGAACCTTACGAGGAAGAGGCCCGGGCCCTGGTAGACCCCATCAGAAGAGGCCCTTCCTCGCCCTACATCTAAAACCCAGCAAGAATCTCCATAGCAGGCCCTCCTGAGTCCTTGGGGGTGGCGTTGGGCCCCACAACCACCCAATCCCAGAGTTCAGTTACCACCTGGTGTCTGTGTCTCTTCAGAAGTGGCTTCTATGGTTGATTCTGTCACTAATCTTTCTGAAAAATACAAAGAAAAAATGCCAAATGAGAACTCTTCTGAAAACCAGCGTTAAATCTCACCTCCCTGCTAATTCACGCAGAGGAGGGGGCGGCATCACACTTTACTTTGGAGGGTTAGCTGGGCCTCACTCATTAATTAATTCACTCAGCAAACATGGACTGATCTCTCACTGCCCATGAGGCACTGCACTGAAAGTCGGGGAGAAGGGAGGACTCCATCACAGAGGACAAGACTCCATTCTCTGGAGCTTAGAGACGACTCAGCATCCAGTCTCGGTAGCCAGTAATCCAGTCTTACCCTTGAGAGGCAAACAGAGCACAGGGTGGGAATCTCAAAGTGAACGATTTATGGGCTTAGAAGGAGGGCAGGAAAATTCCAGAGAGGAGCAGATATTTCATCTAGACTTGAAAAAAAGGCAACAAATGTCAAGAAAATATGGAGCAGAAGTAGGATTGCCAGACAAAAATTACAGGAGTCCCAGTTAAGTTGGGATTTCAAACAAACAAGCATATTTCGCAATGCAAGTATATCCCAAACACTGTATGGGACATACTATACCAAAAAATTATCTTAAAAAAAGTTTTATTTGAATTTCAGATAAACAATGGGTACTTCTTTAGTGTAAGTATGTCCCAAATAAATTTGCATGGGACACACACGCGCGCACACACACACACACACACACACAAACCAAAAATATTTTTTTATAAATCTGAAGTTCAAATTTAACTAGGTGCATTGTATTTTTATTTGCAGTATCTGAATACCCTGGTGGAAAGGCATCCTGTAGGTGGCAGTAAACACATTCTCTTCACTGACCTTTTTTTTTTTTTAATTTTTTTTATTTTTTACATTTATTTATTTTTGCAAGACAGAGAGAGACCAAGCACAAGCAGGGGATGGGCAGGAAGAGAAGGAGACACAGAATCCGAAGCAGGCTCCAGGCTCCGAGCCGTCAGCACAGAGCCCGACACGGGGCATGAACTCACAAACCGCGAGATCATGACCTGAGCTGAAGTTGGCCGCTCAACCGACTGACCCACCCAGGCGCCCCTTCACTGACCTTCATTTAACCCCCTCGCCAGGTGAACTGATGCCCTCCATCCTCCCTGTAAACCTACCGATCACTAGGGCTGGTACACTGTTTCCTAGCATCCTGGCAACTTCCGTCCTAACCAGCTTAGTTGTACAATCAGCTAGAGGCAGGTATGAGCCTCAACCTTGATTATGCCAGTCGTCCTTGGATTAAATTCAATTAAATATCAAGTACATCGATGAAATGTGGGTAAAAAAAAAAAACAATGGCTTTCTATAAAAATGAGGCTGAATGCTTTGGAAATAAAATCAAGTTACTAAAAAGAAACCAGGGGAGAGAGACACTGAAGAATATACGAAAGACGTACAACCACAGGAAAGACGTACAACCACATGAGAATGTCTGTGTTCATACCGCTTTGCAAGTGTCTTTCATTTCACACTTCCCTTTAGAGAAAAGGCTAGAAATTACAGATATGCAAAATTGGTATGGTTTATGCAAGAAAGACATTGGAGAACCACCGAAGATCCCTACTGGGAGAAAGTCCTAAGGCAGCAAATTGGTGAATCAAAGTGTATTTATGTGTCTTAAGTTAAAGCGAAACACTTAAAATATGTATCCTAGCTTATGGTTCCCCATTTTAAACAACATTTTTGAGTAATCAACAAACTCCCTGTTCCAGCTCCATAAGAACAAGTTCTTTTGGAGCAACGGTTCTTCAAGCAGGGGCCACGAGTCAGCAGCAGCAGCCAGCACCCGGAATGTGTTAAAAATGCAAATTCGGGGCGCCTGGGTGGCGCAGTCGGTTAAGCGTCTGACTTCAGCCAGGTCACGATCTCACGGTCCGTGAGTTCGAGCCCCGCGTCGGGCTCTGGGCTGATGGCTTGGAGCCTGGAGCCTGTTTCCGATTCTGTGTCTCCCTCTCTCTCTGCCCCTCCCCGTTCATGCTCTGTCTCTCTCTGTCCCAAAAATAAATAAAAAACGTGGAAAAAAAATTTTTTAAAAATGCAAATTCTTAGGGCTCCCCCAGAACTACGCATCAGGAGTTCTGGAAGTGGTGCCCAAATATGTGTGTTTACTAAGCACTCCAGGTGACTCTGACACATTGGAAAACCACTGTGCAACAGCATATGTAAAGGAAACGTAACAGCGAGTTCAACCGTATGGTGAGATACACTTCCTTAGACAACCACTTACGCAGCCCCTGTAGGACGCTGGACCCCTCAGGCAGGGGATGTATTGACATTGCGTGATGCCTCCACTGTCCTTTGTAAATTTGCTCTAGCAGGTGAGGCGTCCAGGTAAGCAACTGGTGAACAGGAAACTAAGGGCTCCAGCTGAGGGATGTCCAGGAGTCTAGCGGAGATCATATGTGATTCCCCGGCACAATTCCAGGAAGTACAAACAGAGGTGAGCCAGGCAGAGGGGAAGACGTGGGGCAAAACGGGCTCTGAGGAGGTAGGGACACTACTTCTACACTAACTAAAGGGCTCCTTCGAAACAGTCTTATAAGAATAAGAATAAAAAACAGTATTTATAAGAATAAAATACAAACTCTCGGGGCACCTTGGTGGCTCAGTTGGTTAAGCATCCAACTCTTGGTTTCGGCCCAGGTCGTGATCTCACGGTTCGTGGGTTCAAGTCCCACGTTGGGCTCTGGGCTGACAGCTGTGGAGCCTGCTTGGGATTCTCTGTCTCCCTCTCTTTCTGCCCCTCCCCCACTTACACACACATACTCTCTCTCTCTCTCTCTCTCTCTCTCTCTCTCTCAAAAATAGAATAAGTAAACATTAAAAAAAAAACAACACAAAAAATACAAGCTCTATGCAAAGCTTCTTGGCCGTCTCCTGCAGAGGGAGAGATAGACGAATTAGGTTTCTGGATGGAAGGACTGAATACAGAAATGTCATTCACTGTAGACCAATTTGGGTTTACTGTCATTCCCATCCAAAGATTCTTCTTTGAGAGGTTCTTTCAAAAAAGGGTTCTGGGGGCACCTGGGGGGCGCAGTCGGTGAAGCGTCCGACTTCAGCCAGGTCACGATCTCGCGGTCCGTGAGTTCGAGCCCCGCGTCGGGCTCTGGGCTGATGGCTCGGAGCCTGGAGCCTGTTTCCGATTCTGTGTCTCCCTCTCTCTCTGCCCCTCCCCCGTTCATGCTCTGTCTCTCTCTGTCCCAAAAATAAAATAAACGTTGAAAAAAAATAAAAAAAAAATAAAAAAGGGTTCTGAAGTTCATTAGGAAACATTAACAGCCTAAAACTAAGTTCTTGAAAAGGAAAGATCCTGATGGGGCAAAGTGGGGGTGCTGAGAGTGGGACCTGTACACCCAGGAGCTTGGGGGACACAGGAACATAGGTTTAAATTCTAGTGCTGCTGCTCCTTTGCCCTCTAAACGTGAGCAATCATTAACCTCACTCTCCGTCTCCTTATCTGTATGAGGATAATTACACGAACTCCTTCATTAGGTTATTGTGAAGACAAAACCAGAAAAAAAAAATACACCAAGTGTTTAAAATAGTGTCTGTCATGTAGCTGGCATTCAAAAAATTAGCTTTGAAATATTCAAAATATTAGCTATATTAGCTATATTCAAAATATAGCTATACGAATTAAATATATAGGGGGAAAAAACCCTTATTCTAAAATAAAATACTGACTTTGCACCAGAAAGCAACATAATTTTCAGAATGAAAGAACTAGATATTTAAACACACAAAAATAAGAAACTCGTTAGAGACCAGATACGCTGTTAAACATCTTAAACGCTATTAAACGTCTTAAAATACACAGGCCAGAGCCCCACAACAACACTTCAACCTGATCTGAAATGTAAGTACTGCTGAGGTGGAGAAACCCTGGGGTTGGACAAGAAAAAAATGACTTTTCTCTGAGTTCCCATTTCCAAAATACACGTCCTCATTTTATAGATTAGGAAACCGAGGTTCAGAGATGTTAAGTCATTTACCAAAGTCACACAGCTAATAGCTCCCCTTCCTTGCCTCATACCATCAATTTCAACTTACAGAAATTGCAGAGTATTTTATTCTTTCCTTTTAATGTTTATTTGTGTATTTTTGAGGGGGGGTGTAAAAAGGGCTGAGAGAGAGGGAGACAGAGAATCCCAAGAAGGCTCGGCGCTCTCAGCACAGAGCCTGATGTGGGGCTTCAACTCACGAACCGTGAGATCACAGCCTGAGCTGAAATCAAGAGTCAGACGCTCAACGGACTGAACCACGCAGGCGCCCCGCAAAGTATTTTATTCTTAAACAATACTGTTCAAAGAACACCATATATGTATATATATATGTATGTATATATATGTATGTATATGTATGTATATATATATGTATATATACATATATATATACATACATATACACATATATATGTGTATATGTATACACATATATATGTATACACATATATATATGTATATATATAGTCTGCCAGAAATTATATTTTCTGCTTATTTGTGAGATTTAAATTTCAGCTGACACTTTCACTGGTTCACACATTCTCACACCTTCAAACATCAGTCGGGCTGATGGCATCCACATTTCTGTATCCATCCTGTTTTTTACCCTTTGCATAGGAAAGAATGTATAAGACATAAAAAGAAATAAACCCCATAAATCTTAACAAACGTATACTGTTGTTTCCTTATCACACTTCTGGCCCGGGGGCGGGTCTCGTGAGAAAATGCCAAGGCCGATATCAAAAAGGTTGCTGCCTGTGTTCTCCTCTATGATTTTGATGGCTTCCCATCTCGCATTTAGGTCTTTTCATCCATTTTTAATTTAGCGTCCCAGAAACTATATATACAAGGAAACAGAAATCCTGCTCAGGACCTGGCATGAGGTCGTGCCTTTGGGGACGGCTCACAGGCACAATGGCTCTGGCCCAGCTGGCCCCGCACTGGAGCATTCAGGCTGCATCACTATGTTCAGCATGAGCCAGGCACTCTGTCAGGCTCTTGGAAATGCAAGATGTGGAGCCAGGTCCTAAATGAGCAAGACGCTGCCCTCCAGTGCCTCCCAGCATAGCAGGATCCCTAGAAAAATCCACAGATAATTTGGTGCAAGATGCCATGGAAAAATAAGAGTGATAACCATAAGGATGATACACTCTGTGTATCTGTATACGTGCCTGTTTGTGAGTGTGTGTGTGTGTGTGTGTGTGTGTATGTGTGTGTGTGTGTGTTTGTGTTAAGAGTATATGTCAGGGAAAGATTCCTGGACAGGACAGGTATGTCTGCGGTATTGAAAAATAGCAGCTAAGGGTGCCTGGGTGGTCAGTCGGTTAAGCATCTGACTTCAGCCCAGGTCACAATCTTGGGTTTGCAAGTTCGAGCCCCGCCTTGGGCTCTGTGCTGACAGCTCTGAGCCTGGAGCTTGCTTTGAGTTCTGTGTCTCCCTCTCTTTCTCCCCTTCCCTGCTCATGCTCTGTCTCTCTCTCTCTCTCTCTCAAAAACGAATAAACATTAAAAAATAAATAAATAAAATAAAATTGAGATGAAATGGACAAATTACTTGAAAAAGTAATTTACCAAAACTGACAGAAGAAAGAGAAAATGTGAACAGTCCTGTATCTACTGAGTAAATTGAATTTTGAATTAAAAACTTTCAACACAGGGCGCCTGGGTGGCTCAGTCGGTTCAGTGTCCGACTTCGGCTCAGGTCATGATCTCGCGGTTCATGAGTTTGAGCCCCGCGTCGGGCTCTGTGCTGACAGCTCGGAGCCTGGAGCCTGCTTCCGATTCTGTGTCTCCCTCTCTCTCTGCCCCTCCCCTACTCGCAGTGTGTGTCTCTCTCTTTCAAAAATAAATAAATATTAAAAAAATTTAAAAAGAAATTTTTTTAAATAAAATAAGAATAGCAGCTAGATTTAGCCAGGTGAAGGCAAGGGAGAGGGGGAAGAAGACTGTAACCAGATAAAGGGAACAGCATGAGTGTTGTCAACATGGCAGAAACAGCATTACTGGAGTGTGGCCACGGACTTTCTCCTTGTTCCAGAACATTCGGCACCTCAACCAGACTGAGTCACATAACTTTCACTGGTGAGTTTGTGCAACAATCGTGCTCTGAAGAAAGGAGAACTGCTCAGGATGGTGATTCAGGAGTGCCTCCCCGTGTCCCACAACCCCCCCCCCCGCCCCGCCCCCTGTCCAGATGTCACCCACATTAAACACCTTCTCACAATGTCTGAAAACCCCTTCATTCGTTTTCTCCTTATTTCAGGCATCAGTCATTGCTAAAACCCCTGCGAAGCTGTGGAAAGGGTACACACAGGCTCAGCAACCTGCTGGAATTCATTTGTAAGCAGTTATTACTTCCTCGTTTTGCAAAACGTTGGCCTTCAAGAAATGGGACCAAAGGAAGTTACATTAAAAATTTTCTTGCAGGGGCACCTGCGTGGCTCAGTTGGTTAAGCATCCGACTTCAGCTCAGGTCATGATCTCACGGTCTGTGAGTTCCAGCCCCGCTTCGGGCTCTGTGCTGACAGCTCAGAACCTGGAGCCTGCTTCAGATTCTGGGTCTCCCTCTCTCTCTGCCCCTCCCCCGCTCATGCTCTGTCTCTCTCTGTCTCAAAAATAAATAAAAACATTTAAAAAAATTAAAAAAAAATGTTCTTGCAATAACTGTAGGGTTCTAGAAAAAGCTGCAGGGCTAATACGGAGATCCCACACACCCTGACCCAACTCCTCTGATGCTACCCACAACTACTGGCGTGCATTTGTCCTGACTACCAAATCAGTGCTGGTACGTTCCCACTCACTAAACTCCAGGGTTTATTTGGATGTCACTTGCTTTTGCTTTTTCTCTCCCAGGATCCAATCCAAGACACCACTGGCCCTTTGGTAGTTAGGTTTGGATAAAACGTTAGGACAGCGTCTAGAGGCTTAAAAGTGAGCAGTTCCAAGGTGCCCTCTATGGGCCGGACACTGGGCGGTGACTTCCCGTCGATGTGACCCTAGGAGGTTGGAACACGGTCGCATATCACAAACCAGTAAAGGGAGGCTTGCAGAGGCCCCAGAGCTGGCAAACGGCAGCGCCAAAGACGTGGCTAGGAAAGGCAGGGGTTCCACGGCCCCTCCAGCCCCGCACAAACCTGGGGGCACTGAATTTTTCTCAGGAGTTTGTGCGAGGACCAAAGCTGAGGACGGTGCCCGCTGCCATGGCCGGCGGGCACCCAGCTCCCCCACGGGGGCTCCAGCCCCGAGCCAAATGCCGAAGTTAGTCTCCTGGCCTCTTTTTTTTTTTCTTCAACTTTTTTTTTTATTTATTTTTGGGACAGAGAGAGACAGAGCATGAACAGGGGAGGAGCAGAGAGAGAGGGAGACACAGAATCGGAAACAGGCTCCAGGCTCCGAGCCATCAGCCCAGAGCCCGACGCGGGGCTCGAACTCCCGGACCACGAGATCGTGACCTGGCCGAAGTCGGACGCTTAACCGACTGCGCCACCCAGGCGCCCCTCCTGGGCTCTTTTTGAGAAGCAGCAAGAGTCGTCGGGCCAAGACGGCTCCCTGAATGCCAGCGGACCGCCTCCAGGGTTCAAACCCCGGCCCAGCCGCTCACCCGCTGCTGACCCGGCCCAAACCGCGTAACCTTTCTGAACCTCAGTTTCCTCGTCTGCAGTGCGGCAGTGGTGATGCTTAACTGTGGGGCTGTTGGCAGGTTTAGATCGGAAAACACAGGCACACTCTCCACCCGAGCACCTGGTACAGAGGGATCACGTTGCAGAGGGTCATCCCCCACGTCTAAACAGCAAGCACCGGCGCGCGCGCGTGCGTGCGCGCACACGCGTTTGCGCATGCGCATGCCTGTAACACCCGCTGGTAAAACCACGAGTTACCGCAATCTGAGATCCCTACGGCCGTAAGCCCCTGTGCAGGTAACAACGGGAGAACTCGCACCCTGTCCCTCAGGGGCTGACGCGGATCTCGTGTCCCTGCTCAGCCAGTCCAAGTCCAGGGATTAATGTCCTCTAGATAAAAGTCAGAGCTAACAACACCCCCCCCCCCCATTTGCAAGTATTTTGATGGAGACGAAGTTTCCAGCCCCCCGACTGCCCAGAGCCAGTAGCCACTGCCCGGAGCCAGTAGCCACTGACGTCCTCCTGACAAGAAAAGAAGGTGGGCGCCCTCGGTCACCATGTAGTCAGCACCCCGTTGACGTAGAACTGGCCCGCCCCCCATCACCAGCGCGGCGAGCGCCTCACCACGGGGGTGCTGCTTTCACGAAGGCCGTTTCCCAAATGAACCTCTAGCTTGGGAGCTTCCCCTACCAAGCCTGGGGGTAGGCGTGAGAGTTCTAGAAGTTCTCTGGGAATTAGGGTTCTTGGGCCCCGTCTTCTGAAATACACGAATGGAGCAAAAAGGTGACACCAAAGAAAGGGGGAGGGAGATAGACGAGAAAAAGGAAGGAAGAAACGAAGGGAGGGAGGGAGGGAAGGAAGGAGGAAAGGGAAGCAAGGGAAAACGGAAGGGAGGAACTGAGGGAGAGACAGAGACAATGGGAAAAGGGAGAGAGATGGAGAGATCTCTAACAGGCAGACCGGCTAACCGGCCTGTTCACGTACTATCTCATACATGGACACCGAGATTCCACAGTCACACTGATTTGCCTGTGGCTCTTTTGTGTCCGTTTGACCACCTGACACTCTAAGAACACAAAGATATTCATGAGTTGTTGAGCTTCTAAAGCGGTGAGTGACAGACACAAATTTCGAGTCTTAATGATCTTGTCTGTGCTCAGCTCTTTGGCCTGTAAATATTACCAAGCCAGATATACCTGCAGAAATAAGTCACGTAATGAGCATTTCCAGGGGCAGTCTTACTGCCCGTTTTTATAGTACACAAACCATGTCCTCAACCAACGATCAAAATTTTCGGGCCTCTTAATAATACACACACACTTTTCCGTAACACCAGGGATTTTTCTAAGGCCAATCAATCATTTCCTTAGTTGAGCTACTCGCTGAAAACACTGACATAATGATCGACTTTTTCTAAGTACAACTATTGTATTTCTCAGCCAGCAACAAAAGGGGGGAGAAAAGAGCCATTCCTTCTAAGTACTCGCAATGACAATTATCAGCAAAGACTTGCCTCCTCCTTGATACAAAACTCCCCTCGAGATGGAAATTCTAACACCAGAGAATAAGTAGATACAATTTGCTATGATTTGGATTTGCAGGAGCGAAATTAATGAATATAATAATTAGATATAATACCTGTAGATAGAACTGGACCCAGTAAAAGACATATTTGGAAGATGACCGTGGAGATCCCCATTTTGCTGGGTTCTTCTCAACTGGAAGAAAAATTCCTTGACATTTATAGGTTCCCAGCTGAAAGGAGGCGTGCCCACTAGGGTGGTATATTTCTACTGCTGCCATAAATCAGTGTACACTTGATCTTAGCCAAAAGGCCGAGAAGCGATTGCCATAAATCAGTGTAAAGGAAGTGAGGACTTTTGCTAACAGTTGATGGTTAATCTGTGGGAACAACTTAGGTGTGTTAGATTGATTGCTCTGTGAACGATCTGGCCATTCTCCAACTGCAGACACACTGACAGTGATACAATTCCCAACTTCCTTTTAGGTGAACCTGTAAGACTCTCAGGTGCTCTCTGAATACAGGCTTAAGTTTCATCTTGGAGAATTTGAATAAACTTTGGGGAAGTCAGCCCCAAGAGTGGGGCATAGCAGGATGTGGGCTGCTGGGCAAACACAGAGCGTGGTGCCAAGGGGAAATCATCTCTTTGGGATGATTTGTTCTGGCAGTGCATGCCCTTGTTGGCCCCTTGCTTTGGAGAACAACATGATTGGAAAGTAGAAGGTACCAGGGGTGAGTTCATAGATTCTGTGGGCTCGACCTAGCTTCCACCATCTTCTGGCTCTCACACTAATCCCATAGCACGGGAGCTGAGAAACCAAACCTGAGACCAAACCCCCTCCGACCATCTCACAGGCTCTGATTTCTTGGCCCTTGACGTTCACGTTGTGTAACTCTGGGAGCTTGGCAACCCCACAAAGCCTGCCCCTGACCTCCTCCTACCTTACAAACAGTCCCTCTCCTTGGGTTTGTCATGGAGGTATCACTTTTCCCTTTGGGACCCCCAGTGTTTATCACCAGACTTTGGTAAACCCCCCACTCTCCCCAAGGTTGCCTGTCTCGTATTTTGATCAAAGTGCTCTTGGTGGTTGGTAACCCTTGGTAGAAGCATTTGCAGGACTTGCCTGTCATGCTGACCTGGAGGAGCAGTGCCCTGCCTCTCAGCTGAGACACCGAGGCTATCAGATGACACCTTGGTTTCCTTGCCATGAGCCGATAACCTGTGGTCTCCTGGTGTGTCATTCTAGAAGGATACCATGAACTCACGCCAGTCAGGATTCAAGGCTGGGCGTCTACACTTCGCTTCATTCAGATAGAAATACGTTCACCCCGGGGATTTTGTTTTTAAGCCTACAGCTCTTCCCAAGTTCTGCTTCTCCTCTTGATGAAAGTAGGCACGTTTCTGCAGGATAGCCTCATTGATTTTCATTCTCCTGCTGTCAGTCCAAGAATTGGTAGGTCTCAGGGGACTAGAGGGCAGGGATACACATCTCCTAGGGATGCCTAAGACCAGACAGCACATCGGATTCCTCTGCCAGGGGTTATGCTAGTTTGGATCCTGGTGGGCTGGGCCGAGGATGGTCATGAAGCCAGGTCTGGGATCATCAAAACAGGGGAGCTCTTACAGCTTAGTGATGTCTGCCTTGAGCACAGCAGAGAATAGTGGTGGTCGGAGTAAGAAATATCTGTGAGGGAGAAAGAGGGTAAATGTATCTTTCCCTCACCGAACAAAGCACACTGCTTGGTCGTAGAGACAGATGCACATGCTGACAATTACAACAGGGGGCAGTAAGTATTAATACAAGTTGTGATGGGAACATACAGAAAATGTATCTAAACCAGATGGCAGAGGCAGTTTCTCAGAAAAGGGGACACCTAAACGTAGCGCCGAAGTATAAACAAGGGTCATCCAGTGACCAGCAGTGGGAAGACCCAGCGAAGAACAAGGCATGACTTTCTGGACTGTGTGAGAAGGGAAGCAGGAGGGTATCCTGCCAGGAGCCTGGGAAGCAAGCTTCATCGATGGCTCTGCCCAGACCGGGAGCATCCTTCTCGAGAGCTTAGTGTGATTTTCCCAATGGCACAGTATCCCCATTTTCGTTATTTTGGTGACTCTGTTCTTCTTCCTCTTTGATCAGTAGTAAAGAGCCAAAAAAAAACAAGGGCGTGTGTGCTTTTTTTTTTTTCCAGAAGACTCCAGGGAGAGGGAAGTGGAGGGGACCTACCTGTCATTTCAAAGCCACTGGGGGATGTGTCCCAGGTGGGAAAATGGCTAATGTCAGTGGAGCAGGAAGAAGGTGGACGTCCCTAACGTGCGGGATGGACACAATGGGGTTGAGGGCACCACCAGGTAGGTCCTTCATCACCAGAAACCCACCTTGTCCCGAGGCCCTTTGTTGGTTATAAGACCCTGTTCAGAGAGGCCTTCCTGTGTGTAGAGGAGGGCTCTGGGGGAACCCGGCCCTCCAGCAGCATCTGCTCCCTCTCCCTTTCCCCTGCCCACTGGCTTAGAAGCACCTGCGTGAACAGCACATCCGGATGGAAGACTGGAGCTACGGAGCTGCCATTAAGAACAACAGAACAGGGGCGCCTGGCTGGCTCGGGGGGTTAAGCCAACTCTTGATTTTGGCTCATCATCTCACAGTTCATGGGTAGAGCCCAGTTCATGCATCGGGCTCTGTGACATCAGTGCGGAGCCTGCCTGGGATCCTCTCTCCCTGTCTCTCTGTCCCTTCCTCGCTCGCTCTCTAAATAAATAATTGAAAAAAGAAAAACAGGACAGAGCAGCTCATCAAAGCTCCGAGGCTCGGCACGCAGGCCCCACGTGGGAAGGGCCTTCCCCAGGCAACCCATACTGATGGCCACCTGCCTGCAGACTCCGGAGGTGGAACCAAGCTCCCCACCTCCGTCCCAGAGGGATGGCCCTCACTGGAACCCTGGAGGCGTGCACATGGCTTTTACTTTTTTCAGCACTAGAAACCTTTCCTAAATTGAAATTCGTGGGAAGCCCCCAAATGTAAAACGGAGGAGGAGGGGTCCGTGCCAGTTCAGACAGCTCCTCCTCCTTCCTGTGCTCACCGTCCTCCAGCTTACCACCCCCACCACCACCCTTTCCTCCTTCAGGCAGCCTGGGGCAGAGCTGGGAATCCCTTGAGGGAGCTCTACCCTTCCTTTTACGGGACGGAGAACTAGAGGCCCAGTGAGGCTCCGGGCATTGCCAGAGGCAGTGCCCCGATGCTGAGCTGGGGTTCCAGGCAGATTCCCCAGGGCAGGCAACTGCCCTCAGCTTACGTGGCCTAAGCCACGCTTTCTTCAAGGATTGGCTCCACCCATAGGCAAGTGCCCTGCCTGCCCCTCTGGGGGGCTGGAAGCAACACAGGTTCCCATCGCCTCTGCAGGGTGTCTGATCTCTGAGCCCAGGGGCCCTGTGACTGGGACGGACCAGGGTCGCTGAGCTAAGGGTGCAAGCAGGAGGCTGGGGAGCCTGGGTGGGAAGGGGTGGGCGTCTTCGGATATTGCTGTTTGTTTCTGGCCACTGGGTCCCAGAAGTCTGTGTGACCACGGCTCACCTTCGGGTGTCAGGCTGACCTCCAAAATCTGATTTTGCCCTTGCTAAGTAACACAGCAGAACGGCTAGCCATTGTTACCGTTGTAATAACCCTTCGTGCACAATGTGTATGATGCATACGGTACCAGTCAGCTTTGATCTCAGAAAGCCCGTCTTCCTGACCAGGCTACAAGGGACCCCCCGCCCCATCCAGCCCCACCACGATCTGAAGAGCAAGCTGCCTCAGGGTTTCCTGCTGCTCCTCTGTAATCACGGTGCCTCAAGCACAGCAGGTGCTCAGCAGGCATTGGCTGTTGAAGGTGGGTTATCAAGAGCAGTCCCCGCTCCTGTTTTCCAGGGTCACCAACATGCGGCCTCGAGCTGGGGACTCTGTGATCCAGAGACGGGAAGTGACACACAGAGCCAGGCCGGTGTCCAGGACAGCTCCCAACAGAAATGGCCTCCCATCAGAAGAATGGAGCGTAGGAGGATTGATACAGCTTGCTGTCCATCAGGACACAATCCAACTGCAGAATCTTCCAGAAAGAAACACTCGAATGACCCTTGAAAAATAGAAGTCTGATCATCTTACTCTCATGTTTCTCAAAATAATGCTGCAAGCCCTGGCATGGTTTATAAGCCCCACAGAGCCAGCCCCCATAGCCTCTCCTCTCAGCACACTCCAGTGATAGTCCAGCCTCAGGGCCTTTGCACTTGCTGTTTTCTCTGCCTGGAAGATTTCCCCCCACAAATCTGTGAGTTCACTCCCTTCCATCCTTCAGATTTTTTCTGATACGTATTTCCCCCTTGCAGCCTTTCCTAACCACCCCTATTTAGGCCTCCCTAACCCCTTCCTGGCTCACCATTCTCCACAGTGCTTCTCACCATCTGGCCTCCTTATATTTTATGTCTTTACTGTTTTGCCTATCTGCTCCCACTACAATACAAGCTCTACAAGGCAAGGATTCGTGTCTGCTATATCCCCAGAATCTAGACCAATGCTTAGCACATAGTAGGTATCAAGAAATATCAAGAAATATTTGCAGATGGAATTGACTGAATGGACATGAGCAGATCGAAAGGAAGGAGACCAGGACTGTTCACACAGAGTGACTTCTACGTTAACTGGGTATTGAGTACATGTAAAAGATAATGCTGTTTATTCATCTGCTTACTTAGCAAATATGTCCTGAGTACTTACGATGTGCCAGGCACTGCTCTAGGTAATGGGGCTAAAGTCCAAAGCCAGGGAGACATAATCCCTGCCCTCATGGGCTTTACAAACTAGAGCAACACAGACAATAGACAAGAAGTGAATAAGTAGAAAGAAGCATTTCAGATTGTGATAAGAATTATGAAGGAAATGAAAAAGGCGATAGAATAGAGTATCAGTGGTAGGAAGAACTACTTTGAATGAGGTGCCCAAAATATCACACTAGCTTGGTAACTGCTTCAGAGGAATCTGAGTCTCAGAGAGGTTAGGTAACTTACTCAAATCACACCGCTAGAAAATGGCAGAACCGGAGCTTGAATCAAAAGTGGGACTCCGGGGCCTGGTATTTTCCCACTAAACCCCAAAGCCCTCCCCACCTACCCCTAAGAGATTGTATTTCCAACCAAATGGTGGCTCTTGGGTTTGAGTGCTATCCACCAAAGGACATCTTGATATTCGGAAACATTCAAAGGAATGGGTAGAGAAAAAAAACAAGCTCTGAGGTCCTCGGGACAGGTGCAGAATTTTTTGACACGGGTCCTATGAAAGACACTAAGTGGCCTGTCCCCAAAAGAGTGAAGGGAGAATATTTTTAAGGACAACATGAGATCTAGACCAACACAACTGGAAGCCTCATAGGCAGCTGCTGTCCAGAGTCGGCTCACAACAAAATGGGAAAATAAAAGGAAACCAAACCTGTGGCTTCCCAGTTCCTCTCTGCTACCTGTCTTTCCCTTTCTCTCCCTCCCCTTAGACACCCAGGAGCCATCTCTCCTTCACCAACTATCACCATCTTCCCCAGAGTTATTTCCAACTCTTTCCCACTGAGGCACAGGTTAGGGAAGCCCAGTGCACTGCCTCTCCAGGGGGTTATTATGCCTGAACAGGGAACCCCTGAGGGCAAAAGTCCAAGTACAAAGTGAGGGAAGCAGGGGGAAGGAGCCTGGGGGACAGTGGGAGCACCCTCACACGGGATGGCAGCATCATGGAGTGTTAGCCTTTTCAAGTTCAATTCGCCCCAGGGCGATCAGATTCTAGTAAATCCAGTAACACTAATTATACTCACCAGACACTAATTGGTAAGCCAGGGGCCAATTCGTTCATTTACAATAGGAGTATACTTTGGCTCAAGAACCAGTCTGCTTGAAAGACCAAATTATATACCAAGAGTTTGTTTGGTGAGCAAAGAATGGGAACAAGGAAACTGGATGGTCTCCAAAAGAAACTCTTATCAAGATAATGGAACCTGTCATTGTCCTTGGGAAGTTTCTGCACAAAGAACTATTCTGGGCACGTCTAAATGCTTGTGGTTAGGAGTGCGTCCACAATTCCCCAACGTGCAGCCCCTGCTATGGAAGAGATACGGGAGACTCTTCAGTAGGCCACCTCCAGCCGGAGCATGCGAGAACTGGGGCCACGGCCAATTTGGTTCATGCCATTATTTGTGTTCAATCCAAGTTGCATTGGTGGTCGTTTTGCTAAATTAAAAGGCTGAGATTTAGTTATTTTAGGAGAAGTCTTGGGATCCAAAGGGGCTGATGATTGGTCAATGTCTACCCAGAGGGCATCCTGCACCATAAGATAGTCCCTCATCCTCGTCTCCTTCAACACCTCTACCCGTGGCTGGGAAAAGACATATAAAGAGGGATGAACAGAAACCAAAGATACCACCGGTATGCACAACAATCTAAAAAGACTGAGCAGCTGGTGAAGCTAAACATGATTAAATGCAGCGCAAATCAGACCTGTCCTTGAGTCTAAAAATCAACTGCACCAGTCCTGGATGGCGGGATTTTCACCAGGCATCTGTAAGGATAACTGCAGTGTTAGAACGGACTGGAAAGGTAGTAGGAATCCAGTGGAATGAGGCACCACTGAAAGCAAGGCATCTAGGTTCATCCTAGTTGCTGCTTGGGGCCCTGAAGGACGAAGGACCCGGTTCCCTCCAGATGGATCAGGACATACCTTGAACACTCCAGACATTGATGCACTGAACCACTGGTTCTCAAAGCGTGGTTCCTGAACCCACATCAGCATCACCTGAGGACTGGTCAGAACTGCAACATCTTAGGCTGCAGAGCAGGTCCTAGTAATCCGTGCTTCAGCAAGCCCTCCAGCTCGCTCACAGGCGAGCTGCACAAAACAAACCTCAAGGTGCACCCTCACATGCCTGGCTCGCATCCCCAACCAGGGGCACACATTTGAGTAAAGCATGGCCCTGCCCTACAGGAATGTGGCAGGGCCAGTGGCAGTGGGGAAGATTTCAGGGGGAACAGGAACTGAAGCCAGGGTCTACTGGATGCCGGGGGAATAAGGCAAAGGAGGTGGGGGAGCCCAGAATGTCCGGCTCTGCTTTGAGTCAATGGGCCACCAAGTAAAGGAGCCACTGCCTGAGACAGGGAACTCAGGAGGAAGGGGGGCACTGGGGACAATGGGTGCTTTTCTGGGCTCTACCTCAGCCCCCTGCTCTCCCGCCTCCTGATGGACTCCATCTACACCCATGGCTTTGCACCTTTGACCCTGATTCTCTACCTGGCCCCTGCTTCCCCTGTCTTTTGCTACCTGCTGGCCATCTCCACCTGCGCAAAAGCCTAATCTGCACATTCAGTTGATTTAAGCCTGTAGGGGATGGGGGAGGGGCCCTGGGAAAGATGCACTGAAGGTCTAACAAGTAGCCAGTGTGGCTGAGATTGAGCCACAAATCAGAGGGGCCCAGGCCCAGGGGAGGGTGGAGAAAACTGTCCGGTGGTTTCAGGGGTCTGGAAGGTGAAGCTCATGGGTGGGATGAAAGGAAAGAAGTGAAGCCGGGGTGGGGTAGCCAATGAACTTGGGGGGCGGGGCGGGCACAGGGGTGCCAGTGAGGTGAGGTCTGGGTCTGTCACATCTGTGTGGAGCTAAGGACAGGAGAAGGTGAAGGCTCTATGCCAGTACTGGGGTCTGGCAGCAACAGGCTGAGGTTCTGGAAGTTTCTAAGGCCCAGGGCATGGCCGTGGGGAACAAAGAAAGGTCACTGGGAAGAGGGTCCAAGAACCGAGAGACTCTGCCGGATGCCACGCTTTAGGCAGGAGGTGGGCCTGTTGTTTCCAAACCTTCGCTGTAACGGGCCCGTCCATTTTCAGACAAATTTTATTTTGGGACTAACACAATGCCGCCATCTTTTATTGGCAAATGAAAATGTTTTTAAAGCCCAATTTTCATCACCACCATTTCATAAACTAATGGACATTTAACCACAAAGAGACAAGAGTGACAGAAGCTCAGATTCAAGGACGGTCCTTCCCGAGAAGAGGCCTTGTTTTCCTGCTTTGCCTTGGACCAGTACATCTTCAGTCTGGTGGTGCCATCCCTGGTCCAGTGGCAGAGACCCACAAGGGAGTCCCCAGCGGAGAAGGGCCAGGGCCCTGGCTGGTGAAGGCTACTCACTTCACTGCACAGCCCCAGGGCCATCCCCCTCCCCACTCCGCCTTCAAACCTGGACTGGCCCCACAGTCCCTTTGCCCCCTTCCAATCTGGACTCCATCCAGAAGCTACAGTGACCTTTTAACAACACAGGATGGATCCATTGTTCTGCTGAAGGCTTCAGGGCAATCCTCATGTGTTCTACATTAAGACCAGGCTCAATAGCAGGGCCCAGGCTCACATAGGGACCATGTGTCTAGTTGTCCTGAGGGTCCTGATTCTTACTTCTTATCCCAGGGCCTTGACTGCTGGAACCCACCTCTGCTCCTACCAGTGTTCTGGTTGGGGTGGTTTGATGTGGGCGTCTACCCTCTGCCCACCACCCTCTTTCACCTTTAATAAGGCGTGTGAGCCTTGGGGCACCTGGGTGGCTCAGTTGGTTAAGCGTCCAACTCTTGATGATTTCAGCTCAGGTCATGATCTCTCTGCCCTGAGCACAGAGTCTGCTTGGGATTCTCTCTCTCTCTCTCTCTCTCTCTCTCTTTCTCTCTCTCTCTCTCTCTCTCTGTCTCTCTCTCAAAATAAGTAAATAAACATTTAAAAACAACAACAACAAGGAGTGGGAGCCTTTCAAGCCAGTGAGGCAACACGGGGCAGGGAGGGCAGAGGAGGGAAAGGGAACAAGGAAGAGAGCAGTGTTGGCTCACGGGAGTGGGTGATGCTGGTGGTAAAGGATCCAGATTCAAACCCAGCATGACTATTCCCAGTGCTGCCCATCTTCACGCTTCACCCCCAGGATTGGAGGTTCAACATGAGGGGAGGCTAGCAGGGCCCCCATTGGGTCCAAGCCGCCTGCCCTCCAGGCTCAGAGATGCTGCCTCTGTCTGGCTCTCATTCTGACACTGAGGAAGGAGGCAGTGGCTCTGACCTCCAAGCAAAGTGGGCCAAGGGGAGCAGCTCAAAGGACACACATCACCCAAGAGGAAAGCTTTTTATTTAAAAAGGGGATCATCTGTTGCCCACATTGGCTGGAGTCCTGAGTGAGCTCAGGTGACAAGGGTGGCCCTGGGGACAAGGAAACCATCACCTCGGCCCCTCCACTCTGGAGAACTGGTTCACATTGGGTTTAAGGCAGTGGTTCAAATCCACTGCTTTGCTCGCCAACAATCACCAAGTCAGTTTCTGTCACGGCCTTGACAGGTGGTGTTGAAAACCACAACAAGTCCTATACCTCCAAGGAAATTGGAACAAAGGAAGAGCCTTAAATGCATACGGGGTAATGACAAGCACGCGACAGCCAGCCAAACCAAAGAAACAAAAGTGCTACTGGTGTCACCAGAGCTTAAGAGCAGCACAGCCATAATGGACTTCTTATGTGTGTCCAGTGAAGAAGGAAACCACGGTTGATGGCCTCCACAAAGCTGCCTCTGACTCTCAAGCTAGTTCCTTGAGTGAGAAATGTTTCATTCATATTTCCTTCTTCCTTATTACAACATGAAGCCCAGAGAGCCAGTGCAAGTGTGTGTGTGTGTGTGTGTGTGTGTGCGCACATGTGAGCATGCATGTGTGTGCACAGGCAGTATCCCTAGGAGACGGCTGACCCACCATTTCATTGGATATAATCGGGCAAACACATTTTTTCCATGGCCTTATAGGGTGGTTTTGATCAGGCTGAGATTAGTGCCAGGGGTCCAGCTCTGCAGGGAGCTGGCCCCAGGCCAGAGAGAACCAGCCCCGTGGGAGGAACCGCTCTTACCCAAGGCTGGGGTGGAGCAGCTGAGCCCTCCATCACATCTTGGGTCACTCCCAGCGTGGCTTGGGCTCTGCGGAGGGGCTCCAGACTGGGAGGCGTGCCAGGGTTCAACCTTTTCTTCACGTCAAAAGTCCCAGGGCATGGGATGGGCTTTAACCGTGTCTCATTCCTCCCAGAGAGATTTATTCAAGTTCTCCTTCCTTCTCTGTCAGGGCCCCACCATGTCTCAGAAAACCTGATGAATCTCTCTTGCTTCCCTCCACGAAGACTTTTCTCTCTGATGGTCGCCAGGGTCGCCACCCTCACAATGGGTCTCTTGCTCATGCGCCATGTTGGGCTGGGCCCTTGCTCCAAAACAATTTCATGCCATTTTCAAAACCGCATACAGAGTCCCAGCAAAAAAGAAATGTTTGAGAGCACGTATATGGAAAACTAACGGTAAGCTAGGAAAACAAAGCCAGGATAAAATCACAAACCATAACCAGAAATACGATAAGGCCCTCCACCAGGGGACCGGATCTGCCCCACGTCAACTGAAATTGGGGCCCTGTGCTTCCTAGCGTCAAAGCAAAGAAGGAAACAAGATCAGCACGAGACTGAGCCCAGTTGTTGCTCTGAGAGGCATTACTTTTCTTATTCCTGAGGCCTGAAAAGAAGTGTGTCCCTGAAAAGAATGGCCTCAGGGACAGATTACCTCGGTGAAGGACAGTGGCTTTCCAACCAGAGTCCCACATGCCAGAGGTGACAGGGGTGTGACAAGGAGGTTGAGGGATTGGTTGTGCTCCTGTGCCCCCTTCCTCCCCTCCAGCATCAGCTCCAACGAGTGGCTCCTCTCTGGGGGACCCTTGGAACGCTGAGGTGGCCTGTGCAGCCCAGAGATAGGTTTCTGCTGCCTTTCACTTCCTGCCTGACAGAAATGTTGCCTTTGACTTGATTAAAACCGTCCATCCCGCTCTATTTTCTAGCACCCAAAACTCTTGGGAGGCTGTCACTTTTATATGCAGACAGATGTGCAAGAATCTGTCTCATACGAGAGGCCCCACATCTGGATCCCCTACTCCCTTCCTCCTCCTCCTCGTCTTCACCGCTGGCTGCCCAGGTAGTGTGTTCAAGCCCTACTTGGGCTAACAAACCTCCTCTGGGAAGGGTAATTTTTCTTCTAACATTGTTATTCCCTCAAGAATTCTATAGAACTGTCTCTTCTCTCCTCAGAAACCAAGAAGAAGGCGGGGGCGGGGGGGAAGCCATATATTCGACAGAGAAAGGCAGTGTCCGCCACATAAAATATGCAGAATGTCCTCCATCACCGTGTGTCACGGGTTCTGTGTAAGTCTTGCCATTGGATGAAGTGACCACATCGAGAGAGGAAGAGTGTAAAATACATTAAAAGTGTATCTCGACTGCAGATGATTCTCAATTTGAGACATGTTAAAAACGGGGCAAAACACATATATGTTAGAATCAACAAAATAGGGGCATCTGGGTGGCTCAGTCGGTTGGGCGTCTGACTTCGGCTCAGGTCATGATCTCGCGGTCTGTGAGTTCGAGTCCCGCGTCGGGCACTGTGCTGACAGCTCCGAGCCTGGAGCCTGTTTCAGATTCTGTGTCTCCCTCTCTCTCTGCCCCTCCCCCGCTCGTGCTCTCTCTCTCTCTCTCTCTCTCTCTCTTTCTCTCTCAAAAATAAATAAACATTAAAAAAATTTTTTTAAAGAAATCAACAAAATAGATAGGCTAGAAAAGGCTGTTTTCTGACATATCTTCCCAAGACAAAAAGAGAATTTAGGGGCGCCTGGGTGGCTCAGTCAGTTGAGCATCCAACTTCGGCTCAGTTCATGATCTCACAGTTCGTGAGTTCAAGCCCTGCCTCTGGCTCTCTGCTATCAGCACAGAGCTTGCTTGAGATCCTCTGTCCCCTTCTCTCTGTCCCTTCCCTGCTTTCTCTCTCTCTCTCTCAAAAATAAAAATAAAACATTTTAAAAGAGAGAGAGAATTTCAAGATCGCTTAATCAATGCCCCTTATTTTCCGGGGAGGAAACTGAGCCCCAGAAGGTGATGTGTCTTGCCCAAGCCGCCTGAGTCTGGAACCCAGTCTCCTGACCCCCTCTAGTCAAGCGTCTTCCCGGTCCGTATGCTGCCTCTTTACCGATTTCTAATGGCCTGTCGCCTTGCTACTTTTCAATAATACACTGCCAACCCATAGCAAGCTGCAAAGAGAGCTGCTCGATAAAAGTAAAGATAAGAGGGCCAGATTTTTCCAAGTTGGCTTCCTGGTTGAACCAGAAACCACCTTGCCTCCTATTGCCTTGTGGCCTTGTGTCCTGGGGACAGAAAAACAACAAGCTACTTTCTCCAGGTCCTCTGGAAGCTGTCTTAATTGAACCGTAGAAACTTACACAGGGTAGGGGCTTGCTCCATTTCCGTTTTGTTTTTTTCTGTAAAAGCTACACACCGTGGCAGGCGGCCGTGGCTACTCATTCTAAGATCGGGGTCACAGAGCTGTGCTGGGTCGCGTAGAAGACAAAACTGGTTTAAAACACAGACGCCTTGGCCCCACACCCTGACGCTCTGATACACTGACTCTGGTGTTGGGCCTGGAGATTCTTCTGTTCAAACTTCCCAGATGATTCTGGGGCACACCCAGAGAGACACTCTGAGCAGGGCCAGGAGGAAATTCGGATTCATTTGAGAAGAGCAGAAAAGCGGTTTGGGCCGCACGGTGAGGGTCTTCAATAACTCCTGAAGGACTCTGTGTCTAATTCAGTGCGAAATGGGGAGCCCTGGCAGGGTCTTGAGGAGGAGAGTGGTGAGAGATGAGTTTTATAAAGACAGACGGAGGAACAAGAGAGGGCAGTGTGCCTGCGTTGGGATGCTTGGAGGCACACGCATATTTAGAGTGTGTAATCATACCCAGTGCTGTGCCAGGGGTCTGGAAAGCTACTAGGAAGAAGAAAATGATCCTTGCCTGAAGGAACTTACAATCCAGCCGTGGAGAAAGGTCACTGGCACATCGGAAAATAACCCATGAAAACCACTTGGCCCCTTAAAGGCCTCTGCCCCAGAACTGGCACTGGAGACGTGGGCTGGAGCCCTCGGGAGGCATATGGCTTTAAGAAAATGGACTTGAGTGAAATTAAAGACCTTTCTAAGCTTGGATCTGGGGAATAGTTAAGAGTTAAATCTATGCTAGAAAAAGATTTATGAGGTGGCACCTGGCAGTGCCTAGGCATCTACGAATTCAGGCCTTCATCTACGTTACCTATCTGCTTTTGATAAATAGAAAGTCACTGGTTGTTTTGAACTATTATCTTACAAATATTTTTTTATGTAAAAGGTAAAAGTGGAATCACTAAGAGCACAGAGGCTGGCTGTGCTGTGTCTGGGGGCGGTACGTGCCAGGGGGCTCTTGGAAGCCAAGTCCACGGGTTTGAGGGACCTATCCAGACCTCACAGAGCAGTTTAGGGCTTCAGCTGGGCCTTGGGGATGCCATCCATCCAGAAGATCCTGGACATTTCTGGGAAAGGTAGCATCAGATCTTGTAAGTGTCTGATCACAAACTACTACTTTAGATAATTCTTGCGTGTTAATAGAACAGCAGCCAGGGTGAGTTAAAATGAGGTACAATTCGAGTCTTGGGCTATCATTTCTGCACAGATTTAAAAGTCCCCTCAAAGACGAAAATTAAAAAAAAAACAACAGTCTTGTCAACAAATGGCTGCAATAAGTGATCAAAATTTAATTTCCAGAGCACTTCCAATTTTTTAAAAAGGAGAAAACGTTCTCTCATTCCATTAGCTGCCTTTTAGTTTTGTTGATTGTTTCCTTCACAGTGCAGCGTTTTATCTTGATGAAGTCCCAATAGTTCACTTTTGCTTTTATTTTCCTTGCCTTCGGAAACGCGTGGAGTAAGAAGTTGCTGTGGCTGAGGTCAAAGAGGCTGTTGCCTGTTTTCTCCTCTAGGATTTTGATGGTTTTCTGTCTCACATTTAAGCCCTTTATCCATTTTGAATTTATTTTTGTGTCTGGTGTAAGAAAGTGGTCCAGGTTCATTCTTCTGCATGTCGCTGTTCAGTTTTCCCAGCACCACTTGCTAAAGAGACTGTCTTTTTTCCATTGGATACTCTTCCCTGCTTTGTCAAAGATTAGTTGGTCATACATTTGTGGGTCCAGTTCTGGATTCTGGATTCTGTTTCATTGGTCTGCGTGTCTGTCTTTGTGCCAATACCATACTGTCTTGAGGATTACGGCTTTGTAGTAGAGGCTAAAGTCCGGGATTGTGATACCTCCAGCTTTGGTTTTCTTTATCAACATCACTTTGGCTATTTGGGGTCTTTTGTGGTTCCATACACATTTTAGGATTGTTTGTCCTAGCTCTGAGAAGAATGCTGGTGCTGTTTTGATTGGGGTTGCATTGACTGTGTAGATTGCTTTGGGTAGTATCACATTTTAACAATATTTTTTCTTCCAATCCATGAGCATGGAATGTTTTCCCATTTCTTTGTGTCTTCTTTAAATTCTTTCATAAGTTTTCTATGGTTTTCAGCATACAGATCTTTTACCTCTTTGGTTAGGTTTATTCCTAAATACTTTATGGTTCTTAATGCAATTGTAAATGGGATCGATTCTCTTTCTGTTGCTTCATTTTTGATGTATAGAAATGCAACCGATTTCTGTACATTGATTTTATATCCTGTGACTTTGCTGAATTCATGTATCCGTTCTAGAACTTTTTTGGTGGAGTCTTTCAGGTTTCCCATGTAGAGTATCATGTCATCTGTGAAAAGTGGAAATTTGATTTCTTTGCCAATTTGGATGCCTTTTATTTCATGTTGTTGTCTGATTGCTGAGGCTGACTTCCAACACTATGTTAAACAACAGTGGTGAGAGTAGACATCCCTGTCATGTTCCTGATCTCAGGGGGAAACTCTTGGTTTTTCCCCATTGAGGATGATATTAGCTGTGGGCCTCTCATATATGGCTTTTATGCTGTTAAGGTATGTTCCCTCTATTCTGAATTTTGGAGGGTTTTTATTAAGAACTGATGCTGTATTTTGTCAAATGCTTTTTTCGTATCTATTGATAGGATCATATGGTTCTTTTCCTTTCTTCTATTAATGTGATGTATCACACTGATTTGCAGATATTGAACCAGCCCTATAGTCCAGGAATGAATCCCACTTGATCATGGTGAATAATTCTTTTAATATACTGTTGACCTAGCATAATACCCTCCAGTTCCATCCACGTTGCTGCCAATGGTCAGATTTCATTCTTTCTCATTGCCAAGTAGTATTCCATTATATATATAAACCACATCTTTTTTATCCATTCGTCACTTGATGGGCATTTAGGCTCTTTCCATAATTTGGCTATTGTTGAAAGTGCTGCTATAAACGTTGGGGTACAAGTGCCCCTATGCATCAGCACTCCTGTATCCTTTGGGTAGATTCCTAGCAGCGCTGTTGCTGGGTCATAGGGTAGTTCTATTTTTAATTTTTTGAGGTACCTCCACACTGTTTTCCAGAGCAGCTGCACCAGCTTGCATTCCCACCAGCAGTGCAAGTGGGTTCCCATTTCTCCACATCCTCGCCAGCATCTATAGTCTCCTGAGTTGTTAATTTTAGTCACTCTGACCAGCATGAGGTGGTATCTCATTGTAGTTTTGATTTGTATTTCCCTAACGATGAGTGACGTTGAGCATCTTTCATGTGTCTATTGGCCATCTGGATGTCTTTTTTGGAAAAGTGTCTATTCATGTCTTCTGCTCATTTCTTCACTGGATTATTTGTTTTTCAGGTGTGGAGTTTGGTGAGTTTGTTATAGATTTTAGATACTAGCCCTTCATCCAATATGTCATTTGCAAATATCTTTTCCCATTCCATTGGTTGCCTTTTAGTTTTGTTGATCGTTTCCTTCTCAGTGCAGAAGCTTTTTATCTTCATGAGGTCCCAATAGTTCATTTTTGCTTTTAATTCCCTTGCCTTTGGAGATGTGTCAAGTAAGAAATTGCTGCGTCAGAAAAACACAGATACCATATGTTTTCACTCATATGTGGATCTTGAGAAACTTAACAGAAGACCATGGGGGAGGGGAAGGTGGAAAAAAGTTAGACAGGGAGGGAGGCAAACCATAAGAGACTCTTAAGGACTGAGAACAAACTAAAGGTAGATGGGGGTGGGGAAGAGGGGAAAGTGGGTGATGGGCAGGGAGGAGGGCATTTGTTGGGATGAGCACTGGGTGTTGTATGGAAACCAATTTGACAATAAATTATATTTTAAAAATAAAAAAATAAAAATAGGAGTTCTAAAATTAAAAAAATAATATACTGTTGAATTGAATTTACTAGTATCTTTTTGAGAATTTTTGCATCCGTATTCATCAGGGATATTGGCCTATAATTCTCCTTTTGAGTGGGGTCTTTGTCTGGTTTGGGAATCAAGGTAATACTGGCTTCATAGAATGCATCCAGAAGCTTTCCTTCTGTTTCTGTTTTTTGGAACAGCTTGAGAAGAATAGGTATTAACTCTGCTTTAAATGTCTGGAAGAATTCCTCTGGGAAGCCATCTGGCCCAGGACTCTTATTCGTTGGGAGATTTTTGATAACTGACTCAATTTCAAATGATATATTGGATAAAGGGTTAGTATCCAGAATCTATAAAAAATTTACCAAACTCAATACCCAAAACACACATAATCCAGTGAAGAAATGGGCAGAAGACATGAACACTTTTCCAAAGAAGATATCCAGATGGCTAACAGACACATGAAAAGATGCTCAACATCGCTCATCATCAGGGAAACACAAATCAAAACCACATAGAGATACCACCCACACCGGGCAGAGGGGCTAAAATTAACAACTCAGGAGACAACAGATGTTGGCGAGGATGAGGAGAAAGAGGAGCCCTCTTGTCTTGTTGGTGGGAATGCAAACTGGTGCAGCCGCTCTGGAAAACAGTGTGGAGGTGCCTCAAAAAATTAAAAATAGATCTACCCTATGACCCAGCAATAGCACTGCTAGGAATTTACCCAAGGGATACAGGAGTGCTGATGCATAGGGGCACTTGTACCCCAATGTTTACAGCGGCACTTTCAACAATAGCCAAATTATGGAAAAAGCCAAATGCCCATCAACTGATGACTGGATAAAGAAGATGTAGTATATTTACACAATGGAATACTACTCGGCAATGAAAAAGAATGAAATCTTGCCATTGGCAACAATGTGGATGGTACTCGAGGGTATTATGCTAACAGAAATAAGTCAGTCAGAGAAGTACAGATATCATATGTTCTCACCCATAGGTGGAATTTGAGAAACTGAACAGAAAACCCAGGGGGAAGGGAAGGAAAAAAACATAGTTACAAACTGAGAAGAAGTCAAACCATAAGGGACTGTTAAATACAGAGAACAAACTGAGGATGGCAGGGGGACTGAGGGAAGGGGGAAATGGGTGATGGGCATTGAGGAGAGCACTTGTTCGTAGGAGCACTGGGTGTTGTATGTAAGTGATGAGTCATGGGAATCTACTCCTGAGGCTGACAGCACACTGTATACTCAGTACTTTAGCTAACTTGACAACAAATTATATATTTTTTAAAAGGATAAAATGCTTTATTTTATTTAAAAGAGCAAAATGTATCCCTGTCTTTCACTTTACATTTGTGTAAAATGCACTTCCCTAATAAATGTTTTTAAGAAGGATAATACATTTGTATGGGGCGCCTGGGTGGCACAGTTGGTTAAGCGTCCGACTTCAGCCAGGTCACGATCTCGCGGTCCGGGAGTTCGAGCCCCGCGTCAGGCTCTGGGCTGATGGCTCAGAGCCTGGAGCCTGTTTCCGATTCTGTGTCTCCCTCTCTCTCTGCCCCTCCCCCGTTCATGCTCTGTCTCTCTCTGTCCCAAAAATAAATAAAAAGTTGGGGAAAAAATTAAAAAAAAAAAAGAAGGATAATACATTTGTATCTTCAGCACATGCAATGGTGATAAATTGCCCCATAATATTCAGATGGAAGAAATTCCATAGTAATTTTCCTAATCTAATCAAATCCTTACACAAGCCTAGCATTCACCAATGCTGATGAAAAGCAATACTTACCATTCTTCAGGGGCCCTCCTGTCCCCTAGATTGGTCCTAGGCTCTCCCTGAGTGGGTGGTTGATACTGTGTTAAGCCCATCCACCCACCACAATAGCTTGTTGAGGCATGTCTTAGTGTATCTACTTCCTGCCCAGGCCAGCTTGCTCACATAGTGGTGGATGACCCTTGTGTCTAAGCCCCTGAGTACCCGGGCCTTTACTGACCCACAGGCTACCGGCCCAAAAACTCTAGTTTGTGATTAAAAGCAACCATAACACTCAATTTCTGAAGAAGGTCCAGACCGAGTTTTCTTACTGGAACAGGGAAAGAGATCCTCACTGAAAAAACATTTAAGGGACAAAGACAAAAAGTAAACTTGTGTTTTGATGACAGCATGGATTATGCTCAGTTAATGTATCACACGAGCAAATTTCTAAAGGACAAATACAATTTTTAATTATAAAACAAAAAAAAGGAACGGTTTCCCATCATACACAGGCTCCCACCTGTTCTCAAAGGATTTATGAGTCACAAACCAGCCCCAGAAGGAATCTTAACTACATTTGTCTTTACCCAATGGAACTGCTCTTTGAACTTCATGAAAAACCATTGTGTGAATGGAACCCTATTAATACGGCCAAGTGGGGAAGTTGGTTAGTTAAGGCAATCCATCAGGACCCCTCTAATACCTTAAAATATGACTTCCTAGTGATTTGGGGAGGGGGGAATCAGACTTTTTTTTCCCAGTTTTATGGGGATAGCAGACACACAGCACTTGTAAGTAAGGTATACGGCATTAACGACGTGACTTACCATATAGCATGGAAAAACTATAGTTAAGTTTAGATACTAGCCATCCTCTCACATGGGTGTAAATCCAAAGAGAAAGAAGAAGAAGAAATGCAGTTTTTACTCTCTGAGCAGCTTTCATATCCCCCACACAGCAGTAGTGACTGTCACTGTCATGCTGTGTGTTGCATCCCTGCTATTTTTTTATTTTATAACTGGAGCTGGGGTGTTTTTTTTTTTTTTAGTTTTTTCTTCTTATTTATTTATTTGAGAAAGAGGGCGGGGGGGTGGGGAGACAGAGAGAGACAGGGAGACAGAATCCCAAGCAGGCTCCACACTCAGCGAGGAGCCCAACGGGGGCTCGATCTCACCAACCGTGAGATCATGACCTGAACTGAAATCAAGAGTCAGTGGCTTAACCGACTGAAAACCACCCAGGCGCCCCAGGAGCTGGGCTTCTTAAGTGTCAGGTCACTCAGAGGTTTAGTTTACTTCTCTTTACTTTTTTACTTTAGTTAAATTTTTCTTTCATTTCGGCTGAGAAATGGGAATTAAAGAGGCCAGCTGATTGGCCTTGTAACCGAAGAGCAGGAACACACAAGCTCCAAGGACCTCTTCGCGTCTCTGCTTATGAGCTCCCCACCCAGCAGCTGAAGATCCGAGGACCAGCAAGGACTCAGGGAACGTTCAGGCCCAGTCCTTCCTCTCCTCCCCTCCATTTCACAGACGAGACAACAGAGCTTCGGGGAGGTCAATGGAGTAGACCCAACCCCTCCTCCTCCCACTGGCCCACTCTGCCTGCGAACAGGCCTCATGAGGAAGGGCTGCTGTGGGCAGGGGCAGAGGGCTGCTTGTCCTCCAGAGCAGACAGGAGGGCCACCAGGGCGAGGGAGGAGCATCTCAGGCAGCTTCTGCTCTATGCAGGTGCCACTGGCCGTTAGTGTGTTCCGGAAGGACTGAGCAAAGTCTCTATTAATGAGTACCCACCTCAGCCCCCAGTGTGCCCCAGAAGCCCTTGTACAAGGGGCAGATTATCTTAGCGCCCTTTGTGTGGCAGCGGCTATGGCAGAGGTCGCCGAGGAATCAGGGGGCAGCTTCCTGTTCGTGCTGCCAACACGGATTGCCCAACTCCCCTCTGTCACCTCAGCTCGGTCACCTTGTGCCTGTTTTTCCACGCTGCGGGTCCTTAATCTTTTCCAACCTCTTCCTGGTCAGTCTCCCTCCTCTTTTGACGTGCCCTTCTGGAGCCAAAGCAGCACATGTCCTAGCTTCCCCTTTGCTTTGCTGGTTTTCAGGGCCTTCATCCTCACCCTCTGCCCAGCCTACTCTGTGGCTGGGCAGCCACATCTCAGAACTCGGACTTGGTCCTGCCAGAGCCTTGACCCTCTGACCCTCTTGACCCTGGCCTGGCTGCCAGGCCAGAGACTCTCCCGCTGCATTGGTACCTGCCCGTCTCCCTCCTGATTGACTTCCTGTTGGCTTGTGCATGGAACAGTGTTCCTTCCAGCTGTCTCTTTCACAGCCTTCCTATACCAGTCCCTCTCTGTTTTTCTTTGCCTCAGGCTATGTCCAGAGTGTTGCGGCCATCAGTCATCATGAGCTTGTGACGTGACACCCAAAGCATCAGGGTGTGCATTTAGGTGTCCCTGTTAGGGCATTTGGCCAGGATTTGCTGGCTGCACCGTGTTTATCACAGAACATGCAGATGTCATATCTGGGGATCTCTGGACAAGAAGGGACTCGCTAAGAAGCCAACTTATCCACCCGTCTTCTAGTTAGAATATGTCTCTGAACCAGCCCCAGGTGGTGAAACCTACATATTGTGCAAGGTACTCAAAAGCCAAGGCCCCGCTACCCTTGGGCACACTTTCTCATGGAAAATAAAGTGTACAGCCATGAGAATAAAAGTTGTTAAACACTGCCCAAAATAAGGAAGAGAAAACACCCATTTCCCTTTGTCCCACCGCTGCTGGGGCAATAATTTTCCTCCCATCCTCCTGGGAAGCCTGCAGAAACAGGAATGGGCCGGACTGGCCTGCGTTCATGCCTCTCTACCACTTACCTGGCCGGCACGTATCCTCTGCCCTCCATAAGCAGGCGTGCACGCGTGTGCGTGCACAAATCCGCACAGAGAACCAAAAGAGATTCAGGTAGGAGTCGTATATTAAACCAAGCCCGTCACTGAGGATTTTTTCCAAATTCATGTTGAACATTACATTTTAGACAGCGTCATCTGTCCGGCTCGCGTGTTACGTGAATTCACCTTCTACCAAGTAACATAGTTCATGGCTCCTTCCCTTGTTCTGAGTGGACCACTTCCATGGACTTCAGAGAATAACTCCATTTTATCATTTCATCCTCCCTGATTCCAGAAACTTCTTCAACCCCACTTCAGCTTCATCTTTCTATTCCAAAGCTTCTTCCTTTGTCTTCCTTCAGGTGGTGGCATATCTGTGTGCAGGAACATCCTAGTTTCTTGACCGTCCCCGGTCCCACCAGTCCCTGAAAGGCAACAATTACAATTCTAAAAGTCCTTTTTTTTTTTTTTTTTTTTAAGATCCTCACAGAAAAAATGGAAGCCATTTGTACTTTAAGCATAAAGGGGATTTTCCTCCCTAAATGTAGGTGCTCCATTTGACCATCTAGGCCCTTCTGCCTGCTCACACAGCCTCCTGACAGTTTCATGCACTTTCTCCTTTTGGTTTCCTGACGAGTCAAGTGCCATTCAGTCACGTGCCTTTTGGAGGGGTTTTGTTCTTCCTTCATGCTCTTCCACTGAGGATTGGAAGAATAGTGCTCACAAAACTCACGCCGTACACGAGCCATCCCAGTGTCTGTGACTAGAGAGGACAAGCCCTCTTTTTTTCTGTTCCCATCCAACAAAATCAGGGAAGGACTCTGATTGGCCTAATTTAGGTCCGATGCTCACCCCGTAGCCAATCATCAATGGGGAGTTGCTGGGGTCTCAAGAACATGGCAACTCCCACTCAAATGGATGAAGCAGTTTCCAGAAGCAAAAGGAAGGCCATTTTCAAAAGAATTAAAGACAAAATACTCAAAACAGTAGACATCCGCAATAAAGTATTTCTAAGCGTGCACGTAGATGTAGTGAGTTAAGATGACATCACTGCCTAAAGACATGTTTACACATAATAAATGCATTAAACAGATGTTATCAAAATGCCAATAGCTATTATAAGATGGTAAACCATAGATACTGAATAACTGTATTGTTTTTAGAAAAAGTTAGAGTTAAGTATTAAGTTTAGAAATTTAATGGCAAGAATTAAAACAAGAAATACAGAACTTATACCCTCCACATCAGCAAAAGAGGAGAAGGAGAACATCAATCTAAGTAAAGGCAGGAAGGAAAAAAAAATATGCATACAGAAAGGATGGTAAGCACAAAATGTAAGAGAAGATGTTTAAAATCAGTTCAAATATATAAGAAATCACAATAAATATAAATAGGTTATCCTCACTGTTCAAAAGAAACAGACTATCCACTTGTGTTTTTTTTTTTCAATGTTTATTTATTTTTTTTGGGACAGAGAGAGACAGAGCATGAACGGGGGAGGGGCAGAGAGAGAGGGAGACACAGAATCGGAAACAGGCTCCAGGCTCTGAGCCATCAGCCCAGAGCCTGACGCGGGGCTCAAACTCCCGGACCGCGAGATCGTGACCTGGCTGAAGTCAGACGCTTAACCGACTGCGCCACCCAGGCGCCCCAATTGTGTTTTTTTTTAAATCAAGCTATATCTTGTCTATAAAGTCATGCCTAAACAAGATGACATAGAAAACATTGGAGAAAGCCACACACCCCATGAAAGTACTAAACCCAAATCGGCGTGGTGACATCAATTTATAGCAAAATAGTAAAAATCACTAGCAGAAATAAGAGAAATGCTACATGGTTAATAAAAGAAATAGTCCACAAAACGTTGGTGGCATCGGCCAAAATAATCTTGAAACGTATGGAGCAAAAACTGGCACAATTGCAAAAAGAAATTCATAAAACCACAACTGTGGTGAGGGTTTCAGCAGGTCGTTCTCCATCACTTACAGATCAAGCAGGCATAAGCATAAGGCATCATCATTAAGCATGTGGAAGAGCAGTGTACCGAAGGGAGACATTGGTCACCATCCGTGATGAAAAGTCAACCACTGGGGCGCCTGGGTGGCACAGTCGGTTAAGCGTCCGACTTCAGCCAGGTCACGATCTCGCGGTCCGTGAGTTTGAGCCCCGCGTCAGGCTCTGGGCTGATGGCTCGGAGCCTGGAGCCTGTTTCCCATTCTGTGTCTCCCTCTCTCTCTGCCCCTCCCCCGTTCATGCTCTGTCTCTCTCTGTCCCAAAAATAAATAAAAAACATTGAAAAAAATTTTTAAAAAGTCAACCACTAATGCAATTTCAGGAAAATCATAAAAGGCGTAAGTTTCCACGCTGTGATTGTGAATGTCCTTGCTCTTGAAAATCATTTGCCCGTGAATACCATGACTGACAAATAATTGCTACTGGGAAATTATCAAATATCCTGGAATACAAGACCCATTTGTAGAACTTGCCAAAGGGAGACAATTTTATAAAAACAAGAACAAAGCAGTCCTTGGCTTTTTATCATTTCATCGGTTTGAAAAAAAAAAAAATGGTATCAGGCTTAGGGAACAAGAAGGCCACCAACATTTCCCAAGGTCTCCGCCCTAAGACCTGTGACCTACTGACTGGAGGCCTAGTCACCATTGAGGAACATTTTGTAGGGCAATGGCTCCCATCTAGATTTTTGGCAGGAACTCGAAGAATACAAAATGCAAACAACACTAAAGATTACGACAGAATTTCCATCCTGTCTATAAAAGCACACAGTTTATGTGATATTCACTCAATCACTCTTTACCACCATGTTCTGTTTGATCAGGAATGTTTATTGCCCTGACTATACTCTCTTACATACTCACATCCTCACATCCACATCTGTCTCTGACCCAATTTCACACTAGGCCCCCCTGGAGTAAGATCAGGGAAAGAGCTACTTCACTTCAAAGGCCCTGCTTAATTCACTGAGCCTGCAATCAACACGACAATAACGAGATAAAACAACAATGTATTTCAAATGCTCACCCACCTCCACTGACCCTTCTTGAGAAGAGTTCGTAACACGTGGAGGGGCCACAGCCCAACACTTGAGAACCGCAGTTTTAGGGTCTCACTATCTTTACATCCCTTCATAATGCTCTGCTTGTGTTCAAGTCAGTTCCTGGGAGGGAAAAGGGAAGAGTTAATCTGCATCATCTATTCAATACGAATGTAGAGAGTGATTGTTCCATGTCAATTCCTGGGCCAAATATTGGGATTCAAAATGCGTTGGGGCGCCTGGGTGACTCAGTCGGTTAAGCATCCAACTTCGGCTCAGGTCATGATCTCACAGCTTGTGAGTTTGAGCCCCGCGTCGGGCTCTGCGCTGCCAGCTCAGAGCTTGGAGCCTGCTTCAATTCTGTGTCTCCCTCTCTCTCTGCCCCCACCCTGCTTGTGTTCTCTGTCTCTCATAAATGAATAAATGTTAAAAAAAAAAAATTTCAAAAAAAATGCGTAAAAGAAGGTCGCTGCCCTTGAAGAGTTTATGATGCAGCGGGCAGACCCATATAAGCTGGTAATAACAATACAGCATGATAAGATCACAAAAGAGGCTATGTGGACACCTAGGAAAGACTCCGTGCCGGAGGGAGTGGCACAGAGCGAGAGCATTGGTCACAAAGGGTATGGTTGAGCCAAGTCACGAAAGAAGAGTAGGCAGTGAGGAGGCAGGGGGCCGGCTGGCAGGGGGGGAGGGCTTTCAGGGCAGGGGGATTGGCGTGTCCTGGCCGTGAAGATAAAACAAAGCACGGACGCACTGGGAGAATTGCCAGGGAAGCATAACGGAGTGGGAGGCAAATGGTGAGAAGTTGGGGCTTCAGAAGCACGCCGGGGCCGGACCGTGGGCCTTGTGCGTGCACCCAATCCGGGAGACATGGTGCATCTGTTGAGGAACGAGGCTCAGCTTTATCCCTACAGAAATTTTGAATGGATCTAGAGGCCTGTAATACCCACCTCTTTGCTTTGGGCTTTTTCTTTGGGTTTTGAATCATTTCTTTAGCCCTTTGACCTGTTTCCAGCGGCTATCAGACAGTCTCCTAGAAGTATTCTGTGCCCAATGTCTACAGGACAGACTTCCAAGTTTGACATTCAAGTCCCTCCACTTATCTCCATTCAATCTAGCAGCCTCTGTACAAATTTTCTGCTGGCCAACCCCTGTTCCAGCAACAGCCTTACCCTGCTTCAGCTCTTCCCATTTGCTTACAACAACCCAGCTCTAATTCTGCAACTTTATTCATCCCCTAAGACCCACCTGAAGCTGCTGCCTTTGATGGAGCATGAGAAACTGTCCGCTGATCCGGCATTTCATATATATGTATCTAGCATTGTCCAATTTCTTATATGTTTACTTCTCATCTCCTGGGCTTAACTGGGAGCTCCTGGAGGCAGGGAATGTGCTCATGAGGACATACTCTGCTTTTCAAAATATAGATTGTGTTAACACGGATCAGAACCCGAGGTTTGCTCTATCATTGTAGAAAGAGGGATCCATGATTGTGAAGGCGATACTAAAAGCCTAGCACCAACCTAAGACATCTTGACTTAACAGAGTACAGGAGACCAGACAAGGACCCACATTTTCACTATGAGATCCAGACTATTTCATACTGGTTCCTGCATTGCCGAAGTCATCTCCTGGCCCTTCAGTCATCTCAGCAAATGTGAACATCCATAAAGGTCTGAATCACTAAACAGCAAGACGTGAAAAATATTTACCTCTGAAAGTGGCGATGTAAATTTATGAGGGGACTTTCCCTTTCTACTGTCTAAACTTTGACATCGTTTAAATCTATTGCGCATGCATAAAATATAGTCACAATAAAAACAATTAACAAAGCGTCGATGCAAAATGACCAAAAAGCTTATAAAAACAATCTCGTGTTTGCATGGCGTGTTCCTTGCCAAGGAGTCAACAACAAATTAATCATGGATTCAGCAAATGCTACTAAAGCAAAGATGACCACGACGACCACGACAGAAGCATTTTAATTAGCATTGTGTCTGCCTTGTTAGAATTTATGAGAACTTCGGGAAAGATGTATTGGGCAGCTCAATGTTCTATATGAGCCTATGATTTCTCTCCTAATACATTTTTCTACCGCAAATAAAGAAGCCACAATCATTCCATAGGTCCTTAAAATACCCAATGGAAGTACTTCTACTAGTTGATGGAGTTTCTGCCACAGAACAACAGTTGGAGAATCAGAGATCATAATCTATTCCATGAATATTTATTGGGGCTACTATGTGCCAGGCATTCATTGTGCAGTGAGCTACCACCACAGGGGCACAGGGCAGCAGTAAGCTCTATCAGGCTCTGTGCATCGTGCCGCGTATCTTAGCGACGATTACCTCATTTATTCTCATGTAGTCTATAAGACAACTATTAATATGGTCACAGGCCCTTTGCAGAAGCCTTCCTGGGGCTTCCAGACTAGAGGAGGAACAATAAACAAGCAAACATGTGGGTAAAGAGGGACTGAACCAACATTTCTCCCCTTTATCCACTCCTAGTTTATTTTTGTCACCCAAGTAATGTGTTTGGACATATTTCATAACCACCAGAAAAGAACCATGTGATCTGTTCCAGATTTGCCTCATCCCTTCCCATAAGGCGCTTATTGGGATGGCTTGCTTGAACTTGACCATAAAAATACTTCTAATGAGTTAAGAGCCATGAAGGCAATTCTCATTAGTGTGGGTATTCTAATCTGAGCACCCAGACCTTTCCCTGGGAAAGACATCCGAGGGATGCTCTCCTCCAAGGAGACCCAGATTCTGACCTTGGCCAAATGTGTGAGTCAAGGAAGAAGACTGGGGTTAGCCCCCTGGACGCCCAGCTTCGACAAGAGTAAAGGGCTGGTGAAAAGTAGTAACCACCCGTGCCCTTCTGCATCTTGCCGGACTTCAAGCATAGTTCACTGGAAGTGTTCCGTAATGCCTTTACTAGTAATTTCCTTTAAGCTACAAGTTCCAAAACGTAGTCCCACAGACCTATGGGCTTGAGGGCCCCATGGACACTTAACGTGCAGGGTATGAGTGCCTTTTCCAGACACTACAGAGTTCATGGTTTTCCTCCAATTCTCAGGAGAGTTTGAGCTTTACAGGTTGATGCCCAAAGTGTATGAAAACATGTTCTGCAGTCGTGGTCACCCACAGGAGGGCACCAACCTGCCCTGGAAGACCAGACGACATGGCAGCAGTAAGTTCTATCAGACTCTGGGCGTCGTCATACGTATCTTAGCAACAACTACCTCCTTTATTCTCACGTACTTCCTAAGACAAGTATTAATATGGTCACACCTCCTTTGCAGAATAATTAAGGGGTCTCAGGCCTGCAGGATTAACCACTAATTACCTTTGCTCTTCCTATGGGCAGAAGCACTTGCTATCTCCCATGGGAACCCAGGACCACTATGATTACGGAGACGCTCTACTTACTCCCATCGCTGTTAAAATCAGATCCAGAGCCAGAGGCCAGAAGGCCCCAAAGGTGTCTCCGGCAAAATCTGACTTAGAAAAAAGGGAAATCCAGACGGGTTCCCAAGACCTCACGCTGCTAGGAGCTGTGACGCCCAGTGCACGCCTACTTCAAAGAACCATTGTGCATCTTAATTACAGGTAAATAGATGGACATAATAGTCTCTGTTGACTCTTTTCAGGTCTAGCCATTTCATTAAGATCGGCTCGCGGGTGAAAAGCCCAAGTTCCCACCCCCGCGGACACCGCTTCGCCAAAGCTTATAATTCAACTCCACTCAAGCATAGTCTATGTGACATGTGCCACCTCACAAGCCAGTAGGCCCCAGGCAAGTGTGGGAGGGAGGGTGGTCACATAGGTGAATAAAACATTTCATATATCCGCCTTGGCAAAAAACAGGAACGTAGGATACATTTTATGTGATCAAGACAGTTCGGAAAATTGGGCACAGATCGTTGCTTCCAGTGTTTTCAGGGGTCAGACTGAAGGGTGATAGCAGTGACGAAGATCCACTTGTCCCCCCACTTAACATCAGGGCTGCTATGTCACATGCAGTGTCTCAAGACACCACAAAAATTCTATGAGGTCGATTTTACTGGCCCATTTTAGAGATGAAATAAAGTCGAGAAAAAGGCCCAATGGCACAGAGCTAATAACTAAGCAGCTGAGCAAGAGCTTAAACCCAGTTCTATTCACCCCCAGAGCCCTGCTCGCTTCCCACCGGCTCCTGCTGCAAAGCCTCTGCTGTAATGTGGATTTACTCTCCGGTTCATCTGTTTTATGGATGTGATCTCCCAAGAAGTATATTTCAAAATAGCAGTTTAAAAAATATAGTGTCATTCTATGTCCATCAACTGATGAATGGGTAAAGAAGACGTGGTTTATACATGTAATGGAATACCACCTGGCAATGAGAAAGAATGAAAGCCTGCCATCTGCAACAACATGGAGGGAACCGGAGGGTATTATGCTAAACGAAATAAGTCGTCAGAGAAAGACAGATACCATATATTTTCACTCGTACGTAGAACTTGAGAAACTTAACAGAGACCATAGGGGAAGGGAAGGAAAAATAAGTTACAAACAGAGAGGGAGGCAAACCATAAGAGACTCTCAAATACAGGGAACAAACTGAGGGTTGATGGCGGCGGGGGGGGGGGGGGGGGGGGGGGGGGCGGGGAGGAGGAAAATGGGGGATGGGCATTGAGGAGGGCACTTGTTGGGATGAGCACTGGGTGTTGTAGGTAAGCCATGAATCACGGGAACCTACCCCCAACACCAAGAGCACACTGTATACACTGTATGTTAGCCAACTTGACGATAACTTAGATTTAAAAAATAAATACATAATTAAACAATTAAAAATACAGTGTCATTCTAGACTGGAGCACCATACAACATGGATCCATGATAGGAAGAGTTACAGCCTTCATGCTGACCTTCCTTTTCAATGCCCTTTTTAAGAAATCTACCATTTGCCACTTTTCCATACATTTTGTCACGAGTAACTCACATCTTCAATCACAAGCCCAGGGCTAGCGTCCAGAAGCCCAGCTACTGGGGAACTGCCTGACCTTAGCTGGTCAAGCTGCTTTCTTTTGCTTGAAAATGAGCATGAGGAACCAGGGTGCGAGCTGAGAAACCAGCCTCGGAGCATTCGGCGCAGGGACATTATCCGGTGTGCCCATCTCTACACGGGAGTTAATCATTTACAGTATTTCTTCACAGCTTAGACAATGCCAGTAATGAAGAGTAATGAAATAATCTGCCAGAAAGATTAGTGTTTATTGCTCCATTATGTTATAAAACAACCAGATTGCCGACATTTAGGTTATCAAATGCTTGAAGTGTGGGAATACATCTTGTCCTGAAAACGGCTTTATTATCATGGGTAACTCCGATTCCTAAAAGTTGTCCAAGCAAAGTCCACCACCCTCTATGTTTCAAACATCAAGCTTCTAGAAGCCATATACCATACTATCAAGTTGTCTACTGATCTGATGTGACGTGTTGAACGGGTAGAATAATAAATTTTTATTTCGCACAACTGCTGACATATACTGGAAATGCCATAAAATGTCTACTGTTGCTACTCCTAATAATGCTTAATAGAGGGCAATTATGAGATATGATTTACCCTACTGTTCGGTACTCTACAGAAGTCTAAAAAGAAAATCAACCACAAAAATCAGTTGGTCCAGTCCAGGTGTACTAAGGCCCCAAACTTCATGCTAATGAAGCTCATAAAATGGTAAGATTGTTAATATCTTGAAAAGTCACACTGTTCTCAAATCTTAGGTCGGAATCAAGGGGTCTGGGAAGGGTTTCGGAACCCTAATATGAATCAGGTAATGCAGACACAGGTGATCTTTAGAGAATCGCACATTAAAGGGATGCAGTTGACCTGTCTGGGTCCAGGGCGGTGCCGTCCCTTGGCAGGATGCCCATCAGAGAGGTCCTGGGTTGACCCACACCTGGTGCAAGGAGCAGAAATGCTAACAGTTCTAGTCCTTGGTCTCCACTATTCTTTTCAGAGGTGAGGGCTGCGGTATAAGGATAAAGGCCACTTTAACCTTGGGGAAGCTGGCTAATTTGTTTAGTTAGCAATTCAAAGGCAGGGATAAGCCATTATACATCATAGAAGGCAGATATAATTACAGGAATTTACCAAGCCCCTCCTCCTTCCAGAACCTTCCAGCCTCTTGGCCTCCACAGCCTTCATCTTATTTCCACCAGCCTCTCACCAATTCCCCTCTCCTTCACATCTCCTAGGTTCCAGCTGCCTCCCCTTCTTGCTCTTCGTCATTTAGAATTAGATTAAGCTCAAAGACATTTTGATTTTGATGGCTGCTAATTTAAAAATCAGAGGACCCTTGTTTCTAGTTTCATTGATAAAAAGTTAGGAAATATATTTGTGTTTTCTTTTGCATTATCAATTTTGTTTTCCTTGTATGGTGGGGACCCTCAGTCACTCGCTAATTACCGCTCGTCTCTTTTGTGCAAGGTTTTGAGCGGGACCTCTGAAAACGCAAAGATTCTAGATGTGGTTTCCTTGAGGACAGAGACGTGTTTCACTCACATCTGCCTTGCTTTCCACAGAGGCAGTACGCTCAAAAATAGAGCGATGGCTCAAAATATAGCTACTGAATTAAGTGGCTCCAGCCTTCAGAAACTTACATCCTGGCTGGAGAGGTGGCTATAAATGCAGGGAAAAGAAATCCCAACACAGACTATATTCATTTCTTATGGTTCCTATAACAAAGTACCACAAACTGGGTAGTTTAAGACAACACAGGGGAGCCCGAACGGCTCAGTTGGTTAAGTGTCCAACTCTTGGTCTCAGCTTAGGTCATGATCTCATGGTTTGTGAGTTCGAGTCCCACACTAGGCTCTGCTCTGACAACGCAGAGCCTGCTTGGAATTCTCTCTCCCTCTGTTGCTCTGCCCCTCCCCTGCTCGCTCTTTCTCTCAAAATAAATAGATAAGCTTAAAAATTTTTTAAACAATGTAAAGTTATTATCTTATAGTTTTGGAGGGCAGAAGAACAAAGTGGGTCTCACAGTTTCAGATCAAGGTGTCTGCTGGTCTGTGTTTCTTCCGGAAATGCCAGGGGAGGATCCATTTCCTTGCCTTTCCCAGTTTCTGGAGGTGTTCATGCCCTTGGGCTCGTGGCCCCTTTCTCCGCCTTCAAAGTGCACCTCTCTAACCTCGGCTTCTGTGGTCACGTCTTTCCTTCTGAGCCTCCTGCCTCCTTCTTATAAGGACACTTGTGATCACACTGGGCGCACCCAGATAGTCTGGAATAATCCTCACGTCTCAAGATACTTAATCACACTTGCAAAATCCCTTTTGCCATCAGAAGAAGCATATTCACAGGTTTTGGGGATCAGGAAGATGACACGGGGGGTAAGGGGGCAGTAGGGATGCTCAGCCTGCCTCAAACAGGCACAGACCTAGGAATCCAGGAAACAGGGTTGGGGCAGGGGGAGCCCCTCACGTGGGAGTGGTAGGGGTTGGGATTTCTAGAAAGAAAGGTTTTCCAGCTGAGCCATGAAGGATAGTTCAAGTTGGGGGGTAAGAGTATAAGCTCTGGGGACAGGCAAACCTGTCACTTCAGTTCTCTTGCATGGAGACTAATATAATACCTGTCTGATTTATGGGAAGATTAAATAAGATAATATATGTAAAGGGCTTGGCTATGCTGCGTAACTAATGCATAGAACATTTGGAAACGTGAGAGATGACACCCCCCTTAACTCATTACAGACTTGTCCCCCTTGAGGCTGAAACGACACAAGGCTTGTCCCCCTTGAGGCTGAGACGTCGTGCGTGAAAAATACAGCATTCGAAGAGTTGCCAAGAAAACATCTTATGGTGCTACTCTCCTTCCCAGAAGTTACAAGTTCCCTATATAGTGGTCAAGGTCTCCTGCCAAATTGGCTATTCCCCTCCAAAATAAAAAGAAGCTGAGGGTGCGGTCGAGCCGAAGGAAATGCCCTGGGCTCCAAGCAGGAAACCATTTCCGCAACAACCCAGCCCACACTGCAGCTGGGCAGCGCCATCTTGGGCTGTGCCTGAGTGCTGGCTATTGTCCTCGCCCACATAGGGAAATGCTCCCTCCTCGAGGTTTCTTCAGACAAGGTTTCCTTTTAAAGCATTAGGTTGGGTTGGTGAGAGAAAAAAAAAAAACCAAAAAAGTAAATCTGATGGGGACTGTTAAGGATGATGCCGACAGTGGGCAGCTGCTTCTACCATGCTGCTCGGTCACCTGTAAGTGTGCAGAGCCAGTGAGTTTGGGGGTCAGCACTAACCATGAGGAGCATGGGAGGCTCACGTTCTCCCTCTCTACATGCCAGAACCCTAGCTCAGGGAGGGGATGAAACCACAGGAACAGGAAAGTCACAGCTACCCAGTATTCTCTGGGTGTGCTACGCAGGTGACATTGGAACACAGGGGGAAGTGGAGAGCAGAGGTGACACCTCACAAAGGCATTGGGTGCCTGTGACTCTTCAAGTCCTTCAGCTTTTCGGTCAATCAGGTCTGTAAGATTTAAAGATTAAGGGGCTCACCGCCCTAAGCCACCTGTTGAGGGTGTCAACACAATCCCCGCGATTTCTGTGGCTCATACTCAACACCGCTGTTGGCTCCAGCTTCCTGTGCCCACTGGGCTCCGCGGCTGATCTCATGATGGCATCACCACCTCACCCGTTCGTTCCTCTTTGTCAAGCATTGACCTAAAGTTTCGTTAGCAAATCTTCCCTGGAGTTTGGGGGCAATGAAGGGAGTTTACAGAGGATCAAGGACTTCAAAGAGAAAGACCTCCTTCAGTTCCTTCCACCTTCAAGAGTTTCCCACTGGCTTGCTGTTGTATTCTGCGCCTCTTTTCCCCTCTGGCCTTGGTTTTTCTGAGCCTGTTAACCTTTCTCTCAGGGCTGCCCAGGAAAAAACCCCAAATTTCTCTTGTCTTAAGACAGCAGTTCAGCCGTCTCCTCCTTCTTTCTTCTTCTCTTGGTTCAGGGGTTTCGCCTTTGCAGTCCCAAAGGCCTCCAAAGTCTACCCCAAGACAAAGAACCATCTACCGTAGTGCATAGCAGCTCCAGACAGCTCTGGGTTCACACAGCAGTGTCCTCTCTTCCACCAGGCTTGTAAGAGCCACTCTTGCTCTGAGTCTCCGGGATCATCTTATAAAGAGCATGCACCCACACTGGGAGCCAGCATGATGCTGCCTTCCGCTTGAACAGTGCCTCCACGCCTGTGTGTCTCACAGACCTTGAAGTCAGAAAAGACCCTGGAGTCGACTCCCTGCTCTTCCTAGCAGAGCACACTGGGCCAAGCCAGTTAGCATATCTGAGCCTCACTGTGCCCATCTCTGAAATGGGGATGATAATACCCCCGCTGCACGTGTTATAAGGATGAAATACAAGAGTGGACACACCTCTGTCTTCAGCAAATGGTGGCCATTCTTGTCCTGATTGTCACTACTTAGAAAAAACTCTTTCACTCATTATTCTTACTCTTTAATCCTCTCAAAACTCTATGATGTAGGTGGGCCCAGGAATCATTAGACCCAATTTTAAAAACCGCAGAAGTAGGGGCACCTGGGTGGCTCAGTCAACTGAGCATCCGACTCTTGATTCAGCTCAGGTCATGATCCCAGGGTCTTGGGATGGAGCCCCAAGCAGGGCTCCGCATGGAGCACGGAACTTGCTTAAGATTCTCTCCCTCTCCCTCTGCCCCTCTCCCTGGCTTGCATTCTTTCTCTCTCTCTAAAATAGATTTTTTTTTTTAATGTTATTTAACCAACAACAACGACAACAACCCACAGAGGTCAGGGTTCCCCTGGCCAAGGTGGCCCAGTTGAGTGGCTGACTGAGCTAAGACCAGAACCACGGCACCCACTTCCCTCCCCAGCAGAACTTCTATAAAACTGCAAGCCTCCAAGCCGCCACACTGGGCAGCCAGAGGTGGGCCAGGGAGGGGAGTGGACTTTGTCCTGAAGTAACGCGATTTTTCCAGCCATTGGGTGTGACGGACATTGAAACGGGCCCAAACAGCAGCGTGCTTCCCAAACCTCAGACCGCACGGTTCTCTCCTGCTGGCGGAAGCTGCAAGATGGGTTCCGAACACAGGTGTTTGCCATCTGGGGAGCTGTTTTCCTCTCTCTGGGCCAGATGAAATGGGGGCATGGGGTCCCTAACAAAGTCCGGACTGACCCTTTCAACAGAGTTCCCTCTTTTGCTCCTACGTTTTATTAATTCCACTGCTGTGCCCTTCCTCCTGCCAAGGCAATAGGTTGATGATAAACACACATTGCAAAAGTGGACATTGGAGGACAGCAGCTCAGAGGCCGTGGGGACAGGGGCCTCCAGAGGGCAGGTGTGGCTCCGGAGTGGGTCAGATGGCCGGTTTGGGCAATGGAGTTGGCTTGGCTTCGTGTTTGCATGAATCAAGGCTCCTGTGGTTGCAAGAAACAGAAACTGAGCAGGTTCGAAAGTGGCTCATGCCAAAGACAGATTCATTATTAGCACTTGGGGGTCTGGAGGTCCGCGGGAGTGGGTGGGAACCAGGGCTTGCACTTGTCGAGACACCCTCCTTCCCTCTGCTCCATCCATGCCCCCCGTCTCTCTCGCTCTCGCTGCCCTTCCCCTCTCTCTTGCTGCGTTTTCTCTGCTCCTCAAGAAAACCGCAGGCTGCCAACAGCTTTCTCATTTGAATTTGCTCCGTCCAAGGGACCCACAGCTTGGAGCCTCGAATCTCTTATTTCCGACCAAAAAGGCCAACAAGTGAAAAGGCAGCTCTTGACACAGCTTTTAAGTGCAAGTTACCCAGGGCTGAGTGTCAGCTGTCTTCATCAAGGAATGGGTGCCCATGAGAGTGGGGCCCTGTGCCGGGAGACAAGCTGCACTGATTAAGAGGCTGCTTGGAGGCCCATCCCAGTTTCCCTGTGACTTGGGTGAAGGGGCAGTTCCAAGCAAAGTTGCGAATGGGGAGAGGACATGAAGGAGAAAAGCCAGCAGGTGTTCAGTACAATGTTGTCTGTACTTAAGGCAAAAAGCACCCGCAGAGGTCGCCTCCTACTGTTTCTGGTGTATTCTGCAGAACACATTTTAGCTGGAGCTCAACTCAGCCAGAAATTCACCACCTAAGATCGGGAACAGGAACACTTTCAGAGGATGGCCGGGATGGCAAGGGGATGACAGAACATTTCAGAGGAGAGCTGCATTTCCTTTCTCAAGTGTGACGTTAGCCCAGAGGACAAAGGACAGGGGCGGGGGTGGGCATACCAGCTGCCATTAAATTTGCAACGTGCTGTGGGGCCCCAGCGGGCAGAACTGGGGCAAAACAGTGGAACTTATCAGAACACAAGTTTTTGACCCAGTACAAGACTGAGCTGCCTCTGGGGATGGGGGTTCCCTATTCATAGAGGGGGTACAGGCAGGGGTGGACAGCCCATGGTGGTCACTGGTGGAGGAAATTGAGTTAGATGAGTCCTAATATTTCCTCCAGTGTCAGAGGGGAGCTCAGTGTTGACCTTGTGTGCTGGGTCACAAGCCCTCCTTTTATGGGGCCAACCTGATAGGCTGCCATCGCTGCAGATTGGAGAAGACATTGAACACAGCATGTCCTGAAACAGCACTCTTCCTGGGGGCTGGAAAGTCACTCCCTCTGGTAGGTCTTGAAAAGGTTCTCTGGCCAACTGCCGAGCAAGGTACTGTCACCTGCACCCCCCCACCCCACATAGGCTCCACAATGTGAGAGAGGTACATCGATTCCCACTTTACAGATCAAGGCACTGAACCCCATCACCATAAAGGTCCATCATTCGGGAAATAGAAAAATTAACTGGGGCATAATATTCATATTATGGAATACTAACATGGAACAAAACAGAAATATGTGTGTGCGTGTGTGTATTTTATAAACACACACACACACACACACACAGATCTCCAAAAACAAAGTTGAGTAAAAAAAAAAAAGAAAGTTGTAGGATAATACACATTAGATATCATTAATGAAATCCCTAAAGCCCACAGAAGCCAATACCCACTGCTCATAGATACATATGTAATATATAAATATATGAAAAAAGTGACACACCAAATACCAGGGGGGGTGAGGAGGCAGGAAGGGTGGGATTGGGCGAAAGCAGTCAAAGGAAAGTTCAGATATGTTTGTAGGGTGCTTCTTTTTTTATTTATGAAAAGCAAATACAGTAAAGTGCAAACCATTGTTAAACTGGGTCAGAAGGAAGATAGGAGACAGGAACAAACCGAGGCCCGAGCCAACTAAAGAACGTTTTCCAACATCGCCTGAGATGCTGGCTAGAGTCATTCCCAGGCTGTGCACCCAGCAGCAAGTGGATGCTGACCCAGTTCTGCTTGGCTGCTGCCCCTGCCTCACATGGGGCTGGCCCCATCTTGTTCGACAGCCCCTCCTCCTTACTCGCCCCCATTTCTCCCCCCACCCACTGCCTGGAACCCCAGCAGCCTCAACCAGTAACACCAGTGAGAGCTCAAGAGGCCCAGGGAAGGGAATTGCTGAGAAAGTATCTGATGATGGCAGGGGCCCAGGGGCCTGGGGGGTGAGCACAGAGGAAGGCAGAAATGACTGTAAATAAACGTTTCTGGCCTGACAGCTGTCACCCTGGAGAAGATCAACTTGTCACCTTGGTTCCCAGCACGAGAAGGAGACAGGTCTGGCGTCCCCAGGCCGGGGTTCTCAGCTAGAGTGCCTGTTAGCAAGCAGGTTCCCAGGCTCTGCTCAGGGTGGGGGTGCGGGGTCAGGATCCCATGGCGGTGGGGGCCTCAGACCAGGTGTGTCCCCACAAGCGAATGCACACTGGCTTAAACCAGATCACAGCCCAGTGCCACGGGGCAAACTAAATCCTGCTAATCTTCAAAAATGGCAGAAATGCTCAGCAATAAAGAGAACTATGACCAAGGAAGAGAAATACAGCAGGAGAGGAAATAAGGCACCCAAACTGAAGAGCAAAGAGGTGCTCCCAGTACCAAGTGATGCTCCCCTGCCCCTTCGGTCCTAAAATAGTCCCAAATTTCAAAGTGCAGGAAGCCGGAGGCTGCAGGGTGCTTCCCACAGAATAGGCGGGAGCGGCCTACAGCTGATCTTTCCATCCGCTGCCCTAGCGTGCCTTGCCTACGACACTCTTCTAATGTATGGGGCTGTGGAGAGCCTGTGCGTAAGGTCCCTGCTGTCACAGGGGCTTTTATCTTAGCAGGAGAAATAAGCAATGGACAAGTAAATGTGGTCCGTGTGTAACATGTAAGAGAAGGGGCTGGTGTGGCCGGAGCATGGAAAGAAGCAGAGAGGTGGGGGGCTCAGAGCCACTCCCCCAGGGCCACAGTGCTGTGCACAGATGGGGCTGGAGGAAGCTGCCCGCTCCTGCCCCCAGCTTCGCCCTCTCTTGGCTGCTTCCTCCGGGCATCCTCCCCTTTCACATCCAGGTCCCCTGGCACCTCCCGGAGTTTCACGAGGCCAGTTCACCCCCTAGTGGACACACCTATGCCGTCACCATGGCCACAATGTTTCATGGAACCTCTGCTCCTCTCCTAGCCCAGGAGGAAATAATTTAAGTATCCGGGGCTCAGAGGCAGTGTATCTCCCTTACAGATAAAGAAGAGGTTATAGGAACAACCCGTGGGAGCAGAGGGGCCCTGTCTGAACAGAGACCAGGGGGTCCCAAATCTAGCAGCCCAACCCAGCTAAGCCGGCTGGGCACGGGAGATGCACGAAGGGAAGAGAACACTTTTAGCCAGGCAGGGGCACCTGCAGCAGGTGGACAATACACGGGCCAAAAGGCTTCACCCACGAGCCCCGGAGGGAGGTGATGGTGGCTTCGTGGAGTAGAAGCAGCTCTCTCCGGTCATCAAATCCTCCCCATCCTGCTAGGGCCATAAGGAATTCTGTCACGAGGACAGGGCACTGTTTGCAGAAACCCAGGCAAAGGTGGCCCACCTGAAATGCCTCCCTGCGCCACACCAGCCCAAGGCACGGCGCCCCCGGGCCACGTGAGTCAAGAACGGATTTTCTTCCAGCAGAACACAGGCTTCCGTCATGGGAAAAGAATGGGTCAGGTTGTGGGCACAGGGCTTAGAACCCCGGTGGGCGCCACGAAGGGGCCAGCGGCCACACTCCCAGCGGTGGCAACTGGGTTTTTCATTTTTGTTTCCGGGTCCACTCTGCAGGCTTGAACCTGCTGGGAGAGACTCTGGCTTTGAGAAGTTCTTCTCTAAAAAACACTCACTCCTCACCTCTGCCCAGAACACCTGTCTCGGGTCTGCAACCTGGGCCAAGGGAAGAGGAAGGGGGCCGCTGCTGGAGGCCAGCGGGGGAGGCTGAATCTGAGGGAAGCATTTTTCTGGATCAGACAGGGGCTTCCATTTGGCTCTAGGGCCTGACCTAGAACCTCCTATTGTTCAGAAGTTTGCTTTTGAATTTTAATTAACAGACTTTTTTATATATTTTTTTAGAGCAGTTTTGGGTTCACAGCAAAATTGAAGAAAAAGTTCAGAGTTCCCGGGGCCTCTCCCCCACCAACCCCCAGTTTCAATATCCCTCACTAGCCTGGTACATTTGTGACGACTGACGGCCCTGCATTGCCACATGTCCTTATCACCCAGAGCCCACAGCCGCATTAGTGTTCACCCAGTGGCGTAGATTCTATGGGTTTGGACAAATTGTGTGTCTGTCAGTCGGTATCATATAGAATAGTTTCATTGCCCTAAAACTCGCCCATCCCTCTTTCCCCACGAACTCCTGGCAGCCACTGATTTTTTTCCTGTCTCCATGGTTTTGCCTTTCCAGAACGGTATACATTTGGAATCACAGCCTCTACAAATGGGCTTCTTTCACTCAGAAACATGCATTTAAATTTCCCCCACGTCTTTTCATTGTTTGATTGCTCATCGCTTTCAGGCACTGGATAACATTTTACCGTCTGGATGTATCATGCTTTATTTATCCATTTGACTGCTGACAGACATCTTTGGTTGCTTTCAAGGTTTGGCAATTATGAATAAAGCTGCTACAAACGTGTGCAGGATTTTGCATGGACGTGTTTTCTCTCCCGTCGCTTTTCAGTGTTTTTACTCTTTGCAGGTTTTTAGCTTAACACACTTAACGTAATTTGTACTGATGGGAAAACTGTAGCTGACACATGTTTGCCCCCCCTCCCCACCTTAATCCAGCATAGGGATAGGGCTCGGGGCTCAGACCACTGAGGCAGCCAGGACGAGATTCCGCAGATGCCCACCCAAAGGATGCATTGTGGCTGCTGCCGTGGGAACCAGCTCAGGGGCTCCGGAGGCAGAATCCTGCTTTCCACTCCCGGGTCTGACTTTTTTCGCTGTGTCTCATTGAACAAGGAAAGCCACCTCTCTGAGCTTCAGTTTCCTCCTCTGAGAAGAGGGGCCGCAGGTCACGAATTCAGAATTCGCCAGGATAGTGGCTGTAAAGCCTTTGCACAGTGCCAGGCACAAAACCAGTGCTGGATAAAAAGTCACAGGAACGGGCACATGACCAAGACAAAAGTGAAACAGATTCGACAAGTCCCTAACTCAGTTGCCGCAATCTGACAAAACATTCTCAAGAAACTCCATTCACTGCGAACTACTTTCATTAAAGCAAGAAAGCAGCTCAGAATCTTCCACGTCGACTCCACCTTTGTTGATTCCAGTCATTAAATGTCAGTGCAATTAATTTACGAGGGAAGGGACAAGGACAATAAGCCGGAAAATAGCTCTAGAAGTTGAGGATCCTTGATTGTCGGGATTTCCGAGGAGGTTTGAGTTCTACATGAATGATTTATTAACCCTCTCTTCCTTGAGGTTTCTAGGACGCATTTTTTTTTTAATGTTTATTCACTTCTGAAAGACAGAGAGAGACAGAACACAAGCAGGGGTGGGGTGGAGGGGTGGTGGGGACACAGAATCTGAAGCAGGCTCCAGGCTCTGAGCTGTCAGCGGGGCTCCAACTCACAAACTGCGAGATCACGACCCGAGCCAAAGTCTGACGCTTAACCGACTGAGCCACCCAGGCACTCCTCTAGGACGCATTCTTTATGCTCAGTATCTGCCATGCAGGGCCTTAGACATTGAGGTGTGTTTTTACCCTGGCAATCATCTAAGACCCTGTGTTCCCACTCTACTGGCTCATTGGGAGAGAGCACAGGGCAAAAAATACAAGACAGACGGGCCAGCTGGGAGTTTGCGGGGCCCCCAGGCTCCCTTATTGCCCACAGCGTTCATGCCCTTTCATGGCGGTGATGCCCATGAAACGGGGGTGGGGGGAGGCGGCTTTCTAGTTCTGCAAAGTCATGCTTACAAACCAGCCCTTGAGCCAGCCTTTCTTTACCGCTTCAGAGACAGTCCAATGGAAAGTTCTGTTACAGAGGTCACTGGGCATCATCAGCAAAAGTGTATAAAGGCCTAGTGGCTGAAAGAGAGCACTCCAGAGCCAGCCATCGAAATTCCAATGCACCAGCTTTACCGTCCTCCTCGCTGTGTGACTTCAGGCTGTTTACTCAATGCTCTGTGCAGTAAATCAGTGTCCCCCCCATGTATTCTAACAATATCTGCATCATCAGATGGCTGTGAAGCAATGGGCATACAGCACACTCCTGTGGCAGGTGGCGCTGATGACCCTGACCGTGGGGATGCACGAGGAGGAGGAGGAGGCCTCAAAGGCAGTGTGTGTACCTCGGGCAGTGTGCGCCCAAGATCTTACCTGACCCAGTGAGACATGTTGGACAGAAATCCATTTCCTTAAAGAATCTGAGCTGCGTTTCAGTTGTTTTTAAACTAAAAATGCAATCGTGGGTGTTTACTGCATTTGATCTTCGCTGATCCTTGGCAGGCACCACGCTGAGGCCATCACTTTCACAAGCGCGAAATAAAACAGCTGCCTCACGGCAGGAAGGCCTCTGCTCAGTGTGCTCCGCCCACATCTTGACGGAAGCACCGGAAGGCCACGGCCAGTCCCCTGTGGGAACAATGAGTCAGCCCAACTGGGGCCCAGATGCAGGGCACAGACAGGGTCGGAGGCCCACTTGGCTCCTGCAGAACCAGCCCCAGCACCCTGCGAAGCCCGGGGCCCTCGGATGCGTGCTTCAACACGCAGGGATTATTTGATTCCAAGAACTGGCTTCCCGCTAAGCCAGATTCCTTTCTGTGGACTGTGGCTGAGTGCGTGGCGGGGCGGGGAGGGCCCTGAAATGGAACCAACAGCACGTATTTTAAAACAGGAGACTGACTTTCCAAGCCAGCATCCTGACGGTTCCATCAGACCCACGTGGCAGTCACAGCTCACGAGGCAGTCAGTTCTAGCGAGAGTTCTTTAGAGCCGTGTGGGGTCCGGTCCCTACCGGACAGCTGGTGAGGGTCGTGCGGCCCGGGGAGACAGCTGCAGAGGTACAGGGAGAGGGGGAGCCCAGGCATCTCAGGGCAAGGAGGAGCTGCCTGGAGGGGAGGGGCAGGAGACAGAGAGCAGCCGTGACGGCAGGCTCACCCTCCAGCCCACCTGCATCAATGACGTCACCCGGATGGCTGAGGGTGACATCCAGGCATCAGCTCGCTTTTAAAACGCTTCTGCACTGAGTCTTACCACCTGCTCAGCCCAGGGCCCCAGGGAACTCCGGAAGCCCACTGACCCATCCTGCCACTATCAGACCTCTGGCCTCACCTGGAACCACCTCCGGGGGAGAAGGCAGCTTTCACGTAGTAACCTTGAACCTGCACAGGGCCATTCGTTCACCCACATGTGCCCCCTCCTGCACAACCTCAAGCTGGCCTCACTTGAGTGGCATCTACCGAAATGGGCCCAGTGCCCTTGCCGGCCAACTAAAACCCCACTGTCCAAGGCTCAGGCCTGAGGTGCTGACCGGGTAAAGACAAGCACCGTGCCAAGTTTTCATAAAAACACGTGCTGCCCTTCCCCACACCCACCAGACATGAGCATTCTGCAAAGTTTGCAGCTGAGGAAACGGAGCCAGAAAAGACCAGGACCACGTACAGTTTCCGGGCACAGCACCCACTCGGCGGGGCCCCAGAAGAGACGGTGAGGAGACCCCTTCGCGCCGTGGTCTCCCTCCCGGCTCGTGCATCTAGGGAAGCATCTGGGAGGGTGGGACGGGGACCAATCAAGCCACGTAAACGTGCCCATTGGCATCGCTCAAGGTTTCACACAAGCCGGAAGCAGGGACTGGAGCCACAGAGCCAAGACTGGGTGGGTAGGAATTCCTCAGGGGACAGAGAAGGGGGCGTTGCCAACCCACCAGCCAGCAGGGCCGTTAGGGGACCACGGAGGGGTCTGCAAGGCCCTGGAGGAACCAGAAACCAAGCAGGCTGCAGGCCCCCATGACCACCTTCTAGAAGTGAGATGGACACAGGCCTGCCCCGAGGCAGAGGGACTGGGAGTCTTAGTCCCAAGGAGGCAAAGGTGGGCAGGCAGTGCCGCACAGAGACCACGGGCTCAGGCCTCCTGGGCTTAAGTCACAGCCGCCCGCTTATTAGCTCCATGACTTGAGCAAGATGCTTAATTTCTGGGCATCAATTTTTTCACCTGTCAAAAGAGGTAAACATAGCGTCCACCCGAGGGCTGATCTGAGGTCCGAACAGCCAGTAAATGTAAAATGCTCAGCACGACGTCTGACACACGGCAAGCACCCGGCAGATGTTAACTATTGAAATTGTCAGTTGAGAACCAGAAGGATGGCAGGCTAATCACAATAAAAACGGGAGCAGCTGCACGTATCTAGAAGCGCAGGCCCTCGCGGTTGACGCACACAACTCCAGGGCAAGGGGGGACACTGCTCTTACTCCCCACTTGACTGAGGGGGAAACTGAGGCTCCAAGACATCAAGGAACGCCCATGTCACTAATATTTAGAGCGTTCGCTGTGCGCCACTGTGTCACTCGCCACAGCAGACACAGGAAGTGGTACAGGTGGAAAAACGGGCACAGAGGGGTGAAATAACTCGTTCAAAGGTCACGCGGCCAGTAAGATGCGGACCCCAGAGCTGAGCCCACATTTACCTAGCTCCAGGAGCGATGCCCCTTCGACTCAGCTCTGCCTCCCGGACCTTAAGGCTAGTTGATATGGCCCAAACCTCCATCAGAACCCAAAGCAAGGTGAGGAAACAACGGCTGGCCTAAGAGGGCCTGAGAAAGCCCGCGTGAGCGCGGGGTGCTCGGGTGAGCAGCCCCCACAGGACACCGGGTACCACAGCTCAGGGCAGCCACGGAACCGGACCCGTTACGTGTCGACTGTGCGCCAAGCTGCCCTCTCTGAGGCCTCGTATACGACCACATCTGCGGGCAACACCCCGACCCCCCCTCCCCCAGAGTCCCGTGGCCCTTCGGAACTGCTGCTCAGTATTTACAGTGTTTGCAGAGGGCTGAGCCCGTGGGCTCCAGGCCGATGCCTTCCAGCAGAACCCTCTGTGATCTCCCGAGCGGATGACAGGCTGGAGACAGACGGGCTCCGGCCGGGGCTGCCGCTGACCTGGACGCCACCCCGCGCGCCCTCCCCACCTGCAGTGGTACCTCAGCCCTGGGGCCCACCCAGGAGCAGGCCCGCGGGGAAAACATCTGAGGACGGAGCCATTCTCTGAGTCATCACCTTAGGTGGAGAGGGAGGGAGCGCAAAACCCACACGCAAGTCGGCTCCTTCTGACTTTCCAAGGTCATCTAAACAGACCGCGAAGGCACACAGCCACCCGGCTGCCTGGCGTCACTGCTGATGAGGGTCTTGCTAAATCGGATTTCCCCTCCACTGAACTTGGGCCCTTGCTCTTCTACAGGCTCTTCTGTTATGAACCAGACCTCGGCCATCTACTGGTCGAGGAAGGATTGAGCTCTCCGTCTAGGGACCCCAACCTCCATCCTGTCCAAGGCCCCCCCTTTGACAGCTGACAAGTAGAGAGCCTCATCCTCCACTCCCGGTGTAAAAAGCCTCCTCCCCAGTGTGTGCTCCCCACAGCGACGCAGGCCCGTGCTAACTTCTCAAGCTAAATTTCTGTGGCAGTCTACACGGGTCCAGTCTCCAACTCTTGGGAGCTTTCCCAGAGACAGAGGCGCCTCCGGCCGCTTACGGTTGCACTTGTTTGAGAACGCGTCGAGGGGAGCCCTGCTCTAGCCCTCCTCCCCCTCCCAAGGCTTACGGTCTGGTTCTTAGGTCAGAGCCCAGGACAACTGCAATCAACTTCAGCCTGTACTTTCTGGGGACTTAAGATAAGAGAGTTCTTGGGTCACAGAAGGCCTGGGTCCATCCCGCTCTGCGCCGATCCCTCTATACTTAGCACCCTGTCTGGCACAGAGCAGAGGCCCAGAATATCTTTTGTTGACTGATTGCGTGATGTTTGAGGTCAACAAACTCTCGTCAGTTTGGAAAGCTCCAGATGCAAGCACGACTGTCCTCAAACCCTATGAAGCCAGAGTGGCCAAGCACAGTTGTTAGTAATGCTGGTAAACCCCACGTGATGATTTGGAAATAACTGGTAAGGCTGCAAGCTGAACCCTGTGCGGACAATGTGGCTTAATGAGGACCTGTTGACCTTACGATCATTTCCAAGAGACAGCCGCCAGCTGTTCACAGGGAACGGGAAAGAAGCAAGCCACAAGGCAGAGTATGAAGAAGTACTTTAATAGCTCAAACTCAAAGTCATTGTGCCCCCAGTTCTGAAGAGATTCCTAAAAGAGGCAACTTCGGCCGTTTGGGAAGCCAACGGTCACCGGCCTGTGGTCTCTGGCGTCCATCTCCTCCGGGTGCTGACCGCGAGGAAAGCAAAGACGTGCCCAGGACCATTCTGGCTCCCGTGGGGCCTTCCTCCACCTATGCGTTATATCAACTGCCTTAGTTGGACTAAGATGATGACTCAGTTAAAGGGAGAGACAAATGTTGACTGTCTAAGCAGGAACAGTCCAAGCCGGCAAGGAAAAGCACACTGCATACATAGGAATACAGAAGGGCGAGCTTCTGCCTACGGATCTATGACATTACATTTGTTTTGCCTGCAAACTATCAAGAAGGATTCTGTTGGCCAGGGTGCTTCTGCTGAACAAGGAACATGGTGGTCCGAAGTCTTGAGTGTCCTGTGCCACCAGCCCAGAGTCATCACGCACCGTCCACTGGAGAGTCTTTGAGGGGAAACATGAAATCCAGCTCATGCCTCTACCTACGGGTCGATTTCTTCAGGAATCACCGTAATCATAATGTCTTCGTTGCCCCTGCGGACAACCATGTTCAGGGTGCTTTCCTTTTTAATGACGTCACTGACGTCATTAGCGGAGACCACCGACTGTCCGTTGATGCTGATTATGACGTCATTTTCCTTGAGCCCACCCCTGCAACACAAGGGGAAACACAACTGTAACGCTTCCATTCCCCCGGGTCTAACTGCCATGAGAGGGACTCGACTGTGCATTGACAGAGGCACAGTTTAGAACCCAGAAGCCCCGAGCGCATCGGGTGGGGGGATGCCGAACTCACACGACAGTAGCTTCAACTACCAACGGATTGCGTCGTTTCCTTTTGAGGGTTTTAGGCCAAATCATCAGTCCTGTCCATAGCAGAAATGCTCCCCAGCACTTGTTATGATCGGATGACAGACTGAGCCCAGAGGAGGTCAAGGATATGCCGCTACCTTGTATCATCTACCATGTGTCGTGCCCGTGGCCAGCTTGCTTGTAATGGGCATCACAACTCAGAGGACGGTCCCCTGAGGAGCAGGTGGAATGGATCCGCCTTCTTTTGTGTTACTATTGCTGTAACTCTAGCGCTTACAAATAAGCAAGAGTCAAATAAGTGTCAAATAAGCTATTACGGTCCTTTAGTGGTCTAGCACAGCGTCAGCAAACTTTTTCTGTAAAGGGCCAGATAGGAAATATTTTGGACCTTGCAGGCCACGTGGCATCCGGCACAACTCAACTCGACTGCCGTGGCCGTAAAGCCACTGTAGGCAGTGTGTAACTACCGAGCTTGGCTGTGTCCCAGTAAACTTCACTTACGGACACTGAAATGTCAATTTCGTACAATTTTTATGCATCAGAAGAAAATACTCTTGCTTCAAAATTTTTTCAGCCGTTGAAAAACACAGTATCTATCCTTCGCCCACGGGTCATATTCAAGCGGAGCAGTCGGCGGGCCAGATCCGGGCCCCAGGGAACAGCTTGCAGGCCCCGCCCCGTCTAGCTCTTCTCCCTGCATATTATGTCCGAAGAAGTAAGAAGTGCCGACTGCCTGCTGAGCTACTTCTTTTCATGTTACTTGGATGTTACCTGGGTTATTGTTCTGGAGGTGTGGACAGGTATGGCCTGGTCGGTAACAGACGGAATCAGAGAAGGCAGGCCTCTACGGGAGATGTGTCCCTCTGGCGGCCCAGGACGGGACCACTGCCCAAGATCTCAGGGCCACTGCTCCCTCAACCCTCTTTCCCCAGCCAGGCCTGCCCCAGAGACTCATGAGAGTCAGATGTGGCTCCTTCCACCTGAATCACCTCTCATGAAGTGAGGACTTCTGAGGACAGGAAGCACCCTTTTGCTGATGAGTGCTGAGCTGAACCAGGCCCGAAGGGCCCGGCTGGCGGGACCAAGGGTGTCCAACCCTTTCCTCAGGGACCCTCACCACCACCTGAGCCGATATGAAAAGAACACAGCCTCCCCCGACCGCCCCCAGGAACCGCAGGGATAATCCGGCAAAGAGAAAATAGTTCTAACTCACGCTTCCGCTGGAGTGTCAGGAATGACTTCAATGATATACGCTCCCGAAAGCACATCCGGGAAGTCTCGGTGACGGTCTTTTAGCTCTTTGGCTTTGCTGCTCGGGAGGAAAACACCTGCGTTAACATCAAGTGACAAGGGGCCTCTGTTGGCTGAGACTCAGCTCTCACCCAGCTTCTCCTCCTGATCCCTGAATCCGAAATAAAATAGCCCCAGGACGTCTGATTCTGCTTCGCTTACATGTCTATTAGAGTCAAAGATCTACTGGCTGACACGAAGTACGGTGCTTTATAATGCTTATTATTCGTAATTTTACTAATGATTTAATAGTAGCTATTGTAACGTAAGGAGTGAATATGGTGTAGCGGTTGCCCAGGTTTGGAGCCCCAGCTCTGCCACTTTCTGTGTGATCCTGGGCAGCTGCTTAACCTCTCTGTGCCTTAGTTTCCTCACCTACAAAACAGGAATAATGACAATACTCTATGATGTAGGGGTCGTTTTGAGGATTAGGTGAGATGGTCTGGACGCAGCACCTGGCCTGGTGCGGAGCAAATGTGCGGTAAATACAGTGGCTGGTGTCACTGTGGCTGGCGACCCGTGCCACCACCCGTGGATCCGAGCCTGGGCACACGTTCAATCACTCGGTCCTCACCACCCACCAAAATGTCTACACTGTTGTCCTGGTCCCGGAGAGGAGGAAACTGAGGCACAGAGGTCAAGTCATTCCCCAGGTCATTAGCCAGGAAGTCGCACAGCTGGGACAAGAACTCAGGAAGCCAAATGCTAGGGTGTATATTCCTTCCCCATGCCTTCATCGCCCACAGTTCCAAGACAAGTAACTGATTCACATTTGAGTCTTAGCAAATCAGTCCATACATTGTGGAGTGCTAAAAACGACACCACCATTCATAATATGCATCTAAAGGATAGTAATATGGTCACGATTAATAGTAAATTAATTACGATAATTCATACGTTAATGGCGACATGAATACGTTCTGCTCTTTGCTACCTGTACCTGCAAGAGTTCCCACTGTGCCCTTAGTTACCAGGACTCGTGTGGTTATACCAGACTTTTTCATCAAGGGTAAAACACCAGTACGTTATTAGCCTGGCAGCCGCATGCCACAGCTTCCACCGGCTCCGGCAAACAAGCCTGACCCAGCATTCCGGCAGCCACAGCCCACACACGGTCGCACTCCCACAAGGCAGGGTGCTCTGGGCTGAGGGAGGTGCTGGGGCACTCCTGGAATGTGGGTTTCAACGGAACAAGTGGTAAAAGGAAGACATGAGGGAGAGTGACCAACACGCCCCACTGTCCAGGCCTGCCTTCAAAGAGGAGGGCAGAATCTTCTAGAAGGAAGGACCTGTTCCCTCCAAACACAAACAAAACCCCCAAAATGAAGCATAAAACCAGAGGCCCAGGGGAATGGCCCCTCCTCTTTCCTGATGTTGCTCAATTATAACCAGAAACCGAGATGCTTAAGGCAGCATGAGGTTTCCCTTTCAGGGCGCCAGTGAGAGCCTTCCTAAGTTTAGGTTTACGTTTAAGATACACACACAGACCCGCTTACCCACCTGGATGTGAGTGACATCATTCGGATGCCAATATACTTCTTCTTGGTAACGGCTTTGCCTGGTGGGACAACAAAAGGACAACAGGTCAGTCCAGTTGGCAGCTGTACTGGGGACACCAGGAGCCGTGAGGTTCAATCCCTGCAGTGTATAAAGTCAGGGCCAGGGGGGGGAATGCTGACAATGTGGTTCAAATCCTTCTCAGACCCCTACCTGCCATGGCACCTGGGGAAAGTCCTGTCATTTCTGTTAATGGCCAAAAACTGGAGTGATACTTGCTTCCTCTTTGCCTTATCCTGACCTCCAATGAGGGTTCTAGCCCTCTGTTAAATCCAGAATCTGAGCCCTTCGTCCCACCCTGGCGTGGATGACCAGGAGAGTCTCTCACCTGGTCCTACAACTTCTGCCCGGCCCCTCCAGCGGAGTCTCCATGCAGCCATGACAATGACTTTTCAAAGACGTCCACCAGATCATGACCGTCCCTGTTCTCAGTACAACCCAAGGCCTTCACCATGGCCACCACGGCACAGAGGTCAAGTCTCCGTGACCCTGGCTAACTGCTTTCTGCATCCATCTGTGTGACCCTGAACCTCACTGCACTCCAGCCACGTGACCCACTCGCTGTGTGTGCTGTGCCCACAACGGAGGCCTTGAATCCACTGTTCCTTGGTCTGGAACGTCCCCCTCCCGGCACTCCCCCAGCTCACCATCCTGCTTCATTTTCAGGGAAGCATCATTGGTATCTGAAACCTTGCATGTTTGTCTAGCATCACCCTCCCTCCTCCTCCAGTCAGAGTGTAAACATCACACATGCCGGGGACCTTGTGGAGCCATGGAACCCCCAGCCTAACCCCAAGCAGATACGGGTCAACAAACATGTGTGGAATGAACGATCTCCCTGAATCTCAGTTTTCTTATCACTGAAATGGGACTAATACTTCCCTCCTGAGAGGGCAAAGGAACTTAATGAAATAAAATGATGTATAGAAATCACCTAGGATCATGACTGGTACATATTAAACCAGACCACATGAAACATTCACGGCCAAAAAGGGTCAAACTTCTGTGACCCAATGCCAGGGGCCTAACAACGTGTATCCCATATTCCTTCTCGATCCGAAAAGGCTTAGCTGATGTTCAGGGGTGCAGCCGGGCCTGCCTGAACCACCCACGGCCACGCGGGGCCATGCTTTACCTTTGGCCTGTCGGTCATGGGACTCGGTTAGGAACTTTTTAATCTTATCTGATGGGATTGCAAAGGAGATTCCGGCTGTCACCTTCAGAGTGTTAATCCCAATGACTTCGCCATCCTGAAAAGCAAGATGGAAACAGCCTGTTGAGCCCACGAAGGTTTGCCAGAAGACACGCACCAAAAGCGAACAGATCGTCTGTAATGAAGGAAGTCTTTGAGCTGTGAATGGGTGGGGAGGGGGAACCGGGTGGAGGGGGTCCCGGGGCCGCAGGGGGAGAGGCATCACTTGGGCAGTACGAGCCAACACACATCAGGCTCTGTCCTCAGGGAGCACCGTGCCACAAAAACAGCCTCAAGAGGCTGGTTTCGAGGTGCTCCTTTGCTCCTTTCCCAGGGAATATTTCCGAAACCTCAGAGTCCCTTAGGTGGCTGTCCACAGCCTCCAGCTTCTTCCATGTTCCGTGATCTAAAGATTCCTCTGCTGACACCCAGGGGGACAACCTTAGTGACTACGGGTTACCGGGAAAACACAGTGCTATCTCCGTGCTGTCTCAGCAGCCACAGATGTTACAGGGGCTGCAGGGTAAGGCCCCGCCTCGCTTCCTCTGCTTGTCACAGACCGGCTTCAGATCACGGAGGAAGCCAGTCTACGGGCTGTGCTCTCGTTCAAGACAGATTCCTGGTTTGGCGAACGCTACTCGTGGAATAACAAGACCCCTTCACCGTTATTCTGCACACCCTCGTTGAATGGTTTGTTTAGCGCGGGCTGATAAGGGACAAGTGCCAAGCGACTACAAATTCTCTCCTCGTACAGTTCCTGCAACACTGAGAATTCGGTCCCCGACACAGAGAACCTTCCAGCAGGCGCTGCCACCCAGGGCCTCTCTAAAGACGGCCTCGATTTCCCATGGAGGGAAATGAGAACAGGGCTGGGTGACCCCTGAGCGGCGTGGGCCCCACTCTGACAGATTCTAAAGCTTCCCTTTTCATGCTTATGTATTTAAATATAGCCCTTATGTGACATCTCCGTGAGCGGGGGCGACTCCTCATTTCAGCCAGGTCTTAAGGGAGGGCTCCTGGCCAAGACAAAGACTGTGGACGAGCCAAGCCAGCTCCTGTGGCGGCCTGGGGACCTCATTTGAAGGCCGTGCCTTTTTGTAACAGGCCAGAGCTGCTGACACCTTCAAAAGAAAGGCCTCCCCCTTTGGCCGCTCCTGGGTTGGACCCAAATTCCACTGAATTTACTTGTAACTTTGAAACCCAAGCATGTCTGCTGGCATAACACTTCCAACCCCGACTCCCACATGCCTTACTCTTTCCAGAAAAGATAAGAAGGGTAATTTCTAAGGATGCGGTACAGACTCACAGATTTCACTGTAAAAGAATCAGATAATGTGCTGTGGCAAGTTCATGTCTGAAAAGAAAGCAAAAAACAGCAAAACAAAAAACAAAAAAACATGTACACAGATTTTTTTTTTTTTAAAAAAAAAAGGCCTTACCAGGTTTACTAATGGTCCTCCCGAGTTTCCATACTGAAATTAAGCAAAGATGAAAAGGTTATGAGTTTATGTCTTTACATGGCCCTGTGCATTTCCCTGCCTGGCAGGTTCTCTCCTAGGATTTGTTCCTGTCAACCTAATATGCTGCTGGAAAAAGGGGCCTTAAACATTTTCAGAAAGTTTTAGATGTGCCATAAATGGGGGAAAAAAATTTTTTTTTTTTGGCTCCAAAGCCCAGAGGCCAACTATGACCCCCCTCAGACACCCAACACCCATTTCCTTCTCCTGGCAACACACTGGCTACCAACCGGTATTTCAAACCTGCCCCCACCCCCCCCACCCCCGCTACGCGATCCCCGCTTTGCCGCTGTGGCTGGAAATCCACATGGTTTGTTCTTTTTCCACTACTTCATGCGGATCACAAGAAAGTTTGGGAATGAAACCTTTCAGAGCAGCAAATGTACAAAACACACTGTTTCTTATTTATTAGACAGATGTAGGGGGAAACACGTTGCTCTTTAGAAAGGCCGATCCATGGGGCGCCTGGGTGGCTCAGGCGGTTGAGCGACCGACTTCGGCTCGGGTCATGATCTCACGGCCCGTGAGTTCGAGCCCCGCGTCAGGCTCTGTGCTGACAGCTCGGAGCCTGGAGCCTGCTTCGGGTTCTGTGTCTCCCTCTTGCTCTCCGCCCCTCCCCCACTCATGCTCTGTCTCAGAAATAAACATTTAAAAAAAAAAAAAAAAAGAAAGGCCAATCCTATAAGGAGACAGCCGAAGGGGAAAAAATGTGGTTTATAAAAGGTTCCATTGAGGAGATGGTGTGGAGCAAGGCCTGGCCTCCTTAGACATGGAACAGTATGGGCCTAACACTCAGACCGCGCCCCAAGGCAGAGCGAGCACCTCCGGGGGTGACAGCACCTGCACCAGGGTGAACGTCCCTCCTGCATAGAGCCTCAACATCAGGTCCACTGAGCAGCCTGGGGGCAGAGGAGCCACGGCCCCTCCAGTGGGATGGGGAGCTCCCTTGGGCTGCAGACCTTGGCGTACCCGAAGTCCCCTTCACAGGAGTCCCTGGAGATGACTGAGGCCGAGGACCAGCCCTCGGCCTCAGCCGCTCTAGGGGTTCAGAGGTAACGCCTTGGCCGGCACCTCGAGGATCCTGGCTCCACCCCGGGTTCCTAAGCCCAGCTTTCCAAACACCTGCCCGACCCTACGGGACTCACGTTGATGATGGCGTCGGTCTGGATGTAGTCCATGTCCGAGTTCCGGAGCCCCAGCTCTTTGCCACCGCGCTGGGTGGTGCTGACGATCCCAGTGGTGACCGTGTTCTGAAGGGAGAACGGGCTTCCGATGGCGACCACAAACTCCCCCGGCCGCAGCTCGGAGGAGCGGCCCAGCAGCAGGACAGGCAGCTTGCCCTGGAACCACAAGGTTGGCATTGCTGCGTTTGGTTAACAGAATGGATGACGCGCAGGCGTCGGGGAGTGTCGGGCGGTGACAGGCCTCATGCGGGAGTGAGGGCAGGCCCGGGGCCTCCCGTCCCCTCCCGCCCACCTCCATCAGCACGTCACAAGCTGCTGAGGGACAAGTGAGCCTTGGAGCCGCTGACCAAGGAGAACACGGAAGGTCATGAGAGGCCACCGCGGGGTCGCGCCCCATCTTGACTATCAGCACAGACCTGCCATGAGACCCTGAGACCAGGGGACAGGAGACAAAGTCTGGACTTGGGGCAAGGCTGCTGAAGAAAGGGAAGACGCACAGAAGGATCCTGAGCCTACACAGCCTTGGGGTGGAATGGGGTGGAAGGAAAGGGCGGAGCCACCCCCGCTCATCACAGGTGCTTCTGTCCGAGTCCTGGAGAATCGGGAGCACTGAGGCTAGAGCCGCACGGGTTCGGCTGGGTGCATCTCTGTGCTAAGTGCAGGGCAATTCTGGAGAGGCGCAGGGAGCGGGAGGGGGCGGCAAGGCATCCAGCTTCCCCCACCCCTCCACCAGCCCCAAAGCCCCAGAAGTAGCCTCTCTCCTCGCCCGAAAAGAGCGCCCCATCGACCACCTCTGCTCCGCGCGGCCCTGGTGAACTGACCAGCCCCGCGAGCCTGATCCCCAGGGCCCTGTGAGGCTCCGGCAGAGGCAGAAGCTCCAAATAACTCTTCACACTGAAACAGGGCAAAATGAGGCTACTCCCACAGCTGGAGTAGCCAGGCCTAGAGCTGGGCTTCCATTGGGACGGCCTGAGGCTCTCCCCCTCCCTTACTTCCTGAGCCAAGCAAACCTTCCTCTCGCCTTTGTTCCCTGAGTCAAGACCAGGGTAGTGGCTGCCCAAACAACGGGAACCAGGCCCAGGAAGCCGAGACCCCGCCCAGGCCTCATGCCCGTCCAGCCCCCTCACATCCACCTCAACAAAGAAAGAAAGAGATGAGGGGGGCCCCCCGAGAGGATGGGGTGGGCGAAAACCAGGGTTATTTTAGCATCTGCTCTGACACGGAGAGGGCAGACACCAGCGGATGAGGTGAGGTGCCCATTTAACAGATGGACAAATTGAGGCCCCAAAAGACAGGGTGACTCGAGACAGAGCAGAGATTCACACATCAGACTGTGCCCCCAAACCCAGATTCCCTCATCTTCTGACATGGCGCTAAGCCATAAAGACCCCTTCCGCCCCTAATAAGGAAGACGCCAGTTCAGAAAGTTCACGGAGGAAGAAGGAACATTGGAGAAGGGATCTAAGACCTCACGCTGACTTCGAGAAATGGCAATGAGAAGGAACGCCCCTCAGAGCACAGACAACCAGAAGCGCAGTAGAGGCCTGTCAAGGGCACAGATTAGATCCTGATTAGATCCTGGTGCGAGTTCATAACCCCCTGGTCTCCAGTGTTGTCGTCTGGAAAATGGGAATAACGCGGCACAGCTCTCTCACGGGTGAGTTGTGAGAATTAGGCGACAAGACCCGAACAGCACCGTGAATACCGCCTGGCTCATGTTAAGTACCTAATGTGACTGGGACGTGTCAGCATCGTCTAAGTGTTAGTTACCGTTACTAGCACTGGGATCTGTGCAGACCCAATGGGGGAACCCGGCCAACTAAACTCCCACAAGCTCGTCTGCCGTCGCCCAGCCGGGAAGAGGCAGGTGGCACGGGTCTACACTACCAGTGACCCTTGGGGTCGCCCGAGGCCGGAGCGCACGGTGCTGTTCTGGAAGGGGCAGGCCCGCGGCCCCGCACCCCCAAGCTCCTCGGCGTCCAGAGGCACACCAGCGGCTCAGTTCGGCCTGTTTACTCTGGGCCCGTGCCAGCCACCCCTGCCAGGAATGACTTCATCCAGCAGTCACAGCGGGTGGGCGAGCAGGGCCAGTGACGTATACTCAGCCACTCTGGGGGAGGCCTGCTGGGGACACTACCCCTCCTTCGGGGCTGGGCCAGGGGACACGGCGGCGAAGGATCCTGGGGCTGGCTGTGTCTGGCTGCCCAAGATAACAGTTGCTTTTCACCAACTCCAAGGCAAGAGATCAAGTTCAAACAGAGAGGTGGGCCCAGCCCACATCAGCTCAGACACAAACCGGGAACCGCATCAGAAAGTTCCGTGGGGCAGGGCTCGCCGTGGGGCTCTCAATCAGCCTTGGCACACCCTCGATTCCTGCATTCCACCTGCACCCCGTCGGAAGGGAACCAGGCCCAGGCTCCCAGTTCTCGGGGTTCAGGAGGCAGAGGGGCTCTGAAGATGACACCCCTTGAGCTCTTGTTTCCCAAGTCTGAGCTCGAGGCAGAGGACGAGGCAGGGAGACAAACACTTTGGGGTCAGCAGAAGCTGTAAGGACAGAGGAGAGCACCCCCCACTGCCCCCCGCCACCATGAGGGGAGGAGAATACCAGGGGCCTGGGTGCTGCTCAGCCGTGCTCATTGGGGAGGGCCGGGCCTGGGGGACTTTAGCACGGTGAAGTCCTCACACTCAAGGGACCACACGGGCTTGGACAAGTGGACACCAGTGGTACTAGCCCAAGTCTCCCCAGGAACCAATCCTCCCTGGAACACAACCGGGGGAAAGAACCCTGGATCCCAAGAGGCCAAACCTGCACCAATGGTACCAATGGGCAATGCCAACCCTCACCTTGTGTAAGCTGTTACTCACTCGTCTCCTGGATCACGAAGGACGATCGTAGACAAAAATAAGCAAGCGGACATATCCCAAGGGGGTGGGATTTTTAACACGAAGCCTCTACTGACATGGAAGGGAATGAACCTTCCACCTCCCGTTCGACAAAGCACTTTCACGGCCACCTTGAGAATTAGGGCCTGCGTCCCCTCCATTTCACAGATGTGGAAACTGAGGCCCAGAGATGCAGTGACTCGTCACAGCTCATGAGCAGCCTGGCTAACAAAGAGAACAGGCTTCCCAACTCTCAGACCTGCGCTCCTAGTACGTGTCACCCTGAAGTCTAAGTGGAGGCAGAGATCTTTGCAAAGGGGTGACGTGGGGCAGGAATGTGGGTCAGGCCAGGCTTACAGCTCTCCATGAAGTCAAAATGCCTTCTCAGGGCCATCTGGCCCCTGCTCCCCGCAGGGGCTGCTGGCCCCACAAGCATCAGGCTCTCTAGCTGTTCCGGATCCAAGTAGGCTCATCTGATCAGTCTTTACCTCGGGTCTGTCTGCCCGAAGCAGCTATACCTCTGCTGGCCAAATTCCTACTCAGTAATTGAGCATTTTATCCCATGGCTGTCTAGACACACGGTCCACGGGGGGCCTCGGGGGGGATGAAACGCAGATACCGCTGGAAGCACCAAGACACGTCTTGGCCTTGACCGCTCAGCCCACTCCTGGTTTAACTCCGCAGTGCTGCCGGAAGGCTGGCTCCCGAGACACCCACATCAAAGCCGCCTCGAGGCTCCTGAGCAGACGCTCCGCCTGAGTCTCCTTCTGAAGCGGCCCCAGCTTCACAGGGCCTGTCGGAGAAGCCAGCCCCTCTCCTGACAGCCCCTTCCCACAGCTCACCATCCCGGGCACACAGCACGCCTGCGATGTTAAGACACAAGCATCTCTCCTCCACTCGGTATGAAGCAAGGGTGCGAGCAGCATCTATTCCCACGTCGGATCCTTTAGCCACCGGGTGGATGAAAACCTAAGTCGGGTGTGCACGCTGCAGCAGTGTGTGTGTGTGCGGGGGAGGGCGGGGTGGTGCGGGGGGTTGAGCTCGTAAGTGGCCGCAGCGAGACTCCAAGGCTCCGTATCAGAGCCGAGAAGGAGCCCTCGGGCTGTACCCGGACAGCCTGAGTCTCACGTTTGGCCCAAGTCCTTCAAGGACTGGGGATATTTCATAGCGTGCCCGGTATGCTCCCAGTTCTCAAGGTCACATTCATGCTCATGGGGTGGGGCGGGGGAGCTATCTGGATGTGACTCAAGACCACTAAACAGCATCCTCACAACAGCACCACCGAGAGTGACTTTAAGAAAACACGAGGGGCGCCTGGGTGGCTCAGTCGGTTAAGCGTCCGACTTTGGCTCAGGTCATGATCTCACGGTCCATGGGTTCGAGCCCCGCGTCGGGCTCTGTGCTGACAGCTCAGAGCCTGGAGCCTGTTTCAGATTCTGTGTTTCCCTCTCTCTCTGACCCTCCCCTGTTCATGCTCTGTCTCTGTCTCAAAAATAAATAAACGTTAAAAAAATAAATTAAAAAAAAAAAAAAAAAAGAAAACACGAAACCCCCTAACTCCTGGGTTTTCAGCCCACTGTCACCCAGGCGGAGGGAGAAACAGCCCAGGTGAGATTGTCAGAAGTCCTGGGTGTGGACTCCAGACTCACCAGGTCTGTATTAAATTACCAAACACTAGCCATTGGCAGGATACTGACTGTGAGGTGCGTTTAATGCTAGAACTTGGGGGAGGTGAGCGTACAGTGTGATTAAAGAAGGCTCTCCCATTCATTTAATTACAACAAACAAACAACCAGCAGGCCTGGCAGCACTCCCATGAAACACTACCACCATGAAAGAGAACTTTCTCAACAAGCATTCACCGAGCATCTCCTAAGTGCCCGGCACAGTGAACACAGAAGATCCATGAAATCCATCCGTGCCCACCCCTCCAGCCGTACTGCCTGATGGGTTGGAGAGTCACACGGCAGTAAAAAAGCACATGGTCCAAATCTCCATTGCCAGGGTCAGTTCAGTCTAGAATGTTCCATAAAGGCTAAATATAGATCAACACGAAAAACGATTTGGGTGTTTCAATTAGGGTATTTTCAGCTGCAAGTATCAGAAAACCCTACTCAAAATGGAGTAAATGTCCAGCTGTTCAAGGGCAAGATGGTGGCAGGGCTGATCACCTCAAAGACTCACGGACATCCTTCCTTCTGTCTGATCAACTTAAGCCACCTGCCTTCCAAGTGTTATGTAAAGACAGGACTATGCCCAGTGGATGTAAAAGGATCTTTTCTCTTCTGTGTGTCTCTTCAGAAGAGCAAAGAATCCAGAGGCCCCGCACATTCTTCTTCCTGGGTCATCGGCCAGCAATTAGTCATAAGATTACCCTCAACCATGCTTTGACAAGGGGAACATGGCCCCCATGACTGCCTTAGCTTCTCCAGAATCTGTCTGCCTTAGGAATGGGGTGGATCATGGTGGGACAGACCAGGGCTGGAGCAGCAAGGAGAAGAAGGGCTGTGGGGTGGGAGCCATCAGCAACCCCCAAGGCTTAGGGGAAAATGGTTCACTGTAGAGCAGCGATCCGAGGCGCTCCTGGGTGGCTCAGGCAGTTAAGTGTCCAACTCGGCTGAGGTCATGATCACACAGTCCGTGAGTTCAAGCCCTGAATCGGGCTCTGTGCTACCAACTCAGAGCCTAGAGGCTGTTTCAGATTCTGTGTCTCCTTCCCCACCTCTCCCCCACTCACGCTCTCTCTGTCGCTCTCTCAAAAATAAATATTAAACAAAGTTTAGAGAAGCGATCCTAATACCTAACAATGTTTGGGAAGGGCTCTACTAAGTATATGCTCCTTCATGCGGTTTTTCGGTGGGGTTGGGATGGGAGCAAAAGGAGAAATCTGCCTCAAAAACAAGTAATGGTCACGAAATGTCTGTGTTCGTGCAAGACACAAATGGTCCAAGCAGAGCCTGGCCTAACCCACCCCTTGTATGCGTGCCCTACGTGCGTCGTGCTCTGTCATCTGCTTGATGTTTACAACCAGACACTCTGGGGCGCCTGAATGGCTCAGTCTGTTGAGTGTCCAACTTCAGCTCAGGTCATGATCTCATGGTTCATGAGTTAGAATCCCACATCAGGCTCTGTGCTGACAGCTCAGAGCCTGGAGCCTGCTTTGGATCCAGTGTCTCCCTCTCTCTCTGCCCCTCCCCTGCTCGCGCTCTGTTTCCATCTCTCTCTCTCTCTCTCTCTCTCTCTCTCTCTCTCTCTCTCTCTCAAAAGTAAATAAACATTTTAAAAAAAGTTTACAACCAGACGCTCAGTGGGACAGACCATCGTGCCCATGACAACGACGTTCCCACAGCTAGGAGATGGAGGTCCCAGGACCAGAATCCTCCCTCTGCCTCCAACCCAAGTGACCTTCTCTCCGGCCTACCCTGCCCACTGCCCAAATGCTCATGGTGCAGGACCTTCCCACAGGGACAAGTGAGGGCAGCAGAGATGGTACATGACAGGGCACCTGGGGAGTCGAAGGGCAATCAGCACAGAAACCAGCCAGGGGAGGCCATGTTCACGAGTCCTCGGGGCGAGGGCCTGGGTCATGCTGTTTCTCCAGTGCCGGGAAGCTGAACTATCCTCAGACAAGCCTGGGCCGGGGCCTGGCGGCAGGGCTGTGTGGCCCCACCTGCTTCGAGGACTCTGCGTGGGGCCTGGACTCCTGCTGAACGTGAATCACAACCACCGGAAGCCCTGAGGAAGGAAGGCTGGGTCTGTGCTGGGTAACGTCCTGGGTGATGGCTTCCTTTGGGCTTATTCTCCAGCAGCAGCCAAGGGTTGTGCATAAGTGGAGACTCAGACACAGTCACGCCACACGCACACGCACATACGTGCCCCCTCGGCCACCGCGTATCCCAGGAGCACAATGTCCCAGGCAGCGGGACAGCCGGGTTTGGACCCGGTTCTGTATTAACTCACTCTGCGACCTTGGGCCACCTGATTGACTTCTCTGAGTCCCGGATTTGGCTACTTCTAAAATAAGGTTGTTGGAGGCCGGTGATGTCCAAGGTCATTCCAGCTCTGACAATTAGGGTTCTTTCCAAAAGACCTGGCCGATTTCCAAAAAACCTATTAGCAGACAACCATTAAACTGATGAGATCAAAACAGGCACCGCCGTCCTTAATAAATCTCTTTTCCTACAAGTCCCCGACGGGGGCAGATGGTCCTTGCAAGCGCCTGCCTCAAGAGGAGAGGGGACTCCTGGAATTCTCCAGATGCTGGCTCAGCCTGTAGTCATCTAGAGAGGACCTAAAGGCAATGGCCTGTCAGTCTTTCAGCGTCCGGCCACACTGGGTTCTGCCTACGAGCCCTTGAATGCTCTCAAACCACTGCACTCCTGCCCTGAAGCTGACAGAGAAGGCCAATGAAACAAACCATAAAACTGAACGGAAAAAAATGTTTTTAACCTAATGAGGCAAGTGAACTACTTCTTTCTCTTCCTTGGAAAGTATAAAGTGCTCCTGTTACAAAAATATTTTCGTTGCCGAGTCGGCGGGAGCCGCTGCCTCTCCGCCGCCCGGCACGCTCGTTGTCAAGGGGCTGGAGCCCCAGGCTGGTCCTGAGTGTGTCGGCCGCAGTGTGCCTCAAAGGCTAATGTTGCAGCGGCTGGCTGGGACTCAACTGAGTGATTCCATGTGCTTTCTGGAAACAGTTATGCTAACCTTTCATTTTCTTTAAAAAAAAAAAAAAATATGTAATGGAGAAAATAGCACGTCCCCCATACCCAGCGAGAAGCAGAGCCACTAACTTGCCTGCTTACCGTGGAAAAGCAAACTAGGTCGCAGAGGCATTGGAGGGGGGGTGCTGTCAGCATCTAAGACTGTTCCACGGATGGGAGTAGGGGAGGGTTCAGGTGGGGGAGACGGGAGAAGTGGGGGAGGCAGAGGGAGAAAGAGGAAGAGAGCATGGTCAAGCCTGAACAGAAAGAGAAGGAGCAGGCCAGCAACCCCCTCGTCCCTGTCTGTGAACCCCACCAGAATATTTAGTCTCCGTCAGGCTATAAACACTGGCATCTCGAAAATCCCCTTACTCCTGTTGTTTAAGCCACAAAATGTCAACAGTTCTACATGGGAGTCCAGTGGCCAGTGACTGTACTTATTCCGTGGCATCCAGAGGAGGCAAAACATCGCCTCCGTCAAGCGTAACCCTGGTCTTCATACACCAGCCCCTGGATGCCTCCACATTTATCAAACGCTGACTTCAGCTTCACTGATAATAGTGATTGGCAGCTAAGCATCTATTATAAAAATCAATGAATAGGCAACTGAAAAACGAAAGAAATGAAAGAAAACCAGGTCTTTAAAGGCCCATCCCCAAAAACTGATCTCAAAAGATCCTTCCCTAGGGGCGCCGGGGTGGCTCAGTCAGTTGAACGTCCGACTTCAGCTCAGGTCACGATCTCACGGTCTGTGAGTTCGAGCCCCACGTCGGGCTCTGTGCTGACAGCTCGGAGCCTGGAGCCTGCTTCGGATGCTGTGTCTCCCTCTCCCTCTGCCCCTCCCCTGCTCATGCTCTGTCTCTGTCTCCAAAATAAATAAAAACATTAAAAAAAATTCTTTTAAAAAAAGATCCTTCCCCAAGAGAAGTGCAGTGGTCCCTCTCTGGTGGATTCAGTGCTTAGCACACCACAGGCACCCGATGTCTATTGAACTGAACTGGCTCCTTACTCCCCGTGACCACTTAGAGCTTGTGCCGTCCTGTATGCAGAGAAGCCCAAGGAAATACCTTTCCTTTCAATGTTTGAAATGTTTTTTAATATGTAACCTCCTCTACGTAAAAATAATCTGACACGGTCAGTGACACGGGATATATTATACTAAGCTAATTAACATATATCCGTGGCATAAAATGGAGTCACAGAGAATATTCTAACCACAAAGCCAATGGTTTCGATGAGCTGCCTGGTAACCAAAGCAAAGAGGGAAATACCATGAGTCACATGCTGTCATCACCAGATTCTGGAGCCTTCATTAGCAAAAGTGACTTGTTAATTAGCACATGTACTAAAATAATCAGTCCTCAATTCACCAGAATGCCTTATTTCTCCCTTGCCACGGAAGGTGGTCATGATGGTGGTGGGAAAGCAGTTTTGGGAAACGGCATCTACACTGTCGTGGAACGAGGCAACCAGTTCATTACAAAGCCTCAGCACTTTCAGACTCTCAGGAGATTGACTACATGAGAGAGCGGAGCTTTCCAGAGTATGACCAGGAATTCCCAAGAACAAGGCCCATAAGAAATGTAGACAATATGCGGAAAAAGCAGCTAGCCAGAAATGTCGGCTGAGTTCTGAAGGGCTCCAATAAACTCACTGAGAAATAAGTTTGCACGTGGTCCGAGGTCCAGAGGCTCCAGGCTTGGCCCGGATCTTCCCCCGGGTTGGCCCTATCTGCCCGTCCTGTCATGTCACCTCCAAATGTAACCTTCCTTGTCTGCAATAGGTACAGAGGTCTCCCAGCCCCCAGTGCCTTCAACTTCTTCTGTTTGTTCCTTTTCTGCACCTGTCACCGACTTTTACGCCACCTGTCCTGTTTCCCACCCTCGACTGCCTTCTCACGGCTCTTGCCCAAGCGCTGGTACATCCTCAGCACCTAACACACCGTCTGGCCAAGACAGACGCTCGGTAAAGACGTACAGAGTCCGTGAGTGAATAAAGAGTAACGGAGGACAGTGAACAAACCAGACTCTAAAGATCTTTAGGATTTAACACTGGACACTCATTTTCAAAACATCTTGGAATTCACGGAAACGCTGCGCTGAGAATACAGAGAAATGGGCAAAAACAAGGCTTCTCTCTGCCTAATCCAGCAAAACCGAAGCTGCGGAAGTAGCAGCAAAAAAGAGCACAATTCACACATGCACACGTGCTACACACACAGACACACACACACGCGCACACACACTCACACACACACACACACACACGCCCCAAGAGAAAGGGCAGATGAAATCAGCCTCTCTGGCCTCTGGTCACCTAGAGCCGCACCTCAATGGGTCTTAGGAGCACACTCAGCCCCCAGCACACTCAGCTCCTTAGGACAAGGTGTTAATCGCCTCACACTGGAGCAGGCAAGCCTTTTCCGTGAAAGGCCAAAAAGGAAATAGTTTCAGCTTCACAGGCCCTGGGGTCTCCATCCTCACTACTCGATTCTGCTGGGGCAGGGCAAAAGCAGCCACAGACTGTAAATAAAGGAATGGGCATGGCTGCTGTTGCAATAAAACTTTATTTACAAAAACAGGTGGAGGGCTGGATTTGGCCCGCAGGCCGCAGCTGGCCAAGCCTGGACTCGAATGCATCATGACACATTCACTACACTGTCAAACGGGAGCAGCGGATGTCCCCCGCGCAGTGAAGGGGACAGGAGACACTCCCGATGGGGCACCTACAAATTCAGGGAACTGAAAACCTGGGAACTGCTTTGTCACAACCATAAATAATAGTCTTAATCCAATTCCCTGAGGAGAGAGCGCCAAAGTGAAAAAAGGCATTACCATATTAAGAGAAAAAATAGCCAAAGAATTTCCTTAACAATCAGCTAAGTTCTTGAACTGGGGCCAGAGAACACACAAGGGCTCCGGTTTTGATAGTTTGGGGAACTGAAACATTTTCACATTCCAAGAGGAGCTGCAGTCAGAACATAAGGGGCCGCGTCCCCAGCAGCCTCTGCACAAAGGCCGCACGGAGGAATGAAGGCCGGTTTCCACCTCGCTGCCCGGGTTTCCATTACCTCATGAGATATTGATTCCCACCCCCTAAAACTGGTAAAAATCAATACGGTAATAGAAGCCTTGGGGCGCCAACAGGGTCTGTGGCGTCTCTGGCCTGGCGAGTTCCGGGAGAGAAAGAGCGAGACCACAGAACGACCAGCACGGAGGGAGTGGGGGAAAGAATCCAAAAGGGAAAAACACAGAAACAAAATAAGAGGGTAGCTATGGCGGTGCGAGCCACAGCCCAGGCTCCCAGTCGCTTTACGAGGGCGAGGGACAGGCTCCAAAAGATGGGAGGCCATGCCAGTCCAGGCCCCGCGTTATCTGATTCACTCTCGGACGGCTCGCACGGCTTAGTCAGCGCCTTCTGACGATCAGGCTGCCTGAGGAGAGCTGGCTGGTGGGCGGGCATGAGTCACGCCTGGCACCACACCACCCCCAGCCTCGCCACAGTCCCGGGGCCCTCTTGGGCCCTCCTCGGGGTGGATTCACCGCCACGCACCGGGCCAAATCTTGAGATTTGAGCACAGGCCTGGAGAAGACAGAGCCTGCCTAGCGGCCACTGGGACCCATGCGGGGAAGGCCCGGGGCCCTCGACCCCGAGGGACCCCTGTCCCGAGCTGCACAGGACCAGAGCTGGCAGCTCTTCCTGCCCCAGCAGCCGGCTCAGCAGCAAAACGACCCTCTGAAAACCAAGCAGCAACCCCCCCCTCCCCCACCGCCCAGAAGTCCTCCTCTTGGGCCACTTCAAACGAGTCTGGCCTGTAGGCGGCAACCGGCCCCAACGTGGCCAGGGACGGACGCAGGCCTGGGGGCGAGGGAAGAAAAACACCTCCCAAGCCTCAACCTGGCCGCTTCCACATATTTCCCGGGTTGTTGGCGTCAGGGGAAAGCGCCCACAGGAAACCTAACTGCCTCAGCAGCGCGTTGAGTTACCAAAGACCACAGAGCTGCGGGAGCCCAGGCAAAGCCGGGTGTCCGTCCAAAGCAGACGGGCCTCGGGACCCGATGAGCACTGGCTGAGGAGGGTAGGGGGAGCGTGGGCCATCACACCCTCATCTGACAGTGGGACACAGGCCACCACGGGAGCCCTGTGCCTCCCTGCTCTGGCATTCCTCGGAGCAGAGGGCACTTAGATTCGTACAGGGACACGGGTGCCCAGCACCTACGACCTGACATGTGAATGTGACAAGAGTGTCCCTCACGCTCCGGCCGGCTAGGAAAAACTTAAATCAACAAATAAGGCAACGGTAGATTATGCTAAGGAGAGGAGCAGCGGGGGGGTATGAACAGTGACGCGTGACTGTCCTCAGAGTGACAAGTTGGGGGTTGAGATGTGGGCACCCCCTCGGGTCGTGGGTCGGGGAAGGGCTGTCTCGGGCAGAATTTGGCAGGAGCCCCGAAGAGATGGGAAGGCCAGCTCTAGAGGAGGTGCAGGGAGATACCCCGGGGTGCGGGGGGAGGCACGGCCAAGACCCCCCACACACACCGGGTAGAAACAGCACTGGTGTGAAAGAGGCTAAGTAGAGTGCGTGGCGGGCGGGCCGAGGGGGGAGATGAGGTTGGGAGGAGGCGCGCCCCATCAGGCCAGGCCTCCGAGGCCCCGGGAGAGGAGCTAAGCTCTCTTCAGAAGAGCACTGGGAAATGCATCAAGGGGACACAGCACACGGTCCGAAAGTCAGAACCAGCGAGGGAGGCGTGTGCTTTTTCGCCTGGTGTTTCCTCGTCAACAAGGCTGGAAAACCGCTGTAACAAAAGGAGATTTCCCCTCAATGCATCCCCAGGGTTTCTGCCCTGGAGTCTGGCCTAGAGAAACCACGTCGCTCTCTTTCTACCTCTGCCTCTATACCCACCCCTCTCCTTCTAGGCCTCTCTCTCCACCCCACTCTCTCTCTCTTTCGGAACCGCTCAGAGAGGAGACTGCACAGACAAAATGCTGCCTGGGGATGAAATGTTTAAATGTTCTGCCAACACGGCCAGTGTCATGTTAAACACACTTGGAAACAGTTTGTATCCGAAGCCGAGCTAGTCTGCCCTCAAAGCTGCTTTCTATTGAAATGTTTGCATGCACCCGCTGTCCCAACTTCCTGCAGCTGGCGCTCCCTCCCCAGGCCACTGCTGGCCCCAGGAAAGAGGAGGTGCAAAACCTAGGACAGAAGCACAGAATGGGCCTGGGGAGGGGGGGTGACCCTCCTCCCCCAGCTTGGGGGGTGGGGGACGGGGGGACAGACCGGGCCACGCGGCTGCTGGCGAGCCTTCTTCCGAGAGTTCTCCCGTCTCCAAACTCAGCAGGGAAAGTGAGCGCACATGTGTCTTCTCAGCCGTGAGAAGCAAAAACAGAGCTCCTTGGTCGCCAGCCCAGACATGTCGCTGGCAATCTCAAGCCAAAGGGGGTTCACTGGAGATGCGAGGGGAGCTCCAAGAATGGAAGGAAAAGTAGACAGACTGGGCTCAGAGAGGGCTGGAACTCAGACAGTGCCTGGGGGTCTCAGCAGCAGGGGCTCCACCCGCGTGGCCCCTGCAGTTTTTGTGAGGGCGACAGACAGGTGCACCCCTGAGGGGAGGGCCTGCTTGATCTAACGGGGCCACGGGGGGTGGGGTACCGTGACAGACGGTCCCACCAAGACTGCCCAACGGGGAGAAACAGACCCCAAAGAAGATGCTAGCTGCTGTTCCCAGGAGACGGCGGCCAGATAGATGACAAGGGGCATGACAACAGATGTCCATGGTAATTTCTATTCCTTAAAAGTGTTGAGAATACCACACTCAGGAAGGACAAGAGCTGTTTAAAGTCATGGAGAGCCTCCAAAAGAAATCACGATGGGGGGGGGGGGGGACTCCGAGTAAGAAATGGCCCCGGGTTATGAGCCACCAAGTTAGCTACCCAGCCCACATACTTGGCGGGCCATCACATCAATTTCATTGGGTTATTAGGAAACAGCCCCGGGGGCAGCTGGGCCACAGTCCCCCGAGGCACCATTTGGAATGATGTTCCATCCTCAGGCCCAATTTTTGCCGGTTCTGTTCCTCCTTGCTCTGAGTTTTCGCACTGGCTTTCTTCTCTTCTGCTATTCCTGAGAGTGACTCAGTGCAAACTCACATCCCATCCACAGCCTGCAGGTTATTAAATCGTGCGCTGGGGCGGATTCGGGTTTGCCCAGAGGAGAGGCTCCTTCCAAATTGAGCCTCCTTCCAAGTCAGTCTCTGACCCCTCCTAAAGAATCAATCATCAAACTGCGGGAACAAAAGGGAAAGAGCTGAAGAGATGGTTTTACTCTCCCCGCTTCCCACTACTATCAGCAAAAAATAAAAAAAGCAGTTTAGTAAGTGGAAGCGAGTCTCTTGTGTGGGTGTCTGCAATTTAATATCCATTCATTTCCGATTCCTTTTTAAAGAGCCACATTTGGCTCAGCTTTTAAATTGTAAGCACCTTTCTCTTGAGTTGGAAACACATGGCAAACTGTGCTGCCGGGCGAAGGGCCGGACCCCCGGTGGGGGCTGGGGCGGGGGGGGGGGGGGGTGTAGGGGGTGGGGGGGAGGTTTGCAAGGGCTGGGTCGGAAACACCGCAAAGCTGGTCTGTTGAGATGTTTCACGTCCTGCCTGGACATGTCAGGGATGACACAAGGATACAGTCTCCACCTTGGCTCAAAATCTGAAAAGAATATCCCCCTGGCCAGAGGCACATTATGTGCCCACGCATTCCAAACACAAAATTACTCAGCGGCGGCAGCTCACTTAGCATCCGGGCCGGCACCCTGCCTGCAGAGAGCCCCGACTGCTGGCTGCCTTCCAGGAGCTTGGGGGGGAGCTGAAAAGTCTTGCCTGTGTGGCCACAGGATGTGCTATTCTGGCCAGCCTCCTTCCGATGAGACTACCACATCCTGGACACCTTTCGAGCAGCACGTTCCTAAATAGGGAAGTGCCAGCCTTCCCGTGGGCTATCTGAAGCCCAGCCATCCGATCTCCCCCAAAAGGCTGGGTTCCATTCTTTCGGTAAAGGCCACGGCCTTGGGCAGTTGAGGGTCAGGAGCCTGGCTTGGCTTGGAAGGTTAGTTTCACGGCAGCACAGCTGTGTGACTTCCGGCAGGTTATTTCCTGTTTCTTCCACTATAAAATGAGGACGATACAGCTATCTTGTTGATTAGGTGGAAGTTATGCATGAAGGCAGAGGCTGGATCAGCACTGGAGCTCACTGAGTAGAAGTTATTATGATTATATTGTGACCAATAAACACATCTTCAAAGAGAGATGTTGCTAGAAATTCCACAGCTACCTAACAGAAATAATATCCAATCGAGACTTTGCTAAAGGCCACCAGGCACGGAGCCGGATAAACAGCACAGACAACAAACAGCCTGTGTCGTACTCCACTGGTCTGCCTTCAGAGCCCACAAGCAGGCAAAGGTAGGTAAAGAGGTGGGAAAAAAGACCCCTCCTGGCTCTCAGTCTAGGACCTTTTCCTGGGCCAACAACAGGATTCCAGCCTCCCCAGTCTCCCTTCCCTATGAAGTCTGCAAGATCACAAGGGCACGAAGCAACCAGAAAATGCAATCTCACTGCACACACCACAGAGCCAACCAAGCCTCCCCAATCAACACACCATCAAGCGGGAATTGGTGATGGCCCCTGAGACCTGGATTTGATTTCAGGTAGGAAGACTTGCCAAACAAATCAACAGAGCAAAAACGACGGGAAGGAGAATACTTAAACAGAGAGCAAACCGCTTTCAAACACAGCATTTCCCAGACTGAGCTCACTATGTCTCAGTTTTGCCAAAAAAAAAAAAAAAAAAAAAAAGTCCTAGGCTCAGATGATTATCATTTGGAGTATACACCCTTCTGTGGGAGACTCCTGTGCCCGTGAGCATATTAAAAGTTCTGAGAAGTTCTGTAAGGAAGAAATCCATTAGCGCCCCGGTGCTTTAATTCAAGGTTTCCAAAACTTTTAAGAATGGAGCATTGTTTTACAACACATCTAGTAACCCTGAAAAAAAACCAATCTGGGAGACCTGGTTTGTTTTCAAAGCTGCTGAAATGCACAAGTGAAAACAAATCTGTAACAATAGTTGCCTGGAGGTCAGGAATGCAAGGGAGCCTCAAGGTTCACTGCTTACCTACTAATGTCTTTATAAACCTGTTGCTTTCTTTTATAAAAATGTCAGCTTCTATTTTTAAAACTCTGATCTTACAGTCTGCTTATTAAAGAAGCTTCCGTGAGCCTCCTTTTCTCGCCCAGCCCAGGCCATCCTCCCAGCATCTCTTAAACGCTCCCAGGTTTGCGACCTGGGAACTGAGTTCTGCAGATGGGGAGTGCACGTACCTCGTGGTCAATTTTGATAAGTGCAATGTCTGCCTTTTCATCCACATCCTTGATTTTGGCTTCGTAGGTGGCACCATTTTTCAGCTCAACCTTGACCCGATGCTTGTTGGTCACCACGTGGGCGTTGGTCACGATCAGTCCATCTTCGGACACGATAAAGCCAGACCCACTGGCCACTGGCACCTCCCTCTTAGAAAAAGGAAGCCTAGAACCCAGAGGAGAACCCGGTTAAGCCTGAAACACCTTACAATCAACGGTCTATTTAACATTCAAAACAATGGGTGGCTACTGACTTTTGCGAGCTCCAAAAAACTCCACTTACAACATAATCTTAGGGGCTCTCTTCAGCACTAGAGGTTCTTAACTCCTCTAGGAGGGTCAAGAATGTAGCCTTAAAGAGTCAAAAGGGAAAGCCCACTAAGGGAGAAACATTATCTTCCCGTAGGAATATAGTCAATGGCACTTGGACAAATCTAAGTGCCTCAGAGATAGCTCTGATGCTTTGCTAACGGCAGTGCATCTCGGTGGGAGCATCAGAGGTCGTGGGAAAACAAGAAGGCCCTCTTTACTTGCGGAACAACTCGATGTGAACCACAGCAGGAGCGATCTTCTCCACCACATCGGCGATGAAGTTGTATTTATGGCGCAAACTGTTGGGGTCTTCCTGCCCTGGGAACAAAGCAAAGACAGGGCACTTCAAGACCTTGTTGCTCTGTGCTATGGGTTCCTGGGGAAGGCATGGGTGAGAAGGAGCCAAAATAGATGCCCGGGGCCTTTGGAAACCTGGACAAGCGAGGACAAGACCCCAGACCTGAGCTCCTTTGCAAAAATCCTTGCGGCTCTCAAGGAAACGTCCACTTAGGTAAGAAGCAACACCCATCACAGAGCACCTCTTTGTTCTGCCTCTTTCCTTCCAACAGCTTCGCTACAAAAATGCTGAGCCAGAGGCACCAGCCGATACCTGGACCTCCTAGCGGCCCCCCTGCAAAGGCCGTGGCACGCAGGGTCACCGTCCCGGCGCCACCCTCCGCCACAGCCCTGCCAGCCCTTCCCAGCACATCGCCACCACCGAGGGGAGGGCTGAGGTTGCTTTGGAGGAGATGCCCATTCGACATTATAGACTGAAAACACTATCATGAAAAGGCATTAAGGCAAAGGCACAGATCCTGTCTTTCCCACTGATACCACAAGGTGAACAGAGGCCACCGTCTGTCCCCAGAGCAACTTTCCATTACGCCTGGTTTCTTCCAACACCCTGGGACATCCCAGGCCAGAAGGCACAAGAAGTGCCTTGATACTGTTGGGGGGAAAAGAAAGAGAAATCACAAGACCGCAATTTCTATATAAACATGCACCCTGTAATTAGTGAGCCCCCATTTCAAAGCTACTTTCAGACAAAGCGATCCCACATCCCAGTGTAGGGCTCTCACCCAGCAAGGCCAGAAAGTTGCTTTCTGCCAACACCATGGCATCTGGTGCAGAAAGGAGCTACTACAGACTCAGGTTCCAGGACACCCGTCCTGCTAGCACGGGTGGTGACAGAGGCAGGGTAGCCCCAGGAAGTTATTCCCTGAGCCTGCTGCTCTGGCCCCAAATTCATGCCACCTGCTGATATCCCTCGACATGTCTCTCTGCCTTCACGGACCAGGGCGGTTCTAGGCTAGTCTGCCGCAAAGAACCCCTTCCTGGCTCTCTCCACGCCTCCCTCGGGCCAGTCGCCTAGCCCAACGCGACACAAAGCAGGCTCCAGGGACCAGTGGCCCTGCCAGCGCCATGGCCCCTCGGTCCCATGCAGACACTGACAGGCAACCTGCAGGAGCCCTTACAGCGGTAACCTTCCGTCTGGCGCATCCAAACATTTTAAACTGAGGCTTATATTTTGTGTCCACAGGTTTCCCCGGTGGCTCCCTGTATAGACTGTGCTGAACCCACGGCTGCGTGTCCCCACCAGAGACCTCAGCAATGCAACTCGATACCGCTGGGCCCCGGGACATCGAGGGGACCAGCCTGCCTCTCCCACGCTTCCCTTCTGAGAAGTGAGAGACCATCGATGAGCAAAGGGCCCCTCTGTGGCCGGGCTGCCGGGCTCTGAGCTGCTTTACTCCAGGGCTGGAATCCACTCTCTTTTTGCACAGCCTGATTTTCTAAGGTCAGAAGGTCTGCACCCACCAGATAAGGAAAACGAATTCAACAAGTTCGTGGTAGCATCATTTTATCATTTTTGCGTTTAAAGCCCCTTCATACAGTACCCTACTTTTATTCCCCCTGCCTCCCTAAGGGCGAGGAAAATCAGGTATTGTTCCCATATTATATTTAGGGAAACTGAGGCTCACAGACCTTAAATGACTTCTCCACAGACACTACATGTTTTTTTTTTAATTTTTTTTAACGTTTATTTATTTCTGAGACAGAGAGAGACAGAGCATGAATGGGGGGGAGGGTCAGAGAGAGGGAGACACAGAATCAGAAGCAGGCTCCAGGTTCTGAGCTGTCAACAGAGACACTGACGTGGGGCTCGAACTCACGGACCGTGAGATCACGACCTGAGCCGAAGTCGGACGCTTAACCGACTGAGCCACCCAGGTGCCCCGACACTACATGTTCTTAATACAGAGTATAAATAATGGGGAAATCTGGGCAAATCTACAACTTTTTCTTTTTTAAAAAAGTGTTTAGCTTTGAGAGAGAGAGAGCATGCGCAAGCAGGGGGCAGGCAGGGAGAGGGGGAGACAGAGGATCCGAAGCAGGCTTCACCGCGACAGCAGACAGCCCGATGCGGGGCTCAAACTCAAGAACCGCGGGATCATGACCCGAGCCGACGTCCGACGCTCAACTGACTGAGCCACCCCGGCACCCCTACAACTTTTCTTCTTAATACCGGCCCCAGACATATCTGCCATCTCCCAGGTTTCCAGGTAGTGGCGGTTAATTGATTGGTCTGTCTCCCCAAGGGCTCTCAAGGGAGATATAAATAAGTGGACAGAAACATTCCTTCTGACCACAGAACCTGGCGACCATCACCCAGAGACAGCTGTAAACAAACGCATCTGGGCCTCCTCAGGCCAGCTTCCTGGGAAAGGCCAAAAGGAGGTTTAACGCCAAAAGGCCAGCAACCTCCAGGTCAGCATGGCGTTTCAGGGACCCTCTCAATCACAAGAGTCTTAGCAGCAAGGATCCTTAATTCACTTCCTCTTTCTGAATTCCCAGAGTAGGCATGGGAGAATTTGGCTGCATCAGGGGTAAAAACGAACATGGGTTTTTCCAGGTCCTGTGAGAACCAGCTGCTTTGTCACATACACTAGAGAAAGTGGCTCCAGGCACGGTGCATTCCAGGAAAACAACATGGGAGATCAGCGAGGACACAGGGCTGGGCGCTTGGAAGGCCCAGGGCCCATCCCATTTTCTGGGTGGCCTTCATGTCCCCATCTGTGAAATGGGGCCGACTGCCTCTAGAATGAGCTGCAAAGTCCATCCAGCCCAGTTCCAACATTCTGTGATCTAATCCCCGTCTCTCCCTCTCACCCCAACGTGCTATGGCAAGATAAAGAACTTGTGGAATTGGAGGCCGGGCACAGGACTCTCCAAACTCTGCACATGAGTACGCAGAGAGGAGGAAAAGTGGGAGGACGGATCATAATGAAGAGCCCAACTGACAAGCCTTAATTGTGAAGCTTTGATGAGAAAACCACCAGTGCCCCCCCGCCCGCCCCCCGCCATCACCAAGGGGACCCGCATCAGCGGGAAAATGAAATAGAGCAGAAACAATGATCATAAGGAACATCAACTGATTGTTCAAAGATGGGCAAAACGTGAAACCAGAGAAGAAGTGTTTGGCTTCTCGAAATGCTATTCCAGAACGAGGAATGGAAACGTCTCTAAGACCAGCATGGCTCAGGGTCAGAGTCCCGCTCCATGTCAAAGGCTGTGCATCAAACTAGAGGAGGCTGGCACGGCCCCCTGGTCGTTACAAACCCTGGCTGGCTCACCTGCTCACATCTCAACTGCCAGCCAACTGTCTTCCTTCCAGAGGGGTCACCCGAGGTGGAGAATTCCCCGAGGTGGACCCCGGCTGGCTCTGCCACAATCTAGGTGATTTTAGACAGATGGAGGAGGGCCGGGGCATCCAGGCCACTAAGCCTGGGGAAAATGGCTAAGAGCCCAGGCTGTGGTCTCAGCAGAGTAAGTGTGGCGCTCGGCACAGCAGTTACCTGCTGTGTGACCTTCGGTATGTCACCTCAGTCCTCCAAGTCTCATCCCCCTTGTCCAGAAAATGGGGTGACAATAAACCTGCCTCAGTGCGGTTCTGAGGCCGAGTGTATGAGCTACTGTGTATGAAGTGTTTGGCCAGGTCGCAGTGTCAAGTTTAAAAATAAAACTAAACAGTGCTGCTCTTTTTACAGTAAAGGTGCTCAGGAGACAGCTCTGGACAGGTGTGAATACCACACGCCTCAGCGGTACAGCAGAGAAGTTAAGGGGAGACGTGAGGGTGTCCACAGAACCAGGCTCCCCACCTCAGCAAATTTGTTCAGGTCCTGGAAATTCCTCCTCCCAGGGCCATCACGGCCGCCGCTGCAGAGGCAGAGATCAAGGGCAAGTTGTGTGGCAGGCCAATGTTTCTGGCCTGGATGTTGACCTGTGCTCCCCAGCGTACAAGGCTAACCCGCACAAAGGGTAGCAAAAAGGATGATATATCGTGACCAGGTGGGGCTTGTTCCAGAAAGGATCGGTAAGACTTAACATCAGAAAACTAATCAATGTGATGCTAAGAAAACTCAAGCGATTATCCCAATAGTTGCAAAAAGATGGGACAAAACTGAACGCCCACTCGTGACAAAAACACTCAGCAAACCAGAAAGAGAACTTCCTTGACCTGATAAAAGGGATTAATAAAAAAACCTGAAACCAACATCATTCTCAACGGTGAAAGACTGAATGCTTTCTCTCTAAAACTGGGAGCAAGACAAGGCCATTCACTCTTCCATTCAGTATTGCATTGATGTCCTAATTGGAACAGTTAAACTAGAAAAAGAAATTAAAGGCATAGAGATTAGAAAGGAGAACATAAACCTGCCACTATTTGAAGATGGCACGATAGTCCATATGGAAATTGCTGAAGAATCTGAAGTATACCTGCTGGAGTGAGTGAGTTTGTCAATGTCACAAGAGAGCACAGGTCAATATACACAATCGTATTTCTATGTATTAACAATAAACTATTGGGGACACCTGGGTGGCTCAGTCGGTGAAGCGTCTGACTTTAGTTCAGGGCATGATATCGTGGTTCACGGGTTCGAGCCCCGCATCGGGCTCCGTGCTGACAGCTCAGAGCCTAGAGCCGCTTCAGATTCTGTCTCTCTCTCTCTCTGCCCCTCCCCTGCCTCTGCTCTCTCTCGCTCGCTCTCTAAAAGAAATAAAACATTTTTTAAAAAAAACAATAAACCATTGGGGCGCCTGGGTGGCTCAGTCAGTTGAGTGTCTGACTTCAGCTCAGGTCATGAACATCTTTTTTTTTTAAGTTTTTTTTTTTTTTTTAATTTTTCTAATGTTTGTTTATTCTTGAGACAGAGACAGAGCGTGAACAGGGGAGGGGCAGAGAGAGAGGGAGACACAGAATCTGAAACAGGCTCCAGGCTCTGAGCTGTCAGCACAGAGCCCGATGCGGGGCTCGAACCCACGAACTGTGAGATCATGACCTGAGCCGAAGTCGGACGCTCAACCAACTGAGCCACCCAGGTGCCCCATGAACATCTTTTTAAAAAACAATAAACTATTGGGGCGCCTGGATGGCTCAGTTAGCTGAGTGTCTGACTTTAGCTCAGGTCATGACCTCGTGGTCTGTGAATTCAAGCCCTACGTAGGGCTCTGTGCTGATAGCTTGGAGCCTGGAGCCTGCTTCCGGTTCTGTGTCTCCCTCTCTCTCTGCCCCTCCCTCACTCATGTTCTCTCTCTCTCTCTCTCAAAAATAAATAAAAACATTAAAAAAAATTTTAAATACTGTTGGAAATTAAAATTTTTTAAATACCAATTATAGCATCAAAAATATTAAATACATAATAGGTAAATATTTCACTTTAAACTGAAAAACTTTGAATAACTAGGATTAGAATAATGAGTCACAGCATTTTACAGGACAGGCCTTTCCATCTACCTAATAAATATTTATCATTACCAATGTTTAACACAACAAATGACCCATTAAGAGCAGCCAACGTTTCCTATTATTTAATGAGTTTAAAACTGCCAGGATTTCATCCAAAGATAATAAATGATTTTTCTTTCCTCTGTATAAACTACTAGGAAAACACACAACTCCATAAATGCTGCTTCCTTGAACCCCATCTTCCCCGGGGTTTTACAGATAATACCTACTTTCAAAAACTTCCACACAGGGGGGAAGAGAGAGATACACACAGCCTGCTCAGTTTCATTAATTAGTATCAAAATTAGCATAACAGACATTTCCATTATTAAGTGTTTGCTGAAAAGTGCCAGGCACTAGGTTAAGAATTTGACATTCGTGATCGCAGTGAAGACAAATGTGTTGCAGTGAAAATGAAAAATCACAATGTGGGGGCTACGAACCAACAGGTGGACTTTGATCTATGCTTCTCTCCGAAGATTTAGCACCGAATTAGACGTGTGCTTTAAAAACATCAAAGTGTGCGTGTGTTCCTATTTAAGGCAAAAACGTCTGGTAAAGATTAGATGTGGGGCAAGAGGCAAAGATCAAACTCGTATACTTCCCTCCTGCCAGCTCCTTAGTGCAGGCCAGAGGTTGTACAAGGTATGAAAGTATATGGGAGCAGAGAAATACGCCAGAGGAAACACTCAATTAATAATAATCACAATAGGGCACCTGGGTGGTTTAGCCAGGTAAGCTTCAGACTCGATCTCAGCTCAGGGTATGAGCTGAGCTCAAGCCTTGCATCGGGCTCTATGTTGATGGCACAGAGCCTGCTTGGGATTCTGTCTCTCCTCCTCTCTGCCCCTCACCTGTTTGTGCTTTCTCTCTCTCTCTCAAAATAAATAAACTTAAGATAATAATAATAATAATAACAACAATAGAGAATTCTATTCTCTCCATAGGAATCATTACAAACTCACTGTCATATGAAAGGTGATCCAAGGCTCTATAATTTTGAACTTCTTCTTTCTTTTGTAAATTTTTTTAAATCTTTTAGAGCACGCACGCGCACGCACGCACAAGCTGAAGAGGGGCAGAGGGAGAGAGAGAATCCCAAGCAGACTCCGCGCTGTCGGCACAAAGCCTGACGTGGGGCTCGATCCCACAAACTGTGAGATCATGACCTGAGCCGAAATTAAGAATCAGATGCTTAACCAGCTGAGCCATCCAAGGCGCCCCTTTGAATTCTTTTTCGCAAAGTGGTTCCTGAATTGTCTGTGTCTCAGGTCCCATACAACCTGGACCTGCCAGCGGGGAGGTGGGAGGACCAGCTCCTAACCAAGTAGCAGGCCCGAGTCCCACTCATTCCCCAGCTCCCTGGGTTTCTGGAGCTCGCGACTGGCTCACCGTGTAAGGCGAGGAGTGGGGGACCCCTGAGCTACATCTACAGGATGCGCTGCCTCAGTCACCAGGACTCCCGGTCACCGTCCAGACACCATGGCTAGCAGGGGAGGCATCTGCTTTAGGAGGACCAATGGAGCCCTCCTGGCAGTCCCAGGAGAGCCCCGGGGCCGCCCCGGGGGCAGCTGCCACCGCAGACCTGGCTCCAGGAATCCCAGCATGGATCCCAGATGCCCTGACCCTGTTCTTGGCTCCACGGTTTCCCAATCTGGCCTGGCAGCTCCGGGTCGCACCTACAGGGAATAGATGGGATGCCGGGCTGAGCTCCAGCCCCAGAAGATTCCTAGCAGCGTCAGCGACGCTGGGAAAGATCACAAGGCTCCCGTTAGTGCCAGGAGGACTCCAGAGCCAGACTTGGCCTCAAATCCTGATGCTGCCCCTTCCAGCCGTGTTAACTTCCGGCAGTGGCTTTCTCTCTGTCCGAGCCTCAGTCTCCCGTTCTGCATGCTGAAGATAGTACCACCTCGTCCAGGCGGTGGGGAGTCCAAAGCGGGACAGTGCCCACAAAGCCTGCCCTCAAGGCCATTATCATCTCCCAGCTCTCAGCCTGCGCACCACCCAGGTGCATTTCAGGGCTCCCAAGCGCCTCCTCCCACACTCCTAAGACTTCTCAGAATCCCGTTTCTGCATTCTCATTCAGGCATGCCCGGCCTGTTTTCAGTGTCGCCCTCGAAATGACGGTTACCACCTGGGGGGTGTGAACTTCCTGCAGGACCTCCACGCTGGTCTGCATCTCCCGAGCACAGCTCCCCACCGCCCTGATTCCCCAACTCGCTCTCCCAGGACCCCTTGAGATACACCCTCCGCTGCTGCAAACTTCTCACCAGCCTCGGGGCCCACTACGCTCCACCCCGCCCACCCCTGCACTCACCCTATTTTCCTTCCTGCCTGGAATCCTCATTCTCCTCCCTTACAGCTGGGCCAGTCCCACCCAACCCGCAATATTGGCAATAAAATAATAACACCAATGAGAATAATACCAGCGCTCATTTACTAAGCATCTACTACGTGCAAGCAGAATGCGAGGCACTCAACGAGCATTATCTCTAAATGTTCCCGCAAGCCTCTAGGGTGAATCCCATGCCCAGTCTCCGGAAAGATGGAAAAATGAAGGATGTGAGACGTAAGGCCGAGAAGCGAAGCACGTTGCTCATGTCCTGAGAGCTGGCAGGTGGCACGGGCGGGAAGCTTCCCCCTGTGCTCTGCTGCCGTAGCCTCCCTTCCAGGCGCCGGCCCCTTCCCTCGGCCTCCAGCCCCCTGCGGCCCCAGGACTGGAGGAAAAGGCTTCCCACTTTCGTGCCTGAGAGCTCAGGGCCAGAACTCGGGAGTAACAATCCAGCCTTGGCTTCCAACCAGAACAATCGCGCCTTCCAGTTTCTCAAGAGAATCGAGAAGTAGAGCTAATTTGGAAAACAGAACACAGTGTATTCGAGGGAAAAGAAATGAATCCCCCTTTATTCACAGGGAACAGCATGTTCCCAAAATTCAAACCAGTTGCAAGAGGAGATTGATCAAATCATGGGCATTTTAATGCCCTGTCCTACATTCAGGACCGGAGAGGCGACGCGCAGGGCCCTGTGCAAAATGAAACTGCAGGGGCTCCTTGCTCCAGAATCATCAAGAAGTCCGAGACGGTGGCCACGGGGCGTTAACCCGGGTGCGGGGTCCGTCGGAGCACGGACTGCACGAGAGGCATGCCCATGACGCCGGGCCTGTCTGCATTCCATTTCATTTGATTTAAAACCCAACAGAAGTACTGAGAGGCAGCACCCGCTGCCCAGGAGCTGATGGAGACACTGAGTCTGGCAGAGCCCAGGAGCCCACAGGCAGCCGTCAGGGGTGACGGGCGCTCCATGTGCCGGGAGGCGGGCCCTCCCGTTCCGTGGTCCAACGTGCCGGGCACGCCTCACACGTGGGTGAGACAAGTACACAACCACAGGCAAGGCCCTGGGGCTGAAGGTTCCTCAACTTTAAAATAAGGAGGCGCGGGGTCACTGGGTGGGGCTCAGTTGGTGAAGCATCCGTCTGTTGGTTTCGGCTCAGATCATGATCTCACACTTCGTGAGTTCGAGCCCAGCATCCGGCTGCGTACTGACGGTGCGGAGCCTGCTTGGGATTCTCTCTCCCTCTCTCTCTCTGCCCCCCTCCCCTGCTCTCGCTCTCTCAAAAACTAAGTAGAGTTTTAAAAAAATAATAAAATAAGGAGGCTCAACTGGGTGGCTTCCAGGGTCCCTCCCAGCCCCCGAGGAGAAAGGGAAGAAATCCCTTGTGATGTGCCACCTGATTGCTTCCACTTCAAGTGCCACCAAAGGTACCGGTCCTTTCAAGCCTACAAGTCCCAGCACAGACCAGCTCCGACAATCGGCAGGACGCAGGGGAAAAGACGAAATGTGAAGAGAGACACTCAGCCAACAGGGCCAGAGTTGGCCAGAGCCTTCTTCGCCGAGGGACCGCGGGAGGGCAGGCGGGGATGGCTGGCCCTCCTCCGTTCGCCCCTGCCTCCCTCAAGCTTCCGGTCCAGCCCTTCTCTTCTTCCTGTCACACGGGCCCGGGCACAAGTGACAAAAGAAACAAAGTCCTTTCAAAGGCAAGGGCACGAAACGCGCCATGCAGAGGTCAGAGATGAAGGCCAGAGGAAAGCCTGTTCCCGTGTTCGCCTGAAGGGACACCCGGGGCCCCGGGCCAGGTGACGACCAGGAGAAGGAATCACCCCTGAGACACCAGCTTGGACCCACCATGCTCTAGATTCAAGGCCAGCCCCAAAGCCTGGGGAAATGTACATGTACTCTGGCCACCAGCAGAGGCACTTCCAGCCAGGCTCCCACGGGCTCAGAAACCGTCAATCGGCCCCCAGTGGGGTGTCACGAAACATTTCAATAGTCTTTAGGAATGGCTCAGTTGCTTGCGGGGTCTGGGACACACTCTCAGCTGTCATCAGCCACCCTCCCACAGCCCCCACGCTCGAACAGGAGCCCCCCACCCCCTATGAGTTCCAGCCTCTGGAGCCCCCTTCCTCCAAGTAGCAGCCACAATTCAGGCTGACGATCCAGGGACACCCCCAGAATGTATTGCCATGCTGAAGGCTGGCCTCTTTTTCACCTTTTGATGGTCCGAGGGGCACATCTGAACTTTTCTTCGTCCCTAGCACGGCTAGATGAAGAGTAACTACCAAGAGGCTACTTGCTGGGTAAATAAATCCGGGCTCAACTCCGGAGGGGACCTGCAGGAGGAAATTCCACTCCTGGCACATCACCTGCACATGCCCGGGGCCTGCTCTCCCACCTGCTCTGTCCTGCTCACAGTCTGGCACCTTCACAGAGAGGCCAAGTGGAGCCTGGACAGGGGGAGGTGGGGGGTGGGTAGCACACGCAGGCAGGATCCAAAGATTGTCCCACTGATGCTCCTCCTACTTCCCCAGCGCGGCACTGCCCTGCGCCCCAGGTCCCCGCACTTCTGATGGGGTGAGGACATCAATCTCAGGGAGACAAAACAAAGCAGAGAATGAGAGGGCTGCAGCCAAGGCCAACACATATGAGGGGCCTGCCATGGCCCGACGCTATGATGGCGGGGACACTGTGCTTTTTGCTCAATGACGGGTCCCCCTGCCACCCCGCTTGCCACATCAGACCTTTGTTTTTGTTTTTTTTTTTTTTAATTTTTTTTTCTCCGTTTTTATTTATTTTGGGGACAGAGAGAGACAGAGCATGAACGGGGGAGGGGCAGAGAGAGAGGGAGACACAGAATCGGAAACGGGCTCCAGGCTCCGAGCCATCAGCCCAGAGCCCGACGCGGGCTCGAACTCACGGACCGCGAGATCGTGAGATCGTGACCTGGCTGAAGTCGGACGCTCAACCGACTGCGCCACCTAGGCGCCCCATGTTTTTTTTTTTTAAAGTGGGCTTCACCCAACGCGGGGCTTGAACTCATGACCCTGACATCAAGACCTGAGCTGAGATCAAGAGTCGGATGCCTCACCAACTGAGCCACCCGGGCGCCCCAACACATCAGGGTCTTTTGATGTCAGCATTGGAACTGGGCTCCACAACTCTGCCGAGTGCGGGCACCTGAAGCAGGAGCGGGCCACCTGTTCCCACTTGGGTAGGGGCATGGAGACGGGACCAGGAAGCAGGCGGTTAACTAACCTGACACCGTGCAGCTGGGAGAGGTGCTGGTCCACATTCAGGGAGGGCAAGGGGGATGATTTTTCACTAAGAAAAGCTCTCTTTGTGAGGTTGCACGATGAATTCAAGAATGACTGTGAGAGGGGTGGGAGAGGCCAGACCAGCCAAGGGGGGGAGAAAGAGAAGCGGCAGGCTGCATTACAGGAGCCAGACGGCGGGCGGGCGGAGAAACAGAAGGAGGCTTCCTCGCCTTGCAGTGAACTTTCACTACTTTCTCCCTGAGGGTCAGCAGAGAATCAATTTAAACAGGTTCCTAATGGGTAATGAGTCACGATGTGCAAAGGGAATGGGGCCTCCTGTTTGCAAGCGGCTTGCCTGGGAGGAGAAGAAGCATAACCCAGTGGAGGCAGCAAAGATGCCCCGAAAAACTCATTTTCTCCACGTTTTCAGTTTGAGCGACTGCGATCTGTCTGTCCCACTCCATTAAATTCCAAGTAAGCTTGTCAGGAACAGCTCCAACCCAGAGGCTGGCCCAGCGCTGGTCTGGGGTGTGGAGGCAGCAGAAACAGAAGCGAGACTTTGCACATTCCGGGAAACCAGACCCCCATTCTAATCAGTGCTGTGACTGCAAATTCCAGGACGCTGGGGGCCTGACGCAGAGGGGCCCCTGCACAACGAGGTTGCTCTGAACCTTGCAGAGAAAAATGCCCAGGAGGGAGACAGGTATCACTTGGCTGTGGCCACGGCAGCAGAGGCTGAGGTCTAAAATAAACTTGAAAATCCTGTGCATCATCAGGGCCACCGTCTGCAAATCTAAGGAAGAAGGAAACGGAAGACACAGTTCTGGAGTCAAACTTCTCAAGGCCAAAGGCCCTTGGACCCCTCCTTGTTAAAATAAACTGAATTCACGGGGCGCCTGGTTGGCTGGGCTTCTGACTTTGGCTCAGGGCATGATCTCACGGTTCATGGGTTCGAGCCCCGCATCGGGCTCTCTGCTGTCGGTGCAGAGCCCGCTTCGGATCCTGTGTCCCCACCCCACCCCCCACCCCCCGCCTCTCTATCCCTACCCTGGCCGATCCTACACACTCTCCCTCTCTCTCTCAAAAATAAATTAAAAAACATTTTTAAAAAGTCATAAAAAAATAACAATACACTGAATTCACAAGGAGCCACTGTTATTATTACTATTTTTTTTTTAAGGTTGCATGATGCACTCCCATGCTCCCTGTCTTCTGCACAGAAATAAAGAAATGAAATTCAGGAGAGTCCAGGGTGACCTATTTCTCTCCTCATAATGAAGAAAGGAGGAAGAGGAGGCGGAGCCTGGGAGCCTGGCCTCAATTTCCAGCCCACACTGGCGCTTCCAAATGCTGGCAGCCCCCCTTTCCGGCGCAGTCTCCCAGACGGCCGAGGGTGGGAAAAGCTCGCCTGACGCCAGCCCTCAGACCGCGAAGGTGCCCCCCAGCCCCACGGGGCCCTGAGCACGGAGCCGCCTGCAGAGGCCGGGCAGCAGATGATGCAGGGGTAAGGCGGGGGGCGCGCACACTCTGACCCTGCCCCAGACAAGCCTGAGCCCGAGCCCGCCTCTCCCGACCGACAACGGGCTCTGGGGGTGGGGGGGCACCTGGCCAGTTGGCCGTGAACCCCTAAATGTGCCGTCAGTCACAAGGGCGGCTCGCTGTTGCAGCTTCAACTTTACTAGTAAAGAGGTGCCTTTTCCAGAACAACGTGTCTATGTTTTCATGGCGCCTGTCATTGATCATTACTTTTCAGTTTCATCGGCCAAAAAAAAAAAAAAAAAAAAAAGCCCTTCCCTGCACACCGCAGTGAATGCTCAGGTCTGGTCAGTATTGCGGCCTCTGACAGTCTTTCCCGACCTATTATTGTCCGTGCTGGGGGAAAAGGGTCCGATCCATTCCACCGCCCGACTTTTTTCCCCCCGAAGTCTCCTGAATGCCCAGCATGATGTGTCTTTTATTACCTTCAGGGAAACGGCTGACCGCTCAGTTCACAAAAACACTATTAATGTTCCTCTTGATAAGCATCTGGCTCCGGTCTTGACCTTCCCAGATTTCTCATTTGGGTTTTCTTCCTGCTCCGACTGCTCCTACTTGTTATGTCTGGAGCGGCCAGGGCAGCTCTGCCTCCGTAAGCAGTGGGGCTGGGAGGCAACCGCGGAGTTGCTCAAGGGGCCCCCCCCCGGAACGCACCCCTCAGCGGTCATGGTTCCCCTCCCACGGCCCCCTGGTGGAGGAGGGTGGGCCTGGGAGCCAGGCGAAACCGGGAAGGCACAGGGAGGGATGTGACTGTGAACCAAGGCCCTCCCTCCAGGAAGGGGACAGTTCCTCCCAGGAAGTACCCCATACCCATCTGTGATGAGCCCGATACAAGGAGGAGAAGGAGGGTAACTTAGGAAACCGAGACAGAAGCCAGGGGGAATCTCTGGCTCAAGGAAGAAGTGAAAAGCGGGGCCTGAGACCCGAGACAAGCCACTTCCCCTCTCTGGGCCTCAGTTACCTCAGCAGTAAGATGATGAGGGGGTGGGCTAGACCATTTCCGACATCCTTTCCAGCTCCCTACAAAGTTATATGATCTAATAAATCTGAGAAGTGCATTTCCTGATCTCTTCCTGTCAGCATATAATTCCCATCCATATAGAATATTCCCGGTTTCCTTTAAGAGACAAAACAGATGAGCATAGGGGAAAGGAAGGAAAATAATATAAAAACAGAGGGGGAGACAAACCCTAAGAGACCCAACAAACGGAGGGTTGCTGGAGGGGTTTGGGGCGGGGGGGGATGGGCTAAATGGGTCAGGGGCATTAAGGAATCTACTCCTAAATCATTGTTGCACTATATGCTAACTAATTTGGATGTAAATTTTAAAAAATAGAATTAAAAAAAAAACAGAGGCAGGCAAACCATAAGAGACTCTTAAATACAGAGAACAAACTGAGGGCTGCTGGAGGGGTGTTGGGTGGGGGGATGGGCTAAATGGGGGATGGGCATTAAGGAGGGCACTTGGGATGAGCACTGGGTGTCATATGTAAGTAATGAATCACTGGGTTCTACTCCTGAAACCATCACTACCTACACTGTATGTTAAATAACTTGAATTTAAATAAATAAATTAAAAAATACATATATTGCTGTTTTCAATGCTGGCTTCCTGTGTCACGTGCTCTGGTTTCTTCCAATAGAACGAGCCAGGGCCACCTCAACAGTTCAGACTTTCAACGTGACTTTCCCGGCTGGGATTAGGATTCCCCGTCAGGGAGAATCGATAGAATACAAAGTCTGGCCTTCCTATATCCACCCAAGAGAGTCTGATGTGGCCATGGAACGGACTAAGGCACCGGCACATGCTACGATGTGAATGAGCCTTGAAACCATTATGCTAAGTGAAAGAAACCAGTCACCAAAAACCACATAGGGTGCAATTCCATTAGTAGGAGTTGTCCAGAAGAGGCAAATCCAGAGGGACAGAGAGCAGATTTAGTGGTTGCCTAGGACTGGGCAGAGGGAAAGTATGGAGTGTGTGCTGATGGGCACTGGGTTTCTTTTTTTTTTCTTACGTTTATTTAGTTTTGAGAGAGAGAGAGAGAGAGAGAGAGAGAGAGAGAGAGAGATGGCACGGAAGGGGCAGAGAGGGGGGGGACAGAGAATCCAAAGCCAATTCCACACTGACAGCAGTGAGCCTGAGGTGGGGGCTCGAACCCACGAACCGTGAGATCATGACCTGAGCCAAAGTCGGATGTTCAACCGACCGAGCCACCCAGGTGCCCCTGGGTACTGGGTTTCTTTTGGAAGTGATGAAAATGTTATAGAATTCAACCACGGTGATAACTGCGCCCCTCTGAGAATATACAGAAACTGTGAACCATACACTTTAAAAGGGTGAATTTCACGGCATGCGAATTACGCCTCAATACAACTACAATAAAAAAGAAAAAAATGTCATTTGTACCTTTTTAACTCTTTTAATGGGGCGACTAGAAAGGTGGATTTTATCTATGTGGCTCATGTCATATTTCTGTGTGTACAAAACGTTTGAATAAACATATTCTTCCCTTTGCAAAACAAACAAAAACATCCTGGCCTCCTCCTGCATCCTGGGCAGAATTGGATATCTGGGAGGCTCACTGCAGAGAGGCCTGGGCTGGGTGTCCAGGGACTCAAGTCCTCGGTCACAGCCTGGGTTGTGACCTCGGACCTTCACATGCCCTGATTGGTCCTGGCTCCTCACTGAAAACAGTAGGGTCAGATAAGATGACCTAACAAACACAGGACCGCTTCCAGGTCAGACAGTCAGGGATCACAACTCTATCACTGGGTAAAAACCAAGTTTTTGAAGTGTTCACTCTACCCCAAACATTGATTATCTCTTAAAAGCATCCACCTGAAAATAAAAACAACTTAAAGACCAGGGTGCCTGGGTGGCTCAGTCGGTTGAGCATCCGACTTTGGCTCAGGTCATGATCTCACGGTTCGTGAGTTCGAGCCCCGTATCGCGCTCTGTGCTGACAGCTCAGAGCCTGGAGCCCGCTTTGGATTCTGTGTCTCCTTCTCTCTCTGCCCCTCCCCTGCTCATGCTCTATGTCACTCTCAAAAATAAATAAACATTAAAATAAATAAATAAATAAATAAATAAATAAATAAATAAATAAATAAATAACTGAACGACCAACCAGGTGATCTATTCAGTGAACAGAACGACTCATTTGGCATCATCCTGTTCCATTTATCTTGAAGGTTTTCTTTTAGGGGAATTTCTTGTTGCCCGTCTCAACTTTCAGTGACTTAAGACGCTGCTAATTCTACAGCTGATGGCAATGAACACGGGTACAACCCTCTAGGAAGACGACTTGGCAATATACACCGAGGGGCATTAAAAAAGCCTTATTCCATCCAGTCGTCGCACTTCTTACTATGTGCCCTGGGGAATAACCCTAGATACAAAAGTAACCAAGAGCATGAAAGTGTTCATTTCAGTATCCCCTGCCACAGCAACCACAGCTCAAACAGACACACAGCGGGGACCCGGTAACCAGACGCTGGTAATGCTTGGGACACAAATGATGGAGATGCCAAACTGTGGCTCTTTTTGCCAGTTTTCTTTATTTGCGATGTAATTAGACTATATTTACAATTTTTAAAAACTGATACAGTAAAATGTGTCATCAAATGTATGAATTCATGTCCTGAGACGTCTACAGAGTCCAGTAAAAGAAATAAAAAGTAAAAACAGCCTTGATGCTAAGAGAGGGAAAACTTGGTATAGTCATCTCAAAGAAAATCTAACCGCAGCTTAAAAGACAAGGAAGCATCTCAGCCCCGATTTATCTGGTGTGTCCACCATGATATTTGTACTGTTTTTTTTTTTTTCTTTCCCCTCAGCGAGAGCACTATAATTATAGTTCAGAGGCATTAATAATATGTGCTTAGAACTCTTGAGAGGAGAAATCAGTCATTACGTGCATGGCTTTGGGATCATCTTCCAACTGAAAGAGATCATTCTTTTGGAGGGGAGATCATTTTGGGGGGGGGCAGTTATCTTTAGCATCATTTTGGGAGACTAAGCCAAAGTACCCACTGCTTCTCAGCCTCGTGGGGAAATCATATGGATGGACCCTGTCCTCTCCCAAACACCCACTTGCTTCCAGCAGGAAGGTGTGGTTGACGTGGGAAGGGCCTCAGGATGGAGTCCGCACTGGCTCCCCACTGATGAGCTGGGCAGCTCGTGAGTCATGTTTCCCTTAGGTGCCCATTTCCCCATCTGTAAAGGGAAGGGTTGGGCTACAAGACCTGCAAGGCCCTTCCACACTCAGGCTGCACGCTCTGGGATTCGGTCCTCTCTACGAGGCACTTGGGGACTATGGCCAGCCCTCTGAAGGGAAGGAGTTGTTCTTGTCCACAAAACCCCAGAAAACATGAAAATGAGGTGCGGCCGTGGTCAGAGATGGGCTGTGGAAGCCCACAGTATTTTTCAGAGGACGAAGGACTGTCTGGCTGGCCAGTGATGGGCATTCCAAGGAAATGGCTGTGTCTGAGAACACCGCAGAACCACCCCCCACACACACACACACAGGAAGGAATCAGGGCACGTGGGTCCTTTCTCGACAGTCTCCAATCCTTGCCCTTCCTCCTGTGCCTTCTGTGCTGTTATCAGACTTCTCCTGGGTTTCTCCGGTGAGGGCTGAACCCATACTGGGCTCTAGTTTTCAGAACCCAAAATGTCAAAAGTGTCATATCTTGGAATACGGATTCATACATTTGATGAATTTCTCCAGCAATTTCAAGCCGGAGAACCTCAATTCAGGCCACTTCTTGGCCAGCAGATGTCCGACAGAAACTCAGCCTGAGGAACTCAGAACGCACGCCACAGGCTCCCTGGAGGCACAGTGGCAGTGTGCTCGGTATAATAATTCCCAGTTCCTAGTGGTTTGAGCCAAAGTGTTCTTCCCTTAAGCACTGATGGTAGTGAACTTGGCCTTTGGCTTCCCTGAAACAGAGCATCAGTGCTTACGAATAATTCAGTCGCCCTGGCCAAGGGCTATCGTGTCTCAGGGGGATGGGGGGACACGCCCAGAGGAGACCCATGTCTTAAACACACAGGAAGCGTATTACTTTTTCCCTCCTTCTGGCTCCACGGCTTGGTGCTGGTTGTACCAGGAGCCCCGGAAGAGTCCGGAAGTGCCAATTCAGGGTCCTAATTCCTTGCAGGTGCAATGCTCCAGGACTCCCAGATGACCACACAGCTTCACAGCCACTCTCTCCTCTGACTCTCACAGTGTCCCTCTGAGGTCTCCTAGGCAGCATCGTTATCCCCATATTACACATGAGGAGACTGAGGCTGAAGGGAGTTCGGAACTCCCCCAAAAGGTCCAAGCAAGTACGAGAACCCAGGTCTCCTGACACCAGGAGGTCACAAAGGAGACAGCAGGTCAGGGCTTTGGAGCAGACTCAGGAGACTTTGCCACACCTGTCTCGCGAACCGACAGACCAAGCAGGCCAAAAATCAGTCAGGCCAGGGTTGACCTGAACAGCACTATCAGTCCACTAGACCTAGTTGGCATGTATAAAACACTCCATCCGACAACCACAGCAGAATATTCTGCTGTTCACATGGAACACTCGCCAAGACAGGCCACATTCCAGACCAGAATACACACCCTACCAAACTTAAAAGAACAGAAATCATACCAAGTATGTTCTCAGACCACAGTGGAACTGAACTAGAAATCGAGAACAGAAAAGATCGCTGGAAACCGCCCCCCCCCCCCGAAATACTTGGAGATTCAGTAACAGTCTTCTAAGTAACACTCGAGGCAAAGAAGTCTTGAGGTGCCTGGGTGGCTCAGTCGGATAAGCGTCCAACTTCGGCTCAGGCCATGATCTCACTGCTTGTGAGTTCAATCCCCGCATCAGACTTTCTGCTCTCAGCGCAGGGCCCGCTTTGGACCCTCTGTCTCCCTCTCTCTCTGCCCCTACCTACCCCACTTGTACTCTCTCTCTCTCTCTCAAAAATAAATTAAAAAACATAAATAAAAAAGAAGTCTCAAAATGGTTTGGGAGTAAGACAGAGTTGGGTCCCAATCCCAGCCCTGCTTCATCCTGCCAGGGAGCCTTGGTCAGTTACAACCTACTGCTTGGAGCCTCCTCTTGTTTCCTGAGCTGGGAAGCGAGGACAATGCCATTCCCTCCCTGGGTGGCCCTAGTGGCCAAGGAGGCAGCAGGCCCCTAACTCAGGGTGCACAGTGTCCCCTCCCAGAGCACACCCAGCGGCAGTAGCTCTTTGGGGGTCACTGTTTCTCCAGGGCTGTGACCCACCACCCGGCCGTCCTGGGGTCCCTGCCCCCCCCCCCCCCCCCCCCCCCCGGCTAGCTCACTCCGCCGGAGAAAACCAGATGTGACCGCTAGACGCTGAGCCTTCTCTCCTCCGTATCTGGCTGGCAGCCGCCTGCCTGGGCAACCCCAACTGGCAGAACTCTGTGTCCATCCATCCCCACCAAGTGGTGACTGCCACCTGGAATAGTGGCACCGAAGACAGGGCTTCTCCCAGTCACGGGGTGCGAGATGACTCAAGTGCTAGATGAGCTGCTGAAATCTCACCCGAGACGATGTGAAAGGGAACCGTCCCGCAAACCTCGCCAAACCCTGAGAAGAAAACAGCTCGTCACACACACAGGCCTACCGTCTTCTTCTCAAGATCTGATTGCACAACTAATGAAAAAGATGTTTCCTGAGGCCTGAAGGCATTGCACAAGCCTCTGACTCACTTAGGGTTTATTCAAATCTGAAAACTATCAAAAATTCCAGCCACAACAACGTGCCCTCCGAAACCACCATGTGCCCAAGGGCACAGGATCAGCCCCCGGTGAGGGAGTGGGCCACGGTCACGTGATGCTGGGGAGGACCGTGTTCATGCAATGCGCTTACTTGACAATTTGTCCCAGGAATCTCAAATAATAGGGTAGCCGGTAGGCTCCCACACTTCAATGTGGCAAATCTTTCCATGTGAGACGCTCCCAAAACAAGGATTATTCAAGAAGCTCTCAGGGCTTCTAAACACTGCCATCTCCTGAGCGTCACAAAGTCCCTCCAGGCAGGGTTAACAAGGGGACATCTGTAAAAGCTCAGGTGTCCCAGCTCTTCACTCAAGAGAAGTCACACAGGGGCGCCTAGTGGCTCAGACGGTTAAGCGTCCAACTTTGGCTCAGATCATGATCTCCCTGCTGGTGGGTGCAAGCCCCGCATCGGGCTCTGTGCTGACAGCTGGGAGCCCGTAACCTACTTCGGATTCTGTGTCTCCCTTTTTCTCTGCCCCTCCCCTACTCATTCTCACGCTCTCTCTCTCTCAAAACTAAATAGGAAGGAAGGAAGGAAGGAAGGAAGGAAGGAAGGAAGGAAGGAAGGAAGGAAGGAAGGAAGAAGGAGAAAGAAAGAAAGAAAGAAAGAAAGAAAGAAAGAAAGAAAGAAAAGAAAGAAAGAAAGAAAGAAAGAGAGAGAGGGAAATAGAAAGAAAAGTCACACACTTGTCAAATGATACATAGGCAAGGACCAGGGGGTTCACGGGGTAACAGGGACAGTGGCGTCTGAGTCCCTCTGCCCAGAGAAACTTTCAAACATATTTACTGGCAAATTCCAAGTCAGCTTCCAGGACACATGTCCCCCACCACCTTCCTTCTCTGCGAAGCCTTCTGTAACCCACCTGCCCACCTCATCCCCAGGAAGACATGATCCTTACAGCACTCGCCCCGCCGAGCTGACTCCCTGTTAGATGTCTCAAAAATGATGACTGTTTCTATTATTACAGCTAATGCTGATTGGGTCCTAGTAACGCAGCAGGTACACTTCTAAGCACTTCATATAATTAGGAGCTTCCACCCCCCGGCAACCCAAGGACATATGTACGCAGGTACTATTGTTTTTATTATTATTCCACTGATGAGGAAACTGAGGCTTACAGAGATTACGTCACACACACGAAGTCCCACGTTTAGAAAGTGCTGATCGGGGCGCCTGGGTGGCGCAGTCAGTTGAGCGTCCGACTTCAGCCAGGTCACCATCTCGCGGTCCGTGAGTTCGAGCCCCGCGTCGGGCTCTGGGCCGATGGCTCAGAGCCTGGAGCCTGTTTCCGATTCTGTGTCTCCCTCTCTCTCTGCCCCTCCCCTGTTCATGCTCTGTCTCTCTCTGTCCCAAAAATAAATAAAAAAAAAACATTGAAAAAAAAATTAAAAAAAAAAAAAAAAAGAAAGAAAGTGCTGATCCGACTCCTGAGGCCGGGTATCGCGTGATCCAGCACGAAGTCCTTGAGATCGTGGGCTGCTAGCCTTACTCCCTTCGACCCCCTTCTGAGTACACAGTAGGTGTTCCATAAATGCTCTGAAGAAACTTAGAAATAGAATCCACGTCACTAATTCCAAACGCTAAATTCTGTACCCTCTGAGCAGCAAGTGGCCTGGCCTCTTCGCTGCCGCTCATTTCCATCTGGTGCTGTGTTATCCTAGCTGGTGACCATCGGTGGCTCTAGACACACGTCACCCAGCAGCACTGGGTCACACCAACTTTGCTATCACTTCTGGGGGCCTTTTGGAAAAGCCCGTCTCAGTTCCTCTGTTGACGTTAATTCTATCTCCCTTTCTTTCTTTGCCTTCTCGCCTCCTTTCTTGCCTGCCAGCCTGCCTGCCTGCCTTCCTTCCTTCCTTCCCTTTTTCCTTCTTCTTTAATGGCAAGGAAGGTGGGAAAGAAAGACGAAATGACTCGAGAAGGATCCCACTCCAGCCCAGCCGTGGGGCCTCTGGGAAAAGCAGGGAGAGGCACCAGGTTCACTGGAGCTCCCGTCTCAGGGGTGGGCATGTCACCACGATGGTCAACCAGGGATTTTCCCCAGCCAGCAAAAGCTAACGTACAAGGGAACCAGGCCCAAGATGGGCCACGTGACCACGGGTTTTTAGATTAGTTTCCTTACAAGAATCACAGACCATTCCAGCTAGAAGGGACCTCAGAGACCATTTGCTGAGGCTCTGAGATGTCGGGGGCTGGTCACCTGGTGAGGTCACAGTCTAGGAAGGGTCAGAGCCAGGGGCCAGCCCGCCAGTCCCTCCACACCAGCTGGCCTTCCAAGGAACCCTCAGCCGCTGCCAAGCTTGATTTCTTCTTCAAACTAAGCCCGACCAGAGCTATTTATTCACTTGATATACAGGCCCATGGAAAGTCTGATCTCTCAATCCAAGGCACGAAACAGTGTCCAGGATCACACAACTCCAAATGGACTCAGAATCCAGCCCCGCGGTCCGGAGGCTGTCGGACGCCTGACCACAGTTAGCTCATGGTCCCCACCAGAATCGCTTACTGAATGCGGTTATTTTAAGCTCTAATGCAACCTATTTACAGCTCTTCTGGACGGAATGAAATAACTCAAACGCTTGGCTTTCGACACTGTTAACTTACTAATTTTGTCAAACTTTAATATTTTAACTCTTTAGCAAAACCGACAAGAGAATAAAGGCAAATAACCAACCGGAGAGAGCAAAGCCTTCTAAACCGTGGAAAAGACGGTTCTTCTTCCAAGCTGGTGGCTCTTTACCAGGAATGCACAGCCAGGCTCCACCTCATCAGGGTGGGGGAGGAGAGATTTGGGGGGCGGGGGGGGGGGGACGGCGATGTTGGGACCAGGACCAGAACGAGGACGGGAGAGCTCCCAGGCTTGTCTGGGCTGCCGTTTGGGGTGGGGTGGGCTCTCCTGGGGTGGGTACTAGGGGTAGAAACGGAGTAGCCTGCTGCTTTGAGAAGTCTTTTTCAGGCCTCTTTCCTGGCTTCTCATCCATTTTTAGCAGAGATCTGTAGTGCTGGCTAGTCTTTTGCAATGTCTGGGAATCCAGAGGGGACTTTCTCTCCCCAACAGCAGTCTGGGGCCGAGGGTTCTGGTTTGGAAACATCTCTCTTCCAGCCCCTTCTGTTCTTTTGCTTTTCTGTAGCAAAAGTTGCACTGACGGCAACTGGGGCAGCCATGTCCTTCAACTCTCGTGCCTGTGGAATGAGAGCTGGGAGGTGTCCTACATTTCATCTCAAGGCCATGGCCATCTGGAGCACTGTTTATTCCAGCTATTAGCCGCGGCTTAGCTGGAGCTGGCTTATAATCTTAGTTTCTCTGTCAACAGCACAGCGCGGTGATTATGAATGCGCCCTGGATCAGATGCATGGGTTCAAGTCCTGGACAAGGAACTTCTCTGTGACTCTGTCTCCCAGTTGGGACACAGGGAAGATTAGAGCACACTCCTCACATGATTCTAGGAGGGTCAAATGGGTTGACACGTGCCTGGCACAGAATAAGCCCTAAATATATGTTAGCCTTTATTATTATACTGTTATATTGCTTGCAATTCCTTTCTCCGTTATAATTTCCTGACAGCAGCGAATTTTTGCTTTAAATGAATCCAAGCTGCTAGTGGTGAAAGATGAGAGATCTTTGTTCTCATACTTGGACACTTTCCCATCCAAACCCTGACAGCAGCATTGAGATTTCTTTTTTTTTTTTAATATTTTTTTAATGTTTATTTATTTTTGAGACAGAGAGAGACAGAGCATGAACGGGGGAGGGTCAGAGAGAGAGAGGGAGACGCAGAATCGGAAGCAGGTTCCAGGCTCCGAGCTGTCAGCACAGAGCCCCACGCGGGGCTCGAACCCACCCACCACGAGATCATGACCTGAACTGAAGTTGGCCGCTTAACCGACTGAGCCACCCCGGTGGCCCGAGATTTCTGAAATAGATGATTTGCCTTCACCTCCAGAACCATTTTTAGGAGACGCTGTCTGAACTCTTCATTAAACAGCTTACAGATAAAAGTGCTTTCTTTTCAGTGGTGACACGTTCCCCCACCCAACCATCCACCATGATTCTAAAGAGCCGCTCAACTCAGGGCCCGCTGGTCTGCGGGCATTTCCTCCTGGCTCCCCGCTCGCTCTCTGCTCCAGACAAACCCTCCAGAGGATCTCGGAGATCATGGAGCCCGCTCCTGTCTCAGGAGCTCCTTCCCCACATCCGTGCATGGCTCCCTCCAGCTCCAGGCCTCCCGCGATCACCCCAGCGAAAAGAGAGAGCATTCCCGCCAACTCTCTCGGCCAGAACTGGCTGCCAATTCACCTCATTCAACAACGACGTCAAGTGACCTGCTCGCCGGCCGGGCTTCCACTGAATGAAGTCTTGGCTCCCAGGCTCCGGTCCGCAGAGGCACCTCTGGGAAGTCAAGGGTGGAGTGCTAGATGGCAGGAGTGGAGCGCGGGTGGGCAGCAGGTGGGAAAAACAAGGCCTTCCATTAGGGGAAGTCTGGATGGCCCTGTGTCTCAGGCACCTCTCATTTCCTGATGCATTCACTTATTCATTCATCACCTGCCCACATATCTACCGGGTGCCTCCTGTGTGCCAGGCAGAGAAGCACACGGCGTCTGACACACCACAGCGCTCAATAAATACTTGCAGAGAAAAGGGTGAGAATAGCCTCGCCCCCTCTTGTCTCTCTCTCCTCTCAAGGCCACCACGCTCATCCTCCTGTGACTGTCCCCACGCCGGCTGTCTGGGAGACTGCTGTGGGCCTCATGGCCCACGGACAAGGACCTGTTTCTCTCCACACGGCGACTATTAATGCCTCTGCCAACTGCGAAGCTCGCTCAGTGACTCCACGGGCAATAAATCAGGTGCTCAGACGGTGCCAATGACTCAAGACCCCGAGCAGTGAGACTACACACAGGAACAGCTGGCTTGTTTTTGACAAAAATATGCCAGATGCTCTTTTCAGTGTCGTCACCCCACACCCAGACCATTGCAGTGGCCCTCACTCCGCACCCTGGCGAGTTCTGCGCTCCGGTGCTAGGTGAGTCCTACGCCGGGATTTCTTTAAGCTGCCCCTGGTCCAAGAACATCCAAATACACAGCACAGCCGGCCTCTTCAGGCCCGGGACTCTGTGCCACCAGCCTGAGTCACTCTCGCTGCCCGCCCCTAATGTCCCCAGCCACACCAATCTATTCACCAGCTCCCAAGCAAGTTTCAGGCTTTGCCCAGACTGAGCAGGCCGCCCGGGATGCACTTCCCGGCCTTCCGGAAACTTCCGTCACCCTGTCTGACCTCTCTTTCTCAGCCTTGGGGTTGAGCACTAGGCTGGCACCAAGGAAGGCTGTCTGGGTTCATATTCCAGCTGAGTGGCCGTGGGCAAGTAACTGAGCCTCAGTTCCCCTATCTGTGAAACGGGAATCTCACACCTGTGCACCGTCACAGCCATACCTCAGTCGCTGTTGGACCACTTCTCTCCGAGGGAAGTCTCCTGCCTCCCCCCTGGCTAGGCTCTTTCCTGAGGGCAGGCCGGGCTCCCTGCTCCTGTGTTGCTGGAATACACAACCTCCAATTTCTCCTCCACGGCTCTGGCACCTTTCTCTGCGTGGGAGCCAACCTGTGCCAGGCCCTAGTCGGTCGTGTTGGACCATATTTCTCCAAAGAAAATCTAGACCACTTCCTGGCGCTGGGCTCCCCTGCCTCCCTCCCTCTCCATGCACTGCCCGCGGTAGGAGGCTGCGGCCAAGTGCGCTGCCAAGCACAGCCCGCCCGTCCCTACACCGCTGGATTGGCCGCAGCTGAACTCCGTATTGTTTTTCCACATGGTCTCTCCGCCTGGAGAAGCATCCCTCTGGAAGGTCCCGCGAGAGAGACAATTTCCCCACCCTTCGCTGGGTCACCGGCACCTCCCCAGCCAGGACGGGTCTCGTTGAGCCAGAAATGATGCGAAAGTAAGGAGGAGGGGTTCACTTCTTCATCCCTAACCCGCCTCCCCCCACCCCTTCCCCGCCTCAGATTCCGCGATCCAAAGTTCCGTTCCGTTTATTTAAAAAAAAAAAAAAAGCCACTTTCATTTTTGTAGGATTGGCTCAAAACACGGGAAGCAGGCAGGCGGCCACGCCGCTGCAAAGTCTGCGGGGCTCAAGCGGTGCCAACCCAGCGAGATCATCTGGGGGAACCGCGGAGCGGGCGGGAACACCGTTCCTTTCCAATACAAAGTTACGGGAAAGTTTTCCGGGACAGGATCCATAATAAGACGAACGCACGCTTAACTCTAAAGGCGCCAGGGGGGTGGGGGGCGGAATGCAGAGAAGTAGAAGGAAGGCAAAGCGACAGAAATGAGTCCTGGCGGTCCCGACGCCTTCGGCACAAGGCACCTTTCCCAATCCCTCTCTCAACTCTACGCGCACACTCCTGTCTCGTTTGTCCGTGTTCCCCCGGGGCGCTGTGGTGCCTCGCGGGGCACCCAGCAGCCGGCCAGCGGGAGGGACGCTCCGTCACCCTGGCCCGGGGCTGCCGCCCAGAGCGCGCGGGGCACCCGCCGGGCGCGGAGCCGGCCCCGGGCCGGGCGCAAAGCTTGGGTCCCCAGGGGGCCCGCGGAAAGTTCCCCCACCGGGGGTCCGGGGCCCCGCCTCTCGCAGCAGGTGGGAGCCCCAACACCCCGCGACGCTTCGCCGCCCCTCGGCTCGCCCGGCCGGCCCGCCGGGGCCGGGATGGCGAGAGCGGGGAGCCCCGGGCGCGCAGGTACCTTGGCCGCAGGCGCCGCGCTGCAAGACGATGACCGGCGGCTGGTGCAGCCTCTCGGAGCGGCGGCTGGCGGCGCGCAGCTGGCACGGGTTGGCGTAGGTGTTGGCGTCGCTGCCGCACACCGGCTCGCTGCTGGCGCACACGCAGAGGCCGGCCTGCGAGCGCCGCCGCACCGTGGCCGAGGCGGGCACCCCGAAGGGCACCACGCACTGCAGCCCCTCGCCGCACGGGCCCTCCTGCAGGCCGCACGCCGCCCCCTCGGGCGCGCCGCACACCTCGCAGCAGCCGCACGCGTCGCGGACGCGGCCGCCTTCGCAGTGTGCCGGCGGCGGGGAGCAGCGCGCGGGCTCGCAGCGCTCCGGGCACCCGGCGGCGGCGGCAGGCGCCGAGCGTCCGGCCCGGGACGGCTGCGCCGGGGCGGGCGCCGCGAGCAGCAGCAGCAGCAGCAGCGGCGGCGGGAGGCACGAGGCGCGCGGGGGCTGCATGGCGGCTCCGACGGCGGCGGCGGCGGGCTGGGCGCGGGCCGGAGAGCGGCGCCGGGGAGAGCGCGGGAGGGACTAGGGGGAGCGGGTGCGAGTGCGCGCGGCCGCGCGGCCCAGCCCATTGGCCTCGCGGCGGTGACGAGCCGCCTTGGGGACGGGCACGGCGGCCGGGGGGGGGGGGGGAGGGGGGGTGCGGACGGGGGGCGGGCGGGCGGCTGCAGCGGGGACCGCCCGCGGCGGGGGCAGGGCGGGCGCGCCCGGGCACGGCGCGGCTCGCGGGGCGCGGGCGGGGCGGCGCGCGGGTCCGCCCTCTCGCGGGGCTCGGTGTCCGGCTCCGCGCGCCCCTCCCGCCCCTCCCGCCCCTCCCGCCCCTCCCGTCCGCGGGTTCTCGCACGCCCCTCGCCAGCCTAAAAGTAAGAGGGAGACTCTGCGAAGGGGAACCTGCGGCGGCCCCGCGCGCGCGCGCGCGCACGCGCGGGCCCGAGGAAGTTCCCCAGATTGCCGAGCCGGGGACCCGCTGGCCCTCGGTCATGCGCTCCAGAGGAGGGGGGCGGGCACTTCCCTGGAATTGACCCCCGCGTCCCACACGCGCGACCGTGACCGCGGTCCCGGTGCAGCCTTGCGAGGAAGGCGGGGCTGGCGGAAAGCCCGCGGCCAGACCCACGGTTACGTGAAAAAAGCAAAGAGCCGAAGTAATTAGAATACAATCACTCGCGTCAGATTCCTTTGGAAAGTTGTTAACGGGTGGGAGGCGTGCTTGTACATGCACGGAATAGCTCCGGAGCGTAGACGCGAGAAGCTGGTAGCACCGGGGCAGGGGGTGTGTGGGAGTCCTGGGTGAGAGAGGGGCTTTGTAGCGCCTGAGTTTTTCACCACGTGCATGACGATCTCAAAACGTTGTTATTACCTAAAGGAGTTCATCTTTGATCTTCCACCTGAGTCTTCGGTGCTTCCTTTGGGACAGATGCAAGTCAAGGCATCACCTGGAGGGGTAGGGGCGACTCCGGAGGTGGATCCGCGCGTCCCGGTGGCGCCGGGCCCTCGGGCGTCGGCCTCCGGGCCGATACTCAGCAGATGGACAAAGCTTACACCTGAGGCCAAGGGAGGAGACCGGTTCGCACACGCCCCGCCCAGGCAGAGATGCCAAAGGAAGGACGGGCGGGCTGGGAGCTCCGACCTTGGGGTGGAGTAGGTGTGGGAAGGGGCACAGGAGGCTTAGGGATTTTGCACTTTTTTTTTTTTTTTTTTTTTTTGTATTTGGGTGGTTCCCTTGTGCACGGGATGTTTTTCCAATAAAAATAGTTTTAAAAAGCAAAATCCAAATATTTATAACCGCCCCCGCCCAAAGCACCTCCCAAATGTGAGCCAATAGCATCCAGGATCCAGAGGGGTACCTGGGACCAAGAGTTGGGAAACAGGAGGTCCAGGAGCCTGGACTTATAGAAGGACATTAGCACAGGATTTCCTAAAGCCACAATCTTCATCCTTGTGTAAAGGGAGACCTTGAGCCAGAATTCACTCAGTCCCTGGATACTGGAGAGGGGCACAGCATTCTGATTAGGGGTGCTGAGCGCCTGGCTAGCTGTGATTATCCAAAAAGGGGGATGGGGGGGGTGAGGGGAATAATTAGCAAAGTGGATCAGCCAATAAAGCGTCTCCCCACTGCAGCCCAGTGGGCAGATAAACTTTGGCCTGCGGTAGTGACTTCTTTTCGTCCAATACTCTCGCTTTGCAGATGAGCGAGAAAACTGAGAGCCAGCAAGGGTAGTGTGACTCCCCCAGGGTCACACTACAAGAGTGATACAGCCAGGACCCCATCCTCCACCCTCCAGCCAAGCTGCGGGAGTGAAATAACTGATTAAAAATAAAACTGCATGCTGGGAATGGGTCCTGGCCTTTTCCCTATCAGAGGCCAAGTTCCTGCCAGTTTCAATGAGTCCCCATCACCCCTTCCCCCTCACTCCATTCTCCACCCCTTTGCCCCGCCACACACACCTGACTCCCCCAGTGCTGAATAACTTGCATTTTCTGGAACATACCTTCTCCTGTTTAAAGTCTTTGTGTCTCTGCCCATGCTCTTCCCTCCTCCTGCAATGCCCTTCCTCCTCGCCAGGGTGAGTTAAATGTGACCTAGTGAAGCTGGCAGGAGCCGTGTCGTCTGATGAGTTTGGGAGTCAAAGTCCCGCTTCTGGCCCTTAATTCTGTGACTTTGGGCAAGTTATTTAAGAACCTCGAGACCTTCACGGGGAAAATGGGGGTGACTACGCATCCAGTGGCTAAAAAAGGGTGTTTGTGGCAAGGAAACCGCTCCGGTAATGGTTCACAACTCGGAAGTGATGTTCGCCACGGCGGTGATCGGGAAACGCAAACCAAGGAGTGGAAGGCTGAACAGCGCCCGACAAGCAGAACTGACAATGCCCAAGGTTCTGGAAAGACCATGATCACATCATACCATCTCCCCTGCCCCGGTGTGACTACAGTTCACTCACCTGATCTTGCATTAACGGGGATCGCTGAGAAGACAGCTCATAGGAGGGCCCTCGCCCAAGACCTTCGACTCTGAGTTCGAGAAATTAAAGATCCACCGGATGGATTATGGAGATTTTTTGCACCGTCCACTCAGGAGGGTGTCCTGTGTGTATGTGCCCCTGCGTGTGCCCGTGAGCGTGCATGGGTTGAAGGACACGGAATAATACAATTGAAACCAGGTATTCCCTTACTCCTAGCATTTCCGGATCTAAAACTAATGCTTTTGGTCCGAAAGGACTACTCTTTCTTTTCTTTGTCTCCCCACCCTGATGCCATGTATAATGACAGTTTCTTACAAGATGCGTGTTTCAAATACATCATGAAAACTCATTTCTCACCGGGGCTTGGCACGGATTCCTAGAGAAGATTTTTCCAGGGAAAAGGGAGTCGTTTGGAAGCTACGTAGGCCCTGCTATCTTCTCTTCGGCCCAAATTTGCAGCCATTAAACCTTAATGTTGAACAGAGTCAAGTCTATTCATGAATAATGAACAAATAAAACACCATGGCTGACAAAGCCTCCATTAGGAAATGAGGTTTCTGAACTGGCACAGAGCAACCATGTCTGTGCTGCCCCCAAAGAGAAAGATCTCCCACTTTGGGGGCCTCCCAAAAGTACAAAGGACCCAGAATGGTTGGGGGCTCGAACTGCCTTTCCTAATCCACAGGACCTAAAGCCTAAGGAGCTGTAGCAATCATTTTGACTTTTCCTACAATCTTGCAATTGCCCTACTCAGTCATTTTCAGGGGCTCGAAATCTTAGTAAAAGGAAGTCCAAACTTCTTCACCTGACATCCAGAATGCTCCATGCTGTCACCCAAAGTGCCCCTCAAGCCAGGTTGTTCTCTGCTACCATAGGGTGGCAGAATCCAAGTTGCCCCTAGCATCTAGTCCCGCCCTCTCTATAGTAACGGCCTTGGCTGGGGACAGGCTGCCCAGGTAAAAGGTGACTTCTGAGCCAGTTTCGATTCCCTTCCAAGAACCAAGCACACTCCCATTATGTCCATCAGAAAGTCATGACCTCCTTTGACAAAAGATACATCTGCTCCTTCCTGCCTCTCTGAAGATGGTCCCACATCGGTTCAGTTTCACTCAGAGGAATTTCTTGAGCATCTGCCAAGTGCTGGACACTCTGCTAGACACTGGAGATGCAGCATTAAACGGAGCTCAAAGTCTAGAATTTTCTGCAGTGATGGAAACGTTCTCTGCCTAAGATGATAGCCACTAACTATGTGTAACTAACTGCTGAGCGTCCTTAATGTGGCAAGTGCAGCCAGGAGACTTTTTATTTGTATTGCATTTCAATTCTTTGAGCGTAACCACACGAGGGCACCCCCTTAGCGGTATGAGACCGGTGCCTATCACACCGGAGACAGCAATAAGAAGGCAAGCACAGGGTGACGGGAGGGAACTCTATGAGGGGGAGGAATTAGGACTTTAGAGATGCTCACTGGGCTGCATCTCGAGGGATGGGGAGGAAGTCACCAGGCGGACAGGAGCAGGCAGCACACGGGGCACCCTATGAGTCCACTCAGTTGGGGAAATTCCAAGCTGTCCAGTGTATGTCTGGCAGGAGAGGGGCCCCGTGGTCAGGAGAGGCAGCTGGAGGGCGGGGCCAGGTTCTGAAGGGCTCCTGTTGTCCTCCGAAGGAATTTGGGCTTTACCCTGGTGCTGATGGGGAACTCCAGTGGGCTTTGAAGGGTTTTGGCAGAATCACCTTACCGCAGTAAGGACGGTGGCTTGAAAAAGAAAATGGATTCAGCAACATACATTTTTAAATACAGACACATTATTAGAGTCTAGGTTAAGAAGCACTTTGAACTACACTGAAGATGCAGTTCACGTAACCCAGTAAGATAAGAGGTAGAGAGATTCCAATAGCTTTGTGACAATTCATTTCAGCATGACCTCTTCCACGCGAGCCCCTCCTTCAGAAATCATGCAAATGGCGAGGATGTTTAAAATATGGTTTGAGAACTTCAGAGGCACTTTAGAAATACTAGCATTTCTCGGGGCGCCTGGGTGGCTCAGTCGGTTGAGCGGCCGACTTTGGCTCAGGTCATGATCTCGCGGTCCGTGAGTTCGAGCCCCGTGTCGGGCTCTGTGCTGACAGCTCAGAGCCTGGAGCCTGTTTCAGATTCTGTGTCTCCCTCTCTCTGACCCTCCCCTGTTCATGCTCTGTCTCTCCCTGTCTCAAAAATAAATAAAACGTTAAAAAAAAAAAATACTAGCATTTCTCGGGGGTCTGGGTGGCTCAGTCAGTTGAGCCTCCAACTCTTGATTTTGGCCCAGGTCATGATCCTAGGGGATTCTAGGGGATCCTAGAGGATTTTCTCTCTCTCTCTCTCTCTCTCTTTCCCCCCCCCATGTCCCTCCCCCCCTCCTGAAATCTCTCCCCCTCTAAAATAATAAAAAAGAAGAAACACTAGCATTTCTAATATCAAATCACCAAACATTCATGTCTCTTAATCAAAGGAGGACCCATAGAAACCAGTCCGTGGCCTGCCTGCTGTTCTGTGTTTCCTTTCAAGCCTTCAAGATCTATAATTCAGATCTTTCATTAATTTACACTAACATGTCCCCTGTCATTTGCAGAAGACCAATGGTCTGTGTTTGCATTCATCGGCTCTTTCCAACATATTTGCTCTAAGAAATTAAAAGTGCATGCATGCCATATGACTGGATTTTTCCACTCTCATTGACCGAATATCTGACAGACACAAGTTCAAACAGAGCCACAGGCAACCGCCAAAGTGCAATGAGTGACAACTTGTCAATTTTGTTAGGAGCAGCATGAAAATAGAACAAGGTCACTTACAGAACAGACTGCCTTGTAGGCAAGAATGTTTGAGTTTGAATAAAAGAAATTCTGAACCAGAATTTTAAAGGTGCTCGTAAAAAAAAAATTTTTTTTTTAATGGGGGAGGGTGTTCAGTCTTAGAAGCATTTCATCATCTAGTTATATAGGCACTAAGTTACATACAAAGGGCCAAAGGTCTAGAGTATTAAAAACTATTCACTGAATGTATTTATCAGTAGGGGGGTGCTTGGATGTCAACATTAAAAAAAAAAATTAACGTTTATTTACTTTTGGGAGACAGCACAAGCAGGGGAGGGGCGGAAACAGAGGGAGGCACGGAATCTGAAGCAAGCTCCGGGCTCTGAGCTGTCGGCACAGAGCCCAACTCGGGGCTCAAACTCATGAACCATGAGATCATGGCCTGAGCCAAAGTTGGACGCTTAACCGACTGAGCCACCCGGGTGCCCCTGGATGTCAACATTTTATTTTTGTGGGGTTTTTTTTTGTTTTTTTACCGTTTATTTATTTTTGAGACAGAGAGAGACAGAGCATGAACAGGGGAGGTTCAGAGAGAGGGAGACACAGAATCTGAAACAGGCTCCAGGCTCTGAGCGGTCAGCACAGAGCCCGACACGGGGCTCGAACTCACGGACCGCGAGATCATGACCTGAGCCGAAGTCGGCCGCTTAACCGACTGAGCCACCCAGGCGCCCCAGGATGTCAACATTTTCAACGACCGTGACCTAGAAGGCCCAGATTCTTTCTCTACAGACTTGCGTTGTTATCTTCTTACATTTACAGCCAAATGTGGTTTCCTTTGAAATCCCTATACTAATGGGACCATGAGAAACGTGAAGCCGTGGGAATATAAAGGTGGTGCCCCTTACCTAATGGCTACTCTAGAAGCCTTGGCCAGAGGTCCCCGAGGGCTGAGGTCTCCGCTTCCATCAGTGTAACTCCAAACCCAGCCCAGCAGCTGGAGGGGCCACCCAGATGGCCTTCTACGGGCTTTGGGTTTCCCCCACCCGCTCCCACTCTCCCACCCAGTGCATCTTCCTGTGTCCTTTGTCCGGCCCATACTAGGTGCACTGGAAATATTGGTTGATATTCTTGACTTCCCAGCCGTGGAGAATATCCACCTTGAATTACTTGAACCCAGGGAAGGGCTGAATTGCCCCTGATTCTGGCTTCGAGGCCAGTGGTTCTCAAGCCTGAGCCAGCATCAGGAACACCTGGAGGGCTGGCCAGCTGCCAGGCAGGTGGCTGAGCTCTGCCCCGAATTTCTGATCCAGTAGTTCTGGGGCGGAGCCGGAGGATGTGCATTGCTAACAAGTCTCAGGTGACGTGATGCCCGTTGGCCTGGAGACTCCGCTTGGGGTAACAAAGCACTAGGCAAATAACGTGTGTCCCCCTCCCGTCCCTTGTCCACCGCCCATCCCTGCTCCACTGACACATCTCCGCATACGCACGCTGGGTCGTATTGTGGGAGAGACGCATGGCATCATTTGCAGGAACAGATAACCAGCCTCAGAGGGGCTTCTGCAGAGAGACGCCAGAGTAAGTCTTACGAGTGAGTAGGAGTTAGAGACCAGGGGTCGGGGAAGGGCCGAGCAGAGGCAGCCGCTCTTCCCATTTATTGCATATGGAGGAACTCTGGCTTCATCTAGTGGTTTTAATCGGAAAGGGATGTGGTCAGATGTGTGGGTTGGAAAGACCACCAGGACCAGGGTGAAATCTGGTTTGAGGGATGGGGGCGTGGAAGGAGGGAGAGTCTGGAGACAGGTTTCAGCAGGAGAGAAGACACTGATTTTGGCAGCTCAGATCGTGGAATACAACAAAGAAACGGTTTGCCCCTCAGCCTATAACCAGCTCCTCTCCTTCCCACTCGATGTCGAGCACAGACTCTCCAAGGGCAGACATGAAGGGCACGTGTCCCACGATGCAGAACAGACTGACAGTCCCAGGCCCTCAGGAGCTCTGCCTCTCCCCTCCCCTTTCTCAGCTATCGTCAGCCCTACATAGAGAATGTGCCTGGTGCTAGGGTACAGAGGCCTGACACGACAACAAAGGCACTGTCCCCTCGCCACGCAATTGCCCATCTGGTTCAGCTCTAGGAAAGGCCTCTTTTCCTAAGTCATAGAAAGATGCCTCAAGGGCTGGACACCCTAAAAACTCTGCCCTAAGTTGCCGGTGACCTCAGGGAGGGCATTCTCGTTTCTACGGTCCTTCTCCACAAGAGGAGGAGACAGACGCCCCTGGTGTCTATTGGAATCACCTACGGAGCTGTTTTAAAATGCTGACATCCTGGAGTTTGGCAAAATTTGATCAAATTCAGTAAATAGTATTGAATCAGTATCAATTTTCTGAGTTTGATCCTTTTCCTAAGGTTGCATAAGAGCAAGTTGGTTTTTAATTTTGTTTTTTAAGAAAGATACATGGAGGGGCCCCTGGGTGGCTCAGTCGGTTGAGTGTCCGACTTCAGCTCAGGTCATGGTCTCGCGGTTCTTGAGTTCCAGCCCCACGTCGGGCTCTGTGCTGACAGCTCAGAGCCTGGAGCCTGCTTCGGATTCTGTGTCTCCCTCTCTCTCTGCCCCTCCTCTACTTGCGCTCTGTCTCTCTCTCTCTCTGAAAAACAGATAAATATTAAAAAAAATAATAAATTAAAGAAGAAAAGAAAATGCACACTAAAGCACTTAGAGGTCTATACCTCTATACAGGTCTATACCTGTATACAGGGCCTTCCTGTCTACAACTCACTCTTAAATGTCTCAGGAGTGCAGAATGAGCAAGTGTGATCGACATGTGGGGAAGCTGGGTTTGGGAAGCTGGGTGCAGGGTAAATGAGAGTTTTATACGATTGTTACGACTTTTATCTAAACCAAAAATTATTTCAAAATAAAAATGTTTCTTGAAAATAAATCACCCAGATCAATGGAATCAAAAACTCTAGAGGCACCGGGGCGCCTGGGTGGCTCAGGTGGCCAAGCGACCGACTCTTGGTGTCAGCTCAGATCTTGATCTCAGTGAGATCGAGCCCCAAGTCAGGCTCTGCACTGACAGCGCGAAGCCTGCTTGCAGCTCTCTCCCCCCACCTCTCTCTGCCCCTCCCCCACTCACAGTTGCACAAGCGGGCGCGATCTCTCTCTCTCAAAATAAATAAACATAAAAGAAAATCCTCTAGAGGCACCAATAACGAAAAGATGCTCAACATCATTAGTCATCAACGGATCAAAACCACATGGAGACACCACACCCACTAGAATGGCTTGTATAAAAAAAAAAATCAGATGATAACGGGAGAAGGCAGAAATGTTGAGAAAAGGGAACCCTCCAACGCTGCTGATGGGAATGGAAAATGGTGCAGCCACTTTGAAAACCAGTCTAGGGGTTCCTCGAATAATTAAACAGAGAGTTACCATGTGGCCCAGCAATTCCATGCCTTGGTACGCACCCAAGAGAGACAAAAGCATATGTCCACACAGAGGCTGGTACACGAATGTTCATAGCAGCGTTATTCACAACAGCCAAAAGGTGGAAATACCCCCACATGTCCAGTCGGCGTGCCGTATCCATGCCATGGAATCGTCCTCAGCCGTGAAAGAGTGGAATCCTGACACATGGTACAAAATAGATGAACCCTGAGTACATTATTGCCGGATGAAAGAAACCAGTCACAAAAGGCCGCATACCGTACGATTCCTTTGGAAGGAAATGTCGACAACATCTGGGAAATCTACAGAGACAGGAAATAGATTAGTGGTTGCTTAGGGCTGGGGGGAGGATGGTGGGATAGAGAGGTAACAGCAAAAGGAAAGGGGCTTCTTTTTGAGGTGATTAAAATGTTTTAAAATTGTGGTGATGGTTGCACCCCTCGGAATACGCTAAACACCATTGGCCTGGACCTTTTGAAACGGTGAGTTGTATGGTATTTGAATGCTACCTCGATAGGACTGTTAGAAACGAATCCTCTAGGGGGTGTGATTGAGCATCCTTGATGCTGAGTTTTCAGAGCCCTCCCAGGGACTCCAGGGAGCAGTCAGGCTGGGAACCACAGGCGGACCGTTACTCTGTGTTGAGGCTATGTGAATACGTGTTTAAACCATCCTGTTGTTTCACGGCCAGGGTGATGTCCTTCGGGATCCAAAATTCCGCGACTCTGGGAATTCTATTCGTCTAATTCACAGCCTGTAGTTTAATCAGCGGTCTGTGTTCAGATGGGCCACCGCATTGCCCTCCGCCAGCAGGCTGGGAGTTGTCTGGAACGGGAAGCCTGACCTGCCCATTGGACCAGACAGTGCCAGCCACAATGGTCTCAGGTTGTTGAGTTCAACAGACAGCTTGCAGCAGAGGCCAGGTATGGCACAGAAGTAATACATTTTGTGTTGATTTTCATCGACTTTCTTCCCTTAAACTGATTCCTCTTATTTTTTTAAATTTTTTTGGCATCTCTTAATCCCTTCACCCATTTCGCCCAAAATTGGTTCTATTTTTGATGTGTCCTCCAGCCGTCAGCTGTCGGCACTCCTGGATGGCGTGACACCAGCAGAGCATTATCCCCGATGAATCACAGCCGTGGTACTTTTCCACTACCCCCCCCCCCATCCTTTCTTAAAGCCCTGTCACCTCGCATTGTGGAGACCTGTGTCCCTCTTTCCCGATGGCCTCCACCTCTTGTAGGCGGCGTCTGGGCGCTCAAGCCTAGCCTAGTTCCTGGCACCCAGTCATTAAATGACTTCACCGTCGCTTAAAAAAGAAGAGCCGCCACTTTAGAGATCAGGCCTGAAAGGTGCACCAGCGTCTGAAGACCTGTGGCTGGAGAGAGGGGAGGGAGAGATAACCCGACCCCTCAGCTACAGGAAGACCCAGCCCAACCACCCTGATCCTTCAAAGGGGTTTCAGGAAATCCTCACTAATGGCCCAACTTCCCTAGTTTGAGATTCCAGAGGAAGCACGGTAGTGACCCGGAGAGATGCTAATACACCAAGCAAGAAATGCAGGATACAAACAAAAGTGTGTGTGGGGCTCGCCCCGCCCCTGATTGTTAAGAAACTGACTGTCAGGCTCCAACGTGGGCAGAACAAAGCCTGAGGCTAATTCTGGGTGGAGGGGTGGAGGGGTGGAGGGGTGGAGGGGTGGGGGGGTGGAGACTGATTGGTGATATTTTCTGTACCGAGCAGCCATTCTGGAGGAGATAGGCAAAAGTAAAGGAAGAGAAGGTCAGAAAGCCGGAGGCGTTTGCCATCAGTGAAAGCCAAGTTCCCGGGCATGCTCTCCCTGCAGCGGGGGCTCCCCGTCTGAGGACCCCCGACACTGGCCCATGCTCCTGCCTGTGGTCACTCCTTGTCCCTCAGGCCCTTCAAACCCACCCTGTCCCACCACTGAGCTCAGCACCTGCTCCTGATCCTTTGTGGACGCGGCCCATGCCTGCCTTTTACATAGCCAGCAAACAGTTGAGTGTGCACGAGTGCTGAGCCCTGAATAACGCCCCAAATTTATAGATTGTTCCAAATCTGTATTTTCTGACGTTAAAAAAAAAGTTTGTTAACGTTTATTTTTGAGGGAGGTGGGGAGAGGCAGAGAGAGAGAGGCTCCGCTCTATCAGCGCAAAGCCCGACTCGGGGCTTGAACTCACAAACAGAGAGAGCAACCTGAGCCCAAGTGGGACGCTCAACCAACTGAGCCACCCAGGGGCCCCTATGTTTTCTGACATTTTAAAACGAGGATGCTTTTTCGAGTTTTTAAATCCAAGACATCCGTACATCTTTTTGAAGTCTTCAGTGAAGCTCTGTCTGGACATGACCTATTCACTCCCTATTTCCCCCTTTCTGTGTCCCCATTTCTAGTGGCCTGTGCCCTGCTCCCTGGCACAAGGAAATAGCCGTGCGAACGCTATAGAGGTCACGACTCCCAGGATACCATTAAAGGTGGTGTTTAAACATCACAGCGTTGGGGCGCCTGGGTGGCGCAGTCGGTTAAGCGGCCGACTTCAGCCAGGTCACGATCTCGCGGTCCGTGAGTTCGAGCCCCGCGTCGGGCTCTGGGCTGACGGCTCAGAGCCTGGAGCCTGTTTCCGATTCTGTGTCTCCCTCTCTCTCTGCCCCTCCCCCGTTCATGCTCTGTCTCTCTCTGTCCCAAAAATAAATAAACGTTGAAAAAAAAAAAATTTAAAAAAAAAAAAAAAAAAAATAAACATCACAGCGTAATTTAAAAATAATCAGGACAGGGGCTTAGTCAGTTAAGCGTCTGACTTTGGCTCAGGTCATGATCTCATGGTTTGTGAGTTCGAGCCCCCTTCTTGGGATTCTTTCTCTCCCCCTCTCTCTCTGCCACTCCCGGCTCATGCTTTCTTTCTCTCTCAAAATAAATAAATGCAAATAAATAAGTAGACAAAAAAATCTCTTAAATTATAAAAATAAAAAATCTTAAAAATTAAAAATAAATATAACCATCAGGACAGTTTGGTCCGGGCATACAGACAAACATATAACTCACTGGAATAGGAGGGAGCCCAGATCAGACTCAGACATCAAGCAGTAACCTGATTTAACAAAAGCATAACTGAAGTTGGGTCTTCTCAATAAATGGCACTGAACCATTTGGCTATTGATATGGAAGAAAAATGAGCTAGGTCCCATGTCAAAATTAAAATTATTCGAAGTGGATCATAGACCTAAATTTGAAAAGTAAAAACAATGCAGAGTTCAGGAGAAAGGTTCCCAATAGGAAAATATCTTTACGACCCCAGGGTAGGCAGAGATTTCATAAACAGGACACAGAAATCACTAACTATTTAAAAACCTGGCAAGTATGACATGATTAAAATAAGTAATTTCTGTTCATCCAAAATGAAAATCATCCACTGGGAGAAGATACTTACAATACTGTATCTAAACAAGGACCCATACTCGGAATATACAACTCTACAAAAAGAAAGACAAATGAAGAGAAAAAAAAAAATCTGAGACAAAGACTTCACAAAAGATGATCTACAAATGGCCAATGATGTCAGGAAAATACAGAGTAAAACAATGACACACGCCTACAAGAATGGCTAAAATTAAAAAGGCTAACAACCCCAAGGCAGGAGGAATTCTAGGGTGACCTCCAAGCTTTCCGGCCCCTGGTATGCACCCCCGGAAAAATCCCCTCCCCTGAAATATAGGTAGGACCATGGATATGCTGCTGCGATTAGGTTGTATGTAATGCCAAAGTCAGGGGCGCCTGGGTGGCTCAGTTGGTTGAGCATCTGACCCTTGATTTCGGCTTAGGTCATGATCTTGTGGTTCATGAGTTCAAGCCTCACGTGGGGCTCTGCGCTGACGTGCAGAGCCTGCTTGGGATTCTCTCTCTGCCCCTCTCCTGCTCATGCTCTCTCTGTCTCTCTCTCCCTAAATAAACTTTTTTAAAATGCCAAAGACAGAGGGATTTTGCAGATGTTAAAAGTAATCACTCTAACCTTGAGTTAATCAGCAGGAGGAGACCCTGGTAGGCCTGACCTGATGAGGCATGCGCCAAGCTTAGGGATTCTCCAGCTGCCCTTGAAGGAGCCATCGTGAGTTCTGCGGCTGCACAGAAATGAATTTGGCCACAACACTGGGCTTAGAGAAGGACCACAAGTTGCCACAGCTCCCCATGCCCCTGCCTCCTATCTACATATCATCCGTGCTAGATGCCGGGGCAGAAGCCAGAATGTGGGCTCCCTGGGGACAGATGCCTCTATCCTGCCATCTCTCATAGAACCCGACACATTGCAAGGGCTCAGCAGATTTTAAGTTCCTTATTGAGTCATGGAAGGGTTGGTTGTATGTGTGCAATTCAAGTGAAATACAGGATTTTTGAATTTTAATTCTTTGCATATCCTCATCTGAATTTAAAAGACAATTTTTTTTTTTACTATTTGCAACTTTGCTGGTACATCTACGGGGTAGATTCAAATATTCCTTGCCCTCCCGATAGGAGGATTATAGCAGGTCGAATCAAATAACATTGCTGATATTTGGTCATTTTTTGACTTACTAAAGTGGCAATCTTATATGGTTCAACCTCATACTTTGCCGCCCTTTTGACGTCAGGCTGGATCGTATCATTTTCTCTGACCAACGAAACGCGGGCATTAATGGCATGTGTCACTTAAGTCTTAGGAGGGGTTACATGACTGCGTATCTTTTCCCTCTTCCGTGATTTTCCCTCTTTCTCCATTTTCCAGATAGACGTTGCCCGATGCGGGGCTCGAACCCGTGAACCACGAGATCATGCCCTGAACTCAAGTCAGACGCTTCGCTGACTGAGCCACCCAGTGAAGAGCAGAGCTGTGGCCAAGCCGTGGTGGACACGCAGCAGGTCAATAAGCCTGTATGGTTATAAGCCTCTGAGGTATTTGCTGCAGTAGCAAAACCTAGTACATTCCATGAGACAGTCTGCCACGTAATAGGGGTAACTTCTGTGTGTCTCCCTCCCGTTTCTTTTTTTTACCGTTTATTTATTTATTTTGAGAGAGAGCGAGAGCGCGAGCTCTCACACAAATGGGGGAGGGGCGGGTAGAGAGAGGGAGAGAGAGAATCCCAAGCAGGCTTCGCACTATCAGCGATGAGCCTGACTCGGGGCTCGAACTCACCAACTGTGAGATGGTGACCGGAGCCGAAGTCAAGCGTCAAGACACCCAACTGACCGAGCCACCCGGGCGCCCCATCCCTCTTCTTTCTTACGCTCCAGAGCTGGCGGCAAAATGTCTTGTCCCCGGGAAACCCTTGGGAAAGGATGATAGCGTTTAATCAAGCACAGTCTTTCTTCTGATGGAAAAAAACTGGCTGAGCACAACCAAAGACGTTTTGTAACATTTATTAATGCCTGCTCTACCTTTAAGCCTAAGGACAAGAAGCCGTCAGGAGCCAAGCTCTATTACGTCAGCAAACATTCCAGAACAATTAAGGCCCCTTGAAGGCTGAAACGGAACGGTTTCCAGAATCAGAACGAAATGCAGTTGTCAGCATGTATCTGTTAGCTCCTCTTCCTGGGCTGCCCGTTACTCTAGGCAGGGGAATGCGATGCCTCCTATAGCGCTGACACCATACCCAAGGCAGGAGAAGTAGAAGCTAGGACTAGACCATGAAGGGTCTTTGTAGCCCATGGGATATAGTCATTGTCTGAAGAACAATGGGAAAGTATCAAAGGTCTTCACCCAATGAGTGAACAATCTGATATTTGAACTGGGAGAAGAGATTGTAGGGAAACAGGGGAAACAGGGATGGAATAGAAATTTTCTCAGAAATCACAAATCAGGGGCGCCTGGCTGGCTCAGTTGGTAGAGTGTGAAACTCTTGACCTCAGGGTTCTACGTTCGAGCCCCACTTTGGGTGTAGAGATTACTTCAAAATAAAATATTTTCAAAAAGGCAATAAACACTGAAAAATATTTTTTTAAAGAAATTGCAAATTGCTTTTTTGACAGAATTTTTAAAAATCTTAAGTAAGCCAGCATCTACGGAGCAAATGAAATGTCTGTCAAAACAAACAAATACAAATCACCTCTGAAAAAATTCTTGAGGCCAACAGGTTTCATGGTTGAATTCCTGGGAACTTTAAGTACACAGATAATCTCATTTTCTTTGAGAGAGAAGGTGGGGGGGGGGAGAAATGAAAAACTTCCCAATTCATTTTACAAAGCAGACACACGCCGATACTAACACTTCTAAAAGAAAGCACCCCTTCTCCCCCTGAAAAAAATATACAAGTCAATATTACTTATGGGTACAGGTATGGGGCCACTAAAAACAAGCAAATCATTCTGCACTGCATTAAAGAATGGAACAGGCATGCAAGAATGCTGTTATTCCGAATTGTATTAATATAATTTTTCATATCATCCCAAATCCCAAAAAGTATCTCATGAAATTCCATATCCATTCCTGAGAGGATTTTTTTTTTTTGGTGTCTAAAAAATAAGGAACTTCTTTAATATGATGAAGAATACCTTAAGTCAACAGCCAGCATCATATATAATAATAAAACACCAGAGGCAATCCTATTAATATCTGGACTAAAACGAGGGTGCCAAGCACTAGATGTTCAGGGCAATTCAATATTAACCACGAGTTCTTTGGGGGGGGGGTGGAATTTACTATAAATTTTACTGATTTGAGAGATATATAGCACATGATTTACAAATAGTAATACAATATACAATACTCTTTATTGTGAATTCCATATAGGCAACTGGTTTTCACAGAATGCTTTTTAAAAAAAATTTTTTTTTAACGTTTATTTATTATTAAGAGGCAGAGGGAGACAGAGCATGAGCAGGAGAGGGGCAGAGAGAGAAGACACAGAATCTGAAGCGGGCTCCAGGCTCTGAGCTGTCAGCACACAGCCCGATGCGGGGCTCGAACTCGCAAACCCCGAGATCATGACCTGAGCTGAAGTCGGACACTCAACCGACTGAGCCGCCCAGGCGCCCCCAGAATGCTTTCTTAATTATCAACCAGGGGTTAGCAAACTGGCCCGCAGGCCAAATCAGTCCACCTCCTGGTTTCCTACAACCTGCAAACTAACAATAGCTTTTACGTTCTTGAATGGCTGAAAAAAATCAAAAAGAATCGTATTTCGTGGCACCAGAAAATTATATGAAATTCAAGTGGCACAAGTTCCACAAGTAAAGTTGTATTGGAACACTGCCTGACTCAATCCTGTGTCGTCCGTGGCTGCTTTCCCTGTGCAACGGCAGAGTGAGTAGTTGTGACAGAGGCCTTTGGCCTGCAAAGCCTAAAACATTTACTATCTTGCCCTTGACAAGAAGAGGTGCCAACCCCTCGCCTAGACGATCAACAGAAGAATAAGTCAAGCCCTCCTTTGTAGCACCTGCCAATTTCCAGGGAAAACATTCCCACTGTGGCCGGTTACCAGTGTGGCGTTGCTGAATTCAGAGCAGGGAGAGAGGCACCGAGCACAGCATTATGTAGTGTTTCAGCCTTGCAGGTACACAGTGTGAATAACTGCCAGGGTACAGATAATAATAAGGTGCAGTAAAATAACTAGGACGTGAGGACTTGCACTTAGTACCTTTCTTCCGGATGTAACTTATTTATTTTTTATTTTTTAAATGTTTATTGAGAGAGGGAGAGAGAATCCCAAGCAGGCTCCATACTCAGCACAGAGCCCAACACGGAGCTGGATCTCACCAGACTATGGTGAGGTCTCTGGATGGTCTCTGGATCATGACCTGAGCCCAAATCAAGAGTCGGACGCTTAACCGACCGAGCCACCCAGTTACCCTGATGTAACTTATTTGACGGTAGGTTTTGATAGTCTAATCTTAATCATGGGTGTGTGTGACAACAAGCGTGCAAAATTCCCCCACATTCAGCAGTTGGCTTACAAGCCAGTCCCAGCACCACCCCCGACCTGGAGTGACCAATGGGAGGGCTGAGATGTCAGCCCTCCGGCCTGTGTCCACACCACATCCCACAGAAATGGGGAGAACACCCTTCTCTATGCCCACCCTGCCTCCGTGGTCCTTCTGGTCACTCCTAGCTCCACAACGCAGCTGTGTTCAGAGGACCCAGAGTCTCCACTGCCTTCAGGCACTCAGCGTCTTCTCTGCACATCCCCTCCCCACAAATGCAAACGCTCCCAGGAAGAGCCCGAGTCGGGAGAACCACCTGTCCACAGAGCCACCAAACACGGCAGAGACCCGGAGTTTCATCTCTGCTGTCACAGGAACAAGCACCCTGACGATGTTATAAATTTAACCTAATTGCAGGTTTTTAAAAAGTGGGATTTTTTTGGAAGTCAAAAATGAGAATTTGGAGGTTCAAAAATAGAACAGAAAAACATCTTTGATATTAAAATGTATTGTAAGCTGCAATTACTAATGCTGTATGCTCCCGGCAGAGAAATAGTCATATCCGTGTTCTAGAAAGTTCAGAAACGGACTCCAATGTAAACAATTACTGCCTGAGGGCTACAGACTGAAGGTGGGTGGCCCCCTCCAATTAATGTGTTGAAACCTAACCCCCAAGGTGATGGTATTAGGAGAGAAGGGCCTTAGGGAGGTGACAGGTCATGAAGGCACCGTTGTCACCCTTGTAAGATAGACCCCTGAGAGCTCCCTTGCCCCCTCCGCCATGTGAGGACCCAGTGAGAAGACAGCCATCTCTTACCCAGGAAGCGAACCCTCATCAGACACCAAACCTGTTGGTGCCTCAGTCCGAGCCTTCCAGCTTCCAGATGTGTGAGACATAAATTTCTGCTGTTTCTAAGCCACCGAGTCTATGGCATTCTGTTCATAACAGCCCACTCTGGCTAGGACACTGATACAAGTAGTATTTCAAATCAGTGGGAAGAAACAGATTTTTAAAACTCCCCAAGAAATAGATTTAAACTAAAAGCACGGAGACACTGCTGAGCGTCTGCACTGGGGTCGGTTGATGGAGGCTATCAGATCTTTCCTTATCACTATTTGCCAGAATTAACTCCAGATGGAATCAGCTTTGAGGAGTAAAAAGTTACAATAAATGTACTGAGAGATGTCGGAGGTATATATATTCCTATGTGTGTGCAAAATTACTCTCCAGGCATGACGGCAAAGGCAAAATCCATAAAGAAAAAGACACTCATAAACAGACGCACGTAAACGAAAGACAAGTGGTAAACAAGGATATTTAAATATAGAAGATGAATAGAGGACGAAGGTTGGTAGTTCCGACACACAGAATTCTTGGCAACAGGAAAAATTCAAGCAGCACTCAGAAAAATAGATAGGGACAAAAACAGCCATCCACAAAAAGGGCGAATGGAAGTGGTCAGTTAACATTTAAAAAAGTGAACTCCCAATAGTTTTCAAGCGAGCATAAATTAAGATCTCAACAAGACCCCCTTTTTTCCAGTCAGAATGCCCCAAAATGATGAAACCCAGTGCTGTCCAGGATGCGAGGAGACGGGCACTCTCATGCACTATCGGCGGGAGCGGGAACGAATGTGCCCTTCCTACAAGGTGGTTTGGCCATATCGAGAGATGTGAAGGTCGCACAGCCACGAGACCCACAAACCCGCGTGGAGGGACGCGCGGCCCCTGGAGGCAAAGACGCAGCTTGCAGTGTTGTTAGAATTGCAAAGTTGCGGGGGGGGGGGGGGGGCACCTGGATGGCTCAGTGGGTTGAGCAAATGACTTCGGCTCAGGTCACGATCTCGCGGTCCGTGAGCTCGAGCCCCGTGTCGGGCTCTGTGCTGACAGCTCAGAGCCCGGAGCCTGCTTCAGATTCTGTGTCTCCCTCTTTCACTGCCCCTCCCCCCAATCGTATTTATTGCCAGATGATGGTGTCCACAATATCCTATGGCATGGAAAAAAGGCTACAAAAAAGCCTGTAGAACATGGTCCCAAAGTCGTTAAGTGTGCCCGTGTACGCATGTAAATGAGCACGAAGGTGCACCCAGAACCAAGCGCTGGACTGTCAGGTGCTTTCTACTTTTAGTCTTCTGTCTGGGGCGTGTCAGGCGGCTTCTACTCAAATGTAAAATTGAACGTGCAAGTGTGTGAAAGGGGCCCGTGACCTTCCCAACAGCTGTGGGCAACTGTTGAAGCCGCTGCATTGGTGAAGGGCTTTTATAGAACTGCCAGGCCTACCAGCATGTCTGAATTTTGCTTCCTGTCTCGTTGACTGCTCTTCTGGGCCAATCTAATCAACAAAGAGCTCGATTTGGGCTCTTTCCACTTTCTAATCTCTTCCAAATTTTGAAGTCATCGGTTTTTAAAAGGAACTGTAGGGGAGAGAGAAAAGCTCTTTAGTCAGCCCAGAGTTTGAGAGCAGAAGCTTACATTGAATTCCAGTTCCAATGAACAGAGTTGAATGCTGGCTTACGAAGGGAGAGGCAATGGGGTATTTTGGGGTCATCCTGGCTTATGTTGTGGGAAAGTTGAGAAAGTGATTGTAACGCCTCAAGGAGAAAGCTGCATCTTAGCAAGAACTGAAGGGCGAGTGGAGTCACAAGGCAAAGATGACCGGGACAGTGGCGTCCAATGAGGGGCAGCAAGAATTAAGGCAGAGAGGTGGGGAAACCAGGAAACGAAGAATGGTTCGGTTGAACTGGAACATGGGATATACAAGAAGCAACGTGTGAGGGGCGCCTGGGGGGCTCAGTTGGCTAAGCTTCCAACTTCGGCTCAGGTCATGGTCTCATGGTTCATGGGTTCGAGCCCCTCATCAGGCTCTGTGCTGTCAGCTCGGAGCCTGCAGCCTGCTTCGGATTCTGTGTCTCCCTCTCTCTCTGCCCCTCCTCTACTCATGGTCTCTCTGTCTCTCTCAAAAATAAACATGAAAAAACAAACAACAAAAAAAAGCAGCAGCAACATGTGAGAAGGTGGGAGGGCCCTGATATTAAGCTAAGTTTAAACACTGCTTCACAAGAAGAGTGTTTCATAAACGGGGAACTCAGACTTGTTCTCCAGGGATCACAGGTGCTTTATGAGAAATAATGCATTTCACACTTGAATTTTAATTTTTAAAAGACTCATAAGTTGGACTTACATGGCCTCCTTATACCTGAATACTACCGCTTTATTTTGGTGTCCACGTTTGTGTTAGTAACCACCTCGGTGCCAGGTAAAATACAGAGGATATCATCATCTGCCACATAAACAACGTCTTCACATTTGTTCATATATTTTGAGTTGAAGACAAAAGGAGTTCTTGCACCACATACTTTGCTCAACTCCATGCAAATACACTTGAAAACTTGGGATGTAATTTTCAAGGTATAGGATTTAACAGAACTGGTTCTAGAAGAGACAGAAAACCTAAGCACATCAATTTTCTAGAGGAAATGAGGAAGTCGTCAGATACACCCTCCCAAAAGGGGTCCAGAGGGGACCCTAAGTATAGCACCAACTCTGTAGAGTAATAATCTCAACTCTCTTTAGACAGGCCAGAGTGGGAGGAGAAAGGACCACACGAGCAGTGACATGAACTGAGACCGTGAACGTGAGGTATGTGAAAGTCACAAAGGAACGCAGGTCACTGGGACTAACAGCCCCTATTTGGAAACAGTAAATAAGGTTCCACGGGCAATAGATGTTCCCATTACGAAGGCAGCAAAGGCAGAGGCCAAAACGGGCTTTGACACGGTAATCTTCTAAATCATTGAAAGTTCTCCACATTTCCCATCCACTCCTTCCCCGTCAACCTCTCGCCGGGCCAACCACACTGCTGACGAAAACTAGCGTGACTGGTACAAGCATTGTAGTTTGAAAGGGAGAAAGAGGCAACGAGCCTCTAAGAGAAGATTTAAGTTTTTGCACCATTTGAGACCCTTCAAATTCCAAATCGACATCTGCAAATGTATTGTCATGTCCCCTAGTTTTTACTCACTGGGTACCTTCTCCTCTTCTGGGACCTTTGGAGGGCCCCTCTGGCTCAAAGCTTCTGTCACCCGCTCAGTCACTCACTGACCACCTCGGTCTCTCCACGTGTGGTTTTCCACGCTTGATTTGATCACGTACCGTGTATTTCTTTCCGCATATTCTTTGTGGATGGTCTTCGTCATCTTCTGAGATCCCTGTCGTGGGCATATCATACACCGAAGACACCGATTTGACCCAAGATCTTACACTAGAAGGTCAAAAGCTCCTTCACATGGAAGAACACCTCACTCCTACCCTACAAGTGATTATCACCAGTCTCCACAACTAGTTCCAATGCAAGAATTTGGCATCTGGAAACTATTTTATTTAATAGTCCTTCTTCTAGTAATCTTACTAAGTATGTATATAAACAGCAGGGCTTAACATCTCTCAGGGAGGTTACGATCAGGAGACTTATGTACTATTGGTTCTCCAATGTTAACTTTAAATGTATATAAAAAGAAAGTATTATTTTCCAATTTCTAACATTTGAAATACTATGGTTCTGGGAAATGTTAAAAATAGATTTAATGAAAAGTCAACTAATTTAATAATCTGGAGATAGTACAATTAAGCAAAGAATAGTTTTCAAGACTTCTACAGAGACAGTAATACCATACTAGTTAAGAGCCCAAACCTTGTCACCAAAATAATTGGATTTTAAATCTAATATGACTAAGTGTACTTCCAAACCTGAAAAATGGGAGGCGAGTGTGACTATAACGGCAATAAGAAGGGATCCTTGTTTTGTATCTTGACTGAATTTGGGTCAAAATCCTGGTTATAATATTTTACTATAGTGTTTCAGTATGTTATCACTGGGGAAAACTGAATAAAGGATATCCAAGAACTCTGTATTATTCCTTAACAACTACATGTGAATTTGTAATTATCTCCAAATAGAAAGTTTAATTGGTCTTCTGCAAATGTTAACTTAAATTGTAATTTCAAAACTATCCTATGCAATTACATTTCTTTTCTAACTTCTATGATGAGTGAAATAGACAAAGTCAAACAGACTACAAATTACTTTATTTTAAATTTAGCAATGACCTAACCAGAAGGTGGCACTGTTCCCACATCCCTAGACCACGGTAAGGGACTGTCACTTTAAACGTCGTGAAAATGGAATACTAAGGTTTTACCAATCAAAACTGTAAACGCTAACCCCAATTCAGTAGTATTTTCAATAAGTCTTAGATGAGATTTGAAAAAGTACAATTTTCATAAATCATTAAAAAATAAACAACATATAAAACAATCAGTTTTGGGTCTGCATAACATGGAAGGTGGCAAATGGAAAATACAAAGCCATCGAACTACGTGTATTTTCATCATGTCCTGTGTAGACTGGCAAACCCGTCCAGAGACCAGGAAGATTCTTACCCAGTCTGGTATGAAGCTGTTCTATCGCTGCACTTTTTAATACAAGTATCTCCTGCCTCACCAACTGTTAACGTTTTGACAAAGGTATGGGAACGACTTGAAGATTTCTGAACAGCAGCTAGGGTAAAAGAAAAGCTGAGAAAGGAATCTCTTTTTCTGTGAAAGCCACGAAGTTTCGAACTTTCTCATTTTGGGCTTTTTAAAAATAAAACCATGTAAAATCTTTTCAGGGAAACAAAATTAAATCGCACCAGTTAACAAGAATTACTAAGACAGACAGACTTTCTCCAATTCCATCGCTATTAGATGCTGGATGAAGGAGCAGATGCGGACGATTTGTTACCAACAGCGGGTCTGCAAAAAGCAGCCTTTAACGCCCGACAAGCAGTTTCATGAGTACATGTCAACGGCCCGTCTGGGGATCAAAATGCCCTCTGCACCCAGCCGCGCTCAGGCCGGGTCCAGTCTAACCCATAACCACGCGCTGCAAAAGCAGCCTGGACGATTCAAACTATGCTCTGAAGCCAACATATCTAGTACTGCTTTTGAGAACGTGTTTTTCTTTTGTTTGAGGTAAGCAAAATAATCAGGCTCTTTTTCCCCAAAACCATCATCTTTTCTCGTGCAACTTACATTCCAGCTGTGCCTTCCAAAGGCCACCAAATAGTTACTCGGTCCTTAAACGTGGAAATTCAAGTCAACTAACCAAACGGATTTTGTACTAGTTCTGGTTGCCTGTTCACATCAGAAACTGAACCAAACCGAACGAGAAGTAAGTTAGAATTTGAAGTTTATTTTCAAATCATTACAGTGTTCATACCAGTTTGACATTATAAAGTAGCAAACATAAAAGTAAACACTGGGAAGCACGTGTATATTCCCATTCTGAAAGAAGACGTGTTCCATATACAGAAAAAAAAAATGCAGCAAATATTAAGGTATTCAAAGTAATTTTCTGACAATTCAGATGTGACATATTTACAAGAAAAGTATAAGTTTTAAAATAATTAAATAATTTTCATAGAATTATAAAAGTATTGAGATAAATATTAGGAGACCCTGACAATCACAAGAACATTTTCCTACGCTACTGAATATGAGGGGTAGTTCTATAAAAAGTCCCAAAATAGAGCTAATATTTTGCCACTATGAAATATATCAAATTACCAATACCAAAATATGCTAAAATAAACATGCAACGTAGAAGCTGTACCAAAGAAAAAAGCGTTAGGCTCCTGAATATTGCAAACTGTCTACACAAGACTTCTTAGGTATGTTCATGAAAGAGTAACCTTCAAAAGAGCCACTGAAATGGGCATATCATCAGAAAAAGTGACAACTACTTAAAACCTTTCCATTCTACCATTTTCGAATATAGCTGCAAAAAAGGAAACAATCGAAATGTGCCTTTTCAAAATATTAGCTTATGAGTAAAAAAAGTTGAGTGGCGCACTTGACGCATTTGGATTTTTAAACGGATTCTATGACAATTCCAATGCAATAAATAGTAAACTCTGGACCCCACTGCTGGAGCAGGAAATCTCTCCCTCTCTTTCTCAAACAAGAGTCATCTTAGAAAATGAAAAGAGGAAACAGTGACACGTATGAATTCCGAAACAAAACAGCACAGTAAGATGGCAAAGAATCATAAAAACAGCAGCATGTGAGATTCAAGACTATTTTCTTCAAGCAAACGTTTAAGAATCAACCATAAAGACGATACCTCAAACTCGTCTATTATTCAACACTTGAAACTAAGGATTTCTCAGAGCGGTGCTGACACTGATGACGTCCCCGTGATTAAATGTATACTCAGATGTGTGTTTTAAAACACGAATATTGCACAGGCAGTAGAATAAAAGCATTCTGGCATCTCAAACATAAGATGATATCTTACTTAACACAAAAAACTATGCTACTGACAATTAATTTTATCTCAATGTTTAAAACCAATCACATAGGACTTTTGAGCACGTTCATCTGACAACGTTCTCAGGCAAGATGAGAAAACACAGGCACTTGAATGTGATTAGTGACAAAAAGGAGAGGCATGACTAAGGGCAGTTATGTCTTCACATACAAACTCACAGTCTTTCACTGATCCAAATATAGAAAGAAGAACTATGTATAAAACCTTGATAAGAAAATCAGATCTCCCAGAAATTTCACACCAAGTCATTTTTACCATTTCATAAAGCAATGACTGCTTAAGGTCCTAAGCTTTTTCAAACACATGTCCAAGATACAGTTGTCTGAATTAGTTTCCCCCCCCCCCCGACCCCCCCCTTGGGCAACCTCCAACCCTCGCTTAACGGTCCGGTGATAATCTCTTCGGCAAAACTTGCTACTCACCTTGATAACCAGAGCATCAAAAGTGGTGATCATTTCCAAACTGTCCACGTCGTAGTATAAATTTTACAGCACCACAGACATCATGATTTCAGTTATCTTAGTCTGACCATATTTCATTCAATAATATTAACCAGTAAGAATGTGTAAATATCAAGCATCTAATAGGAAGTCAAAGTAGCATTTTAAAAACAACCAAAATAATTAATAAGCATTTTTAATGTTTTACGTGGTGAAACATTTAAATTGTCAAATTCCCTAGGAAAAAAAATACCACGCACACATTTTCATCACCCAAGCGAGAGCACACGAAGCTTCAGACAGTTGATACTGAAACACTTAGGTTTTTTCTTTCGTTCGTTCGTTGTGTTTTGTTTTGTTTTGTTTTGTTTTAAGGAAATTACATTTCGTTTGGCCACTCCCAAGATCCTTGGTTTACCAGCTTATGAAGAGTACATCTAAGAGGCAGTATAATCTATGTATTAAAAACCATTTCACCCTTTATCATCTTTGGCTAGAAGTCTCGTGAGAGGAAACAGGGGCTGGGGAGGCGGAGGGGGGCGGGGGGGGGGGGGCCCGCGTGCTTCGTCTTACACGTCACTGACCGGAAGGCTTGCATCATCCAAGTCCACCGGGTCACAATCTTTATCCTGAGGGCCAGTTTTACTTGGAGGTTTGAGCGGAGCGCGTTCAGTCACTTTGGAAGCTGGTTCTCTTGGAGAGACAGTCTGGACCTTGAAGTTCCCTGGCTTGACCTTGGCAAGAGATTCGTAAAATCCTCGCTTCTCCACGGTAAAGCTTGAGACCAAAGAGTTGCTGCGAGAGGCCGTGCAAAGGGAGGCGGCGGCTGCGGCGCTGGCAGAGCGGAAAGGGTGCTTGGGGTCTGGAGGACAGCTGGGATGCTCCTGGAAAGAGGACAGGCCGTCAGACACAGTCAAACATTAACGACGGAGTTAGTAACTCAGCGTGAGACTTTACTCTCTGAAAAACAAACAAAACACACACACACACACACACGGAGCAGAAGCATGAGCCATGCAGCAAACGTGTGCACGTTCCTTCCCAAAGCAATGCATTTTTAGGAGTGAGGTTAAAGCAAGGACAGTCCACAACCATTTCCACTAAGAAACCAGTTCTGTCACCAAAGCTCTGCCACTCGAAGCCTCGGTCGGCCTGCACCGGAATGCGGCGCTGCAGCCGCGGCTGAGCGGGTGTGTGAGAGGGCCCTGTGGCGTTGGGTCACGTAAGAGTGTGTTCTAGTCTCTCGATCAACACTAGGGATCGTCCCACGTATTTTAGAAAGATAAAAAATAAAAATGCAGGATATAAAAATGAAAGGCCCTATTTTTTTAATAAGCAGAACTCACTATTTTTCAAGCCTACGATTCTGTCTGGCAGTCTGACCAACCTTCATTTTTCTGCCCTGAGTTTCACGGCAGCAGATAATTGTGCCGCCTTTCCACTTCCTCTTAACTGTATTTATTCAGTTTTGAACACGTCCTTGATTCTCATGGCTTGAGATTTCAATGGCAGCAAAGGGTACATACTTAATCATTCATTAAATCTGTGGCGAAATAACGGTCAGTTGTGACTCTTAATTCCCACTCGCTTCTAACTTAAGATATCCTTAAATAGGACCGTTCCAAATGCATTGCCATGTAGTTCCCGGTGTGCTGTGCTCATGTATGACACTCGCGGCTTTGAAAACAAAGCGCTACAAGTTCACAAAACACTCTAGATTCCCACGAGCTGGCTAAATTTCACCTGAGATTGAAAATGCCATGCAAACTACAGTAACGTGGAGTTTATCCAATGCATAAGCGTGCATGAGTTTGCATAGATTATTAGAACAGGGGTGCAGTGCAGTGGTGTGGCATCAAAAATCTCAAAATACATAAAATACAGAAGTTGAAACTTGTGGCAGTTCGGTAAATTAATTTTTAGGACAGCTTAATGCGACTTGTTCAATTAGTAAGGTTCTATTGCTCTTTCATGATTTATCTTTTCTCGTTGTTGTTTAAATATACGTATCCAACCGGATGACCAGAGGGAAATAGTTTGCGTTAGTGTTGACAAAGTCAGTTACGATAACTGCAAAAGGCAGTTTGGTTAACTCAACTTTCTACGATCAGTTGTGAGTAGTGAGTAAGTCCGGGCCCTCTAGTAAGAAGGCACGTTTGCGTGAGAGCCCACATACGTGCTGCATTCACCAGTTCTTGATGTATACCTCTGTATACAAGGATTCGACAGCCTTCTGGCCTGCCGCATCTGGAACACAGTGCAAAGCTAAGATTAGAGTTAACCTATACTGAGGAGAGGGAGGAAAAGAGAAAGTTCTGCCGACAGTTACAGCTAGAGAGTCCACTTCGCCCCCACCACAAAGCACGAAACACAAGTGCCCTTCTCCAAGTTTCCCTGTTTCCCCACAGACAGTGTTTTTGCAGAGAGTCTCATATTGGGCTGCTGAAAAGGTCACATAAAGCACAGGCAGTTACAAAATTAACAGGTATGAAAGTGACTTCTAAGATATTCCAGAAAGGATATAAGGAGACTCATTTAAGAAATGAGAAACGTGGATTTGTTTTTACCGATCTGTAGTTTATCACTACCAGGAAACTACCAGAAAAATACCAAAAGCGCAGAATATCTGGCATTTACAATGAACCCGTAAAAGGTAATATCAGGCTTTCATGCTACATGTTAGACTACATTCTGTGGACAGAAGTGCTACATTTCAAGACACTTAAAATGTTTTTTTCTATTCCTCAGTAGAATATTTGTGTTTTCAGATGAAAGCAGTGACCAAAGTGCCCTACAGCCAAATCTTATCCTATGATGTACCTGAACGTGATAAACTAAAAATTAAAAACATTTTTCTTGTTATTTCTGAGAATGTTTAACATTTCAGTTTTACTCTCATATCATCACAGAGACAATTCTGATAGTGAAAAGCAGCGGGCTTCTAAATTACTCTACCAGGAAAGGAGAACGAGGACACGCAACGGAAAATAGTGACGGAGAACACGAAGTTGTATTTCGGGTTCCAGCTGCTCCATTCAATGGCCTTATGGTGCTAGTAAGCCAAAAACACCTTAACTGAAATTCGAGGCGGTAGAGGAGAAATGGGAGACTTTCACCAAACTGTGTTATGCTACAATTTAAGGCGCTTTACAGGATTAGGCCACATCCCGTACTGAGAACTTGTCAAGTTGTAACAAATCCAGACCTACTGACAAGTAAGAACTCCTAAAACAAAGCAAGGAAACGTTCATTCTTTAGTTGCCCTGCTTGTGCATTTAAAACAATACAATGCACAGAAAGTTATATATACATAACACTACAAGGAAGCATTAAATTAGAAATGCATTATTTTTTTGCAAGTCCAATTGGTACGAAAGTCAACATGCAAATAAATCTCAATACAGAAAGAAACCAGAAGGATTAGGGGGAGAGGAAGGAAAATAACTCGACAGGATGGGGGGGGGGGACCCTAGGGAGTATCACCCCAGAGAACAGGAAACATACAGAAGATGCTGATCGGCCAGGTCCCCGCTGTGCTACAATGGCACCAGAGACTGCTTTAATCCAACTGTGCATCTCTTCAGGGCTATCAGCCTAAGGGAAAGAAAGGACTCATTCAGTCAATTCGTCCCCCAAATCAGCTCCTACATCTACAAATCCAACGTATTCATGTTGGTAAATTACAGTGTCAACAACAAAATCATTCCAAGGCAATGGTTTCCAAAAACTTTGAGAGTCACTTTTTTAAGTCAGGTTTTGCCGGGTAAGTTATTACAGAGACATAAGTTGGGCACTTGATGCTTTAAGATCAGACACATCAGAAAGTCAATATGAATACTTCTGGAGAGAAACCGAGAGGAAGAAGTCAAAGACAAAGCTTCTCATTTTGCTCTATCTACTGCTATATCGTCTGACTCTGCTACAAGAGTATTTATGTAACTGCGGAGTTAAAAAGCCATTTGACATAAGTTTATGTATTATTCTTCTAGAGATCATTTCTAGTACTACACTAACTACTGAAAGTAGTTTTGGTGGTCATATTCCAAAGTATCATATTCCTTGACAGGACCTTGCTTTCCAACGTGAATTAAAACCTTATTATGACTTTAAATCCAACCAAACAAAACCTAAGAAGGGTGTAGAGATACCTCCCTTTACTTCTGTTCAAAACTTTTAAGCTACAGGAGAATACTTGCAAACCAATGATTTTAATAAGGACTTTTAAAAGGAAAAACCCAGAGCAGGCAAAGGTAAAGCAAAAATCTAGAAATCAATCTGGCAAAAGAGGGGGTTTAAAAAGGTTTTATGTTCTGACGGTTATTCTTGATCTAGAAACTTAACCTATAGAAGAAATCCAGGCAAAGTTAAGCACAAAAATGTTCATCCTCACATTGTTTATAATAGTAAATACACAAAACTACAAAAATAATCAGTAACAGAGTAGCAGGGAAAGAGGTTAACTGTGGAGCATTCATATAATAGAGTATGGTGCAGTTCTAAAAAGTTTTTACAGAATTTTTAATGATGTGGAAAAAAATGACTATAATATATTAAATAGAATATAACTGCGTGTGCTTTGTATGACCCCACTTGCTATAAAAATATACGCCTTTAAAAAAGGCACTATAATAAGAATGGTTTCCTGAATGTGGGATTCTGTGTGTTTTATAAACTACCCCTTTCTTCATATCTTTCTATATTTTCCAAGTTTTCTGCAATAATTATATGTAGCTTTTATAAAACAAAAACAAATGTTCTTTAAAAAAAAGAAAAACTTCCAATCTAAATAATACACTAAAAAGAGTATTTTAAACTTAAATACAAGATGCCTATCTACCACTGGTGAGATCTACGGTCTCCTTTTATTGTGGGTATTTTCAGTCCCATTTCTAAAATTACCAAAAATGATGCAGTCAAAATTCTACAACACGTGCAAAAATAATCCAAATTGAAAGTTAGCATCTACGTTAAAACAGCATTTCCCTTCCCATAAATACTACCTAATTCTACTCTACGAATTCATAGCCAAGAGTACCCCTATCTGAACATATGACCTACCGATAATTTTATGTATAACATTTTTTTAAGTTGTGAATTACAGTTGTCATATTTTTCCTTATCCTCATAAGCAGTAAATTTATTTATGTTCATGTCACCTCTAAAATTATTAATCTCTTGTTAGGAGGATCTATAATCTCCAAAGAAGACTCTCACCTGCACATAGAAAGTTCGAGACGATGTTACAATTTCAAAGAGATTGTCTCTCATCATTATGTCACTGTTAACAAAAACAAACGTCCAATTGCACTTAAATAGCAGTTGTTTGATAGTTTTTCTTTCACTCATTCATCTAGTACCAAATATATGTCAATAAGAAAATAAACAGATAAAATGTTGATGTAACTTAGCAAAACCAAATCATCTTTTCCAATTTATTTTTGCATTAATTTTACATATTTTATATGTTATATATATTTTTAGAAGAGGTTCATAAAAGAAGTTTAAAATCCAAAGTTTTCAGCTGTGAATAAATCAGTTTGCTCAAAGAAACACTGCACAGTTACCACATTTTCTTATAAAGCTCTATTCTGCAGCAACTTCAAAATACTTAAATTACTAATACATCAATCTGTCAAATATGATAGAAGTTGTTCATGTTAAAATTTTTCCTTTCCGTTAATAAGCCTAATTTTTAGTTTTCAAATGAAACAAAAAAATATCTCAATACTTTGAGGATTTTGTAAGTCCTGGCATATCCCAACTAGGAAGAGTTAAAAGTAATGCTACAAATAACCCAGGAAAACATCACCTGTACACACCAACCAAACTAAAGCCCTGCTGAGTGCTAGAGTGCTGCGGCAGGCACTAAGTGACAGCGGGTGCTTACTTACCTCTGCTTACATTCCTGGACTTTATGAACCTCTTTAAGTGGTATTACGCGGAGAGGTTCCTTTTCCTGGCAAAAAAAACACACGGACACATGATGTATATTCTTAAAGTCCTTTTAAGGATTATTTGTCTTACTTGGAGATCTCTATGAAGCACATCTGAGACGTAAATCTACCTTCCTGAACCATCCAGCATCAGAACAGCTCAAAGACTGAATAACCTTATGCACACTGTGGTCTGAAACACGGAAACTGGCACATAACCCGTATTCACATTATTTCTGGCCTTAATGACAGCGTAGCTTATTAAAAGCCATGAAATCATCAGACTTTCCCCCAGTGGACCCTTCCAGACCCCGTAAGTAGAAGACTTCCTCTTCTGGAATGTTATTTTGAGGTAGAAGGCACCACAGTAGCAAATACCCAGCTTCTCGGAGTTAAATTTGTCATTTTAGGTATATCACTTTTATATGAATACATTATTTTAACAAGCACAATTTACTGAACTTTTACTAAGTCCAGGACATCCGCTAGCTTTTAAGCATGTTAGCTCACTTCAACTTTCTACAACCCCACAGTACACGCACTCCTATCCACCTGAGGAAACGGAGCCTCACACGTTAATTAAGTACCTCACCCCAAGGTCACAAAACTAGACACAAGGCACAACTAGTTCCCAAAAGCCTGTTTATACTACACGTGCCATGAAATACTATATGCCATATTTCACCGAGTATCACACTGTAAGATTAAAAAGTGCCATTATTTGATGCAGCCCTAAGAAAAAATTAAAGCACGGCTGAACACTTTAAAAAATCACCAGTCCTTAAGTTTTACAAAATGGTTCATTTTTAAAATAATTTCAGACTGGGGCGCCTGGGTGGCTCAGTCAGTTAAGTGGCCGACTTCGGCTCAGGTCATGATCTCGCGGTCCGTGAGTTCGAGCCCCGTGTCGCGCTCTGTGCTGACAGCTCAGAGCCTAGAGCCTGTTTCAGATTCTGTGTCTCCCTCTCGCTGACCCTCCCCTGTTCATGCTCTGCTCTCTCTGTCTCAAAAATAAATTAAAAAAAAAACGTTACAAAAAAAAATTTTTTTTTAAATAATAAAATAAAATAATTTCAAACTATAGGGGCGCCTGCGTGGCTCAGGTGGTCAAGTGTCTGACTTTGGCTCAGGTCATGATCTCACCGTTCGTGGGTTCAAGCCCCGCATCAGGCTCTGTGCTGACAGCTCAGAGCCTGAAGCCGGCTTTGGATTTGGGGTCTTCCTCTCTCTCTGCCCCTCCCCCACTCATGCTCTGTTTTTCTCTCTCTCAAGAATAAAAAAAAAATTAAAATAATTTCAGACTATTAAAGACTTACAAAAATAGCACAAAGAATTTCTGTACACATCGCACCCCATTTTCCAAGATGTTAAAATTTCACGTTTGTTAAATCATTCTGCTTGTTGTGTTCATGTATGTGACTATGGTATGTGTGTATATATTTTTCCTGAAATGTCTGAAGGCAAATCATAGATATGTGCTTTACTACTAAATATGTTAGTGTATATTTCCTAAAACAAAGATGTTTCTTTCGTAACTACAGTACAATCACAGAACCCAAAAACTCCACACTGACGCAATCCTGTTACCTAAAAACCGTATTCACATCTCATTAATTGCCCAGCAGTATCCTTAACATAAAAAGGAAAAGTACAGATTTGCTGCTCCAGAGTTCAATCTGGAATCAGACCTTGTATTTAGTGGTCCTGTCTCTTTGTGTCCTTTATTGTGGAATAGTTCTGCAGGCCTTCCCCCCACTCCCCCCCCTTTCAACCTTGAGAGTTTTCGAGAGTCCAGGCCAGTTGTTTCGTAGAACGTCCCTTAATTTGGCTCTGTATGATGTCAACCATGCTTGGATTCAGGCTATGCAGTTTGGCGGGGAAACTACAGATGCACTTCGTTCTTCTCGGGGCGTCGTTCTCAGGGAGCGCGTGAGAGGGGTGTGTCCCATTAGTAGGGTGTTACACCTCATCTCGTAAGGCCGTGTTTGCAGTCACTAGAAAGTTACCCTTTTCTCCTTTGCCATTATTAAACATCTTGTGGGGAGACACCCGAAGCCTACGGAATACCCACTTTTCCCATCGTTTTGCCCACTAATTTTACCAAGCTTCGAAAATTCTTGCCCGAAACCATCATTACTGTAGTAGCTGCCAAATGGTGATTTGTCTCCAGCCCCATCAATTCATGTATTAGTTGGAATTTTACTCTACGGAAATGCTTTTCTTTCTCCGTTCACTTATTTGGCTTGTTTTATTCTCTGGGCTGTAATCCATTACCATCATTTTTTACTCTGGTGCTCAAACCATATGAGTTTTGGGTACTGGGAGCCCCTTCAAGCTGGTTGTGTCCTTCTGTCACGTCCCCATCATTCGCTGAGCCACTTCCTTATCTTCTGTCACAACTGGATCTTCCGGGCCCAGCTCTTCCTGTGCCTGTCCCACCTCTGACATCAGCCATCTCTCCAATGTTCCCGGTTCCTGTTGAAGAACAGCATTTATACTTGCTTTGGGGGGAAGAAGACCACTCATCTCTTCACTCCGCCATGGCTTTCTCACGATACATGAGAAGTAATACTCCTGTGAGGTTTTAATGTGTGCTTCTCTAATTACGAGTGATACTGAATATCTTTTATATGTTTAAAGACCATTTTAATTTCTTTATAAAGGAACTGTCTATTCATGTCTTTTCCTCATTTTTCTACTGGATACTTTCCCCTTGGTTTTCTCTCTCTGTAAACTTTGAACCAACCACAAACTTAGACAAAGGTTGAAAACATAGCACACAGACCTGACTCTCCGGAACCATTTCAGAGTGAGTTGCTGACCTGGCCCCCGAGGCCCTTTAGTGTGTATTTCCCGCAAAGACATCCTTTTATGTTATCACAACACAACCATCAAAATCAGGAAGGTGTCCCCCAAGTGTCTTTTATTAAAGCAAAATAATTCAGTTCAGAATCGCTGACTGCATGTACTTGTCATATCTTTCTTTCCTTCAGTCATTCTGTCCCTAACTCCCACAGTCTTGACTCTCCTGAAGGCTCCAAGGCAGTCATTCTGGAGAAAGTCCCTGACTTGGGTGTGTCTGATCCTTCATCAGGATCAGATTCAGGTCAGGCATCTTTGGCAGGAACGTCACAGAAAGGAGGCAGCAACCTTCTCGAGCTATCCTGTCAGACGGGAAGTAATTTTAATTCATCTCATCACTGACGAAGTCCACTTGAATCATCTGGTCACCTGTTTAGAGTGGTATCTACCAGTGGTATCTTTATCGCTATAAAGTTACCACTTCCCTTTTTGTACTTAATGTGCATTTTGCGGATGGGGACTTTGAAACTATGTGCCCTCTGGTTCCTCATCACACACACGTGTATACTCATGCATCCACCCATTTCTCCCGTGTGGGTTCATGGATTTCCACTTTATTCAAAGGGCAATAATCTGTTACCATCATTACTTATTTTGATGCCTAAAATAATCCCCCAAATTTGGCAAGGGCGGCTGTTTTCAAGTTGGATTCTGGGTCCTTCCGTCATGTCCTTAGCATTCTGTGAGCACTCTGTTTTCCGATACGAGACACTCCGGGCTTATTTTTTATTTATTTCTACTGTTTCAGCTTTGGAGTCTTGCCATTTCTCCAAGAGTCCAGGTTTCTTTCCACGGAAAATGGTGGGGTTTTTTTCCAGTTGCATGGAGCTAGGAAGTATATTATATGCATATATATGTAAACCCATGAATACGTTCACAGCTCTGTTTAATTCTACATCTACCTGTATATGTTAAGTGCTCACATCGATACACTGAATTCCAACCTAATACAAAAAGTCTTCTCCTTTTCCTTATTTGTTACTCCCTTTTTGGACAGTGAGAAACTAGGCTTCTATGATCCCTAACATATTTACTTATTTTATCAAGTGTATATGTAAACATCCTCCCGTCTCTGCCACCACCCTCTTCCCAATCTGAATACCCTCTTCCCCCTACTCCATGTTGGGCTAATCCTCCAAGAGGACAGCCTCCTCGTCCTTCTTGGGTTCCTTGCCCACACCCAGGCTACTGTAGCTCCTTGCGCCCCTGTCCCACCACATGAACGCCTACACCGATCTGCCTCACCTAAAAATTTTAGGTCTTAATTGTTTGGGAGGAAAGAGGGCAGAGGGTAAGGCAGAATCCCTCAATTTTTAAGGTTCTTTAGGGATATCAATGTTTTATCCTTGATACATATTACAAATACTTTCTCCAGGTTTTCAGGTATACACTTAAATCCTTTATACCTACTGAAAAAGTTTTTAACTCCTTATCTCTTAGAAAAACAAACTAAAGTAATTACAGATGAAATAATATGTCTAGGACTTACTTCAAAATATAAAGGGGAAGTGGGTGGTGGTACCTAAGAAAACCAGCCATGTGTTGATAAGAGGGGTTCAGGATACTATTCTATCTACTGTATGTTTAAACTTCTAATGATCAAAACGTTTCATAAAAGAGCCCGTTTGTACTCTAAACATCAACTTCTATCATTTATCGTTCTTGAGCATATATAGGTACATAAGCAAAAGTAAAGTGACTAAGGTTTTTTTAAAACTTCACATTCGGATTCCACCTCTTCTGAATCACTTTTTGACTCAGAGCCATCAATGTCAATGTTTTTCACTCCATACCATTCTCTGTGTCAAAAAGAGTGAAGGGGATGAAGCATTTCTTAAGAACGTTCTACCGTGTCCCTGAGATTCTCTTGCAAGCTGCCAGCACCCTCTTCTGCGGGTTTTGGTGCCGGTGTTTTCCGATCTTACCCAGAGGTGCTGTGCGCACGAAGCAAAGACAACTACCCCACAGCTGCTGCCTGACTGCCCCTCCCCCGCAGCTAAGACAGCCGTTCAGAAATGTTACATGTGGGGGGAATGTACCCCTGAGTTATTGATAAAGGTAAGCAATTATAATATGTTTAAAGTTTCCAGCTGTATCTGAGTTTTCTAAGTGCTTAACACATTCCTAAATACACACGGCATAATCTCCCTGCTTCCTTTGTTAGTTCAGTATTCTCTCATCTCAAATTTTATAGCGTAACGTCTACATGCAGGTTTTCAAAATTTAGCAAGTATTTCCGTCATAGTTCTTGTCTCATAATTACTGTGGGTGACAGGGGGGCATGTCAATTTCTCTGGCACAACTGAACTCGTGAAAAAGGCCAGAACATCGCTGCTGTTCTCTCTATTCCCAGTTCCCGGAACAGTGTGCCAGAGCCACGGAGGGCTCAATGAATGTCTGTTGCATTCATGACTCTCCCCAAGAGTACGATCATTAATTAAAGCAATGAATCAACCTACTAACCAAGCTAACGTGCAGCCTTCTGAGACACCACGTCTGACACTTTTTGAGCCACGTAACTACTACTTCCCGCTGAGGCTCTTCGAATTGGACGTCTGAGAAAGGTCCCTGTGCTAAAATGGCTATTCTTGCTGTGCTATGCCATTTTTTCCTTCATTCAAAAAGACTTCTTGATTATCTACCAAGTATCAGGTGCTGTGTTCATAAAAGGGTATAAAAGAGATCTTTGCCTTCAAGAAGCTCATAGAGTCAACTGCTAAAGACAAGTATGCATACAATGACAAAACGCAGCCGGAAGTATTATGATAGAAGTGGACTTCAGGAACCGTGGTGTGTAAGGAGAAGGCGAGTTCAAAAGCTTCCCAGAAGAACAGACACCTGAGATGAATCGCAAAATAGTCCTTTCCTGTTCTCTAAGTACTCTGCTGTCCAGTATAGTACCAATAGCTATGTATAACTATTTAAATTAAAAAATCCTAAAGAATAATCAGTTTTAATTTTAAAATGAAATAAAGGCAGGTTCCCCAGTCATACTAGCCATATTTCCAGCATTCAACAGCCACATGTAGCCAATAAACCTGGTCAGTGAAGATATGGACCATTTCCATCAGTGTAGAAAGTTCTACCAGATAGCGCTGTTCCGGTGTCTTCATTCAAATAAAGAATATGATCCCCACTCAAAGGTCCCATAAAACAAAAGGAGGTAGGACAGACATGTAAGGAATAAAAAAGCATTCAAATTATCCAGCAATCTGCGGCAGAACTCAGGTTATGTGACAAGAATATTTTAAATAAGGATGTTACTCGAACAAGTGAAAGAGGGAATTTCAATCTTGATTCTACCCCACAAGACAAAAAGGTCTTATACGAAAAAACTTGAAAAGTCAATCTACAATAGGAAAAAAAAAAATTTATCAAGAGAGGGCAGAGAAAAGAAGGTAGAAATGCAGAGTTAAAATGTTGACTTTTAGAGATTTAATTCTTCCTACAATCTCCTCCAGCTGCCCTTCAGAGGACATCGGTAGGTGAAGGAATTCTGATGTTTTTAATTCTTTCAAGGTGGAACGCCTTTGAAGGTATGATCTTTTTATTTAAGATATATTTACAAAATTACCATTAAGACATCACAACCAAATAAACTGAATTGTATATGCTTCTCAAAACCAGAATTATTTTAGAAATAGAAAACAGGACAAGAAACTACACACACACACAATCACCAGAATAATACTTCTCAAACATTTTAAAGCAGCATTCATGACATAGCAACATACCAGTTCAGATTTGAAGTAGCCTATTGTGTTTTCATCCAATTGAAAATATCTTCTCTTCCAGTTTTTCATCTACCAGAGATGAACACAGACATAAGACTTCTGTTTCTAAGAATGTCAAATGTTAATAGCCACTTACATATTCTGATATGAACCCATAATCAGAAATGTCAAGCCCTAAAAAACCTCATTACCCTCCCTTAGTGAGGAAATACATGAAACATCAGCTCTTCCACTGCTCAGGCCTTAAACTCCTAATTCAACTTTGGTGGCCAGTCTTCAGTTTGTTGTATCATACAATTTCAGAATATGGTTTCATTATTTTTAATGCTCTAAAAGTTAGGAAAGAAAAAAAAAAAAAAGCACTTCCCCATCCCCCAACCCCACAAAGTAAATGTCATCAAGAGTTCAAGAGCAAGCACAGGAAATGTTATTAAACCACATTAAGTTCTGTAAAATCTGTAAAATGCAAGAATCTTTCTGCAGGTACTTTGTGCTTAGTAGTAAAGCAACAAATATTTAATAAAATGAACCCACTTTGTACAAATATTTGTTTTGTCACTGAAATACAGTTTTTGTGAAAGCACTTCAGTATCTCCAAGGGTTGCTATTTTAGACTTGGGAATGAAACAGAAGGAAAGAAAGGTCTCCCTCCCTAAAAGCCCTCATTAGCACAAGTGAGCCACAGCCTGAGGAACTTCTGAGGTTCCTTGCAGACCTGCTACAAGGGGTGAGTCTCGGCCCCCCCTTCACTTCCCTCCACTTCAAGGTCAGGAGCTTAGAGATAAAAGAACTTGTCCACGGCTGACCTACACTAATTAGCGTTGCCAGAAAGGGACGTGAAGCCAAACAGAACTGCCGGCAGAGTTTTAAGTATTTCCTAACTCACAGAAACTTTTTTACTTTTACTTTCAAACTTCAAAGTTTATCTTCTCACAAAATGCTAACGATTTGGTTCACGTAAAGAATGACAAATTTTAGAAAGGTACTCTGGGGGCGCCTGGGTGGCTCAGTCATTTAAGCGTCTGACTTGGACTCAGGTCGTGATCTCACCGTTCCTGAGTTTGAGCCCCGCGTCGGGCTCTGTGCTCACAGCTCAGAGCCTGGAGCTTGCTTGGGATCCTGTGTCTCCCCCTCTCTCTGCCCCTCCCCCACTCACACTCTGTTTCTCTCTTTCTCAAAAAAAAAAAAAAAAGAAAGAAAAAAAAAAAAAGGTACTCTGGAACCTTGGAAACACTGGTAAACGTACTTGCCCTTCCTACAATTTCCCCGCTGTGGGTCTGGCTGGATGAGAAATACCCAGCTAACCCTTAACAGCTCTTATGAAGGACCAGGTGCTGCTAAGATACTCTCTTAATTTGCATCTTTCAAAGTATCTCCAAATGGTAGGTTTTATAATCTAATTTTCCTTAAAAAGGAACAGAGAGCCTGAGAGGGTAAATGAAAAGCCCAAGGTCACAGAGAATTCGACTAAGGTCTGCCCAACACCAAATGGAGTAAGCAGGCCTTCCATACCCCACTCCCTTGCCCCCTCTTTTCCTGATATCTCCCTGCTAGACTTCTCTTTCTCTGACCCACTCCCAAGGGAGAGAAAAATCAATAGGAAAGCCTCCTGGAATAAATTTAAAGTGTTAGGAAAGTTCATCTAAAATTGAAGGTCAGTGGTAATCAGCACTAACTTACCCAGCCACCCACAGACCAAGAAAATAACACAGAATCATCCCTATTCTACCTCCTGACTCCTCAGCACGTTCATGGCTCCCTTTGGGTCTCTCGAAAAACAAAGCAAATGATTCGTGTGCTGAGAGTTTGCTAACAGAGACTCATTTTTTCATTATTACACATACTCTCGTAAGGTACTCACCACTGCTCCCTGCTTCACACAATACCCAGCTTTGATGACTGCGCTGTCTGGAGGTGGCTTAGGAGCAAAGTAGGGAAGATGGCTCTGTGACCGTTTCAAATTATTTCTGTCAATACTTTCACCACATTCGTTTACTTCTTCTTTCTAAAATGAAGCAAATAAAGAAATTCTTTCCTTGCTTGTTTAGCTTCAAAGCACAGTTGTATTTCATGTTGTAATTCTAACAGAAAACCTTAAATTCTAACCTTAGTTCAGTTAGGAACACAGATTTTGAAGTGAAGTTTTCTAAATAATTTGAGGTACTTAATCATAAAGTCACATCACTGATAAAACCACACATTTCTATTTCTCTTGTGGGGGGTGGGTAGAGGGTGGAGGGGATTAACTTCTTATTTTGAAGTCATTATAATAATATACAGGAAGCTGTAAAAAAAAAAAAAATACAGGAAATCCTTCCTATGTACCCTTCAACCGGTTCCCCCAACAGGGAAACTGTGTAACTATGGTAACTAGAGTACATTTCAAAACTGACGCTGGCACATCCTACAAGCCTTATTCAGATGTCATCAGTTTTACACGCATTCTTATGTCTTTGTGTATGGATCATTCTGTGCATTTCTGTCACACGCAGCTTTGTGTAAAACCACCTCCACAACCACATACAGCATCATTATGAGGCTCGGTTGGGCGACCCCTTTAGAATCCCTGTGCCCAATCCCTTGGCAACCCTAACCTGGTTCTCTGTCTTTATTATTTTGGCCTTTAGACAATGTAATAGAAATGGATCCTACACTAGGTGACCTTTGGAGATCAGCTTTTTTTCACTCGGCATAATTCCCTGCAGGCTCACGCAGGCTGCTCCCCTATCACTAGCCTGTCCCTGAGTAGCGCTCATGGTCCGGACGTACCATCGGCTGTTTAACTCTTCACCTGTTAAAGGGCATTGCTGAGTCGTTCCCAGTTGGGGGCCATTGGGAATAAACCTGCCACGAACATTCCCATACAGACCGGTGTAAACGTTAAGTCTCCATCTCTCTAGGAGCAAAGCCCAGGAGTGCACGTGCCGGGCTGGAGAGTAATCACAAGTGCACTTTAACAAAACACTTCCGTACCGGTCTTCAGAGGGGCCGTACTGTTTTGCATTCCCACCAGCAACGTACGAGCGAGGCAGTTTCTCCTCGGCCTTGCCAACACGTGTGTTATTAATTATCGGAGTCGTTCTGATAGGTGTGCGGGGGATACTCACTGCGGTCTTGGCATTTCTTACGAACATCGGCAAGCAGCCCTGCTAGTGCTCCTTTGCCACGTGTGTATCTTTCATCTTTTGGTGAAATCTCTGTTCGTGAATTCTGCCCCTTTTCTAATTGGATTATTTTTTAACTGCTGAGTTCTGATAGTTCTTTTTTTTTTTTTTTTTTTTAATGTTTATGTATTTTTGAGAGAAAGAGAGAGAGCATGAGCAGGGCAGGGGCAGAGAGAGAGGGAGACACAGAATCTGAAGTAGGCCTCAGGCTCTGAGCTGTCCACACAGAGCCCGATGCGGGGCTTGAACTCCCGGACCGTGAGATCGAGACCTGAGCCAAAGTCAGATGCTTAACCAACTGAGCCACCCAGGCGCCCCAATTCTTTCTCTGTATGTTCTGGATACAAGTCTTTGTTGGATACATGGTTTGCAGATACCTCCTCCCCGTGTGCGGCTTTCCCTTTCATCCTCTTAACAGGGTTTTTCACAGAGCAAACATTTACAATTTCGATGAGGATCAATGTATCCTTTTATGGACTGTGCTTTTTTTTTTTTTTTTTAAACGTTTATTTATTATTGAGAGACAGAGAGACACAGAGTGTGAGCAGGGGAGGGGTAGAGAGAGGGGGAGACACAGAATCTGAAGTGGGCTCCAGGCTCCGAGCTGTCAGCACAGAGCCTGACGCGGGGCTCGAACTCACAAACTGTGAGATCGTGACCTGAGCCGAAGTCGGTAGCTTAACCAACTGAGCCACCCAGGTGCCCCATTATGGGCTGTGCTTTTGATGGCAAGTCTAAAAACTCTTTTGCTCCAGACGATTTTCTCCTTGCTCTTAGAATCTAAAAATTCTGCAGGGTTTTGTTCTTCGTTTTTTCACACGCCAAGTCCAGGCTTTTTAAAAAAGATCTAACTATACTCATGTTTTCATGCTCCCCAAAGCACTGGCTTACATGCAACATGTTATAATCTAGAATCCCACTAATGAACCAAATGTGTATTTATTTTTCAAGAACTCCTAATTTTCAAGAGAAAAACGAACACTCGAGTCATCTTGAGGAATTTTCAACCTGTTATACATTTAGACAGGTCAACAGCACTAATTATGTACTTAAACTTTGTAATCCCAGCACTTAACTGCCACTAACCCAATACTGAATAAATTAATCAACCAAATGAGATTTGTCATTTTCTTGACAAATATATAGCAATTAAATGCTTTTATAATGAGTAAATACTTCTTTAAAAAGCTACATTACAAAATGACACAGTAAAAAAGAAATTCTTTGGGATCTTTTTTTTTTTTTTTTTTTTCAACGTTTATTTATTTTTGGGACAGAGAGAGACAGAGCATGAACGGGGGAGGGGCAGAGAGAGAGGGAAACACAGAATTGGAAACAGGCTCCAGGCTCTGAGCCATCAGCCCAGAGCCCGACGCGGGGCTCGAACTCACCGACCGCGAGATCGTGACCTGGCTGAAGTCGGACGCTTAACCGACTGCGCCACCCAGGCGCCCCTGGGATCTTTTTAATACGGCAGCTGCTATGCAGTCTTACAACCTACTGAATAATCTACACTAAAACTAAAACACAACAAAATCTTAATTCTGTACAAAAGGAAAGCAACCAGAAGGGCACCTGGGTGGCTCAGTAGGTTACGTGTCCCACTATAATGCAGAGCCTGTTGGGACTCTCTCTCTCTCCTTCTCTCTCTCTGCCACAACTCCGTTCACATGTGCTCTGTCTCCGTGTCTCAAAATAAATAAACTTAAAAAAAAAATCCCGAAAGTTGAGAGTTCACAGAGCTTCTGGGTTGCTGAACATGTGGAGGTGCTGAGAGAGTCCCAGAAGCTTCATGCCCTTCCCATCTCTTCCATCAGGGTGTTCGTCTGGATTCTTCATCATATCCTTTTATGATAAACAGGTAAACGGTAAATAAACTGCTTCTGTTCTGTGAACAGCTCTAGCAAATTAATCACATCTGGGGACAAGGTCATGGAAACCTTCAATTTACAGCCCATCGGTCAGAAGCAAAGGTAACAACCTGGACTTTCCACTGACATCTGAAAGGATTGGGGTGGGAGCAGTCTTGGAGGACGGAGCCCTTAACCTGTGGGATCCAGGCTGACTGTCAGAATTGAGTTAAACTGCAGGACACCCAGCCAGTGTCACAGAACTGCTTGGTGTGGGGGGATCCCCACACCTCTGATGTCAGCAGCATTGTATGGCAGTCATGTGAGAGGAAGAGTGGGTTTTTCCTACTCATATTGTTTACAAAAGGAAAAGGAACTCTGTCCAACAACAGACCATTTGTAAACTATGCTAAATTCAAGTCAAAATGACTACCCAGTCATTTAAATTGATGTAGAATAATTTTTAGTGACTTGGAAAATGTTTGAGATGTGAGTGAAAAAAGTTATTTACAGAGGGTCTCCATTTCTTGGGACAAAAGTATACGGAAGAAAGGCTCAGAGAGGGGCGCCTGGGTGGCTCAGTTGGTTAAGCATCTGACTTCAGCTCAGGTCACGATCTCACAATTTGTGGGTTTGAGCCCCATGTCGGGCTCTGTGCTGACAGCTCAGAGCCTGGAGCCTGCTTCGGATTCTGTGTCTCCCTCTCTCTCTGCCCCTCCCCTGCTGGTGCACGTGCGCTCGCTCTCTCTCTCTCTTTCAAAAATAAACACATTACAAAATTTAAAAAAAAAAAAAAAAGAAGAAAGGCTCAGAGAAAACATGAAAAGTGTGAAGTGTGGTCTGTGGTTGCCAAATATTTTAATAAACACATACTTTTGAAATAAACAGATACGAAGCATTTTTAATTAACTGATTACTATATTTATTCAGTAAAGATGTTCTATTTTATAACAACATAAAAATTACTACGCAGTAGGTAAACCACCACACAACAGAGTAACTGATGTATTACCTGAGTTGGGGTAATGATGGGCACGCCCCCAACAATGTCAGTTCTGTAAGACACTTGCTTCTTCCCACATTCACTCTGGCGACTTAGGTTATCAGAATGAGGCTGTGAGTCTGACTGCTTTGGTACCTAAAATAATAGGTAAATGAATCATTTTGCAACCAGCATTTTATAGGGGACCCTCTTTTATCACAGAATATCCAACTAATTGTCCATTTATATATAACTGACATTTATAAAAATTATGTATAATAGGTATGTGCCCCTTTAAGTTCTCACACTGTTCTGTCACAGTAATACTTTATAATATAGCCATCATTTCCTGAGTGTTTACTTGGGCAGGTACTATTTCATACATTTTTCTACCTCATCCTCTGATGAACCCTATGCTTAGGGCCTGTACCTCCGTGGTAGCAGCGAGAAAACGGAGGCTCAGAGGTGTGAAGAAACATAGGTTTAGGTCCTGATTGTGCTACGTTCTACCAGAGTCTGTGCAACTCTCCCCCTACACTCAACCACTATTCTGTGTCCCCCATTTATTAGAGCACCTGACACCAGAGCACAGCTCCATGCCGCTCTCGCTCCCCATCCTCCGCCGCTGCCCATGATTCTGGTAGCACCCGGGGACAAAGAGCGTGGCAAACTCATCATTACTGGTGCCAGGACAGAGTCTACTACCGAAAACACGGTATTCACTAAATGTTGAGAGACGGACTCAGTGGATGAATCCAAAATCATCAGGAAAAAAAGAATAAGATACTCAACACAAATTAAAACTTAAAATGTTCAAAATAACTTAAAGCTTATTGGAAATTTTGAGAAGGTATTCCAACACTGGGATCAACGATAAATCACTCACAAACGTCACTGAAGTGGAATCAGAGAATCGAAGGGATCACAAACGTTTAACATACATTTTAGCTTTTCTGATCCGGCCCACTCAGGAAACAAGGTGCAATATTTCTGCCAACAGACTGCTGCATGTAGTCTGCCTTTGGATTGCAGATTTCTTTTGACCGTAGATAAAAAATGTAATAAAATATGCTCGGCACTGATGTAATGTTGAGCATGACAGTTAATCTCTCTCCAATGGTTTTAAAGGGCATGTGAGGATCCTGCAGTGTTTCAGAAACATTGTGACAAGTACTTCTAACCAGCACCATAGTGGTGGTGTAAAAACATTTAAAATCAAGTAACTTGCTTGCCTCACAGTTAATCCATGTTAACAGGGAACTGGCACAGCTCCAGGGGACACCATTCACGTTGCAGTCAAAGACCCAAACCATTTATTAATAGGATTCCGAAGCAGTGTGGTTTCTCAAGCTTTAACACTCATGAAGCATCAGCCAGGAACATTATTAAAAGCTTCAGATTTCCAGGTTGCACCTCCCAGAAATTCTGACTTGCTCGAGCCACAGTGTTGTGCACAAGGCCACACGGCCAGCAGAAACACCAGTGGTTTTTGAGGTAGTTGCTGCAGAAACCACCCTGAGAAACACTGCTGCCAGGCCTGTGCTCTCCCAGCAGGTCTGGGGAAAAGCAGGTAGACAGTGGTGTCTACAGACAAGGCTTTATGAAATACCAGGCAAATGCGGTCTATGTGTGTCTAAGCCGGGCTGTAGTAGATCCCAATCCACATAATTTACGAATATACGCAAGTTGTCTCTCAGGTGACTTTCTGCAACTCCTCTCCACCTTTCCCTCCCTCTCTCCCCTGGAGATGCTTCCCCGCAAGGCTTTTTCTCCAGGCTTTCAGGCCCTCTCATCCATATTTACACTACAATGCAGGCAAACAGGAAAGGAAGGCAAATGAATCCTGCTAAGGAATGCCCCCTGACATCTTCTAAGAGGCTACACTTTTTGGAGAGCTTTTTAAAGGCAACAGGTACTAGCTAGCATTTTACCTGACAAGATCCACACAATGACAGGGCGGTGAGAGGACTACGACTGAGGACACTCTACCCAGAAAGAGTCTGCCGAGGAAGCCCACGATGTTCTGAATGAACAGCATCATGTATTTGAAATATGACCGAGAAAACGGGGCCGAGTTACCCCATTAAGAACAGAAACACAGCACTGAGAGAATTTTAAGCCGGAGAGAAAATTATCTGTTCATCTGTGGCAGCTGAAATGTACGAAGAGGTGACCCACATGAAGTCAGTCCTTCTTTTAAGAAGTTGACAGTTTAGTCATACATGGGCATTTCCCAAGAAAAATCTTTTATACCACCCCAAAAATACAGTGATATTTATACTTTTTCCACTTTTCTTCCAGAAATGATAGTATATTAAAAATCCTTCTCTCTGCTGTTAAGCTCACTGCTTCTAATGTGTCCTTGTAATAAAATAAGATACTAAGTGTGGCATAATTCTAATGTTAGAGTTCAATAATTAACTTAGAATTGCACTTTACAATAAAACTTATCTAAATTGTGTGGTGAGAACTGTGCAATGTGTAGAATTTTCAAATCGATATGTTATACACCTGGAACCAATATTAACATTTTATCAATAAAAAAAATAATCTAAGCTGTAAACATTCCCCAAGAATAAGAAAAGTACAAGCAAAATACCCATGAATACAGTAATGGTCTTAAAAACTTTGAATGAAAGTCTAAATTCAGCCATTAAAATAAACATACTTTCAGGAACAGAAAAGAAAAAAAATCAGCCAACTATTTAATGAGAATCAGAAAACTGATCTCCTCAGGGAGACAGCAAGTGTCAAAGACACTGAACATGATTGGTTTCCTTGCCCCTGACTTTTCCCTGCTCTCTCTTGCTTTCTACCCTTCTTTATTGGAGCTGTATTCTGTGAGAAATCTGCATGTATCTTCAGGAGGTGTTTGCCTGTGGTCCTAACAGTAGAAAAAGAAAAGGCAGTCAGAGAATAAGAGATAAACAAAATGGAGAAAACCGACAGGGCTTGCAGACGAAAGCCTAAAACGGTCCAACACAAACTCCTGGGTATCAGGAGCCTTTTGAGGGCCCTACACATGACCTGCCAGCTGAAAAACACTAGTACCAAGTAGAAAGCCTTGTACCTTTGGGCAAATTTACCATTTTGTTAGGACCAAAGTCCTATATTCAGCTTCCTCTACTTGCTCCCAGCTGTCCAAAAAAAAAAGTCGAATTTTGGCCACAATGTCAAAAACACTACTTGTAGATTAAAATCTAGTATTGATTTCTGAATTACAACCTATGGTGGGGAAAAGACACTATTTTAAAAAACAGTGGGTTTCTGTTTAGGAATACACCATATACATCCTGGACATTCCTTCATCGATAAGGAACCAGAGGCCACCGTATTTGTACTGTTATTACTTCCTATAAAAAGTTAGTTGAAAGTATACTTTAAAATCAATCTGATTTTCCCAACCCTATTCACGGATACTCTCTTCAGGGTCGGTTCCTCCACTACCAGCTCTCTGTCTTTTCAAATAAGGGGAAACTTTTTTAAACGGCTGCCACCAATAAACATTCACATGGACGTTAGGCAAGTTCGAAAAGCCACAGACCATGGTATCAGAGGACAGTCCACTAAGATGACAAGGTACTATAATTAGGAAGTAGTTAAATAATCACCATTCCCTTACCACTACTCCCTACCACCCCCTATTCTGAAACCATGTGCTTCCAAACCCTAATTATGAATTTCTAAAAATTTTAAGTTTACATAATCACATTGTACTCAGCAGACCACTAAGTTACACAGCTGACCAACTTGTCATTTGGAGCAGTTCCACAGAATTGTAAACCACACATGCACTAAAACATAAACTCCTATTTTGCAAAGAAATCTGCATTACTCATCAGCGATTTCCGTAGGAATGTATGACAAATTAGAGATTCCACACCCGAATACGTTTACACGTGTAAAATGCACATGATACGAAAACTGGCAAGGCCCTTTAAAGAAAAAAATTAAATAAATCTTACGTAGGCATGGGAAATTCTTTCATTGCTATCCGATAAGTTAAACGTTTATATAAAATTGATGTTTAGTAAGTGCTATCAGTTCTTCAATTCTACATTCACTTTCATACAGTTACGTTCACTTTGTTGACAAGCTAAGGATTTCTAGATTTTTTACGTATTCATATTTTCTAAATGAGAATTACAAAAAATGAATTATAAAAGCATGAATACCAACTTATTTAGCCTAAAAACTATGAATTTCAACGTGTAAAATAAAATCGTAAGACCACAAATGCTGGTATTTAAAAGTCTTTATGCTTTGGAACATCACCCAACCCTAATCAGCTTCTCGTGCATTTGAATAAGCTTAACAGTGTCATCTGTGTAAGATGGTTTCACACCATTAATAAATTAGATCTAGCAATTCAAGAACCCCCCAAATGGTAAAAAGCCTGAGACTATTCACTCCTTTTTCTCTTAAAGCACTAAGAACCCAGTGCTACTAATTACTGCAAATTGTAAGAAATGAACCAATTTGGTAAAGTTACTAGATACTGTCTTCCTAAAGAAAATTTCACCTAAGAAATATATATATATGGAGTTAAAACCTATTAGTTAAGACCTTTTAAGAACATGTACTTCTGAATCAGTTCAAAAAATTGCTTTCCTGAAACTGCACGTACCTAAAATAACTTCTGCTTCATGTACAGATCAGAGGCACTGCGTGGGTGTTTTCTGTCATGTGGCAACAAGCTGTTCTGGTGCAAGACAAAAAACCCGACTTCACTCCGAGAACAGCTTTAGTTATATTAACTCTTTACTGTGTTGTGATATAAATATGGAATCGTTCATTTTAGATGGCAACTAACAAGTGACAACATATGCTGACTTTCAGAGCATATGTTTTTCGAGAGTAAGTCGTTTAGGGTCAGTAAACAACTGTACTTTAGTAAAACACACTTGAGCTCACACAAACCTCACACAGGAACTCCTTCCAGAGCCTCTCTCTGTGTCTCTCTACAAGTGTGTAAGGAGGGAAAAAAGCAAGGAGAGCTAGAATCAGGGCACAGAACCTATCTACTTGCCTGTCCTCATCAGTAGTAAACTTTCTTGGAAAAGTGTGGGTTTTGCTTTACAAATGAAAGAGTGGGAAAGGGCTCTTTTTTCAGGACCCTGTGCTCCAGGGTCGAGCTCCAGAGTCAAACAGCCTGGGTTTGGCTCAACGGTTCCACGATTTACCAGCGATGAAACCAGTAAAAGTTACTTAATCCCGAGGATTATCACTTTTCCAGATAATTGAGGTAAACCCCTCAGGATCAGAAAACCAAAAAAAGAAACCCAGGTTGCAAGCAGGAAGCTGTAGCCCGGGGACATCGGAGTTGCAAGGGTAGCCGGCCCTGACCTCAAGGAGGAAAAGTGGGTGAGGCAAGTTTAGAGCCTGAAGACAAACTCCCGAGGGGGCCATGTGGGCAGGACCCTCTGGCCGCCACAGCTCTCCAGATCCACTCCCTAACCCCGTGCCTCACTTCCATGGCCTCACCTCCGCTTCCTGCTCCTATCTTCAAATTCTACCCTACCCAGCAGTGATCCCAGTCAGGGCCTGGAAGACAGGAAGGCCAACGCCTAGTAGCAGGGGTGGCGGCAGGAAGCCCCTCATCCTACTCGGGAAGAGAAAACATCCTCGATGTGTATTTTCCCCTAGAAACATTCTTGTGCAGTGGGTAAAATGCACACTAGCATATGCCGCGGTAGGTACATAATGGGCTAAAATGGCATTTGCGGGCTGATTTTAAGGGCTGATAATCACCTGGTACAAGAAAATGTAATCCCATTATAAACACCGGCCTTTTAAATAATAAACTTTGAGGATGCAACCTGTTGGTAAACTGGAGACTCAGCAGGCATATTTTCAAAATGTAAAGACCTCCAGACGTTAAAAATTAAAAACACAACAAACACTTACTGTAATTTTTATAGCTTTGTTCAACACGTTTACCCATTCTACTAGGTCTTGCTGATCATTAGCTTGTAGGAAGTATTTCCTCATCCCTGCATTCATAACTGTTGAGAGAAAAAGTAAACAGTACATGAAATTTTGCACTTGTTGCATCTAAATTTATGTTTGCACCTGCCTTCTGCAAAACCAGGCTAGGTTCAATACTGTGACTCTCAGATTTGACCAAACGTTAGATCATATGAAATAATGCTTTTACCACTCTGTAACATAGGTAACATTCTTATTTTTAATGCCTATGTTTTTCATTAAATGGAAATACCAGAATATATTTAGCTAATCCCCTAATGATGAGCATTTAGGCTGTTTCCAATTTTTGAAATTATATAAAATATCCCAGTGAAACATCAAATACATAATATCTCTCCATACTTGGGCTACCAGTTCTATGGGTCAGAGGGAATTCACCCTTAAAATTTTTACAGATACTGACAACTTGTCTTCCTATAAGGTCGAACCCATTTACATTCCTATCAACAGTGAAGGCCTGTTTTATCCAGTGCTCAGCACCCATCCTGGTTATTAGCACCTGTGCTAGATAGGGACCTTGTCTTCAGCCCCAAGACTGTTGACATTGGAGCCGGAGTCTGCAAACAATATTCCCTAGAAACCCTTTGCCAGCTCGAGCCATGTTCTGCTAATGGGAGGTATTGACGGGAGACTGGGAGAGGCCACACTCCTACAGGTTCCCACTACTGCTGACCTCCCTCCCCCTGCAGAAGCATACCACTAGCTACTACTGCTCCAGGCTCTGTGGCCACTCCCCGCACCAGCCCTGCAGTCTCCTCAGACACCTATCACTAGCTCCATCAGGGCCCCTCTTCCAACCCTCCGAAGTCCCAGCTTCTGGTAACACCACTTCTTCCCCTTTCGTCTCTCCAGCGTGTAGGTGGTAGCTGCTTCATGCAATTTCTAATTTCTGGGTTTCCTCGGCATCCCCTCTGCACTCTTTCAGCCTTCCAATATTTGGGTAAGCAATTCTTCCTAACAAATACCCCAGGTTCGAAATACCTAGTGCAGACTGTTTTCCCGACTGGACCCCGACAGATACAGCAATCTCTGACCTCCTAAATGGTGAATAATTATATCTTGTTTAAATTTGAATTTATCTGATCATTGAGACAAATTAGTTTCTATGTTCCTTGGCCATCAGAATTTGTTTTGTGAGCTTTATTTTCTTTGTCCATATTTCTCCTGAGTGTCCATTTATGTTGTATTATCTTCTAAGAGCTTTTATATTAATCATTTGTTTTATTTCAAGTACTTTTCTCAGCCTGTCATTTGCCTCATCAAATTTGTCCATGGTATCTTTTAACAAAGAGAAAAATATTCTGTCAATCTTTTCCTTTTCCTGTAATGACTTGAGCTTTCATAGATGCAGAAAATCTCCCCAACCCAAGATCATAAAAATAAACACCTTTAGGGGTGCCTGGCGGGCTCAGCTGATTGAGCATCCAACTCTTGATTCTGGCTCGGGTCACGATGTCACAGTTCAAGAGATCCCACTTTGGGCATGGAGCTCACTTGGGATTCTCTCTCTCTCTCTCTCTCTCTCTCTGCCCCTTTCCTGCTTGCTCTCACTCTCAAAATAAACTTAAAATATATATACATATATATATACATATATACATATATATATGTGTGTGTGTGTGTGCGTATATATATACGTATATATGTATGTATGTATGTATCAACCGACACACTACCACTCAGTTGGGTATGACTAAGGAAAGGGGGAAATGAAAACCCTCAAAGGAAAAAGTTATTTCTCAAATGCACAGGACTTGAAATTGGAACTGAGACCAAGACACTGAGGCAGAGCTTCCTTGAATGGAGATGAGGATCTGAGCAAGGAAGTCAAATAGTACCTTGTGAAGTGCTGTCAGACAACTAGTATGGAAACTAAAGAAACTTAAAACACTATAAATCAATTCTCTTATATCTTACTAGAGACTGGAGAAATGATCCAATGCCATAAGCATAAGTTAAGATGAGTAGCACAGTAGGACATATATCAACACATGGCTTTTACTTTTAATTTCTAACAATTGGTAAAGACTCTTTTCACAACCTTGTTCCAGCTCGGGCTGAGGTTGGGCCCCCTCCCAATGGCTTCTCCCCTCAGCGCTGTTCTGGGCATCTGCCGAGACCAGCTGAAGAGTCTGAAAATCTAAGCACTCAGTAGTACTACACTTCATCTGCTACAAAGTGAGTACTTAATACATCTATTTTTGAATGAATAGCATTTATATAAGGACTACTTTTAAAAAAGAAAAAAGAGGCAAATATACCTCTAAAACAGGTCTTAGCACACCTTGCAGTCCAAATAAAAACTCATGTGTTGTATTATTTCATGATAGGAAGAGGCATAAGGATACGGTGGGGGCAGGAGGGGGTTGGAATCCAAGCCTGGAATCACTCAGACCTGACCAGCTCATGCACTTAACTAGCAATAACATTCTGCAAAACCCATGTAATCTGAGCCCCATTTTCTTCATCAAGGAAATGGATGGGTTGCAACCCATCCATTCCTCGAAGGGTTGGAGGTGATCTATGTAAAGAAAGTAGCACAGCGCCTGGGAGAGAATAGACAACATCACCTTCATCATCATCTGGAGACTTCCAAGTAAGGAAGCATTGTGGAAAATGTAAAGCAAATTATTGGGAAGTGCATACTAACAATCCATGTTGGTGGGGGCGGCGGGGGGGGGGGGGGGGACAGAGAAAGAAAGAAAGAATATTCGAATGAAAACAAAGTGTACAAAACCTGCCAGCTGCCATGCTTTTGAATCTAGGGTTCCGCAGCGTATGATGACTCCATCCCAGAGGTTGTGTTCTACTATCTTTTCACTTGAGTACTTCTTTACTTCATTTCAAATCTTTACCATCAGAGTGAATGTATCAAATGGATAAAGCCTGAAGCACAAACACTAGCTTGACTGCAAACAAAAATCATCTGACACCTAAGATCAACTGGTTACAGTTCGGGTATGGGTAGGGACCAAATGGTTGTGAGACACTTTCTCACATTATTTGCCAGTTTTCTCAGTTCCCTCTATTCTTTCTCCATTCTCTCATTCTCTCAATCAGATGGCAGACTTTCTAAAAGGAACCACTAATTTTATTTCTCTCCTCTCATCGGTCTGTCTTTGTTCTTTCAGATTTTTTGACTTTTTCTTCTGAGTTTTGCATTGTCTTGTGTTCCTTTTCCTATTTGATAGTGCTCTCTCCTCAAATGTCATGTAATCCCAGGCTGTCTATTCATATTTAAAATCAAGGCACTAAAAAAACTAACTGGAAGCTCCCTGGAAGATATGTAGGGTTACTAACCACTGGACCTCACTGCATGGCAAAGTCTTCTAGTAGAAATGCCCAGATGTCAGCACCTATGGCTCTCTTCTCTAGGGTATGCAGACCCACCCCACTACACCTGGCTGCTCAGTGCTCTGGAACTGGACACAGGAAAAGAGGTGCATTCCATGCACATATTTTCACTTAGTCCTATTTTCAGTTTCACGCTTCATCTCTCCCCTTCTTCCCGAGCACAGAGCCTGATTTTCTTTCTTTTTCTTTCCTTTTCTTTCTTTCTTTCTTTCTTTCTTTCTTTCTTTCTTTCTTTCTTTCTTTCTTTCTTTCTTTCTTTCTTTCTTTCTTTCTTTCTTTCTTAAGTTTTTATTTATTTAAGTAATCTCTACACCCATCATGGGGCTGGAGCTCACAAACCTGAGATCAAGAGTCACATGCTCCTCCAACTGAGCCAGCCAGGCACCCCTCACTGATTCTATTTCTAAAGGTACTACACATGCCATTTCTTGCTGGGATGGTGGAAGGACAGCTGCCCAACTAAGCTGCATGGAAGCAGGGACTGGAGGCTGTCCCTGACACAGACATCCAAATGTAGTCCGTTTTGGGTCCTCCTCTCCGCTGCCTCCCCAGACGGTACCCAGGACCTAAGTCTCTCTGGAGTTGGGGTGGGGGCAGGACGCTGACAGGCGAGCTCCTCACTGGCTTCTTCTCTACTCTGCTAAGTTATTTTCCATTACCCCCATCCACTTCCCACCTGTATACACTGTGGGTTACAGACGTCTGCAACGATGGTTTGAGTGTTTCTTGTTCTCACTTGTTTTTGAACAATCGGGAGATGAAATAAAGGTGGAAGAATCTTTATGTTGCCATTCTGGATGGAAGCTGTAGTTCCATTTTAGGAACCTGTGCCGCCCTCTCTGAAGACAAGCATTTTATGAATCTCTTCTCTATGCCCTCTATAGTATGGACTAACAAACTACTGACAGACCAACAAATAACCTTAATCTCTGACTCCAACTAAAATCACCCATTCTGCATACTCCAATGACTGAATGTTATGTATGTTACTATATACTACTATTCCTTCAAGCTGTAGGTTTGAAGTTTTACATTAAAAAGACTTGTCAAGAGAATATGCATTATACATTCTAAAACAAAGTTCTCTGTTGCCCCCATTAGCTTTTCACTCACAAGGCTCTGAAGCATTTTCCTGTTTATAAATTTGTAATAAGCACATAAATTTTTCTTTTGGTTTCTTAGAGGTGATAAAAGCCTTATAGAGGATTCTCTGAACAGCTGCATTACATCCTGCCCACACCCTAGTCGCTTACTGGATGTATATGACTGCCATCAGATGTTACCCCCAACACAATGCCTAAAGAAGAAACCCGCCCTTTTCAAGCAAAAGAGAACAGGGGCGACTGAGTGGCTCAGTCAGTGAAGCGTCCAACTTCAGCTCAGGTCATGATCTCACAGTCCATGAGTTTGAGCCCCGCGTCGGGCTGTGTGCTGACAGCTCAGCGCCTGAAGCCTGCTTTGGATTCTGTGTCTCCCTCTCTCTGTCACTCCATTGCTCATGCTCTGTCTCTCTCTGTCTCAAAAATAAATTTAAAAAATTAAAAAAAAAAAAACCTTAAAAAAAAAAGAGAACAAAGAACGCTGATATCATTTCTACCTCAAGAAGTATTTTACATTAATGTAAAATGGTCCTTTTTGATGCCAGCTGGCCACTCTGAATTTTGTCCTTTCCATCACTGGTGTCCCTTGACAGACTCTGAGAGCACATCAACTCTCCCGGCTTCAACTACCACCCAAGTATTTTCACAAGTTCCAAATTTCTCCATTCTTGATCTTCAGGCTCCATCCATCTTCAATTACCGTCACCGGAACATTTCCATTTGGATGTTTCCTCACCACTTCAAACTCCTTATCAAACACTTTACCCAATCCAGCTCTCAGGTCCTCATTTCTTTACTTGAAGCGAACCTACCTGATAGCTCTCTCTTCCCACACATCCAGTCACCAAGGCCCTGCACATTTCCTTCCAGTGTTGTTTGTCCCTCCTCTCCCACTGCCACGACCCAGATGCGGGCCCTTAGATGAGGAGAGTAGTTCGGAAGCCACTGAGCCAATCTGCCTGTATCAAAACTCTCCTATCCATACAAAGCACATCCTTCACCTATGTCAGCTTGCTAGATGCTAGTTTCTCACCTCTCGTCCCCACACATACATACACATACACCACTTGTCCACATGTTATGCCCGGACTTCTGCCCGGCCTTTTACTTTTTGGTCTCTCACCGTTCCTGCCAGCCTCCCTGAGTTTTCAGATGTCCGCACACACCTCGCTCTTCTCTCCCGCGTGCCTCTGGTCCTGTGATCCCTCCCCCTTCTCTTCCCAACGCTGGAGGATGACCAAGGTTGAGCTGGCCACCAATTCAAGTGCCTCTTCACCCAGTGTGGCTCCCCCTGGTAAGGATCCCCAGTAAGGATGTAAAGCTCTTCCTTGGTGTTTCTTTAATAGATTGTACACTCCGTCGTGCACTGACTGTAAGAAATGCAAGGATCTCACCAGGTCCGGTGTCTGAGAGACAAGCAGCCTGTGAGATTCTTAAGGGCAACAACCGCCTCTTAACACTCTTACAGCCCAGTGCCAAGCACAGTGTGCACACACTAGACATTCACTAAATGTGTGCCGAACAAGTGAATCAGACACCCTCAACTACCTCTACCCCCAAGCTGTACACTTCTCGCGAGCCACAAGCGGAAGACCAAATCCTTTCCGTTATTTATAAATGCATGTAATATAGAATAATACAAGGTAGAAAGTTAGAAATTACCTGAAATCTCACTGGCGGTCATCACTATAAACGCCTAGATAAAGACTATACGTGGGCCGAGGGAGGCGGCCGTGACCGGGATGGACACAGGAAAAGAGGCTTCGAGGGTAGGCGAGAAGTTTTATTTCTTCACCTGGATGGTGGCTTCAAGGGAATTTGCCTCAGAATAATCCATTAACCCACAGGTTTGTGTCATGTGGTTTTCCAGGACTGTTTCCTTTTATAATTATGATGTAATTATGTTAGCCAAACTTAAATCAATTAACACATAAAATATGGCTACTTACCAAAACAGAACTCAGCCTTTGGCCTTAGCTTAGTTGCATCGCTGACCTAACAAAACAGAGAGACGAGTCACTGACTTCTTCATATGTGACTGTAACCAACCTTAAATGCTGCACCAACTCCCACAAGTACGATCTCCCAGTAATCCCACACACACATTTAGCACTCAGGCCTGAAATTACACTTTAAAGGCTACTGAAAAAGAACTGCAAATTGAACACAGAAAGAACATGGGTCCCAACTGTAAGATGTTCAAAACAAACGATACTTCCCTGTTCTCTTTGAACAAACTTGCATTTATTCTAAGGAAATGTGAAGAAGTTGAAAGTAAACCCTTAAGTTTTATGTAACACATGGGACATTTTGTAGTATAACGTAACTTTCAAAATACCCTTGGAATACACTACAGAAACTCTGAATTCTTCCCAGATTGCGTATTTCTAAATTAGCTGTGAACCTGAAGAGAAAATGATGGTGGGCAAGGGGGAGATTGTGTATTTAACAACGTCCAAAAATCCAAAAGGCATTAATCTGCAATGAGGAACCCAAAACGGCACCGGATGCCCTCGTGTGCAGCAGAATACCCTGGGATCGCGGGGTCCCTTTGCTAAACGCAGCACGTGGTTCCTTTCAGAAGGGAAGCAACTGGCACCTGGTTACTGTTATTCCCTCAAATAACGTAGCCCTCTCGGAAGCCTATTCCTGACTATTACGACCCTAGTGCCGGTGTCAGAACATGTAATTGTAGCGTCTGTTTTGTACCTTCAAAAGGAATTCTAAGTCTGGGGCTCCTGACTGATCCCAACTACAAATTCACAGCTCTGAGTCACACTGGAATTTGTTCCAAGAATAAATTCTGGAAAAAAAGAGGCATGTCTAAAGCAGAGTACAAACTGTACAAGTGAAACTTTGGGACAGAGATGAAAGTCAACAGGGCTGCACAGAAAAGGTTATATTTTAAAAGAGGAGCCGAGGAAGATTCAGGAAGCAGCTGGTCAGTCAGGGCCACTTGCTCAGTCAGTGCTTCATTTTTGAAAAGACCAGGCAACAAACGATTGAAAACATAGGAGCATGTGGGCGATCTCAACTGCCTTTTCCTCATCACCGCCCGGAGAGGCAAAAGTGCTTGGCAACAAATTCACATTACAGCGCGCGACGCCCTACCGGCCGGCCGGGAGACCAGGGCTCTAACACTTACTTTTACAAAGACACGCTATGCTTCCTAATAATAAGCACTCTAGAATTGAAGCTGCGAGCTACCCTGAAGCACTTATTAAATGTTTTGATTTACAGGAACACTTAAGGTATACTTAAACAATATTTGTCTTCTGTAGATTAAATAATATGGTTTTAATTAAATAAATAATAATAAAAAGAAAGGTTTCCCTTTAAATATGTAATCTTTGTCGTCCAAGGGCTGATTTTTTTTTTTTTTTTTTTTTTTTTTTGGTCAGTGAGAATGAACAGCTCTGCTGTGATCCTGATAATGAAGTACTTTACCTATGAATGTCTACCTTTATAAGCACACTTGTAAACTGGTCTTCTCTTGAAGACCTCTGCTAACAAATCCCTATATATGCATAATAGTATACACGTGCATATTACTTAATCTACTTTTCACACCTTCTATCTTGAGCCATCGACGCACATTATTTTGTATAAAAACCCCATAGGCCTAGCTCCTCGACATCTCTCTCTCAGTTCCCACCCCAATATAATAAAGGGAAAAAAAATACCTGAAAATACCAAATCTCAATTTTTGAAGAGAAAAATAGTATTGCAAAAATTCCAGAAAAATCGACAAAAGAGAAAACAGAAGTTAGTAGAGACAAAGTGAAATGAGGGAAAAAATCATTCTTTTATCATGCAGATGGTTCTTACTTTCTTCAAAATAAAACATAAAGAAATAAAAACTCAGAGGTAATAGGATTAAAAGCTGGAAAACAGTTTAAATAAATACAATACGGACTTAGAAAAAACCTTCTCCAGGGGAGAAGCCTGGGGGGCTCAGTTGGGTAAGCGTCCGACTTCTCACGGTTCATGGGTTCCAGCCCCATGCTGGGCCCTGCACTGACAGTGTGCAGAGCCTGCTTGGGATTCTCTCTCTCCCTCTCTCTCTGACCCTCCCTGATTTGCACTTTCTCTCTCAAAATAAATAAACTTTAAAAAACAAAACTCCAGATTTCCCAAAGACAGAACTTAATCATTAACTGTTTATTCTCCTTCTGATGTTCATATACCTAATCGTAAAGGTTAATGTTAACTTTTGCAATTGGCCACATCTTACAAGTTAACTCCATATTTTGCCTAATTTTACCAAAGACCTTCCTACACATAGTGGCCAGGTACCATCTTCCCCATGATATGACCCTGAACATCATCACTAAATGACACAGAAAGGAAACCGCCCCTCATTCACGCTCATATCCCAAGCAATTCTAATTCATGCATGACAGAGAAACGATATAGAAAAACTACCTTTGAAATGTAGGTAAGTTTAATGGCTCCCACACGTGATGATCCAGAAGGTAAGTTCTGGAAACAAATCATTAATATATAATGAGTATCCAGCATTATTAATTTATATTATAATGTTCTACACATACTAAAAGCAGTTAAGAAATTAGATTTTTTAATATTACACTTTACAAATCAACTTTTTCAGTTCAAGTATTTACAAATCAAGTTGACGGCATGGATAACAAAACCAAATTCTATCTGGTTCCACCGTAACGCATTCCATAACTAAAAGGCTAGTTTTATCATTGCAGCTAAACTCATTTTCTTTTTCATGAGCTTTAAAAGCCATATGGGGCGCCTGGGTGGCACAGTCGGTTAAGCGTCCGACTTCAGCCAGGTCACGATCTCGCGGTCCGTGAGTTCGAGCCCCGCGTCAGGCTCTGGGCTGATGGCTCGGAGCCTGGAGCCTGTTTCCCATTCTGTGTCTCCCTCTCTCTCTGCCCCTCCCCTGTTCATGCTCTGTCTCTCTCTGTCCCAAAAATAAATAAACGTTGAAAAAAAAAATTAAAAAAAAATAAAATAAAAAAATAAAAGCCATAAACAAGATCAGACTTTGTTCCTGAAGGCAATGGGAAAAAATACTTGAGACGTAAATACAATTGTAAGAGATTTCAATACTACACGTTACTTTGTTCTATTAAAAATTATTAATCAAATATATCCCTAAAAGGTTGACTTTCTTCCATTTAAATATATTAGTATTATACCGCCCTTTATTTATATTGATTCCATTTTTTAAAATAATTATTAACTGATACTCTTTAAGCCATATGTCAGGAGTGTATATACTGACATGTTCACTATATTTTTGTTCTTCCCTAACAAGTTTGAGGCAGGGTTTGGGTCCTGGAAGAGCTAGGGGTAAAGAATTAAGAAGAGAGGGGCGCCTGGGTGGCACAGTCGGTTAAGCGTCCGACTTCAGCCAGGTCACGATCTCACGGTCCGTGAGTTCGAGCCCCGCGTCGGGCTCTGGGCTGATGGCTCAGAGCCTGGAGCCTGTTTCCGATTCTGTGTCTCCCTCTCTCTCTGCCCCTCCCCCGTTCATGCTCTGTCTCTCTCTGTCCCAAAAATAAATAAAAACGTTGAAGAATTAAGAAGAGAGAATCATGTCTGGGAAAGACTGGCAGGAAGGACTCTGTGGAGACATGAACAGCATTTAGGTTGGTCTTTAAAGGAAAAATGTGAAATGCAAACAGAAGAGAGAATATTCCAGGCAGAGAAAGCAGAGGAGCTACAGCAGGCAGATGAGGGCGGCCAGAAGCTACACATAATATGGGATCGTACAGGGTTGTAGTAGAAAACACCAGTTCAGGAACTTGAACCAAGAATCTAACCTAAGTAAAAAAGACCTAAATAAAAAAGTGTCAAAGAATTTATACCGTTAAAGAATTTGAAACCGTTAAAGAAGGCTTGTGAGCGGTTCTGTAGTCAAAATTGTGCTTTAACATATCCTGTAATATAATAAAGGGGACGGGTGAAAGAGGGGGAAGAAGGAAGCAGGAACACCAGGTAAAGAACCTGGAAAAAATTAATAAAGAAAATAAAGGAAAACTCTGATAGATTTTAAAAGTAAAATTAAAACAGTCTTCACTTTGAAAGTTTCCTCCACTGTATATTAACCAAGATCAACTTCTTTACTGACTTTATAAGAATGTACATTAAAAAGAAAACTTTTGGGGCGCTTGGGTGGCTCTGTCAGCTAAGCGTCCAACTTCAGCTCAGGTCATGATCTCACAGCTTGTGGGTTCAAGCCCCACGTCAGGCTCTTTGCTGACAGCTCAGAGCCTGGAGCCGGCTTTGGCTTCTGTGTCTCCCTTTCTCTGCCCCTCCCCTGCTCGTGCTTGGTCTCTGTCTCTCTCAAAAATAAATAAACATTAAAAAAAAAAAGAGGGGCGCCTGGGTGGCGCAGTCGGTTAAGCGTCCGACTTCAGCCAGGTCACGATCTCGTGGTCCGTGGGTTCGAGCCCCGCGTCAGGCTCTGGGCTGATGGCTCAGAGCCTGGAGCCTGTTTCCGGTTCTGTGTCTCCCTCTCTCTCTGCCCCTCCCCCGTTCATGCTCTGTCTCTCTCTGTCCCAAAAATAAAAGAAACGTTGAAAAAAAAATTAAAGAAAAAAAAAAAGAAAAGAAAAGAAAACCTTTGGCTTTGTTCTCATGAACGATTAGGAGGTACTTCTCTTGAACCTCTCTATGAGCTTCCTGGAGACAATCACACGAAAGCCTCAAGACTCCCAAATATAAACTGGTTATTGTTGACAGGGACAGGTCTTCTCAGACATTCACTCCTATGTAAACTGCATTATGTTTTGCTTTAAACCGTATACTATGTTCAAGCTTCTAAGTATAAACCATAAATAAATATGTATATAAAATTGTAATTGTTAAGGTAGAATTTTAAATGGTTGTTCTTATACAAAATGTTTTATTAAGTTTAGAGGTTGCTTTGTGTGTGTTTTTTTAATTTTGGATAAGGAAATGAAATGTTAAAATGTCTTCAAGACCTCCTAACTCCTGTCAACGTGATTTTTTCAAACACTGCTACCCTTCATTCAAAATTGTTATTTTTCTGTTAAGTCCTCCAAAAACGTATTATTTTAACTAACTGAATACAGTTCTAAGCCTCTGTATGAAGAAGAGAAATGAGCACTACGTCATGGCCACGTGACATAAAGGATCACAGACTGAACAGTGGCACAGTATAGAGAACTATAAGTAGCTGAGAGAGAACGAATATTCAAAATACCTAGTTTCTATGGATTGGTATGATTACTGCCAAGTTCAACTACATAAAAGTAGGTTTCAAAATCTGTCACTTGACAGTGAACAAGAAATAATCAACTCATGACATTTAAGATAAAAAGGAAAGTAAGCCCTTCGTCCTTAGGAGTTTCTGCACTCCTTTTGCCAAAATATCTTTTTCAAGTTTCTTCAAAGTCACTTCCTGAGACAGCTACTCAATTACTTAATCCTCCACCATACCCACGCCCTCGACAAAACACAGAAAGCTCCAAACTGCTCCCTAGTGATACACTAGAATGGATTTTTAAACCAATGGTTAGTGGTAAAGAAAGGAAAATGGAGGAGGAATGGTTCCCTAAGGACAGGTGAGTAAAACGGATTTTCTTTCATTATCAGGGCTTATGATCGTTATAATCTACAGCACCATAACATAAGCAACTAGATTGAACCCTATGAAACTGTCATTTTTTAATAGATTAAGACGGTGGTATACTGGCCATTTCACATGGCTCAACCTAACGTAATAACCTTAGCAAGACATCTTACTAAAGTTTTCATGAGGAGATACAAGTCTTAATACATTTAAAAATGACACCAAGATGGGCGCCTGGGTGGCTCAGTCGGCTGAGTGTCCGAATTTGGCTCAGGTCATGATCTCATGGTTTGTGAGTTCAAGCCCCGCTTTGGGCTCTACGCTGACAGCTCAGAGCCTGGAGCCTATTTCAGATTCTGTGTCTCCCTCTCTCTGCCTTGCCTAGTTTCACTTGATACTCTTCAGGAATTATGTAGAAAAGAAAAACTCACATGTAAATCGATTGGAATCACCAAAAGGAATCTAAACAATTATGAGGTGGAATACTTGTGTGTATAGTAAAGGATATGGAATATTATCTTGTAAAATGGAAAGGATGGCCAGATTCTACAAATACTTGGGAACCTTTGCAAAATCTCAAGTGCCCATTACTCCTCCAGCAGTTTTCTAATGACAAGCATAATTATTTATCTCAGGTAAAGAAAGGCAAAGCAATAAAAGACAATAACAAAGCTTTGAAACCTGCCATTGCCGAGTACATTGTAAAGAAGGCTAAACAGAGGCTAGCTCTGCAGCGATGGCAAGACGAACTCAACAGAAGAAAGAATCATAAAGGAATGATATTTGTTGAAAATACTGTTGACTTAGAGGGCCCACCTTCAGACTTCTACTACATTAATGAATACAAACCAGCTCCTGGAATCAGCTTAGTCAATGAAGCTACCTTTGGTTGTTTGTGTACAGATTGCTTCTTTGAGAAATGTTGTCCTGCTGAAGCTGGAGTTCTTTTGGCTTATAATAAAAACCAACAAATTAAAATCCCCCAAAAAATAAATAAATAAATAAATAAATAAAGTGACACCAAGCTATTATATTGATGGCTAATCCACTGGTTGCAGAGTCAAGATGGTAAAAGATTCTCATCAGAATGAAGAGTTAAAATTATTAAGAACTGAATATAAAAACAAATTTAAAATTCTGCACTACATTCAATTAAAAAAAAATGTGTTAATTACATCATGGAAATTTGGCTTTAAAAGAGTTCATGTGGGGCACCAGGCTGGCTCAGTCAGAAGAGCATGCAGCTACTGATCTCAGGGTTGTGAGCTCGAGCCCATGCTGGGGGTAGATATTACTTAAACAAACAAACAAACTTAACAACAACAACAACAACAGCTGAGTGCAGACTTCAACATACACCCTGCCTGCTATAGCCAAAGTGACCTATTCTCCACATACACCACAAGCTTCCTTGTTTGGATTTCTTTGTCCATGCTATTCTTAGAGCACTAAGAGTGGGAAGACCCACTTCTCCATCTCTTGGCCAAAATCGTACCCACCCTTCTGGGTCAATTCCGAATGCTACTACTTCCGTGAAGACCTTAACTCTGAATTCCAAGTTCATGTTTCCTTAGTCCATTTTGTGCCCACCTTCTTCTAGCTTGAAGTGGGAAGTGCTGATGAAAGGAGGAATTCTGAGGAGGAGAATCCATTATATATGAAGGAAGAAAAATAATCAAGGAGCTTTAAATACAATTCAGGAGAAACCATACACATCGGTCCCTCAGATCTTGCAGAGAGACAAACCAGGAAGAGCACAGGCAGACTGTGCAATGGCTCATAAGGGAGAGGAGAACCGTTCCCTGGAAACTAGTAATTAGAGGGAGTCAAGGGGAACGAAGTTACTTTCCTCTTTGCGAAAGAGAGTTTGGGAGGGGATTACGCCACAGATAAAAAGATGGGGTCATAAAGGGGAGAAATCTGATGTTAAAAAAAAAAAAGGCAAACATGAACTTCTGATTTCTGCTGACCTGTTCCTTCTCCCACTGACTCTGGACAAGTAAATAAAGGTATTAGTCATACAGTTGTATAGCCAGGTTACTATCACCCAAGAAAGGTGGTTACACCCAGAGATAAGAGAGTAAAACAGAATCAATAAACTCTATTAAGAATAAGGATAGAGCGTAGACCACTCCAAGGGAAAAAAGTCTGAAAGTCAGCACTCAAATAATCTACACTGAATTAAAATACAAATTACCCTCCAAAATTTCAAGGGCTGTGTCTGAATAAAAGGACTAAAGTTTATAGAGAATCAGAGGACAGAGTAGGTTTAATGGGTAGCAAATACAAGGAGACAGATTTTGGCTCACAGAGCAAATAATAATTGAAGTGTCTCACAGAGCAAATAATAATTGAAGTGTCTCAAATACAGTAAGTACTTTTTGATAATGTGTAATACGAACAACAGCTAAAGTGAAGATTAGGGATAGACAGTTTTCCTACATTAAAGAGGAGGTTAAATTTATACTCAGGTCTCTTACAACTTGACTTCTATATAAACAAGTACAAATAAATAAGTATTTTGTCTAACCTAAAATAAGTACGCACCGGTAAAGAATACTAGCTTGGTTGTCAGGAGATCTAGTTCCTTCTCTGTGGAACAGAATGGAACCTCCCACCAGTCCCCGCTCCTCCCTCGACTCTGAGAGTCCCTCACCCACCAGACCAAACCAGCTTAGACGTCTGCTAGGGACTCCTTGCAACATCCACCCCAATTTGAATGAAGAGTTTCACAGGTAGAGAAAATTTACAAACTACTCGACAGATACTCTCCAGTCCAAGGTCTTTCACAGATCTTAAAATGGGGATTCTAAGTTTTAATTTATGACATTTCCCCAATGATCTGAAAGGCAACAATAAAATCAAAGTGCATTTCAGTTCCTGAATGGCATGACACTTACTGACACTCAAATCTGACCCTGCAGGATGAAAGGACTACCCACGGGAAGTGTCAACTAGGTGATTAGTTTCTTTACCAAAGAAACAAAAGACAGTAGTCTCTAGAGAAAGTCTCTTAAATTTAAACGATTTATGTATTTTCTACCAGAGACAGCATTTCTCTCCCAAGGGGGAAAAAAAAAACACCCAGATATGCAGGCATAAATTTTTATTAAATAAACTTAGTTTCATCTTCTGAAATTCAAATAAGATAGCAGGAGTTGAGGGTGCAGACAGAAAGAACGCAGCCAGTAGAAATAAATCTAAACATATATCGTTTATTTAGTAGGACAAATCCTCACACCAGATGGTATGTTAAATACTTGAATAATTAAAATTCTTGTGTGTTTTGGAAAAAAGGTGACCGTTTGGATTTTACAAACCTGTGGATTATCCATGTACCATACAAAACTATCTTCTCTGGTATCCAGTATGAAGTACCTTCGAAGGAATTTCCCACTGTTTTCATTTTCCTCAATGTCTAGAAAACCACAAATGCGATTCTGACGATCCACATAAGGCATTTCTGAGCCTGAACATTACACTGCAAAATAGAAACATTAACAGTGAGTATTTCTTGGTGGACTTCATGCATAAAATGTGCTATGGTACGGTCTGTTCAAGAAAGAGCCTGTTTTCCAAAACTAAGTGAGGGCCAGATAATGTGAAGCCTTAGGAAGCATGGGCAAAAATCACTTTTGAAATTAAGCTTATTATGAATGGTTACTAAATGCAACTATACACATTGATGGGAGCAAAGGAGAGCGAGTCACCTCAGCTGAAAAACTGACTTCCATTTTTCCCTTAATAAACACAGGTGAAGCAAAAACAAAAAACTCCCCAAAAAACAGCTATCCAAACTTAATCTCCTCACTTATAAATTTCACTTATAACCTTTCAGATTAGTTTAGAATATTTTTAAAGTCACAGAATAGGTAACATTTACTGGCCACTGACTATATGCTAGGCTCTGTGCAAGGTTCTCTTTCACGCATTTTCTCACTGAACGCTCAAAACGACCTCATGAACAGGCATCATCATCCCCATTTCACAGATAAGAAACTTGATGCTCATAAGGGAAAGTGACTTTCCAAGATTAGAGAACCAGCAGATAAGAAATCAAAACACGAACCCAGATTCTTGGGCTCTAGAGCTTAAATCTTAACATCTTACACCACCCTGTCTCTCTCAAACCCTTCAAACTGCTAAAACTAAAATGAATCAAAGTAAAATTAGTTAATATCATAAAAAGGGAGATAAGCAGGTATTTATGTACTTCCTGATGAAAGCCACAAACATCACCTATGAAGTGAACACGTAACAAAAAAGTTTCTATCGTGTCAAACTACCAATTTACAGGAAATAAAGACTGCAGAGGAATGTATTACACTGCCTGCCCATAGGGATTCAATCAGCAAAAGCCAGACTGTGGGAAACAACAGAACAACCCAGTTTCTTTAGTAAATAAATTACCCTGGGGAAAAAAGAGGGGAAGAGAGAAGTTATACATTAAGAGAGACTTCAGAGGCATATCATATGCTGATTCTTCAGGTACTAAAATTTTGGTTGTAGGGATTAAACTTAAAAACCATGACTCAAGTAAAAAGCAGAGTTCCCAGCCATTTTTTTCCTCTAGAAACTATAGATGTGACTCCTTTTCCTAACGGATGCACATCTGAACTGCTCCTGTTCTAATTCTTCTACAGCCAGCGCCAACACCTTCTGGCGGGTTGAATTTATTTATGTAACTAGCTCCTCATTTAAAGGCTCAAGGTAAGTCTAACCCATAGTGAAAATTCAATTAGAACACATCCTAATAATAGACTGCATATCTAAATCATTATTCTGTACGCAGCCAGAGAAATGGTTAAGACACACCACAACTTTTTAAACAAAACTATCCACTAAGTTTGCATATGTGTGTTGTTATAAATCTGGCACTTAGAGGAGATAATTTCTTTAATGAACTCATCCAACCTTTAAAAAATTTCTAAAATGTAATCAAAACTTGAAATATTAATACACTAATGTACAGGCATACCTCATTTTATTGTGCTTCCCTTCCCTTCACTGCACGAACAGTTACTGTGTTCTCGACAAATGAAGTTTTGTGGCAAAGCTCACATCAAGAGAGTCTACTGGCACCATTTTTTCCAACAGCATCTGTTCACTCACTTTGTGTCTCTGCGTCCCATCTGGGTGATTCTCACACTGTTGCAAACTTTTTCATTATTATTATATTTGTCATGGCGATGAGTGATTATGACGCACTAAAAGCTCAGGTGATGGTTAGCATTTTCTTAGCAATAAAGTAGTTTGTTTTTTTAATTTTTTTTTCAACGTTTATTTATTTTTGGGACAGAGAGAGACAGAGCATGAATGGGCGAGGGGCAGAGAGAGAGGGAGACACAGAATCGGAAACAGGCTCCAGGCTCTGAGCCATCAGCCCAGAGCCCGACGCGGGGCTCGAACTCACGGACCACGAGAAGGACGCTGGCTGAAGTCGGACGCTTAACCGACTGTGCCACCCAGGCGCCCCTGCAATAAAGTAGTTTTAAATTAGGGTATATATGTTGTTTTCCTTAGATGTAATATTATTGCCCACTGAAGAGACTACAGTATAGTGTGAACATAACTTTCATATGCACTGGAAAACCAAATTTTTCATTGGACTTGCTTTATTGCGATAGTTGCCTTATCGTGGTAGTCTGGGGCCTAACCCACAGCATCTCCTAGGTGTGCCCGTATCCCATAGATAAAAACTATCCGTTTGTGTGGTACTGCCATGAGGACAGACATATACCAAAGGCATAAAAATGTTTAAGTTTTTATTTATTTTGAGAGAAAGCGAGGAACGCACGCACAAGCTAGGGAAGGGCAGAGAGAGGAAGAGACAGAATTCCAAGCAGGCTCTGCACCAGCAGCGTAGAACCCAACGTGGGGCTCGAACTCACAAACTGTGAGATCATGACCTGAGCCACGCTCAAGAGTCGGACACTTAACCAACTGCGCCACCCAGGTGCCCATAAAGGAATAAAACCGAAAGCCCAGATAAACCCACACATCTATGGTCGACTAATTTTCAACAAAGATGCCAACATCATGCAAATGAAGAAAGATCTAGTCTCTTCAAAACATGGTGCTGGGACAAGTGGATATCCGCATGCTAAAGAATGAAACTGGGGGCGCCTGGGTGGCTCAGTCAGTTAAGCGTCCAACTTCAGCTCAGGTCACGATCTCGCGGTCCGTGAGTTCGAGCCCCGCGTCGGGCTCTGGGTTGATGGCTCAGAGCCTGGAGCCTGTTTCCGATTCTGTGTCTCCCTCTCTCTCTGCCCCTCCCCCATTCATGCTCTGTCTCTCTCTGTCCCCAAAATAAATAAACGTTAAAAAAATAAAGAAAGAAAGAAAGAAAGAAAGAAAGAAAGAATGAATGAAACTGGACCTCTCTTCACACTATATATGAAAATTAACTCAAAATGGATTAACAATCTAAATATAGGATAGCTAAAAGTATAAAACTTAAAAAAACAAACAAACATAGAGGCTGATATTCATGACCTTGGATTTGGCAGTGAATTCTTAGATATGACACCAAAAGCATGAACATCAAAGAAAAAATAAGCTAAATTGGACTTCATAAAAACTAGACGCTTTTTTGCATCAAAGAACATCAAGAAAATGAAAAGAGAACCTACAGAATGAAAGGAAATATTTGCAAATTACATACCTAACAAGGGTCTAATACCCAGAATATATAAACAGCTCTTACAACGCAACAGCAAGCAATCCAAATAAAAAACAGGCAAGGACATGAAAAGACATTTCTCCCAAAGAAGATATACGACAGAACCCAAAAGATGTTCTGGCCAACAGAGCACAAAAAAGATGCTCAATATCGTTAGCAACCAGGGGAATGGAAATCAAAATGACAGTGAGACACCACTTCACACCCCCTAGGATGGCGATAATTAAAAGAAAGGAAAATAACAAGTGTTGGCAAAGATGTGGAAAAACTGGAACCTTCCAACATTGTAAGACAGTAGAACAGCCGTGGAAAACAGTTCAGTAATTCTCCTAAAGTTAAACACAGAATTACCATATGACTCAGCATTTCTACTCCTAGATATATACCCAAAAGAAGTGAAAACAGTTACTCACGTATACATGAATAGTCGTAGCAGCACCATTCACAATAGTGAAAGGGTATAAACCTATTCATTCATCCAACAGGTGAATGGTTAAACAACATAGATGTATCCCACACAATGGCATATTATGCAGACACAGAAAAGAATGAAATACTGAGGGGCACCTGGCTGGCTCAGTCAATTAAGCATCCAACTCTTGATTTTGACTCAGGCCATGATCTCACCATTCGTGGGGTGGAGCCCCACGCTGGCCTCTGCACTGACAGCATGGAGCCTGTTTGGGATTCTCTCTCTCTCACTGCCCCTCCCCCATTCACACATGGGCACGTGCTTTTTCTCTCTCAGAATGTATAAACATTAAAAAAAAAAAAAAAACTGAAGTATTGATACAGTTAATCCAATCAAAGATTCCAGCAGGGTATTTTATAAAAATTGAGAATATGACACATATTCTATGATATACATTGAAATACAAATGATCTGGAAAAGCCAAATATATTTCCCAAAGAATAGAGTAGGATGATTTACACTATTTGATTTTAAGACTTACAATAAAGCTACAGCAATAAAGACAATGTAGGGTTGATTAAAAAAAAAAAAGACTAATATAATAAATCAATGGAACAGAGTACATCCAGAAGCAGACTCTTAGACACACTGTCAATTGATTTTCAACAAAGATGTTCCCAAGGCAATTCCATCGGGAAAGGATAGTCTTCTCAACAAATGGTGCTAGGACAATTAGCTATCCATGTGGGAAAACAATGTAACAAAATTAATCACAGACCTAATTTGAAAACCACAACAAGAAAGCTTCTTAAGAAATCCATAGGAGAAAGTGTTCATGACTCTGTGGGTACACAAAGAATTCTTAATTAAGACACAAAGAGCATGCACCATATAGTAGTTGTTAGATTGGACTTCATCAAAATTAAAAACTGCTCTTTGAAAGACACTGTTAAGAAATCAAAAGATAAGCCACAGAATGGGAGAAATATTCAGTACATATATGTCTATCAAATACATGATATCCAAGAACGGGCAAGAAATTATTACAATTTGGTAAGATAAACAACCAATTAGGAAAATGGCCAAAAAATCTGGACAAGTCAACAAAGAAGATATAGAATAGTAAACGGGCACATAAAAAGATGCTCACCATCATTAGTCAGAAAGGTGCTGCAAATAAAAACCAAGAGATACCACAGCATACCTACTAGAATGGCTAAAACAAAAACAACCCAAAAAACAACAACAAAACCCTGGCGATGCCGAATGCTGACAAGCATGTGGAACAAATGAACCCCCTCTCATACACTGCTGGTGGGAATGCAAAATCGTACAGCAACTTGGAAGAACAGTTTGGCAATTTCTTACAAAGTGAAACATACCCATATACTATGACCCGACAGTATTTAGCTAAGTGAAGTGAAAGCTGTGCGTACGAAAAATCTGTATACAAATATTTATAGCAACATTATTTATAGCAGGCATAAAAGCAAAAACAACCTTTGACCAATAAATGACCGGGTGCATCTAATGCGATGGAATATTACTTGACAGTATAAACGAACAAACCAATGAAACGTACAGCATAGATAAATCTCAGATCTATTTTGCCAAGTGAAAGAAGCCAGATCAAAAAGGCTACAGGGACAGAAGACAAATCAGTGTGTGAAGGGAGGGGCTGGTTTCAAAGGGTAATCTTCGCAGCGATGGAAATGTTCTCATTCTTGATTGTGGTGGGCACACTGGTACACACTTCCCACAACTCAGGCCCACACACCAGAGTAAACTTTACTGCGTGCAAGTTAAAAACAAAACAAACAAAACAAAACAAAACCATGACAGAAAAACAGATCAGAATTGCTAGGGCCTGAAATAAGGAAAAGGAGTAACTACCAAGAAGCAGAAGTCAAATGTTTCTGATCATGTAACAACTGCTGTTTATCTTGACTGTGGTGGAACTTACACAATTATATGCACAAGTCAAAACTTACAGAACCGAACCCTAAAATGAGTAAAAGTGACTGTAAATAATATAGCAATAATCGTGAAACTGAAAAGACATCATACACACCCACCAGATGACTAAAAGTAAGCAGACTGACAACACAAAATGTTGTCGAAGATGTGGTGCGTCCAGAATTTCTGTACTGCTGATGGGAATGTAAAATGATACAACCACTCTGGGGAAAGTTCTGGCAATAAAACCAAACATGCACCTAATCTATGACCCAGTCATTCCATTCCTAGGTATTTACTCAAGAAAATGAAAACACATATGCATGTAAAGACTCATTCACTAAGATTTATAGCAGCTTTATTCCTAACAGCCCCAAACTAGAAACAACCCAAATGTCCGTCAACACATGAAGAGATAAATAAAATGTAATTTGTCTATACAATGGAATACCACTTCACAGGGGAACATGCTACAATATAGTCAAAACTCATCGAACTATAAACTTTAAGTGGATACAGTTTATTGTATGTAGCTTAAAACTCTAAGAAATTAACAAAAAATATCCAGCAGCAACAAAAAATTCACTGATAAAACTGACCACCCATAACTTTTTATAAAAGCTTTTCCATCCTGCCTGGTGGCTCAGTTGGTTGAGCATTTGAGTTTTAATTTCAGCTCAGGTCATGATCTCACAGTTCGTGAGTTCGAGCCCCATATCGGGCTCTGTGCCGACAGCTCGGATCCTGGAGCCTGCTTCCGATTCTGTGTCTCCCTCTCTGCCTCCCCCTCCCCCACTCACACTCTTTTTCTCTCCCAAAAATAAACATTAAAAAAAAGGGTTGGTTTTTTTTTTAATTTTTGCATGGCAAAAACCTGATAAGCAAAGTCAAAAACCAGTGGAAAATATTTACAACTTCTATCATCACAGACGGCTAATCTCCCTAACACTTAAAGAGCTTGCAAAAAAATGTCAAGGGAAATATATCAAAAGTTCAATAGAAAAATGGGCAAAAGGCATGAACCGACATTCTACAGAAAAAGATATAAAAATGGCCCTTAAACATATGAAGAGATGCTCAACATTAATCATAATAAGAAAAATCCCAAAAATACAAAGATAAAGTAGGCACTGCCAGTGACACCACAGAAAATGCAGCCAGATTTCACGTGCCTACTTGTCTAAGAGCGTGATACACTACGTTATGTCTATGAAGCACTTCTGAAAAAAATAATACAAATGGCTGAATCTCACCAAGCCTCTAGATCCAACTACCAACGGGTAGGAAATACAGAAAACAGAGGAAGAACATGTTAAACCATACCACAGGGATTCAAATAGCCAAATCCAAACTGTAAGAAATTTCTCAGGACAAATAACATGGTTCCTTCAAAAACAAATTCCGGGGAGCAGAGGGAAAGGAACAGGAGGAAGAACCTAGAAGGGGCTCAGTCGGTTAGACGTCCGACTTCAGCTCATGATCTCATGGTTCGTGAGTTCGAGCCCCTGTGTCGGGCTCTGTGCTGACAACTCAGAGCCTGGAGCCTGCTTCAGATTCTGTGTCTCCCTCTCTCTGTCCTCTCTGGCTTGTACTCTGTCTCTCCCTTAAAAGTAAATAAACATTAAAAAAAAAAAAAAAAAGACATAATCACAACATAGGGACCTTATATAAATCCTGTTTAAAAAAAAAAAACAAAACACTGGGGAGCCTGGGTAGCTCAGTTGGTTAAGCATCTGACTTTGGCTCAGGTCACGATCTAGGGGTTCATGAGTTCAAGCTCCACATGGGGCTCTGTGCTGACAGATCAGAGCCTGGAGCTGCTTTGGATTCTGTGTCTCCCTCTCTCTCTGCCCCTCGGCGCCCCACCCCACCCCCATCAAAAATGAATAAACATTAAACAAAAAAAAAAAAGTAAAAAAAAAAACACTGATACATTTAAGAAAATTAGATATTAAATATTGCCTAATGGTATTAAGAAAATAGATCTTTATTTTCAGTGTGATAATGTCATTGTGGTTATATTACCAAGAAAATGAATCCTTACCAGGTAGAGGTATTTACTGATACAGAAATAAAATATTGCCTACAAATACAGGGGGAAGGGACTGAAGGAGGCAAGGGCTGGATTGACAGCTGTTGGAGCTAAGTGATGGGTACTGTGGTTACACAATTCAGTCTACCTTTGTGGATGTTCACAACTCTTCAAAATGGAAAAACTCTGTTCTACAGAGAAATACCATTTCTCACCTATCAGACTGGCAAAAAGTCAAAAGCTTGACAATACACTATATTGATGAGGCTGTAAGAAAACAGGGACTCTCTTACATCACTCATAAAAATGCAAAATGGTGCAACCCTAGTGAAGAGAATACGGCACTATTTAACAAAATCACATATACATTTATCCTATAACCCAGTAATTCTACTCAGTATTATAATTCTGAAACTATTTTATATGGTAGCATTTTATGTGTATTATAGAATAACATAAACATATTGATGCTAAGATTTATCTTAGATAACATTTACTAATGTATACAATATAATATAAAGTAATAAAACATTTATTTACTTGTTATTAGGAACCATGATTTTCATGTTAAAAGATGTATAAAAAAGGCAAAACTCTACACAATACATCTGAACTAGAGATATTATAAACATATGGTCTTTGAAAATATGATAGTAATAAAAAATCATCACTTTGCACTCCCACTATAATCATGGATTGGATCAAGGATCTTTAATAAACTAAAACCATTATATAATATGTTGTTAGAGAACAGAATATTCATATAGCCTCAAAATACCTACCCCACAGTTTTCTTACTAATTAATTACAAAGAGAAAAATGTATCTCTACAAGAGAGATCTTATAGCCCCCATCTTTACCAAATGATTATCTAATGAATCTAGATGCTAGGTCCTAATGAATACCACATCTCTCTAAATAGACCACATATTATAGGATTCCAATGATAGGCACTCCATGTGGGCAAACCCAAAACGCAGAAGTAGATTAGCACTTGCCTAGGGATAGAAGGGAGGAGGGGAATTGAGGAGTTACCTAGGGATGGGAGGGTACAGAGTTTCTTTCCAGAGTAATAAAAAATATTCTAAAATTGACTGTGGTAACAGTTGCACAATATACTGTGAATATACTAAAAACTACTGAATTGTACATTTTAAATGGGTGAATTATATTCTAATAAAGCTGTTTTTTAAAAACAGGATGGGGCGCCTGTAAGCAATCCGACTTAGGCTCAGGTCATGATCTTGCGGCTCATGAATTTGAGCCCCACGTCGGGCTCTGAGCTATCAGTCTGGAGCCTATTTCAGATTCTATGTCTCCTCCTCTCTCTGTTCCTCCCCTGCTAACGCTCTGTGTGTCTCTCTCAAAAATAAGTAAACATTAAAAAAAAATTCTTTTTAAACAGGAAATAGTTAACAACTGTCTTTTATTCTACAGCACACCAGAAACTCTAAGAAACATCTTATCTCCCAGACCTCTAAACGTAAGAGTGACCCAGGAGGTGGCCCACGGACCTCTTCTCTGTATATATGCAGTCCCTTGGTGAGCTCACTTACTCACATAGGTCCACTTACAGATGGCTTCCAATACCTACCTCCAGCCCTGGACATTCAGCTGAACTCCGGACTCACGTGTACAAATGTCCACTCTACAGATCTACCTACTTCTCTAACAGACATCTCAAACTTAACAAACTGCTCCAGATATTCCCCTTAGAAACTTGTTCCTCTCTGCCTTCCTCTTCTCAAAAACCAACCACTCCCTTCTTCCAGCTGTTCGGGCAAAATATCCTGATGTCGGACTTGAATGAATCTTCTCTCTCTCATTACACGTCCAGCGTAGCAGCAAAGCCTGTTGGCTCCTGTAAACATACCCAGAATCCCACTACTTCTCATCACCTGCTCTGCTGCCTCCGTGGTGCACGTCACCACTGCCTCTCCACTGGATTACTGCAGGGGCTTCCTTGCTTCTGCTCTTGCCCCATTCACTTTATTCTCCATGAAAACATATACTCAAAAGTGTTTATTCAATAAACACGTATTACTACTTGCCAAGCACTGTTCCAAATACTTAAATATGAGTTCATTTAATCCTTATAACAACAACTTTACAGATGAAAAAACAAAGGCATGGAGAAATTTTTTAAATAACTTGTCCACTGTCCTAGGTTTGGAAAGTGGCACAGCTAGGATTCAAACCAGGGGAGTCTAGCCCTGGAGCCCAGGCTCTTCTGTACAATATTATGTAAAGTCACCCTGCTCAAAAGTCTTCAACTTTGGCTGCTTATTAGAATTACCTAAGAGCTGTTAAAAGTCCTGCGGCCAAGGCTGGCCCCACACCCCTAACCAACTAAATCAGAAAACTCTGGAGACAGGGCCACCTGGCTGGCTCAGTCAGAAGAGCATGTGACTCCCGATCTCGAAAGTTGTTAAGTTCGAGCCCCACGTTGGGTGTGGGGATTACTTAAATAAATAAAAGTTAAAAAAACATAACAAGGGGTGCCTGGGTGGCTCAGTCGGTTGAGCGTCCAACTTCAGCTCAGGTCACGATCTCATGGCTTGTGAGTTCGAGCCCCGCGTCGGGCTCTGGGCTGACAGCTCAGAGCCTGGAGCCTGTTTCCGATTCTGTGTCTCCCTCTCTCTGTCCCTCCCCTGTTCACACTCTGTCTCTGTCTCTCTCAAAAATAAATAAAACATTAAAAAAAAATTTTTTTTAAACATAACAAAACTGAAACTCTGGAGATGGAATATCATTACTTTTTAAAAATTTTTGACAGAGAGACAGGCAGACAGCACAAGCTGGGAAGAGCAGAGGGAGAGAGACAGAATCCCAAGCAGGCTCCATGCTCAGTGCGGGGGCCCGACGCAGGGCTTGATCCCATGACCCTGGGATCATGACTTGAGCCGAAATCAAGAGTCAGACCCTCAGCCAAGTGAGCCACCCAGGTGCCCCAACATCAGCACGTTTTAAAATCTCCCCGGACGATGTCAGTGTTCAGCGAGGGCACCTACTACATCAGACAAGCTCCCCACTTGGCCTTTGAACTCAAATGTCACTTTCCCAGAGAAAAAGTGACACCCCATCTCGACACTATCTAAAATTGCAAATGCTGTGAGCCGGACTGCCACTTCCCAGCTCGCTTTCCTGCTTTACTCTGCTCCTTAGCATTTGCTGCTAACAAACAATATCACTTATTTATTTACCTGTTTGTTGTCTGTTTCCCCACACTGGAAAGGCTCCAGGAGAGCAGTGATTTTTTTTTTTTTTTTTTTTGTATTTACTATTGTTTCTCCAATGCCTAAAACAGTGCTGACACATGGAAGGCACTCAGTAACTATTTGTTGAAGGAAGCATTAAGGAGCCCATAATTACTTCAACCAATATTTTTTCCCTCCACAACTGTTTTATTCACATACAACTAACATAGTGTTATATTAGTTTCAGGTGCACAGTATAGTGATTCCACAGTCCCATACATTACCCAGTGCTCATCCCCGTAAGTGTACTTTTAGTCCCCTTCACCTATTTCACCCCTCCCCAACCTCCCATCTAGTAACCACCAGTTTGTTCTCTATAGTTAAGAGCGGGGAAGGGGGGGGGGGGTTGTCTTTCTTTTTCTTTGTTCACTTATTTTGTATCTTAAATTCCACAAATGAGTGAACTCATTCGGTATTTGTCGTTCTCTGACTTATTTCACTTAGCATAATACCCTTAGATCCATGTTGTTGCAGTGAGTATTCACGTTTAGGTTTCTAGATAGAAAGCTGCTTTTTCCTCATTAGACAAGAAATCATCTAGCAGATTTAAATGACTGATTTGCTTAGACAACGGAAGGAAAAAGGTTCAAATACTGGATTTCTATTTGTATTTATTTTTTTTAGTAAAAATTGAATGAGGCAAGAACAGATAAAACTGCATTATTAAAACCTCCCCCCAAATGTATCCTTCAGTCTAAGGTATAGTTAGACCATATAATCAGTCACAACTTAACATATTCACAGTTAATACTTCATCAGTCAAGAACCAGGAAGTAAGCCAAAAAGTAAAAAGAAAACAAAAATCAGTGAGAGACAGAGGGGAAAAAAAAGAAAAATTAAATTCTGCACAGTGAGGGGCGCCTGGGTGGCTCAGTCGGTTAAGCATCCGACTTCGGCTCAGGTCATGATCTCACGGTTCGTGAGTTCAAGCCCCGCATCGGGCTCTGCGCTGACAGCTCGGAGCTCGGAGCCTGGAGCTCGCTTCGGATTCTGTGTCTCCTTCTATCTCTGCCCCTCCCCACCTTGTGCTCGGTCTCTCTCTGTCTCTCAAAAATAAATAAATGAAAAAAAAAAATTTTTTTTAATTCTGCACAGTGAGACCTCGTTAGGCCCACAGGGGTTCACTATCATTTGTTACCCAGTGTTGGGTGAGACTAGCCTTGTCGTCCCGAATTTGCTAACAAATACAAAGCTGAAGATATAAGGACATCAACACCTGGGGAGCCCAACACGGACACCCCTTCCCCCCCCCACAGGGGCAGCTCTGGCACCCTAATCAACACCTTAACCTTAGCATCACTCAATACAAGTGGCTGGGATACAAGAGAGGGAAAAAATGAGAAGTCTTTCGAGTCTTCAGGGAGAACACAGGGAAAAGATGAGGGTATTCACCCCAAAACAGTGGCAGGGCCCTCCAAGAGAATCAATCATTCACCAAGAAGTGCCTATGAGGAGAGACTGGCATCCCATTCTCCAGTTCAATGCCTACTTATGAAGTAGATCGCGTGACTGATCGTGCACCTATTTGAGCAGGGGACAAAAAAAAAAAAAAAAAAGAAACGTAAGGGCACAAAAAGGGGGCAGATTTTTGCAGCTGGCATAGCACCATTTGGCGTCACAAGGAAGTGAGTTTCCAGTGGATTAAACGAAAACTGCAGAAGGTTAGCTAGACTTGAGCTGTCTTGCTGTTATCAAAACATCTGGCTGTAGAGAGAAGATCCCCAAACCGCCTCACCCCACACACTCCTAGGAACCCGGGGGTGGCACTAACACTAACACCACGACAGGGACAAGGAGGTGGGCATGTAGGCTGGAAAAGGTTAACCCACAGCAAATTCCATATCCAGGAACTACGTGCGGTGGGGAGTCTCTCACCAAAAGTTCCAGTGTGGGTGACTATCAGCGGATATGAATGGCTTGCCACTGTTCATCAAAAGAGGGCTTTAACAGCCCCCCGTAAGACTTGTCTTTTTCCATTTTTCTTCTTACAAGTCCCTGCCCAAGTAGATCCCAGAAGAGGAAAGAGAAAGGAATTCTGGGAGCATACCACAATCCCTCTCCACTCCAAGTACCTCAAGCAGTAAGTGGCCTGACAGTGGGGTAAGAGAGGACAGGAACTTGAAATTGAATAGGAGATTGAAGGTTTAAACTGAAACAGACAGATGAGCTTTTAATAGCTGTCAATGATGGAAAAGCTATCATTTGTCCATATTATGAGGTGGAGAGAGAGGGGGGGAAAGGAAGAGCCTACAAATCATATCTGAAAGCAGTAAACAGTGAAAAATAAAACTGTCTTCTGTTTGTTTTCACCAAGCTCAGACTGCTCAATAACCTGATGACATACAGAACAGCATCACTGCCCTTAGCAATGAGAGGAAACACCTGACATGAAAATTCCCACGGGGGATTTACTGTACTGGGTAAGACGCTACATTAGAAGTCCTTTGAGACTGCTTCCAGTTCTAAGTGCCTGTGATTGTCCTTTCTTCGGGAAGAGGGTAAACTGAATACAGAATCCAGAGTTCAATGGTTAAACTATAAAAGGCTAGGCTGCGTGCAAGGATAAAACCACAACTTTTTGGAAAATAAAACTATCAGACTGACAATTATAAGGTTTCTATGTAGGAAAAAAAATTTAAGACCTTCAGATTTCTTTAAATGCTAAAAAATATCCTAAATGACACCCATTTTCTTTCACGGTCAACAGACATTCCAATTCAAAGAAAACTTACGCTATAACATCCCCAGAACACTATTTCCCTGAATCAAAGCAATGCAACTAATCGAAAGGCTTATCAAAATAAACAGCAAATACGTTTGCTTAAATATCTTCTAGGCATTATAAACTCACATATTCTTTATTACACAGCCACTATTAGGAAAAATATTAGCGTTCAGTGGTTTCATGTTACTCATTAGGCATAACAGAGTCCTACTGCTAAACAAGCAGCAACAGGAATTTTCATTTTTAAATAAAAACATCCCATATTTCTATGTTGCTAAAAATAACAGACAAGCATCGAAAACCACCAAGTTTCTGCCCTAAGAACTCTTTTCTGGTATCATGTCAGTACCTTTTTAAATGCTGTGTACTCACAATGGTCAAAACCATTGAAACTCAATTTTCATATTTATTTCCTACTGAAGCCATTTTATTATATCACTGCAGATCAGAAACGAGAGAATCATCTTGAAATTGAAAATCAAAATTTAGGGGCGCCTGGGTGGCGCAGTCGGTTAAGCGTCCGACTTCAGCCAGGTCACGATCTCGCGGTCCGTGAGTTCGAGCCCCGCGGCAGGCTCTGGGCTGATGGCTCAGAGCCTGGAGCCTGCTTCCGATTCTGTGTCTCCCTCTCTCTCTGCCCCTCCCCCGTTCATGCTCTGCCTCTCTCTGTCCCAAAAATAAATAAAAACGTTGAAAAAAAAAATTAAAAAAAAAAAGAAAAGAAAATCAAAATTTAATATTAATAACAGTAAAATGCTCAAGCATGGAGAGAAGTAATACTTGCATAGTACTGCAGCTCAAGCTGAAGGCTGAGGCAGTTACTGCTATGGTACTTGAAGTTTGGGGTCTCATAAAAGCAGAGTTAACTGTTGTCACATCTGAATAATTACTATATTCTACTCAGAAAATGATTTATCTCTCCCATTCTTAAACACCAGAAATACTTAAACAAGAACAACTACTTAACAGCAAGCAGTATTTCAAAATCAAAGTCTGACTTAAATTATGCTAATAAATTATTTCACAGATTTCATTCTGGGTTACAAAGTATCATACCGTCAAAATAACAGCAAGTTTTGCAGTATGACCATAAGAACTTTCGGGCTTAAATCTTGGGTTTTTTTTGTTTTTGTTTTTTAAGCTGCATTAGACATTTTTAGAGAAAAAGCCCCTATAAACATATAAAATGTTGCCATCTTTTCCAGATATTTTCTCAGGCGTCTTCAACATCCTCACATCCTACAGGTTAACAACAAACATGCGAGGACTGCCCACAGCGACTTTCTAAAGAAAATACCCCAATGCTATTCTTAATGCCCTTAAACACTTCTAAAAAGGTCCTTCCGGCTTATGAACTCATGGCAGTTTCCTAACAATTGTATACTTATCCTGTTTGACTGTCTCTCCTAGCCTATGACAAACTCAAATTTACGCATCACCTCTCCTTCCTATTTGGCTACACTGCTAAAACCGGAGAATAAAAAAGATACAAACCTGCTACTTCCCTCCTCCCCAAAGCAACCATAAAACTACTAATTAGCAAGATAAAGTGCCATAGGAAGCAGTTTCAACACATATGAATCACATCTTCTCAATGTCACAAAAGTTACCCACTACTTACCGCAAAGAGCAAATTCACGGCCATGCCCCTTGCTATCCTTTGATAGGGCTCTCTATTCAAGAGAAATTCATCAGTGGAAACATTCTAGGGTTTATGGCACTATAAAATAAATTAACCATTAACCCAAATTCTGCTAAGCTTAAACATGCATGTTTAAATACATAATTATTCTAATATGTAATTTGCCTTGGGAAGATTCGGCCAAGATAAGGAGTATTTAAACCTACTATGTTTGGGGAAATATTTTTTTTGCCACCAGTGTATTAATATGAAAATTGCGAGTACGAAAAGCGATAGGAATTTTAGTAAGAATGGGTCTTACTATTTTTGAAATAACAGTTCTTCAGGTTCTTCACAGTGTGAAGAAAAATGGAGTTTCGCAAAACGACTCTTTTCAGTTTGTCTCTGAATCATATTAAAGCTTGGCCAAATTTCGCTGTCAAAAGTGTCTCGATGGCATTAAACCAACAGAAAGTATGTAAGCTGAGCGCTCGGGACGGGGGGGGGGGGGGGGGGGGGGGTAATAAAGCGGACTTGATCAGCAGTATTCTAAGATAAGAGACAATAGTTACAAAACTCATACCGCGCTACTTGTTCCAGTCATTAAACACACAGGAAATAAGATTTTCTAGTTAGAAAACTAATTCACAAAGGGCAATGACTTCACGAAGGCAAAGAAAGTCTTGCTGCAACAGACAACGATCCATCGTAAAATTAAGAAGGATCGCAGGACTGGAAGGTGAAACAAGAGGAAAAGGGCACAAATCGCGTGCATATTTCTTCCTTAAACCTCGTCTTGGATCTGCCCCCCGCCCCCCGCCCCCCGCCCCCCGCCAGAGCGATCGGGTGCCCAGCCGAGGGCAGGTGCTCTGCTATGGGACTCGGCATAACCAGAAGTCAACAAAGGCCGTAAACACTATAAATAACAAGACCGTTTTCACTATGACAACACTTTCCCCTCTGATGATCTATCCAAGGAGGGTCATTAGAAAGCATCTGAAATAAACCACAAACCACTCAGGACCTCCCCCAAAGCGCTGCGGCTGCCGGCTGGCATCGAGGCTTAAGGACCTGGGTTCGGGTCGCCTCCCTGCTCCTACCCGCGTGACCTTGGGCAAGTCACTTTCAACCCTCGCACCGGTCATCTGCACCATTAAGGTGCGAAGGGAAAGCGTGATTCTATGCACAGCCCAGGGCGGAGTCGGCTGCAGACTCGGAGAGTCCTAAAGTGAAAGCGCGTCAAGACCGTGGAAAACGATGCCCCGGGCAGTTGAGCCCCCGTGGGCACCGTCCTGGAGTCGGGCCACCCCGACAGGCGTCGCCCGCCGGGAATCCCCGGACAGCTGGCCGGCGCAGGGCGTCCAGGAGCAGCGCGCGACCGTCCTTCCCCAGCACAGCCCCCCGACTAGCTAGCTCGTCGGCGACCGCGACCGCCGCCGGCCTCCCCGCCCTCCTGCGCCGGACGCCGCCGAGGGCTGAGGTCAGGAAAACAATAAAGGAGTCGCGGGAAGAGGACGCCGCCCCCTCCCGCCGCCCCGGAGCCCGCGCGCAGGTGAGCCTGCGCCGCGGCCTCGCCCAGGTGCAGCCGCGCGGGGCGGACACACGCCGACAGGGGCCGCGGGGCAGCCCGGGACCCTGCACCGCCCGCCGCCCGCCGCCCCGCACTCACCAGCGCCCGCCGGCTCCTCGGCGGACGCTCGGCCGCCTCCCCGATCGCCTCAGCCGGCGCGGCGCTCCCAGAGCCCGGCCCCGCCCACCCCGCCCCGGTGCGGCCGCGCTCCTCCCGCCCAACTTCACGTCGGCCCTCCGCCCGCAGCACCCACGCCGCCGCGGCCCCGGCTCCCACAGCCACCGAGCTGCCGGAGCGGCGCCCACGACGGCCAGTCCGCACACTGCGCACGCGTGCCCGCGCCGCCTCAGCCCCCAGACGGCGGCCGAGATTCCGAAGCCGGCACTCCCAGCCCGCGGGGACTACAAGTCCCGGCAGGCCCCGCGCGGGTCCCGGCGGCGTGGCGGGCCGGGCATCGGGCGTCTTCCTAATTCCAGAGGAGGCGGCCTCGGCGCGTCGGGGCGGGCCGCGCGTGGAGCCCTGGTCCACTGCGCCGCGGTGCCTCCTGGGATTGGTAGTTTTCGAGGAGCAGGGGCGTGGCTCGGAGTGGGCGGGGCGGAAACTCGGGGTTCTCTGATGTCATCGGCTAGAGCTTCGCGGCGTGGGGATCTTTAAAAATAGGCTTCGCTCGTTTGCGAATAATTTGTTTGCAAGTTGTTCCATAATCGGTCCAGGAAGCATAAATTGACAGGCCGCTGTGTGACCTGGAGAAAAACGCTTTACAGCTCTGCGCGCCAATTCTTTGCTCGTAACCGTTTCTCCCTGGAACTATTGGTTCCGCCTCCTACTGTATAGGACAGGAGGTTTAGAGAAACTTGAAGGATTAACTGAAATTCTTTCGGGAAAGATGGAGCATAAACATTATTCTCATGACCATTCATAAATGTTTAACATATTTGTTGCGCACCTACTATGTGCCAAGTCCCATGATAGACGCTAAGCGTACGTCTGAGAGCGAGACAGACACCGTCCTGTCCTCACGGAGCCTGCAATCTGGGAAGGGAGATCTCCTTAAGCAACATCATTTTAGATTTTACTTAAGTGGAGAAACAGAGTAAGTTAAAGAGATGGAGGGGTACTCTCTGAGGAAGTGATGCTTGAGCTGAAACCTGAAAAATGAGAATTACTCAGACGTGCAAAGATCAGGGAAAAAGTTCTGTGCCACACTCTTGCTGTGCATGGCACACACCAGGCTCTCGTAAATATTTATGTCTGTGTCCTTCCTTTCCTTCCTGCACAGCTTTAGATCACATCCTTATCCCTTCAAAATCTTTGTCCAGGCCTTTTAGAACATCTTTCCCATGTGAAGATGTACATCCCTTCTGTATTTGTGAGCCGGGTTAAAAGTCTGGGCACTCAGCCTGGCCTCCTGACTCCATTCTGTTTATGAGGCAGAAAATTGGATTTGGAGTTTATCTTTACTAGGATCCTAAAGGGAGTTTGGGTATTATGTCATCTAAATCAAAGGAGAAGTGAAAAACAGCCCTCAACTCACCTGTGGAGACCTACCTGTGTGACTTTAGGCAGAGGGTGACACTTTGGTCTTTCTTGAGTCTCAGCGCTTTCAACTGCTAAACTTGAAGAATGTTCTCAGAGTCCCATAAGCTGATGGAGGTGACTTCACCTTCCATGGAAAGCTCCAGTCCTGGCTCTTTCTTCAACAGTCCCAAGATGATTGTTCTGTTATTTTTTGAGAAACCTTAGCTGTGTAGCTTCACTGACCCCTGTCTTCTTGAGGCTTTACTTCCTCATCTGTATAATGGTTGAAAGGGTTTGGCATCATCATAGTTTATAAACTGGCCAGAGCACTATTTCCTTTGGTTCATGCAGTGGGTTTTTGTTTTTGTTTTTTTAACTGAATGTGTGGCAAACATTTAAAAATAGGAAGATTTCAGGGCGCCTGGGTGGCTCACCCAGTTAAGCATCCAACTTCAGCTCAGGTCATGATCTCACAGTTCGTGAGTTCGAGCCCCGCATCGGGCTCTGTGCTGACCACCGCTCAGAGCCTGGAGCCTGCTTCGGATTCTGTATCTTCCTCTCTTTCCGCCCCTCCCCCACTCGTGTTCTCTCTCTCTCTCTCTGTCTCTCTCTCTCGCTCTCTCTCTCTCTCGTCTCTCTCGTCTCTCTTAAATAAACATTAAAAAATTTTTTAATAAAAAATACATAAAAATAGATTTCACATAAAAATCCAGATGTCACCTTTCTGATTCCTCTGGATATTTGAGATTGCCTTCCCTGGCCAGATGGTCTGGAGGGGGTCTATAGCTCTGGAATCTTAGAAGATTCTAAGTGGGGATATTTGGGACATCCTTAAACAAAACAAAATAAAACAAAATCATGTTTATTTGAAATTCAGATTCAAATTTAACATGTATTTGATCTGGAAACCCTAGCCCAGAGATCAGACCACTGAAGCAGAGAGCTTCTCACCCCCTCTGGACAGGACCCAGAGGGAAACTTTCTCTTTATTGTTAGTACCATTTGACATTATCGACTGCGTGATTTTAAATTATTCCCTTGTTCTTTTTGCCTAACAAGTCCCAAAGTTTGTTTGATATTGACAGCCACGTGTATTAGGCAATGAGGAAAGCCGGAAAAGTGACTCAATTACCTAAGGACGCACAACCAAGTAATGCCAGGGGTACTGTGAGTTTGGGGTGTAGCTAGCACACCTGTTAACACCCTTCTGTATGGAAGGCTCAGGATCAGCCAGTAAATGCAGTGGCCGTAATAATAATAATAATAATAACCATAATAATATTCTTCCCTCTCTTTTTCCTCCAGCCTTTTTTTTGGGGATAGAGAGGTTTATTACATAACAGTGCTCTCAGTGTTATTTAAAAAAAAAGAAGAAGTATGTGGAATATTCCCCTGTTGAAATTACAGTCTGAGAACAAACCAAGAACATTCAGGACCCACAGACAGCAGTGAGGAATGCTGGAATATTCCATGGCTACTTGTCATCTGAAGAAAAGGGAGAGGAGGAGTCTGAATTCAAGAATCTGCAATTTACCTTTAAAACATCACTCTCCTCCTCTGTATGCCTTGAGTGTGTAAAGCATTTGATATTCCATTCAAAAATATCCATTGAGTCCCTTCCATATGCTTATGTGGAGGATCCGCCACATAGAATTAACTCCTTCGACAACACAAAGGTCAGTGTAGACAAGTCACATGACTGATCCAAAATCACACAGAAAGTTACTGAGCACTTGTCGCCTCTGAAATATTGGACCTCCTCTCCCCTCACGGACACCTCACATCTCCCTTCCTTGCTTTATTTTTATTTATTTATTTTTTTAATGTTTATTTTTGAGAGAGAGAGGAGACAGAGAGTGAGCTGGGGAGGGGCAGAGAGAGAGGGAGACACAGAATCTCAGGTAGGCTCCAGGCTCTAAGCTGTCAGCAGCACAGAGCCTGATGTAGGGCTCAAACTCACAAACCGTGAGATCATGACCTGAGCCGAAGTCGGACACTTAACCCATTGAGCCACCCAGGCGCCCCTCCCTTCCTTGATTTATATTTTTCTCCTTAGCAATGATCCCTTTCCTATGCATTATATATTTTACTTATTTGTCTTGTTTATTTTCTGCATGTTGCACTAGAGTGTGACCTGTAGTTTTAATCTGTTTTGTTCATCAGGATTTTAGCTGTTTTGTTCATCACGGTATCTTCAGTGCCTAGAACAGAAATATTTGTTCCATGGTGAAGGCCACCAGCCAACTTCACAGTCAGAATCAGAAGTTAACAGAAGAGGCAACTCCAGAAGTAAACCCTTATTCTCGCTACAAATCAGAACCAATGTGGTACAAGAATTAAACATGAACCAAACACTCTGGGAACCCAGCTTTGTTCCTGTCGTGTCTCCTCCAGAAACTGAGTAGCAGAGAGTGAAAAACAGCTCCTCCCTAATTTTCAGTTTAAAAATGAAACCCGTGTGGCACCCGGGTGGCTCCGTCGATTAAGCGTCCAACTTCGGCTCAGGTCATGATCTCACAGTTCCATGAGTTTAAGCCCCACATCAGACTCTCTGCTGTCATCGTGGAGGCCGCTTTGGATCCTCTGTCCCCCTCACTCTGCCCTTCCCTGCTCACTTGTGCTCAGTCTCTCTCTCTCTCTCTCTCTCTGTCAAAAATAAATATTTTTTTAAGTTAAAAAAAATAAAATAAAAATGAGACCTGTAGCCGTCAGTGGGGTTGCTGTTCTGGTTGAGGAGGCAGAAGGCTGGCCCTCCCAGCCTTCCCACGTACTGAGCCTCAGCCAAGCGATATGAAGGATGAGTCTCAGTAATTACCCAGGGTGGGGCGGATTAAGTGACCTACCCAGAATACAGATCAGGTGACTGGATGCTCCTTCTGGAGCTCACTCTTGTGTCCCAAGGCTGGAGGGCAATCAGGAAGGAACTATGAAGGACTGCTCACCAAGTCGTGCTCGCAGAGATGCGAGAACAGGATTTCGGAACAGGTCAGCAACCAACCCAAACTCCAGGCTCAACAAGGAAAAAAAGGGGGATCAGGGGAGATAATTGCCTCCGGGATTTTTAGGGAGCAGAACCAGGTATGTTCTGCCTTGGAATCATCAGGCAATAAGGAATGGAACCTGATGCAGAGTATTTATTGCCTAATTCCACAGGACCCCTAAAAGTCCTCAGCACCCACTGTGATCTCTGGGGTCTGGTGAGGCTCCAGCCCCATCACACACCCCAGTTAGGTCATACTTTCATTCTCTTGACCGCATGTGGCAGGTCTGGGATGCTGGTAAGGCCTAAAGTCGTGGAGCACAGAATGCCTGCTCTCGTCCAAACATGTGGAATCTTGCTCCAGGGTAGCATGAAAATGTGAAAAGGAAGATTTTCTGAAGCCAGAGTGTGTGTCCAGGACGACGGCTGGGGAGCTAAGTAGAGGAACATTCTAGAAAGTAAAGAGCTCTTTCTCCCAGACAGAGATGGGAGAAGATCTGGGAATGAATCCATTTTGGGCTTCACACATCCCTCGGCCTGTGGGAATTCCTCCTCAGACCCTGCAATTCACCTGCCCCACTCTGGCCAAGCTCCTCTTTGAGTTAAAGGCCGCTGGTTTCTCTCGTCCTTCTTGTCGTTTGTCGGAAGAGTGTACGTGCATTCAATAACAAGAACCAACGTGTCAGGTGTTTGGGAGGGCTGCCATGCTCCGACCCCCAGAGGAAGACAAGAAGTCACAGCTTCCACCAGGAGCCCTGTGGACATCATGGGTCCCACCCCAGGAAAGGATAGGATAGCAAGGAGCTGGGGCTCTGAAGTCCATCTGCCCTGACTACTATGACCTTGGGCTCATTACTTCTCTGAGCCTCAACATTTCCTCATCTGTAAGATGGAGTCAATAGTAATTCCCACTTTACAGCTCATGATGAGTCTTGAAGTAACGCATATTAGCGAATACATACTCTTAGCAAAGCGTCTGGCACATATTAATGGCTCCACCAACATCCACGATTGTATTTTTCAGTTTAGCCCAATTTCCGAGCTCGCCTGACCAAGATGGATGACGGTGGGTAGGTTCTAGAATGACTCTGATGGCTGTGAACCTCACGCCTATCTGGGGTGCCTGCGATGGAAGTAATTGTGGTCTAGGATCTCGGGGAGTTTGGTACTGCTGGAAAGCAGGGCTGCGTGGATATGGTGCTGGGGGGGGAGAGGAGGGGGAGGGCTCCTGCGTAAGGACCCAGGACGCCAGCCTAAGGAGGATGTGATGGCCAGCTATATGTGTCAGCTTGACTGAGGCTCAGATAGCTGGTAAAACGTGATTTCTGCATGTGTCTGTGAAGCTGTCTCTGGAAGAGATTAACATTCGAATCGGTGGACTGAGTGAAGATCTCCCTCCCCAATGTGATGGGCATCGTCCGATCCATTTAGGGCCTGAACAGAACAAAAAGGCAGAGGTAGGTGAAGAGGTAGGTGAATTCATGGCTGCCTGAGCTGAGGAGGCACACCTCTTCACCTGCCCTTCAGACGTCCGCGCTCCTGGACCCAAACCCGATGACACCACCAGCCCAGGCAGCAGATTGTGGGACTTCTCGGCCTCCATAGCCGAGGAAACTACAAAAGTCTCCTTTCTCATATATCTATATATCTTTATGTCCATCTATCTATCTATATCTTTCTTTTTTTTAAGTTTTTTTTTTTAATGTTTATTTTTGAGACAGAGAGAGACAGAGCATGAATGGGGGAGGGTCAGAGAGAGAGGGAGACCCAGAGTTGGAAGCAGGCTCCAGGCTCTGAGCTGACCGCACAGAGCCCGACGCGGGGCTCGAACTCACGGAGTGAGAGATCATGACCTGAGCCGAAGTCGGACGCCTAACCGCCTGAGCCACCCAGACGCCCCTATATCTTTCTGTATCTATCTCTGTAAGTCCTAAGTAGTCTGTTTCTCTGGAAAACCTTGACTAATAACACAGGGGGACTTGAGTTTGCTTTCCCAAGTGTACCCTACACCCCTTCTGGCTACAAAAGTAAATAAACAGACTTAGGCGGACTAGAGCAGGACGGCGATGGCTCCTTGTTCATTTTCAATCCCGCCCGCCTCCCTCAGAAACTTGTCGCTTTCACCTAAAAGCTGGAGGCTACCCCCCTCTCCAGCCCCTCCCCCATCGCAGACTAACAGCAGGGGTAGCTCTAAAAATAGCGAGCCTTCCCCGCACCCCCCCCACCCCACCCCTGGCGCGTAAATACATCTTTGTTCCGGCCAGCATTTAATAACTGTACTTTATGCTGAAACAAAAGCTGTAATTAGAGCCGAACAATGGAAGGTGCAGCCAGCGCTGAACAATACTCCGAATTCCCATGGTGGCCCCCCCTCCCCCCCCCCCCCCCCCCCACCCGCAGCTGTGAGAACCAGAAGTCTCCAGCACGAATTCCATTCACAATTATTCACCTAGTTCCCTCCGCGGCTTATTCCAATCACGGCTTTCCTGCCTCCCCAGCGGGGCTGCGGAGAGGCTGAAAAGGGAGGCTAAGCCCGCCCCCACCCCCCACACCCCCAACGCCAAGGGCAGCCGGTGCAGGTGTGCGCTCGGGGGGGCCGGCGCGGAGAAGCCTGCGCAGTGGCTCGCGACGAGCCAGACCGCCCCGAGGCTGGAGACCTCAACAGCCACCTCTGCACCCGCACTTCATGCACGACTTCCTGCAGATAAAAGAGGGCTTTGCACTGATTTCCTTAGCCGGCACGGCAGTCTGTGCGTTCCAGGATAAGCCCAGCGGCTGACTTCTCCTGCCAGGTTCAGGTCCTGGAACGAGGGAGACAGGTCTTTCAGGGGGCCTACAGTGAGTCCCAAGCCCCGCTGCCATGCGGGATCATTGGGAGTGCTTTTAAAAAAATTCTTAGGACCCCACGCCAGGCCAATTGAGATTAGAATCTCTGCCAATGAGGAGTTGACATTGGTATTACTATTTCCCTTCTCTGTTTTGGCTTTGTTTTGAAGTATAACTTAAAGATGGAGTTAGGGCTGAATTGCGTCCCTTCCTAAATTAATATATTGAAGCCCTCTCCCCAGTGTGACTGTATTTGGAGATAGGCCTTTATGGAAGTTATTGCAATTAAATGAGGTCTTAAGGGCGGGGGCTGACCCAAGGGGATTAGCGTCCCTGTAAGCAGAGACACCAGAGAGCTCACTGTTCCCACTCCTGCCAGCAATGTGAAGACCTGGGGAGAAGGCAGCCATCTGCCAGCCAGGAAGAGAACCTTCACCAGGGACTGAATCACATTTCCTTGTCGGAAAAATTGGACTTTCCAGCCTCCAGAACTGTGAGAAATACACTTCCATTTAAGCCAGTCAGTCTGTGGTATTTTGTTATAGCAGCTCAAACTGACTAATACATATAACAAAATCTACAACTCTTTTTTTTTTTTTTAAGGAAATTTATTTTAGTGTTTATTTTGAGAGAGAGAGAGAGAAAGAGCGCAAGCACTCGAGCAGGGGAGGGGGCAGAGAGAGAGGGAGAGAGAGAGAATCCTGGGCAAGCGCCACACTGTCAGTGCAGAGCCCAATGTGGGGCTTAAACCCACGAACCTCGAGATCATGACCCAAGCCAAAATCAAGAGTTGGACACTGAACAAAGAGGGGCGCCTGGATGGCTCACCCAGTTAAGCATCCAACTTCAGCTCAGGTCATGATCTCCCGGTTTGAGAGTTCGAGCCCCGCGTCGGGCTCTGTGCTGACAGCCCAGAGCCTGGAGCCTGCTTCTGATTCTGTGTCTCTTCCTCTCTCTGCCCCTCCCATGCTCATGCTCGGTCTCTCTCTGTCTCTCAATAAACATTAAAAAAAAAAAAAAAAAAAGATTTGGACAGTCAACTGACTGAGCCACCCAGGTGCCCCCCCCCCCGATCTACAACTCTTAAGTGTAAAGCCCAATAAATGGTGTAACCACCACTCAGATCAAGATCCATTTCTAACACCCCAAAAGGCTTCTTATGGCAGCCGGAGATCACCACTAGTCTGATTTCTATCACCATAGGTTAGTTTGCCCTATTCTTGAACTTGATGTAATTGTAATTATACACTATGTCATGTACCCTTTGGCATCCAACTTCTTTTGTTCAACATTGCATCTGTGGGATTTACCTACATCTGTGAGTGCGGTAATAGGTTTGTTCTTTTTATCACTGTGTAATGTTTCATTTTATGAATGAAACACAATTTATCTATTCTGTTGATAGACATTTTGGTTTTGTTCCCCTTCTGTTTCTTAGCTCATGTTGTTTCCTCTGCCCAGAATGGCTTTTCCCTCGGGCCCCATCCCACCCTCCCTGATCTCCCACAGATAAAACCTACCTACCCTGAGAGGCAAGCATTAATACCCCAATAAAAACTCATCACCTCTTGGAATCTTCCTGGGCTTGCAGAGAGGAGTGAGCCTCTCTCTTCTGTGACCCTATTATTCCCATGTTTAAATTATAGGGGTGTCTGGGGGCGCCTGGGTGGCTTAGTCGGGTAAGTGTCTGACTTGGCTCAGGTCCTGATCTCGCGGTTCGTGAGTTCGAGCCCCACATAGGGCTCTGTGCTGACGGCTCAGAGCCTGGATGGAGCCTGCTTTGCATTCTGTGTCTCCCTCTCTCTCTGCTCCTCCCCCATTCACGTTCTGTCTCTCAAAAATAAACATTAAAAAAATCTTTAAAAAAATAAAATAAATTATAGCTATGTCTGTACCAGGAGACCATGATTTCCTCAGGGCAAGGACCATGCCTTAATTACCCCTGTAGTCTCAGCCCCTGGAGAAAGGAGGGTCAAGAAACAGTGCAGTGTTTCTGGGAGGCAAGCACCCTGCCAGGGAGGGCAGGTATGCCTGGGGGCTTTGGGAAGGGAGGGTAGGTTCCAGGCCTGGAAAGGGCCTTGAGACCATCGGGAAGTCCAGTGGGGACAGACAGGGCATGAACATGGTGTGCAACTGTCCAGGACTCGCTCCTGGTAGCAGCTCCTACTGACTCAATTCCAAGCCCCCAGGCTTAGCTCCGGATGCTAAGCCCAACATAGCACCTGTAGAAATGGGCTCAGGCACCTGGGAGAATGGAGCCGTTAGGGCGGGTGTCAAGGGGCCCAGCTATGAGAATCTATGGCACGGCCTAGACTACCATCTTGACCACTGCCGCACGGCCCTAGTCCCTCATGGTTGTCACCCCCTTTCCATTGGGGCACTTGGATCGGTCCAGGAGGTCCGAGGAGGCCAGCAGTATTCATTGTATTTCCTGTGGCAGGATTCCTTTTCTCTGCTTTCTTTCTCCTCTTTCACGTAACTCAATCAAATGCCAATCGATATAGTTCTGTACCCAGTATGGCAAACCAACAGCCTACTCAGCTCAGTCTCTGCATCAACAGCCCTTTATCAGTTCAGGCTCTTTGTTGTAGAAAGATGATCAGGACTGTTTACAAAAGCTGCTTTCACAAACACCCAAAAGATCACATCTCTGTGATTTAAGCTTTTTGACCCATGATGCCGTAGCAAGGGGATGCTGTTGGTGCCAGACGGGTCTGAGTTCAAGTCTACTGCTTGCTGGCTGGGCAACTTTGAACCACGCACTCTAGTGTTCTGAGCTTCAGTTTCCTCATTGGCTAAGTGATCCCTCTGCTGCATAGAGATTGTGAGGATGGGCCTTAGTGCAGAGTGGGTGCTCATGACAGCGTCTGCTGGGCCATTGGAGAAGGTACACGCTCCCCCCACGTCCAGCCCCATTCCAGGATTCATCATCTTTATTTTCTAACAACAAACAGGCTTGTCTCTGGAAGCTCTCCTGGTTATCCTGAAATGCCCTCCCCCACTTCATTCTGGTGCCCACACGCTGCCCGCCAGACTGTTTGTTTTGGATGCAAGAGGCCAGCCAGGGCGTGGCAGGCCTGCCCATGCGGTTCCTTGAAACAAAAGTTGCTCCCTGAGTCATTGCTGGGAGAAGCTAGCAAATCCAAGCACCCACATGGACAGGCATGTCAGAGGTAGGATGCCCTGGGAGCAGGACTGCTGGGGGTAGGGTGGGTGCACAGGCAGAGTGATGGGGGACAGAGGGCTTGTAAGCCAGGCACAAGGTGTAGGCTTGATTGTGGGGGAAATGGAGAGCGGGCATTGAAGGCTTTCAAATGAGAGCGGGCATGATCAGATTTGTGGGCTAGAGAAGTCCCTCTGGACTCTTTGAGGGGTCTTGGTGGAAGAGAAGGCCCCAACCCCTGTGTTCCAGCCTCATCTCTTTCCTTGGCCTGTCACAAATTTTCTGCTCTAGCCAAACTCTGAAACAGACTGTCTGCACCTTTGTCACATTGGAGTGCTCTCCACCGGGTGACATTTCCCCCATCCCTCAAGGCCTGGCTTCATTATTACCCGTCCAGAGATCCTTCTCTGCCCCAGACACATGTTCACTGTTCCCTTCCCAGAAGCCAGGGTTCTTTCCTCAATACCCAGTGGCCGGAGCCACTCAGAACTTGCTGCCCCATGGGGCTAATTGTTGGAGGACACATCTTGTAGCAACAACAGAACTTTGTGGTCAGAAAGCCCGAGTTCAAGTTCAGAGTCCGTCCTTAGCAACTTGTGGTCTTTGGCCTCTCACTCAACTCCTCTGAGCCACACTTTGCCATTTGCACAACGGGGCAGTTTGATGCGTCTCCCCGGATTATGGTGAGTATCCGGGGAATGTAGAGACACTCTAAACAGCGACGTGAAACAAAAACTTGGAAAAAAGTGTGGGCTGCCGAGACTGAAAGACCCAGGATGGGACTTGTGAGGTCTGTCTCCTATTCACCGATTGTCTCTAGACAGATCACCCCATCTCCCTGGGCTTACTCTCTTCTTCCGTATGTGGGGAGCTTCGTACTTGCCTCTGGGATTAATGTGAAGATCAAGCATGTTAAAAGATTGGCACCGTGCCTAGGGCATAGTAGCCTGGCACCGGATGTTAATGCTCTGCCAAAGCACAATAGTAGTTTGGACATGGGAGTCTATGGATTGCCTGGCTAATTTCATTACTGACCCACCAAATAAAGGGGTGGATGGGGAGGTGGGTGGAGGGATGGAGGGATGGATGGGAAGGATGAACGCATCCGGGACTCGAGAAAGTACCTGCCCTGAGCAGCCGGTGGGCAAGCTCAGGCCAGGTGCTCTTCTGGTGTGGGGCTGTGTCCTCAGCAGTCACGAACCTCCTGCCTCCAAAGGGCGACACGGTTTGCCTCCCTAGAGATGATGCAACTGGCATAAGCAAGCCAGGGGAGGGGGTTAGAATCCCAGAAAGAGGGGATCTGGAGAGAGGTGGGGCGCGGCCCCTACCCTGTGGATTGTGAGCCTGTGGGTCAGGAGACGGCTCCATCAGTCACAGCATCACCCTTGGGGCGAGGAACAAAGACCCATCTGCAAAGGCCCCCTGACTGAGGAACCATTCACAGTGCTGGCCTCTTTCTTGCAGCCAGGCAGTGCTTGACTCTGTCAGCCCATTACAGATAAAGAGGCCCAGATAGGGAAAGAGTCTTGCATGATGGGAAGAGCAGAAAGCAGAGCATGAAGAAGCCCAAAGTCTCTGGATACTCCCCACCCTTCTCTATAGGCCTTTCAGTATAAAGCTGAGACCCACTTTCGGTTAAAATAACAATCTCATTTAATATCTTGCAAAAATCAGTCAGGTCTGCCAGCTGGCCGTCTACCTATTGCCCGATTCGCCCCTCAAGACCTTTTGGGCTGGAGCCTCTTACCACTTCTTTAAGGCAATGAAAAAGCCAGAGACTTTTCAACCCCTCTTTTGCTAATGGACACATCGGTAAGCGGACCAAAGTGAACAACCTTGTGGGCCAGACCCTGTTTTATGCACGTTATCCTTTTTACCCACATTTTATGTTCGCGTTTAGGGCTTGCAACAGCCCTGTCGTGTATTTCCCCCACTTTTCAGGTGAGGGCACTGGAGCTCATGCACGTAGGAGGTAGAAGAACCAGGACCCGAGGCCTTGTGCTTCTAGCCACACCAACAACGTCTGTGTTAATAGACACACAAGAGTGCTGAGCTCCATGGAAATACACACTCCAGTGCATTTTCCTATCATCACCCTGCACGCACAAACTCCTCAGTGGAAAGACCCAAACAAAACTTTGCTCATCAGGGGAGCCTGGGAAGGCTCAGTCAGTTAAGCGTCTGACTTCGGCTCGGGTCATGATCTCGCGGTCCGTGAGTTTGAGTCCCGTGTTGGGCTCTGTGTTGACAGCTCACAGCCTGGAGCCTGTTTCAGATTCTGTGTCTCCCTCCCTCTCTGACCCCCGTTGATGCTCTGTCTCTCTCTGTCTCAAAAATAAATAAACGTTAAAAAAAAAATTTTTAAAAAAAAAGCTTTGCTCATCAGAACCAAGAAAAATGTCATGGAATCTGCACGTATTTATCTAAATTACCTGCATGAAACGGGACCTTCTAGGGTATATTAAGGGTTGACAGGACACCTGGGTGGCTCACCCAGTTGAGCATCTGACTCTTGATTTTTGGCTCAGGTCATGATCTCAGGGTTGTGGGATCAAGCCCTGCATCAGGCTCAACACTGAGCATGGAGCCTACTTGAGATTCTCTCTCTCTCTCTCTCTCTCTCTCTGCTCTTCTCCCACCCCCCGTCTCTAAAAATAAATAATTAAAAAAAAGAGTCAGTGATATTCTTTAGCACACTGGGGCTCAAAAAATGACTACCGTATCCCCTTTGTTGTCGTTGGTTTCAATATTTAATATGCATCAGTTCATAGAAACAGCAAGATCTCTATGGTTTGTTTTCTACCTGGAGTTAAAATGAAAGTTAGAAATGTCCAGTTGAAGTGAGACTTTGAAATGAACTGAGTTACAAGCATTCTCAAGGGCATGGCGGAAAGGAGTGTAGAGAGCGAGGTAGAGTGATTGGCCAGGCCTCTAATTTGCGATCAGAGAGGCAACTGCTGCGTATTGAGCTCCTCAGAGGGACTGCCATGACAGGGAAGGTGGCAAGTACCTTCCCGCTGCTAAAGACCTGGGCCACGGATCGGTCCCGTAGCCGCAGGACATTCTACCACAACCACCCATTGCCAAGGCCAAATGGATGTGACCTTTCTACTTTCCCTTTCTCTTTCCAGCAACCATCAGTGCCCTTTAATTTATTTTAGACTTTAAATTAAAAATAAGTCACACAGGGGCGCCTGGGTGGTTCGGTCGGTTGAGCGTCCGACTTCGGCTCGGGTCATGATCTCATGGTTTGTGAGTTCGAGCCCCGCGTCGGACTCTGTGCTGACAGCTGGGAGCCTGGAGCCTGCTCCAGATTCTGTGTCTCTCCCTCTCTCTCTCTGCCCCTCCCCTACTCATGCTCTGTCTCTCAAAGATAAATAAATGTTAAACAATTTTTAAAAATAAAATAAAGATAAGTCACACAATATTTAGAATAGAAAGAACAAAGTGAAAATCACTTCCAAATGCCATCTTTCAAGAAACAGTCACTCACAAATTTGGTGAACATCCTTCCAGATACCTTTCTACACACTTTCCCTACAGATAAAGCTAAACAATTTTATAAGATGACATCATGCTCAACATACCTTTTTTTCAAACTTTTATTTTGACATACTGATAGGTTCTTAGGGAGTTGCAAGGATAGTTCAAGGAGGTCCCCTATAACCTTTGTCCGGTTTTCCCCAATGGGTACATTCACACAATTAGGTATAATATCAAACCGAGGACATTGACATTGGCACAATATGTGTCTAGCCCCAACAACCACAGAGCTTTAATTTTGGTTATTGTGTTTTTCAGGTCTAAAATTTCCACTGGACTTAGGGTACCCCGGTGGCACGGTCGCTTAAGTGTCCAACTCAGTTCGGCTCAGGTTGTGATCTCAGGATTCATGAGTTCAAGCCCCTGGTCAGGCTCCTCGATGATAGTACAGAGCCTGCTTGGGATTCTCTCTCTCTCTCTCTCTCTCTCTCTCTCTCTCTGCCCCTCCCCTGCTCCCTCCCTCCCTCTCTCTCTCTCAAAAAATAAACATTAACAAAATACAAATAATAAAATTTCCACAGGACTCTTCTTTAATCTTCAATGTATTTGCTGAGACCCGTTTTTACTGAGAATTTGCATTTTTCACTTGCTTTGAGCAAGTTCACAATTGCCTACTGAAGCACTTTTATGATGGCTGCTCTCAGATCTTTGTCAGACCATTCTAGACGTGTGTCACCGCAGTGTTGCTGTCTGTTGGTTGTCCTCTCTCCTTCCAAGTGAGACGTCCTAGTTCTCCGTAGGATGAGTGATATTTAAAACCTGGACGTGCGGGTACGAGATGAGATTCTGGAGTATATTTGACTCTGGTGTTTTAGGAGGTCTCCTGTGACACCCTCTGGCACGTGGCAAGATGCCACCTTGTCACTTCTGGGTAGGGATGAAATTCCAGGCTCTCCACTTAGTCTCACGGACACCAGAGTGGGAGGCGTCCTTGTAATTGCCAGGGCTGGACGCTCTAGCTGTCCGCTGGGTCTCAGCTGACGCCGCCCTGGCGGTGGGAGCGGTCATTGTCCACGAGGTTTCTGTTTTGCCGGGCTGCGCCCCCTCTCCTGGTTCTTTGGGTGGACAGCACAGGCTTCTCATAGGCCTTGTTCTGTCCGCGCCCATCCGTGTTTCTGAGTTGCCAGCCTTTCCAGTGTGCCGACTGGAATATGGGAGGCAAAAAACCAAAAACAAACAAATAAAACAGGGTGCCTGGATGGCTCAGTCGGTAGAGCATGTGACTCTCTGTCTCAGGGTTATAAGTTTGAGCCCCATGTTGGGTATAAAGATTATTTAAAAATAAAATATAATGTAATACTACTACTACTACTAATAATAGGGGCGCTGGGTGGCTCAGTTGGTTAAGCAACTACAGCTCAGGTCACGGTCTCATGGTTCGTGGGTTCGAACCTCACATCAGGCTCTGTGCTGACAGTGTGGAGCCTGCTTGGGATTCTCTCTCTCTGCCCTTCCTTCACTCACTCGCGCGCGCTCTCTCAAAATAAATAAATAAATAAACGTAAAAAAAAATAATAGGGGCTCCTGGGTCTCTCAGCCAGTTAAGTGTCTGACTCTTCATTTCGGCTCAGGTCACGATCTTATGTTTCGTGAGATCTAGCCCCGTGTCGGGTTAGATCTACTCTAGCCTGTTTGTCTTCTCTCCACTATACAAACTCTTCTCATGTTCATTTTGTATATAATATTCCGGGTTCTTTTCTGTGCTTAGTGAGAGGGAAACAGAGAAGCATGTCTATATCCTTTTGTTTTTTTTTAAATTTTTTTCTTTTAATGTTTATTTATTTTTGAGACAGAGAGAGACAGAGCATGAATGGGGAGCGTCAGAGAGGGAGACAGAATCCAGAACAGGCTCCAGGCTCTGAGCTGGCAGCACAGAACCCGACGCGGGGCTCAAACTCACAGACTGCGAGATCATGACTCGAGCCGAAGTCAGAAGCTCAACCGACTGAGCCACCCAGGTGCCCCTTGTTTTCTTTTTCAACTCAGCAACAGCACCTGTTCCTCTTTTCCCATGATGGCAAGAGCAGACCCAACCCATCAGGGTCTGTTGACTGGATGTCCTGTAATTTGCTTGTGCGATCCCCCATGAAGGGGCAATTTGATTATTTCCCAGCTTTTCCTAAGAAATAATGTTCTGCTGACAAATCATATTTATATATCTTTGTGTGTGCTTTATCCTATTAATAAATTGTACATGGTGGAATACCAACCAAAAGGTGAGCAAATTCTGAAGGCTTTCGAGTTTTTTTAGAAAGATTTTGAATTGACACGAGGCCCAAAGGGTCCATATCCCCCACCTGGACCAGCTCTGGGTCTTCCTCTCCCACTGTCTTTGAAGATTACACTAACCCTGCAGTTACCTCTTTCCCCCTTCGAAGCCCCCTTCTCCTCTTCAAGGCCCCCTTGCTCCTCATGGCAACCTGGTTCAGGTGTCCACACCTGCTGGGTGGGGTGGTGAATCGCCGGGGACGACCTTGAACCCCAAATGCACAGGGGTGGCTGGCCTCCACAGCTGCATTGCTTGAGATGGAGACATTCAGAGGAAAAGGCAAGCAGGCTTCAGATAATACTGCGGGTGCAGAGGCTTCCTATATGTGGAAAGTGCCCATTTCTGGGCCTTCTCAAAAAGTAGAATGAGACGGTTCTCCACATACTTTGCCTTAGTACCTGAATACCAAACAGGAACATCCCCCACCCCCATGGGATCCAACTTCCAACACTCACGTGCTTGTAGGGCCTTACTGATAAGGACAACCTAGTTTTAAAAAGGTGAGCTATGTATCATGTGAAAAGGACTTTCTATGCACCTTTGGGGACGGAGTCGACTATAGTTGTTTTTGAATTTTTCTTTTTGCTCTGACTTCCAGCAGCAAGCTCTGCTGATCAACAGAAAGAAGTGTAGTCCTGCCTCGAATTCAGAGTCTTTTCACTGGTCTTTAAATTCCAGGAAGTAATTGATTCCCCAAACTAACACCTTTCACTCACATGCTAAACAAAACAAAACCAAACCATCCAGTATTGACAGGCACCGGCCCCCTCAGCCCACTTCCCCAAGACTGACAATCCCTTGCCCCTTTAACTTTGACACACAGGATTGAGTTTCCAATCCCCTTCGCCCTTCTCCTTGGAACCCTCCAGCCCAGGAAGCCAGGACATAACGGGAAGCCCTGCTCTGTAATCCTCAAGGGACTCTGGGAACGTGACGCAGGCCTCTTGTCTGACTGGCGCGTGTTGGAGCCTCAAGGTCCCATCTTGCACAAATGAGATGCTGCACATATTCGTGGACGTTTTTGTAGATGTTGGTGGGCAAATAATAGTCGACCGAGGAGCATGCCCAGAAAGGAGGAGGCTGAGGCTACTACCCTTCCTTCTCCTGTCAGGGAGGTCCATCCATCCCTCCCTTCCTGTAGGTCCCAGCAGCCCCCACCAGCCACCCCCGGCAGGATCTGGGACCCGGCAGAGCTCCTGTCACAATCTGGTGTCCGCAGCTCTGGCAGCTTCTCATGGTGGAGGAGGCAGGTAGGTCAGTCCACAGCCGTGGGATCTGAGCGTCACCGTGGCAAACAAACTCCTGGGAGTCCTGGCAGGTGTCCGCTCTGCCCTTGACCTCTGGCTCTAGGACACGTTCCAGAGGATTCGCAGGTGCCAGGTTTGCGAGGGGTTCTCTAGCATCCGCAACTCCTCTTAGCCTCTGTCCTGGGCACAGGGCCTTGGTTTGGGCCCAGGTCGCTGCTTCTGAGTGGCAGAGGCCCTCTCCTCCCTCCTGCGTTCTCTTCCTGTCTCCTCTCTGGAGTCTCTTGGACTCCTTCTCACCCTCCCTCCCTCTCCCGGGTCCTGCCTCCGGATCAGGCTTGGGTCACTCTCCGTTTTGTTGGATTCTGGGGGGCAGGGCATGAGGGGGAGGGGCCCTCACAAAGACCTGCACTCAGGGTGGCAAACTTACCATTCAGACCTTTCCGGCCCCTGGAGGTGAAGCTTAGGCGAGCAGATCTCCGAGGTATTATAATGCAAAAGGAGGTCTTGTCCCCTTCCAGGCTTCCAGTCCTAAAACAAAAAGCCCCAACTCGTTATCCTGACCTCCAGCTACATTTGTGGCATACTTTTATTCAACAAGTATTTACTGAGTGCCAGGCACTCTTCTAGATACCTGGGATACATCAGCGAAAAAACCCCCAAAGATCCAGTTCTAGTTCTTCTAAAGTTTATGTCCCATCTAGGTGGGGTAGGTGGAGGGGGGGTGGGAGGGACGGATAATGAACAGCAGACGTAATAACTGAGTAAATTATACGGTACATTTGGAGATGACAAAGTCACACCAAGTAAAAGGGATTAGTGATGCCAAGGAGGGGAGGGTGTGGTCAGGGCTGGTCTCACGGAGGTCACGTGTGCGTGCGCGCACTTGGAGCAGGTCAATGAATGAGCTGTAGGGAAGAGACGCCCAGGCAGGGTTGCTGGGGGGAAGGGCCTCCCAGGCGCCTGCGTGATGGCCTCTTTGAACTTTTAGGTGCTAAAAAGACAGCACCTGGACCCAAGGGTCTTTGAAAATGATTAAAACCAGGCAAAAAAAACCCCAAAACTCTTATCTCTAAAATAAGAAAATGACCGTATTGTTAGTAACGTTTTAATCAAATGTCCACCTGAAATGTAACATTTTGTCAACTCCCTTATCTGTGAAATGGACAGCTCGAATTTCATGACATTGAAATTTCACGGAAAGTCTCCAGATATACGTGATGGCTAAGAAATTATAGACAACTATATTTATATAGACAACTATATAGACATTAACTATTTCGTATTATAGACAACTATATAGACATTAAATATTTCGTAGAGCCAAGTAATTTCCCGGGAGAACTTACAAAGGCCCCTTCGAAATTTATAGCAAAATGGATTCTCTTGAACGAGGAATGGGCTGAGTTTTCCTCTGTTTGACGTGACTGGGAGCAGAGCCTCTGGAAACGAGACTGGGCCCAAGACAGTCTTAAAATAGTCCTGCCCACCCACCTCGCGTGTTGACATCATCCCACAGAAGCAGGTCACATCTTGGGCTAGCCCCAGTTAGCTGCGGACAAAACACAGTGTTCACCCACTCTGTGCAGAACTGATTCCAGCACAGCGACTGCCTCTCGGAGCTGAAGGGGTGTCGAGTCGGCTTCCCGATTTCCTTGCACAAAATTTTCATTTCCATTTGGAATCTCATCTTCTTTTTCTTCTTTTATTTGTTTTTGAGAGAGGGTGTGTGTGTGTGCATGACCGAGCGGGGGAGGGGAAGAGAGAAGAGGGGGACAGAGAATCCAAAGCAGGCTCCCCACGGTCAGCACAGAGCCCCACGTGGGGCTCAAACTCACGAACCGGAACCACCGTGAGATCATGACCTGAGCTGAAGTTGGAGGCTTAACTGACTGAGCCACCCAGGCGCCCCTGGACTCCCATTTTCTGATTTCCTTCCCTTGTCGTTTCTGGGCCGGGTCAGTCCATCTCCAATCCTGAAGATCCTTAAGCAAGGTCATGGGGAGCAGGGAAAAGTATCACGGGTTCTTCCTTCCCGCCAAGGCAATCAGCTGGAATTCACAGGATTAGTTAACTGGGGAGAATCTACTTGGGCCTTCAGCAAACACCTGGGCTGGGCACCATAGTCAGAGGAGGTAGGAGACCACCTGTTCTTGAGCCACGGTGCCCCCAAGTTCACTGTTACGACTGTGCTGAATTAGAACGCCTGGTGCTTGCTTTAGAACAAACCGCAAGTCCTCAAGAAGAGAGGAGGAGCCCCCTGGAGTGGACACAAGAGATATCACCAGCCTCCCAGCTCTCGGGTCTGCCTCACCCAGGGAGCAACTCCCCAATTCAGAGACCATCTCAGCAGCACTCAGCCCTACCTGCCTCTCCGCCAGCCAGTGGTTCTCAGACTGCGGTCTGAACCGGCAGCCTCAGCATCACCTGACACTTGTTAGAAACGGAAATTCTCTCATTCTCCCCGGGCACTCACTGCCTGAGTCCCGCCCCAGCAGTCTGTGGCAGAGGTGGGCCTCTGGGTGAATGTAGTGAGGCGGGCACACTCAAGTTTGAGAACCGCTGCTCAAAATGAGGTCATCTGTGGAACTCTGTTCTTCTAGCATCCCAGTGTCAGGCACGGAAGTCACCTTTGACTCTGGGGAGCCCTGTGCCAGGAAATCCTTTCCCAAAATGTCGTAAATAGCCCTTTTAATGGATCTGGAAGGTGTCGTGATGCGGCGGGTAAGGGCGCTTTGAAACCAGAAGGTCTGTGTTCAAATCCCAGCTGGGCCATTCACCAGCTGCACCTCCTGGGCACGGCACTCTGGCTCCTTGAAGCCAGATCCTTTTCTGTAAAGTGACCATTATGCCAATGGAAAGAACCTGATAGGGTCACGGGGCTAAGCCCTTGAGAGCTCTCTGCAAGGTGCCTGCCACAGAATAAACACAGGAGCCATCCTAACTACCAATAGCCATTTTGTAAATTAAGGTTTACGCCCACTGGCTTTTCTTATAAGGGAGGTCATGACTTTGAAGTCACGGTGACAGCAATCATCCCGACTGAGCCTCAGAGCAAACGTGGCTTGGAGACTCCTTTCTTCCAGCCAGCTTCCCTTCCCTGCCAGGACAGGGAGGTAGACAGGGCCCATCCTTACTGTCTCAGAACTGCGAACTCTGAGCGCGCTCCGTGGACCGGTACAGTACGCCAACGTTTATTGTCTGCCCTCAGTGGGTTACGTGCCGAAGCAAGAGTCAGCGTTTATTTTTTATTATTATTATTATTTTTTTAAACTTACTATTTTTTATTTTTTTTTAATTTTTTTTTCAACGTTTATTTATTTTTGGGACAGAGAGAGACAGAGCATGAACGGGGGAGGGGCAGAGAGAGAGGGAGACACAGAATCAGAAACAGGCTCCAGGCTCTGAGCCATCAGCCCAGAGCCTGACGTGGGGCTCGAACTCACGGACTGCGGGATCGTGACCTGGCTGAAGTCGGACGCTTAACCGACTGCGCCACCCAGGCGCCCCAAGAGTCAGCGTTTAGAAGTGCATGTAGCATTTTGACATTGCAATACACAAATGCAGAGTCAGGGAGGTTGTATTTTGTAAGCCTGTTTTTCTAGGGCTTCATTTTTTAGTGTATTTTATAGGAGTGTCAGTCTAAGGTGGATTGGGGCATAAAAAGAAAACGGATTCTACTACAGGCACGCATTGCCTCTGAAGGCCTTGGAGAGACTCAGACATCAAGGGCATTTGGGATTTTGAGGACGGTCTGTTGACTTCCAGAAGGAGAGGACCCTGCTGAAACAAAGAGTTTCTCTGGCTCCCCTCCCCTGTCACGGTACTACGGATTTTGAAATTCTAGAGTGACCCAGAGACATCCTGCTCTGAGAAAGGTGTCCAGGGGTAGGCTTACAGCAATGCTAAGACCCTTTTGTGAGGTTTTTCTTGAACACCAGGTGACCAGGAGGAACTTTCCTAAGTATCTTTGACACTTGGCCGGAGGAACCAAGCTCGCGAAGAGAACACGGTCAGGGCAGAGGGGAAGACAGAAAAACACAGTCTGTTAATGACGCTACAACACAAGGCCAGGGAGGAGAAAGTAGGGGTGGGGGGGGGAGACAGACCCCAGAGGTGAAGCAGCTTTGGCTCCTTCCTCCCTCTCCCACCCCGGTCTCTCCAGCACCCTCAGAGGGGAGTAGATGGGAATGTAGCAGGGGAACCAGGTGGACTTCCCGAGCTTTCCACGGACCTCAGTCCATCCCGATGGAAAATCACTTCATGGGCTTCCCATGCCTTTTCCACTTGGCTAGCTTCTGAGATTTTCCAGTCCAGTGAGCAGTGAACTTGGGTGTACGACAGGAAGAAAGTAGGAGGCAAGAGAGCCCCTGGACGGGGTCGGGGAAGCCACCCCGAGCGGGTGACCGGGAGCTGAGACCTGAGTGGTACGCAGAGGCCTTCTGCATGAGGATCTGGGGAGGACTCTGCACAGGAAGAGAGTGTACGAAGATTTATTTAGAGCACAAGTGGGGAAGGGGCAGAGAACGGGGTGTGGGGGGAGGGGACAGAAGATCCAAAGCAGGTTCTGCGCTGACAGCAGTGAGCTGGATGCAGGGCTCGAACTCACAAACTGCGAAGTCAGACGCTTAACCGACTGAGCCACCCAGGTGCCTCAAGCCAACGTATAAAGGCTCAGAGTGGGGAAAGGCTTTAATGCAATTAAGCAGCAACCACAAACCTAATGTAGTGAAGCCTCTGGAGCAAATGAGGGTGTGATCTGAGGTCTACAAGGCAGGCAAAAGTGGGGCTCCCCAGGCTCCTGTCCATCAAGGCGAGGTGTTGAGACTACAATCATTGTATTCAGTTAGGGGTTGCTGCATAAAATACAGGATGTCCAGTTCAATCTGAATTTCAGATCGTTTTGGGACACATTACACTAACAGAATTATGCCCGGTTTATCCAGAATTCAAATTTAACTGGGCACCTAGTGTTTTTGTTGCTGAGTCTATTTCCGAGTCCTATTTGGGATGCAGTGGAGGGTTGTAAAGCGATGGAGGGGTGACCTGTGTGATTTGTTCCCTGTTTGGGTGGGTCGGCCTGCCGCATAGATCATGGGCAGTGGCGTGGCAGGAGAGTTGGGATTGCAGCAGATCAGAAGGGAGAAACGGCGCGTGCCCGGGCTGGTCGCTGAGGGGTCCAGCCAAGCGGGTGAGTGTTCACTCGCGATGGATGAGGCCCAAGGCCCATCTGCTTGGGATCTGGCCACCGCATCCTCAGGCAGAGGGAATCCCACCCGTTGGTCCAGCTCCCAGGTCACAGGCGCCCTTGCCACGAGCTGTAGTGCCTCTGGGTTAACTAAACTCTCAGAGCCACCTGCAGCGTGAGAGGCACTGTGACATCCAGCATGTCCGGTGGACTCAGAATACATGTGACACAGGGGAGGAGGAATTCGAGAGAACCACACCTGAGTTCCAGTGAACAGGTCACGTTCCCATAGGTGAGGTGTGGTCACACCCTGCACAGGGTGCAGGGGCCGCTGTGAAACAGCTCAGTGGATCATGTAGGGAGCAGCTGTCCTCGAGAGGAATGGTGATGGATGCCCACAGGTGGTCCTTGCGATGGCCTGAGGGTCCCAAGGCCTCGTCGGCAGGTGGGCACCATCGCACGTTAGTCCCCATACCAGTGGCTTGTGTTTATCCCCCACAATGACTTATTGCATATTTCTTTGGGGGAATTTCAGGGGAAACTTTAGGTCTTTGGCTCGAATCTCTTGGTGACACTTGCTGCCTGCCTGCAAAGTCCCAAGAGTGGTGTTTCCCTACTGTCCCGGGTCAAGGCTGACGTGGGCCGATGGTCTTGAGATGCGGCATTGGGGGCCAGAACAGGCCAGGCAGTGTAGAGATGCTACTGATGTAGAAATGGGGCAAATGATCCCTGCTCCCGCTGTGTCCTGCCTTGTCACTGGGCATCACGGCGACTCAGCTGCCACCCATGAGGCTGTCAGAGTCCCTTCAGTTCTGTCCAGAACGTCTCCCCACTGGACTGGGGCTTACATCTGGGTGACCAGGTAGGAGTAGATAGCAGACGTCACTCCGGCCACACAGCCACTCACGGCCCTGGGGGAGGCACTTACCCTCCCTGCAAATAAGCTCATGCAAAAACAGACGCCTGCAGGTTGACACCTTGCTGGCCTGATGAAGCACTCCCGCCACACTCGGCCTCACCTGGGTCTGGTTACCTTACAGCAAATCTCCCTACTGGTGCAGGATTTTGTATTTCCAGATCATCCCATATTAGTTTCCTGTGGCTGCTGTAACAATTACCACGAGCCGAGTGGCCTGAAACAGACATTTGTTCTCTTACGGTTACGGAAGCCAGGAGTCTGAAACTGGTCTCACTGGGCTAGATTCAAGGTATCGGCAAGACTGGTTCCTTCTGGGGGCCCAGGGAGAGAATCTGCCCCTTGCCTCCTGTAGCTTCCAGAGACTGCTGGCATTCCCTGGCTCACAGCCACATCATTCCAGTCTCTGCTTCCATGGTCTCATCTCTCTGCCTTTCTGACCCGTTGCCTCCCTCTTATAAGGATCCCTGTGATTATCCTGGGCCCATTCGGAGAATCCAGGATAATCCCCCCCCAACTCAAAATTCTTAATCACACCTGCAAAGTCCCTTGTGACATATAAAGCAACATTCACAGGTTCCGGGGACTGGGGCCATTATTCTGCCTACCACACGTCCCCATCCATCACTCCATTTCATCTTTACAATGGCTCCGTGAGGTTGAGAAACAGGCTCAGGAAGGTGGGGTGATTTGCTGAAAGTCACACAGCAAGAAAGTTGTAGGCAAGGGGAGGTTCCTGTGAGTCTAGTTGAACTGAACAGTTTATGTAATAAAGTCAGAGGAGTACAAGGCATCTGCAATGTGAAAAAGGTTCTGCTTTTCTCTCCCTGATTCCTGTGCCCCGACATGCCCAGGCAGGCCTTTGTTCCTACTTCTTTCTTTCAAGGGTTAAGAGTTGAGTATCTGTCTAAGCACAAAGGGACACCTGCAGACTGTCCTAGTTCAAGGAGTGACCCACATTAGAAGAAAGAGCTAAGCAGGCCACAGCTGGGTCTCCGTCTTTATGGCAGTTCAAGGGTTGCTGGCACAGCCTGCCCACATATGGTTTGGTAAATGATTTTCTCAATTAACCCATGAGTCAATAAACTTCCTATTACTTAAGGAGATGCCCCATATCCCAGGGACCTTCAGCCTTGGTTCAACAGCCAGGAAAAAAAGGAAAGAAATGGAGCAGAAAAAAGACTCGAGAGCAATATTATTTTGTTTTAAATAAGGCATTGTGGTTGCTGTCGGGGGGGGGGGGGGGCGTGGACAGCAGGCATCACTCACTCCCTGGGCATCTCAAGGGCACATCAAGGACCAGTCACACCCGCCTGAAATGAAACACGCTCAGGCCACAGTAGGACATCCGCAGTCAGACATCAGTGACTCATGCAGAGCTTGCTGGGGAAGCCGTGCAGTAGGGCTGTGCTGCTCAGCGATGCAGAGATTAAAGAGAAGTTAATCACTGTGTTTGAGACTCACTGAGCCTCTTCTGCTGGGCCGGGTTGACACATGACAATTCCCCTGCTGCCAGCCGCAGTCCCATCCGACTGGCACTGGCGTGACGCCTGGCTTCCTGCTGGGTTTTCACCATGCACCTGAAACGTTCCTTTTCTGAAAGGGAGTCCAGGAGTAAATCAGACCCCTTTGTTTGGGTGAGAAATGGGTCAGGGGAAGGTGTCTCCGGGTGGCCAAGAAACCGGGAAATCCTGTTCAGTGAAATAAAGGTTGAAGCTACCTTTGCTGTAACTCACATCAGCTCTGAGAGTGAACTGACCTGCCTCGCAAATGTCAGCAGGTGGCTGGGGGGATGTGACTGGGACGTGGAGAAGCAGAAAGGCTCATCACCGCTGGTGGGAAGTTAAATAGTGACGTCCAGCTTAGAGAGCAGTTCACCGATATCAAATTGAAATAGGCCTTGCCTTTGGACCCATCAATTTTGCCTTAAAATGTAACTAAAATTTGCATATTCTTGGGGCACCTGGGTAGCTCAGTCCATTGAGCGTCTCACTTAGGCTCAGGTCATGATCTCACGGCTCATGAGTTCGAGCCCCGTGTCGGGCTCTGTGCTGACAGCTCAGAGCCTGGAACCTGCTTCGGATTCTGTGTCTCCCTCTCTCTCTCTGCCCCTCCCCTGCTTGCGCTCTGTCTCTCCCTCTTTCAAAATAAATAAACATTAAATTAAAAAAATTTTTAAAATATGCATATTCTACTTGTCTTGTTTTCCAACTAGCTGTGATTCTATAAATCTTGCCACTCACCTACCTCAACGATAACTTTTTAATGATTCCATAACATACAGATGTACCACCTTCTATCTAATTCCTGCTTTTGGATAATCTAAGATCATGTCGAGGTTTTGTATCATAAACAATGCTTCAAGGAACACCTCTGTAGCTAAACCATTGGCTATTTTTCTGATTTTGTTTTTACTGGTATAAATACCTAAAGTGGATTTGTTTCATCAGAAGGGTGGGTATTTCAGTATCTATTGTGAGGTTGAAAGTGCCCCAAGATGTAGTGGCTTCAAACAACAGTGAATTATTTCTTGTGATTCTGAGGGTTGGCTGGACAAATCCTTTGCAGTGTGATCCCCCTTTGAGGTCACTGATTGGAGGGTCCACTGGGCCAGAAGTTCCCATGTCTGGCAGATGGTGCTGGCAGTGGGCTGGGGTCCTTGATTCTCTTCCACTTGGTCTCTCAAGAGGCCTCTAGCAGGCCGGTCTGGGCTGCTGCACGGCCTGGTCTCAGCAGGGTTCCCACGAGGCAAGAGTGGAAGCCGCAAGGCCCCTAGCGTCCAGACGTCCGAACACACATGATGTTCCTTCTTCCATATTCTGTTGGCCAAAGAAAACCCTGAGGCCAGCCCAGCTCCAAGAGGGTGGAGAAACAGGCATCATCTCTTTTTTTTTTTTTTAATTTTTTTTTTCAACGTTTATTTATTTTTGGGACAGAGAGAGACAGAGCATGAACGGGGGAGGGGCAGAGAGAGAGGGAGACACAGAATCGGAAACAGGCTCCAGGCTCTGAGCCATCAGCCCAGAGCCCGATGCGGGGCTCGAACTCCTGGACCGCGAGACCGTGACCTGGCTGAAGTCGGACGCTTAACCGACTGCGCCACCCAGGCGCCCCAGAAACAGGCATCATCTCTTGATGGATAGAGCCTGCCAAGGGGCAGGAACATGGGGAGGTGGGATTTACTGGGGCCATTATAATGATGATCTACCACAGAAGTTTACCTCCTAGGCTCACTCTTCCTTCCTTCCTCCCTCTCTCCTTCTTCCTTCCTTCCTTCCTTCCTTCCTTTCTCTCTCTTTCTTTCTTTTAATGTTTATTTTATGAGAGAGAGAGAGAGAGAGAGAGAGCATGCGTGAGCATGAGTGGGGGAGGGGCAGAGAGAGAGGGAGACACAGCATCAGAAGCAGGATCCAGGGCTCCAGGCTCTGAGCTGTCAGCACAGAGCCCAATGCGAGGCTTGAAGTCACAAACTGCGAGATCATGACCTCAGCTCAGGTCGGAGGCTAAACTGACTCCCCGCTACCATTCGCTCCCCGTGAATAGTTATTTTTAAACAAACTGTTGCACCTGTGCACCCACTTCTAAAAGAGTGCACACGATATCTGTCCCAAGTGGCCACAGTCACACCCCTGGGTGGTGCCAGGGACGTGGCCCACGGTGGACATTCATGCAGGGCAGTTAAGGGATGGTCATTCCCTTTGCACAGAGTGGGGGTGAGCTCAGCCTCTCTCCCAGCCTGTCCTTGGGGCACCATCCCCACGGCTGTCACCCCTGCCCACGCCCCCTCCGCTCTCCTCGGGTCACCCACCACCAAAGCCTCTTAAGTGTGCTGGGTCCTGCTGTGCCCCCACCCCCACTCCTTTTGCCATATATGATCCAGAATGACACTGTTTTCAGAATGCAAATTTCATCAGGTCAAGCCCAGGCTTAAAAACTCTCCAATGCTCCTGGCTGCTGTCTGAGAAAAGGCCAGAATCCCTCATGTGGCTTCCAGGTCCGACTCACTCCTGGCTCCAGCCACTTCTGCTTGCTCCGCTGACTCTGTGTCTTCTGGAGGCGCCAGGCTCCCCTGCACATGTTGTCATCTGGGCTTGAGACTTTTCCCGAGCCCCCAACTCCTCCTCTTTGCCTTTTTTAACAGCTTTATCGAGATATATCGTGTATCACACAATTTACCCAGGTACAGGCAGTGGTCAACGATTCATAGCATATTCACAGAGCTGTGGATGAACACCATCAGTCCATTTTAGAACATCTGCATCACCCCAAAGAGAAATCCTGTGCCCCTGGGGCGCCTGGGTGGCTCAGCTGGTTGAGCGTCCAACTTCGGCTCAGCTCATGATCTCACAGTTTGTGAGTTTGAGCCCCGCGTCGGGGCTCAGAGCCTGGAGCCTGCGTCGGATTCTGTGTCTCCCTCTCTCTCTGCCCCTCCCCGCCGCTGACTCTCTCTCTCTCTCTCAAAAATAAATACACATTAAAACAATTTTTTTATAAAAAGATAAAAGAAATCCTGTGCCCCTTAGCAGTCTCCCCGCATCCCCCCAGCCTCAAGCACCCGCTAATGTACTTTCTGTCTCTGTTCCGGTGTCTCTGGCAAACCTGTTCTAACTCCACTCCTATTCTGCTCTCAGCCTAAGTGTCACTTCCCTGGGGAGGGTCCTTCAGGGGCCTCACTCCCCGTCCTGGGGTCTCTGTCGGCTTTCTCTGCTTTCTGCATTCACAGGACTGGGCTCCCTCTCCTCAGGGCGCTCAGGCACCCACCCCCACCGTCTCCCCCCACCCTGTAGGCTCCGTGAGGGTAGGGCTTGCGCTGTTCACCTTTGAAACCCTAACCCAAGCCCGACCCACGGCAGCAGCCACTAGCAGTCTGTGGAATGAACGAATGAGTCAGGGAATGAAAGCACAAAGAGCACATGACTCATTCAAGGTCACCAAGCGGAGCCCGTAGGAGCCTTGTGTCCTGTATCCACCCTGCCGGGCAGGGTAGCCCCTAGCCATGTGTGACCACTGAGCGCTTGGGATGGGGCCCGTTGGATGGAGACATTCAGTGGTCAATTTTATTTCATTTTAACTTATCTGAATTTAAATGACCGTCAGTGTTGGTAGAAGAAGTGGGGGGGGGGGTACCATCGTTGTATGTACCCCCCATACAGAGCTGAATTTGCTTTCCTGGCATGAGAGCCTTTCTTTCCCCCCAGCTTGGCTTCTTCCTGCCCCCCGCCCCCGCCCCGCCCCCCGGAAGGTAGACTTCACCCAGCGGTCTGTAAATGTTTGGGGGGTGGGTGGTGCCCAGGCTGAAGTTACACTCCTGGGGCCTCGGGGAGAGGCCAGGAGGCTCAGTACCCTGGAGGGTCTCCAGAAGCAGGAAGGACCTGGGGGTCCCTCCTCGGTGGGTGCAACTGTCACTTCGTTCCTACTTGCACTTGTGGCCATTTAAATACATTAAAATGACCTAAAATTAAAACTCAAGTTCTCAGTCCCACTAGCCGCATTTCAAGTGCTCCGTGGCCACACGGGGCTGGTGGCTACCATACTGGACAGGGTGGATCTAGGGCATTCCCATGATGGCAGAAAGTTCAGTGGACAGCACTGCCCCGAGGATTCCCTCACAGAGGTTTCTCCGTCTCCGTCTCCTTCAAGAGAATCTGCCGTCCCTGCCCGGTTTCTCCAGGGCTCAGGGTCTGTGGACCAGCCCCCACCACCTCCTACACCAACACCCGGCGTGCAAATGCAGCTTCGGACTTCCCCCACCCAGTCCCTCGGAAGCCCACCCACTCCCGGCAGCTCAGCAGCCCCCCGCACTTCCCCTGCCCGGCCTAGGCTCGCAAGAACAAAAACTTCCTCTCCCTAACCCTGTCCGCTCCCACAGACACACCAGTCTCCAGGATGCAAAACCCTCCAAAGAGGAGACAGGAAAAAAAAGTAGCTCTTACTCCTTCTGATTGGTCCTCCATCCGATGAGCCTGTGGAAAGGGAAGGCAGTTCATTTCTTCCCCAGGCCCTCCTTCTCCTGGCTCCTAGGTTCATCCATCCACTTCGTTCTCCTCCCCCCGGGGAATCAGAGGACTCAAAAGATTGCGGCTGGAAAGGTCCGCCCAGGGCACCTAGTTTCACCTTGTCATTTTGTATAAGGGAAAGCAGGCCCAGAGAAAGGAAAGGAATATGCCGGAGATCACACAGTGTCCGTCTTAACCTTCAACAGGTACCAAATGACCTCAAGCGATGAGGGAAAAGCAAGAATAAATCGTATTAAGCTCCTGCTATGCGTTGGGGGCTTTGTAACTCACACATCGATTTATTTAACACTTACCACGGGATCACTTGCCAACTTCAGATTAGGCTCTGAGGCTCAGGGAGGTTAGGTGATTTGCCTAAGGCTACACTGAAAGTAAAGGGCAGAGCTAGGACCCAAACTCCTGACTTTAAGGCTTCAAGGTGTTGCTGCACGCAGAGTGGCTTCTGTCCATCCCTCTTGGACGCAAGGTCTGGAGAGGTGAGCCAGCTGGTGGGTGATGACAGAAGCAGAGAGGAGTTCACGGCCCTGGCACACAACGGGTTATGTTGACCAGCACTCACGGTCACTGCTGTGGGCATGTGACTGTGAGTTTTAAAATTCCGGTCTAGGGGCGCCTGGGTGGCTCAGTCGGTTAAGTGTCCGACTTCAGCTCAGGTCATGATCTCGCGGTCGGTGAGCTCAAGCCCTGCATCCGGCTCTGTGCTGACCGCTCAGAGCCTGGAGCCTGTTTCGGATTCTGTGTCTCCCTCTCTCTCTGACCCTCCCCCGTTCATTCTCTGTCTCAAAAATAAATAAATGTTAAAAAAAATTAAAAAAAATAAAAATAAAATTCTGCTCTAAGTTCTCATGAAGAGAAGAGCTTGTAAGATCATCCCCCCAATTTTTTTTGGCTCAAGACCCACGCTCCCCAAGTTCAGAGATTTTTCTGACGTGAACACTGTAGACGTTCAAAGGACCAGCGCCTGACGTAGACTGTGCAAAAGTTCACTTTCAGCCACTAAGCAAGGGGGACTCCGCAAGGTGAAGTTTTGGGGTGCGAATTTCTGCGGCGAAAATCCCGGTTCCCCTTTTGGAGGCAGACCTCGCCCCCTAGTGGAAAGGGGTGGCGCCTCCTGAAAAGTTGTTTCTTTCATAGGACAGGAAATTTGGTTGTGAAACTAAAATCAGCGTGGCGAAATAGATTCACAGGTCTGGTGGAACTGTCAGATTTTCCCCACCGGGCAAGGAAGGCAGTCCGTTGTGTGTGTGGTGCCGCGGGGAACCCTGTGGTGGGAAGGACACCCTCAGGGTGGAGTCTCTGGGCGCAGGAGGCGGGGTGTGCTCGGGAGGGTGGGGGCAGACGTCCTGCGTTAGGACCTCCCAAGAAGCCTCTTAAAGCGCAGGTTCCTAGGCGTCCCCTGGATTGCAATGTCAGCCTCTGCAGCTGGGGCCTGGCCACCTCCTCTTGCACCAGCTCCCAGGGGATTCAGGTGAGGCCTTCCATCCAAGAGCCCTGGACCGGGAGACCCGCCTGCTCCCACCAGTGGGCCGCCTCCCCCGCGTCCTCCACCTGCAAGGATACTGCCCGCCCTCCAAGGCCCATGTATGTGCTACCTTCTCAGTGCCATCACCCTCACCCCGTCCCAAAGCCCCGGTCAGAATCACATGGCCTTTCACATGGGACACCGCCCTACACGGCATGGTCCTGCATGCCCCGGATGTTCAGGGCACAGTTTTATTGAGAATAAGGTAGGCGTTCATTCAATACTTGAATTAAGTACCCTAAAACATTTCGCCTCTTCTCATTGGTCATGGAGGGAAGTGGAAACACATCTGCCCTGTGGCCAGCCCTGAGTGGCCCCCAGCTCTGTCACTCTGAGGAGGCTTGGACCCCTCAGTGCCTTACTCTCTGGGGCTCAGCCTCCACTCTTACCAGATGTGGAAGGTACAGCTAACTCATGAAGGGTTAGGAGAATTCCATGAGAAGGTGGGTGGCAAGTGCCTAATGGGTCAGAGGTGCTTGGTAAGCATCTGCCAACCAGAACTGTCCCTCCAGCTCGCTGGGCCTCGGTTTCCCCCACTGTACAATGAGCAGGTAGAAATGACATCCAAGGGCCCCTCTCGTTGCCAGTCAAGTGCTTCTTCCTCCTGCCCTTCTGTTGTTGGTCCTGGAGGCAGGAGCTTCCTACCCTTTCTTTGGGGGGCTGCCTTCCTCCTACATCCCGGGCTTTTGGACCCTCACGGCTTGGCTATGCACCTCAGGGAGATAGTTTTGGCAGTGCTGCTTTGCGAGTTTCTCGAACTCCTGCGGGGTCCGGGATCACGAGTTTGCACGTTCCGCAGGGCTAAGCTGGCACCGTTGCATCGTTTAGATGGTGGGCGAGCATCCCTGTCTCAGCAGTGTTTCCAAACAGCCTCTTCTCTCGGACATCTGCAGACTCACACTCGCTTTTCAGAAGGTTTTAGTTCTCACGTTCGCTGTTATCCCACAGGGCTCTGGAAAAGCGCCAGGAGGCCGCTCTTTTTCTAGAGCCAGTATCATCACGCCCCCACACGGCTGCACAGGGGCCCGCCGTAAAGGGGCTGTCACACGCAGCAGTGGCACAGGCTCATGGTCCCAAGAGGAACCGGCAATGCTCACTGAGGGGAAGTGACAGGTGACTTTTAAAGTGACAGGCGCCTTGTACAACTTGGCACAATTAGTTTGGAGGTGACGCAAATGACACCATTCGCTGTCTTCTTCCCCAAATACTCGCTCCTTGGTTAAGGAAATCATTCTGCTTCATCCTTAAGAATAAAATCAAGGTTCTAAGGAAGAAGCACGGCATAGTCCCATTTTGAATGGGGAAAAAAAACCCCACAAAAACTGTAAGTACACCTACAACTGATTCCAAAAGGTTGCCTGCCAGACTTGTGAGTGATGGAGATAACAAAAAATAAAATCTAACACAATAATAATAAGTTATATAATAATTTTACAATAAATAACATTTGATAATAAATAAATAACTTTATAATAAACATAATAAAATCCCAGCGGACTTAATTTTCTTCTTGGTATTTTCTTCTTTTTCTTTGACAAGCCTATATTATTAGAAATAACATTTCCTGTTCTAAAAAAAGAAAACTGAAACTATCACGCTTATTTGAAGACAAACCGTACCTCCCTATGAAAACATAAGGGAATCTCTTAAACAAGATGTTGAACACAAGAACGCAGGCACGGGAGAGAGTGCACTGTGTGATACTGTTGATTGAATATTGCAACTAAATGGCCAAACTAGTTAATGGTGACAGTTGGGGCAGTGTTTACTTTTGAGGCGTAGTGACTGGGAGGGTAGTGAGCAGGGGTGGGGGTGTCTGGGGTGTGGGTGATGCTCTTTTGGGTTTTGATCTCGGAGCTGGTTACATGTGCGTGCTCACCGTATGTAATTCATCAAACTGCATCATAGATTTTTAGCATTGATTTTTTATTTTTTTTCAAATATCGCATCAGAAGGGCGCCTGGGTGGCTCGTTCGGTTGAGCGTCTGACTGCGGCTCAGGTCATGATCTCGCAGTTTGTGAGTTCGAGCCCCGTGGCGGGCTCTGTGCTGACAGCTCGGAGCCTGGAGCCTGCTTCAGATTCTGTGTCTCCCCCTCTCGCTGCCCCTCCCCTGCTCCTGTCTCTGTCTCTCCATAATAAATAAATGTTAAAAATTTTAAATATTGCATTAAAATATTATTTATCTGAATTACTGAGTACTTGGGTGCGAGGGGAGCTTCACCCTTGCCCCAGCCCTGCAGGGATGGGAAGAATTATCTATATGGGGTTTTCCAACCACCTACCCCACTGGGGCACACTTACCAACTAATCAAAAGCTTTCCTATCAGGGGCTTGTCTGGAAAGCACACAGTACTCCAGGGATTTCAAACAGAATGAATATAATACAGAGAACTGATTATGGGGATGAAGGAAGAACTAAGAAGGCAAACAGAGGATGAGATAACCCAGAGACTCGCAGCAGAAGGAAGCGTGCACTGTGGCCTCTTGGCCTGAAGGGACACAGAACCAGAAGCAGGGCCATTTCATGGACGCTGGGACCATGGCAAGAGGCAGGCAGAAGCCGCGAAAGAGACACAGCTGCTGCTGGAAAACGCCTGGCTTCTCCTAGTCTCTTGTCCTTCAAGCCTCTGTCACTACTTCCCATGGGCGGGACTTGGCCAGAAGCAAGCTGGTGAGGGAGACGGGCCAGGACTTACAGATGGGGGGCAGGGATACTCCTGGAAAATGGATCCAACTCCCAGTTCTCTGCTCCAAATCTCCCACCTTCCCACCAGCCTCCCTCCCTCCCTCCCAGGTCACTCTGCACGGGGCATCGGTCGTCTGCTGGGAAGGGGGTCCCTTCGGCCCATGTCTGATACTGAGGTGATCATTAGACAAAATTTGCCCACCTTGGTATCTGCACAGCATCAAGGATGCTCCGTCACTTTCCCAAAGACACTGGATAACATGCTGCAGTGGGTACACTTGAGATGACTCCTTGTATAACCCCCTTCCCTTGAATGTGGGTGGAACATGTAACTCACTTCTGGTCCAGACAACATGGGTAAGATGGTCAGATGTCACTCCCAAGATTACCTTGGTATAAGACTCTGTCTTAACAGACTGGCAAAAGCAACACTCTCCTGTTGGCCTTGAAGGACAAGCAGCCATGCTTTGAAATGTCTATAGAGAAAGACTCCCAGCATGGGACTGCAGGGGGGCCGCCAGGACCTGGGTGACCTTCTCCCAACAGCCAGTGAACAGCCAGGCCCTCAGTGATGCAGCTACAAGAAAATGAATCTGCCAACACCGTCATGAACTTGGACGTGGGCTCTCCCCCGGTCATGTCTTCAGATGAGAACACAGCCCAGCTGCCACTAGACTGCAGACTTGTGAGACCCTGAGCAGGGGACCCAGCAAAGCTGCCTGGACTCCTGACCCACAGCAGTTGTCAAACAATACCTGTGTGTTGTTTTTAGCCACTGAATTTGTGGTCCTTTGTTACACTGCAACAGAAAACGAATCCGCAAAGTGGGGAGAAAGGCTCTCTACCTCACTTTCTCCAAACCAGTGAGCCCATTTGAAAAGGCAGATGGGAAATAAGTCACCCTGTACCTTGTAACGGCTCCCTTCCCTTCCTGCCACCTGTTCTGGCTGAACCAAAGCTGCAGGGACAGTGGTCTGGTATGTGCTGTGTAGCAGGCAGAGACGCATCAGTGCTCCCAACTGGAGTTCGTTGTCACTGCTGATGCGCCCGTCGCAGTGTCCCAGCTCAAGCAGCAAGTTAGGGCTGACCTCCGGCTGCTCTGAGGTCAAGGATGGTGAATGGCCTCACGTCTGGTACTTTCCATCCACAAATGATACAAATATGGTGCTCTGGTTTGAAGGTCTCCCCAGAACCCCTATGTTGAATCTTAACCCCCAAAGGTGATGGGTATTTGGAAAGTGATTAGGTCGTGATGGCCCCATTCTAACCATTATAAAGTGACCCCACGGGGCTCCTGAGGGGCTCAGTCGGTTAAGCATGTGACTCTTGGCTCCGGCTCAGGTCACGATCTCATGGTTTGTGAGTTCGAGCCCCACATGGGGCTCTGTGCTGACAGGGCAGAGCCTGCTTAGGATTCTCTATCCGCTCTCTCTCTCTCTCTCTCAAAATAAAGAAATAAATTAAAAAAAAAAAAAACGTGGCCCCAGAGACCCCCTCGCCCCTTCCACCATGTGAGGGCCCAGCAAGGAGGCAGCCGTCTGTGAACCAGGAAGCAAGTTATCACCAGCCCCCACCCTGAATGTGCCAGCATCTTGATGTTGGACACCCCGCAGAACTGTGCGCAGTAAACGTCTGCTGTTTATGAGCCCCCCGGCCTGCGGTTCTCTGTCACAGCAGCCCGACAGGGGGCCCAAGTTCTGCTGAGATCGCTCGCTGCCCGCTAGGAAAGTCACCTGAATGCTTGAGCAGTCCCTTTAACGCCGTTTTATTTTCTTTTATGTAGACCCTGGCAAAAGAAAGAAAAATCCCACAGGTTCTTCTGGAAACTGTCAAGACATTGGGAAGATGAATGAAAAACTTGCATAGATTGGAAGGCCCACGGTGTGGATTTTCAAGGCCTAGAAGATGAAACGGAAGAAAGCAAACGGGGCTTTTAGGATGAACACGATTGCTCTCTTGGGGGGCGGGGGGGAGGCCTTAACAGTGGTGTAAGCAGCCATTCCCAACTCTGGTTGCACATTAGAACGCCTAGGGAAGGTCTGTAAAGCAAACTTTAAAACATTTAAGTATGACTTAGATACAATAAAGTGCACACATCTTAAGGGTTTGGCTCGGTGAATTTTCACGAGTGAGTACACCTGGGTGACTGCCACGCCGATCACCACAGAGAACATTTCAGGCACCCCTGAAACTGTCACATTCCCTCCTGGCCAATATCCTGGCGCCCCCCCTCCCTGCCCCCACCTCCACAAGGGGAAATCGCGGTTCTGATTTCTGACATCGCAGAGAATAACTTGGGAAGCTTTAAACAACACCGATGTAGGGGCCCACCGCGGAATACATCGCCTCAGGAGCTGGGTGGTGCGCAGGCCCGTGGACCTCGTGAGGAGCCCAGCGTGCTGATTTCTGATGCGCAGCCGGGACGGGGAAGGACCCCCTGGCTTAAAGCTGAGTCCCACTCCCTGCGGGGCACCCAGGGTGGCCCCTGGACCCTCTGAAATTCACGCTCAGAGTTCCTCGTAGGACTACAGACAGGCTCTCTGGCAGACTTTGGATTTTACCCATCAGGAGCCAGGCCAGGTACAGAATCCGCCCGGATGCTGGCGCCGGCCACTGAGGCAGGTGGGCCAGGCCACGGATCTTGGGGCACGTCACAGGGGACGTCCAGGCAACAGCGGAGGCGATGGTGGCAGGCACCCTCCACCAAACCTCCCCTCCTCCCAAAACAGGACCCTTTGACATTTACAAACTGGATCTGGCGTGATAGTGATAGCTTTCCACATCCTCAGCTTTTTATTCTAGGTTTCTCTTGAGCGTGACGTGGAGCTGTGACCGTCTATTAAGAAAGCGAGCAAGCTTCCCCTGTGGACCACTGGAGATGGAAAGCCAGTGATCGCCCAAAAAAAGGAGTGGTGGAGAGAAAGTGCAAAAAAAGACACAAAAGAGAAAAGAAGTCAAACACTCACGTGGCTTTTGCAGGACGGCTTGGAGAACCCAAACTTCTGGGTGATCTGGTTGGTCCTGAACTCCTGCCACTGGCCGTCCACCAGGGTCTGGGCTCTGATCTTGTACTTCACCAGGCGTTCCGCCCGCAGGCTGACGGGGCCGTGCTCGCAGACCGCGTCACTGTGCCTCACTCTCTGCAAGGAGGGTGACCCACCTCAGGTGGAACTGAAGCTGGGGTGACCCAGAGTTAGCAAAACGTGGTCCGTCGACTCTCCCGTGTAAGGTGTGCGGAGAGCAAGGGGGTGCTCCCCGCAGCCCCACCTCCTGAGAACGGCTGCCGCTGCTGAGTCAGCTCGCATCTGACCGCCCCCCCCCCCCCCCCGCCTCAAACCACCGGCGGACAGACTGGGGTCTGGCGAGCCCAGAAAAATGCCACTAAGTCAGGCTGTACCGAATTGGAAGGTCTTCACTATCGCCTTGCCAGGATTTAAAAACCAATGGAGTGCGCACACGGGTATTTCGAGGGGTGTTGTTACATAATTCATCTCCTGCATCCAGTAAATTCCATCATGTAGGGAAATGCCTGAGTCACTGAAGACAAGAACTGACCCAAGGAAGAGACGTGACTCACTCAAGGGCATCGAAGGAGGTAGCGGCGAAGCTGGGGCTGAAGCTCAGGTTTCTGCAGGCGTGCATGTATCCATTTGCCTGCTCACAATACAAACGCACCTCCCCGTGTTCCGGGTACTGTGATTAGTGGTGATAACAACAAGACTAATGAGATACGGTTTCTCAAGGAGCTGGATGCCTTAGAGACTTACAAGGCAAATCCTAAGGGGAACATAGCGGTCCCTGATCATAGTGGTCACTGTCATTGTCGGCATCATCATACAGTGCCTTATGCGTCAGGCCCTGTGCCACATGCTTTGCACAAATGAACACAGTAATATTGCCCACAACCAAGTCAGGTAGGTCCCATTACCTTCCCCATCTTAAGGCTCAGGAAGCCGGACATGGGGAGGCTCACGGGCTTGTCAACATCATGCGGCTCACCAGGCAGCTTGACTTCGACTCTGCTCTAAAACACAGCACTCCTCCAAAAGCCTGTAGCAAGAGCACTGAGGCGAATCCCTCTGTCCTCCTGAATTCACCGGTGTCCTGTCCACCGCCCTGCTTTGCCTCTCTAAACAAGACCGTTCCCTCTTCCCTCCACTGAAGAATGATCATCTGTAAAGCATCGCCCATCACGCAGGAACAGAAGGCGAACTGGGCCCCAAACGTAGAGTCGGAGTCTAGAACGGAACCCCAACTTTGCCAATAGGGGCCATATGGACCCTCAAACCTCCCAAGGTTGTAAAAATCAAATGGCCTCTCACAGGTATGAGCATAATTAGCAGTGGGCTTATAACACATTTCGTATTCATCATTAGCTAATGATTGATCAATTATTATTAATTTCGTATGAATTGACTCTGGATCTAAAAGACTGTTTCAGAGACACAACTTTCCTGTGCGCTGTCCTTCTTACCTGCATGTAAAAACTGTAAGAGGTAGTATCATGTCTGACTCCCTTTATCTCAAAGAAGAATCCGTATATGGCGATCACTTCCGAATGAGTTGTATACTCCTAAGTTGGGAAGGATAAACAAACAACAAAGTGACAGGGAAAGAAACCTTCTGTATTCAAAGGCAAGAGGACACGGAAAAAACAAATTCTAGCTGAAACAAAAGCGACTAATTTGACACACAAAAGTGACTAATTAAAACACAACGGCAATTTTAGCTCAGGAAGGGCCGAACAAACTGTAGTGACTTCACAAACCCCATGGGTTGTACTCAGTGATGATCTTAACTGCTCCGCACATCCTCTAGTGGGGAGAAGGATGAGTTAGGCATGTTCTTAGATAATCTGTGGCCTGCAGATCTATGAAGCAAAGCATTTGCTCCAATTTGGATGGGCCTAAAAGATACTCCATATTCATGGTATTGCAAGGTGTCCTCCTGGCCCCTGTGGTGTGCGGTCTGTCCACTTAGGCAGGTGTAGGCAAGCGAGGTGTAGACCCAGCCCATCCAGGCCTGACCCAGAGGGGAGTCTTTGATGATAGATTCAGAGCCCCGAGTCCCTGAAACACAACTTCTTTTGAGATCACTACTGGAGTGGCTTTCAACAACTGAGTACAGCAATTGCTTGGAGAACTGTGCCCGTCCCAGGGAACCCAAGACAGAATGCAGCCACTAGCCCTGCATACACCCCTGGTGGCTGAGTGCCCACATACCTTGCAGCCAAGTTCCCTGACCCACTCTGCTTTGATTTGGGGGACCCATGAAAATACCCGCCCAGAATAGCTTCCCCTTTGTAACTGCCAACACAGGCTTGGAGTGGAATCTCTCCCGGAACTGTTGGCAAGTCTTGATGTTTGCGGGGAAGAGAACGATCAATTCATCCCAGCTTGCCCAGGCCTTTCCTGGTTTCAGAACTGAAAGTCCTGCTTCCCAGGGAAACTCCTCTATCCCCGAAAAACGAGGACAGTTGGTCCCCCTCAAGGAGAAATTTTGGATGTGCACATCAGATAAACGAATGGCCTGTCCCAGGCCCCTGTCTTGTGAATTGTTTTTCCCAGGGTGTGGTGGGAACATGCAGAAGAGACATGACTATTTTCTTTTCTTCCCTGGCCTTCCTAACAGAGGTAAGAAGCGATTATACAAATGTCCTTAACCAAGCATGGGAGAAAACGGTCCTTCCCCTTGCTTGGGCCCAGGGGTCTGTACCTGGTTAAAGAGCAGCCCGAATCTCACAGCCTGGGTGGTAAGATCTTTAACGTGGGCCATGTCACCCCCACTCTCCAGCTGAAAGACAGGTGCACACAGTTCACTGGCAATCTGACCCTGGGACACGAGCATCTCTCCCCGTCTCTGCGTCGGTTCATTGATCCCACAACCCCCACCGTGCTTGATAGATAGCTCTGTCTCTGGATCCCACACTTGGCCATGGATCCAGTCTGCAGTATTTGTCGACGCCGACTATGTGCCAGGTACTGTGCTTAATGCTTTCAGAGAACGAGAGATGAGAACAAGAAAACTTCCTGAGAATTTTCCCCGGGTAAATAAAATGTGCACGTAAATAGCCTGATTGTGAGGCAGAGAATGATCACGCCCATAAAGTCACAAGCGTGATCCCACATGGCGAGCTCCATGACATGGCGGGATCCCACAAGGGGCAAAAGGAAGGAGGTGGGCCAGGTCAGAAGAACATGAAGAGGGTGTGTGGGGGGGGGGGGGGGGGGGGGGGGGGGGGCGGGGAGGGGAACTTCCTGAGGAGTCCAGCCCCAAGGACTGCTGCCCGCCTCCACTGTGCTCTGTTAGAGCATGGTTCTGAGTTACGTCCCAGAGAGGCTCGGTTCCATGGAGTCATTATCTGTTGTGCAGGGGCACTGGGTGCTGTGGTTTGCACATTACAATAGGTATTTGTCGGGCTGAATTGAATTTTAACTAGTGACTCATCAATCTTCGGAACGCAAACACTGCCCTACTTCATCTCTAAAAACGCACAATTGGAAACACAACTACAACAGTTGGCATAGGACAATTCACAAAGGGGGAAATGCCACTTGGAAAAATATCCGTATTTCCTAGTCATAAAGGGAATGCATATTGAGAAATGAGATTTCGTTGTTTGCCTCTCATTTGACAGAAGGGATCCGAGATAAAAACGCCCGATTTGCTGAGCATGTACGAAGTGAAGCAAGCTCATTCATTACGGGGGGAAGAGCGTTTTGGTCCCAAACTGTTACTACGTATCAAGAACAGAAATGAACATTCCTTTTTTTGGGCCAGTATTTTCTGTTCTTGACAATCTCCTGCAAGAAAGTAATTCTAAGGCTAGTAAAATAAACCATCACATGCAAATATGTTCAGCCTACAGCCATGTCTAATAGTTAACAATTAGGAGCGTGGCAAATTTTCTGCACTAAAAGAGAGGCAAAGTAGTGTTGTTTATATAGCAGGTGTTCTTGGTGGAAGAGTTTGCGGCCGGTAAAACACAACGAGATCTTAGTAGTGGTTGTAGGTTGTCTTTGGGTGATGGGTCTGAGGGGTATGTCTTTTCTTTCATTCAGTTTCTCTGCATTTAAAAAATGTCATGGGAATGCAAGCTGGTGAAGCCACTCTGGAAAACGGTATGGAGGTTCCTCAAAAAACTAAAAATAGAACTACCCTACGACCCAGCAATAGCACTACTAGGCATTTATCCACAGGATACAGGTGTGCTCTTTTGAAGGGACACATGCACCCCCATGTTTATAGCAGCACTATCGACAACAGCCAAAGTATGGAAAGAGCCCGAATGTCCATCGATGGATCAATGGATAAAGAAGATGTGATTTATACACACAATGGAGTATGACTCGGCAATCAAAAAGAATGGGATCTTGCCATTTGCAACTACGTGGATGGAACTGGAGGGTATTCTGCTAAGTGAAATTAGTCAGAGAAAGACAGAAATCCTAGGACTTCACTCATATGAGGACTTTAAGAGACAAGACAGATGAACATAAAGGAAGGGAAACACAACTAATATAAAAACAGGGAGGGGGACAAAGCATAAGAGACTCACAAATATGGAGAACAAACTGAGGGTTACTGGAGGGAGGGTGAGAGGCGGGAGGGGCTACATGGGTCAGGGGCACTAAGGAATCTACTCCTGAAGTCATTGTTGCACTGGATGCTAACTAATTTGGATGTAAATTAAAAAAAAATTAATAAAAAAAATTTCAGTAACAAGCACAGGTTATGTGTGTGTCCATGGGGGGGGGGGTGGCTGGGTCAGGAGGGCGGGGCAGCCAGTGGTCCCGGACCCCGCCTCACTCCCCCAAGTCAACAGTGCACATGCCTGAAGCACCTGGCTCCGCCCAAGCCTCCTCCCTCTGCCCCCACCAGGCTTGAATCTCTCCACTCCCCTGAAGGAGGAGCCAGAAACATCCCGACCTCAAAGGCTCAGAGGTTTCAGATGCAAAACACGTCTCCAGAGAAAGCCAGGTCAGAAAAGCAATAAATTTCAATAATTGTTTCCTTGCTGAGCTGGCAACTCACTGCGTGGTAATGGTTGGCTGTAACCCGGATCAGCCAGGACTCCGGGAAGAAGTTAATGTGCCTTAACTCCTCCAGATTTTTGCCTTGGAAGAAACACAAAGAGAACATTTTTATAGATTTATTCATAACAGAGCCTCAGAAGTCTGATTTGCAGAGAGCAAAAGGAGGAAGTCAAGGGTTGAGGATTAGAGGGCCTGGCCAGGGTCCCCCGGGGGTCACAAGGTGCGTGGGGCCCAAATGGACCGGCACAGAGCACTTCCCCCCAGAGTGTTCATGGCCCCCTGGCCGAAATCCTGCCCAGGAAGGGAGGGCTGAGTTCGGATCATCAGTGTCTTTGGGAGCGTCTAGAAGCAACTTGGACAAAACTACCTGGGGTCCATCAACCATTCCTGGGTTTTACAGCTATGTGTTTTATCTGGATAATTGGAAATGGCTTTGAAAACTTTCCCAAATGTGCTTTCATTCGCAAAGGTCTGGGAGTGGGGGCACCCGGGCAGCCCCAAAACACACTCCCCAGGGGGCTTCCTCCTCTTTCCAAGTCACAGATGCCTTCCCCCAGGCCCAGCGCAGGAGGCTGAGAAAGCCAGGTCTGGCGCACAGACCCGGAGTCTCCTCCCCAACCACGGAGCAAGTGACCTGGAGGGGACGCCACTCTAAGATGCAGGGCACGTGGCTAGATGACAATAACACAGCCCTTGGAGGCTGAACGCACATACTTTCACAATCCATAAGTCCCTTCATCCAATATCATATTTCACGGAAGCTCTGACTATCCCCCATTTTATAGACCGGGACACTGAGACCAGGCAGTTATGTGACTTTCCCAAAGTCACACAACTTGGAGGTGACCATGCCATATCCCAGCTGATTCCTTTGGAAAGGCCCGTGGGGTCTTTCCTGGGAGTTGCTGAGGGTGGGGCAGGTCCCCAAGGGCCTTCCCAGATGCACTCACTCAGGCAGGGCTTACCTTTGATGATGCCGTGCAGGCGCAGGCAAAGGAAAAGTGGCACCAAGCTCTGTCCCGTGTCCTGATCCAGAAAGGAATACTTCCTGGAGAAGCTGAGCAGAGGTGCAAAGAGGAACAAGAGACTGTCATTAAACCTCCTTTCTGGAATTGGCGAGGGCTAACGAGAGTCATGTCAAAGAGACTAGTGGTTTCACCAGTCAGGGGTAGATGTGCTTGGTTCTCTCTGGATGGGTGAGGCGTGCGGAAGCAGAGGGCAGCTGGGACAGCCTGGGTGAAGGCTGACCCCACAGGTGATAACGAGACACTGGTCCTAGTCCCTTGCCATCCGTTGCCACGCTACGTACAGAGCAGGTGCACAGCACATACTGATGAAGTAAGTGACTGGCGGTAACATATGTTACTTTATGGAGGGTTTCAAGATACATTTTCTCACTTGAGTCTCACAGACTTCTTGCGGGCCAGACAGGGCAGGTGTCATGGGCTCCATTTTGCAGATGAAAAAACAAAGGCTCAATTAGGACTTGAACGCAGGACTTTGTATTCCTCCACTACACAAGCTGCCCTTTCAATAGTGGCCAACTTAGGTCCTTCAAAAGTGCCTTCTGGTAGGGTTAAAAAGAAGGAAAGCGGGTGACGAATTTCAGTAGCTGTTCTGCAGTTACCGTCGGTACTAAGCTCCAGTTAATTTCCATCCATGCTGAAGGTCGGGGCTGGGTTGAGATCAGATTCCCTTTGCGAACACGCATACACGCAGACACACATCCACCATTCTTGTTTTGCAGCACCTTGTTTCGTAAAAGGGTCACGTTTCATCAGTGGGGACAACGGGAGTAATTTTTCCGAGTCCCTTTGGAAACGCAAAGTCATTCCCTCAAGGCAGATCCGTATGAGAGCAGCCAAGGGCGCCCGCAGATTATTTTTCCATGAATCAAGAGTGATGTTCAAATCACACCCTGTCTCAGCCAGACTGAACGCACCATTGGCCCCGTGTCCCGCTGGAGGTGCCCGCCAGCCTGCTAAGGACCATTTGCTTTCAGAAGTCCTAGGAATTTCTGGGACACTCCGTGTCCGCGGTCCCAGGAGCTAGTTTAGGGATGCTGAGGCGCGTGGGGTGGGAGAGGGGCACAAAGACAAATGAGTTGATTCAATTCAGCGATTATTTGTTAGATGCCACTGGGTGCCAGTCTCTGGTGGTAGATAGATCAGGCGTAAATAAAGGAATGCTGATGCTTTCAGGCACAGTACAGTTCTACTGATCCCGGAACCCGCCCTCCATCAGCCTGCACACATGTAGCTGGGCTAGTGTAGGCCAGGCCGGTACCCAGAGAACGTGATGTCTTAGCTGGACGGATAACACTCGCTGGTTCCCTTTCCTGCCTCTCTCTCACCATTTAACAGAGGAACAAGCTAGGTGACATCATACTGGGTGTAGGTGTCACGGAGGGAAGAAGGGGCCGAGCTGGCACAGTCCCCTCCAGCCGAGTGCTCTAGGGAATGAGCCTGCGTCCCCGGCAAGGGCACCTACGTTCTGGTACTGCCCTAAGAAGGGAGCACTTGCTGGAGCTGCCGGTTAGAGACACTTTTAGCCCAGAAAGCTGAACGGTTGAGGACAGCACGTCCCCTGAGACTCAGAAGCCCCCAGGCACCAACTCTGCAGCTTTGTGGGACGGCTGCTGGGAGGGTACAGGAAGCCAAGCCGCAGAGTCTCCCTGGAAGAGGCGCTCGGACCCGACAGCCCATCAGCCAGGAACTCTCCCGTCAGACCTCCCTTCCCAGAGGGTTCGGGAAAGAGCTTTGTGGAGACAGGTGATTGGACTTTAAGATCCCTCTGGGTCACAGGAAAGTGGCACCGATGGTGGCTGACTTACGAGGTCATGAGTCTGCTCATCCGTTGTCTAATCATGCTTCCGTGAGCTTGGACTAGCTTCCGGTCCTGGACCAGCTGGCCATCAGTCACGTGACTGAGCCTCCCTGAGCTCCAATCTCCTTCTCTGTCAAGTGGGGACAATGGCCATATGAGCCTCCGTGGGTATCAAGGAAGAGTAAAGGTGATGGTGCTGGGCACAGCTTCCGATGCCCCACAAGCACTCTGTACCTCATGATTACCACCACTGTCCTCTCGTCCCTGGGAAAGTGACCTGGACTCAAGCTGTCCAAGGGCCTGGAGTTGTTTTTGGTGGCATTCATTGTCACTGCCAGCCTCTGAATTGCCCAAGCCTTGGGCCATCTCAGAGGAAGAAGATGGTGACTTCAGCTGTTGATTTTCTAAAATCTGAAAGCATCGGAGGGATGTGGTCCAGCACCTTGAACCAATGCACACAGCCCTGCCCTTGGAGACGGGTGAGGCCGACTGTTGCAGAGCCAGGACTCTACCTAGGCCTCCTGAGAACAGCTCAGTGCGTTTTCCATTGAACCCGGCTCCTCTCCACCGTCTGAAGGCAGAGGCATCCTCTACTCTCTGGCCCGATGATGGGCTCATTACCCTAACCCAATGTGACAGGAAGCTAACACAAAGCTGGGGGGCCTCTTTGCCCGGCTCTGTTGGTGGGATCAAATGCTGGCCTGGCTTCCCCTGGCACTCAATGCCATCCGTGCAAAGATCCCTTTGGGTTTAGCACTGACTTTTCTGGAACGAACGTCAGGCCATGGTGTCTGCCTCCTACAGGTCTTCGAGAAACCCTTGGGGCATGACCCCTTTGGGGAGGACAGTTCATAGGTCCCTGAGACTGAAAGACATGCCCAGGTTGGCTCTGGGTCCTGCTTTCAAGGGCCCCGGGGACAACCCCCCCCAGACTTCCTGAAAGGCAATGCCCAGGACAAGTGTCCCTCTGACTGGCACCAGTCGTAATTTTAGAGCTGCTTTTAGCCACAACCTCTCACTTCCCCCATCCTGTCATCCGTCGGAGTCATTTATCCTTCCTGTGTGTCTGACTCAGGGCCCCATGACCCCAGCACCTCAAATTTTAGCCTTAAAATATCCACTTTGGAATTCCGACACATGATATTCCATGGGTGAGCCTTGGAGACTTTACGCTCAGGGAAATAAGCCCAGCACGGAAGAACAAATTCTATGTGATTGCACTTACATGAGGTTCCTAGAGGAGTTGAATTTATAGACGCAGAAGGAGTACTGTGCTTGCCAGGGGCAGGGGGACAGGGGAATGGAGATCCGTTAATTGTTCAGTTTGGAAAGATAAAAACATTCTGGAGATGGAAGGCAGGGATGGTTGCACCACAGTGTGAATGTACTTAATTGCCACTCAATGACACACATAAAAGTAGTTAAAATGGCAAATTTTATCTTTTTTTTTAATTAAAAAAATTTTAATGTTTATTTATTTTTTTTTTTTGAGAGAGAGAGTGCCAGTGGGGGAGGGGCAGAGAGAGAGGGAGACACAGAATCCGAAGCGGGCTCCAGCCTCTGAGTTGTCAGCACAGAGCCCGACGTGGGGCTCGAACTCATGAAGTGCGAGATCATGACCTGAGCCAAAGTCGGCGGCTTAACCGACGGACGGAGCCACCCGGCGCCCCTAACAAGGCCAATTGTATCTTAATACTTGACTATCATAAAGAAGAATTAGGATTAAAACATTACTTCATTTCTGTGAAAAAATATTTGAAATAGTAGTTTTAAATTTTAAGGTGAAGCGTGAAAAAAAAACTGCACTCTTTGAGGCAATACCTCGTGATGAGAAGGGCACACGGCTTTTTTCCAGCCGTCCCTCAGTGTAGACCTGGGTGCCTTCAGAAAGCCAGCAACCACGAGCCCATCCTCTAGCCTCTTAACCCCACGGTGCGGTAAATGAAACACTTCTGATGGCTGCTCCCACTGTCACCTATCAGATGTCACTGCCTTTCAGCGCCTCCCGCCAAGGGCCTTTTCTTCGAGTCCCAACGAACTTGCACCTGATGCATGGGTCTTGCTAATGTCCCTGCAGAAAGGTTAGGTTCTCGTCCAAAGACTTCCAGCCGGCTTGTGGCAGGAGCGGGACCCAGACTCAGGGCCACCATCTGCTAACATGCATCTTATTCACTGAACGTATTGTCTGTCTCTGCTTCCGAGGTCGTAAACGCCGCGAAGCTGGGGCTTGGCATCTGTTTTGTTTGCTCTTGTCCTCTGGGCACCTCTCGCAGGGCCTGGCGCTCAGCCGGCTTGCAATTTGTTGAGTGAATGAATTGGATGAGGAATCGATCCCACCAACTCAGCAGCCTCCGTCCTGCCATCCCCTCCCTCCATGCGCCCATGTGTCTGTTCAAGGAACGCCAGCTGTCCCGCCCCAGCGCATGCACGCACATGTGCACACACACACACACACACACACACGTGTGCACACAGACCAGGCTGCTCCAGGCTGGGTTTCCTGTGCTATGGGCCCCCCTGCTGTTGCCACGCTTATTTGCCGGGTCAAGTCCTACTAGACATTCATTGAGACCCAGTTCGATGTCATCTTGACAAGAAAGTCCGTCCTAGCCTTTGCCCAACGGCAGAACTGGGTCTAGAAATCCTGTGTAACGATAACCTTAGCTGCCCTCTGGAGGGACCTCTTGCATTGGATGCTCTACACTTCTTGGGCTCCTTCCACGTCTCTACTCTCATTGAAGATGACACACTGGGTCCGCCCTGTTTGGGTGGCAAGCCAAGAAGCCATGTGACCGAAGTGAAAAGTTAGTAAGGAATGGGGGTAATATTTAGGGACCTTGAAAAGAAAGGAGATTCAGCTTCCAGAAAGCCAGACTCTAGCGGAGCTGAGGCAATGTGGTCAGAGCAAAAGAAGAAATTTTAAAAAGGCAAGAAACACCAAAGTCCAGCGATGGGAAACCCCGTTGTCCCCAAATATACCTACCCCCTCTATAGGGCTTGGCTAATCTGAGACCAAACAATTTAATGGCGCTCATGTCCGTGACTCATGGGATATTTCAAAATGAATGTTCCGGTTAAGAGATGAGAGTTCTCACACCAGGGGTGCCCAGTTTCATGATGACTCTGTTGCCACATTTCAAATGCCACTAATTAATCACAGTAGATGCATGGCTTCTGGCCGCCCCAGCACATAGGATCACAAAGCGTCTCCCTGGAGACATCAGCAGGCTCAGGGGTCACGGGCGCAGGCCGTGGCATGGTGGCTCTCCTCCAGGGCTCCCCTCACAGGGTCTGGGGGGAACATGGTGCTGGGTTTGTCAGGTCAGTGCCCACCCACCCAGTCAGCACATGCTCTTGTTCCCTCTGCACAGAGGAGCTCAGAGGAGGAATCTGTCCTGTGTGCAAATGAGATCTGGGAAGGCTTCCCAGAGGAGTCCTCGGCTAGTGCTGTCAAGGTTGGATCAGATTTGGATAGGCCCCAGGAAGGAGGGGAGGCTCAGCAGCAGCGGCCAGGGAAATCCAGGCGTTGGGATCATGCGGAAACTGGCTTCACTGACTGCTTTCAGTGACCTCCTTCAGGAAAGGTTGTAAGCCCATTGCTGGGACCCATCCTTGTGTCTAAGAAGGACCCACTTAGTGATTAACAAATCAGTTAAGGGCCAGAATTACAATCTGGAGAATCTTAAAATAAAGGGATGTGGGGGTGCCTGGGTAGCTCAGTCGGTTAAGTGTCCATTTCTTGGTTTCAGCTCAGGTCATGATCTCACAGTTTCATGGGCTCGAGCCCCACATTGAGCTCTGTGCTGGCAGTGTGGAGCCTGTTTGAGATTCTCTCTCTCTCCCTCTCTCCTGCCCCTTCCCCACTCGTGTTGTCTCTCTGTCTCAAAATAAATAAATGGACTTAAAAAAATAGAATAAAAGGACGTGTCCAAAGATCTAGAAGACCCTCCACCAATTCATTGCAGAAGGACCCTGAGCAAGTCCCTGGCCTTCCCTGGCTGTCCCTCCCTGGACGGATTTTATAGATACGCTATTGAGTGAAAGGGAAGGCAGACATTAAGAAGTGTATATTGTAAGATTCTGTTTACGCAAAGTTCAAAAGCAGCCAAGACATCTTGAAAGTAAAGGAAGCCTGGATGTTGTTTTCCTTTTTCTGGGAAAGGTGGGGACTGATAAGACACTTTAGGTGCCTGGTCGAGTCGGTCCCTCAGTCTGGGCCCTGCTGACACAGATGTGTGAGCTTTGCGGAAATCCACTTAAGGTCTGTGCACTTTTCTGTATGTATTTTACACTTTGGTTAAAAAAGTACCTTTGGGGCGCCTGGGTGGTTCAGTCGATTAAGTGTCTGACTCTTGATTTCCGCGCAGGTCATGATCTCACAGGTCGCGGGATTGAGCGCCCCCTCCGGCTATGTGCTAACAGCTGGGAACCTGCTGTCTCCCTCTCTCTGCTCCCCACCTTCTCGCTCAAAATAAATACATAAACTTAAAAAAAAATGCAGTTTTAAAAAAGTGAAACACTTGCCTGCCTCTGGCCCTACTCCAATTGATGAGTTTTTACAGTTTTCCTGGACTTCTCAGACTGCTAACTGGAAAGAAATGATGACTTCTCCTCTGTGGATGGATTCTGTGTAAGCTTTGCTTACATTTTTTTGTTTTTCCTACAAGGAAATGTTAAATTTAATTCTGGCCGGTCTATTTGTTTTTCTAAATTAACCACTGCCAGAAAACAGACTGTGGGGGCCAAGGGGCGTGTGCGTGCGTGCGTGTGTGTGTGTGTGTGTGTGTGTGAATGCTCCCCTCCTACGCCGTTATACTCAGCCATGAAAAGAAGTTGCAAAGTGTTTGTACGTGTCTGCCTAGGTAGAGAAACTTCCCTTTCAGCTTTCTGTCAGGGTCTCTGGCATAGAACGCATGTTCTAGAACTACCGGTAGAATGAATAAAAACTTGGGAAAAAAAATCAAAGAATGAAAGAACCTGGGAGAATAAACAAGGCTTGGACCTATGTCTTTATTTGCAGGCATTGCTGGTACTGGGGTCGAGTGTTCAAATACCTTCACTCCTAGCGTGCCTTCCAGACCTTGCTAAGACAGGTAAGAAAAGGGGCATCTGATCTATTTAAAAACATTTTTTTTAAGTTTATTTATTTATCTTGAGAGAGATAGAGAGCTCGAGCAAGGGAGGGGCAGAGACAGAGGGAGAATCCCGAGCCGGCTCCATGCTGTGAGGGCAGAGCCTGATGCAGGGCTCGAGCTTTCGAAACCGTGAGTTCATGACCTGAGCTGAAATCAAGAGCTGGATGCTTAGCCGACTGGGCCACCCAGGAGCCCCTACTTTTACTCAATTACCGTTCCAAACCCTCCGATGCGGGCGCCAGGCCGGCCAGGGCCACAGGCACGGCTGCAGCGTGGCCTTGTTTCCAGTGGCTCACAGATCCCCACTAGCTTGTGTTTGGGCCACTTGTCCCACTGCTGCACGTGACAAAAGTACGGTCCCATTTGGGAAGTCCCCATATTGTGGTGGCCTCAAGATGTCCACTCTGACCACTGGGAGATCCCTCATAGATCACTCTGTCATTTACATTCTTTCATCAATACACGTAACTTTAAAAACTGGGCCAAAGACTCAGCTTCCTTGATCCTCATTCCGAAGCCTATGTACTGTCTCCCAGGGGGTCTACTCCTCTGCCTCATCTTTTAGCGTCCCTGGCATGTCCCGTGGCCACAGGGACCTGACCAGCTGTTCCCCTTGGTGCCTCATTGAGCCGTGAAGGTCAGCTCCCCTGGTGACCCGACTCTGGCCCACGCTGGCTGTGACTCCCGGCAGCCTCCCTCCTCCACTAAAAGCAGAAGTGCCTTCTCTCAGCTCCAGCCTTCAGGCCACCAGCTCCTCTGGGCCAGCAGCCCCAAGACCCTGCCCTGCTGCGGGGCAGCCCCGGGGATCCGCAGGAAGGGACAGTAAACACGGAACAAGGCACCCAGTACCCACTGCCATCCGGGGTAGACATCACTAACCAACTGAGACGTTATTTCTCCCCGAGCCTACAGAAAGCCTTGGAACCCTTCCTTGTCTAGAACACCAAGCAGGCACCCGCCATCAGTCATCTGTCTACAGACCCTGTTACAGACAAGGTGTTCTCTGAATTTTGCATCAGCATATTACAACCCACTTCCGTGAGGGGAACCAAGCCATACAAAAACGATTGCTGGGGGCGCCTGGGTGGTTCAGTCGGTTGAGCGTCTGACTTCAGCTCAGGTCATGATCTCGCGGTCTGTGAGTTCGAGCCCCAGGTCGGGCTCTGTGCCGACAGCTTGGAGCCTGGAGCCTGCTTTGGATTCTGTGTCCCCCTCTCTCTCTGCCCCTCCCATGCTCATGCTCTGTCTCTCAATAATAAATAAATGTTAAAAAAAAAAAAAAGCGATTGCTGGAAACTCATCCTTCAGAAGCTCTTCCATGCACAGCACGGTGCCAGACAAGCTAGGGGTGTGATAAAGGCCCACAGACCCTTTCTTGAAGCTGCTCATGATGTCCCCGGGGGACATCAGTGGTCGTCAGGCTCTCAGGGGTCAGAGAGGCTCTCAGGGGAGGCCCCACGGTGGACAGACTGGCAGCGGGGGCAGAACGGGTGGAAGTTACATTAGCAGGAGAGGCAAGTGCTGATCCCTAGGCTGAGTCTGGAGACTCAGGGGACACACATTTGGGAGGTGGAGGCCATGGATGAGGGAACACCTTAAAGGTGCCACTGTTCTAGGGCAGAAGAGCGAGCTGGGATGAGAGGAGAGTCGCCCACAATCCTAAAAATGGGCACGTGGTCCTCGGAGTCGGGGGTGCGCCTGGACAGCTGCAGGGGAAGAGCCCCGAGGCCCAGACCATCTGTCTGTTCTCCCTGGGGCACCAAGCTTGCTGGCGGGGAAGCGGGAGGGAAGGCAGGCGCCCAGGCTGCTGGGAGTCCCCCGCTGTGCTGCAGTCAGAGAACACGGGGCCCCCCAGTAGAAGATACTGGGACCAAAGGGAAACTCACAAATGGTTTCCAACAAGGAACAATGTAGCATCGGGGGCTTGGGAAATGTAGCCAGGCGTGGGAGGTGTGAGGTCAAGAGGCAACCAGCGGTAAGTTCAAGAGGAATGGAAAAGCTAATGATAGTGGCCCTGGGACTCCAGCTCAGGAAAACCGAGCGCACCCTACTCTCGGCGGGGGGCCACCCCCCTGAGAGCCTCATTCCCTCTGTTTCTACCGCATTAAAAACAGTTTCCACATTCCAGCTCATTTCCTACCTCCCGGTTCTAAGACATTCCCAGTATGAAAGCTAACCTGGAGCCAAAGAGCAAGTTTTCCTGGTTGTGCATGACTCACTGGAAAAAGTGTCTCTTGGGCTATTAAAAGAGTGGGGGGTGGTTAGTAAAACATTTGCGCTCAAAGCAAATTATACAGAAACTAAGCAAAGCGCATATCATCCTGGCACTGAATACCGCTTTCCCCAAATAACGAGACAGGAAAAATGGGCTCTTTAGTTAACATGGTGCAGAAAAGGATTCACTGCTTCAGAACAATGCAAACGGAGCTTGGCTTGATCAGGTCAAGCCACTGACCAATAGGTGCAAGATGTGTTTATCTGCTAAACTCACACGTGCAAAAGGAATGGGGCCTCTTCGCTCCCTTGAACACGCCTTATGGTGCCTGGAAACCCCATTCCTGCTGAGGTGGGGAGCCGATGCCTAAACCCGACAATGAAAGTGATGCCGGCTGTCACTTCCTCCAGGCAGACCCCCCGCGGCCCGCCTGGGACTGTCTGTAGCTACAGGGCCACCACACTCCACAGCCAGCTCGCGTGATGTGAGCATACATACAAAGTTTGAATCGAAGCTTTATAAAGAGGCGTGAAAGGGAGCCCATAAACTACCAGTTTCGCCCTGCCCCCCACCCCGCTCCCCTGCGCCCAGGCTGCCACTGCTAATGGGGGCACTCTCGATAGGACAGATAGAAAACACTCACAGCAGAGGGCAGCACGGGGAGGGGAAGGCGCACTCCAAGTCCCCTGCTAACAACAACACTGAACCTACAGGCAGCCTCAGGATCTTTCTGAACACAGCGCCCAGGGAGCTATTACTGAACCAGCTGAGTGGACACAAGAGAGGATATCCAATCGGCCATTCTAGGAACGGGCAGCAAAGTGTCTTGGGATTTCCGCAGGCCGGGTTCAAGTCAGACCCCGTCCCTCACCACGTGTGTGATCTCTGACAGGATAGTTCATTTCCACCTCAGTTTAGTCATCTCTAAAATGGGAATGACAAAGCAAGCCCCGGAGTCTTTTACGGATGAAATGAGATTACGAATAGAAAGTGCTCTTGTCGGGGCGCCCGGGTGGCTCAGTCGGTTAAGCGCCTGACTTTCGCTCAGGTCACGATCTCGCGGTTCATGGGTTCAAGCCCCACATCGGGCTCTGCGCTGACAGCTCGGAGCCCGGAGCCTGCTGTGAATTGATTCTGTGTCTCCCTTTCTCTCTGCCCCTCCCCTGCTCATGCTCTCTCTCTCTCGCTCACAAAAATAAACATTTTAAAAAAGAAAGCGCGTATCGGAATTAGTAAGCATAATTAAATGGTGTCCATTAAACTGTGGTTATTTTTTACTGAAATTTTGAGATACGCAATTTTTGGAACTTATAAGTTTAGAGAGGATAAGAAACTTGAGTTAATTCTATGAAACTTTTGTACATTCAAATGTTTTTTCATTTGTTCAGAAAATTCAGAATTTTATATGCTGTTGTGAAATATAAGTGAGGACAACCTGGTCTAATTTAGGTACCTTTTTTAAAGTTTATTTATTTATTTACTTAGAGAGAGAGCATGCGCAAGCGAGTGGGGGAGGGGCAGAGAGGAAGAGAGAGAATCCCAAGCAGGCTCTACACTGTCAGCGCAGAGCCCGATGCAGGACTCAAACCCAAAAATCGTGAGATCATGACCTGAGTGGAAATCAAGAGTCAGGCCCTTAACCAACTGATCCACCAGGCTCCCCTAGGTACATTTAAAATACGATGTTTTTAAGGTCAGTGTGGTTTGGTAATACATTTTTCTAAACAAAAGGAGTACCTCGTATAGCATGTCTTTTGCTGGACAGAACGTGTTCAGAAGCACATGAGTATCTCTTATGATCGCACCTACATGTTATCCACGTTTTCAAGTACGTGAGCCATTTCCAGTGGCTTGAAGATACCCCAGAATCTTAGGCCCCATAAAGAAAATTGCATTCTGTGCACTCTAGATGATGCTATCGAAAATCATGTCATTGATGCTTTTCCTCCATGATATTATGAGCACAGAAACCGAGCGTATGTGCGTTTCATCAATCAACACGAAGTCATGTTACCTGGTAAAAAATGCCAGCACCGTTTCCTGCACAGGAACTGTCTGCACTTTGGGGTTCAGTTGCAAGAAGACCCACAACAGTAGCGTTTTCAGAAGATGAAACTCATTAAAAGTGAACAACCTGGCCGAAATAAGAGAAGACATTTCAGGAATAGCAAAATCTCACACGATTTGTAAGAAAAAGGCAAGTTAAAAGTGAGTTGAGGTCTGAGGCAATACCACCCCCGAGTCTGTCGGTCACTTCAGCCAGAGAGAGATGAAGTGACCTTCTCAGTGAATGGCAGCGCTGGGATGGGACCCTCAGCAGCCTGACGCGCACCTGCTGTGCCACCAAAGCCACGGGCAGCATTTAATGAGCCCTTACCACAGACAGGTGTGTGTGAGACATGTTTGGATGTTTCTTTCGTTTAATTCCACACAGCAATCTTGCAAAGTTGCGATACATTCCTTATATGGATATGTGAATTCAGACTGGCCCTATGTTTACTTAAAATTTTAATATTTTGTTCAGCGTGGGTTTTGAGGGGGGAAGGGGCAAAGGGAAAGGGAGAGAGAGAGAGAGAGAGAGAGCATCGCAAGCAGGCTGCATGCCCAGCATGGAGCCCGACTCAAGGCTCCATCCCGGAACCATGAGATCATAACCTGAGCTGAAATGAACAGTCAGATGCTTAGCCGACCGAGCCACCCAGGCGCCCCATTCATTCATTGTGTTTTTTTGCATTACTGTCGATTTTGAAGTATCGCACTACAATATACTTTATCTGAAGACTGAGGGTTGTTTTGTGTCCCCTTAAATTTTGTACCCGAGGTTAGTGCCTCACTCATCACCTTCTAGTCCCAGCCCCGACTGAGGGCTAAATAGCTTATCCCAGGTCACAGGATCCTGGGGTCAGACCTGGCGTGGCTCCGTTCGGCCCCACGCTGGCTGTGGAGCCTCCTGCAGGCTGCTGGGCGGTCCCCCAGCCACTACGCCCTCATCTGCAGATAGTGGTGACAGCCAACGCTCAAAGTCTACATGAGTGACAATGCTGAGTTTTCCTGTCGCTGCGGTAACAAGCTATGAACCAAGTGGCTTAAAACAACACACATGTATTATCTTACGGTTGTGGAGGTCAGAATAAAAATCGATCTCACTGAGCTAAGATCCAGGGGCGGGCCGCCTTCTTTCTGGAGGCTCTATGGAAAATCATTTCCTTGTTTTTTCCAGCTTCCAGAGGCCACCCACATTCCCATGGCCTGTGGCTCCTTCCTCCACCCTCAAGCCAACAGCACAGTGCCTTCCAATCAATCTCCTTCTGGTTCTGATCCTCCTGCCTCCCTCTTCCATGAGGAAGGAGCCTTGTGATTATCCTGGGCCCACCTGGGTAACCCAGGATGCCCTCCCCAGCTCAAGGTCATCCATCCGCAATGTTTTTCCTCTTTGCCATGCAATCTGACAGATTCACAGGCTCTGGGGGTTGGGATGTCGACATCATCGAGCTGACCACACACGTACAGCTTGCTGAGTGCAGCGCCTGGCACCTAGGAGCGTGCTAGTGAGTGGCCGCTGGCACTCGTAAGTGGCAGGGCCAGGTCCTGGCTGCAGAACCCACGCTTGGCCTGCAGCGGCATGAGACTTCTTATCAAGAAACAAGTGGTGAGAAGGAGCGAGTGTCGCTCCCCACGGTGTCAACTCTGTAAAGGAAGGGTGTTTCCCAAAAAGGTTCTCTAAACAGCCTCCAACAACTTGATTATCTGAGAAGTCATTTCGGTGTTTCTTAAACTCCTCGATATTTCCGGTCTTGACCACAGGAATGGCACACTGGCTTCGAAACCTGTCACGGCCTCTGCACCCACAACTTTGAGTGGTCTTGGTGGGTGGGACCCAAGCTAAGTAGGGACTCTAAAGAACAATGGAAATGTCACCCACCCACCTTTGACACTATTTCTGATCACAGAATGTCTCTTTGCTCTGTTTTCAGGTTACCTACAGATGCATGGGCTTTGACTCTGGCCAGACAGGACCAAATTTGTCACCGTCTGGGCAATGACAGTGAGGCAGGAGGGGGGATGTCACAGCCACTTGATATGATGTGCCCACATAGAACTCCACAGGGACACCAACCACCTCTGGGCTGGGGAGCTACATGACTCCCGGTGCAGAATCCAAGCCCAAGGTTCCCAAGCCCAGAAGGTTCTTTGGGACGTCTCCAAAGAGGAACAGGCAGCAACACAGGAGGAGTAACTGGGGCTCCGTGAATCAGGATTCTGGTTTTACTTTCATTGTGAATGGTAATTGTTCAAATAAAGCCCTGTCTTTAGACCAAGTACCAGTAAAGTATTGGCTCCTGCTCAGGACACTCAAACATATTTTCATTTACATAAGAGCCCTGATGGCCTCAATCAAAACAGAACTTACAGAGTTCTTAAACTTCCCTCGGGGAACATCTGGGCTGTTCTCCCTGTGTTTACTGGGGCTCACTAATAGCCATTGGGAGGCAACTGGCATTTGTTCTTTAAGAGAAGAATGCTTCTAACAAGGCACTGTTTGTCTTTTTTTTTTGAGAAAATTGTATGTAAATAATAAAGGCCCCCCTTTGAGTATAGAGAACGCCGTCTCAACGCAAACAAGAAACCACGAACAAGGGTACCCACGGCAGCATCGATTGCCACGACAAAAAATGAAGCAAAATAAATCAAAAGGCCATTAAGAAGGGAATGAAAAATTGCTATCTATTCATTCTATGGAACCCTGTACAACATCAAATTTAAAATGCTAATCAGATATGTAAGTATCAATACGGAGAGAACACATCGCATCATGTTAATGAGTAAAGTAAGCGGCAGAACATTAAAGTCACTATGAGAACATTTATTTGAAGTTTAAGCCTTTGCAAAATGTTATTTATGGACACACATATATGTAGTAAGAATATAATCACACGGATGCGTTCATGTGAGCCCATGACAATGGTCTGATTGTCTTTAGGGAGGGAGGGAGGGAGGGAGGCAGGGAGAATGGAAGGAGAATAAGGCTGGGGAGGGTGCACAGTCTTGGTAGTGTTTTCTTTCTTATGACAAAATGTCACTGTTCATTTTGGGAAGTGGGCCCAACTGTGTTTTCTATGATCTTCCTACATTTAAAAGTTTTTTCTATAATGAAAAATAGATCCATCAATATCCTTATTGATCTTGATTATCAATAAGGAGAAATGGGCTAGGCTGGCAATGACCTGGGGTTTTGAGGCCGCCCGGACCTGCATTCAAATCCCATTTCTCATGCTGCATGGAGGGAGCCTGGGTCAATCTTTGCATTTCCCGTAATCTCCATTCCACAGGTAAGAAAGCAGGTAACAGTACCCACCTCACTGGGTGGCTGTAGGAATTAGGCTGATAACCCACTCAGAGTGCTCTGTATGCAACAAGTGCTCAATAGTTAGTAGGTATTGCGATTAGCCAGAGAACCACCAGCTTCAGGAACTATTTTTTTTTTAATGTTTTACTCTTTTGAGAGAGAGAGAGAGAGAGAGACAGTGATGAAGGGGCAGAGAGAGAGGGAGACACAGAATCCGAAGCAGGCTCCAGGCTCTGAGCTGTCCGCACAGAGTTTGACGCGGCGCTCGAACTCACAAACTGCGAGATCATGACCTGAGCCGAAGTCAGACACTTAACCTAAGACTCAGCCACCCAGGCGCCCCAGGAACTATCACGTTTGAGAGCCATGCCCCGTGGCGTTCCAGATGTTAGTGGGAAAGCTGTTGGACAGGCCTGATGTGGAGGACAGGGGGTGCTTCTCTTGGGAATTCTTGAGCCCTCAAGACGTGTGGTGTCCTCGACAGGAAGCCAGGGAGAAGCGGGCACACCCCCGTTGCAGGGGCGGCAAGGCAGCCTTCCTGCTGATAGGAACCAGACAGCTTGCCAAGTTTTCCATGTTCCTGAGTCTACAAGGAGCTTGGCTTCCAGAAAACTTGGAATGAAGCTTTCATAATATTAGAGTTAGTGGAACAGGGTAACCTAGTGGTGACCTCTAAAGACAAAATGAACTGAAAACCCAAGGCCCAGGCAAAGAAAGTAAAACCAGAGGCCCTGGAGGCTAGTAAACCGGTGTGTATTTTATGCGAGGTCATTTATAAAATGGAGAGCAAAACCCAAAGGGAGCTGAGGTCAAAGGGACTTCAGAAAGGGAAGGTGAACAGCCCAGAAGTTGAAGCACCTGCTGAGAAGGATGTTGTTCCGATGATGCTTAGAAACCCAAACACCAGGGGGGTGGGCCACAGTGTACCTTCCTGGGCCCCGGGGATGCGCCATCCCCGACCTCAAGGGTTGGCGTGGCCACACGGCTGCTCTGGCGTCACGTGACTTGCCAGGACGACCCAGATCTGGTGGAGTTCTGGTTGCCGGGAAGCCTGGTCTCTGTGACGAATGAAGAGACGTTGCAGCATGGAGGGTGTGAGCCTGGACCTTGGAGCCTGAGTCCCAGGTTGGAGCCCAGCCCTGCCTTTTACTGTCCCTCTTATCTTAGGGGCAATAACTACCTATCGCATAGGGTTGTGGTGGTTGAAAGGCACAGCGCACAGGTGCTCGGTAACAGCGAACTCGTCCAAGGGTTTGTTCTTCATTGGCTGCGGTCCAAAGTGCCAGATCCACCAGCCAACAAGTGCGCCCAGATGAGGAACCTGAGCCTGGGTGAATGTCTAACAATCCCGCCGGGCACGGGGTGCGGCCAGGCCCTGTCTTCCAGCACCCTCTGTTCCCCACCTCCCTCCAGCTTTAAAGCAGGCGGTCACTGGACATCAACAGGGCGGGTGAGGAGAATGTGCCCCGGGGAACACGAACACGAGTCTGGGAGCCGTTAGCCCGGTCTCTCCAAGGCACACGGGCCCCATGACTTGCTCAAGGCCACACAGGGTCTCCTCCAGCTGCCGGGATGGCTCTGGGTTGTGTGGACACAGCTCCTGGGGGAGGGGCCCGAGGAGCAGGACCCAGTTCCCAGCTCCGTCATGTCTCTCCAAGCCTGTGAGTCTAGACGCTTGACGTGGAAGGTGCTTGACCTCTTTTCCTGCCTAGTGGACATTTTGTAAGGCCTGTTCCATCACCAAGGTTCTGGCTGTGGTCAGACAACTTTTCCCTTTTCTTGGTCAAATACTACCAGGGTGCGACAGCTCAGTCTTTCCAAGGGAGGGACAGTGTTACGAAAAGTCTAAGGGATGCCTTGTTTACCTTTTCCTCCACGGTTGTGTAACCTTTCCTCTGCCGGAGGTTGGGGAAAAGCATCAGGGAGTAGGGCAGAATGACACCAGGAGTGCCCCCCCCCAGGGCCCCAGAAGTGTTCCTGGACTGGGTTCCTGAGGTCTTCCTGCTAATATGGTCTCCCTTGACACCAGAACTCTGTTCTACCAACCACATTTCTCTGTAAGTGCGAGGGCATCACAAGCCACTTAGTAAATTCAAACCAACGGTGGAATGAATCTTTGCAGATCTAATTTCTGATATCAGAACGCTTTCCGCCACACGACCACGAGTAAACATTCCATTTCTAACATACGGCTAAAATGTTTAGTGGGATTTACTTCTCACTTTTGAAACCTACCCAAAGGGAATACAATCTCGGTACCTTGGCAATGGGTATCGAGAACCTTTTCAAGAGTCCCAAAGAGTCATGACAAGTAAATGCAACATGTGATCCTAAACCAGATCCCGCACTGGGGAAGAAATGTTATAAAGGACGGCAATGGGCTAATCATGTCAAGGCATTAACATCAATGCTAAATTCCCTGAAGTTGACCACTGCATTGTGATTACATTAAAAGGTTCTTTCTGTTAGGAAATAAACACTGAAGCATTTAGGAGACAGGGTACATGATGTGTGCAACTTGCTTTCAGAGGGTTCAGGAAAAACTATGTGGGTACACGGTTACACCTACAGATGCAGATGATCAAACAAACAGCAGAAACTGAACAAAATAGGGTAAAGGGTATAGAAATATTCTTTATACTGTTCTTGCCATCTTGATTTGTTAGAAATTATTTTCAAATAGAATATTTTTTAGAATGCTTTTTACCTGTGACAAAACCAGAAAGCCCTGTTGACTTAATAATGTCACTTCTAGAAATTTCATGTGGGAAGATAATCTGGGATGAAGATAGAAGGAGGTACATTGAAGGAGGTCACCAAGACGCTACTTTCATATTGATAAAACACTGGAAATAAACCTAAAAGGCCAAGAACTGGGGACGTTTCTAGGAACTGGGCTGGAGGGGAGCAGACTGGTGGGTTCCAAGGAGCTCGGCAGGGCTGAGATCCAAGGTAGCCCCCGTGGGTGCCTCGTGGCTGGTGAGATGTTGGGGGTACGTAGGCATGCCAAAAGCTCTTTGGCTAGAGATGTTCTTGGAGGGGGTCAAGAGCTGACACAACACCCTGAGTCAGAGGTCCCTGCAGTGGTCCAGACAACGGATGATGGAGATCTCTGGCTGGTGCCTGTGGAGAGAAGCCCTTAGAGACGGGCTGGGTCTGAAAGTGCTACTGACGCAGTCGGGGCGGAGGGCCACGTGATGTGCAGAAGGCCCCCCCCAAGATTCCAGTTTGATCAGCCGCTAAAGGAACACAGGGTGGGGGCCCCCAGGGTTGGGTTTTAGCTCGAGCGTCAAACAGAGAGTCTGGTGTCTGGGTCACATCTGTTCAGGAGAGGGCTCAGGGCAAAAGGCAGGAATCAATTTAGGACGAGAGTGCTTATTTTCTGTTTTCTGCATTTCCCTGTTTTCCATTTTCCACAGCGGGTGTATATTAACGTTGTCAGGATTTTTTAACATTATGTAGGCAATTACTGAATGAACCACCATGTGGGTCACGGGACAGCGGGCACCCAGAAGGTCCTCACCCCAGGGAAGGAGCGTGAGGGGTCTTGTCCCCCTCCCTACCCACAGTGCCCCGCGTTTCAGCCCCCACCCTGGCCAGCTGTTCAGGATGGTGGGGAGTTTGGGATGGAGGACGTGTAGGACACCTGGCATGGCCAGCAGGGGCGTGGATGCACCCCGCTGGAGCACCCCCCTCCCAGGACCGGCCCTGCTGCCCCAGGCAGGGTGGTGGGGGCTCCTGGTACCCCCCACCCCCAGCACAGCACCCCTGGGCACCAGCTCTGACCTGGGGGACCGCAGCACTCTGTGAAGCAGCTCCTGCGGGATTTTCCGGAGGTGGATCTGTGTCCCTACCAGAGGGACCAAGTTCATTTCCAGCCACTTCTCGCAGGCAGTGGTGAGCTGCTCTTCCTTGTACTGCGAAGGCAAGAAAAGCCAAGGATAGATAAAGCGATCCCTGAACTCTTGGCGCCCTCTGCTGGCCTGCGACGATGCGGCCTGGTGGTCTGACCACAGGACTTGCCCACTGAAATCTCTGGGCTGAAGTCAGTCACGGATCATGGAAGGGCCTGCAGCGTGTACCCCAGATGGAGTGCTGAGGCTGGTGGGGGGCACATACCCTGACATCAAAGTCCAAAGGAAGTGGGAAGGTTCTCCCAGGGCCAGGGACCTTGGCAGGGTCTCAGTACGCTTCGCACGTCCTGGGGGCTACAGTCCTTCCCAGGCCAAGAGTGGCCGGAAAAGAAAATGTTGACCAGAATGCAAAGACACCGCCCACAGAGTGACTTTCTAGTTACTGATGGACGGTGGGGACACTTATTGTCTTTGACAAAATAGGCACTTAGCACGTTCTTAGCTGCCATTACGAGAGCACTGGCACCAGCTGATGGTGAGTTAACCAGACGTCACGGTCAGACGGGCCTGTTTCACGGGGTGAGTGCCCATCCAGGTCAACGGTAGCCTCACAGAGGAAGGCAGGGATCAGATGGCCTGGGGCTCGAGCCCAGCACTGCCACTTAGAAGCTGTCACCCTGATCAGGATGGATCAGGTGGCGTTCTCCTCTGAGAATGGGACCATTAGATTACATCATTTATTCCCGATACTGGCACGGTGACTGGCCCCAGGGCAAGGGTGCGGGGATGGGACACAATTCCACCTGACTCCAAAAAGGATATCCTGGAAGACTGTCTGCTATTCTGGTGAGAAAGACTGTGCCCGTATTTTTCCCCCTTAGTTTTTAAGTTTTTGTTTACATTTATTATTGTTATTATTATTATTATTAATATTTAATTTTTGGCTTTAAAATGTCCTTTTGTTTTTTAATTTTTTAACACTTTATTTATTTATTTATTTATATTTTGAGAGAGTGAGCAAGGCGCAGAAAGGATCCCACACGGGGCAGAGAGAATGCGGAGCCTGAAGCAGGGCTCGAACTCACGTACCAGGAGTTCATGACCCGAGCCAAAGTCGGATGCTTAACCGACTGAGCCACCCAGGCGCCCCTAAAGATGTCCCTTCAAAATAAAATTATTTTTCATAATTGTTTGGAGCTGGGCCTGGTGGGTAAAATCCCAGAGGCTGGGGTGCTCCCAAAAGTCCCCAGGTGCCGTATGCTCTGTCCAGGTTGTTCTCACCTTGCAGCCGGCCAGGTAAAAGCTCTTGATGGTGCTTGGCGTGAGTCCCTTCATCATCACGGCCACACACCTGCAGAGAGAGAAATGCTGTTCCTGGAGGGTCCCGAGGCTGCTTTCAGAGAAGGGGCAGCCCCAGAGGTTTCATTCAACTCCAGGATGGTGGGAGAGCTGGAAACCGAGAGTTTGCCAGAGGTGCGAGTCCTGCCGGCCACCAGGCATGGTGTTCTTTAGGTGCTGGCTCTTACCAGTGATAAACGGGAACAGAATTAGCCGGGCTTGGAGTTAAGGCACAGAAGTTAGTGTTCTAAGAGGCTGACACCCTCACTCATGCTCCCCCTTTCTCATGGTCAGACTCATCGGCCAGGCTGAACTGGAATGGCCAGGTTTCCCCAGACCAAGGGACACCAAGCAAGCCTGAAACATGCTCATACGTGCATGCACGTGACAGCCCTGAGCCCAGCTGGGCCAGTGCGCATATCTGATGCACGAAATCAAGGAACCGTACCAGATGGAACCGGCACGCACACTCCGCATCCCCCGAAGGGGAATGGCTTCTGCTACGTGTGATTCAGACCAGGGCAGCCATCTGGGTGATTCTGCCCTTGGCTGGGAGCTCAGCCAAGATGACCTTTGAGGTCTTGTTCAGCACCTGGATTTGTGATGCTTTCAGAGTGACCCACACGACATTTCTGTTCCCCTATACAAACACACCCACACGCACCCACGTACCACACACACACTGAGGCTTGTGCTGCCACATTGCAGCCAAATGTACCATCAGCCTCTTGAAGGCAGGTGACAGGCAGCCCAGCTGTGTGCCAGGCCAACCGGGATCTGACCTGTAAGACCTGGCCACGGCTATCTGGAGAATCTTGAGCAAGGTCCATATGCCCCCGTGCAATGACGGGTCTGGCTCATTATCCCCAAAGCCCTTGCTGCTCTGACCTTGAACCAAGTTTGGGTGGAGGAAGGAAAATGAAGAACCTGTCATTCTTGGCTTAGCCCCCAATAGCCAGGGCTAGGGTTCCAAGGAAGCTGGGCCTGAGGTAGGGCAGCCAAGGCTGACAGACAGCGGCTGGAATCCCTGCTCCGTGAGGGAGGCTGGCCTTCCGACTTTGGGACCAGAGATATTAGAGCACCAGGAAAGAGCTGCTCAGAAGTGTCCTGAGCAAGGAAGCTGGGACTTAGCAGTTTTATGAAGGCTGTATGGCACAGAAGATGGGTGGTATATACAACACGAGGGAAATCTCAGCAAACCCCGGACGATCAGCCATCAACTGCAGTCTAGATTGGACTCCTTAGTCAGCCCCAGACCCTACACAATCCGGCTGTACCTACACCTGCTGGTCTCCCACCTCCCGCCACGCACCATCCAGGTCAGGCCATGCCGACAAGCTGGAGCACCTCTTCAAGACTCTGGTCCCCTCAGTGTGCCCTCGGTTGTCACGTCCAGGCCTCCGAGAGCCTGCATCCTTCAGTTCATGGGACGTCTGCATCCCTCATAAGGCTTCTTGATGCTCTTGATCGAGCATCTGGCCTGAGTCATTTCAGGTGCCCCAGAAATGAGACCCCTGCTCAAAGTGTATTTGGGGTTGAAGCTGGCTGTGTGGACTCTATGAAAGTGAATTGAAACCTGCAAGATCCTTGGGAGAGATCCTACCCCTGCCGTCTACAGAGCAGCTGATGTCCTCTCTTGTCTTGGATGGGAAGTTCATTCATCCATCCATTTCCTCAAAAGAGGATACTGAGGCGTAGAGCAGAGCAAGCTTGGTGGGCCATCCCTGCCCTAAATCCCCTCTCTATGTTGAATCCCAGGAGTTATTAGGAAATCAAAGACTACAAGACACCAGCTCGACGTCCGGGACATGACTGCAGGAGGCACGCATCCCCAAAAAAGCCCAAGGGAAGGGACAGAATATTCTAGAAGAGTGAATCCCATCAGCAATTTTCCACTCGGTTCACCTACCCTTTCGTAAGTTACTGGAATGGAGCAGTATTACGGGATACGGAAAAGGGGGAGGTTCTAAGAACTGTTCTTGTTAATCACTGGGCCCCGTTTACTTGAAATTAATCACACATAACACAAAATGTTCCATCTGGGAATCCCCATCCTTCATTCCACTTTACTCATTTCCTGTGCCCTGGAGACCGTAGGGCAAGAAGCTTCAGAGGGCAGGGCCCTTGCCCCCTGGTCCTGGTGTCCTGGAGATGCCCAAGACGTCGTTCTTAAAGGAGCAGATGAGTGAACGAAGGTGACGGAATGAGCTGGCAGGTGACTGGCCCCAAGCAAACCTCACCTCACCAAATGCCACTGAAAGTCAGTGAAGCCCTGAATGAGCAAGCGACACTACCTCCTCAGCAGAGCAAAGCCGAAAAGGACAGTGTTAGGGGTACAGGTTCCGAGACCCCTGGCCTCCTGCATGTTCTGGCGGCTCTACTGTGGTCTTGTGCAAGCTACTCACCTCGTGAGGCCTCAGTTTTCTTGTCTGTGAAGTGGACATAATGATATACCACCTCCCTGCAGGGAGGATAAAGTGAGGTCACCCTTGCCAAAAGCTGAGAACAGTGTCTGACCGGGGCAAAGGCCCCACCTCAAAGCCCTTCGTGCTGACATCCCCTCACCCTGAACAAAGTCCCGCGAAGTACTCAGGATGAATGTAATGAGCCCCATTTCACATCTGAGAACACTGAGGCCCAGGGAGACCAAAGAGCGGCTTATAGCAGGGCTCAGCACAGGCCCTGCTGCTCACATCCTAGGCTGCTTCTGGCTTTGCGGAAAAAGTCTAATGAAAACTGGGAACCTCTGAATGTCAGCCCCCAAGGCTGCATTGCACTCTTCTGTTTTCACTACCCACACGTTCTCTTGGTGCCCATGAACCCAGGCAACCCTTGGCAGGATGAGCAGGCTTTCACATTCGATGTCCATCCACCGTGAACGCCCCCTGGTTTCCCCTGCTCGGCCCCCCTGACAGGCAGCCCAGGTGGGTCAGTGGGGTCTGAATCCCCAAGAGAAAGGCTGTGCCCCCAGTGGGCAGCGGGACTGGTGGGCAGCTGACTTTGATCTTTGCATTTTTCTCTCTTCCGAAAGATCTACCGTGACCGTGTGTAACATTTGTAAGAATAAAAATATTCCAGGGGCGTTTGGGTGGCTCAGTCAGTTAAGCGTCTGACTTCAGCTCAGGTCATGATCTCACATGACCTGCATCGGGCTCTGTGCGGACAGCTCAGAGCCTGGAGCCCGCTTCAGATTCTGTGTCTCCCTCTCCCTCTGCCCCTCCCCGCTAGCACTCTGTCTCTCAAAGATAAATAGAAAACTTTAAGAAAAAGACTGGTTTTTTTTGAAGAATACTGAAAGAGACGGGTGGATTCGTGCCTCGGTCCCTCTGCAGACTCACAGCTCTGTGCCAAGAAACCCGGATGTTCTAGCCCGTGGATAGGGGCCATTCTATGAATGGGCCAGGGGGGCCCCCCTCTACCTTGCCCAGGGCTGGGCCTGGCCCGAGCCTTGCTATATTTCCTTACCTTTGAAACAGGCTGCTGAACTGGAGAACGTGTGCGGAAGCCAGCACGGCCAGCACGTCGTTGACGTTCATCTCCACCTGGCTCAGGTAGAGGCTCTTCAGGGCCATGGCGAAGGCTGGGAGGCAGCATCCAAGAGAGAAAGCCGTCAGCCCGGGGCTCTGGACCCCGCGTCCCTCCCTTGCAGGTGCCCTCCTGGCTGGATGCTCAAGGGTCCCCTGTCTGTGTCGGCAGAGACGCCCTTAGAGGAAACGCACGTGCTCGGACCTGAGCACAGCTACAGCCCGGGCTCCCAGCCTCCACCAAGGAAGATGAAGCCAAAGAAAAGTGAGCTCCTGCTGAAAGAATGCGATTTTTTTTTTCTAATATGAAATTTATTGTCAACTTGGCTTCCATACAACACCCAGGGTTCATCCCAACAGGTGCTCTCCTCAATGCCCATCACCCATCACCCACTTTCCCCTCCCCCCCTCTCCCCATCAACCCTCAGTTTGTTCTCAGTATTTAAGAGTCTCTTATGGTTTGCCTCCCTCCCTCTCTGTAACTTTTTTTCCCCCTTCCCCTCCCCCATGGTCTTCTGTTAAGTTTCTCAGGATCCACATAAGAGTGAAAACATATGGTATCTGTCTTTCTCTGCCTGACTTATTTCACTTAGAATAATAAGTTCCATCCACATTGCTACAAAGGGCCAGATTTCATTCTTTCTCATTGCCAAGTAGTATTCCATTGTATATATAAACCACAACTTCTGTATCCATTTGTCAGTTGATGGACATTTAGGCTCTTTCCATAATTTGGCTATTGTTGAAAGTGCTGCTATAAACATTGGGGTACAAGGGCCCTATGCATCAGCACTCCTGTATCCCTTGGGGAAATTCCTAGCAGTGCTATTGCTGGGTCATAGGGTAGGTCTATTTTTAATTGTGTGAGGAACCTCCATACGGTTTTCCAGAGAGGCTGCACCAGTTTGCACTGAAAGAATGCTATTCTAAACCCATCCCAGGGTCCGCGCCTCAGGGGTTCTCTGCTAACCTGGGCTCCATGGCCTGTGCAGGGAGGTGACTGCCCAAATATGTACAGAACGCTGTGTGCGCGTGGCTGTGCTTTTTTCCTCAGGAAAATCTTGTCCTCAGAGTCTGGGGTCTCCCAAAAAGTTAAGGATGCCCGGAGGGGCACCTGGGTGGCTCAGTTGGTTGAGTGTTCGACTTCGGCTCAGGTCATCATCTCACGGTCTGTGAGTTCGAGCCCTGCGTCAGGCTCTGTGCTGATGGCTCGGAGCCGGGAGCCTGCTTCAGATTCTCTGTCTCCCTCTCTGTGCCCCTCCCCACTTGTGCTCTGTCTTTCAAAAATAAATAAATGTAAAAAAAAAAAAAAGAAGGATGCCTGGAAAGAGCCCGGATATTTTCATATCTAAGAACTCAGGTCCGGGGACCAGGGAGCAGAGGGACTGGGCTATTCCAAATCTTCCCTGATCCCAGTCAGCACTGTGTGGGGGCCAATGCACTCCGAGGACAACTGGTCTACCCGGTGCTTCTGCGGATGGCTTCCTGACCTGCACATTTGCAGACCATGACAGCATGCGACAGCACGCGTGCTTCATTAAGACTGAAGTCCATTTCCAGGTGGCCAGGGTGCAGTGGGAGAGGGTGAGCTCTCTGCTGCTGGCAGCCAGCCAGGGATGGGAGTTGGTGGGAAGGGGCACACGAAGTACTCCCTGAGGGAGGACGGACCTGAGCCTCCCTGCCTTTGGGTCTAATGAGCCTGTGACTTCCTTTCTCCTCTGCACCCTCCACACCTCTTTTCCAGGGACGAGCACCTCTCTTTAGCTGCATTCCACCGTCTCTGCTCTGTTCAGCTAGTTTTAATCAGGAAGTACTGAACACTGCCACTCATCTGTGGTTCTGTTGTTTGTTTTTAAAGCCGGGAGGGCCGTTTGTTCAATGGCATTCTTAGCCTAAAACGACAGGGGTACATTACCAACTTTAGTGACCACGGGGTCATTGATCTTCAAGGAAATGATCATCTTCTTCGTGGGGGGTCTTTCCTTGATCTTCCCAGGCAGCTGAGCTGGTAAAGGAAAAAGAAGAGGGATGTAGGGACCTGAGAGCTGCAGCAAATTGTGCCGGGTACAGGGGGAGGTCCCACGGCCCTTTTGCAACCATGACCTTGGCATTTAGCGCACCAGGTTTTGTTTCTGTTTGCTGGTTTAGAAGATGTATTTCTGAAGTGATTATTTATTTAGAAATAGTGGAAGAAGTGTAAGAAGTTGTAAAAATGGTTCAGAGTTCCCGTGCACTCGTCGGCTACCTTGCCCCCCGCTCTTAAACAGCCACTGTGACGGTCAAAGCTGGGAGACCGTTGCTCTCACTGCACGAGTTATTTTTTACTAGCTCCTCCCGAGCTCACTCTCTCTCCCTGCCTCCTCCCTTTCTCTCTTTAGTCTGGGAGCAGTTTGAGGGCAAGGGGTGGGCCACTGTCATCTCTGCACCCAAGCACCCAGCCCAGACCTGGCACAAGATGGGATCACAGTGACCCCCTGCTAAAGAATGAGCATGGGAAGCAGGCACCCACCCAGTGGCTGTTGAAGCTTTGCCCCACGGGTGTCCAAAGAGAGGACCCCTGCCACCTAAGGCTTCCAGGAGGCAGGGGAGGGGCAGCCCGATTCACTTCCAGCCTCCCCCAGCCGCTCAGACTTATTCTAAGACGTGAGTTACAACACACGCCGCTCTCAGCTCTCCAGCGGCATCCCACACCCTAGGTACCAAGCTGAAGCCCCTCCAGTGGCCCCAAGACGACCAGTCTCCGGCTCAGTGGACCCCAAACCTGCCTCTTTGTGGCTTGTTCCACAGAAGAGTCGCGGGGCTCCATCCCTTCCCCATCAGGCACCCTCCTGCCTCCATATGTAACGTAGCACCCCACCCTCACCTTCCCCCCAAACTGGCTTTACTTTTCCTCCTAGACTCACTGTTACCACCACCTGCGATTATGTCACGTGCCTGCTGGTTTTTCACCCGTGGGGCCGGCACACCGGACGGTTTACTCGCCACTCCATCCCCGGGACCGACACAGTCTTGCCCACACGGGTCCCCAGTAAATGAGTGGATTCCATCCCCAGAATCCTAAGCCCAGTGAGCTCAAGGTTGTAGGTGATGAAAAATGACACGAGTCAGGATCCAAAAAAGGATGTCACGCTGTTCAACTACGAAGACCGCGGAGAGAAAGGGAGACTAAAGATCCATTTTCCTCAGACGTGCAAGGCCCCCTCACCACGCTCACGGCACCTGGCTCTGTTCAGGCTCTCATTTGGCAAATATTTATTGAGCCTTGTTCTCTTCTCTGAATCATTTTTCTCCAGGATTTCGGCACCGCCTCTCGCCTGCACGCTGCATTCTGTCAACCTCCACTGGGGGCACTGACTGGGATGGCTGCACGGGTGCTGGGCACCGACGAGGCACTCCGGAAGTGGCAGTTCGTATCATCATGGGTCATGCTATGTATTGGGCTTTATCGTCATTTTGGGTTGGCTTGTCTGTCCCCCAACCTCCTGACAGAGTTCCTAGGACCATGCTTAGGAGGGGTTAAGCACTTGACATTTGTTGAAGGAAGAAAGGAATATCATTGGCTGGGTCAGAGTCAGTGGAAGACAGAACTTCAACTTTCCCTCTGTTTTATGTAGAACCTCAAAATCGAATAGGAAAGTAATAGCTGAATCGTGTGCTTCTGAGGTTCTCTGAAACCAAGGTGGTTCCTTTTCAGGAAAAGAGCACTGTTTCTTCCTTGGGGTTCTTCCTAGAGAAGAAGCACGTCCTGCCAAAGCACAGCTAATCCGGGAGTCTCAGTGGGACAAAAATGGGCAGCTGGGGGCGCCTGGGTGGCTCAGTCGGTTAAAACGTCTGACTCTTGATTTTGGCTTGGGTCGTGATCTCGTGGTTCGTGAGGTTGAGCCCCGCATCAGGCTCTGCACTCACATGCTCTCTTTCTAAATAAAAATTTTTTTTTTTTAAAGTGAGCAGCTAGGACAGCTGTGTCTGGCCAGTACAGAGGTGCTCGCGGGGGGCTGCCTCTCCCCCTAGCCCACCACTCCAGGATGCAGTGCGGGTGTTCTCAGGAACCCAAAGCAGGGGTCATGAGACCAGCCATGCACTGTGAGATGCGTCCTGCTTTCCCAGGTGCACAAAGGCCGGTAGCCGTGTCCACTGAGCATCATGTGAACATGGTCCCCAGGGCCTGGTGCACATGCTGGTGCCTGGGAAGAGACCCCGGAAAGTTGTGACAGTCCGGGCAGTGGGCATTCATCTCTGCACCTTCCCTGACGCCCCCCAGTCAGGCCCAGCCTCTAGCAGGGGGCTTGTCTTTGCAGGGCCCAGTCTTGTCAGCGAGATCGTTCTAGACGTATCAAAGACCACGGCATCAACAGTCATTCCATTTTCTCTTTCCAATTCTTTCTTTTTTTAAAGCTTATTTATTTTAGAGAAAGAGCCTAAGCAGGGGAGGGGCAGAGAGAGAGAGAGAGAGAGAGAGAGAATCCCAAGCAGGCTCCACACTGTCAGCACAGAGCCCCACACGGGGTTTGAACTCCCAGACCATGAGATCATGACCTGAGCGAAAGTCGGACACTTAACCGACAGAGCCACCCCGGCGCCCACGTTCTCTTGCTTTTCAACGCACTCATGTCTGGGTCTCCGTGGTCTGTCCCCGGGTGCCTCGTGAGTGTTCTGACTCGGACACAGGGGACACGGAAGGAGGACGCAGTCCCTTTCTCGAAGACACTGGGACAGACACTTGGAAAGAGTAGGGAGGATTGTGAGTGTGTGTGAGGGACGTCACCGTCCTGGGGGAATGCCGCAGCCTGCTCTCAGCTCCCAGCTCTGCGAGGAAGGACTGAGTCAGAGGCCTCCTGGCCAGGCCCTCTCTCCAGGCTCAGGGTGCGGCAGCAGCTGGGGGCTCAGCCAGCCTGTCTGGCCGGAGAATAACAGAACTTTGCTGCCACATCCTGGAAGTGCAGTCCTGTCCCGACTGGCATGCTGGCTGCCTTTGGAAACCTTGAATTTTTCCATGGTCCCTGCTTATGAGTCGTCCGGAAGCGATGCCAAACTTTATCGCCCAAAGAAGGCAGTGCATCTGGAGAAGGACTTAGGGGACACAGAAGGGGAGCCTGGGAATTACGAGGATTGAAAAGGACAAAAAGAAAGAAAGAAATGGCCTGACTACGTTATGGAATGATGTGAAGTTAGGAAAAGAGAAAGCAAAGGAAACATAACATCGACGTACAACATGTAAACCTCTAACCAGCATATCGGGCCAGATGTGACAACTATGCCTTCCTTCCAGAAAACTCATCAGGAGACTCCACGCCACTGTTTGTTCTTCTCAAAGAAGCAGGGAGAGTCTCCACCTCAGCTGGCCAGAACTGGGTTGTTATGAGAAAAATAACTGACATTCACTGAGTGCCCAATATATGCCAGGCATTGTTCTAGAATTTCACAGGTATTACCTTCTTCTCTAGGCTTCAAAGGAACATAGTGAGAACTATTTATTATTCCCATTTTATAGCCAGAGACTGAGGTTAAATCCTGTGATGAGGTCACACCACGGGCCTTGCTCTTACCTGCCAGAGTGGCCTTGGTCTCGAAACAGATGACCAAACTCAAAGCTGGGGAGCCTCAGACCAGAGGGCATTTGGGGCTCAGTGCTGGGTGCCAGGGAGAAAATACCTTGCAGAAGACTCTCCAGTTCCTTTGTGGGCCTCTTGGTGCTCTGGGCCAGCGCCATCAGGTAGAGCTTGCTCAAGGTCTCGGACTGGAAAAGCTGGGGCTGATGGAGTTCCCATCTGGAGCCCAGACATTCGAGAATCACGTCTGAGGAGAGAACACAGTGCTGAGTAAATGCTTCCACGGCGTCCCTACCAAGAGACGTGTCAATCCCCCCACCTTCCATTCAGTCACAGTCACTGAGCAGATGGGCAGCGGCTTTGCTGGGCCCTCCAGGAAGAAAACAAAAAGGCAGCGTGGGCCTTGGGGCACTTGCTCCAGGGGGATATAATAAGCAGAATTACAAGGCAACACAGAAAGAGATAAGTGGCTAAGAGCAGCTGACCAACAGCTGTAGGACTCCAGAGGGACGTGTGCTTTCCTCTACTTGGGGAATTGGAAAGGCTTCATGGGGAAGGGACACTGGCTGGGATATTCTTGGGGGCCTCCCCATAACTTCCCATTACGGTATGTCTCACCCTTGGCACTGATCATATTTGGGGTCAGATAATTCTCTGCTGGGAGGCTGTCTGGTTCACTGTAGGTTATTTAACATCCCTGGCTTCTACCCACTGGGTGCCAGTAGCACCCTCCCCCCCCCCAAGTTGTGACAACCCAAAATGTCTCCTGACATTGGCAAATATCCCCTGGGAAGCGATCTCACTACCCAGTCCCCTGTTGAAGCTACTGGGTATGGGTGCTTAATTTTCACCCACTTGAAAGGCGACAGCAAAGTGCAGCTCAAAGTCCCGTCACCAGGAGGCAGAGTCCTCATAAGCCTCCCTTGGAATGGGGACCACAGGAAAACCCCGCTACAGGGGTGGGACAAGATTATAAGGTAAAGGAGGCTTTTGCAAACTGTAGGGGGCTTTATGCAAGGGGCTTTATCTCATGCTTATAGTATAGGTGATTAAAAAGAGAAAGGTTTGGGGCGCCTGGGTGGCTCGGTTGAGCGTCCGACTTCGGCTCAGGTCACGATCTCACGGCACATGAGTTCGAACCCTGCATCGGGCTCTGTGCTGACGGCTCAGAGCCTGGAGCCTGCTTCGGGTTCTGTATCTCCCTCTCTCCCTGCCCCTCTCCTGCTGGCACTGTCTCTCTCTCAAAAATAAATAAACATTTCAAAACATTAAAAAAAAATTAAAAAATTGAAAAAGAGAGAGACCTTGATGGAAGGACAGATGGAGGACCCAAGGATACCCGGCCAGGTGAGGCATGAGAGGCTGTGGGCAGGAGGCCTCTGCAGGCTGGACTCCTGTTAGTACAGAGCTGGTGAAAGCTCAGGTCTAGACGGGACCTCGAGGGCCATGAGCCCCCATCGACTTGTTTCTTGACTTTGCCGTTATTTTGACTGTGTGAGCTTGGGCACCTGTTTCCTCTCCTGTCACTAACATTGCCACTCACCAACTTTATGGTATTGTTTTGTGCTGCGGTTCAGAATGTGGGCTCGCATCTCAAATCTTGGGTCACCTTGGGAAACGGTCTGGTGGTGCCGGGCTAGAAAGAATCCTACTCTGTTTTGGGTGATTTCAGGCAGGAGCAGACTTGTGGATAAAGCGTGTGCCCTCACTGGACACCCACTTTTGCTTTCACGATGGCCCACGCCTGGCAGGCATCACACTTCACCCCAGAACTCTTTTCTCTGAGCCAGGAGATGGCCCCAGACTACTCCTCAGGGCCTCAAGTCAACCAGAACCCAGAGGTGAGAAGAAATCGCTTGGCCTGTCCTGGGGCAGGAGTCTGGCTCTGACCTCAGGCAGCTTTCGTGTGGGGTGGGCTTTATCTAAAAAAAACCAAAAACTCCTTTAAGGACCTGACCTGTCCAGGCCTGATGAGGCTCAGTGAGCCTTTTCCCAGCTGGACAGACCTAGCCTGGTTCTTGATTCTAAATCAGAAAAAGTCCTCTTGGACCCGTGCAAATGTGATGTCCAGGTCATGACTGGTTGGAGCTGAAAGGGACAGAGAAGAAAGAACTGTCCATCCTTGATGGAGTTTCTGTTTAGTCTACCGATCCAAAGCCTATTTATTTACACCGGCATGTCTGTCTCGACTGTGACCAATTAGCATATGAAAATATGTTTGCCAAGCCTGGTTTCACGCATCATTTCACGGCGCATTTGACAAATATTTACAGAGCCTATGTGACATTAGACAGTGTGCAGTGGGCAGAAACTGAAACTCAGAGACCAGGAACCCGGCCTATCAGCGGGTTTCCTTCCGTAGAAACCACTTGGCCCTGAGCGCAGCAGAATTCTGATGGAGTCCACTGGCGACAAGCACTCACCTGCCTCCCTGCTTTGGACAGGCTTGTTCTTCAAGGTCTCAGAGAAAATTTTCTGAATTTGTGAAACACATAACCTCAAGGGAAAAGGCAAACAAAAAATTCTGGAGTTAATACTGACGGTTTTCTCCAGCTGCAACACATATCGTTCTAGTGTGAGTGTCCTCAAAGCACCTATTAAGCTGTCTTATCATATCTTGCCCCTCGAGAGTTTCCTTAGGTCACCATTTGACTGCCGGTTTGGCAAACGATAAGCTTTGTCTGATGGCTGGCTCCGAATTTCGATTCCTGTTTTCGGTTTGCGGGGAGGCTTTAACCACGAAGGTATTTGAGGTTATATCTGGTTGCCTGCATGACTCCTCTTTTGCTGAGGGTCTAAAATAATGTCCAGTAGCATAGAGTAGGTACTCAACAAATATCTGCTAGAGAAAGGGAGGGAGGGTTCTGGGCATTTCTGGGAAGTCACTTACCAATAACTTACCAAGTTACATACCAATACTTCTGTTTAGGGGTCATGCATGCCCCAGTCTCAATGTGTCCAAAAACCAAACTCAGGTTTTACACCAAACCAGCCCTGCTCCTTCCCTGGCAAATGGCACCACCAGCCTCCAGCTGTCCAGGCCCGCGTAACTGAATGTTGTCACATCTGATCACTTGCCTAGATCTGACAAATATCTTGTGAATTCATCCCTCTCTCTTTCCCCTTATTGCTGTGAGTTTCGCCCAAGCCATGATTATCACCCTGTAATCCCCGCCAGTCTCCAGTCTCCAGGGAGCTCCCCTCGGGTATGTAGAGCTGAGGCTGCAGCCTGAGAACCACGTGAAACGCACATCTGCTCTTGCCTGTCTCCTACCGAGAATCCTTCAGTGTCTCCCCAGGGCTCTCAGGGAAAGCCCACGCTCCTCGGCATGGCTAAGAAGGCCAACCAGCCAAAGGGCACTTGATGACCGCATAGGGTCAGTGTCACTTTTGCCATGCTGTTTTTCCAATGGTTCCAAGAACCCTCGTGGGCCAGGGTTCACGGAGGGGGCTTGGGTGGGGGAGCCTGTGTCCAGAATAATATTGACCACATGCTGCCCTTTCCAAGTGGGGAAGGTGGCTTCCGGTGACTCAGCCCCAGGAAGGCAGTGAGAGCTTGAGGTATTTATCCAACAGGAGTAGTGGACCTGACCCAAGCCAGCCTCGATCCTTCTGGTGGCTTTGGTCACACGTCTGGGAAGCGCTGGTCAAGGTCAGGGGTTCAGACTGTGATCTCAAAGTGAGGCAACGGACTTTGGAAACTGTGGGCAATGCCCATGAGCTCACCTACTCTCACAGACATCACTGTCGTCGGCTGAGCCAGACAACAGAGGTAACCACATTGCCTTTGCCTGGTGTCATGGATGCTTGCCAAGGTATACCATTTACCCTGTGGGTTCCGCAAATTTCAAGGGCTAGGTTGATTTTAGGACCATTGGAAAGTTAATGGAATAAATGGCATGAGTTGTCCTCGTCACCCTTTGGGACCAGACAGCCCGGGATGAAGTGGCACATGGAAATTCTGGAGACATGCCATTAGGCTGGGGACTCAGTTCCCCCAGTCGTGATGAAGAAATAAGAGAGGAAAAAGGGGAAATTCTCTATATATCTTATGGACATAAGGACTTCTTGCGATGAACCACTCAAAGGGCTTTTGGCTTAATACTTGCAAAACTCCTGACGTCCTGCCCCTTGACTTTGAGTCTGGCCACGCGTCTTGCCTTGGTGTTAGTGTACGCGATGTAGCTGAAGGTCTGGAAAGCACTTGTGCACCTGGGCTTGCCTCTTGTCCTCTGTCATCACCAGCACGAAAACACGCCCAGGTGAGTCCACTGTCTCTCTGGAGGAGGTCGAGAGGCTCATGGAGAAGAGCCCGACCGCCCATGTGAGCTGAGCCTAGGTCAGCTGACCGCCGGGTACATGAGTGAGGAGCCTTCCCGGAGTGCCTCCTTGCCCCAGCTGGCCTCTGGACCCACGGCTTCCTCACATCACCAAGGAGAGAGGCCCGCCGTGTCGCTTGTGTGTGGTAGGTATGGTGTCTTGCTTTGGGGAAGGTGGTAAAAGGCAGAATGAAAAATGGGGCTGCTGGCTGGCAGGGCACAGGGCTGACACACCCCAGAATGAAATCACCAGGACCAGTAACTAAAACGGTTGCTCGGGCTATCGAGATAAAACTCCATTAATGGATCATCTAGCACGTGCTAGAACCGTGCTAGGCCTGTTCAGTGCACTGTCTGATTTAACACTCAAGATAACTTTTCAAGGAAGATGCTGTGGTCACCATTTCACAGATGAGGAAACAGGTTCAGAGAGGTTAAGCCACTGGCTGAAGGTCACACAGCTTAGTAAATGGAAGAGAAGGAATTCTAACCCTGTCTGATAGGCTGTTTCTCGTAGTCCTAAAACCCAGCAGCAACTGCCATCACCCTCAGGCTTCTGTGCCCTGCCTCTCAGGCCACCACCTGAAGCTCAGCTCAGCGATCGCACAGACCAAGTTCTGGAGACTTCTGCTCCTGCTGCCCGGCTGCCCTCGTCGGTTTCCAGGATCATTTTGCTTATATTCCCAGGCCCAGCTCCACTGCCTGCTTCCCCAGCCTGGCCTTGGCACTGAGGAACACAAGGGCCTGTGACTCTAAGACTTCTTCAAACGCCTACCCAAACAAAATATGAAATAAATACAAAATAAGTTCAAGATAGCTGAAGGCTAATGCCAAACACAGCAACGCAGAGCACTCGATTTTTCTAAGCCGGGGTCATCAGAGAATCGAGGCACCAAACACAGATGGATGTGATTTATCCAAATGTGTGTAACGTATAGTCACCTGTGAGGGGCTGGGGAGCAGGGCTGGCCGGGGGGTCTAGAAAGGGAGGATTTGGCCACTCGCTCGGCGAAGGTGGAACCAACAGCTCTTCTGTGCCAGGTGCCGCCCAGGGGTACAGGCCACGCTCGGGAAGATTCGACCGTGTGCTCAGAAGGCAGATACTGTCAGCCCAGGGAGGGTAGTGGCACACTTATGTCCAAAGCACCAGGGAAGCAAAGTATTCCCCCTGCAGTAGGGTCCAGCTCCATGTCCCAGGCCAGGCCGGAAAGAACTTGTCACATGGAGAAGTAATGCTCCGAGCCTGCTGTGAGAACACCTTGGGAACGAGGGAGGAGCCTCCTTCTCACACATGGGGAGCCAGGACCCGGTGGAAATGCCCATTCACGAGTTCGGGTCAGACCCGCAGCCAAGACTAGCTAAGTTTCCTTTGTCAACAGCCCCGTTGATAAACACAACAGAATCCTGTTAGGGTCCAAAGCTCCCAATATAAAAGAAAAGTCTAGAAAAGAAAAAGAAAAAGGCCCGTCTCTCTCCATGCTTTTGTCACACCGAAGGACCTCCTCCGAGGAAGTAGTCGGTCCTGAAGGATGGTCCCAACGGCAGCCCAGATAACCCAGCGATCCACCTGTGGGGCACTTCTCAGAAACACAGTTCCCCCACAGGGCATTCCCGGCCATGGGCCTTCGATCTCCCTACCTGTCTGGGTTCTTCAGCGCCTCATCAAGGTCCACGCTCAAAGCCTTGCACCTCTGCGAAAGCCCCAGCAGGTCCCCGGAGAAGGGCTTTGAGGGAAAACGCCACCGGTTTGTTGAGCCAACCATCCGGCGTTCCAGCCGAGCTCTGCGCTGCTGTCGGAAGCAAAGGAAGGGAGAAAATCCTTTTTTAACCTCACCCACGCGCCAGGTTTTCCAAATTGTGCAGCAGAAGGGAAATCAAGACACATGTGAAGACACTGGTCAACTTTCAAACGTGGCCAGGAGCCATCCTCTCCAGGCAAGCATCGCATTCAGGAGACAGAGGATTTCCAGGTACCAAGTAATTTGGAATTTTAGAATCTAGGCCAGAAGGTGCCAGAGGCAACGGGGAGAGAGATGCTTTCTTTGCAGGCAGCTCTGAAGAACCCGCAAGCAAGGACAGGATGATGCGTCCAGAAACTTCCTTAAATGCTCATCCTCACGCGGGGTTCTGAGAGGTTAACAAACTGAGGGGATCCTAGGTAGGGACTGCTTTTTATTGTGGCAAAATACACAAAACAGAACCTTCCCCATTTTATGGCATACACCTCGGTAGCAGTTGGTCCGTTTACGAGGCCACGCGGTCCCCCCTGCTATCCAGTTCAGAACACGTGCATTCCCCCAAAAGGAAATCTCGTACCCACTAAGCCGTCACTCCTACTTCCCCTCCCCCAGCTGCTGGCAACCCTTCATCTGCTTTCTGCTTCTGTGGATCCGCTATTCTGAATATTTACATAAGTGGAATCATACACTATGTGGGCTTTTGGGCTTGGCTTCTTTCGTAGTGTTTTCAGTGTCGATCCCTGCTGTAGCAGGTGTCAGAATTTCACTCCCTGAATGGGAATAATATTCCGTCGTACGTAGAGACTGCATTGTGTTTATCCATTCGTCACCTGATGGGCACTTGAGTTGTTTCCCCCTTTTGGTGACTGTGAACGATGCTGCTGTGACCATTTGTGTGCAAGTTTCCGTTTTAACACCTGTTTTCAATTCTTTTGGGTGTGTGCTCAGGAATGGACGGCTGGGCCACTGGGAAGAGACTTTTACTGAGACATTTCCTTGAGGTCCTAGGGCTTCAGCAGTTTCCTTTATTTAAAAGAATTTTTTTTTAATGTTTATTCATTTTTGAGAGAGAGAGAGAGAGAGAGAGAGAGAGACAGAATCCGAAGCAGGCTCCAGGCTCTGAGCTGCCAGCACAGAGCCCGATGTGGGGCTTGAACTCACGAACCATGAGATCGTGACCTGAACCGAAGTCGGACGCTTAACTGACTGAGCGACCCTTTCAGCAGTTTCCTTAGGGGAGCAGTAGAATATTTGGAATATAACCTTAGACGTGGTGGCTCAAAGAAACCTCGCCAGGAAAAGTGGACCACGAGGGACCCCCCCCAGGAATGGATACAGTTGTTCCTAAGCCACGCCAGTCACCAGCAGGGTGGGGGGTGGGGAGACCAGGGGCCATGGGATGGAGAATTTAAGGTCAAATCTTGGTATCGCCACTAGCGGGTTGTATGGCCCTTAAGGCAAGTCATTTAACCTTTGAGTCTCTTGGTTTTCCTATGATGACGGTGACGGTGATGAAGTTAACACGGTCAGATGAAGTTTGGGAAGTACGCTCTAGTGCCTGGAAATGGTGGGCGATGGGAAAGGGTGGAGTGGGGACCTAGAGGCAGTCCCGTGCAGCGTCAGACGGGAACAGTGGCCGGCTCGGGCAGCGGGCCTGCTCTGACAGCGGGGTCAGCCGGTAAAGCTGGGGGTCCTCGGTGGCGCGACCCATCCCCTTGTGGCAACGTTGGCGGCACAGCCGTGAGCAGATGCCTCCGCTGCTCCCCACCGCCTGCCCCCTTGGGAAATTCGTCTACTCACCGGATTCAGCATTGTCATGAGCGGTAGTGGCAATGACCCTCGGGCGTGTGGGGGGTGGGGGGGAAGAAACACCTGGGAGACAAAAGAGGTGAGGTTTCCATTTTCAAGAACTTTCCCAAGGGTCTCTTCTAAACAGGAGATTAGCCCAGAGATTCTGTATTCTGCCACAAGAGTAATCATGGGGAAACTTGGAGGGTGGGTTATTCAGCAAATCAAGAAAGAATCTCGGACTTGTTAAAGGCCGCCGGGAGACTGACAAAGTTCTGCTGTTGTGCTGGCAACGTGGCTCCAATAAGGCCAAACGGGAGAGAACCCACAGTTCTTCGCCCTTAACTAAGGGATAGGAACCGAAGGAGGTCTGTAAGTAGGCTGGTCACAGAATTTGCTATTTGTGCTGGTCCCTCGGCTTCCAGGCCTTCCTGCCTCCCAGCCTGGAGCCCCCGAAGCCCCTCCCTACCAAGCCCGGGCAGTGCCGGTCACTAGGGACCCCCTCCTTCTTTAACGGGGATGGAAGAGCACCAGCCATACTTACTGCTCTCAAGCCCCCTCGCCGCCACGGGTGTGTTTACCGGAGAAGCTTGTGGAACAGAGACACTCTCGCTGCACGCGTCTCTGAACTACGAGCTTGCTGCGGGCCGTTCACCTTCCGACTCTGAATCCCGAGAGCGCTCATGACATCTGGGGCTCACCCTTCTCTTCTTAGGGGCCAAGGTGCTTTGGCGGGGAGAGCTTGCCCTTGGTTTCCGGGTCGTGGGCGCCATGGCAACGTCAGGGAAGGTTCCGGGCACTTCCTGTTCCAGGCCTGGTTGAGCACAGCTGGGGGCTGTGGGGGTGGTGCTCACCGAGGGGCTCTGGGAAGGGTGGCAGGTCCCAGGCCATGCTCCTCAGGGGAGCGGAGCTGTCCCTGTTTCCACGTCTCTTTACAGCAGCCGGGGTAACCCGGAAGATCCGCTAAGAGGGCCTCCGTGAAGAGTCCGCCCCCAAGTCCTCAGGCCTCGTCTGTCAGAGGAGAAGATTGCACTGGAAGCTTCTCAGATCCCTCCTGGATTTGGCATTCTGGGGTGCTCTGTTTTCTAGCTTGAGTGTCCAGGAGTGTTTCGACAAAAATATTTAAATAACAAGTGGAGAGTCTGGGGGTGCCTGGGAGGGCTCAGTCAGTTGAGCGTCTGACTCCTGGTCTCGGCTCAGGTCATGAGCTCGCGGTTCGTGGGTTCGAGCCCCAAGTCGGGCTCCACGCTGACAGTATGGAGCCTGCTTGGGATTCTCTCTCTCCCTCTCTCTCTCCGCCCCTCCTGCCCTCGCATGCACACACACTCTTTCTCTCCAAATAAATTGTAAAAATTGGAGAGTTTTACATTATTAAAACCATGCCTGATGATTTGTCTTGTTGATACATGATTTTTTTTTAATGTTTTATTTATTTTTGAGAGAGGGAGAAGGAGGGGCAGAGAGGGGGACAGAGGATCCGAAGTGGGTTCCACACGGACACTAGGGAGCCCAATGCAGGGTTTGAACTCCTCCTCATGAATCATGAGATCATGGCCTGAGCTGAAGTTGGACGCTCAACTGACTGAGCCACCCAGGTGACCCTCTTGATAGATGATTTTTAATCAGCTGTCTCCGGCAACTAAGAACTGCCTAAAAGTCAGGGACAAAGTCAAGAGCTTTCATTCCGGGGGCGTGGCAGAATCTTGCAGTGCACTCCGTGACCTCGTCTGCAAAGGCCAGGCCGGAAGCCAGGAGGTGGGGTGGCGGGGCCACATCCGTCATGCCTGGGAGTCTCGGTCCATCAAAGTCCTGGACCTCCACCCCAGGGCTCACAGAAGTCCCAGCTACAGTAAGAGCAGCCTGGAGGCAGAGCAGCTCGTAAGACCCGAGACCTGTTTCCTCCAGGGTCTTCACGTGTGGCCTTTCCTGAGTCATGCAAACTATAAAGTGAAACAGGAAAGTAACTGATCTGCCTACTTGTAACGGAGTTCTAGAACTATATAAAACTCTCCACAAATAGGAGGCACCTCTAAATGTCCCTCCCTCCTCACCCTCAGATCTGTGATTCTACCTCCCCTGACACCCACATTCTGCTCGGGAGAGTAGTTGGTTTCTGTGAGGTGTTTTCCAGTGCCTTACCCACTCCTGTATCCCCACAGGACCCAGCAACCAAACTCAGCCCTTAGGAAGTGCTCAAAAGACATCTCTTGACTCGGTACATGGATGTACCAGTCCCTACCCACTGCTCTGCCTATGCACATGGATGAGCACTGTGTGTGTGTGTGTGTGTGTGTGTGTGTGTATACACGTGTTCACGTATGCATGTGTGTATCTGTTTCTGTGTGGGTCACCATCTCAAGTCAGCAGATATCTGTGCACAAGTGGATAGATTTCTGCTTTGCCGCTTCTCTCCCTTCACCCCAAACTTTTCTCGGCTACCTGTCCCTGGAATGTAGGTCCCACGTAAGGTTTCAGTGAAAGAGTTTGAAATACCTTGTCCTGGACCATCTTGTCCATCATGGGCAAGCCTAGAAACACCCTCCAGGCACCCCTTCTGGGGCACAGCTGGGAGCTGGCCCTTGGGCGCTCTCTAGTGGCCACTCTAGGGAAGTGTCCCAGAGTGCCATACTCCCCAGCGCCCCTAAGCAGGACCCTGGCTTTGGTTGTGTCTATCACCCCCCACAGGCCTTCAGCTCATCTCCAAAGCCCTCTGCACATACAACCCCATAGAGCTCTGTCAAGCTGAGCTATTAGCCAAAGGCAAAGACAACTAATACAAAGAAATGGAAACAGCTCCCAGCAAGTTTCTCTGAAGGCCTCTTCCTGGTGGTGCCCCGTGTGCTGGGATATATGCCCCATGGGCCCAGCCAAGCCAGACACCCCAAAAGCAAAGGCCTTTGGGGGCTCAGACATCGAACCCCAAAGAGCACAGCTCTCAGCTAGAACCACCTCGTACCAAAATCTCCCATGCCCGGTACAGGGGGATTCTGGTGGCTTAGCCATTTTCTCGAACACCCCAGGGACAAGTTTCTCCCTAGCTTCCCAGGGAGCCCATTTCAGCCCCCTCCATCCAGTCACCCATGGTGGGGGGAAGTGGGATACCCAGGAAAGAACATCCAATTCTGACTCTGGCTCTGGGACTAGTTGTGTGTGACCCCTGGACATGACCTTAACCTCCCTAAGTGGAAAGTACACCCAGAGGCCTGGAGTCCTGGCCGTTTGGAGTGTCTTGACCTCAGAGCCTGAATGCTGGCTCTAAGGAACGTCATTCTAGAAGATTCAGGACCCAGTGGGTCTGTGTGTGCACAGTGGGAGGCTGTGAGTGCCCAAATCAGGATTGCCTGGCTCCCCGGGGTGGGGGGCTCTCTGTGCACCAGGGTCCAGGTTGCCGCAGGTGGGGTGCAGCCTGTAGACCAGACCTCTGGCTGAGGTGGCGTATGAGCCAGAAGACAGGCAGGGGTTTCCACCAAGAAGCAGAGGGTGGGTCCTGCCCTTGAACCGAGTCCTGTATGGCCGGGGTGGGGTGGTCTCAGTGCTAAGTGAGGAGCCCTAGACTGGGTCAGACCCTGGCCACTGACTTGCTGTGGGGCCTCGGGGAAGCCTTCTTCTCTCTGGCTCATCTGCTCAACAAAGCTCAGGCAAAACAACCGCTCAGCTCTATCCCGGCCCATCCTAGTATTTCCAGACTTCCGGGAGGGTGGGGGTGATGACAAACTGGGTGGCCTAGGGCTTGCCCCATTCACACATTTAAACAAAGTTTGAGCATCAGGTTTGTGCTGGGGGTTGGGGCTAAAGGGGGAGCAAAGTGGAGGATGAGAACCACCTGTGCACTTTCAAATCCTCCCCCAACCTGGAATGTTCTTTATTTAGCCATCGTCTCTAAATTTATTTTATCGATGAAATAACACATTGGTATGCCGGTTTATTTCTAATGCACATGAGCACATGAGATTAACTATATAACTATTTCAAAAAGCTGTCTGTGAGCTGCCCGCCACCACCCCACCCCCCCCATCATCTTTTGTGCTCAGACACTTTGCTTTGGGAGGTTTACCTCTGCCCTTATGACAGTACAGCGTGATGGACAAGTCAAGGGTCAAGCTCGGGGAGCTGCAGGAGTTCATGGCAGGGGCAGCCGACTACAGAAACATGTCTTTTTATCCTGATGCTCCGGCATCTTGACGTCTTGCTGACTGACCCAGGAGGGACCGTCCCTCTCAGGGTTAGTCAGTTCCTGGGGATGGTAAAACACGGGTCTATGAGCGAGACTTTTCACTTGCAAACCAACCAACCCAGAGCCCATATCCCATCACTCCCTTTATTGGACTTTCACCCTTAGGACCACTGTCCCCCTATGCGAATCACCCCAGGGCCAGACATTAAACAACTACAGAGAGCCCCAGTGGCCCAGAGCCTACGGAAATGATCCAAACTAGCCGATCCTAAGCCTAGTTATCCCCCTCACCCATTCCTTCCCTCGGAACCACAGTAAAGGCTCTCTTGTCCACATCCTACCCTTCCCTTGCTCCCCTGCCTCCTGACCAACTGGGATGCCTCACTCTGTGGTCTTACCCGGCATGGCGTGCCCTCTCGGGAACTGTGGCTAAGGAACGATGTCTTCAATGGGCACTTGTCTCCCGATCTGACGGCCTCATTATGCCTGAATAATTATAAAACTTACATTTGAAAACACTGACCCAGGCCTGAGGGTTCAGAGAGGGTTTCTTGGAGGACGTGACATCAATAATGAGCCTTAAAGGGGCCCCTAGGTGGCTCAGTTGGTTAAGCGTCCAACTTCGGCTCAGGTCATGATCTTATGGTTTGTGAGTTCAAGCCCCGCATCAGGCTCTGTGCTGACAGCTTGGAGCCTGGAGCCTGCTTCAGATTCTGTCTCTCTCTCTCTCTCTCTCTCTGCCCCTCCCCTGCTCATGCTCTGTCTCTCTCTCTTTCTCAGAAATAAACATTAAAAATAATCATAATAATGAGCCTTAATGGGGCAGGGGTGGGTGTCCCCAGTAGAGGGGTCAGGAGCTACGGAAGGAATGACCACGCGCTCTGATTGGACTGTAGGGTGGGAATGGGGGAAGGGGCTTTGTTTAGTCCTACCCCTTTGATCTCCAGGTGGTGTTTCCCAGTTCTTGAAAAACCCAAAAGGCAGATACGTGAATTCTCTGTGTCCTGCCATTGCTGTTCTGGCCTCGGGGACCTCAGAAGCCCAGCCAGGTGCCACCAGCCTGGGGAGATGTCACGGGTCCACCCACTGCAGAGGGAAACGTGGAGGCGAGGCGGAGCAGAGCCACTCACGCCAGCCTCACAGGGCACACGGGGGGAGCCCCGCAGCCATTCCCATCTACTGAACGGCAGGGCTTTCATGGTCCCTAGAAATAGCAGCAGAGCCAGCCCAGACTCAAGGCAGGGCCACCAATCGGTCTAATTACAGGATGGATGTGAGCACCCCTACCGGCCCGAGGGCACATCCCCTTTCCGGTACCTTCTCTCCACTCCTTTTTTTTTTAAATGTATGTATTTTTAATGTTTATTCACTTTTGAGGGAGACACAGAGAGAAACAGCATGAGTGGGGGAGGGACAGAGAGGGAGACAGAATCCGAAGCAGGCTCCAGGCTCCGAGCTGTCAGCACAGAGCCTGATGTGGGGCTTGAACTCATGTACCGCGCGAGATCATGCCTCGAGCCCAAGTTGGCCACGTAACCCACTGAGCCACCCAGGCGCCCCTCTCCACACTACTTTCGACGGACGTCTTACAAAGGATGCTGTCAGCCTGAGGAACTTGCAGTCATTGGAGAGCTGAGATCCAATCCTGGCTGGCCCTTCTCCTGCCTGAGCTACTCAGTCAAATCCCCAGGTTTCTAACCCCTCTGAGCCTCTGTTTCCTTCCCGTCAAATGGAAATAAAAATAGTTCCCATTCACCAGATTGTTTCAGGGCTAGAGAGCGCAAACCCCGAGGGAGCCCTGTGGGCCTCAGATGTACACAGCTTTCCTCCTGCCAGCCCTTCCCTACCTGTGCATGCACCTCCACCCTGCCTTCGTCGGAACACCCGCCCCCGCCTAGTTCACTTTTTCAAGTGGAACGTCCTGGAAAGCAGAGAGGTTGGCTAAAAAACCTGAGCATCCTCCCAACGCCGACAATTAAGTGAAAGAAGCAGCTAGAGAGCCTGAGCCCCCACTCGGGCCCATCACCTCTTCCACCTGTGTCATGCTCCTGGCGTGGCCTTGGGCCCCTCAGATCTCACACCTAAGGGGCTGAGCGCCAAACCTGAGAGAAAAAGAACCTTCTCCCCGTCTGATGGCAGCCCCCATCCCAGTCATCAGTGACCACCTGCCTCGTTTCTATCCGCCCCCCCCCCACTCTGTCTTCATGGGTGATCTTAGTATCCCCGTCACACCGCCTTCAACTTGAGAGCCCTAAGGAAATGCTGGCCCAGAAACAAAACGAAAAGGATGTTCAGAGCTCGAGATTTCAACGGACTCGGCAAACCGAAATTCTGAGAGGTGCTGAGCATCTCCAAGGTGGTGATGCTGGCTGCCGGGGGAGCTCTGGATGGCAGGTCAGGTGCTGGCTTCTCGTGGTTGTCCCACTTGCTCAGCACAGCAAAATAATTGAAGTCCCTAGCAGCCATCACATGGGTGAACATGTGCAAGCACGTGTGCATTATATCAAGTGAGCGAAGGACGCAAAGCAGCTGATCTCAACCCATAGGGGTTCCCAAGGCCAGGCCCTCTGCACGGTGGCCCCGTGGGTAGGTCTGGTGAAGCAGCCTAGCATGCAGGTGCCTGAGGCCAAGGTAGGGCCAGGCCTTTCCAAGCTAGACCAGGCTGACAGGCAGACAGAGTAGCCTAGCAGTAGATGTATGGCTCAAAAGGTATATACTGAATATGTGTGTATGTTGGGTGTGTGTGTCGTGTGTGGGGGGGTATAGTAAAGAAAATTTTTTTTAATGTTTATTTTTAAGAGAGAGAGAGAGACAGAGTGCGAGTGGGGGAAGGTCAGAGACAGGGAGACACAGAATCTGAAGCAAGCTCCAGGCTCCGAGCTATTAGCACAGAGCCCGACGTGAGGCTCGAACTCAAGAACCGTGAGATCGTGACCTGAGCCGAAGTCGGACGCTCAACTGACTGAGCCACCCAGGCACCTCCCGGGGGGTAAATTTTACTACAACCTCAGTGGAAGCCTATTTGGCAATGGGTTTCCCAAACTTTAAAAATGTGTATAACGTCCAAGAGAGAGAAAAACAGCTTGTGGTATCTGGGAGCTGGCCTGGCCCTCTTGCCGACGCCTTGCTGTTCTCCTGTCGAACGCAAACAATTTTGCCGGAAATCAGGGTCAGACTAGCCGCGCTGTGATGGGTCAAGAGATAACAAGCCCCACCCAGAATCAGTCTGAACAGACAGAACCTGAACATTATTCAAACCCTAAAAAGGACCAAATATCCTTCCATCCTGGCTAATGCACATGAGCAACTACTGCTTCTTTACCAACTACAGCTTTGCCTTAGTCTAGCGAAGATATGAGATACCCAACCTGAGAACTGTCTCTGCCCCGAGAGCATCCAATACGCAGCAAAGCCCTGCTTCCTGCCGTCTTCCCCAGAAGCAGCTGGACCAAGTCCGAATCCTGTCCCACCTGCCTCCCAACACGCCCTTACGGCGGTGCCCTACAGCTCCCCCTGGTGGCTGTCCTCCCTCACTGCAACGAGCCGTAAAGCCAACTTGGACTTGGGCGGGAGTAGTGACGATGTTCACCCAGGTTATTCACTTTAAAAATTCAGCCTAAGGAAAACCCCTGTCCACAAACGTGCAGGCATAAGGCAACTCAATGCAATGTGCGTGCATAATGACAGCAAAACAATGGACACAATATGAATGTCCAGTAGTGGGCAGCTGGCTGGTTAGACACATTTTGGGTACCACGGAATACATGCAGTCATTCGAAATGATGAGAAAGAGCTGTATTTATTGATATAAAAGTTTGCATAACACGATGGTTACATTATAGTATTACATGAAAAAAAAAAGGTTTACAAAACGGCACACAGGGGGCTGCAGAACTCCAAATAATCCCGCCTTTAAAAAGATAAGTTAATAAATATTTCATACACTGAGGAAACAAGGCATAGAAAAATAAATACAAAAACATCAACAGTGATCATTTCTTGGTTTAGGGATAATGGTGCTTGCTTGTTTGTTTCATTTTCTTACCTGCATTTCTGGACTTTTTAGCAATGGAAATGTTTTGCTTAGGTAATAAGAAAAATAGAAACTTTCAAAGAGCAAGAGACTGGGCTGTTTTGAGAACACAGCTGAGATCAGAATCTGGGGTGAGGGTGGGGGAGGGGTTTGGCCTGGACAAGTGAGACTGGGGGGGCCCGGGGGGGGGCCCGGCTGAGCCGTGAGGAGGGGAGACTGGGAGACGGGACCGGGCAGAGGTGGCTGGGCGGTGGGAGGAGGCAGACCCCTGCCCTGTTAGGGGGGTTGACGGTGGGGCCAGAGGCTGGGACTCGCTTCCGGAGAGGCGGGCTGTCTTTCTTTCCTTGTGCTGCCTGGGATGCCTGTCCTGTGAGGCTTCGGGTGGTCCCATGTGAGGGGAACAGCCCGCGGTCGCTGCGCCTGGGCAGGACGAGGGGCGCTTGAGCTGAGGGCCACCGGGGGCTCGCGGCTGCTTTCCAAGCTCACACAGCACGCCACCCGTCCCACGGGCACACTCGGACCCCACAAAAATGCCCACCACAGCTGGGAGTGTGCCCTTATTTGGACACAGGGTCTTCGTAGATGTAATCGGGAATCCTGAGAGATCATCCTGGGTTTGGGGTGGGCCCGAAATCCAATGAGTGATGCCCTTACCAGAGAGAGGAGAGGGAGTTGAGACACAGAAGAGAAAGGCTCATGGAGACAGACGCTGAGACTAGAGTGACACAGCCACCACCCAAGGGACACCAGGGACTGCTTCGAGAGGCAAGGGACAGACTCCACCTCACAGCCCCGGAGGGAAAAAAACCCCACTGATGCTCAGATTTGGGACTTCTGGCCTCCAGAACGGTGAGAGAATACATTTCTACTGTTTTAAGCTGCTAATATGTGACATGGTGGCAATTTTAGGAAACTAAGATACCTTCCCACCCTCTCACTGCCCAACCTATAAGCTGGGAGAAAGTCAGGAGCCGTTAAAGAATCTACGGCCGGTGCATCCCGCCGTCATCTCCCAACTGGCCTCACTACCTGTCTCCTGTGGGTAACCGCTCGCCTGGGGCTGGTCCTTTACAGGGAACTGGGCCATGTTTCAGGGTTGATGGTCACACACTGAAAGAATGCATAGGAAGAGGGACAGCGTGCAACTTCCCCGAGCCAGTAAAGGAAAATAGACTTTCCCGCCAACACTCAGAAAGCGTTTGTAAAAACCAAATCTAAGCTAATTCAATACACTCCCAGAAGTATTTAAAAAATAGCAAACCAATACTTCTCCTTGGCTCCCAACCTACAAACAGCCACGATAACGAAGGAAATGTTATTTAAATCTATGGACGAAGAAGTGAGCCAGACAGAGAGGGGGGAAGGGCCAGATCTGATATGATTTCTAACAAAGGCGAGAAAAGACCCAACCCTTCCCAGAAAAGAAATCATAGCCACGCTCACTGCCAAGATCCAAAGAAAAAAATTTATTTACAATAGAGAATTTTATTTGAAACATGCATTTTTTTTTTAACACAAATCAGCAAACGCAGATCAAGTTTACACTCCTTAAGGCAAGAGTCCCTGTGCAAGCTGTACAAGTTCATATTAAATCCAAAAGCCGCTCACCCTGGGAACTCATGTACAGAGGGCAAGGCCAAGGTCAGCGGTTTGTCTTTTATTAGAGAATCAGACAATCTCCCTGATACAGGAACTCTGAGGTCAACTTGCTATGAATTTATACTAAGAAAATGCAAACCAATAGCAAGAAATTCTGATAGTCTCCTTGGTACTGCATACAATCAAATCAATGTCGTTTAGAAAGGAAATACAGTAGTGCATACGAAAAAGTGAAAACAGAACCTGTCCGCGTCGCTGGAAGGACGGCAGTGTGCCGACGGTCATATTGCACGCAATGGTCAAGTCCAAACATTCGGTTCAAAGTTAGCTTTTCCCCATTTTGGCAATCAGTTCATCACAAATCTTGGTGAGTTCCTCTATCTCTTTATTCTGAAAGCGAAGACAAAACAGAAAAGAAAAGGCTGCTGAAATCTCCTGGCTGTCTGAAATCAAGCCCAGCAGAATGGTCTCTGGGCTTTCCAGGGGCCCGGGTGCCCCAGGCTTCTTGGTCCCCCTGAAATTCTCCAAAGCGGTACGAGGGATGAATCAAAGCACACATCCAAGCGCTAGCTGTGACCCTGAGCAACTCACGCAACCTTTCTGAGCCTTGGTGTCCTTATCTCTGAAATGTGGATGATAACATCTGTCTGAGAAAGGAATGCGGTCAGAATGCAAAGCTCCCCAGCAGTGACCGGCGCGCAGTAGGGACTGAAGCAAGCATTGGTTCTCTTTCTTTCATTTGCCTCTGAGGGATGCGGACATGAAAGGACGGTCCAGGCTGAGCTCTTTGGTGGCTTTTTTTGAGAAATGTCACCAGGAAGCATTGAGCAATCCTGCTTGAATAGGGTCTCTAGCATTTAGAGGTTGTGAAACGAGGGGGTGCTGCGGATATGGGGAGGTGGGGAGAGGGGCAGGGGCAGATGCGAGATGGCTCCGGGTTCCCGCGTGCCAAAGTCGGGGAGGAGCTGACCACATGCTCAGCCCGCACCGACCAGCAGACAAGACTGTCCGGGGAACGGGGATCCGACAGGATGAGTCCGTTCAAAGGCAGGTGTGGCTCTGCCCTGATGCCGACCTGCTTCGGCGGCCCGTCTCGAACGGCCCTCGCCAAGGGGGCTGGATCGGTATCCCAGGAACACACCACAGCCACTTTTTCGAGGTCCCCGTGGACGGGGAGCCTCAACCTCAAGCCTCTCCCCTGGGGCTAACCCAAGACCCTTCTTTGGAAACCTCAGAACCTCCTGGTCCAGCTCGGAGCCGCGTGTCCCGTGCTTTCCGGGATGGGCTCCGGGTGCCACCCCTGAGTGTCACTACTTGGGAAGAGCCGGGCCTTCTTAGTGGAAGAGGAATTCAATCCTCACTGCAGTTCAGCCACCAGCCCCCGCCGGGAGACAGCCCCACCTGGAAGGTCACCCCGGCTCACCCCCTGCTCGAATTCACAGCCCTGAGAGCTCCGTTCTGAGAGGCGCGGAGATGCCTGCGGGAAGAGGGGTGCCCTGCAGGAACGCAGCACTGGCCGCTCATCCTGAAATTACTATTCTCGCCAACCTGCAGTGCTGGGGCCGCCCAGGATAACTTTTCATCTTACCAGCACGCTTCCTGTGTGCCAGGCACCACGCCAAACACACCCCGGGCAGCGGCCCCACTCGGTTCCCACAACAGTCCCTTCGTGGGAGCCACTGTTACTTCCACTTTTCAGTGAGGAAACGGAGGCTCAGAGAGGTTACGCGTCGCGCTTAACGGAAGGTCACACAGCTGGCCAGGCTCCAAGCCTGGAGCACAGACTGAGGCCGGCCTGGCTCCTAGACGGCTTTGCTATCTCACTTATTTAGCGTTAACGTCCAGCGACTGATGGCTGAAAGGCACTGGCGGACCCGCTATGGACTCTTGGAGGTTCTCCAAGCTCCGTCTCTGCAGCATCGGCCCACTGCCTAGCAAACAGCCACCACGCAGCTCAGCTCACTGGGCACCAGCCTTTCCAGCACCCTGACTGGGCAAAATGCCCAGCGCCCTCACTTCAGAACTGCCTGGTGGGGAGGTGGGGTGGGGGGAGAGGATAATGCTTCTGAATCTCTTTAAAACGGAGACCGTCCCTTCTGGATCTCAGAGTGCCGTAGGGAAGAACTCAGGGGATAAATCTGTGTCTCCTTAGTTTTAGTTTCAGACGGTTGCAGATCTATTTGTATCTTTTCTGTTCTCCAAAACGGTGCACCCCACCTCGCCGTCTTCCGTGTTTTCTAGTTTGCCAGAACGTTTTCATTACCTTCATTTGGCAATGGAAGAGTCTCAACAGGCCAGGTTGCCTAGAAAACATCTATCCTGACTCGGGTTTTACCTCTACTGTTTTAGCTAACACGAGGATACAGTGCAAACACCATCGAATCCTGATGCAAACAGAAGGGAACAAACATATTGCTGCATTTTCCACCTAGAAACATCTGATGCCCAACTGCCTTAGTGCCCAAAATGCTGGGGGGAATGTGGTCTTTAACTTAAAGGAGTATTCCACTTTTCAGGAGTCACCCAATATGCCACACGTGGCTTATCAACATTCAAAGAATAAAAAATAAACACCCACTCGGGGCGCCTGGGTGGCTCAGTCAGTTAAGTGTCTGACTTCAGCTCAGGTCACGATCTCATGGTTCGTGAGTTTGAGCCCCGCATCGGGCTCTGTGCTGATGGCTCAGAGCCTGAAGCCTGTTTTGGATTCTGTGTGTGTGTGTGTGTCTCTCTCTCTCTGCCCCTCCTCTGCTCGTGCTATCTCTCACTCTCAAAAATTAATAAACGTTAAAAAAATGTTTTTAAATCTTTAAAAATAGACACCCACTTAACACTAACAATGCAGTGCCGCTCAAAAAATACAGACAGAATGAGTAAATGCTGGACCTGACTCTGTGCTTACTGCTAGGAACGCAGAGCAGAGCCTGGAAAATCGAGGCGGTTGAACAGACTTGGGGTATTTGGCACCGTCCAGACTTTTTCCTTCTTTCTTTTTTAAAAATACAATTCTGTCTGGCGGCCACTGGTCTTCATCCCAAAAAGAAAAGGCAAAGAACAAGAATGATCTGGAATGTGGGTTTTCTAGTGCTGAATTCTGGACAGCCAGGAAGATTGTGGACCCAGCACGATGCGATGGCACTGGTGCCATCGGCCCCCAAAGGACACCCCCGCCCCAACCGTGACCACCCATTAAGGCCCAAATGCAGGTGAAGTGATGCTACCCCAGGCCACTGGGTTCTCGGATAACCATCCAGGGGACTCCGAAGGCTCAGTGGATCAACCCTATGGGTTTGTTCTGGAAACACACTCAGGGAGGGAGACTGCCTGGCCCACACTTACCCAGATTCGGACTCTTGGGCGGAAGGGGCTTCTCATTTGGACACCCGGGGAGAGGGTGTGTGCAGTGGACTGAGTGCTAGACCGGAAATCAGGACAAGCTAAGGGACCTCAGGAGGGTCCCCCCCATCCGTGGAAGCAGGCGGACATCTGGGGGACCTTTCGACCCCAACGTGGCCCGTTTTCTGCATCTGCCCCTGGCCTCTGGTGGTTACCCGATTCCCCACTGGTAAGCGTCTAGATGCAGGGCGAAGTACAATGCCCAGCACATCGAGATTTTTCAGGAGATGTGTGACAAATGAATGGATGCTGAAAAGGGAGCGAAAACCAGCAGCAAACACCCAAGCGGACGGCAATTCCAGGAAGAGCAGAGAGGACAGTAACAGGGCTGGCCTCACACTGGATCTTCCGGATGGAGAACAAGCGTATGCTCACGAGGCATACACCTGTCCCGGGAGCCGCGGAGGCCGCAGGAAACCCCAGCCTCTGCTGATCTGAGGGTCTGACCAGCCCCTCCGGCCGTCGGCTGTTACCTTCTGCTCCAGCGTCCTCTCCAGAGCGTCCACACGAAGCTGCTCCTTCCGCAGACTGGCCTGGTAGGCAGCCTGCTCCTGCTGGGCCTTGCCTCGGACCTGCGCGATCTCGGCGTTGGCCCTACGGACACAAGGTGGGGGGGGGGCGGCGGTGCTCAGAAAAGATCACCCTTCCCCGGAGACCCTTCCCACCTTCCTCCTCTCAGCGGGAACTGTCTGGATCCAGTTCCTGTACCAGCGGGGGTCTGCTTAGGAGCCCAGGAGCACCCCCACCCTGCCCCAACCCCCATTCCCATGAGGCCAAAACGCTTTGGGTGGGTGCCCTGGAGATTACAACATGCACGCTCCACTTATCAAGATGCTGAGGACACTGTTATCACAAGTCACACTGAAAAAACACAGAGGGATTATCTGCTTTTTCTAAGCCAGGGTCCGTGGGGTGATTGGAGCTCCCAGCCTGCCTTGGCAGGGGGTGCCGAGAGGTCTTTGGGAGCAGACCTGAGGCCGCATTACCTGTCCAGCTTTTCCTCTGCATGCACCTTCAGGGCCTGGTACCTCTGCTCCTCTTTCTTCACCCGGGACAGGTACTCCTGGGCACATTTCTTCAGCACTTCTTCATTCTGACACGACAGAGGACAGGGGTCGCACCCACAGAAGAGACAGCCCAGGTGCTGGGAACCCAAGAACTCCCTGATGCGGGTATAACGCTGGACAGCCAAGTCCAGCTCCCTGTGCACTCTCTCAACCTGCGCCTCCTCCTCCTGCCCCGCACGTCCGGCCACCTGCTCGGCCCCGACACACACACACCTTGCGGAAGCCTTCAAGGACCTCCTTCATCTTCTCGTATCTCCTGAAGAGATCGGCCAGAGATTTCTCCACGGAGTTCAGGTCGGCCAGGGCTTGCTCCTTCTCCAGGACCAGCTGCTGGACAGTCTGGTGGGAGACTGACTTCTCCCTCTGCTCATCCTCTGGCAAGAGACACAAAGAACAGACGATGGGACCGGTGCATCCCAGCCTGGTCTCAGAGGCAGTCGAGGCCTCAGATCGCAAGTCAGTCTAAGCACGGGGCATCCCAGACTTGGGACGGACCCGCTCCCCGAGCCCACCCAGACCGTCTCTGAAGGCACAAAAACCCCCACAGCTCCAGCATCGCAGACCTGGGCCTTTGCAGTGTTAGAAGGGATGGAAACCAGCCACCGTCTTCAACCCGATCAACGCAGACCCCTCAAAATCGACATTTGAGGCCCCAGGGATGCTATGTGGTCGATGGTGGCCAACAGATCCATAAGGTGGGAAAAAAATCACTACTGAATTTTGTGTTGAGCAAGATAAAAAGGTATAGGAGTCTGGGCTCCGAGGAACAGGTCTTTCTGGGTATTATCGACATAAAGACATGGTTATTGGAAAAGAAAAAGGCTTCACCCTTAAAACATCCCCTGAACCCAGGCCCACGTAACCACCAGCCCTGAAATTCTGCTTCGCACAGAAACGGACATTTCCTTGGACACAGCAAATGTTTTAACTCCGACAAAAATGGAGCTCTTTCCGTCAAAGTGACTTTCTCAGTTATGTACCTAAGAATTCTGGCCCAGTTCAGAGTGGCTGAGCCTAGTAAAAGGAACTGCTCTGTCCTCTGACCCCCACTACCATTCTACTGTGAACGTCCACGGCTCCCCACTCACTCGGGTTCCTGACACCAGGCCACCTCCCCAGAGGCGCCTTCTTGAGCACCTGCGGGAAGCGCCTCCTCCCTACTTTCCAGTCCATTCTCTTCCCAGCAGCGGTCAGACACGCTTGCACACCGGTGTGCACCAGCTGTCTGTCTGCCTAGAGTGCACGCTGCGTGAGGGCAGGGTCTTAAGTCTTGCTTTGTCCACATCTTTAATCCCAGAGCCTAGGACAGCGCCTGACTCACGGGGTGCCTCAACACATCCGTGCTGTGAATGAACGAGCAGAACCTGGCAATCCAAACCCCAAGCCATGCTCATAACCATCTCTCTCCGCGAGCCTGTTAGTAACAGACCCGGAAGGAGGAAGCTCCCTTCAAAGCAAGGGGTGCGCTTGTGATGGGCACTGGGTATTGTATCAAAGCGTTTTTACACCTGAAGCTAATATTGCACTGTATGTTAACTAACTGGAATTTAAGTAAAAACTTAAAAAAAAAAAAAAAAGCAGAGGGACGCTGCTCTGGGTTCTTTCCCTTGCGTTCCTGGCGGATCGGCACTGTCCTGTCTCCTAAAGTTAGGTGTATTCTTGTTGCACGCTGTGGAGGGAAAGGGCTCAGGACAGGGGAACCACATCCTGGGTTTTAGCTTCGGCTGTGATACAAACTCATTCAAAAGTCCTGACTCTCGGGGGCTCAGGGCCTCATTTCCAAAATGAAGGGGTTGTCACACATGAACGTGCACCTGAATCAGCGGGGGCTTTTGTTTAAACACAGACAGCAGCGCCCCCCCCACCCAGTGAGTTCTTATCTGGCAGGTGTGCGGTGGGGCCGAGAATCGGCATCTGTGACTAGTTCCCCGATGATGCTGAAGCGGCTGGTCCAGGGGTCACGCTTGGAGAGCCACGGACCCGGAAGATGTCTGATGTACCTCCACCCCTGCCTCCAGAGCCCCCGCTGCCGGGGCAGAGAGGAAGGACCCAGGCGCCAGACTCTCGACTGCCCAGGTTCCGTCCTGGCTCTGACACTCACCAGCTCTGCTGCCTTGGGCAGGGTTTTTAACCTCTAGGAGTCTCAGCCTCCTGAGCTGAAAGAGGGGTTCACATTACTTATCTCGTGGCATTTCAGGGAAGATTAAGTGAAAATGTATATGAAGCCTGTGACATAATAAGAACCCAGGATCAGTGACCCATCATCAACAGCATCACGGGCACCCCCAAACTGGCGTGATGTCGCATCAATCACTCACGGAGGGGGAGCTTTTTAACACACGGCGAGAAAAGAACCGCCCGCAATCTTGCTGCGCCCAGACTCCTAAAAGAAACGATGCTCCAGTAACCGAACGCTTGTTTTTATTACGTTTTAGCTGCTTCCTTAGTCCTCGGCACATGGTACAATGCATATTCCGGGGCTGATCTGAGGCCACGTATACATTTCACTTGGCTTGTAAAAAGCCATTTATCAAACAGAGTCCATCTGATTTCCTGGATCTGAGACTTAGCTTGCCTCAGGTTTCCTGCCCTCCCCCCAAAAGGCTTGTAAAAATAGAAATTTCCCGGTTCCCAGGAGACGGAGGAGGTGAGAATGCGCCACAAATCTTCTTGCAAATTACACACGCAGTCAGGTTCTTCACATCAGGAAATCAGCCCCAAACTCAAAATGCTCCAGACTCAACAACAAAACAATGCCCTTGGAGATTTTTCTGTTTTGTTTTTCTTTTTGCAGGCAAAACATTATTAAACCATGTTTTTCCGGGGGAGGGGGAGGGGGAATGCGGCAAATACACAATAGCAAAAGTAACAAAAACAGAAACAAACAAACAAACAGACACGGGTGGCAATGGGCAGGTGTCACGTTAGGTGAAGAAGCGTTTACTTACCAGGCTTGCCTGTGTGTTTTGCAAGCAAAGGGCAAGAAGCAACAGAAAATGGAAGCAAAACAGATAATCAGGGCAGTTGTTAGGAAAGCAGAAAAAAAATCAATTGCAACAACCTGGAATGCATAAAAGCACAGAGGTCTTTTTTTGTTCTGAATCCTAAGTAGGCAGTCTCTGAACTCAAGAGCCTATTCTCTTTAGTAACATGTGACGAGAACGGACGACGATGGCAGGACACATGTCATGCTGGCGTGGAACATTTGTGACGGTTACATGGAAGCCAGAGAGCCGGGCTGCAGCCAGGAGGGGCTGGCGCAGGTGGGGTGAAGTTTTGACTTCAAAACGCTACCAATGTTCATTCTGCCTGAACTGCCAAGCTCCTGGAGCTTGAGTTTTTCCCTCCCACCAGGGATGCTGGGTAGGCGGGTGCAAAGGAGAAGAAGAGAGAGAGGAGGCTGGTATGTTTCCACGTATGGGGACCCACAGCCTGCCCAGCAAGAAGGCGGGTCCCGCCCGCAGTGACAGGGCGTCCTGGCTGTGCCTCAGCCCCACGCCATTGTCTGCAAGGACACAAGGACCTGGAAATCTGCGGTGGCCCTCATCAATGCCCTGCAGTAGTGACTGACAGGTGACAGCCACAGACGTGCCAGCTGATGAACAAGGTCTGAAAAGTGGCTGGTGAAGGTGCCCGAGGACGGGGAACCAGGACGGGACATGCGTCACCCTGGGTGACAGTGCTGCCTGCAGCTAGGGACACTGGAGGGCGCTCACAGGGCCTCCGGCAGCGCTCAAACACCCCCAAACAGGAAAATGCTCAGAGGGGTGAGATCACAGCTCTTGAAGAGAGGGACCCTTCGGCCAAACATACCGGGTCTCCCCGGGGGAGGGGTGTGGGGGGCTGGGGGTGCGTAGCCTTAACGCCTGCGGTCTGAGCTCCACCCACTCAACCTGCCTAGAATTGAAATGTTCTCCGAACTACTCCCACCGGCAAATAGGCTGCAAGGAAGTCAGAGCTGAGTAACCTTTCTGTCCAGCAGGGACGGGCCACTTGCGCCAGGGAGAGAGATTCTTACTCTTCGGTGTTTAAGAGGGAACGAACATCTACTTGTATCAAAAATAGCCAGCCGAGTGCTAGCAGGTGGCTCCGGACGGCATTCTCTCAGGGGCAGAGGCTCCTGCCCTTTTACCCCCATCTCAACCTTGGCCCAAGTGTCGTCACCAAGGGCAAAAATAACAATGTAGGACTCTGAGATGCAGAAGGATATTTCCAGATGAGCCACGGTAGGTCTGAGTGACGTTTTCAGAACCTAAGACTCCAGGAGGCCACACTGTGCTCCGTGTGTCAAACACTGTATATTGGAAGACATAAATCCTCCTTCCTGACCACTTTTACAGGCAGCTTTGGTTCCAAGAGGTTTTTTTTTCTTAATATCTCATCCATATGTATTCATAAATTCGTATACCGATTTAATAAAGAGGTTTCATTCGATAGAAACCATACGCCACGAGCTGATCCTTAGAAACACCCAAATGGGCTCTCCCTGAGATCTGGGAGAAACGGCCTCTGTTGTAATAAATCAAAATTAAAGCCCCTTTGAATAGAAAGCCCTCAGTTGTCAGCCTCTTCACCATTCCCAAGGCTGCTCTCATATTTATCTTGGGACAAGCTAGAGGTGTGGGAGCATGACTCAGACCCAAACGTTTGAGAGAGAGAGGAATCATCTGTTAACCCAGCGTCCAGCTTCAACAGAAACTGGTGTGCAGTGAGCTGGGGCTTTTACTCCATGTGTCCTCAGGAGTAAAAGATTTTTTTTTTTAAACTGGTATCCTGGACCTAAGCAAATAAAATAAAATAAATAAATAAAAATCTCCCCCGCCCCTGCCAAGTCATAGCATCGTTTTTGAATAGTGATCATCAGTGTGAAAACGGGCTTAGCGCTTCTGTGAGCTCTTTTCCCATTCTTCTTCTTTTTTTCTTTTTAAGTGCCAGGGGGTGTAGAACTTGCCACTTGAGGCCATATTTTATTGGAGGCCAGAACAGTGTCAGGACTGGCTGCCAGGGGTGCGAAGACAGATTCTGAGTCAATGCCCATCCCCGTGAGATCAGGTAATGCGCAGGGGGACGGGGGGCGGGGGAGCAGGCAGGACTGCCACGCATTCCACTGTCCTTGCCCTAGAACCCTGCGTGAAGGCTGAGTATTTTGTCCCTTGAGTCTAAGTTAGAGTTCAGGGATTTGATTCTTCGTCCCTCTCATGAGCCAAGAAATCCCCCAAACACCCTAGGAACCAACCCAAACCTCTTTCCCCATGAGGTGGGCAAGTCCTGGCTCGATGGTGGCCATTGAGGTAACTGCCATGGCTTCCCACAGGCACGAATGGTGCTAAGGAACATTCTAGCAGGTGTTTCCAGGAGGCCCCCAGGCTCACACTCTGGGATGCTCTGGTCCCTCGGTGAAAAGCGGTCACTTTAGCAGCACACACACTAACATCGGTCCCTCCCTGAAGGACTTCATGTTCTAAGAGGGGCCGAAGATGAACACACTCGGAGCATCTAACTTCAAAGCCCTCCCCCCGTGGTTCAGAAGCCTCGGGGAGGCTTGAGGCCGCCAGTCAGGACACCTACCTATCATCTGAGCGATGGTCTTCTCATACTCAGCCACTATTTTCCTGTAAGGGAAGTAAAAATACGTTGGAACTGTGACAACAGAATGGCTTCTAATTGACAGTAGGGTCCCCGTGCTGGACTCCACAGCCTGACCGAGTCTTATTTTTTTTCTTGAAGTTTATTTATTTATTTTGAGAGCAAGGAGAGAGAGAGAGCGTGCAAGTGGGGGAGGGGCAGAGAGAGAGAGAGAGAGAGAGACAGAGACAGAGACAGAGAGAGAGAGAGAGAAAGAGAGAGAGAGAGAGTGTCCCAAGCAGGCTCTGTACTCTTAGTGTGGAGCCCGATGGGGGGCTTGAACTCACAAACCGTGAGACCATGACCTGAGCTGAAACTGAGAGTCGGATGCTTAGCAGATGGAGCCACCCAGGCGCCCCTAGGGGACAAGTCTTATTTGTCACAGTTGGTTCACACCTCTAGGTGCACCTCCAACCCCGCCCCTCTTCTTACATACCCAAATAAGTCAGTTTTCCTAGTGCATGACTCTGAACACAACATGCCCCTGGGCAAAACCTTCGATGCATCCCTACTGCTCACTGAGGAAACAACATAAGGTCGACCCTTCAGCCTGACAATCAAAGCCTTCCAGAACCTGAGCCTGATCACTTTCATCAACCTTACCTCCTTCCCTGCCATCTCATGAACAAAGTGGTTCAATGAGAACAAATGAGTTTTTGCCGGCTCTGGGATTTTCCACCTCCATGACCCTGCCCATGTTGTTCGCTTCGCCTCTCTACTTCCACCTCTCATAGTCTTGTCTGCTTCTCAAGGTCCAATTCAAATGCCATCTCCTCCAGGAAGCCTTCCCTGATTTCTCCTCCGAACTTCAAGACATTTTATCTGCATCTTCTAAAACATCTCACACATCTGGCATCACAGTACATGAACAGAAGCCCCTCACGGCCCAGGGGCCAGTACTTGGTCACCTACGATGGGGATGGGGGCAGATGGGGGAAGAAGGAACAGCAGCACTTCTTGGATAGCCTCAACAAACCTTAGCTACACAAAAGCACGAAGATCCCCGGCTTGTAAGGCTGTCTCGCTGCTGCCCCCAGGTGGAAGGACCCAGGAGTGAAGAAGCCCCTCTCTCTCTTGAAAGTCAACCTTCTGGAAGGAACCTCTCAAAAAAGACTTGAGAGTTTCACCTACATTATCCAACAGTTAATCTCCACAGGAGAGCCCAGAACGGCCCTGATTCCAGCTGGCCCTGCCTCTCCCAGCTGAGTGGCTCAGACAGGTTGGTCACAGACACTGGGGACTCAGCTGACTCCCTGGTATGGTTGAGGATTAGCCTGGACCCTGACTTTCAGGGCCGTGGGAGAACTGAATGAGGTTAAAAGACCAGTGAAAGCAGAAGGCATTCTGCAGAGTCTAAAGGCGTCGCAGCAGCTGGGTGTCTGTCCCTGGCTTCTTGACCTTGGCCCCAAGGACAGCGCCTCGACCAAAGCCAACCCACAACAAAAAAGGTGACCGCGACATGAGCCCACATGGGTTCTTTCTGAATCCTACCTACACAGAAGCACTTTGCGTTTTCTGTAATTAAACGATACCTCCTTGTACCCCTGAGTCACAAAACAGCGATGGACCCCCTGAGGCTGCCCCACCTGAACCCATCACTGGACCACAGCGGGTGCGGGATGTGTCCTTCCAGAGGTGCAGGGAGACCAGGGGCCCGAAGCCGCTTCGGTGGCACTGTATTTGCAGCTCTTTCTTCCTCACAGTGAAGTGGTGCCTGATTGCCGCCAGGATTGCTGATGGGCATACTGAGGCACAGGGTGACGCAGAAACCTTTTCAGAATCCCAGGGCTACAAAGCGGCCGAGCTTGGCTCCGCATCCAGACATCCGACTCTGGAGCCTTTTCATACCCCTTACGCCTCGAGGTGCTGTGATTCACCCTTCTTCACAGAGGCGGGAAGTCAGCTTACAGAGTTAAGGAACAGGCCCCAAAGCAGCTAGGAAGCGGAGCCTGATTGTCATCTGGTCTGGTCTGGCTCCAAGGTAGACAGCTGGGCCTTCAAACACGAGTGCGGCTGTGTCGGCTGGTGACACCAGAGTCCCGCCACACTGGTTAGTCAACAGCACTCCCTGGAGCCCCCAGAAGTACAGCTCCTCCCGAGAACGCAAAACGAATCAGGGATGGAGCTTCTAGCCTTCCCAGCATGCCCTGCTTTCATTTTCAGGGCAGGCAAAAAATGAAAGCCATGTTGTTCCCTCCTCTACTCCCCTACTGGAAAAAAAAAAAGAGAGAGAGAGAGAGAGAAAGATAAAGGAGAGAAATTTTCAAATGACGCCACCGCAGGGCCTCAGTGTGAATGTGTGAAACAGCACGCTCGGATTAACCTCCAGAAGCGGTCACAGAAAGCATCAGTAGGAAGAAGGGACTAATAGGAGAATTTCCAGGAAGATAATATTTGACCTAGAAAACAGGGGATCCGACTACCCTAAATAATTTGCTACTTAAAACCGTAGCCAGGAATGCAGCCGATTCTGGTAATTAACCAGCAGCGACTATTGCAATCAAGCGCCCTCTAAATGAACTAATCCAACAAATTTTTAAAAACTCATCTATTTTTCCCTTATAATAATCCCACACTCTGAGACTCAAAAACGAAGCAAGCCTATTGAGGATTTTCAATACAGCACCAGATCTTTCGTCTCGTTCAAAACGATCTCTCATCTCTTCCCTTGAGACTGGAAAACCCATGTGTCAGTTCAGCTTGTGCTGAAGAAAGGCTGGTGTGTGGAGAGATGAACTGTGTTCCCAGGAGCGGTTCTCAGACCCGGCAGCAGCCGGAGCCCCGGGCAGTGCTCACTAACCTGGGATGGCCCGGGCCGAGGCTTGGGTCCAAGTTTCTTAAAAACGCCACTTGGCCATACCATTTTTAAGATCACATCCCAAGGGTAAGTTCTAGCCCAAGACATGGTTTCTTAGTCTCTAAGATGACGATGAATCACGAAGGAAAATAAAAGGCAAAAAGGTCCGTCAGACATGACGAGGGAGGCAGGCCCCTGGGTACTGTGGAAAGAGTTGGGGTTTTATGACCAGAAAGGTGGATTCAAATTCACATTCTTCTAACTAGAAGCTCCGGGACCTTGGACAAGTCACCTGACCTCGGACAAGTCACCTGACCTCTCTGAGCCCTTCCACTGTCAGATGGGGCTGATGATCGCTTCTTGAGGGGCCCGGGGAGCAACAGAGACCGTGTGCCAGAAACACAGCACATGGCACGTGATGTGATAGGCACTCAAGATGTGGTGGCTGTTATACTTCTAATACCAATGCAGCAAATGGAAATAAATCATTCAGACAAAATTCTGGAGGTAACCCAACTGCTTATCCACGGAGACTGGTGAAGTTCACTTTGTTAGAACCATACAAGGACCATTAAACCTGTTACACATTAAGGTCCAGTTGTATAAAAATCTGTCCAAGATTTACAATGTTAAAAGAGAGGGGCGCCTGCGTGGCTCAGTCGGTTAAGCGGGTTATGACTTCAGCTCAGGATGATCTCACAGTCTGTGAGTTTGAGCCCTGCATCGGGCTCTGTGTTGACAGCTCAGAGCCTGGAGCCTGCTTCGGATTCTGTGTCTCCCTCTCTCTCTGCTCCTCCCCTGCTCATGCTCTGTCTCTCTCTGTCTCACAAATAAATAAAAACATTAAACAGATTTTTTACAATGTTAAAAGAGAACACAGGATAATGTACAGTTCTACTCCCCACTTTGGAAGAAAAATGGAGTCTGTATAGACACATTCACACATTTGCAATCAGAAATAGAAAATTCTTGGGGCGCCTGGGTGGCTCAGTCGGTTGAGTGTCTGACTTTTGATTTTGGCTCAGATCATGATCCCAGGGTCATGAGATGGAGCCCTGCGTTGGGGGATTCTCTCTCTCCCTCTGCCCTTCTTTCTCCCCTGCTCTCTCTAAAATAAATTAAAAAAAAAAAAAAAAAAAAAGAGCGGTGCCTGGATGGCTCAGTCGGTTAAGCATCTGACTCTTGATTTCAGCTCAGACCATGATCTCACAATTTCTGAGATCGAGCCCCCATGTCGGGCTCTGCACTGACAGCCTGCTTGGGATTCTCTCTCCCCCCTCTTCTCTGCTCCTCCCCTGCTCATGCACTCTCTCTCTCTCTCTCAAACTACATAAATAAACTTCAGAAAAAAAAAAAGGAAGAAATGGAAAATTCTTGGAAGGATATACCAGAAACGGTGGATAGCAGCTACCTGAGGGGAGTGGAATTGGAGACTGGGTGGGAGAGAGATTTGTTTTTCATCGCACAGGTATTTATTTGTTTGCAATATTTAGCTCAGGTGCATGATATTTTCATTAAGAGTACCATGACGAAAAATGCTTTTGCGAAAATATAAACCTTGTCTCTTAAAGAACAGGTGACTCTTGGGAAGACCTGGTTCATGGGCCACAGCAGCTCCAGCTGCTATGAGACCACAGGTGGGCCATGCCCCAGGGGCCAGGAAGCACCACAACTGACCTCATTTCCATCACCTCCCGCCTGCTTTCTTCGTATTTAGCCTTCCACTCCGAGACCTCGCTCTCCTTGGTTATGATCTGGCATCAGGGAGGAAAGAGAAAGGTGAGCTCCAGAGGAGTGAATTCAGACCTGAGCGATTCACAGACCAAGAAGGAAACACTGAATAAATGTAGAATTAGAACTTCCCACACCAAAAACAATAATTGGACTCCGAGAACTTCCCCAGAGCGTGAGACAGAAATAAGCCAGATATCAGACTTCCGCAATGCCCACCAGGGAGCAACTAAAAGGCATATGCTTTTTGTTATAAATCAAACAAGGCCATAGAGGCTCATTAAACAATGGTGTCCAGGAAGATCAAAGCCCGTCTGCTACCCGCCTCTGTCTGCAATGGTTGCAGAATACAGTCTGTGTCCAAAGATGCTGGCTTTGTGGACCATGGGTGTAAATATAATTTTATTTACGCGTGGCAGGGACTGGAGCCTTTCCCAGGGCGACCAGAGCTGCCCTCCTCCGAGCCACACGCGTGCCACACAGTACCTCTGCTCTGGCGATCCGGAGTGCAGAGTCCAGGTCAGGCGGCTGGAATAAAAGGCCTGCGGGCTTGTCCACCTCGGCCGTCCCGATGCGGGAGTACAAGGCTGTTTTAGAGATGGAGACATCTGTTGGGTGACCAGCTTCTCTCTGTGGAATGGTTTTTAATTAGAAAAAAAAACCACGTTAGTATCACGCATAGGACAGAGGATTTGCATTCACCCCCTCGTGAGTGGGTCAGTTGTATGGTTTTGAAACAAAGAACATCAAAAGTATGAGAAAATGCTCAGACTGATGAGTGGGGAAAGGCCGGATACGATCTATGGAAATCGATCGTTTTGCACCTGCACAGGCAGACAAAGGGGCTAATGGCAGAGGCCTCCCCAACTCCCAGCTTTCGGAGTCAAGCATGTCTGGTGCCTGCTTATCACTGCCATTTATCAGACGCAGAGGCATTTAGGCACAGCGCTTAAGAACCAAGGCTGTTTTCCGGCGGGCTCGGCTCCCAAAATAAAAGCCTGATGGCGAACGATGCTGAATTCTAATCTCCATTTGCCTAGTTTTGAATAACTGCAGATCTGATCAGTGTTGCAAGACTGTCTGCATTTCAATTCGGGGAACATTCGTTCAGCCCCGTTTGAAAGGATATGTTCACACAAAGCTTAGGGCCTACCGTGGCTATCAACCAACGTCACCTTCGAAAGCTAGTTTCCGGATGCCCCAAGGGAAGGGTTCCTTTGCAGTTACATCGCCTGAAGTCTGCCGTGTCGACGGCAAAACCGAAAACCGGATCGCTGACAATATCCCCACTGGCTGGTAAGACCCTCAACAGGTGGTAGGATTCCCTGCCCTCTCCCACAACTGACACTGGTTTGACTGGACAGGGCAGTCACCAGCCTCCTGGGAGGGAGGGGAGGACCACCGTTACTCTTCCTCCCTTTGCACCAAAAGCTCAGCCATTTCCAACACACTTGAGATGCGGAGTTAGGAGCGTGGTCAACGGTGCAGCCGGGGCTGGTAGTCTAGTTCTTTTGTTAGAGACACCAAGCCAAGCAAGCACACTCTCAGTCCTATGCATTAACCTCCTGACACCGTCACGGATGCCCAGGCAAACCGCCACCCCTGGGGACTAGAGTCCAACGCGACGCGAAGTGTCATGGTGGGGAGCCGGTCAGGGTGGGACTGCAGGCTCCTGGGGAAATTCATGAGACGTGGGCAGGGAACACAGCTCTACCCTGCTGGAGCCGAAAGAGGGATGTGCAGAAAGTAGGGGGAGGACTGGTCTTATAAGCGGAAGCAGGTAAGGTTAAAGACCCGACGGTGCGGGGGCGGGGGGCGCACCCGAAGGTTCTCTCTCTTCCATCCCACGAACAGGCCTGCTTACCCCCCCGCTAGAGCATCAGAGGAAATGAACTTGAAATAACTTAGAAAACTCAGGCAGAAATTTAATGGATAGGACTGGAGATGACAGAGTTAGGGCCAGTTAGTCATATACATGCACAGCCATGGTTTTGGTTGTCCCAGAAGCGGGCTTGGGTTTCGCTGCCCCTGCCTGGTGTTGAGCGTTTGGGCTCCCTCTGCAGTGGGCCCCGAATGATCACTCAGAGAGGGGAGCACACGGCCCCCTGTTCTACCAGACCCTGGTGATACTCTGGTGTCTAGTGGGATGCCACGATCTTTCCTTCCTCGGGTCCTAAAGAAGCCTCCAGTGCAGGACATTTGAGCAAAACCCAGGAGCTGGCAGGCTGATCTCACAGAAGAAAGCATGCCACCAGATCAGAGCTACGGAGCCTCTCCCGTGCATGGGTGAATCTCTGCTGTTTGAAATGTTTTCAAGGCTCTACTTGTCACATGGGAAACTTCTCAGGAAGTAAAGACACAATTACACCTAGACAATAAGACTCTATTTGTATTTACGGAGAAAATTCATAAACACAAGATACTGAAGACGATGAAAAAAAAACCTGTTCCTGTCACTTTTTAAGTAAAGTGCCCTTTGAAAACATAATTAGGATAAAATTTCAAAGTGGAAGGAACACTGGACACCATCCACTCATCCTGGTCTTCTGGAAGATGAAACAATGGGAGGATCGAAGTGATGTGGCCAAAAGGTTTCCCAGAATGAGATCCAGTTCTGACTCCAAGTGAGAGAGCTCTGTGAAGCGCGAGGGGAAATGGACTAAAACTAACTTCATCGGACAGGGCAGAATTGAAATCCGACCGCTGCGGGAACTGATGCTCTTGAAGCTGCCTGAGTCCTTTGTACAACAAGGAAGGGAATGAAATATAAATAAATTAATGAGCTTGCTAAGTAAACACAATGGTTAGCACCACATACAGTGATTCACTATCACCTTTCATCCCGGCCACCTGGTGTTTTCAATAAAGGAACAGATGACTTCAGAATCCATTTGAATTACTGCCTGCGGTATCTGCATGTTAATGAAATCCAAGGTACACACTCCTGTTTTCTCTTACAACCAAGAACTATTTCTAACTGAAATAGGCTTGTGTCTCGCTGCTATTTTAACATCGGGCTTAGATTAAGCTTTGTTCCTCTTGCAGAGACCCCCACTCACTGCAGCTTTGGAGAAGCCCCAAAGCCAGGAGAAATCACAGAGCGGTAACATGTGAAATGGCCCCAACTCAGAAAAAGCAGGAGCCTTTGGAATCAGCTTGCGGCCCCTCAATCCACTCACTCAGATCCTGGTTCCTGATGGGACCCTCTGGGGCACTGCCACCAGTCAGACCCGCAGACCTCATGCCTGGGGCCCTTCTGGCCTCACGGTCCTGCCACGCACCCAGGCTCACAGTCCTTGTGGCCGGTTCCCTGTCTCCAGGCCTCAAGGGAAGCAAGGTGGGATCCCCGTCTGGGAGCCAGCTGTCCCCAAGAGCTGTGGGAGACGCGTGCACAGGGTGGGGGCCAGGAGTGTAGGTCAGGCTGGGAGCCCAGGGCAAGCTGGGTCAAGGTCATGGAGAGGGGGCACAGGTTGGGAGGTTGGGGGTAGAGCCAGGTGGGGCCCCTCGTTGGAGCTGCTGCATCCAAATTTGCAGGCTTTGAGCTCAGGATGACACTCAGTGTGTGCCCTCACCCGCTCCCACAAGAGGTGCCACCAGCCAGTGACTGGCCACTCCTTCCCACTGAGTCAAGACGTGGCCTCAGCCCCTCTCCACACAGGCTGCAGGCGATGACCGCAAACTCCCCAAACTGGCAAATACGAGGTGAACCCCCAGGCCAGCCCTCTGTCTCTGCTCTCCAGACTGTTCTTGCAGCTTTCGGGCATCGTGCTGGTTATTAATGTCGGGGGTGGTGGGTGGTTTCCGGACAAAGCACGAGAGAAGGAGCCTATGATGTCAGGCCATTCGCCCACACAGGTTGCCCCAGACCTGCCAACTTCTCCTGCCGACATAAAACCCAGGCGTCTGCCTTTATCAGCCAGGACTCGTGGAGGAATCCAACGCTGCACTGGGGATCAGCACCCTTTGCCTCCTTAAGGGGCCTGTTTCTAGGACTTCCTCCAGTCCTGAAGCTTGTCATTTACATGATCCTTATTCCTACGTTACCCACACACTTCCTTCGGTCTTCGTATTTGGGTCCCCTCAACCAGAAAGGCCAACGGCTTCAGGGATCGCAACCAGTATCCGTTACGCACAAAGATGAAATCCACCCTCTCGCATGCCTTGTATCGCTTTGCAAAAGCCACACAGACAGGCCATTTACGCTCTATCTATCCTGGTTACACTCGGGGCGGCTGTACCGCACAGCTGGCCACCCTGGTCAGCTTAATAACCCCAGGAGGTTACGATCGAATTCACTTCGGCCAGAAGGGGGTGGAAGAAAAACGCTAAGGAGCTACAGCCCCACACCCCGGCCCCAAGGAGTCTTCCCCGTTTCTAACATCTTCTGACTAATGAGACAGGAAACCCCACTGCAGACCTTCGAAGGTCAGCGCAGCTGGCTTTTGGTCTAAAGGGAAATGTAAAGTGAAGCTGCTTGAGGGAGCAACCAGAAATCACCGCCACCACATTTCATGTGGCTTTTCATCCCTCCAAGTGATTTCTTTTCATTCCAAGTGATTTCATTTTTGTGTTAGCAACAGTTTAAGACCATGCTGCCAAAAAGACTGGGCTATGTCACCTGCAGCTGAAATTTATGGGCAGGAAAAAAGAGCAAATTGGATACACAGCTGCTGTTTCTCTTTCTATACATCAGCAATTTCCAAAGCAGTAAAGGGGCAATCAAGCGTCTACATGAACGAGAAACCCACAGAAACCCAAAAAAGCGGTACAAGTTACTACAGCAGAGAAAAATGTTCTTTACGCTCCAAGACAGTTCTACCCCCAGGAATGTTCCTTTTAGCATACTCTTCTGAAATACATAAGGAGGTGGCTGGGGCCATCTCTCCGACCCACACGCAGTAGAGTCAGGTGACAGTATTTTCTATATGGAAATCGGGACACATGGTCTGAGAATAGGCTGTAATTGACAGAAGTCAACAGCCAGCCAATCAATTACTTGCCGACTGTCATGTCTGATGCACCCTTGGAAGAAGGAGGCAGGGGTACGAGACTTTCCAGAACATTTCACACTCAATCTGAACTCTTACTAGAACATGCTCAATTCTGCCTCAAACTGCTGGACAGGAATATACTACATTTACAGTGGCCAAACTTGAAGCAATTTATTCTGTCCTCAGGCCACTACCCAAGAATATCAAGAAATAAATCTAATGGGGAAAAAAATCATCACTGCTTAATGCTTTCTAAAAATCTTTCTCGTGGAAATTAAATCCAAGCTTCTGGGTTGACCATGAGAACAAGGACATCAGCAATGTGTGTTAACATTCTCGTCCCTGCCCTGGGTCCCAGTGTTCCCAGTCTGGACACACACAGTATGACCACCTTCTCTCCGTGAGCGATGTCTCTGGGAGGGAGCCCCCCTCCTTCGCTCCAGGGAAATCACACGTGGGAGGCCCTGCGGGCAGGAGCACCACATGAACTTCTGATCCTATATCAAGTGAGCTGTTAATTGAGACGGACAGGCAAGGGGCTCCCATTTGGAGACTGGAGTCCTCGTTCCTGCTGGGTCAGTGACTCACTGTCAGGCTTTGGACTGTTTCCGTGGTTCCACTTCCCCATCTGTAAAACGGGCCCTGGACTCCCTACAGCAGAGAAGCTGTGAGATCAGAGGCAAAAGCGAAGGTGAGCTGACAAGAGCAGCTTTCATTCATTGCGCACCTACTGTGTGCCAGGCATGGCACCGTCCCACACACATCATCTATACAGCACCCTGCAAACTCGCTGTTAGTAGCCTCATCTTACAGCTGGAAAAACGGAGGCTCGGAGAGGTTCACCAACACGTTCAAGGCCACAGAGTGCACTGGGCTGCCCAACTCAGGGCGGAGTGTGGGGGTGAGCATGAAGCGGGTCCTCGGAGACCACAGCTCACCGCCAGCCCCGAGGGTTGGGCTGAACCTCACAGGGCCATAGTTTTGCACGTCGTCGGCGACTCGTTCAAACAGTTAAGAAAAGTTACGCCAAACTTGGAAGCCAGGCACGAAGATTTCTGCATGCTCGGTCAGTATCATACTCTACTCTAGAGCAGGGGTGGCCAACTACGGTGTGCGGGCCAAATGGTCCAATGTCCTATTCTGTAAAAAGGGTTTTACTGGAACACCACCATACCCATTCATGTACATGTTGTCTGTGGTCGTTCTTGAGCTACAGTGGCAGAGTTGAGTGGTTGCTACAGAGACCAGATGGCCCAGAAAGCCTCAAATACTGACCATCTGCCCTTTACAGAAAAGGGTTGCTTTTCAGTAATTCTATCGACTCTGGCCTATGGGTCAATCCAGTGTCTCAGGAAGGTCTTGGTTCCACTATTTACTATTGATTAGGATCCGGTCTCATTACAGTTAGATATTAACTTGTAGAAAAACAGAAAACTTGTGGGACGCCTGGGTGGCTCAGTCCGTTAACCGTCTGCCTCTTGATTTTGGCTCAAATGATCTCACGGCTTGGGAGTTCAAGCCCCGCACGGGGCTCTCTCTGAGCTGACTATGCGGAGCCTGCTTGGGACCCTCTCTCTCCCTCTCTCTCTGTCCTTCACCCGCTGTCTCTCTAAAAATAAATGAAACTTAAAATAAAAATAGAAAAGTTGTGAATTATTTATGTTCAGTAGAGAAGTGATTTTTACAGAAAACAAAACCTCAAAGTTTCTATTTGTCTTGTTTAGCCGATATTAACCAGTTTTATATCGGACCGTACAATAAGACTGCATTAAGATTCTAGACTTCTTTATTCCACCGACTCTACACCGGCTTCCCATATTTTCCTCCATTCAACCAGCTTTACCAACCAACCTGCTGTTTCCTTCATCACAGATTTAACTGGATCTTAGGGGTGAGCTCGGCGTCTACACAAGTTATGCTTTTGGCTTTTTAGAACATTTTAGATCACTTTGTAGAATACGGACATTGCCTGCTTGGCCAATGGTTAGCAAACAAACTTCTGGACCACACCACATTCTCAAGAGGCAGCGCACGGCAGCACCAAACCCGTACCTTGGTATCCTGGCGGCTACGGGAGGCCAGGGCAATCTGCCTGGCCAGCTTCAGGGCTTCTATCCGCATGACGGCAAACTCTAACTCCTCCTGCCCAAGGGTTGGGGGGGGGGTGAGGAAACCGCGGGGGAAAATGCACCAAGACAGGATGTCAATGTTTTCCACATCCAAGAAATGAATGTGCCACGTGATGTCATGACAGGTACTCAGGAAAAACACACGCTCTGGCTTTCTTTCACAATTAACACCTCAGCAGATCATGAAATAAGTGTTTAATTTCTTTTCTCTTTCTTTCTTTCTTTCTAATTGCCCTTTGGAATGTCTGTCGGGAAGTATCATGTGGTCAAACATGACACGATTTTTAAAACGGGATCAAAATTTTTACTGCACTGTTTCCTTCGGTTTCTCTCCTTTCGTTGGTTTAACGTCAAGTTGGCCGACAATTTCCGTGAATGGTTTTGGATTCTCAAATGACTGCTCACAATCTCTCTAGGTTTGCCCTGAAGGTCTTAGTGTAGAGGATGTCAAATTAAGCTGTCAAATTTAAGGCACAGAGCAGCTGATTGTTTTGGTTCCAGATGTAAGACCGAGTCCAGATGTTATCTCATTGGGAGTCTGAGCTAGCTCTCCCATATATATAAAGAGCAGGGCGCGATGGTGATCTAATACCCTTGGTTCCGTGAATAAATCACAGAAACTGCTTTTGGGGCTATCAAAATTTCTGAAAAATGACTGTTTGGGTCCAATTTCCAAATTGAAATATAAATGGGTTGTCCCGTATGTAATCACACAATTTATATCATCTTGGCGTCTTGGATCAAGAACACCCATACATCAGTCTTTTGGGGGGGGGAGAGATTTCATGTGGAGCATTTCCAGTAACACCTCCTTAAATCCCGCCTCATTGCATGTGGGGTTCGGAGTTCATGCTCTACTGAGGTTTTCACAAACTCCCCAAAAGGTCACACGTGGGCTACAAACCTGAAGTTTCTGAGCAAATACTGGGGGGTTCTTTTCTGCTAAGTCGGGTTCCAGATAGTCAAGCGCACCACAGAGAGAGGCTGGATGAGCTAGCCTGCTGAGGAGGGCGTCAGCAGAGGCAAAGGAGCCCTCAGGAGCTGTCTGAAGGCCGGCAGAAGAGGACACAGAGGAAAAATAGAGGAGACAGAGTGATATCGATTCCAAGCAAGGACCATGCACCTATTTGCTGGACGTTTCTGACTTGAGACTAAAGAGAGTGTTCGTTAGGTGCTAATACTTCCCTTTTCATCTGGACTGATTCCCACATGCTGATGATGGGCACCTGGAGATTGACAGGCCCAATGCCCTGCCCAGAAGCACAGCGTCAGGTACGTACCCTCCCACTCCACACCACCCTCACCCCCTAACCAATTGGTGGGAGGGAAGTTACCATTTACTTATTTACTTCAAAGGCTCGGGGTGAGACAAACCAGTTGACGGGTTTTCCAAACATAATATAAGTCATCAAGAAAACACCTCCAAGTATAAATATCATCAAAGGTTTTGGGAAAGGTCGTTTTCTAAATAACGGGAAGATGATTGCAAATGAAAACGGGTCTCTGGGTAGGTTACAAAGACTTCAACATCAGAAGCCAACTGTGTAGAAACTGAATCGTGCATGAATCCTTCCATAGTGTCTATGTGAGAGATGGCTGGATCACATCCACTCTCTTTCTGCTTACTAATATTTTCCTGGTATCTAACGGCCACACAGCAGGTGCTCGATAAGTGTTTGATGCATGAGATAAATGAACGGTCTGCTAATATAGAACAACAAAATTGACACTCACAGTAACTAAGTCAACAGCCTCAAACCCTCTTGGGGACTGCTAAGAGGGAGTTAAAAAAAGATGCACATAAAATTCACCTACAAAGATGGTCCATTAGATGTTCAGGGGGTCTGCTGGCTCTGCGAGGCTCCACAGGGGTTGGGAGGGGAGAGGTACAGCCCTGGTCCATACACAGGAGGGATTTCCCATCACCAAGGCCCAGGAAAGCCAACTGTTCCCCAAAAGGAGTGCCCCCTGACCTGCCATTCTCTGCCCCCTGCCACGGAGCATGGAGAAGCAGGGTACAGACCGAGCACGGCTCCAAAGCCAACAGTCGAGCCCCAAGGGACTAACATGGAAAACCAACAACCCTGAAGGCAAATAAAGCACTTCAAGAGAAGTGAGAATTTGCAAAACCCCATTGGCGAAAATGGAGAGTCACAGCTCTCTCGTGGCTATGGAGGGGGCGGGGGGGGGGGGTCTCCTAGGTTGGCTTCTGTGGTCCAGGGACTGGGTGGGGCCCCGCGCCTGGTACCGGATGAGTATTGCTCTGAAGGCCTGGACCCGTTGGTGATGGGACTCAGCCGGCCCAGGCCTCACCCCAAGCGATCTCGGGCCCCTCCGACCCCACTTACAATTTCAATCGCGTCTGAAGCGGTGCCCAAGGTCATGGCCTCCAGCTCCTTCTGGGAGGATTTCTCCGGCACCTGCAAGTGTGGCTCTTGGTTGGGGGCCAGCCCTCGTGTGACGGGATGCTGGATCTTTGCCCCGGCATTCACAAGGGCTTCAGTTTCCTCAAAACTTGACCTGAGGAAGTGAAGAGCAGCTTTACTTTTTCTCATGGGACATCCCACTGAAATCAACCAGGATGCCCCCAGTCAGTCAACATCCCAAAGGATCCTGGACTTCCAAGGCTACGTTCCCAGAGGGAAATGGGGTGGATGTCGGGTGGCCATGGAGCCTTTTGGGCCGGACAGCCTGAGGGAGAGGGTGGTCCCGCCCCACCCCAGGGCCTGCTCACGAGGGAGAGTCAGAGGCACAGATGCCACTGGTTGAGAGCACAAGCTCTGGAGGGAAGCAGCCTGCCTGACTAGGGACCGTATCTCAGTTTCTTTCTCTGTAGGACAGGAAGATCAAAGTGTGATGCCACTTGGCTACACTTTGACACGGTGCCCATCACCAGTATCCTTGCTGCAATAACATCACCATCGTCACGGTGGGCAGGTTCTGGAAACCAAAGCTAGAGCTTTCAGTCCCACTCGGAGAAATGGGCAGGTAAGAGGGGACGGGAGGGTCCCAAGCACAGAGGGGTGCCCACCCTTACCCCATCCAGCGCTACACAGCTCAGAACGGGGCGGCCCGACAAATGGGAACTCACACCCACACGGGCAGTAAACGTGTCCCGGGCACCACGCAGAGGCCGGCCCTGTGACTCGTGCTTTCCTTTCCACGCCTCGGTTTAATGCTCCCGATGGCAAGGGAGGACAGTCGGCCCCCTTCCCCATGGCACAGTTTGGGGGGTGCCTGTAAGACTGAGAGCCTCATTTAATTACAGGGCTGGTCTTGTTACTACCCTCACTTTACAAAGCATGAGGACACTGTGCACAGGAGGGTCCCGTAACCCGCATCAGGTCACGCAGCCAGTAACTCAGGGTCCGAATGCAGAGGCACGCTGCCTCCCCACGGGACAAATCACAAAACAAAGTCATGTGTGCACTGGGGGGCGACCGGAGAGGCTCACGCATTCAGCTGCTAACAGATTTCTCCTTAGGACAAAGGGCAGCCGGAAACACAGCCCCACACGTACATCCATGTGGACAGAGACCGTGATGCGGGCCGCCTGAACACAATTACCGGCTTGGTAATGAAACCAAGCCAGGATAGCAGTGCCACAGGGCCCAGAGGCTTGGGGACAGCTGGCCCGACCCGTAACTCTCCTCTCGTTTAAGTCATACCCTGAACACGGCGTCGGGGACTCTGACGTCCGGACTGGGGGAGACTTGACTGGGCTCTCCTGAGAAGTGTCGAACATAAGGTACAGGGCCTGCTTCTTCGGGGCATCATCGTCCTGCTGTAGGGATCAAAGGCACATGTCAGCTCAGCTACAGGTGGCCTGAACATGCTACAGAGATCGGAAAGCAGAGCTCCTGGGGCGCTGGGTGGCTCAGTCGGTGAAGCATCCGACTTCAGCTCATGATCTCATGGCTTTTGAGTTCGAGCCCCACGTCAGGCTCTGTGCTGACAGCTCGGAGCCTGGAGCCTGCTTTGCGTCCCGTGTCTCCCTCTCTCTCTGCTCCTCCCCTGCTCATGCTCTCTCTCTCTCTCTCTCTCCCTCTTTCTCTCTCTCAAAAATAAATAAACCTTAAAGAAAAAAGAAAGAAAGAAAGAAAGAAAGAAAGAAAGAAAGAAAGAAAGAAAGAAAGAAAGAAAGAAAGAAAAGCAGAGCTCTCTTCAATAGAACAAATAACTCATCTGGGAAAAGCCTGCGTTCTTCTTGAGCCACCAAGAAGGGAGGAGCCAGCAGGTGCCGGCCAGGAGAGAGGACAGGGAAACGGGAGGGGTAGGCACCAGGCTGGGCGCTGCCCACCGCTGAATGCGGGGGGGGACAAGCCCAGTGGCCCAGTGCGGTGAGCGCCTCCATCACGGTCGGTCTGCTGACTTAGAGCAAACGGTGGGTTGGACGCAGCAATCCCGGCATCCACGAATGATGTAAAGATAGATAAAGATCCCAGCAATGTGTCCGGCCCATCAGTGTCACAGGAAGTGGCACCTGCAGGCCTCCGATGGCATCACTGGACAACAGCACAATGCAAGAGGTCCTGCTTGGAACCAAGTGCCCTGGAGGCAGCAGACATTGAGCCGGGGAAGACAGACGCCCATCACAGCCACTTAAATGACAGTGGGATGGCAGTGTGGGGAGAGACATGTTGCCAGAAAAGGCAGTCTTCAGTTACACAAAGCACTTAATTTGAAGACCACAGATAACAGTATGCCTTAAAAACAACCAAAACGCTCCTCCACCTTTTCAAGGAAAGCTCTAGTTCTTTCTCAGTCCAGGGAAGTAACTCTTTTTTTTTTTTTTAAGTGTATTTATTTATTTTGAGAGAGACAGAGCGAGAGCACGAGTGGGGGACGGACAGAGAGAGAGAAACTCAAGGTCTGCCAGTTCAGAGCCCGATTCGGGGTTCGAACTCACAAACCGTGAGATCATGACCGGAGCCAAAACCAAGAGACGCTTGCTTAACCGACTGAGGCACCCAGGCGCTGCCCCCGCCCCTTCAAGGGAAATCATTCTGCCGGAAGGCCTAACTGTATTCGATCATTTTCTGCCTGAAAATGCCATCTCAAGTGGACCGAACCACAAACTTGAGACCCCCAGTCCCAGCTCACCCTTCCTGTGCAGCCAAGGATGCTGCCGACACAGAGGACCCTGGCTTTGGGGCCTGAGCTCAGGAGGAGGCCAGTGACTACCTTTTCACAAGACAGGGAGGGAAAGCAAGCAGAACTTACAGGTAAGGAGGAACCAATTTTCTCCATGTACTCAATTTCGTAGGAGTTTCTGTAATCCAACTCTGCAAAAGAAACAAAACGAGAGTTAGCATCAGGGAGAAAAAAAAGAAAAAAGAAAAAAGAAAAAAAAAAAGGAAAGGTTTGGGCCAGGCAAGGTGAGGTCTGGAACCAGACTCTAAACTCTGAGCCTGTCCACTGACTTGAGGTTTCCAATTCGGCTGGCAGGGGAGGCTCAGCTCAGCAACTTTCAGACCACTCATAAACCTCAGGCTGCAAAGGGGCTTCGGCTATTTGGGAACCCGAGAGAGCCTGAGAGAACGAACCGTGAGAGACACAGATCTGACCGCGAACAGGTCTCCGCACGATGCACTGAATTTTCAGAACAGTGTGTTTTGAGTGTCGTTTTCCTCTGTCAGCCTCCCGGGCAACATGGAGAAAGTTCCCACATCCCGAGGACATTCTGGAACTGAGATTTTAGCCCCAGCCATACTCTGAAGCAAGGGAAGAACATACATGGTTCCTTCACTGCTGTTAGGAAGTTTTGCAAGTCACACGGAACATTCCCCCAATTTCTGCCAGGGCCTGCAGGGCGGGTCCAAATCAGATTTTTAGATGCAAAGACGATTCAAGTCCAAAGAGGTGGAGATATGACCTATTTCAAATTGACTGGAGACCTCAGGCTGGAAAGAAAAGTCGAGAATCTTTCACTGGAGACTAGAAACCCTGACTCCCTTGGGTGTCCGGGCAGCTCCACGGGGACACCCAGTTCACCCTCAGCTGAATTCCCTGCCCAGTAATTGGATTCTGAGCACGTACGACGTGCCTCAACTGCTGGGCACTGTGGATGGAGTGGTGAGCAAAACCGGAAAGGACTCTCTCCTCACAGAAGCCACATCTACAGCTACCAGATGGTTCTTTCCTACTTTCTTAAAGAAAGCCAAGAGATGACAGGTGAGCTGCTCAGAAAGCAGCTGGACAAGAGTGTCAGTGGCAATCCCTGAAGCCTAAAGCCTGAATTTGCTTTTTAATTTTTTTACTGTTTATTTATTTTAGACAGAGAGATACAGACAGACAGACCCTGAGCGGAGGAGGGGCAGAGACAGAGGGAGACACAGAATCGGAAGCAGGCTCCAGGCTCTGAGCTGTCAGCACGGAGCCCTACACGAGGCTCAAAGTCACGAACTGCGAAATCATGACCTGAGCTGAAGTCGGATGCTCAATGGACAGAGCCACCCAGGCGCCCCCTGAATTTTTTTTTTTTCTTTAACACAAAATACAAATAGCAGTTCTGGTTATAAAGCACTTCCCCATGTATGCATTGTTGAAGTCATCGCTTAAAAAATGATCCCTTAATAGGAGCTTTAAAAGGAGATATTTCCTGGAAGACCTTCCCCAAACCTGCAATTGTGTGGGGTCACGGCCGTATGAACTGAAGCACTTGAACATGTGGACAACTCTTCAGGAGTCCTTGAATCTCCCTGGGGAAGCCAACACATCCTTCTAGGAGGCTTGGCCTGCTCAGGGGAATGCAGCCGGGTTTGTGGGTTAATGACCAGCAAGACCTCCGCCCCGATTTGTGCGTCACTCGGGAAGAGCAGAGACCCAAAGCCAACCACACACAGCTGGGCTGGATTCAGCATCTGTGCCTGTAATGGGAACCCGTACCGGGACTCTGCCCCAGCTGAGGACATAGAAATGTTTGTTTATGAAGACTTACTATGTTCCTCATCTTACAAATGAGAGGGTAAGCCAGGGACGGTGAAAGACAAGGCGATTTCTAGGACCTCCTCCAGACCTATCACTTTCCAGATACGGGACCTCAGGACTATTATTTTATTGTCCTATTAAAGACTGTTTTAAGCTGAGAAGACAATAGTGAATCAACGGCCCCCTTCTCCAAGGTATCATTATTGTTGCCAAGGCATTATTTAACCCTAAAGTATTGAACAGAAACCCTCCAGCACACCCCACGACGGCACAGAGCACCCAGGATGCACCAAATGAGCTAAGGGCCGGCCCAGAGAGACTTTCCAGGGACCTGTGGCCCTGGCTTAGTGCCCAGCTCTGGTTACCAGCTCGGCTCAGTGAAGCGTCCTGCCTGGAATCTTAGCTCGTCTCCTGGCAGCTGATCTGGGTGAGTGTCGGGTCACGGAGCTCACTTGCCTGCCTTCTTTCCTACCTGCCAAGGGGGCTTCACTTCCAGCTGCCCAGTGCCCCCGTCCCCCCCTTCAGAGGCAGCAGATGACGGTACAATAGCAGGGGGTGGTCTGGCCCCCCAGAGAAATGCCCGCTTCTTAACGTGTGTGGTTACAGGAGGCCCACACTCTATACAGGAGCTTCAGTCCCTGGTGAGGCCCGGAGGTGTTCCTTCGGACCTGAACTTGTAATCATAGCCATTTGGGGTTCTTGTTTATAATTTACCAAATGGCCAGGAAAAGATGTGAGCAAGACCAATATCAATATCGTCTCCTGTATTTTGAGGGAACACCTTCCTGAACGTCGTTTATTCAAAATCTCACTCCTCTGCTCAGAGTGCAAAGCCTCAAAGGCCAGGCTTGGAGCCGGAGCCCCATCCGGCTTTGACTTGGGCCACACGCAGCTGGCAGGCCAGGAAGGGTCATGGGACGCCTTCACATCCAAGAGAAGAGGCCGCTCCCTAACGCATGTGCTGCTTCAAGATGCAGAGGCCTGAAGTTATTTTTAATGGGCCCTGTCCCATCCGAGGGCTCCTTCTGGTAATTATTTCGAGGACAACGCACCGGGGGAGGCCCCGACGGCTGTTCTCCTTCGACTCGCTGATGGCCAGAGCCCGGCCGGCGAGTGCCAAGATCTCCGGGCAGAAGCCGGAAGGATGCAGTCATTCCCAGGGTCGGGCAAAGCCAACTCGCTGACTCCCTCCCACCCCCCACTGCCTTAGCTTTTTAAAATTTATTTATTTTTAATTTTTTTTTCAACGTTTATTTATTTTTGGGACAGAGAGAGACAGAGCATGAACGGGGGAGGGGCAGAGAGAGAGGGAGACACAGAATCGGAAACAGGCTCCGGGCTCCGAGCCATCAGCCCAGAGCCCGACGCGGGGCTCGAACTCACGCGAGATCACGCGAGATCTCGCGAGATCGTGAACTCACGGACCGCGAGATCGTGACCTGGCTGAAGTCGGACGCTTAACCGACTGCGCCACCCAGGCGCCCCTGCCTTAGCTTTACAGTGGAGCTCAAAGTGACTACGTTTGGCAAATGAAATGAGGTCAGAGAATAGCCCTCCCACGGGCTATATAAATGTAAGGGTATATTACTGCTCACTGCTAAAGTTTCTGGGACTTGTAACATAAGTGACGAGAGAGGAAAAGGACCATTAGGAAGGAGACAACATCCTTGCTGTCACTCTTCTGACTGAGGTGTGACAGCAATGGTGCCTCACACTGAAGAAGAGTTAGGCTCTTGAGGAGAGTGTCTGCCCCTCTGTTGAATGCAAGAAGGCGGGGCTGATGTCGCCCCGTGTTAAGGGAGACGGGAGAGCTGGGTGACCCCCAAAGGCCCATCCAGACTGGTGAATCTAAAACACTGCTCTCTTAGGGTCTCTTGGGTCAGAGCTGGGAGAGGCCTTGGAGGTTCTGTCTCCAAACGGTTCCTAATCTCCGCATCCCTAGAGACCACGCGGACGAGGTTTATTCCCACTATGTTTCCAAAGAGTCCACCGGGAGAGGCCATTTGCTAAGCAAGCGTTCAAAGAAAAACGCGTGTAATTGCCAATCTGAGTTTTTAATCAGTGGGAGACTGTCAGTGAGTGAGCTGGTGTAATTGTAGCCCGCACAGGTAGTTTCAATTAGCTGGGCATCTCTCTGAACGAGTTCCATCCGGGTTTCTTGAACCATTAAGACAACTTGGAGCTCTTGTGGACCTAGGCAGGGGAGTACTGATTAGCTCGATGCCCTCCTTCTATGGACAACGGAAGGAAGCCTGTGCGTGGTCACGTACAAGGGCATGGTGGGGACGTTAGGAGTCAGGCAGCCGCGGTTCTGCACAGATGAGCCCCGCCACACTCTGCAAGTCGTGAGAGCGCCAAGCCTCTGTTTCCTCGCTTCGCCCCTAGGTGGAGAAGAGCGGAAATCCGCTCTCTGGGATGGAGAGAATGAAATGAAATCACATTTGCGTTACTGTTGTCCCTCGGGAAATCGGCACTGTTTAGTAAATACCTTTCCCGTTGGCAATTATTATTTCTAACTCCAAATTTCGTTTTCCGGTGATTTGTGACTTCAGCATAACAAAGTCTCAATCACAGCTACAGCTCTGGCCAGGTTCTTTGTGGTGATGACATCAGCACCCCAGGTGCGTGTCTGGTGTGGCTGGACTTGACCCCATGAGGTTAACAGGAAGGACAACCTGATAGGGGTCTGTGTATCCAGTTTCTACATCCAGCTGCTGGAGGGAAGCAGACTATATTAGAAAAGTGAATGCAGGGTCAGCACCTCCTGAAATTGCAACTTTTCTGTATTCATATAGATGACAGATTTCCGATTGCCCGCCAGCTGCAATTATGGTCGGGCAGCCCGAATCTTCACGATCTTTTTCTAAGGAGGCAGGTGTAATAGGTGTTTTGTTTCAAACATATAGATTTACCTATTTATTGAACTTTTGCAGAAAACAAGCAATGATCCAAGAGGTCACCAGGCTAGTGAGTTGTCTGTGTCGGTTCAATGTTAACGATGAAGAAACAGGCGTTACCATTGAACGGGGCACCTGTTAGCTTAACAGCTACTATTCAGAGCTTTTGTATTTTCTACTAAAAATGCATGTATTTGCATCATCGTGACAGAACCGAGTGACCTCAGAGCGGCCCTGACCAAGCATGGAGGGCAGACAGCACAGAGATGTCCGGGGAAAGGCTGGAAGGCAGGGCGAGGGTGGGAGACAGGGCAGGGAACATTCCTGCCTGCAGCAGCCACTGCAGGGATAGCCGAGTGGGGGCATCCGTGGGGGAAAAGTGGTTCCATCCAGTGTGGCTCGTGGACCAGGTGTGTGTGCAGAGGAAAAGGAGGACTGGAGAGGGGCAAAGGGCAGGTCCCAGGGTCCCAGGGGTCAGGGAGGAGACGGTCACTGTTAACTCTCCCAAACCCCAACCTGAAAGCCAACCGGACAGCCAACCAAAAGGGTCTGTTCCGCAGAACTCACATTGCCAAAACATCCAGGTTCACATAATTTAGATGGTCCGTTCATCTCCAAACTGTAAAGAGGCAGTGTAGTTGATGAGGGAGCATAAGGCAAGCTGACAGGCTACAAACCGCGCCCCCCACCCGCAAAACTCCCCAGGCAGGACAAGTGTGATATCCCTCAGGCACTGCTGGATGCCCAAGAACAAAGGAAAGGGGAAAAACAAATGGTTAACTGATAGAGATCACAGTCCTGCAGGACCCGGAGTCTCCGTCTATTTACAAATATCTTAGTAAATCACAAGAAAAAGGCACTCTTATCAATAGCCTAATCTCAGAAACCTACAGACTCTGTTTTCCGGAGCCCCACATCACCCCTCCATAGCGATGCGGGGAACAAAGGCCGAAGGAAATGGCAGACAAAACTGAATTCCCTTATCACCTGCAGCCCACTGACAAATACTTGAGGCCGGCAGAGTAAAACTTTTCTCCAGGAACTCCCTGAAGTCTTAATGCTAATCTTTGCTAGAGGGAGAAACAACCTTAACATGACAATAGCCAGGCCTCCAAGATCCTGAGAGTCTTCTTTAGCATATGAAAATCTCACTGGAAACTTCCCCTGGAACTTCACCTACCCCCCAACCCCATAGTAAATAACCAGGCGGTCCTCATGGTCCCGGGGCAGCTCTTCCTGTCCAGGGTCCTGTCCCCAAGCTTTAATAAAATCACTTTTTTGCACCAAAGACATCTTCAAGAATTCTTTCTTGGTCGTCGGCTCTGGACCTCACGAATCCTACCATCACCCCCAAAAACCTCATCATGGTGAGAAGACAGGCATCCAGAATCCGCCCCCGGCAAAATGAAATGGCCCTCACTGGTATCGTTCAGAGACCTTATGGGCACCAAGCTAGCCACCGAGCAGCCGATCACAGCAGAGCCTGCAGAGGAAGAAATCCAAGCTACGGCCCCCAACTACCTGCTTCCCACTTCTGCCAGTGCCCACCCGGAGGGAGCAAGAGGGTGTTTAATGGAAGTCGTGGCCCCTGATCAGCAGCAAAGAAGCAGAGATAACATTTTCACGTGCGACGGTCCTTGACTTGGTTTCTACTCCATGTTTTTGAATTGTTGGGTATCACGACCTTGGAAAGGGAGCCTCAGCACCATCACAACAGTCCCCACCGAGTGCTGGAGGGAAGCTCACAGCGGGGCAGGTGCAGGAAAGGCAAGCAGGGCCTGGGGCAGAGCACGATCAGGCAGGGAGACGGTTTCAGGCCTCCACAGCCTTCCTAACGGGAAAGGAAGTGTGGGAGCCAATATATAGATTCAGACACTAAACAGTGTGAGTGGAATAAGCAGTTTACAAAAAAAACCTCTTGATTTCACCCAGTGATGCTGCGCTGACTTAAGATAGGTGAATTTCTCAAGCCAAAGAATCAGGAAGAAAGCTGGAAGCTAATACGTGGAAGAGGAAGAAAGCTATTGTTGAGAAAAGCAACAGGCCTGGGGGTCTGTCCAAGAAAACTGTCCTCTTTGTTGGCTAGACTGGAGTGAACCCTCTGGTTTGGGGCTTGGGTAGATGGTGTGACCACACTGTGGACCATCCCGTGGGGCTGATGAACAGCAGTGGCACCAAAGGACCCCTGGGGAGGGGCTGACCCACACTGAGCATTCGGCTTGGACAATGCTGTCTGCAGCCAGGCGTGTGCTTCAACTTCACCCAGGCACATAAGCCACAGACAATGAGCCAAGCTTGGGTAAGCTCAGGACGGGAATGAGGGGGGGTGTACTAAGCTGACTGGCTCTCAGCTGGTGTCTCGGGGGTGGGGGCACAGTGGGGTTCGAGCCTCAGGCTGTTTAAAAAAATTTTTTTAATAGCTATTTATTTTTGAGACAGAGAAAGACAGAGCATGAACGGGGGAGGGTCAGAGAGAGGGAGACACAGAATCTGAAACAGGCTCCAGGCTCCGAGCTGTCAGCACAGAGCCTGATGCGGGACTCGAACTCATGGACCGTGAGATCATGACCCGAGCCGGAGTCGGATGCTTAACCGACTGAGCCACCCGGGCGCCCCGACCCTCAGGCTGTTTTCAAATGTAGACTTAGCTGGGAGGGCACCGATGGCATGGCTACCTGGCATGGAAGTTTCCTTCCTGGCCTTTTGCTCCCTAGGGACAGTGGTCTCCGAGGCAGGGTAGGGGTCCGGCTGGCCACCAAGCCGCTTACCCTCCGTGGGTGAGTTGAATTTGGTGTCATTTACGAAGGTGGACAGGTCTGAGGGCTGTGGGTAGTCCTGTTTGTCAGCCTCCAGGTCCACTGTCACACACGTCCACTTCTGGTTGGTGACTGCCAGCTTCTCCTCGTCGGTTGCATGGACCACGGCGGAGATCACCGGCGTTTCCGGGGTAGCCGCTGGAGTGGAGTCCTGGGGGCAGAAGCAAAGCAGTTCGTCTTCTCATATGGTCTCTGTGTCCCCAACTGCACCCGACCCGTCTCTGTGTCCCCAGCTACACCTGCCCAGCCAGGTCTGGGGGGCCCCCCCTAACCAGGACACATCTCCATCACAATCCTCTGGGTCCTCGGACTCTGCCCAAAATGGTCCCGAGGAGACAAGATTCTTTCCTCTGTGACTCTCCTTTCCTGATGGCTTGTTACAGAGGGTGGCGGAGGGTTTCAGACAAATTAGGATTTTGTGTCAGAGTGATTTGGGGGCATTCCTGCTTGTTCAGTCCGAGAAAAATAAGGAACTTTAACTCTTGGCACCTTCATGACCGCAACTATTGAGTTATGTCTACACAGGGCTTCAGGGCCTGTGCAGCGATATCCTTAATATCGCCTGACATTCTGCATGCCTGTGGCTGCGGGATTTTTTCCATGGAGGGGGAGCAGCTGAGCAGGGCAGCGGGGGAGCCCCGAGTGCTAGAGCAGAGCTGGGACCGGGACCCCAGCCCCCTCTCCTGGGGCCGGGAAGGGTCTGCGGGGCCTCACTGGCTCAGAAGGGGGCCTGGTATACACGCCGAGGCTAACCTTCCTGGGTCTGTAACGGTACAGATCTCATACAGGGGCTGGTTAGAGCGCGATGGGCACACCTGAAGGGAGGGCCGAAGCACCTACTTCCTCAGGGCATGATTTTGACCTCCCCTGCTTGGATTTGGTTACATAATCCAGTGCTCTTGACACATAGCCCATCCTTTCTCACCATACATTCATGTGTCTCAATGGACTTTCTCAATTTGAAATTCATACACGTTCTCGGCTGATTAACCGGCAGAATGGACAAATGGGCTGGTGCGATTCCTACAGAATCCACTAACACTCGCTGAACATCTTTCCACTCGCGGGACGCACTCTGATCTTTCCCAAAGGGAAGGGATCAAAACGGTGTCTTGCAAACAGCAAGGGATGCCCCATCCCTCCAACCCTCCAACCCTCCACATACGAGCCAGAGAGGATGCTGGAATGTTGCCCGTGACGAACAGAAGAGAAACTTCGGTTGACTAGTAGGGAATCAAAACACATGGGCTCTAACTTCCCCGGGTGAGTGGCAAAATCGTACTTATCGAGGGACCATCGTACCTGAGAAGGTGGGTCAGAGAGAGGAGACCGTTTTGGCGACCTTTTCACCCTAAATGTGTCACTGGAAATAGAACGGAAAACGTCAACACAACAAACAGGGGCACAGAACAGTCCAGAGTTCCACAGAGTGGACCCACGCCACCGTGTCTGCGGAGCGTCTGGCCCAGACCCACCCTCCAGCCCTGGCTACTCCACACCAGCTGAAAGATGTCCGTGCTGATCATTCCCACTTAACACCAGATACCGTTGGTGCCCCCGAGGGAAAGAGTCCTTGAGCTGGAAATCCTTAGAGAGATGCCATTTTGGAGAGCTGGCCCAGAAAATGAAGCTAAATTTAGCCGGATGTTCTTGTGTTAAAAAGCAGATTTGGGTGACATTAATGTATTCAGATTCATCCAAGAATGTCTGAAACCAAACGGGGCGGGGGGCAGGGATCTAGGTTCCTGACATCAGTTAAGGGGAACCAGTTTACTGACTGGCCAGCCGACACAGCACATATAAACAGCTGAAGGATCTGGGCAGAAACATGAAGGAATGTTCTGGGTCTTCAGGGAGAATTCCTTCCCACTCACTGGAACTCTGAGCGTAACGGATTCCTGCACCTCAGACCTGGGTGAGATTCTGACCAGAGACAGAGCCAGGGTTGAGACGATTCTTTTTAAAATTACAGTAGAATACACCTAACACACAATGTATCATCTTAAACACTCACGTTCAATAGCGTAAAGTACATTCACATTGTACAACCAATCTCCAGAACTCTTTTCAGGGATGAGGTGATTTCTCTAATGTCTATTCTCAACCATGGTTAACAACTCTTTTCCCTCTTTCTCCTTTCTATAAATAATTGGGGGCAGGCACAGGTCACTAGAGGCAAAAGAAAATCAGATCAGACTTATGAAAGGGTCAGAAGGAAAGCATTTTTAGCACACGTGGTTCCACTGAGTCCACTGAGTGGTCCGGGGTGGTGGTAGCAGGGGGGTCATTTCCCAGGCAGAATGGAAGCGTTCCCACCTGCAGATGGACCCCTGGTCTCAGGCCCCTCTGCGGTATGGTTCTGCCTCCACCAAAGCAGCGGCTTTGTGGCGGGGGCGGGCATCCCCTGGCCTTAGATCCCACTACCTTTCCCTGCTCTAAATATTAATCAGATGGGGGCGCCTGGTGGCTCAGTCAGGGAAGCGTCCTGACTCTTGATTTTGGCTCAGGATCGTGAGATCAAGCCCTGCATCAGGCTCTGTACTGAGCGTGGAGCCTGCTTGGGATGCGCGCGCTCTCTCTCTCTCTCTCTCTCTCTCTCCCTCTCTCTCTCCCTCTGCCCTCTCCCCTGTTCGTGTTCTCTCTCTCTCTCTTAATAAATACATACATACGTACATAAATAAATAGATAATAACTGGATGGACAAAGCAATTTGGCATTCAAGTTCCTTCCCTGTGTTCTCTTCAATAAAAACGCTCCAACAATGGCATTCAGTCATGAGAAAATACTAGAAATGGTTATTTCCAGCACTTATAGCATTTGCCATATGAGCAATACAGTCACAGCTTGAAGCATATATTTATTCATGCATATAAATATATAACTGTATATTTCAGAGTTGCTAAATGGCTCTAAAACACTGAAGAAATCCCTTGGCCAGAAGCAAGCCTGAGAGACTCCACTCTATCCCAGGGCTGCTGGACCCCTGGGACCAGGCCAGCTTCCCTTGTAAAGACAGGGTGGCAGGAAAGGTACCTGTCCTTGGGCCCCAGGGAGCCGCCCAGGACATCTCTCCTGGCCGTGGGGGCAAAGCCGTGCAGGCACGGAGACGGTTTGCTCTGCCTGCAGCGACACCCAGCAGGGTGACCCATGCACGGACAGCATGCCGATCGACACCCAGACTGGTCCTGGGTGGCCAAGGACGCAGGCCCAGAGCAGGCTGGTGGTGGCTCTCACAGCCGTGTGCTCCACTCCGAGTCAACCCACAGGTCTCAAGGAGACACAGCCCACAGATTTCTGCTTCGCACGTTAGCAGGAACAAGTGACCTCAGTCGCCGCCTGCGGTTGGCCGGATGCTTATTTTAACGTGAAGCCACACCCAGTACTTTGAAAGCAATCGCTCACTAGCTCAATTTGAAATGAAAGGATGGAATGAGAGCTTAAAAAAAAAATGTATGGGTTTCAGATGAAGACATGGAATATGCAAGCAGGACAGTTCCATTCCTGACAAGCAGGCAGATGTTGGGTAATCGCATTTTCACAGCCAAGCAGTTTCACTTATGCTAATCACTACGAAACAAGAAAGTAACCTCTGCTACCGGGGAGCCCCATGCCCCGCCTCCCCGTCCCCAGGCCCAACAGAGAGATACACGAGCAGCAGCCACGGAGAAGAAATGAAAAGAGCCTGAAAGCAAAAACAAAAAGCAGGGGGAAGAAAAGCACATTCAGTGGAAGAGGCAGGTTCCGTTAAATTTACTTACAACAGAGAACACACAGACATCACATCTTCAACCATCCTAAGACAAGAAGACAAGAAAAAAGAGAGACGGACAGAAGGAACTGACAAAAAAGATCCATCTGCACACAATTGGCTACTGATGGGTTGGGACCCAAGAGGCATCCACTGTGAGTTCTGCTTGGGAGAGGGGGCCACATCCCGGCTTTTTGGAGAGGGGGCTGTCCGAGAACACCTTCCTCTCGTGCTTCCGATCACCCCCTAAAGTGCCGGTGTTCAAAGAGCTTTGTCACATCGTGTTGGGTTCCAGGCCATCTGCACTAGAGGTGAGGACAAGAGATGGGGTGGCTTCCCTGACCTGTGTATGCTCTGATGACAGGACAGAGGAGGAGGTGCACAGTGGCTGCAGGCTGGCTCCCGTTCCAAAAATGAGGGAACGCGGCTTTGTCGTCTGAGCATTTCAGAGTTCTGTTTGAGGCTTAAAATAAAGCGTCCAACACAGATTCGATGGAATCTCTAGGAAGGGCCAGGTTGGGGAACTGATCTCAAGGTTCCTGGTTGGGGAGCCTTGGATCCCAAGACTCGCGCCTGCTTAGAGAACCTCTTGCTCAGGAAGTCCCAAGTTCTTCTCAAGATAACTCCTCGGGGAGCCCAGAATGGGAGGTAAGAAGGTCTACCCTGTCTCCATTCATACCGGACAGAGGCAGAGAGGCCAGCAGCTGCGGTCTGCTCTGCTGAGTTGGTGCCAGAACCCTGGTCGCTGTGGCCTTGTTCAGTTACTGACCCTACTTTGCATGAAGGCAGGAGAAACGCTCTAAGTACCCTCCCCACCCAGTATGCTGAGACCCACGTCCTGGAAACGGACCCTCAGCCATCCAGGTGACAGCGCGTCTGGAGATGAATCCCAGAAGCACAGACACGTGGTTGTTAAAGGCACTCTACTTGGCAAGTGTTTGAGGACAGCTGAGCCAATTATTGGTGGCCCCCTGGGGGTCACGGGGATTTCGGGGATGGTTTCTCCCTTTCAAGTTCCCTCGATCTCTTTCTGGACCTACGGGGCCTTGGACTCTTGTCTGCAAAAGATGGCTAGAAAAAGGGATGACAGGCTGGCTGGGGTGCGAGGAAGGGCCCAGGCCAGGCCTCTCGTTCACGGGCCTCCCAGAGACTACTGGGTTTGCCTCCTGACGAACACGTTAACGGGAAGACACAAATACGACCAATTCTAACACTATCTGAAGGGTGGATCTCCTAGCTTCTAGGCCACCCCCAAAAGTAATTCCTGTGCCAAGCAGGGAAAAGGTTAAGTCACCCAAGCACAGATGAGTTCCCTCTCTGTGGGATCTCCCACACTCCCCCGGAGTCAAATGTCAGGCCTTCAGCTCAAGGTAAAGCCTTAAACCACTGACATAATAATGAGGCAAAAGATCAAAGACGCTAGACCCGGAGGGATTTGTGCACGGGAAATGCCACCACCGTGGGCACAGAGAGGGAGGAAAACAGGGATCGTGTTGCAAACCTGGAGGCATTATGGCAGATGGCGGAAGGGTTAGGGCAGCCGCGTTCGTCCAGGCACACGACCCGGGCTCACAGCCAAGGCACAGCCCCGAGCTTACCACCTGCACCCCTGCACTTACGTCTTGAGGGGCGTCTTCTTCTTCTTGGCGGGCTTGTTCAGCCCATCCCCGTCCACTCCATTGGCTTCGATGGCACTGGCTGGGATCTCAAAGGAGGCTGGGGATTTAGAAGGTGAGGCTGGGGTTTTAGAGGACGCCTTAAAAGGGTCAATGGATTCGTCGCAGGCGTCTGCGTCAAAGTTGTAGGACTGTTGGGGCAGTTTGGGGGACTCTTGCATTTTTGAGGTGGAAGAAAAAGGGTTAAAATTGGGGTCATCCCACTTGTCAATATCAAAGGTGTAGGTACCCTTAGCAATAGGGATGTCATTGGGTTCATCGGGGGACCGGGTAGGTGAGGCAGGAGCGTTGTCGAGTTTCTCGGGTGTTTTTTTCATCTTTGGCCTCCTTAGGGGCATTTTGGCAACCGGCTTTTTGCCTAGCTTTTTGGTAGGAGGGGGGTTTTCCTGCTGGGTGTCCCAACTGCCCTTGTCCTCAGAATAGTCAAACTCCAGCCTCACCGAGAGCCCTTTGACCGGGGAGTCCTCCTGCCCCCCACTATCCGACGGGGTCACCTCCACCGCCTCTGGAGCCGTGGCAAGAGGCAACGTCTTCCTTCCAACGGGGGGTGAGTTCTGCACTCTGCCGCTTCCGGAAGCTGGGGGGATGGCCCCTTCGGCACCCTCTGGGTCCAGAGGGCAGGCGGCCTTGGGCACAGCAGCAGGCTCCAGGGGTGCCTCCTCTGCCAGGGCTGGTGCAGAAGCTTCCGTCTTGGTCTCGACTGCTCTGTTCTCCTCACTGGGGACAGGGCTCTCTTCGACTGGCTCTTGTGGTGTCTCTTTCACTGGGGGGGTTTCCGTGGGTTTCTTGGTGGTCTGCTTCTTTTTTAAGGAAGGCGGCCTCGGTTTTTTAGTTCGCTTAAGGGTACTGGAGGCACTGCTTGAGCCCGCGCCGTAGGCATCTGGGGCCAGGGCCACGGCCTCGGCGTTGCCTGAGCAAGAAGCACCATCAAAGTCACTAGCTTGCAGGCTGAGAGATCGGGAGAGCGTGGACTTGGAGACGGGGACAGAATCCGTGGACTTCCTCCGCGTGTTCACTTTGCATTCCTGACTCTTAGAGTCCGAGCAGCGGGGCTCCAAGGTCTGGAAATCATCCACCAGCTCGATGGTGTCGAAGTCTAAGTTGTAAGTCCCGCTGCTGGCTATAGGCTTGTCTTCATCGAAGACGGCAGAGAAGGAGTGTGACGGGGGGCGGAAGGGGCTCCCCTCCACCGAGCTGCTGCGTGGGCCATCGGGGACACAGGCTGTCTCAGAACCACATCCTGAGGAAAAGGAGACAAAGCAGTCACCGAAGGACAAAGGACACAGGACACTTTCATCTCGTGCCAGACTACCACCCTCTAGGCAGAGTCCCCAGGACCCCCGGGCCCCCACTGGGTGGGCGCGGTGCGTGGGCACCAAGTCTGCTCTCACCCATTATTGGCTCCAGACCCCAGGTAGGCTTACCCTCCGGTCCCTCATCTGTCAAATGGGAGTGACGCGGGCTGTTTGGGGGACAGCTCAAATCATTCAGTCGTTCCAAAAATGTTTACCAAGTTCCCAGTCGGGACTAGGCACCGTTCTGGGTGTTGGAGATTCAACAATGAACAAAACAGACAAAAATCCTTGCCCTTCCGGAAGGTACATCCTTCGGGGAGAAGACAGTTAAGAAATAAATAAACAAGCAAAATGCACAGACTGCCAGATGGTGATAGGTGAGATGGAAAAAAATAAAGCCAGGGTAGGAGTGCTGCAATTTTAAAATAAAGGAGTTGGCAAAACTCTCCAGGGAGGAAACACTTAAACAAAGATCAAAAACATGGGAAGGGCGTGAACCAGGAGCATATCTGGTGGGGGTGTGAGGGGAGTATCATAAGCAAAAGGAACAGCAAGTGCAAAGGTCCTGGGGTAGAAGCACGCTAACGTGTTAAAGAAACCTCATAGGCCAGTGTGACTAAAGCAAGGGAGAGGGAGACAGCCATTAGCATCATCAAGCCTGTTTTTGACTACTCGGAGCTTGTTGTGAGGAACAACTGGGAGCCTTTCTGTGGAGTCCCCCAGGCCACTGCAGCAGGACTGAGGATGCCCTGCTTGCCACCTGTCCTTATGCCAGGTGTCCCCTATAATCTCTGCCTCCAACTCTGATTGCCACGCTCCTCTTCTTGGCCTTACCTCCAGTCCATTCCCTCTCCTCTCTTTGCTGCTTCTTTTAAAAAATTTTTAACACTTTTTATTTATTTATTTATTTATTTATTTATTTATTTATTTATTTATTTATTTAATTGCGTGTCTTTATTTCTGAGAGGCAGAGAGAGACAGAGCACGAGTGGGAGAGGGGCAGAGAGAAAGGGAGACACAACCCGAAGCAGGCTCCAGGCTCCGAGCTGTCAGCACAGAGCCCGATGAGGGGCTCGAACCCATGAACCCTGAGATCATGACCTGAGCCGGAGTTGGACGCTCAACCGACTGAGTCACCCAGGCGCGCTGTTTTGCTGTTCTTGCTGGCTTCCCCACCGCCACAGCCACCGCCGTCCACGGAGGCTGCTCCTTATCTTAAAACATGCGGCGCACACTCTACATGTTGGCCACGAAACGCTCCATCACCCGATGACCCCACCGTTCCAGGGGGATTTGGCCAGCCTGGCCTTGGCTTGGCTACCCTGGGCTCTCCCCGTGCCAGGTGCTGCCTTTCATGCATTTCTGGGTTCACAGCTCTCCTGGGCAGTCAGGAGGCCAGAAAGTGGCCAGAGAACAAACACTATGTCACCGGACAAAGGAAGACAAATGTTGCAAAGAGGTCTGCAGAAGAAGGGATCGGAGAGTCAGTACAGGTATGGCCTGGGACGGCGTCTCTAAAGTTGGATTTCAATGATGGGAGTCATGCCCCCAGCGCCCACCCCGTGCCCGGCTGGGATGGCTGCCGGATAAAATACAGGATGTTCAGTTAAAGCTGAATTTCAGATAACTGAGTAGTTTCTAGTATACATATGTCTCAGTAATTCCTTGTTTATCTGGGATTCGGATTTAACTGGGTGCCCTGTATTTTTATTTGCTGAATCTGTCAGCCCTCTCTATGCCTCATCCCAGCAAATGTACAAGGTTTGGGAAATGCTCAGCTAACACTGAACCGGCCTCTCGCTGTAGATTTTCTCAGAGCAATTCATGCTCACTATTGCAAACGCCCAGGGGGGTGAGTATTTCGTACGGTGCTTCCGGAACTCTGCTCACAAGCATATCTTTCTCTCGAAGCACCTGGGAGAGGAAGTGCTGGGTGGGGGGGTGCGGGCGGGGGATGACATCACAAGGGAAAGTCCAAGCCTCCCAAGTTCAGGGACTGGTCTGGTCATCTTTGCTCTCCCTGGACTTGTCCCACTTTCTCTTGCAGGCTCCAAAAACGCCTCTAGGGGCACCTGGGTGGTTCACTCCGTTAGGCGTCTGACTTCCGCTCAGGTCACGATTTCCTGGTTCATGGGTTTGAGCCCCACATCGGGCTCTGTGCTGACAGCCTGGAGCCTGCTTCCGATTCTGTGTCTCCCTCTCTCTCTGCCCTTCCCCTGCTTGTGCTCTGTCTCTCTCTCTCTCTCTCAAAAATAAACAAACACTAAAAAAAAAATGCCTCTGGAAGTACATCTATTCATGGTTCAAAACTACTTCATCTCTTCGGTGCCCAGCACCACCCAGGCCCTACTTGGAGCAGATGGACGGAGAGCTTCCTTGAAACTTCACAGCTCTTTCCACTGAAAGATGCCTCCCTCACCTCAAAACACTCCTGCTTCCTTTCCATCTCAAAAGAAGAAGATTCCTCCCGGCTTCTTTTTTTTTTTTTATGTTTATTTATTTTGAGAAGTGGGGGAGGGCAGAGAAAGAGGATCCCAAATAGGCTATGTGCTGTCAGCATGGGGCCTGAAGCGGGCGCTGGAACCGTGAGATCCTGACCTGAGCCAAAATCAAGAGTCAGATGCTTAACCAACTGAGCTACCCAGGCGCCCCCTGCTTCTTTCTCTCTTTTTTTTTTTTTTTTTTTTTCAACGTTTATTTATTTTTGGGACAGAGAGAGACAGAGCATGAACGCGGGAGGGGCAGAGAGAGGGGGAGACACAGAATCGGAAACAGGCTCCAGGCTCCGAGCCATCAGCCCAGAGCCCGACGCGGGGCTCGAACTCCAGGACCGCGAGATCGTGACCTGGCTGAAGTCGGACGCTTAACCGACTGCGCCACCCAGGCGCCCCCCCCCCCCGCTTCTTTCTTAAACCAACTCCCTCCTACATCCTCCAGGGCCTGGCACCCTCAAGCACCCCATCCTCCTGCCCGGACACACGGCACAGAGGCCACAGAGGGACCAGGGGACCCAGTGGAACAGGTGCTTTCGAGTGGGCCTTGAAAGAGGGAGAAAGAACCCCAGCCCCTTCCGTCATTCCCAAAGCAAGATCCACAACCGCCAGCCTCTTCTCTTTTCAGGCTGCCTCGTGCCTTCCGAGGTCTTCCCGAGGTCAGGGGTCCCCCCGAATCATGCAACATGCAGCAGACATTCAGCTTAACCATCTGCTCATTGTTTGACCCAGACCAAAACGTCCCTGCCTGAGTAACACTCTTTCCTCTTTAGAACCGATATTCACGGGCCAGGAAACCTAATCTTGCTGCAGGGTTTCTTGGCCTTGGCACTGCGGCCACTTTGGGATGGTTAGTTCTTTGACGCAAGGGGTCCTTCTGTTCACTGCAGGATGTTCAGCAGCGTCTTTGGCCTCTACCCACTAGATGCCACGGGCATGCCAACGCCAGTTGTGACAACCAAGAACGTTTCTAGAAATTGCCCAATGTCCCCATGAGGGGCACAAGAGCCCCTGGGTGAGAACTGCTGTCCTACTGCGTGGTATTCAAGCAGGTCGCTCCACAGGGCCCATTATGGGGCTGGGGGGAGAGGGGGGCTTCTAAGTGCTCTTCAGGGGAATCCTGGGCAATCGGGTGGCTTTCGCAGACCCGAGCAAAGGTCACTGCCATGCGCGGGCCCCGATTTTCCAAAGCAAGTGTGGTCTGATTGGGTTCCCTGCCCCTCCTACCAGATTTCTAAATTCCACTCGCTGTATCTGCATGAAGACCATTCATTCATTCGCTCCACAAATAATCTGGGTTCCTCCTCCTTGTGCGCCCCATCGGTGTAGACCCGGGCAATGCCTGCCCAGGCTCCAGGTTTTGGTTCAGTCTGGTAACAAAAAGAGCATCTCTGGTTCATCATATGGAGGCTTGCCAGGGGGGTTCCCAAGGGCATCACTCAGCTGGGGCCACCATAACAAAGTACCACAGAACCTCTCGATGGCAGATGGCCATCTCCTCTGTGGCCTCACACGGCCTTTTCTCCGCACGAGCTCATCCCCAAGGGCCTCTTCCTCTTCTTACACGGACGCAGTTCTACTGGATTAAGGCCCCACCCTTATGACCTTGTTTAACCCCCATCACCTCGTTAAAGGTCCTATCACACTAGGGGCTACGGCTTCAACATAAGGATTTGGGGGAACACAATGTCATCCATGAACACCAGTGCGGGGCAGTCAAATCCCCAAGCTAAGGTTAAAAACAAAAGTGTGTGGAAACGAGAGGGATTTCCAAGGAAAGAGAGAAAGCTAGTAAGGGACACTCGACTCGTATCACCCCACCATCTCCAAAGGCCACATTCTGCAGCCTCGTGGGGCCGTTTCTAACTGAGCACTTACTGCCAGCTGTGCTGGCGCCTCTCTCTCTCCACCCCCCCTGCCCCAGCCCCCAACTCTGGACAGGGATCCATGGGCCCAGAGGACCAAACGTGTCAAGAGGTGGCACCCCAGCGCTCACACACTCTCACCTTAAACCAACAGACCAAAGGAAATGGTCTCATCCAGAGGGGGCATAGATTAACATCTTCTGGGTACCCGAACAATAATCTATTGCACTTAACAGTGTTTATTCTGGCAAAGGTCTCCATTTTAAGCAGGCTAACGAGATCTAAATGCAGCATTATGGGTCTTCATGTGGCATTTCACTGGCCACATGGCCGTGGGCCACTCAGAGCAAGTCCAGGAGAATTCAGCACTTTCTAAACCTGCCTATCGTAAGACACATCAAGACACTCGTTAAAACCCCAGCCTCCCGGCTCCAACCTGAAGCAGCAGCTTGGCACACCTGGAGTGGGGGCTCCGAACCCCCACTTCCACAGGTGCCACGGGCAGCCATGAGAGGGAAAGTCGGGGGGCTGGGCTGGCTCACCTCACCTGTGCCCTATCAGGACCTATCCTAGCTCTGAAAACCTCCAGGGGCCACAGTTGAGTATTTGGCCACAGAAATGGTTTGGAGGGCCTGGATCGATCTGAGGCCAGCTCTGATCGCCTGTGGGGATTCTGCCTCTGAGATGTGAGCCGCCGTCGGGGAGGGCGGGAGTGACCGCAGAGGCAGCGCGTGTGCCTGGCCAGCAAGAGGCAGGAGGCCCGTGGGAAGTCGGCTTCTCTTCCAAACCCAGTGGATCTTCAGATTCCCACGGAGACCCTGCTGGGTCCTGAGGACCACCAACCCCCCACCAACCCAGTGGGGCTGTGCCCGCTATTTCCTGGACGCGTGCACTGATCACACACAACCTCCCTTCAGATGCCAAAGGCTGAAGAGGGAGTTCTCTCTGAAAACCGGCTTATTCCCACCAGACCCCACCTTGTGAGCGGCTAGATGAAGTGGCCCTTCTTAGGATGGGAGAGCTCTGCTAGGAGGAGCAAAAGGTGACCTCACCCCACGGGCACCCAGGAGCACTGTGGGGGCACAGTCCCCCTGGAGGGCGGTGTGCAAAGCTGGGATTTGTGCAGCTGGGGGCTGGGTCCCGGCTCTGCCTAGAACGCACCGAATGTCACTTCTCCCCTGCCCCGCTGACTGCCGCTTCCCCCCTGCTTGCTCCCCCTGCCCCGCCGGGGCTCTCCTCACACAGGGCTGCCTGCCAGGCACGCCCCCGTCCGCCCCTGGCCAGGCTCACCCCCAGGAGGCTGACAGAGGTACCAGCAGGGCTAACAGCTAACAACTAACCTCGCCGTGACTCCGTGACTCCGACAGTGGCCACTCCTGCTCCTTTCAGCCTCTGTGTCCCCAGACTTCCCTCCCACCATCCCTCAAGCGTAACGGTGGGCATGAAACCAGCAGTTCCGGAAAAGTGCTTTCTGTACAAGCGAAAGGAGATAGCATCCAGACATATCGCTAGGATGACGCCACACAACCCAGTTCTGACCCAAGCGGAGTCTGGGCTGACGAGTCCACAGGCACATAAACCCGGGCTCTGCTGCCGATCGGCTGGGTGGCCCTGGCCAAAGTCTCTTAACCCCACTGTGCCTCATTGTCACTGGCCCCGGTACCACCTCCCGGCTGCTACAGAAATTAGAGGTCATGCTCCTGACAGTGGCTGCTGCAAAGAAAATGCTCACAATTGTTACTTGTTGTTCTATTCTTTTTTTTTCTTTTGAGAGCGATCAAACAAGGGGGGGGAAAGGGTTGGAGGGAGGGAGGGAGAGAGTGAGAGAGAGAGACAACATCTTAAGCAGGTTCCATGACCAACACAGAGCCCAACATGGGGCTCGATCTCACAACCAACATTGCGATCATAACCTGAGCTGAAATCAAGAGTCGAGTGCTCAACCAGAGGAGCGAGCCACCCCGGTGCCCCTGTTCTATTCTTAGCAAAAGTCATCTGTCACAGGGGCACCGGGGTGGCTCAGCTGGTGAAGGGTCCGACTTCTGCTCAGGTCATGATCTCACAGTTTGTGAGTTCGAGTCCTGAATCGGGCTCGCAGCATAGAGCTCTTTTGTGATCTTCTGTCTCCCTCTCTCTCTGCCTCTCCCCTCTCCTCAAAAATAAATTTAAATATTTTTTAAAAGGCATCTATAACAGGAAAACATACATGGAGCCCAGCTTATACTCATCCCAGTAGAGAGCGAGCCACCTGCCCGGGTGTGTGGGGCCCACGAGCATCCTGAGATACTCTTGTGACTCACTGGGCCGTCAGGGGCCACTGTGCTGGACACTGAGTGCACTCAGATCCCCTGACGAGGTCATTAAGGGAAGTCAGTGTGAGTCCGGAGGCTCAGGGCCCCTCCAGGTTCTCGGTATGCCCACCCTCCTCCCGTTTGTGACTCCTCTGAGCCTTGGCTGTAAATCAGGCCTTCTTGTGAGGCTGAAAAGGGAGAACCATAGAAGCACCTAGCACAGGGAATAGCAGCACCGGGACGTGGCAGCCGGGGGGCCCCCAACTCTTGCACATGCCACAGTGACACCCACTCCCTGTGCCCCTGCCCCAGGCTGGGCTCCCGGATGCCTTCCTATCTCTCTGCGGGGACACCCCTGCAGAGCGACCTCAGGGGAGAAGAAGGCAAGTGACAGTGAGTATGGAGACATGGTCCCCTGTGGGGACAGAAGCCACTAGGTGTGCTGAGCTCCTTTCTGAGTCAATCTGAAGACGGTGGCCACGAACCACTGTGTGGAACACAACCACTGCCTCGGCAAAGGCCCCACTTTCCATGGGGCAGAGAGGAAAGACCCAGGGCACGCAGGGCAGTGTCTCCAGTCACCTCCAAGGCCCCAGTGTGGGCCTTCCCGGTGCTGGGCAGTCTCCCAGCGAGGGTAAGAAAACGGGCTTTATCCCGGAGGGGAGCAGTGTTCCCGAAGGGAGGACAACCACGGGAGGAGTCCACCTCTGGTATCATGGAAGTGCTTCCTTCACTGGCCATCTGCCTGCTGCTCACCTCACAACTGCTTGCCCATCCCCTGCCTCGGGGTACTTAAATGCACCAGCTCAGTCCACCGGTGGAGAGCAGCCCTGTCCCCAAACGGAAGGGAGTCAAGAGGTCTGGGTTCCGATCCCAGAGCCCCTCGTGTGCTGTGAGATGGAAGGCGTGGTCTGGAAGCCCCGCATCTCACTGGGGAAGCAGGTGGTTGTTACCAGACGTGCAGAGATGCCGTGAGTGCAGGGGATGAGTCTCGGCTGAGTGGGAGATGAAATGCACAAAGGACCCAGCGCCGGCCCAGCACACAGTGGACGCTTAAGCGGGTGCTATTACTTAATTATGTGGCATTCACTTATGTCCCTTGTTGACTGGCTTTGGCCAACATACAGCAGCCACGCGCTGCAATCTTAGAACCAGGGAAGGTCAGAAAGGGAAGGAGGTTCTTCCGGACAAGAAAACTGGGCTCAGACAAGCTTCATTCTGGCCCAGCCCCAAAGAGGGCCAGATACAGGTGGGCACACGGTATCTCCCAATCTTCTGTCCCAGGGGGCACAAACAGCTGGCAGGACCCAGGGTAAGGTAGCTGATTGTTTTGTACAATGTGGATTTCCAGGAGCGCAAATCATGTCTTTATTCACAGCCGAGGGTCTAGTCTATTATTTCATGTGGCTCTTCCGGCCCCTTTAGCAATATCCCAGGCACTCTGCGGAGGCAAACCAAACAATAGACATCCCCCCTCTGCCCTTTCTTTCCTGTGGTTCTCCGAAGGAACGTTTCTCCCCCTCTAGCCACCTCTGAAAGCAGGCACTCCCGCCTTCTCAGGCCTCTGCTGTGCCCCATGCTGTCTGCAGAATGGACAAGCAGACTTTTCTAATAACTGAAGGAAAGCAAACGGATCTCTGTACAGCCCAAGCCAGGGGGGGGGGCGTTAAGCAGTCACAATCCCAACCGTAAGAGTCCGTATTGTGTAATCCACATATATTTAGCTCCGCTGGAATTTTCTGAGAAGGAGAAGCGTAAAGTCCCTGTTCAAAGACTCCAACTGGTGGGATCAAAAGTTCCGTGGGGCTGTGACTCGTGGCAATTACCAGCTCCAACCCCTTCCGGGTGGGGGTTATCTCTTAATCCCCTACAATGCTCATTCTTTCAGAAACTGGCGTCTCAGAAAGAGGCGGGTGCTGTGTGTGTGAGTTTGTTTTTAAGGATGCAGACTGTTCTTTGCTTTGTTGAAAAGCAAGCCAGGCAGCAGGAACAAGGGCAGGCCGCAGAAAGAAAAGAAGCAGCAAACCATCCCCAGATGCAGCGAGGATACGTGGCTGGAAATTCTGGAAGGTGCACGGTTGCTCACAGCAATGGCCTTCCCTGGTCACTCCCTGGTGTGTGGGGATGGTCTGTGCACTGCAATACACCATCATTTTCTGCCAAATTCTTTCCTAAAGTGCCCCACACATTATGGGCATGACTTGTACCCACACAAAAAAAGAATGATTTATTCCTATGCACACGTTTGACCTAGGAATTATAATCTATTTGTCATCCATGATTAGTTTTTACAATATTATAGGAAGAGAATTTTTATATGCTTTCCAGTATGGAAGAAAAAATGGTAATGCTTAAGACTCAGCAGGCCTGGCTCCTTCTCCACCTCAAAATCAAATAAATTACAAGAATTCCCCTTTTCGGGTCCAGCACCTAGAACTGGCCATACAGAATCAGACGCTACTAACTGATGAGCTGTCCAAGACGGGAGAATCTGAAAACTGCACTTGCCAGACAGCAGCAAAGACATCTGCCCTCCCTAAAAATGGTCCTAACCCTTTCCCCCCAGGGCAAGGGAGTGTATTTGCTTGCGGATCAGCCCTGGAGTGTCAACCCTTTCTAAAGTAAGGGTCTGTTTGAACCCAGGCAGGTATAAAGAACTCTACCCATCTCTTTGTAAAACCAACATCAAGATCAAAATGTCATTTTATTTTACAGTTCACCTGGTTCCTGGCCAGGGCAAGAGTATGAACGGAGGCCCGGCCATCAGCCTGTTCCTTCTCCACTCACCCAAGCCCCATCCCTCACCTGGGGTGGCCTTGAGCACAGGTATGTGGACACCCCACCTGCAGGCCCCAGGCCCATCCTTGGTTCCTCCTTGGCGGAGAGGTACAAACATGGGTACAGTCAGCCCTGGGAAGATGGGCCATGAGAAGGGGACTAGGCGGCCCCAGGAAGTGGCTGCCCCAGGTATCCACAATGTGGTGTAAGGGGAGGTTGGCCATGCAGCCCCACCACATAGCAAGGGCTGTGGCTGGAGGAAAGCCAGAGTGAGGCCGTCTAAACTACAGGGCCCAAAGCAGATAGGTAGTCCAGGTTTCGGGACGGTACCACCTGGCCCCCTGACCAGCCTGCTGGGCCATTTCTGGAACCACCTGACTCCTGACCAGCCTGTAGAATCGGTTCTGGGACCACCTGGCCCACTGACCAGGCTAGGGGGCCATACTTAGGGGACCACTTGGCCCCTGACCAGCCTGTGGGGCCATTTCTGGCAGTCCCCATCTCCTTCCAGGTCTCGTGTTAAACCTTCAGGCTGGAGGTGGTCCCACCCCTGCAGTATAACTGGAGGATGTATGCAGAGAGCACCAGCTAGGTGGGCAGGCTGGGGAATGAGCTATGTCGTCCCCCCGCCCCCACCACCTCTAGGAACCACATTTGAAAGGCACGGAAAGGTCTATGTTTGAAGTCACACTAGGGAAGAAAGTGATATGAAATCAGGTAACTTGTGATTAGCGAGGAATAATGATCCATCCACGAGCGGGTTTGGCTATCTATGGCTTTCTCTTCTTTCCCATTTACCGCTTATCTCTATTCCCAAGCCCATGGGGGCTATGGTCTTTAATAAAAATGCAGGTTCATGCGGGCTGTCCAGACAGAACCAGTGTTCTTACAGGGCCCAAGGGCCACATACTAGAACCCAAGACAGAATCCCAAACAGAAACCTCCCAGACCCGCTTGGCCCATCAAATCCAATTCTGGATGTCAGGTGGTGTCTCCACAGGCCTCCCCCATACATATAATCCACTATATCTGCTCACTCTCAGTTTTCATTCACAAAACACAGCCCAGAGCAGAGGCCCCAGAGGCTGGGAGTGTCTAAAGAGCCCCAGTGACGGCCCCCTGGAGTGGGTGCCCTCCTCCAGCTGCCCCAGCCCAGGGCTGCCCCCAAACTCCCCCGGGGAGCACCTGACCTTGGTTACCTGGTTCTTCCACAGGAGGCTGTGTGCTGATCTCAGGTTCTGGAGTGACTTCGGGGGGCGGCGGAGGTGGGGCTGGTGGGGCTTTCACAGGAGTCGTCGACTCAGGGGTCTCGAATGCTTCTTCAGAGTCAGAACTCCTGATGCAGAGAAGAGAGGAGAAACGCAAGGTTAGGTGGGGGCCAGGGCTGAGTCTGCTCTGAGGGGCCAGGGGTCAGTGCTGCTGAGGATGTGCGGCACTTTGACCCCCCACCCGGCACTGCCAGAATCAGGCTCACCCAATTCGACTGTTCCAGGACAGACGTGAGCAAAATCATTTCCCCTCATGATTCCCAAGAGGGAATCTCATTATCACCAGCTTTGTGCCCAAATGATATATGCTTTGAAACTTAGCTCTAAGAAAAATTCCTATTTCTGGCCTTAGTGGCAAATACAAACACAGGGGAATCTTTTGGTCAACCCTGACACCAATTCACTCAAACTCATATTCCCAGGAACGCATTTCGATGCCATGATTCCAACACGCTGTAGGATCCCCACTCCATGAAACCAAATCTCATATGGCCTTTCTCCGCCCCGTCATTCTCTCCTGCTGCCCTTCCTTCCCAGAGCTTCTCACAACGTATTATGGATTTATTCACCTTCTAATTGTGTTAATTGTCTCTCTCATCTACTGAGCTTCAAGGCCATGATGGCAGCCAATCTGGTTTCTCACAGCATTTCTGAGCTGAAGCCAAAAGGCAGTGAATAAACATCTGTTGACTGAAAGAAAGAGAGAAAGAAAGAAAGAAAGAAAGAAAGAAAGAAAGAAAAAGAAAGGAGGGAGGAAGGGAGAAAGAAAGAAAAAGAAAGAAAGGAGGGAGGGAGAGAGGGAGGAAGGAAGAAAAGAAAGAAAAAAAGAAAGAGAGAGGGAGGGAGAAAGAAAGAAAGAAAGAAAGAAAGAAAAAAGAAAGGAGGAAGGGAGGGAGGAAGGAAGAATAGAAAGAAAGAAAGAAAGAAAGAAAGAAAGAAAGAAAAGAAAAGAAAAGAAAAGAAAAGAAAAGAAAAGAAAAGAAAAGAAAAGAAAAGAAAAGGAAAGAAGGAAAGCAAGCTAGCTAGCTCACTGGAGGATGTGCCAGCGGGAGACAGAAAACACAGCCTGCTGACCCCAATGATATGATAATGACCCTCACTGCTCAGCAGGATGGTCTCACCCAGAGAACTGGCCCAAAATTCCACCCGGAGGATGCCCTTCCCAGTAATGGGGGGGGGGGGGGGGGGAAGGGTGGGGAGCTGCTCAACAAACTAAAGCCTTGTCCTGGGCTCCAGAAAACCCAGAGTAGATGGCCCTTCTTCATCACGCCCCTTCTCCCGGGGGCTCCATTTTAAGCCAGAAAGAATGAGGCGTCCCCAGATGGTGGAGCCAGGCATGTGCCCTGAGGCCCTTGCTCAAGTGCCCAGCAGTCCACGGTCCTGGCCCAAGCTTGCTCTGAGGATGCCAGTGCTCAAGAAGCAGAGCATCACCTGGGCTGATGCCCACCTCAAGATCTTTTAAATACACCAAAAGGCCGCTTACTCATTTGCAACAAGAAAGGTAATTATCAAGAGGGCAGCTACTTAAGTTCCGGGCTGACACCGCGGCCCAGCGGGTCAATCTGGGTGAAGACGTGGAATCAGAGGGTGACGGACCAGGTGAGCATCGGAGCACGAGGTGCTCACACTGCTGAGCTCTGCAAGGGTCAGAGGACTAGTGACCTCGGCAGAGGGCAGCCTCTTTCAACGACTGTCTTGCCAGCGGGCAGAGAGAGCCAGGAACCAAGCCAATCCCTCCACCGTCTGCCGGCACAGGGAAAAAGAGCCATTTGGTGAGTTCTCCTTCAGAAAAATCTACATTGATGTTTTTACAACTCGTTAGTGGCTCATTTTGTCAGTGCCAAAGACCCCCCTCCCCCATCCCCAAGAACCCTGGCTCCTCCAGCAAAGCCACAAAGCCCTCAGGGGACCCAAAGAGATGAACAGAAACATCGGATCTGCTTTTGATGAGATCCAACGAGCTGAAGCCTGCACACTATCAAATTTCCTGAGTAAAGACTTACTCCACACAAACAGGATGGGGGCCATGCAGACCTTTTACAAACACACATTAATATTTAAAGGCCTTCGCTTTTGTGTAGGGAAGTGAAGATACACGCTTGGACAACGACAGATCGAGGTACCTGAGCTTTGCAGAGTCTGCTGACGGGCATGAAAAACACAAGGAAGTTACACAATGGAATATCAAAGAGGAATAAGAGTCTGGATCACCCTGGGGGGTCCCGGAAGTCACCCTGCCCCCCAGCACGGAATGTGGCAGGGGCAGCACTGACAAGACACACAAAGCCAACTTGCCTCTTTCCAGAACTTCCTTGGAGGGCCATCAGACTGGAGTCTCCACGGCTAGTCACTGCTGTCCACATCCACTGGGCCCATTCCACCAGAGGCCACATCCGCCAGGAGGCCAAAGCCATCTCGGCTGAAGGACGGCCTCTGTCCCCTAAATGCCCACCCCTGATTCCCTTGCCGTTGTCTCTGGGATCTTAATCTGCCCAAGATGTCAGGAAGAAGTTAGCAGCACCGCCAGTCACGGATGCTGCGAGCTTCTCCAAAGTGCAGCAGAGACAGGGGGCGAGAGGCTGAGAGCTCTTCCCCTGGCTTCTGCAACCCTGGGCCCTGGTGATGTGCGGCTTTAGAGCGCAGAGGGCCCCTGCTCTTCCCTAACAGCACAGGCAAGCAACAGGGAGGGCCGGATACTCTTGGGCTCAAGCTGCTGAATTCCAATGAGGTCTCTCCTGCTGCAGCTGCCCGGATGGCCGGAACACCTGCTCAGAAGGAACCCCCATTCACCACTGCCCAGTGAGGGAGGCAGAGGGCACATGGAGCCCCTTTGTGATTCCCTGCCTGTTTGCCATGAACCATTTCTGCATCACAACACCACCGGGCGACCGACCGGAGCACCACAAGAATGGCATTCACTTCCGGTGATGCCTGTGTTATTTTCACATTTCCGTACCCTCTCCCAGGAGCAGAGAGCAAGTTAATTAGAGGAGGCGGATGGCAGCTTTTTTAATTAGCTCTTTTTTCCCTGTTCAGTTTCCCAGAGGGCTCAGAAACATTTCCAAGAGCAGGGATTTCTGCAGTCCACCCACAAAGAGCCTGTACACAAAAATAAAGCAGCACTTTGGAGCCCCAATGCATAAAAGCAGTTCCCATCGGCTGTTTGATTTTTTTTTCTACTAGAAAAAACTAAAGTACAATAAATTCTTCGGTTAAGGCTCCACAGACTTTCAAAATGAAAGAAAAGGAAATTAACTTAATGCTGCAAAGATGCATCAGAAAGAATGCGCCACTCCAGTCTGCCAAAACGTCTCTAAATTATACGAAAATGTATTTACCAGGATATGCATATGCTATGTTCACCATATAAGCCAATATGCAAATACATGCAAATAAACCGAGAGACTGTCTTTCCATAGTGTAAAAGGTAGCTCTTAATGGCCAGGCATGAAATATGGCCCAGCACGAAAACCTTGGTAATAGTTATCACATGCTGAACTTTTTGTAATGTGTCAGGTCACGGGTTAGGTCCATTTGTGCATTTCTCTGTAATCTTCAAAAATATCCTGCCTGGCGGTGAGCAAGCCCAATTTACAGATGGCATTACTACGGGAAGCAAAGTATTTTGCCCTTGGCCATCTAGTTAGTAAGCTACGGAAGTTGGGCTCAAATCTAGAACCGTCTGCCTATAAAATCTGTGTTCTTTTCCCTGTCTCAGTGGCTCCCAAATATTTTCAACAGCAGAACTATTCTTCCAAATGAATCCTATGCATAGAGAAAAGTTGCGTTTATTTTATAAGCTCAATTTATACTATATTCTTACTACACAGTCTATTGTTGGGAACAATAAAGCTATTTGACAAACCTGAAAATTTGACACTAGGGGTTGGGGATGCTAATTGCAACATGAGCTCTGTCTACGGATTTCTCCCCTGGTTGCACATTATCAGGAAAAGTCCTGATGCAACCTGATGAGTGATTACAAACAACACCTGTTTTTTAACAGCTTGCCCTGTATTCTTTAATAAGGCAGACAGGGCAGAAGAGCTACCGAAGAACAAAACTAAATTAATCCATCAGCACAAGGCAATATGCTGGTGGTCTCCAATGCCACCCAGTGTGGTGTGCACAGAAGGGAAGGAAAGATAGAAACGTATAATCCCAAGTACAGAGAGACTGTGCTAGCCACCGAAACTAAACCTGTCAAGTTCCCCGGGTGTGTGTTCGTAGAGTTATAAAGTATTTTTTCAAACATTTTCTCAGATTTCAGAGAATCTCTCTATAGTTCTGAAGTTCCACTGAGCACAGTTCGAAAACTCTGCTCCACGCAATGAAGGAATCAGTCCCTCCACAGATAACACGCTGTGTTAAAACAGAGACTTATGCAAACTGTCCCCAAAGCAGGACAGCTGGCAAAGTGTAGAACCCCAGGGCCTGTTGGCCTCTGTTTTTACTTTAAATATTTTCATGTTTTACTTCCATGAACTATAACAACAAAATAGTAAAAGATCAGCACCCACACACCAATTAGTTAATGTAATATAGGTTAGCACGATATAAAATGAAGTTAGTATAATAACACATACATACACATATACACAAAAGTATGTGTGAATGTCTATGTGTATAAACAAAACACGGGTCTCTCTTAATAAAGAGGTGCTACGAATGTAGTTTTTCAGCTTATTAAATGATTATGTTTTGCTCAAGTTGTACTGGAGGTAATTCAAGGGTTTGGGGAAATAAATCTCAAACACCACAGACTGAATCTTCCAACCCTGAAGACGGAAGAAAATTTCCCATTCCAACATGCTTATCACATCCTTTGAAACAGGCAAGGAGGGACGCATGGGTGTGGTGTCTGACTCTTGATTTCAGCTCAGGTCACGATCTCATGGTTTATGAGTTGGATCCCCACGTCAGGGTCTGTGCCGACAGCACAGAGCCTGCTTGGGATTCTCTGTCTCTCTCTGCCCCTCCCCTACTTGCATGCGTGCTCTCTGAAAAATAAACAAACTTCAAAAAATAAAATAAAATAAAATAAAATAAAATAAAATAAAATAAAATAAAATAAAATAAAATAAAATAAAATAAAATAAAATAAAATAAAATAAAATAAAATAAAATAAAATAAAACAGGCAAGGAAACTGAGGCCAGGAGAGCTGCAGTGACTTCCCAAAGTAACCAGCCCTTTCCAGCAAGGACACGACACGACATTCCATAGAACCAGCCTGCTTTTCGTCAATAAGAGACTCCTTCCTAACCTCAGTGCCCGCCCCCCACCTGGAAATCTAAAGTTACCTATACTTACATGTTATCTGATTATCAAGAAACAGTTTGTTCTTTTTTTAAAAAATTTTTTTAAATGTTTATTTATTTATTTATTTATTTATTTATTTTTCAACGTTTATTTATTTTTGGGACAGAGAGAGACAGAGCATGAACAGGGGAGGGGCAGAGAGAGAGGGAGACACAGAATCGGAAACAGGCTCCAGGCTCTGAGCCATCAGCCCAGAGCCCGACACGGGGCTCGAACTCCTGGACCGCGAGATCGTGACCTGGCTGAAGTCGGACGCTTAACCGACTGCGCCACCCAGGAGCCCCAAATGTTTATTTATTTTTGAGAGAGACAGAGCATGAGTGGGGTTGGGGCAAAAAGAGAGACAGACACAGAATCCGAAGCAGGCTCCAGGCTCCGAGCTGTCAGCACAGAGCCCGACGTGGGGCTCAAACCCATGAACCGCCAGATCATGACCTGACCCAGAGTCAGAAGCTTAACCGACTGAGCCACCCAGGCGTCCAAGAAACAGTTCATTCTTAAACATTGCTAAAGGAAAGTTCTCCTTCTAGAAAGTTACCTATCTCTATAGCAATTTCTCAGAATTCTTGTGAAAGTGAGCCTGGGGATAGAGGATTTTGTGACCACCCAGCAAGAGTGAATGGTCCCAGCACCAGCACTCTAGAGGCGGGGAGCTTCCTCTGACATAAGCCCCACCCTCTCAGGTTCTGGAGGGGGGGGGCCCACCTGAGCGAGTGGTGCAAGTGCCCCCCAGCCTCCCTCCCCCTGACCAAACCCAGGGAGAGGCAACAGTGCTGGCCCAAAGCCCTGCATCCATAGGAGGCTCACGTCCTCCAGCCCCAAAGACCACCGGCCATCCCTGAAGTGGGGGAGATCTTCCAGAAACAAAAACGGAGCTCTCGGCAGATCAGATCACCTCCTTCATCTCTGCATCTAAGAGTCTGATGGATTTGTGAGTGACAGGGTGTTTGTGAGACTGCTCTCCACTAAATTCTATTCATCAAAATATTCCACTTTAGACAGGCTTGTCAAGAAATGCGGTCCTTGCAGGAACACGTGTGCATTCTCTCTCTCTCTCTCTCTCTCTCTCTCTCTCTCTCTCTCACACACACACACACACACACACACACACACACACACTTCCCTCCTGCCTAAAACAACTTGACTGGTAATTTTTTTTGGGCTGACTGAACAGGGTCTTTCACTTTAATGTGCCTATCATGCATATAGAAAAGGATTTTGTGGGGCGCCTGAGTGGCTCAGTTGGTTAAGCATCTAGCTTCGGCTCGGGTCACGAACTCGTATTTCTTGAGTTCAAGCCGCATCGGGCTCTGTTCTGACAGCTCAGTCTGGAGCCTGCTTCAGATTCTGTGTCTCCCTCTCTCTCTGCCCCTCCCCCACTTGCACTGGATGTCTCTCTCTGTCTCTCTCTCTCAAAAATAAACATTAAAAAAAAGAAAAGAAAAAAGGGATTTGCTCTGCAATATCACTCCTTAACATTTAAGTCAAGGGAGAACATTATTTCAACACAACCAAGAGCTAACACCCTTCCTGGACTGTCGGGTGACTGAGTCAGGTGCCGTCTTCCATGAACACAGCGCTGGGTCTGGCAAGCCGGGCTGCTGCTAGAGTCTTCCAGGCTCACACTCCAGGGAAAATCAAAGCAGGTGACAGCACACTTCTCCCAAGATTCCCAGCACGTAGCGTCTGTGGGGTTTATGAGACAGCTCCCATCTTCGGATACAAGTAGCTGTCACTTGGCTACTTTAGGGATACCATCAGGGCTCAAGGGATATTGGCAATCAACACATTGGCCGTTTCGAGGTTAGATAGCATCCCCGGCGAGGGAAGTGGCACGGTGAAGGCACAAAAGCACACATAAATAAACAACCCACCCAGATCCCATGGAATAGATGGGGGAGGCAGACAGAATCCCCCGAAAGGCGGTCAGGAGACCCACAAGCAATGAACGTCTGCCACGGAATTCTTTCCAGCTATGCCACGCGCCATTAGAAATTTGGGGAAATGGGGGCGCCCGGGTGGCTCAGTCGATTAAGCGTCCAATTCTTGGTTTTGGCTCAGGTCATGATCCCACGGTTCGAGCCCCGCATTAAAAAAAAAGAAAGAAAGAAACTCGGGGAAGTGTAACTTGCTAGCAAACTGCGTCTTCTCTTTTATTTCATCACAGCTACCGATTTGGGCATGGAGGGGAAGCTGGAGCTTACGCACGACGTGGGAGGGCCGTCCTGCCAGACCGTCTGTGGACAGAAGTGGGTCCCGGAGGACGCAGGGACTCTGAAAGTCACGCCGATCTGGACTCTATCCTTCCTTCGAGGTGTACACAACCCATAAACTCCAGGGTCAGGGGAGTGTTTCCAGAACGGGGGAGGCTCGGTGCGGCATTGTGCGTGTGTGGGTGCACACACAGGTGCCCAATGGAACATCCCATCCCCACACACTTAGTTTTAAAACGGACTTATGTGCAACGATACCAGGCGCTGAGCAAGAGAGGCTCTCCAGTGGCTGAGCGCCTTCCTGCAGGTGGTGTGAATGCAGGCTGAGTCAGCAGCCCCAGGCTGCGGATTCCACCTGTTTGTAAGCGGATGCTGGAGAGATGCCAGAATGCCAATCGAGTCGCAGGAGAAATAAAGAAAGAAGGGAGACTCGGCTACCCTTTAATTCCCTTGCCTTCTGCAATGATATCCCTGACATCTCATCTTTGTAGCTGAACTCTTGGCTTGGGTGACTTTAGTTGGAATCGTTAAACTCAGATTCTGAAAAATCTAACTGGAAATAAGATATTTATGGAGGCTAGCTAGAAAAAAAATAGAACACACAGAATTGAGGGAGCCTCTGAGAGGCGCCTGGGTGGCTTAGTCAGTTAAGCATCTGACTCTTGATTTTGGCTCAGGTCATGATCTCATGGTTCATGGGTTCGAACCCCACATCAGGCTCTGTGTGGACCGTGCAGGGTCTGCTTGGGATCCTCTCTCGCCTTCTCTCTCTGCCCTTCCTCTGTTTGCTCTCTCTCTCTCAAAAAATACCATAAACTTAAAAAAAAAGGAGCTTCCAATAGATCATCACCAAGAGGCCTTCCCTTTTCTCTAGGAACAACTCCAGACCATCCTACCTAGTCAGACCGTTAACAAGCAAACAGTATCTCACCCAGGTGAGACACAACCAGCACCCAAGTAAACACATAAGTATCTGTTCAACCAAGCGCGCTGAAAATCCTGTATGGTACTCAGTGGAAAGCTCTTCTGGTCTTGTCCAAAAACATACTTTTCCTTCTTTTATATACTATCCTAACGGGTTTGCACTATGATTCAACGTGCGTGTGTAAATGTCCCCAAAATTCACGTTGAAACCTAATTTCCAATGGGATTAGAACAGGAGTAGGGCCCTCTTAGAAAAAGAAACCCCAGAGAACTGCCTTGTCCCCTTCGGCCATGTGACTTCACCGTAAGAACACGACCATCTATGAACAAGGAATCAGGCTCTTGCCAGTCACCAAATCTGTTGGGGCCTTGATTTTGAATTTCCCAGCCTCCAGAACTGTGGGGAATAAATGGGTACCGTTAAAGCCATCTCATCTGTGGCACTTTTGAAATTTTTTTTTTACCTTTTTATTTATTTTTGAGAGACAGAGAACGAGCAAGGGAGGTGAAGAGAGAGAGGGAGACACAGAATCCGAAGCAGGCTCCGGGCTCTGAGCTGTCAGCACAGAGCCCGACGCAGGGCTCGAACCCACGAACCGCGAGATCACGACCTGAGCCGAAGTCGGGTGCTTCACCGACCGAGCCACCCAGGCGTCCCATGTGGCACTTTTGTTATATCAGCCTTAACAGACAAAGACAGTTTGGTACCTAGTTTCTGAAACCAAAGCAAGTCAGAGGGGCAGAGAAGATAGGTGCACAGAGAGCATCTATCAAGACTGAGTGATCCATGACATAGAAAAACCATGAAAGAAGATGCAAGTACTCAGAAGGAACTGTAATGTCTGGTCAGCCCCTAGGGTTTCCCCAGCACCTGGCAGGTAACAGCCCCTCCCTCAGCACCGCATACTGATGATGCGGGCATGCTGGGTTCACATGTACCGTCAGGAGAGCTCCAAGTAATAAGTAGGAAAAACAGCAAATTAAGGAATTGCATACAGTAGGAACTGATCTGGGACATCATAATTATGTATAAACACAAAGAAGTATACATAAACACATAGGCCCACTTACATAACACATATATACCTATGTAGAGACAGAAATATATGCACATATAGGCAACATATATGTTGTTTTTGGATTCAGAAAAAGGTATCTCAGCACAATTATGTGTTTGCCTTGGTAAAAGGGCAGATGCTGGCCTGAAGAGGGCAGAGCCCAACCTCGCTGCTGGGGACACCAGGGGCCTTCCCCGATCCGTTAAGCATGCCCTCCCAAGCCTATCTAGGTCCAAGATGCAAAGAACGGAACGCAGTGGGGGCCCGATTAGCTGGACTATGTCCAGGGAGAGGCGGTACAAGGAAAGGAGCCAGCAAGGACTTTGGAAAAAGCGTGGCACTGGGAACATAGCCTTCCTCTCTGCACAGCCCAGGGCAGACGCACCCACCAGGGACCTGCCCCTTCACGTGCTCCCACACCCAGTGAGAAGCATCTATTCTGGTTTTTTTTTTTTACTTTATTTTTGAGAGAGAGAGAGAGACAGCGCGCGAGCGAGCACAAGTGGAGGAGGGGCAGAGAGAAGGAAACAAAACCTGAAGCAGGCTCCAGGCTCTCAGAGCCGCCAGCACAGAGCCCGATGCGGGGCTCGAACCCACAAACTGCGAGATCATGACCTGAGCCGAAGTTGGACGCTTAACCGACTGAGCCACCCAGGTGCCCCAAGAAGCACCCATTCTGCCTCCCTGGCTCACCTTCCACACACAAACATCCTTCTGATTTCAGGGTGGTTTCCCAGGCAGTACCTGGGCACCAGGATGGGGGCGCCTCAACCAAGGACTGCCCACCCCAGCCAATTTTACACTTTGTTCCTCAGCTTCCTCACCCCTCCTCCCATTTGACCCTCACAACAGGTGAGGCATGTGGACACCATTCTAAGACAATTTCAGCAGGACTTGTCTGTCACCTATCCCGAGCCGAGCACCTGGGCAGCCGCGTCAGACACAGCAGCTATCCGCTCACAAGACGCTCACATCCTTCTGGGTCCTGAGGAAGAGAATCCGGAGCCAAAGGGCCCAGTGACTCAAGAAGGCGCTCAGAGCCCGGCAGGGGCAGAGCTGAGACGAAAGCACGCGTCTTGTCCCCTTGTCCCAAACGAAGCAGCTTCCTCTGCGTCCCAATGGCTGGTCTGCAACTCAGTCTCCAGTACATTTGGGTGCCGTCGGTTTCCAGGGCATCCTCAGCTCCAGGGTGATGGATCAAACGGGGTTTTGGCATCTAGATCCACAACCGCCCCATGGGGGCAGCCAGCCAGGCCAGCCTGGGTCTCCTGCCCTCTGCCCTCCTCACTCCTGCCCCCCTGTTCCTCAGCCACACCTTAACCTGACCCCTCATTTGGCCATCGAGTGTGCATCCAAGAGGCCCCAGCCCTGCCCTCCTGACTATAACCGTTTGAGTTCCTACAATCTACTTTGGGTAACAGGGGAGGTTGTGGGCCACCCAGACCCCTGGGGTTGGCCACATGCCCTCTGCAGGGCGGTTGGGTCAGCCCCTGAATTCTGCTGCCCATACTGATTCACATCTTGGACCAAAGGCCATAGCATCATGGGGTCAAGGGAGACTCAAGTGCTGACTAAGCTCAAAGCAGAGTCTTTCAAAGGGGCCACGATTTGATTTCCACTCAGCAGAGCAAGGGTGGCTCCGGCCTTAGCATTCCCGGCTCCTCAGTTCTTCACGTCTAAAGTGGCCTCACCTAAGTGTCTGTCTGTCTGTCTCCGTGTCTATCTCTGTGTGCCTCTGTCTCAGACTCTGAATCCGGCTGGGCCTCCATCTGCTCTGGAATCTCTGTCTCAAGGGTTGCCTCTCTCTCCTCTGCCCTCCCCTCCCCCTGTGTGAGTGTGTGTGTGTGTGTGTTTGTGTGTGAGCACGCATGCACACGCCCTCACCTCTTACCTCCCCGTTTCCCTCCCTGTTTCTAGTCAAAAGGCGGAAAAGCATATTTGGAGGCTGTCCTGCTTATCTGAATCGTGCCCTTTCTATCAATAATTAAAGCTCATGTGTTTTGACTTTGTAATTCATCATTTAAAATTTTGCCTTTAGAGTGGTCTTTTAAAGCCTTGCAAGTTATTATTAACGATAGCAATGGAGGGGTGCCTGGGTGGCTCAGTCGGTTAAGTATCTGTTGTTTTTGGCTCAGCTCATGATCTTGCAGTTCATGGGTTTCAGCCCCACATCAGGCTCTGAGCGGACAGTGCAGAGCCTGCTTGGGATTCCCTCTCGCCTTCTCTCCCTGCCTCTCTCCCACTTCTCCCCACCCAACCCCTGCAAAAAAAAAAACAAAAAAAAAACAAAAAAACCTTAGGAAAAAAAAAAAGCATGATGCTCCTTTAAAAAAAATAAAATAATAGCAATGGACAAAGGATTTGAGGGCTTTTGCTGCATTGGACATTAACATCCCTAGAGTCCTCTCTTCCTAATGTTTCAGCGTAAATTCATTACTGAGTCACACCAAGGTTGCTTTTAACAAATACATACAGTTGACCCAATGAACAATGCTGGGGTTAGGGGCACTGACTCCCACATGCAATCAAAATCCAAGTATAACTTTTGACTCTCCAAAAACTTGACCACTAATAGCCTACTGTTGACCAGGAGGTTTACTGGTAACATAAACAGCTGGTTATCACATGTTTTGTATGTTGTATGTATTACATGCCATATTCTTACAGGAAAGTAAACTAGAGGAAAGAAAATATTAAGTAAATCATAAAGAAGAGAAAATATGTTTATAGCACCAAACTGCATCAAACAACCACCACCACCACCACCACATGTATATGGGGCCACACAGCACAAACCCGTGTTGTTCTAGGATCAGCTCTACGCACCATACGGGTAGATTTCAACCACTTTGTTAAGCCCTGAGCAGCCCAGGAAGCCTTGTGAGCTCCTTGTGAGATCCAAGCAGCTGGGATTATAAATCACAGCATCACACCCTCCTGCTGAGACCGCTGACTTTGAGCCAGCCTCCGGAGACCCTGAAGCTTTGCTAACTAAGAGAACTAAACTCAGAGAGGCTTTAGTTATTGTTAGATTTCATTTACCTAAAAATCAGTAATTCTCTGGGTCCTGCCCGGAGGTGATATTCAACCAATACCCCCCACAGCCTCTCTCCGCGAATCACAAAGACAAACTCTCCCCTAAAAATTCTTCCCCGGCTCTGCTAAATAAATGGCAATGTGCAGTCCACCCTGAGTCTCAACCACGATGTTGCAACTAGAAACAAAATGTACGAACCTGGCCTTGGGATGGCTGTAGTACTTTAGTAAAGCCCATCGTTTAGAAAGTTTTAAAAACCCTTTTTCTATCAATGTCTGCAAACAGTGCTTTTGTACAATAAAGAAGGAGCGCTTAAATCTTTTGTCCCTTCCTTCCAATCGCTTTACAGAACCAAAAGGAAAATAATGGCTTGTAAATAGCATGCCAGTTGCAGAGAAGTATTGTTCAACGCCTTGCAAACATGCATTCCTAAGGCATTGCCTGCATCAGGATATTTTTCACGCCATTCTCTCATATGCAATGCAGCAACAATGCTCAGTCTTTGACATGCTATTAAAGAAATTCTGAACAGATAAAGTCTGAAGTAGAGCATGCTCTTCATATATAATATCTAAATTATCTGAATCCGTTAATTTTGTAGAAGACAGCACAATATTTACAAAATATAAAAATGAGCATTTACAGATCTGGCTCCAAAACCTCATGCTCTGCCACTTGTGAGGGGGGCAACTTTGGACAGGTTCCTTCACACAACCTTGACCATGGGCCCAGCTCCTCCTCTATCCAGTGGGAGTACCACCGGCCACACGAGGTTGCTATGAGAAGTGACTCTGTACTCACACAATGCCAGGCATCTAGAAAGCGTTCACTCTCTCCGGTCCTTAGTGTGTTAAAATTCTATAACCAAGATTATTGTACCTTTCACCCGAACAGAACCAGAGAAATATAAAGCATAGCCCTACTTTCTTTAAAGCCCCCTGTAGTCAGGGGACAGCTCTACCAATGATTCATGAGCAAGGAGAAAAGATTATGATTTTCTTGCTCCTCCTACACACCCAACACCCCCCTCCCCCGGCTCTCTTTCACACACACACACACACACACACACACACACGCTGCTAAAAAGGCTGTGGGCGAGGAATTGTAAAATCAAGCAATAAATTTCACTCGAGTATTTACCGAATTAATTCACAGCCACTTTGGCAGAAATTCTAATCAGCAAAGTAGATGGTGTGCTGACTTAGTTTGTTCTGGGCTCCGGGGTGCACCTAGAGTTTCTCTCTCTTGCATTCCGTCAAAGAAGACGGACATGAAGAAGGAAGGAGGAGCCGGTAATCACAGAGCTGGAGAAAGAAGGTTCCAGGCAGAGGGAACCACAGGATGAAGGGCCCTGAGGTGGGAAGGAGCTTACCAGGTGCAAGAGGCAGCCTTAGTTATGGCCCCCAGGAGGAGGAGAGACCCAGGAGGAGGAAGTCTGCCATGAGGAGCTGGAAAGCCAGCAGAGGGCTTCAAAGGGGGAAGGACTCCCCCAGATGTATGGTCTTCAAAGGCCACCATGACAGCATTAGGGCAGCAGTGGGGGACTAGGGCAGAGCCCATCCGATCATCGAGGGGACAGGAGTCCAGAGACAAAAGGTGGGGCCGTGCACTAGACCAGCAGCGGCAGTCAAGGTGAGGAGCAGTCATACTCGAGACACACGTGGAAGGTTAAGGAGAAAGCTGAGATCCCAAGTGTGCTTTCAAAAAGTTTTGGCTAAAATAATAAGCATTTACTTTTTTACTGTCAGTACTATGGATGCAAGCAAGAAGATTGTTTTTCTGGACTCCAAGAGTCATCTCTTACACTGGCCAATTCAATAACGAAAGTATCAGAGCCCTAATCAGTGGTTTAAATATGACAAGGCTGATAAGGAACCTCAGATTCCAATTACATATGACGATGCTCCATCGAATGGATCCAATTTCCCACATCCAACAGGCAAACTGCCTCAAGGTTAAGGGTTTGGTGACAATAACCCAATTGACTTAAAACAGACCCTCAGAGCTGACCTTCCTGCCAATATACTACTCAATTTGATGATAAAAGGAACAGAATGAGGTAGAAATTGGACAATGGCACCTGCCTATTTCTATTCCTCAGGCCTTTCAAGCCCTCTGACTTCTAAACCAGCACCAGACTTCTCTCTCTCTCTTCTTTTTAGGACAAGGGCCGCTTTGTGCTTTGTTTTCTCACATCTCTTGCATCAAAGGCTCAAAGTTTTCCCTTATCTCAAGGTTCCTACGATTTTTAAGAGTCATGCTTCTGGCTCCAGTTGGCATCTTAATGAAAGCTGACTTAGATAATTAGGGGTTTATCTCTTCCTTTATTTGTCGCAGGCCACGTTGACAGATCAAGCCATAGAAGAAAAGGAAGGAATCAAGGAGTTCACCTCGGTTTGGGCTCCCACGGCTGGGAGGAGGTGGTGAGCGCATGTGCTCGACGCAAATGGAGAAGCTGACAATTTTTGCCCAAAACGAAGATGGAAAAGGTCTGACTCTTGACATTTCCACATCACGCTTCCTTCAAAAGCCAACCCCATGGGGGGGGTGGGGGTGGGATTCATCTGCTTGGTTTAGGTGGTAAAGTTCAACACAACACTGAAAGGATTGGCCAGCTCAAGATCAGACTCGATGATGGAAATCCATCGACCAAATCATCATTCCACAGCCTCTAAACTTAAGTCAATAGAAAACCCACAGCAAAGACATCAGTGATGGAAAACCAGCATTTCTGCCAATACTAAAATACTGAGATACAGAAAAATAACCAGCCACTCATTCCCCAGGCACCCTTTCAAGACGGAGGCCCCACAAATCCTCGGTTTTTTCGCCTAGACACCAATTTTCACCCCGGGACGTGGAAGCAATGCCTCAGAAAGAGAAGGAAGGAGAGAGACGAGGAGAGAACCCACGTCACTCAGAGCAAGGGATTCTCAGCAGGTAGAGGGTGCCCTTCTGCGGACGTCCAGAGGTGAGCCGACCCCTCCTACCCCCGTGCATCAAGTTTTCCAGCTTAGCTCTTTCCAGGTCCCAGAGAAGAGGAAATGCAGACTGCTTCCTGATGCGTGTGCCCCAGGTAAACTCAGGGCTTGGGGGGCCTCTCAAAGACTGAGATGCTGCTCCTTCGTCTACCCGGAGAATTCTGAGTGCGCAGTCCGGGTCTGGAGCTCCCACAGGAGCCTGGAGCCTGGACACCCTCGCGTCCACACCACCCCCCAAATCCCTTCTTCCTGCTGCAGAAGAATCCCACTGACTTGGTCACAGCTCACCAGGCCTGGGGCTTAGCCTTTCCCCATTTCATTGTCCTCTCTGCTTAGAAAACCTCAGTGGGGAGCCTCCCGTCCCTTTCTAGTTTCAGAGGGTCCCGGGCACAGACCCCTCATCACCTCCTACAGCTGCATCTTCCTCTCGGGGTTGCCTTTCTCTCCCTTTCAGCCTCCCGACACGCCGCTCTTTCCAAAATCCTTAGGTTCCTGGGGTGCCTGGGTGGCTCAGTCCACTGAGATTCCAACTTCCACTCAGGTCATGACCTCACGGTTCGTGTGTTCGAGCCCTGCATCAGGCTCTCTCTGCTGTCAGTGCAGAGCCCATTTCAGATCCTCTGTCTCCATCTCTCTCTGCCCCTCCCCCATTCTCAAAAATAAACAAACATTAAAAAAAAAGGGGGGGGCGCCTGGGTGGCTCAGTCTGTTGAGCGTCCGACTTCGGCCCAGGTCATGATCTCACGGTTCATGAGTTCAAGCCCCACATCAGGCTCTGTGCTGATAGCTCAGAGCCTGGAGCCTGCTTCAAATTCTGTGTCTCCCTCTCTCTCTCTGCCCCTCCCCTACTCGTGCTCTGTCTCATTTTCTCAAAAATAAACATGAAAACTATAATAATAAAATTTAAAAAACAAAATCCTTAGGTTCCTACTGCCTTCCTTGTTAGCTAACCGGGTCCGCCTGCCTGCACACACATTCTGGCTTCCTAGGGTCAGACCCTAGGCTGGCTTTTAATTCTATAAAGAAGGACCCATACAGAGGCCACCCAGTGTCTTTTTTTATTTTTTTTAACGTTTATTTATTTTTGAGACAGAGACAGCATGAATGGGGGGAAGGTCAGAGAGAGAGGGAGACACAGAATCCGAAGCAGGCTCCAGGCTCCGAGCTGCCAGCACAGAGCCCGACGCGGGGCTCAAACTCCTGGACTGCAAGATCATGACCTGAGCTGAAGTTGATGCTTTAACCGACTGAGCCACCCAGGTGCCCCCACCCAGTGTCTCAAGTAACACATCTGGAAACTCCGAATTCTAGTCACTTGTGTGACACAGACCAAGATGAAGAAACAAAGGTGGGCTGTTTTCTCCTTTTCTCCTCGAACCTAAACCCAAATCTGGTCACGTGACGCCCCTCTTAACTCCTTCAGAGGCTGTCCGAATTCCTCAGCGCCTCACGAGGCCTTCCACGACTTGGCCCCTGACGTTTTCCTCTGATCCCGCCTCCCGCTCTTGCTCTGTGCACTCAAGCCAAACCCCACACCCTGCCCTCCACCAGTCCCCCAGGTCTTTCCAGCACCTCTGCGCTTTCTCTCGCTGCTTCTTCCTGCCCAACAGAGACCTGCTCAGAAAGGCTCAGCGGAAGTGTCCCCTCCTCCATGCAGCCCTCCATTATTTTATCCCCGCTGAACGTTTACCAGTGAAATATTACATCTGAGTATGAGGGAAATACTGCCCAGGGCCCCTGAGCGTCGGGCAATTTATACCGTCTCCAGGAAAGCCTGTACCCAATCACCCCCATACCCCTGGTTCCCTTCCACACACCATGCCAGGATTAATTTAATCCCTGACTTTTATTATTTTTTTATTAAAAAAAATGTTTTTTTTGTTTATTCATTTTTGAGAGAGACAGAGCATGAATGAGGGAAGGTCAGAGAGAGAAGGAGGCACAGAATCTGAAACAGGCTCCAGGCTCTGAGCTGTCAGCACAGAGCCCGACGCGGGGCTCGAACTCACGGACCGCGAGATCGTGACCTGAGCCGAAGTCGGCCGCTTAACCGACTGAGCCACCCAGACGCCCCAAGCCCTGAGCTTTAGAAGAGATGGTTACATTTGGAGAGGTTGGAGAAAACCAGTTTTCAGGAGATTATGAATATAACACAACATAGTATAGCATTGTATGATATGATACGATATAATATAAATAATATAATATAATATAATATAATATAATATAATATAATAAATATGATGTAATATGGTGTAATATAATTAATACAATATATATTTCAAGCATAGATTGGGAAATGCACAGCATAAAGCCAGGAGAGTGAACACAGGGCGGAAAGTGTGTTATTCGAGAAAGCCCATCTGAGCAAACTGGTTTCTGAGGTTCAGCACCTTTTCCACTTCACAGGCACTAAGGGGTTTCCTTGAAGAGTGACACTAATGCATCCTTTGGCACAAAGCGGCAACATTTCAGGGTTTCTTCAGCAGACTTCACTAGGAATGATGCTATATATAAAAAACTAAAACTAAAACTAAAAGCCACAGGCACAGTACTCAAACATTTTATTTGTCATTTCTTCTCCAGAGTCCCCAACATGAGCATGCATTCTTTTTTATCTGTAGACTCAACAGAGAGGGGGATGGGGTATCGGCCCCATTTCACGGATGTCGTAACTGAGCCTCCAAGGGCACCGCGTGGACCCGCAATGCCACACGCCCAGGAACCCAGGACAGCTTTGCACTGAGCCAGTGCTGTGGCCCACTAGCTTTCTAAAGGTGGAATTTGTCGAACTTTATACTGTTCCCAACAGTGGAGCTGGGCTGGCCGGTGATGACCCGCGCAGGCTCTCCCCGCTTTTTCTTGGGAGCAGTAGGTCAGTTCATCAGGCACCCCCTCAGTCCAATGCCACCCAGCTCTCTGGTCCATGTACGATATGCTGGTCACAGACAGGGACCCACAGTCACACGGTCTTCCAGTAAGGAGAAAGAACCCTCCTCTGGTCCACCGAGGTCACGTGAAGAGCCGGGGCTCAGGGCCTACATGAGGGAGGGAGAAAGTGGCCAGAAGAACACTGCTGGCTACAGCCTCCGCTCAGCCCCCTGCCCACTGCCCTGTGCATGGGAGCAGGTGGCTGGTGACCACAGGGCCCTGGCTCGACCTTGCCGTGACTCTGGAGTCTGGGGGCAGCCCCAGAACCGTGCAGTTAGACTGGGTGCTAAGAGCTACCCCCCAGAGAGGGGTGGGCGCCAACACGCCCTTGTCTCATCTGTCACTAGAACAAATGGACGTGACAGACATCAGGAACAAGCACCTCTCCACTTCTCAAGCCCTGCTTTCCCTCATCCTCATAGACAGCACCTCCAGGTACCATCTGCCACCAAGGTACGCCTTGTCCTTTCTTACCTGGAGCCCTTTCCCACTGACTCCACTTCTGTCTAGCATCAGATACCATCAACAGCAAAAATCCTGGGGGAACACTGCCGGAAGCTTCCAGCCAGGCCCGACGGCCCTCCTCCTGCCCCTTCCCCTTCCCCTTCCCTCTGCTTTAGGTCACGTATCTCCAGTCTGGTGACTTAAGATATTCCCTACAGGTGTCAAAACACCTAAGAGCTGTCCCAGGAGCAGGCTCGCCTCCCACGACACCCCAGTGAGGGCAGGAGACACGAGCTGAGCTGTTCAAGACCAGTCCAGAGGCCAGCCAAGCACCCCAGTGCTCCCCAGGTTCCTCGCCTCCCCGATGTGGCTCTAGGTCCGTGCAGACAGTCCCAGAGGCCGTGGCACTCAGCTCCCCCAGCAGCTGCAGCCTCAGGTCAGAGAGGGAGCCCGAGGCAGCCCCAGGTGTAGGTCCCCTGCCGTACATCAAAGAAAGTGATTCTTTTTTTTTCATTTTTTTTAATGTTTATTTTATTTTTGACGGAGAGAGAGAGAGAGAGACAGAGCACAAGCGGGGGAGGGGCAAAGAGAGAGGGGGTGACAGAATCTAAAGTAGGCTCCAGGCTCTGAGCTGGCAGCACAGAGCCCGACGTGGGGCTCGAACTCACAGACCGCGAGATCATGACCTGAGCCGAAGTCGGACGCTCAACCAACTGAGCCACCCAGGTGCCCCTCAAAGAAAGTGATTCTAAAGGCCACCAACTCTATTGCTCTAGGTTGTTCTGGGGTTTTTCTCAGTTTTGTTTGTTTGTTTGTTTTTGTGGGGGAGAGGGGTCCTTTTTTCCAAAGCCATCTTGATAATCACTGCTGGAAGAACCCTACCTGTCAGTCATAGGACACATACATTCTCTCGTCTTTAAGTTACTTCACATGGTTTTTGTGCCTTCTACCCAAGGTACCCGGCTAAGTCCACAGGCAGAGCCCTTCTGAGGAAGGAACGTTCTGGGTGCACCTCCGCCCAGGGACAGCCCCTCAGACCCTGTGTTCCTGGTCATAAAACTTTCCGCTTAGACTTAGAGACTTTGCCAGTCACTGGTTTAGGAGGAAGCGAAACTCGATGCCGACTAGACTCGGGCGGTAGTGCCCCGCGGGCCGGGCTGGCATTACGCTCCCGCCCCGCTGCCTCACACACACTCTGCCCTCCGGCCCCTCCTCCTCCTTCCCCAAGAGCAGAGTCCCTCAGACACTGATGCTGTGATGGCCTCTTCCCCCCAGCCCTGCCCTTCAGTGTCTTGGGGCCACTCTTTCTCCCCTCGAACATTAAGGGAAATGAACACAGTCACAGGACCCACTTCCGAACGAGGCTGGGCCAGGAAATCCCACACACAACCTACAAGTCTACAGATGTTTTCCCTAAAGCCAGGCCAGCCTCTCCGCCTTCTTCCTGGAAAATACTCACAGGGCACGCCAGGCATGTCCCTCCAAAGTAGAACAATTAGCCACCAGCAACTTCCACCAGGGCCCTGGTGAATGGCAAAGAGGAGTAATTCTCAGATGCTGGAGCCCCTTTGATCAGACTGTTCCTGAAGGTCCCGAGACCCAGATCTGATCCCCATTAAAGGTGGTGCTTGCACGGGAGAGCTCCAGGAGACACGGCGAGCCGCCACACACAGGGTGGCAAGTCTCACTGTGACACTCTCTTCCACTGGACTTTCTCCCCCAGCCCAGACAGAGAGCAGCCCTAGCTTTAACAAGCGTCAAGCTTCAACCTCGACAAATGCCGTATCTGTAGCCACTGCTCACTCAGGATGAACAGAATAAATAAACAGCCACCTTTCTTGGAAACTTATCTTTAGAACCTCCCTGAGGAGAGGGGAGGAATCAGAAAACCAAAAAAAGAAAAATGACAGTTTAGAGCAAAGACGCACGCTAACTGTGGGCTCTGTGCTGACAGCTCTGAGCCTGGAGCCTGCTTCAGATTCTGTGTCTCACCCTCTCTGTGCCCCTCCCTCACTCACACTCTCTCTCCCTCTCAAAAATAAACAAACATTAAAAATAATAATAATAAAAATAAATGTATATATTTTTTTAGCAAACTGGAAGTTAATGGGAAGAGATAAAAAATTTTGACTACCTGAGTCATGCTCAATAAAGACCAGCAGGCCCTGGATGGCTCAGTCAGGTAAGCGTCCGACTCTTAATTTCAGCTCAGGTCATGATCTCACAGTTGGGGAGATCGAGCCCCGAGTCAGGCACCATTTCTCTCTCTCTCTGCCCCTCCCCGGCAGGTGCACACACTGGCACTCAAGCTCTCTATCAAAAAAAAAGAAAAGACCAGCAAGAAAGGCCTGAGTGGTGTTTCACCAATGATGTGCTTGTGGAATTTGAAACAAGGTTGCATTAAGAATAAGCCCCCTGTGACTTCTCAGGCCCTGATGGCTCAGCTATAAAGTTCTCAGACTCCGAGTCTCCACAAACACCCCGGAGTAAGTGAAGCCCAGATGCCCACGGCAAACTGGACCCAACAGCCTGAGTCGTCAGCATCAGCTGTACAAGGACACAGAGCAAACTGAGGATGGGGCCTCCCCACCCCTGCCCCCATCCCCAGCTCCCACCTCTACCACCCTACCCCCAGCCCCCACCCCTACCCCTACCCCCCACCCCTGCCCCATCCCCAGCTCCCACCTCTACCTCCTTACCCCCAGCCCCCACCCCCAGCTCCCACCCCTACCCCTACCCCCCACCCCTGCCCCCACCTCCAGCTCCCACCTCTACCTCCTTACCCCCAGCCCCTACCCCCAGCTCCCACCCCTACCCCTACCCCCCACCCCTGCCCCCATCCCCAGCTCCCACCTCTACCTCCCTACCCCAGCCCCCACCCCTACCCCCCACCCCTGCCCCCACCTCCAGCTCCCAATGCTCTGCCCAGAGCCAGAGGCTGCTGCTGCTTCCATTTAAGGACAAAGCAGAGTAAACCATGGAAGCGGCCAACCCAGAAACAACGGTTCTAAGTAAGGAGCGCTCGCAGGTGCAAAAAGAGCTCCGAGAAGCCCACCTCCCCAAAGGGTTCTTTACTTCACAGTGGAGGGGCCGGGGGTGGGGGCATGCACCTTCCTGGCCCCAGGAGCTGCTCTCCTTTGCAAGGGCGAAGAAGGCAGAAGCAAAGGTAATGCGCTGCTGCCCCCCCAGTCTCCTTGTAAGCCTCTGCAGCTCGGGCGGCAGCCGCCCTGTCGCCCTGTCCCCCTCCCCCCTCCAGGAGGAGCAGCGTCCTCAGGTGGATGGAGAGGAAGGCAGGCAAGAGACACCAGCCAAGCCACGGCCAAAAGACACGGCAGAACGGAGAGGGCTGAGTGCACAGTCCTCTAAGAAGAGCAAACCATCCAGGAGGAGACAGGGGGAGACAGCAGGGCCATGACCTGTCACTGAGTGACCTGCCATCCGCTGCAGCCTGCAGTGCCCTTGCTTGGGATGCTCTGGGCAAGGGCATCGAGGCAGAGTCACGTAGGGGAGACAGGCAGGCAGAGCACTGAACCGGCCATCCTCGTGGCAGTGGGTCCCGTCCTCACGTGGGGCCCGCAGAACCTTAACACCCGAGGTCGAGCCAAGCCTCTCCTGCCCCTCCAAGTCCCCGGCTGCAGGGCCCCTCAGCACAGCTCAGTGTGGAGCAGACGTGCCTAGGATTGTTTCTGCCAGTAAGACTATCCATCTCTTCATGCATTTATTCATTCAACAAGCTATTTACTGAGTGCGTACTACGTGCTCAGCACTGTGCTAGATACTGGGGACAAGCACAATAAATACAACGCCCTCAGGTTGCTTCCACTCTGATAAAGAACAGTTCAAAGAGATCAATCAGGGTAACCTGGGTGGCTCAGTCAGTTAGGTGTCCAACTCTTGGTTTTGGCTCAGGTCATGATCTCACGGTTCATGAGAGTGAGCCCTGCATCGGGCTCTGTGCTGACAGCTCGGAGCCTAGAACCTGCTTCAGATTCTGTGTCTCCCTCTCTCTCTGCCCCTCTCCTACTCACACTCTGCCTCTCTTTCAAAAATAAACGTTAAAAAAAAGTTTTTAAATAAAAACAAGAGACAAATCAATAACTATATATTTTGCAGAGCATTATGAAGAACTCATACAACAGAATGATATAGAGCTGCGGTGTTCAATACAATCAATCGCCTCTTGCCATGCGTGACTCTTTTAATTAAAACCCAAAATTCAATTTCTTGGGGCCCCTGGGTGGCTCAGGCGGTTGAATGTCCGACTTCGGCTCACGTCGTGATCTCACAGCTTGTGAGTTCGAGCCCCACGTCGGGCTCTGTGCTGACAGCTCATAGAGCCTGCTTCGGATTCTGTGTCTCCCTGTCTCTCTACCCTACCCCACTGGTGCTCTGTCTCTCTCTCTGAAGCCTGAAGAGCAGAGCCCAACCTCGCTGCTGGGGACGCCAGGGGCCTTCCCAGATCCGTTAAGCACGCCCTCCCAAGCCTATCTAGGACCAAGATGCAAAGAACGGAACGCAGTGGGGGCCCGATTAGCTGGACTATGTCCAGGGAGAGGCGGTACAAGGAAAGGAGCCAGCAAGGACTTTGGAAAAAGCGTGGCAGTGGGAACATAGCCTTCCTCTCTGCACAGCCCAGGGCATTTTCTGTCTCAAAAATAAACAAACATTAAAAAAATATATAAATAAATAAATAAATAAATAAATAAACAACATTCAATTTCTTGGGGGTACCTGGGTGGGGCAGTCGGTTAATTACCTGACTTCTGATTTCAGCTCGGGTTATGATCTCGCAGTTCGTGAGATCAGGCCCCACGTCGAGCTCTGTGCTGACAGCACGGAGCCTGCTTGGGTTTCTCTCTCTCTCTCCCTCTCTCTGCCCCTCCTCCCCAAAATAAATAAATAAGCTTAAACAACAATAGATTCAAAATAAAATAAAATGCAATTGCTTGGGGCGCCTGGGTGGCGCAGTCGGTTAAGCGTCCGACTTCAGCCAGGTCACGATCTCACGGTCCGTGAGTTCGAGCCCCGCGTCAGGCTCTGGGCTGATGGCTCAGAGCCTGGAGCCTGTTTCTGATTCTGTGTCTCCCTCTCTCTCTGTCCCTCCCCTGTTCATGCTCTGTCTCTCTCTGTCCCAAAAATAAATAAACGTTGAAAAAAAAAAATTAAAAAAAAAATGCAATTGCTTGCATGCACTATCCACACTTCAAGTGCTCAACAGCCACAGGGGCTAGGTGGCTATCATACTGGGAAGTGCAGATGACAGAACTTTCCATCATCCCAGAAGGTTCTATCGGACAGCACTGGAGAGTAACGGCAGGAAAAGCTGTCAAGATTTGAAGCTGGAGATGGTGTCCGCCAGGCTGGCACGGTGCGGAATGCCTTCTGGACGACCCATAGCACGTGCAAAGGCTCTGAGGCACTTGAGCACTGCACGTTCAAAGAGCTGACAGGTGATCAGTGTGGCCGGAGAACAGCTGGTAAGGGGAGGCGGGAGGCCAGACCCGGGGGCCCCCACAGGGAAGGCGGGACTTCAGGCGGAAACCAGTGGGAAGCAGACAGGGGGAAGGGCCCTGATCAGTCTGTTTAAGGAAGAAGGAAGGAGCGGGAAGAGGAGGAAACCAGACTTTCTGGGTGCAGCAGCTGGCTGGATGGGGTGCCATGTGCTGATATGGGGAGCTGGGCTGGGACTGGGTTGGTTTGTATACAGATTTTTTTGTGTTTGAGAGGAGGAAGGCCATCGGTTCAGTCTGGGACACATTAAGCCTGGGTCCTCCATCAGAAACCTGAGAGATACGAAGTGAGCAGCTGGGCAAGCAGGGTGCTCAGAGAAAGGGGAAGGGCATCAGCCAGGGGGTTCTCAGTACGTGACAGTATTTAAGCCCATGCGACAGCTTGCAGAGAGCACAGAGAGACAAAGCATGTGGCCCAGGCCAAAGACCTGAGGACCCCTGTGCTCATAAACAGTCGTGAAGGTAGGGGGCACGGATCCCAGCGCTGTCCCGGCCAGCTGTGTGACCAGGGGGTCGGCCCGCTACAACCCACCGCCTGTTTTTGTAAGTAAAGCTTTACTGGAACACCGGTTTTCCTAATTGTCTAGGACTGCTTTCACACTTGAACAGCAGAGCTGAGTTCTTGCAACAAAGACCATATGGCCTGCAAAGTCTAAAATACTTACTACCCAGCCCTTTATGGAAAATGTTTGCTGAGCCCTTGCTGTAAGCCATCCAGAGGCCTCAGTTTCCTCACCTCTAAAATGGGGCTGGAAGTGCCTGCCTCATAGGATTAATGGATGCCATATATTTCCACAATGGAAAACATCCAGAACACAGAAGTTTCTGCTAAATCTAGTCTACTCAGGGCCGCAGAACTTTGCACTCTTGGCTTTCACGCTGCAAAATCCAGATACGTTTCCACGTCCGGCGACGCAAACAGCACACAACTGCTCTCCAGAAACAACGGCTAAAGGGAATCTGTAAATATAAACGGAACCAGGGTTCATCTGAGCCACTGCTTCCGATGCGGGATGGGTGTGTATGAGCAGTTCTGACTAAGCCAGCTCTTTGTGGCCAACCGGTCCTCCCCAGACTCCTTCCTGTCCAATCTGAAACACAAGCATTAGTCCATGAACAATTGGTTTTCACGGAGCCACTGTTTCCAATGCCTAAGTCCTCGTCATCAATCTTAAGGGGGAAAGGATGGAATTATTCAATATCCTTTGCTCACCCAGGAACGCTGGGCAATCCATCTGGCAAGAACAGCCAATCAGATGTCAGGCTAAAGTAGGTCCTAGGCAACCAAAGATACAGCCACAGAAAATACAGGCCACAGATGGTGGAAAGAAACAGGGGGATGGGGGCACGGGGCCTATGGGGAGAGAGTGGCCCGGACTCCACCGACCCAGATGTAACACGTACCCATACTCACCCGATAAATATGCCAGCCATGTCTGCTCACCCTGTAACGACTGGGCGCTCCATCCCACTGCCCCAGCAGAAAGGGATGGCATGACTCCCTGGACAACTGGCAGCTCCCTGGAGGGCCCCGGAAGGTTCCTGCCTTCAGCTCACCGTAGCGAAAGGCTGCAAGTAAGTCCCACAGAGAAAGCAGTAAAGGACCGCAGGGGCCGTGCTGGAGACACCGAGGAATGATGGCGGAGGAAAAGCGCTTGCTTTCGCCCTCAATGTGTGTGTCCCCCCAAAATCTGTATGTTGAAACTCTAACCCCCGGGGCGGTGATATCTGGAGGTAGGGCCTTTGGGAAGAAATTAGGCCATGAGGGTGGAGCCCTCGTGAATGGTATCAGTGCCCTTAAAAGAAGACACAAGGGCGACTGGGTGGCTTAGTCGGTTAAGCGTCTGACTCTTGATTTTGGCTCAGGTCGTGATCTCGTGGTTCATGAGTTCGAGCCCCGCATCAGGCTCTGCACTGACAGAGTGGAGCCTGCTTGGGCTTCTCTCTCTCCCTCTCTCTCTACGCTGCCCCTGCTTGTGTGTGCTTTCTCTCTCTCTCTCTCAAAATAAATAAACGTTTTTAAAAAAAATGAAGACACATCTCGCTCTCTTTCCTCCCTCCCACCCCCATACTCCCTTCTCCATCCTCCTCCCTCTCTCTCTCTTCCCCCCCCCCCCAAAAGGATCAAATCTCTGCTTTCTCTTCTATGGCCAGGGATGCATGGAGAAGACAACCATCTCTAAACCTGGAAGTGGGTCCTCACCAGACCCCAAATCTGCCAGCACCCTGATGTGGGACTTGCAGCCTCCAGAACTGTCTGGAGACAAATGTCTGTTGCTTAAGCTCCCCGATCTGTGGTATTTTGTCATAGCAACCTGAATCAAGACAGCACCCAAGAGGTTCCCTCGGGACTCAGGCAACTCCCACTGTACAGCTAACTTTGGAGCTCATTCCATTTTAGGGGGCACAAAACTCAACTGATTCTGTCCAACGATAACATCCAAAGTGCAATCGGCTTCCTGGAACCGAGAAGCTGTCTGCAGCCCACATCAGGGATGCGGTCGCGTGAGGCAATGACTTAGCCAAGGGTCACCTCGAGAAACAAGGCTTTGAAAGAGATCCGGTGAGGCCTCCAGTCAGATAGATGCCTACCAGCAGCCCCAGCAGCCCTTTCTGGCCTTCTGAGCTACTGAAACGCCGGCAAACTTCAGGCACACAGTGTATCCACTTTGGCCACGGGCGGGTGCTTTCGTCTTCTGAGTCTTTACAGACAGGGTACCTCACCTGGAGAAACCCTCGAGGCAGGCGGGGCAGAACCAGAGCCTCTGGCCTCGGGCACTCTCTCAACTATCAGTCTCGTCCCCACCTGCTTGTCAAATCCCGGCCCAAGCCCATCAGCTTTCCCCCAGGGTGCTCCCAATCCAGTTCTCTCCTCCCCGACAGATGCCACTTCCTTCTCTTGGTGGGAGCAGAAAACCTCCATGGTGAGTATGCCACCATCCTGCCCCTCTCCACCCAGCCTGGCCTTTCTACTTTGCTCTACGGGGGCATGGGTCCCCCTAGCTGATCGGGAGCCCCCGGAACGGGGTGGGGGTGGGAGCTCCAATTAAACACAAGATAAAGGACTTCGGGCCACTTCGTTCAGCAGCAGCAGCAGCAGGGCCACAAGGGGCCGCCGCCGCGGGAGGAAGGCACAGGCAGGAACAAGCAAGTCTGATCAATAGCCGAGACCACACTTAACTGTAGCACTTCCTGTCCTTTCCCTGCACTTCCCAGCGTGGCTGCGCTGGTTAGCGAGTGTTTTCTGCAGCAGATTTCTCCTCTCCCAGCTTCCCCTGTTCTGTTTGGAAACAGTGGCCGCTGTTGCTACCGGAACTTCTTTCCCACACAGGAAAGAAGCAGCCAGAGAAGTGGCCAGACTTCCTCACCGACCAGGATGGAGACACTGAGCTAGCTCAGGGCTTCTCAAACTTTCTCGTCGACAGCTCAGCGGGCATCTCGACAGATCTCTGGCTCAAATGGAGAGTCTGCTTCGGCCGGTCTGGGGAGGGGCCTGGGGCCGTGCATTTGTTAACAAGCCCCTCGGAGAAGGCGAGGCAGCAGTTTGGGGACCACCCTGGGAGGAGCAAGGGAAGGGTCGATGCTTGAGCCTCCACCCGCCCACCCCGGCTCCCACCCAGCCCCACATGCCCTCCTGCCCCTCCAGGATTTAAGTTTCTACCAGCCAAGAGGGAGACCCAGGACTCTGGATCTTACCCCACCCCCCACCTGCGTACCCTACTGCACTCTGTACAGCGTGAAGCTACCAGGCAGGGCTACAAACGCTGCCCAAAGGCACCTGGCACCTGAAAGCAGAAAGCAAGAAAGAAATCCTGAAGCTAAAAAAATTCCTGCATGCATTTCCACCTCATCCTGCCTCCCTCTGTCTTTTGGTTTCACTCTTCCGCGGGGGTGCCCAACTCCGGCCCATCTTTCGGCAGAGAAAAACAGACAAAGGTTTACTCTAGATTCCGGTTGTCACGGACGGTCTTACAGCAGAAGTCCACCCCAAGTTCACCTCTACCCCAGCAACCCCGGCAGGAGCAGCAGCAGCTTCTTCGCCACGGACCATGTGCCGCACTGTCTTGTGCGTGCGTTTTGAGGCGCAGGGAAATACACACCATCGTGCAAGGCTTGTGCCTGTACGGAAGAGGGGCGCTCCCTTAACACACTTCTTAAAACCTCTAGACTGGAAACGAGCAACTCGGCAGTAGCAAAATAGCCCCTCGTTATTCAGACAGCAGAGATGGGGTTTTAGAGAAAAATAACTGTTGGGAATGGTACCAGCCCCAAATATGTCCCCTCTCTTCATTTTTAAAAACAAAAAAAGAGTAGGGGGTGGAGGGTGGGATCTGTGAATGAGCATCCGTACTATCCTCAAGATCTCCATTTAGAGACTGCAGAAGTAGCAGTTCTGGGGAGAGATGCCTCAGGCTGGCGCACAGGAACGACCTCAACCACGCAATATTGATAAGCAGACTTCAGCACAATGTGGCCGATCAGCCTGGACTTGTACCCAAACGCCACTATCCCCACAGGGCAGAACCAACCTGTAGGGGCCTTATCCAAAAGGCAGCTTCTGCCTAATTGAATCTCCCCAAACTCAGCCCTCAGCCAACAGAATACTGGTCATTTATTAACTCAACGGGGAAAGAGGGCGGGGATGTTGGGGACCGGTGAGCTGAATGGCCGAGGCGCATATTTTCCCCAAGCATGCGGTCACATTGTCTTTTCCAAGCCTCTTACGGCTCTTTGACAGGCGTGAGTCCTGATACCAATTAGTTAGTGATTAGCACTGATGAACTGATTTCCAGTTCACAGACTTTTAAAAAATAGGTTGAAGTTGTTCTCTTCTGCCTAGGCTGCAGTCTTTTCTGGTGATACGTATTTCCAAGCGTCTAACAATATGACACAGGGACAAAAAACAGGGTAGGCGTAGTACAAGGCTCACAGCATTAAAAAAAAAAAAAAAGTCTCCACCTTGATGTGCCTCCCGTTGTAAGATGACGCTTTCCCAAGCTACAAGGAGGAAGACAAATGATCAGTGCACACCTGCTCCTAAGTATGGTTCACTGCTAAAGAGACGGGGCCTTAGAAAACCATGAGGCTCAGCCTAGCATTACATCACCGCGCTGAGCTAGCTCCTCATTGAAGCCCAGGCGTGGGGACCAGTGAGGAAGCCCCACATGGCACCCTGTCCCTACTACAACACCCAGACCAATCCCTGCTAATCTTTTAATCTACACATCAGTGGCTCTCAGGAAGCAATCACTTTACCTACCGCCCCACCCCCAGATGCCCAGAAAATACTCTTTTCTGAAACACATTCTTCTTTTCGGGAAAGTAGAGCAGGTAAGCCTGGGATGTGGAGGCCCACCTCGGATGCCGGCCTGACCTGCTGAAATGTGCCCGGCAGCCAGATCTACCCAATAAGCCCCATCCTCCAGACATGCCTGGGAAGGAAATGGATACGACCATACAGAAATGGCAATACTAAGGATTCCAGGATAAAGGCCTCTTCTGAGCACATCAGCTCTGTGGTTTGGAGAAAAGATTGGATTCCTGAATCAATGCAGTCAAACCCTGCCTTGACCAATGGACCAATGACAAGACTTCCTCTGGCTCGACTAATAATAGCAAGCAGCCTTGTCCTCCACAATGCTCACCAGAGTGACTATACGGATGCTTAAGCTAACAGGACTGAACGTCTACAAGCCATGATCCACACCATCTGCCTGGCCAGCCGACTGGCTGCCCCTAAACTGGTCTGTCTCCATGGGCACCAAGCTGCCACACTCAAGGGTTCTTCCCAAGAGGCCCTTGTTGATGCCCGGCTGTTCCGTTGCAGGAAATACCACTGTGCTGGGGGTGCAGAGTTAAGATGCTCATGGAAGGAGCCCCGGAACATGCACTGGGCCGCTGAACAACTGAAATCGAATGCCAGAGGGTCATTTCTGCCGGGTGGGGGGCAGGCGGGGGGCAGTCCTAGGGCTGCCAGATGCTCATTCCAGAGGGAGGACTAAATGCTAAAAGGAGCAGCCACCAGGCAAAGCCATGTAAGGCTGCCGAGAACCCTGGGCCAGCCCGGGCTCCAGGCTGCACGGGCATCTGGAGAGGCGACACTAACAAAGCCCAGGCAGCCTCTCCTCCTCCCGGGGTAGGGGGCGGGGGGGCCCTCCGGGCGGCCCCGCGGAGCACTTACATTGCCTCGGAAGCCTCCAGGTTCGGGTCGCTGGTTGGGACTGGCTGCAGGGACTGCGACCCTCCCATCCTCGCTGCGCCCTGGCGAGCAGACTAGCCGCGAGCGGGGCCAGCGTCCTGGCGCGATTCCTCCAGCCGGGAGCCGGGACGGACCGGCCGGCGGCCGGGGCTGCTGCACTGCAGATAGGAGCAGCTGCTGGCATCCGTGGCGGTGGCGGCGGCGGCGGCGGGGAGCTGCGGCTTAGGGCCGAAGCCGGAGCCCGGGGAGCGAGCGCCGCGGAAGTGTGCGCGCGAGTGTGTCCGGCGCGCGCCTAAGAGTGTGCGCGAGTGTGGCCGGCGCGCGCGGCTCGGCCCGGGGCGCGCGAGTGTGAGCGTGAGCGCCGGTGTGGTCCGAGTGGAGCTGCTCCTAAACCCCCCGGCAGCCCGGCTTCGGTGTGTGACACGGTGATGTCATCATCGCCGAGCGGCCCCGACGCCTGCATCTTCACAAAGCTCCGGCGCAGGCTCCGGAAACGGGGCCGGGGGAGGGAGCGCGAAGACCCTCCCTCTGCGTGCGCGCCGCCTCCCCCAGCCTCCCCTGCCTCGCCCCGACCGACCGCATTGTGTGGCTTTGAAATGCAAATACACTGCGGGCTGGGGAGCCCGCGGCCCCAAGGAGGGAGGGGCGTGGTGGTCTCCGCCGAGCTGACCGCAGGGAGAAGTAGGGGTATTCTCCACCGCCCCTCCCCCACCCCGCCCCCCGGCTGGCTCATCCCTCCAGAAGGAGGGGAATAGACTTTCCTCGCACCAGTGTGTGTGTGGAGGGAGAGAGGGCAGGTAAACAGGCTGCGGCGGGAAATGTGCAAGACGTGTGCGGTTTTCCAACTGTCCCCTTCTGCCTCCTTAAGGCCGGTGGCCAGACCCGGAGCCCGATGAGGCTTGTACCAGGGAGATCCCAGGGCCTGGCTCCCTGCTCACAGGCAACCCGGTCCCGCCTCCGATTCGCTCACACAATTGGTAGGGGGTGGGCAAGGTGGAGAGAAAGAAGCCCACCGCCTGCCACAAGGTCTGCAACCCCACCTTTGGCCACCAGGTGAGTTCTCCACGAGAAGCCCTGAGCAGGTGCTCCCCCTAACCAGAGGCCAGGCAAGCTGACAGGCCCGTGTCAAGCCCTGAAAGCCACAGGGTGACCAGGGAAAAGACAGCCTGCTGTGACCTACAACCAAAGGGCCCAACTCTGTGATTCCAAACACACCCCATCACCGCGGCCCCCGCCCTGGCTAGGGCAACAATGCCCAGCTTGCCAGGTCCCCCGCCTGGCTCCAGCTAGCTCAGAAAGGCTCAAGGCTTGGGCTCCGGGACCTTCTCACGAAAAGCTACTAGAGAAGGGTTCCATCTCTCACAGGTTCGAAAGTTTGGGGCACTCCTGGGAGCCTGACCATTTGCCCCGGCTCTACTTTCAATGCAACTGCACTGTGCGCTCCAAACACAGGCTGGCAACCGAATTAAAGCGAGCCCCTGATGATAAGCTGAAAACCCTTCTACACTTTCCCGGCATGTCTTCACCCCATGGCACAGTAAGCTTAAAATGCATCTAAACTGTGGCCAAAAGAAAAATAAAACGAACACAGAACTGCTCAAAGCATTTAGAAATTTCCTCCAATACCCTGAGTGTTTTCTGAAGCTGTGGCAAGGATGTTTGGCCAGGGACTTTTGAGGTTGCCGCTCATAACGTCAGGATAGTTCTAGACTTCGTGGCCGACTGGCTTTCTCCTGTGCCTGCTTAAGATTATTGTCAAACAAAACGCCAGAGAATCAAAACTGTTTCCCAGAACAACATGAAATTTGCAGGAAACCCGGAGGAGGTTTACTTTTGCGTTTCGATGAAGGCAGCTAATGTCAATCTCTCAGGCAGGGTAACTGTCTGGGTGGCCCGATGAGGCTTGCTCTGGAAAGCACGTCCTGGGCAGCCGTCACTCACTGTCGGCGCAGGGTGTCATCTAGGGGCAAAGATCCCGCAATTTGTTCGCCTCCGGTACCCTGAGGGTTTGTTTCCCGCCGGAAAGCAGATCTCTTGGGCCCCATGTACACTTGGGAGTCCAAGCAACCTTACTGCTTGGAGCTGAAAAATTTCATAAGCACTAACCTAGACAAGATTTTGAGGAAAGCGACCCCTTCCCTGGGCACCAAGGGTATGGGCTTTAGCCAAACTCAGCACTACAAAAATGAAGAACCAGGGGCGCCTGGGTGGCTCAGTCGGTTAAGCGGCTGACTTCGACTCAGGTCATGATCTCGCGGTCCGTGAGTTCGAGCCCTGCGTCGGGCTCTGTCCTGACAGCTCAGAACCTGGAGCCTGTTTCGGATTCTGTGTCTCCCTCTCTCTGACCCTCCCCCGTTCATGCTCTGTCTCTCTCTGTCCCAAAAATAAATAAGCGTTAAAAAAAAAAAATGAAGAACCACAGTCAGAACTCATCAGCTTTTTGGTTCATGACGCGAGAAAGCAGAGAACCATCCAAAGGTCCTCACCCTCAGCAGGTGAGGGCAAACAGGAGAGGCCTTTGAAATGAGACCAGAATTCAAAGCCTGGCATCTTCTTCATTTGCGGTATAGGCTGCAGCCAACCCCTTAACCATCCTGAGCCCTGCTTCCTCAGCTGGCAGAGGAGGGAAAGTGTGGACTTTGCAAGGTATTGGGAAATTAAAGAAAATTTTATGTATGTGTGCGTATATATATAGGGTCCCAGGACCAGGCCCCTGACTGGTGCCGGGCAGTGTTAACTTTCTTTCCTTCTTGATGAGAAGCATCTTCCCCTAAACTAGAGTGCCCTTAAGGAAATAAGGAGGCGATAAAATGAGATCCTCTTATGTGGAATCCCAACAACTCAAATGTCATGACACAGTGACACTTCACTTAGCAGGCTGCCACCGACTTAGTGATGCCAAAAACGCCACCAAGAACGCGGGGAAAAACAAATACGATGTGGGCACCGGTGAGGTGGATGCCACGGAAGTCCAAACGTCACGAGTCTTGTGTTGTGTGCTTACAGAAGAACTTCTGACATCTTCGTTTAGGGCCTCTTGATGCTCAGCTGGCACATGATTAAAACAAACTTGGTTACCTAGTAATTCAGCGGACAGAAAACGTCAAACTAAAAAAAGCAGGGGAGGGAGAGCGACTCCAGGGGACAAGGGCCACAAGGGCCTGCTGCTGTTCAGGCGCTCACGCTCCCCTCTCTACCTCTCTCTCTCTCTCCCCCTCTGATTTCGGTTCGGTCATGATCTCACGGTTTGTGAGTTTGAGCCCCACGTCAGGCTCCGTGCAGGCAATGCAGAACCTGCTTGGGATTCTCTCTCTCCCTCTCTCTCTGCCCCTCCTGCGCGCGCTCTCTCTCTCTCTCTCTCTCTCTCTCTCTCAAAAATAAATAAACTTAAAAGAAAAAAGCGAAAAGATAGACAAACCATTCAAGCCAGACCAAGGAAACTCAAAACAACAGCAGTCCAGAGCCATCATCCGACCCAGCGTCAATGCTCTGTAGACCCAGCCCCGGGTCATGGTTTATCACGAGAACTGCATATAACACAGACACCACCCCCTACACCCCACTCCTGCCTCACCCCCCTCCCTCCCTCACCCCGTCCCACCCCAAACCGTTCCGCAAAGGTTAAATCGTGGGTTCGCACAGCGAGAAAGCACAGATTCCATCTGAAATTACTAAAATGCCAGCGGTTAGCACTCCAAGCACTCACTCCCTCAGCTATCCACACCTGCAGTGAGCACCCACCCGGCCACGCTATTGTCTGCAGCTGAGCCTACAGACGCCATGCACGGTTCCCCTCTGCTTACTCCTGATCTTTCTTCTGGAGGTGCTGCCTTCCTTCCCATCTCTTCATTCCCAGCTGGTTCTCCAGACTTTTCCCTGCCCCAGGCACAGCGTGTCCCCTCTACAGCAAACCAGTGATCCCTGAAGCTTCTAGCAATGGCTGCAATGAAACCGTGAACTCAGCCCCTCTTGGGCCCTCTGGATCACCGCACACATATTCCGGGACCCTGCTGGCAAGCTAAGTCCCCTTCGACCGGCCCCACTGCCGACCCTCCTAGTCATGTCCCCAAGACACCCTCGAAACCTGGATAAATCGAGGGATGCACCCATGATTTCTAAAACAATTAGCAATTCAACACATATTAACACCCTTGCCATGTACCTGGCCTATAAACGTTGAGTAAGACAAGTCTGTCCTCAAGTTACTTACTGACCCATACCAGAAAGATCGGCCGACCTGCCAAATCTCTGTGCCTGAGAGATAAACTATGTGCTAGAGACTTTTAAATCCCACTGGGCCACAGTCAAGGTCGGGGAGCAAGTTGAAACACCTCTGGGACTGCAAGAGAAACAAACTTGGGCCGCTCTCCCTTCGCCTGCGGCCGTGGAGATGTCCCCAGTTGCCATAGCAGCCATGCTCTCCAAACAGGACCGATGGACCCCTGCACTGCTAATTAGCCCAAGCACACATGCTAAAGAAAAGTAGGTCAGATCACAGAAAATTCCATCTGGGGAACGCTAAGAATGTAAACACAGATGGAGAAGGCCCAGGTCCTGTTTCTTCAAGTCGCTGGCCTTCACCGCCATCCAGTACACCGTGGTGGGGGCTGCGGGCCGCTGCCCCAAACCGCGTGAACCTTCTCTTTAGGGAGCCGGCTCTGACTGTACTACCACCGCCTGCTTGCGTCTTGCTCCTCCGTCCGAGGCCCCCAAAGTCCAACCCACGTCACACCACTCTGTGCTCGCCGACGTCTCCCTAAGGTTCCAGTTGCTGGGAGCTGTTCCATTTCAGCCCTTGCGTGTGGCCCAAGTTCAGCGACCACACGCGAGCGTGAGCCCGAGACCAGCACATCCGGCCGGCAAACAGGACCAGGTGCGGGCACGAATGGCACCCTGCTGGCACATTCCCCACCAGCTCCGACAGATCCGGGATCCTCGTCCCCGGGCGTGGGAGACACAGCTTGGATGTCACACGACCTTGCTCCAAAAGCTGACCACTGCCTTCGGGAAGAAGTCCCAATTCCATATCCTGGCCTTGATCCTGTGACACGCTCCACCCTGTACTTGAGCAGGGCCAGGGTCCTCCCTGTGACCTCGCTGCCGAGCAGGCGACCTCCCCACCTTCCCCAGCTCTCTCAATGCCTCCCAGGTATCAAGCCGCAGCCCTGGGCCAGCTCCTGGAAGGGTCAGTCCCAGCCGGCCCTCAGACTTCTCTCGACCGCTGGCAGGTGGGAGCCTTGGTGCATCCTTGTCCCATCCCACTCTATCCGTGTATCTGCACCTGCACTCTGTTCTCCAGCCACACAGTGTGCCCTACGTACAGCCAGGGCTCCATAAACACATGCGGCGTGACACCTCAGAGGGCATGGGCAAAGGTCCTGGCAAACGTCTTCAATCGTTTGATGAATAGAGAAGGGGGAGAAGACTGATGGGTTCTATCAATCTTCCAGACTCCAACATTCAACCCCACATGCTCACCCTCGGGAGCCTGAGTGGTTTTCTTGGGCTAAAGCACAAGCTCAGGTAAAAATCCCATCCCTTCCAGAAAGTTCTCTCGCGTTCTTCTTGGAAAGGGCTGCTCTACTATATGTCTTCCTCACCATCTTCACCATATCCGCATGAGACCTTCCAGAGTTCCTTTCAAACAGAGAAGTTCCAAAGACTACTCTTCATGGGGAACATTCTTTCAATTCTGTCACGACAGAAAACGGAGGCTGTGGGTTTTACTGTTATGCCCAAAGAGGCAACCCAAAATGAGCTAGAAATCGGTCAAGAGAGAGGGGACTCGCTTTTGTTTCTAAATGAAGAATGCAGGTTGCAATTTTAATCTTTGATTCCTACAAGAAGGAAGGCAGGCTGATGGGGGAAACCTCAGGGGCTATGAAAAACTTAAGTTAGTGCCAAGAAGTCTCATCACATGAGAAAGGAATTAGTGGCAAACAATGCACATCCAAGACGACGAAATAAGAGCCAAAAACACCTTTCTTCCTTTACCAAATCCATTCAGCTCTTTTGAGATGGAAGTTGTAGGAGATGCTCCTGAGATAAACTTTCTGGAAAACATACCCTACGTAATTTAAAAACAATTAATTTTAAGTTTATTTATTTTGAAAGAGAGAGAGAACACAAGCAGGGGGGAACAGAGAGGGAGAGAGACAAGATCCTGAGCAGGCTCAGCACTGTTAGCACAGAGCCAGCAGGATGCAGAACTCAAACTCACAAACCGTGCGATCGTGACCTGAGTTGAAATCAAGAGTCAGATGCTTAACCGACCGAGCCACCCTGGTGCCCGCTCTACCTAATTTCAAAAAGGATTTAAGCTTCCAATTCAAGGGAGCAAAAAAGAGGGGCACCTGGGTGGCTCAGCTGGTTAAGCGTCCAACTCTTGGTTTCAGCTCAGGTCATGATCTCACAGTTCGTGGGTTTGAGCCCCACATAGTACTCCGTGCTGGCAGTGCAAGACCTGCTTGGGATTCTCTCTCCTTCTCTCTCTGCCCCTCCCCTGCTCCCCCCCACTCAAGAAAGAAAGAAAAGGAAAGGAGGGAGGAAGAAGAAACTCAGGTAGAAAAGGGGTAGAAAAGCCAGAGGGGGTAAGGTTATTCCTGAAGCCCTTGTTGGAATAAGTTGCAGTCTCCCAACAGCCAAAGCAAAAAGGGAAATGATCACGATCCGTTACATAATTCACAACACCCACTAAGTTCAAAAAAACAAAAGTCACTCCGCGGATGAGCAGGTGTTTCTATGACTGACACTCTCAACATATTCTTTCCTGTGGGTCCTCTGCCAAGAGCCCATGAATATGGTGGCCCACGCCTTCAACAACACCCCTCCAATTTCAAAGCCTGCTTCCACGAGCAAAGCAGCAGCTACTCGGCTTCCCCCCCGCCAGCAATCGGGAACATCAGAAAGCGAAGAGGTTCGCAGAGGATATGTTTCAAGTTGCCCCATCCCTCGGAGAGGGTCCCCACCATCCATGTTGTCACGGCAACACGGTTCTAGAAGAGGAAGCAAAGGTCAGCGTTACGAGGGTGTTCCGCCAACGAAACAATGCCTTGGAGCCTCAATCCCCCTCAAAGAGGGAAGGGAGCCTGTGTGGCTCGTCTCTCAGTGACTGTCGGTGCGAGCACGATGCCACCAAGCGCAGAGGAAGCCGTAAATGTAGCAAAACATGCAGGACACCGTGAAGTCACTGAGCCCGATTCCGCGGAAGTGCTCAAAAGCCACCCGAAGCCGTGACAAACGGCATTCTGTGAACGACTGAAGAAGAGACACTCAGGAAGGTGAAGAAGGCGGCTTCAGAGAGGCAATGTCAAGATCAAGGAGCTGAGAGGAGCCCTTCAGAAAACTGTTTAAGCCCCTGCGTATTTACAGAGAAGGGTCTCGGCTTCAGCAGCAAGAGTCAAATGTGAGGTGAGAACACAGCCCCGAAAACCTGTCAGAATAATAGGGGCAGAACTCTTTGTTCATTCTAAATATTAACATATGACTATCATGAAAGCCTACATCTTAAAAAAAAGGAAAGCCTACATCTTGTTAAATATAAAATAAGCCATTTTCGTAATTTTTCACGTGGTTTTTTTTTCAAGGTAAAGTCGCAATTAAGCCTTTTCCCCGCTATTCCCATACAACTTGGACTTAAGCGGATGCATTTTATGTGGCCTTTCTCAGGTAACAGTTGTCTTTAGATAATCCAGGTTGTTCCTATAACTGCCGGTATACGCTAGGTTTAAGATCACAGGCAAAAACAAACAGGGTGGCCCAAGGTGGCCATCGGGCCAAATAAAACTCTGACCTCCAAAGTTCAAGCCCGCCCTCAGACACCACGTCAAGTTTCGCTCAGACCCGGGAAGAGAGAAACGGTGGACTTGCCTGGGCCAGAGGTGACTGCCTCTGCTCCAGATCAAGAACATCACCAGTGTTACCCCTCCTTCTTCTCGGGGAAATCTTTCCAAGAACAGAAAATTCCATAAGCACTTTTCAGTGCCTGTTAAGAGAGAGTAAATACTGTACTTGGTTTGAATGTTGATGTGTTAATCCACTGAGTTCCTCTAGAGCTTAAGCTTAAGGTTTTAGAGGTTACTTGGTACCAGGGAAGAGAGGCCTTTGAAGAGAAACATTCAGTTGCAAGCAGAGCAGGGATCTCCCAGCTGCCCAAATCAGCAGCAGGCTGGTTTCTGAAGCCAGACTGGTGAGAGAGGTTGCGAACTTCAGGCCCCGCCACCTGCAGCAGGAGAGGGGTCCTGCCCGGGGCTCCGAAGAGGCCGGTCGGGGTGGAAACGCTCCCAAGATGAAAACACAAACGGGTGCAGCCAGAAGCTCCAAGTGCCTCGCTTCTTCTCTCACTGTGAGCAGAGAGTGGGTCCTCGTGGCTCCCCAGCAGCAGCTCCCCTCGCTAGGCAGGGCACAGGGCGGCTGGCCCGAGGGGGCACGACTCTCCGTGCCCGAGGAGCAGTGACACGGAGCCTGCCATGGGGCTGCCCTCATGGTGAGCGGTGCAGCCAAAGCCAGGCGCCGAGGACCAGAACTGCTGACTCAAGGCTCCGTGACAGAACAGAATCCAGAACGGCAGGGCCAGAAATAGCATCGTGAGCACCTACTGATGGCATAATTAGCATAGCGTCTGAGGCGTGTGCTGTGCGCTGTGTGTGTGTGTGAGTGTGCACAGACGTGTGTGTGTGTGTGTGCACGCGCGTGTGTGCGTTACCAAGCCCTAAAAATAATTCCCTCTTTTCATAACCTTCCCAGCGGGCCTGTCGGTGTAATTCCATCCACACCCTGTCTAGTCGTCGCTGGATGCAATTAGCCTGTAACTGTGTCTGAAGATAAGGGATTATTTTCCCGACATACTCAGATTTTCAGGAACTGATTTGTCCACATGAAGACAATCTTTCCCTGACAACAGACCGACCCAATTCCTGCCTCATCCGCTGACTTTAAGGAAGCACGTGTGAGAGGTACCACCGGGTTTCCTAGCCAGCTTTCAGAGGCCGGGTACATATTCAGTTTTGACGCAGAATACGCGCCCACTATATTTACATGGTTTTGCATCTCTTGAAGTTACTAATCCACAAAGAGATGAAGGGTTTCTCCTTCGCATGAGCATTTCCACGGTGCAGCGACTGCCCAGCCTGGGAACATGCCTCTGCTCTCCAACACAGCGTGGCTCCTTTGTTTCTGGGAGGTCAGCAGCTGACCAGAGGGGCCTGCTCTCACCCCTTCACCCCAGGGTAGCAACCCCACCCCCCACCCCCCAGCGTCCTTAGCATCCGGTTTCTCCTTAGGAAACAAGTTTGGGCAAGGTGGGCTCCTGGAGGGCTGAGGCCACAACTCCCATATGCCCCACGGAATGCCCAGTGCTTAGCCCATAGCTGGGCACATGGGAGGCTCTTGGCCACTATGCGGACACAGGGATGGGTGGATATCTGGGTGGACAGACCCGAAATCAGGGGCACAGAGAGAGACCAAAACTGAAATTCTCTCCAACTGAGGCCAGAGCTTACGGAGAATCACGGAAATGAGCCTAGGTCTTCCCACTGCTGTCACATGCAAAGCCCAGAGCCACACCCCTCAGCTTCCCGACCTCAGCTCCACCACCCCCCATCCCCCCCATCGACAAGTCTTGCTTTGCGCGTGTGTCATTTTGGTGGGGAAGGGAGGGTGGGGTGCCCAGGAATGAGGTTTGAATTAAACTCACTTCCTCACTCACCTAATTCAGAAAGATTAATGGATAATAGGGGAAATTTCTTATTTGCCTGAATCCTTAAACTGACTCAGAGAAGTTACTGAACCCCTCTGATCCTCAGTTTCCTCATTTGTGCAGTAAAAATCAACAGGACCTGCCCACCAACGGGGATATTGCAAGGTGTAAGTGAAATAACATACAAAATATTCTTAGTATAGCAATGCCAGGCATACAGCAAGCGCTCAATACACGCTGCGGCTGCTGCTGTGCTGTTTCACGGAACAGCAAGAAGTCATTCTGTCCCGGGGAGTACTCAGTGTCCCTGCCTCAACGACTCTCACAGCATCCAGGGATACCAAGCCCAGAGCTCCTCGTTCAGGAGGAGGAGTTAGAAGCTGGGCAGGCTCCCTGGAGGAGGAGTCTGCTGAGACACCTGACCCAAACGGTTCCCACCACAACTTTGCTCTCAGACCTTGTAATCTCAGGCAAGGTCCTGACCTCACTGGGCCTCAGTTTTCCCATCTTTAAAATGGGGACAATAAAAAGGGGGAGGGAGGGAAGCCCCCATCTTTCTAAACCTGAGAAAGGTCACAGGATCCTATGGTTTGCAAAGCCACCAGGCAAGGATGCTCAATGAGATGGATTTTTAAAGTCAGGAGAAGGGGCACTATTTCGGGGCACAAAGTGGGCAAGGCATCCCCAAAGAGCCGGCCGTCCTCTGCCTTGTAGCCAGGACATGAAAAGCTGGGACTGCATGCTGGGTGGAACTGCATGGGGAGTTACACCCCTGCCCTCCTGAGCTCCATGGAGAATTACACCCCTGCCCTCCTGAGCCCCATGGAGAATTACACCCCTGCCCTCCTGAGCCCCAGCCTTGGGCTGCACAGGGAGGAAATGCCGGTGCTAAGCCCAAGGTCCTGGGAGCCCCCGCCTGGAACCATAGCCCAGCCCAGGAATCGCTGTCCCTGCAGAGTCCCCTCAGAAGTATGGCCCATGTCTGCAGGGTCAATACTGTATCCCCAGCAACAGCTTGTGAGGCCTGCACAGAACAGAAGCTCAACAAACATGAGGGAGGGAGGGAGGAAAGAAAGAAGGAAGAAAGGGAGGGAAGGAGGGAGGGAAGGAGGGAGGGAAGGAGGGAGGGAAGGAGGAAGGAAGGACAAAAGGAAGGAAGGAAGGGGGGAATGAAAGCCGCAAAGACAGATTCAGAGCCTCTCAGGCCCCACAGCCACTGCCCTAGTTCAGTCCACCATCGCCTCCCACCTCGGCCACAGTACCAACCCCCACTGGCCCCGTGACCTCCAGCCTCTTCTCACCATCCAGGTTCCCCTTGGCCATCAGGGATTTTCCCCACCCCCAAACTCAGTCCTGACTCTCCCCTGCTTTAAAGGGGAAACAATCTGGGGCTCCTGGGTGGCTCAGTCGGTGGGTATCCAACTTCAGCTCAGGTCATGATCTCACGGTCCGTGGGTTCAGGCCCCATGTCAGGCTCTGGGCTGACAGCTCAGAGCCTGGAGCCCGCTTCGGAGTCTGTGTCTCTCTCTCTCTCTCTCTTTCTCACTGCCCCTCCCCCACTTGCACTCTGTCTCTCAAAAATTAATAAACGTTAAAAAATTAAAAAAAAATACCGGGGAAACAATCTTTCACACTGTGGGTCCCAGCAGACTCCTCAGTCTGGCTACAGGCTCACCCCCAAACCTGGCCACCGCCCGCCATGCCTGTGTCCCTTCCCGCTAACCTCACTACTCGGCCCACAACCACCTGTGTTGCCCCCTCCAGTCCATCCAGGCCTCTCCTGACCCGCTGCCTAAGTCTGCTGGGCATCACCACCTCCCCCCGAGGCTGCGGTACACAGAGCTCCCCCTCCCTGAAGTACCTTTTCCTTCTTCACCCTCAGCAAACACCTGGAAAACCCATGAAAACACGGCTCCTCCCCCTTGGAAGCTTCCCCGACTCCTCTAGGCAGAGGAGACTCTGTTCTGGCTCTTCTGTTCTCAGCCAGTTGGAGAGTTTACGTGCTGGATCACTGCTGTGTCGTCTCCTCTCCCCCAGCACTCCCAGCACTGATGGATGTCAGGGGAGAGCCCGCATTAATTAAATGCCTCCCATTTGTCAAGCCCTGAGCTACATTCTTCACATACCTCATTTTCTCCTCACAATTACCTCCAAGATGTGGGTACTACTAGCCTGGTTTTAAAGATGGGCAAACGACGGCTCAGAGAGGTCAAGAAACTTGTCGAAGGTCACGCAGCTCATTAACGGACCAGAGGCAAGTCTCTGCAGCTTTATGCTCCTCCCCCCGCACCACATCACACGCGGGATATGGCTCAGAATCAACCCAGGACGTGTATGCCGAGCGGGAGGATGGATGGACGGGCGGATGGATGGACATATGGCGAATAAATAAAGCGGAAGACCCCACTATATGATCCACTTAGACTGACAGCACTCATCACTTCCTGCAGCTGCTGTAGCAGGCCTGTGACTGCATCTCACGAGCTAAAGAATAAGAGAAGCTGACTAACTGACACTGGCAGGAGCCATGCTAGGCGGGGAAGGGCCCTGAGCCAGGCCTGTGCTGGTGAGAAGCCCTTCCTCCACCCCACCTCCCTGGGGCCCTGTCTTGGATTTCGGGTCTATTTCTCCACCTCCCCTCGGGCAGTCCATGACCGGCCTGCTGCTGGCAACCCCTCTCTTTCCACCTCCAGCTGGGGCTGGAGGCTCCAAGGCATACGCTTGGCTTGGAAGAAAAGCCAAACTCGAAAACTAGCACACGGCAGCCAACATAACATGGGACCAAGGGGGTTACCAGGAATGGAGGGGGAGCTCCCAGACCCCGCTGCCCTGAAACCCTCCACCTTCTGGGAGCTGTGCTGGGCACCCCCGGCCACGCCCTCACTGGCTCCTCACCGAACCCCACGTCAGGTCGGACTCCCTTCCAGGCTGCCCTAGGGGTCCCGGGACTCCAGTCCGGCTGGGGTCACAAAGCTGATGCTCTGCACTTCCTCCGGGGGCACTCCAGAGAAGCCCCGCCTGGCTGCCCACCCCTCCTTTCCAGAAGAGGGAGAAAGAACTATGGGGCTAGGGTCTCTGGCCCCACCCCTCCACACCTGCTCTGCCCAGACGGAGGCGGCCAACTTCTCCCTACTCCCCTGGGGAAGAAGCGGCCTCCCTCCACTGTGCTCCTCGGCCGAAGCCAGCAGGGTACAGCTTCCGGACAAGCCCGCCCAGCTGCCCCCACCCCGGTTCCCATTCCTGAGACGGGCCAGCGGCCCGAAGCCCCACTCGGATGGCCTGTGCTGGTCCCGCCAGGAGGGTGACGCTCTACAGCATACCCGTGCCCGGTCTGCCCTGGAAGAAGTGGGTCTTTCAGGCAGGAAAATGACTGTAATGACAGGTGGCATATGTAAATAAGGAACGAGCTGGGTCAGACCCGAGTCCGCTCGGGGAAGCTCCTGTTGCCAGAGAGCCTCAGCCTCAGCAACCCGACATCTTTAAAACACAGAGGATGGTCCCGACCCCACCTGCAGAATTAACCACTGAGCTGGGAGCTCGCACATGTGCTGGCTCTGAGGGCGAGGGCGTGGAACACTTTTGAAGGGGTTCACGTCTCTAACCTGGGGGAAGAGGGTACCACCCCGGGTGGGGTGAGGGAGACACGCAGTCCAGCTCCTGCCAGGAAAATCCCTCAAGTCCGGGAGAAGTGTGGAGAAATCTGGGGCTGCCCGATGCAGGCAGGGCCCGGGGGACATCTCACCAAGGCCACCTGCCTGTCCCCCCCTCCCCAATCCCAGGCTGCAGTTTGGGGTGGCATTTCTCAGGGGTGTTATGCCCTGGGCCTCCTGCATCAGCATGGGATCACTTCCTCCTTGCAGGAAGCTGCTTCTTAATCTCATTTCTTCCAGGTCTTTCCAGGCAGCCCTTGGCCAGGCTTCCAAGTTACCAGTCCTGCGGGACAGCTGTCCCAGGCAGGCCGACAGGCAGGTCAGTCAGTTCTGAACAGGGATGTTGTTTGCTCAGGTTCACCCCTCCTCCCCCACCGGCCCAGGTACCAACATACCAGGCTCTTTACCACAAGCCTCCAGAGGCTCCAAAAATCCGTGGTCAGCTGTAGCTGCCTTGGCATGAGTGAGGGCTTTGGACTTGTATTGCTAGAAATTCTTTATCATTGAGTCTCTGCCTGGCTGCAGCCTCTTAGAGCTCACCACTACAGGATGCTGTCTAGAATGCTCTTATGTATGGGTCAGGGGGTCTGCTGAGTGTGGAGGCTGCAGAGGGCAGGGCTGGAGGCGAAGGGAAGGCCAGAAGCCCAGCCACCGGTGGACAGGGTCCCTCCCAGGACAAGCCCTTTGCTTCAGGCAGGGTTGCACACGGAGCCCTCTCTCCTCCCCGTGGCCTCTCTCAAAGTCACATCTGTTCTCCCAAAGGCTTGTGCCCTAATGATTACCAACGGGGATGGGGGAAGGGAGGGGGTGTGAAAATTCCCAGAGAAAAGCCATTTGCGCTGGAAACGTGGGGTTGTGTCATCATTTCCACAGCAGCCATTAGAAGCAGGACGAGGCAGCAGGAAGCCGCCCAGCATGCTTGCAAGAACAGAACATCTGTCCGTTCGGTAATAAGATGTGCCCCGGGCCTTCTTTGTCAAGACACCAGGCCTCACTGCCCCGCCACTCCCCTCCAAGCCCAAAGAGGAAAAGACAAAACCACAGAGGTGGGGGGAGCGGGGAGAGACTGCACCACGCGTGTGCACGGCGAAAACACAAAGAAGGCGCGCCAGCTCCAGCAAGAGAAGCCTGGCTGCAAATGGGAACAGATGCACGATGTATCTCCAAACCATGAGACCAACGAGGACCTCAGGCTCTCCGGCCCAGGCTCGTAAACAACTTCCATTTCAGCAAAATGAAATTTTCATCTGGGCGTTTTTGAAACTTAAGTCGAGAACCTCCGGGACCCACACCAGAGGGGAAAAGACAAGTTTTATTTGGATCCCTGGATCTAGGCCACAGCCCCGTGGCTAAAAGCAGCCAGGGAGAGAGAGGACTTAGCAAAGTCTGCAGGTGCAGTGGAGGGTGTTTTTAACCGCAGCCACGCCTGGTCTCGTCTTGGCCCTGGGCAGGACACAGAGCCTCAGGACAGTCTTGGTCAGTGCAGAATCCAGTCCTGCCCTGCCAGGCAGCTAGAGAGAGAGCCTTTAAAAATGCAAATTTGGGGCGCCTGGGTGGTTCAGTCAGTTTGAGTGTCCGATTTCAGCTCAGATCATGATCTCACGGTCTGTGAGTTCGAGCCCCGCGTCAGGCTCTGTGCTGACAGCTCGGAGCCTGGAGCCTGCTTCCGATTCTGTGTCTCCCTCTCTCTCTGCCCCTCCCCTGCTCATGTTCTACCTCTCAAAAATAAGTAAACATTAAAAAAAATAAAAACAAAAATGCACATCTGATTGTATCTCTATCCTGCCTCAGGGCTGCTGGACCCCCTCAACATAAAGCCCTGGGAGCCAACGAATGGCCCAATGGCCAAAGCTAAGATACTTTGGGCCAAAAAAAAGAATAAAGTGTTATTTTATTATAACCCAAAGTATAAAATAGATAACCCCAAGTCCACATTGATAGAAATAAATGAGTCAATAAATCAGTAAATGGGAACTGAGGTCCCCCAAGGAAGAGGGATTCTGCCAGCAGATGGCCTTTAGACTTGAGCTACAGCTTTGGCTCTTCCCTGGCTCTCCAGCCTGCTGCCCCTACCACCCCCCGCCCCCTGAAGATTTTAGACTTGCCAGTTCCCCAGATTCACATGAGCCAAGTCCTTAACATACGTTTCTCTGTCTGTATGTATATATATCTCCTATTGGATCTGTTTCTCTGGAGACCCCTGATAATACGCTCACTCACGAAGGACATCCCCATGGTGACACAGACACCTGCCTGCAGGGGTAAACTCCACATCGGCTACAGCCCAAATTCATGGCATCACAGATCCAGATTGTCAACATCTTGCTGGTGCCATCCCCGATGGCAGCTGAGTCCAAGGCCTAGGGGGAAGAGACCACCAGGCCCCTCTGCTCCAGCAACCGTGGAGGGAAAGTTTAGTACAGTACCTGCTTAAGTCCTTGGCCAGACCCTGGCAGGAGAGAGCGGAAGCTTCTACTCCATCACCAGCTGGGGCAGAAGGCAAAGACACATGTTCTGAGGCTCGGGGAGTGAGATCCGCACAGGCAGCAGCTGGGGAGGTGCTGGGGACACAAAGGGAGAATTATTCCCAGTGGAACTTGGCTCATTAATGGCACATTCATCAGGCCCCCTCACCCCACCCAATTCACCCCACACATGTGGGATGGGCTGTTTAAAGACCCAGCACAAGGCTTCCCTCAATCCCGGGCCCGGTTCCCCGGGGCCTTTGCTTAGACACAGTGGTGGCACCCTCCGGTGCCACAGCCCCCTGGTCAGGCGTGGATGCCTCGTGTGTGAGGTTTCAGCAGAACCTGGTGTTTCCTTGATGGAGGCAGTGCGGGTGCTCAGGACACTCTGTGAGTTGTCTTGTGTGATTTTTCTTCTGGGGAGGGGACTTTTGTATGATCATTTCGAATCATTTTTCATAGGCAGTGAATTCCGTGAATCGAGGACTACGATACAGCTTTGCAAACGCCCTGGGATACACCCCCTAAAATCCGAGGCTGATAAAAGTCAAGGCCAAAAGGCTGACAGGTAACCAAGGAACCTGCACCAGGGACCTGTAGGGACCCTTTGAGAGGTGGGGGGGGGCGGGGGGGGCGGGTGCTCAGAGATCTGTAACAGAGCGGCATCCCACATTCAGTGGGTGAGCGCCCTCTGCTGGACATCCAGGGAAATACCCGGAGTGCAGAGAGGGCCCCTGGGTACCCACCTGCAAACACACCCTCAAGCAAAGAGCTCAAAACAGGTTTGACGTTCAACTCTGGCAAAAAGCAAGGCTCGCGGTGCCGTCCACAGACTAAAGCTTGGGAACAGTTTTCGGGGGGGGGGGGGTCGGCCCTCCCAGCCTCCCTCCAGCCGTCCACTCTGCTGCCCACAGGGAAGCTGGCAGGGCCGAAGGCGGCCCAGTTACAATTATGTGAGTCAGCACCAAGGGCCTGACACCAGGCCTGAGGTTGGAGCCAGGGTCTGAGGTTTCGGAGCCTCTGGTAGAGGGCTCATTTCTTCCCTCTGGGTGGGAACCCCTGCAGGAAGCCCCCCGGATGGCAGAAATACAGGACCCCTGGGTCTCAGTGTCAAGAATGTTCTGCTAATTTCCATCCACCTCCACCAGCTCCACCTACGTGGTTGGCCTCCTGGTGCGGAGCACAGCTGCCAGGGGCGCCCTCACACCCCGCGCACTCTTGCTCCAATTCCCCGTCGCTGCTTAGCAGGTACTACGGGGTCCGCCTCGGCCTCAACCCCCGGTTCCACCGCCCTGGCCCTCACGTGCTCTGCTCCCACCAGGCCGGCCTCCCTCAGCGCCTACAACACGCGCCGCCTGGGCTGCTCCTGGACTCGCAGCCCTTCCCCAAGCCAGCAATCCCTCAGCCTCCGCGCCCCGGCCTGGGCATTACTAATCGACAGCCGCAAAAACAGCAGAAGCTCAACCCCACTGGGAGCTTGGTCTGGTGTGCCTGGTCCCGTGCGCCCTGTCCCTGGTACCTTACGGTAGGCGGCCGGTCCAGCATGTCCGGCGCCGGGTACCTGGTCCTGTGCCAAACACTTTACACATAGGACCTCGAATAACCCTCACAACAACCCTTTGAGGCAAATGTCACCACCCCCCACTCTGCAAAGAAGGAAGGAAACTGAGGCGCAGAGAGTTGAGGTCGCTCAGTCTAAGTCATATAGTCGCAACATGTAGCCAGGCCGCCCGCAGTGAGCACTGGATTAACAGGCAGAGGGACAGGGAGAGATGGAGTGTCCCAACTGGGCACGACCAGGCCGGGTGTCAGGAACAGAGGCAGAGCGGGAGCCCAGGATGCCTTCTTCCCCCGTGTAATGAGGAGAAAAACAGAGACCAGAGCGTAACGACCATGGGTAAGCCTGGAGCAAGGCCAGTGCACAAGTGGACAGAAATTTACTAGTCCCCGATTTCGGTTCCTACGGGAGTGACGGTGCTCCCTCCTCGGCAAGCCCCGTAAAGATCTGGTTTGATTTAATGTGAGCTGGAGGAAGGCGATACAGACCGTGGTTCTGCTGTTTCCAGAAAACTCTGGGCAGGGGAAGGGCAGGGGAAGGTTTCCGTCTTTGAAAACGCTGGCGGAGAGAGTGGGAGACGCGGCCTGGGATCTGTGGCCCCAGAGCAAAGCCAAATCCATGGGCGAAGAGCACTGACAGTCACACTCCGCTGAGGAGCGTGCCCACAGGTGACAGGTACTTCCCTGCCCTGGGAACACTGGGGGTCCCCTCGGATCTAGCCTGGAGGCCATGGAGCCTGCGCCCTTCACCCTCCCTCCTGCTGGCCCACCACCAGGGCCACACCCTTCCCGCACCAGGCTCTCTGAGCCAAAGGTACCAGACAAATGAATCAACTGCTCTGTTAAGAACAGAGCCCCCCCTCCCTCCCCGCCTCCAGCTGGCTGCTGGCCCATTGCCAGGGGTCGGGGGGTCAGGCCCCAACAGGGAAGCGCTCAGTGACTCAGACCAGCGCCAGAAGCTGGGATTGTCCTCATCTCTCCATCACCCCTTCCTGCTGAGTCACCTCCTTCTCCTTCCGGAACCTCTCTGTCCCAGCCACCTCTGCTGGTGACGACGGCTACGACCTCTCCGAGCAGGGCTCCTGCACGTCCCGCTCTGCCTGCCTCCTCTGTCCCCTCACACCTACCCCCACGGTCACCAGGATAACCCAGCTCGAGTTCTGATAAGGTCCTTCCTTGCCCTACCTGAAAGCCTCCCCAACTTTCTGCAGCCTTAGGAACCCAGGTGAAAAAAACTCCCTGGCCTGCCACACCCCATCTCTGTCCCTGTCCCCGCCCAGGTTTGTCCTCTCCCTCTCTCTGCTCCAACCCCACCAAGCTGGCCCCCTGACGCTCCAGGCTGCTTCTGTGCCTTGGCTCAAGCAGACCGTGCCCCTGAATGCCTATGTCTCTCGCCCCCGCCCACCCACCCCATAATCATCCTGAGGGGCCACCAAACTACCCCCTCCCCAGGTGGGGGTAATGTGCCCATCCTGCATGGCCAGGCTGGGCCCGGCCCCACCTCTGAGCACCTCGTTTTCAGCTAAGGTGTCCTGCTCCCCTACTAAAGTCTCAGCCACTGTGGCCTCTCCAGCCCCCAGCACAGAGCCTGGCACGTGAACAGTGCTCAACACAGGACAGCTCCTTCCCTGCGTCCCCAACACATAGGCCACCGACAGCAGGACACCTGTGCAATCTTCTTGGAATCCCAATCTGAGGCAGGACCAGTAACCTGACTCGAGGGCAAAATGGAATGCAAAGTGAAAATGCAGAGCGCCGCATTCCAGAAGGATCAAGAATCTCAGGATGGTGACAGCACACCATTGAAATAAGCACAGGGCCCTGGGCGACTGTCTGGGTGGCCTGCCCACAGGGCCAGCCCTGGTTCTAGACGCCAAGCAGGAACTTACACAGGGTCCCTGTACCGCCTCCCACCCCACCCCGAGCCTGAGCTGCCCCGGGGGACAGCGTTGCTAGACAAGGTGGGGACAGTTCAGCCCCTCTGTGCCAGCTTCTGTCTGTACCCAAGCCTCCCTGACCAGCAGGGGCTCGTCCTCAGACATCGCGGTCAGGGAGCCGGGCCCTTGGCAATGGCCAGCACCCCTGCCAGCCCTCAGCGGGAACTCCCGGACGGCCACCGAGCCGGCACAGAGGAGGCCAGGGCACCCCGATGCAGGCCTCACACGTGAATTCTCATTTCATTTCTGCGCGGTACTAACTTTCTCTTGCCTCGAGTCCTTCTATAAAATGGGCCGGGGGTAGGGTGTCTGAAGGCCTTTTTAATAAAACTCTGAGCTCCCTTTTCTCATTTAAGGAATTAATGTTTTCCAAGCCTTAGTGGAATAACAAAGAAGCTGAATTCACATTCACAGCATGTTTATCTTTTCGGAAGATGAAGGAAATGTTGATTTAATTTAAGCCTTTTTTGTTCAAGAGAAGAGTTAACAAGAAGAGGCCACATGAGCCACCACACCTCCTTCCAGCAGACAGACATGACTTACTGATCATGGCACTCTTTCCTGCTAGGCTCGGGTGGACAAGACCTTAGAATCCTTCCTAACGCAGACGGCGAGCCATGGCTAATGGCCAGACTTCGCCATCTCCGATTCAGTGTCTCACCCAGGTCCCCACAAACAACAACTGGTCTCCTAACCATTTGGATGCAGTTTCCGCCCCACACAGGAACCAGAGAAACACGGACGATGTCCATTCAGGGCTTGCATTCAGCCTGACAGGCCTGTGAGTTGAGCCATGGCGAGATGCTGCCAGGTAACTGTTACCTTTTGATTGCCTGTTCTGGGCTTTTGAGTCCTTCCCGGAAGATCCCCCACTGACCTGATAGCGAACTGCATTTCGGAGATCGGCCGGAGGTGCCAAGCTAAGCCCCTGTCCAAAGACAGACACCAGAGTGACCTGGCTGTCACGGAGGGCGATAATATCCCCCAAACCCCGGGCAGAACACAGCACGTCCTGTCGGGCCAGATGGGCGACACCACCTTATCTCCCATTTCATATCGCCATCTGGAAGGTATTAGCACAACAGGCTTTCCTCACAGGCTCTTGATTTTTTTCCTTCTTGAATTCCCAAGTGCACACAATCACGTAATAGGGCAAAGGCTACGGCCAAAGACTCGATTCAGATGGAAAGCCAGATACAAGCTAGAGGGAAGAAAGCACTTTGACACTGTTGCTCTGGAGAGCTAAGCTCGGCCAGTCGGGGCCCCGGACAGCAGGCCAGCAGAGGCCTGTGCTTCCCTCCATAAGACAGTCTCAGCAATGGGAGATACACTCCTCGGAGATGCAGCTGCTGCAAAGCCTGAGTCCCAAGGTGCCCAGACAGGCTTGCAAACTGGCTGGAAGCTCCAAGGCAGGCCCCTCGAGCTATTTCTAGTCTCTCTCTCGAGATAAACCAGCATGTGAAACTCAGCCCATGCGAGAGTGTGAACAGGCCCTAAACATCCTGACCTTCACACGTTCAACAAGGGGGGCTGGCTCCACACAGTTAACCCTGAACTGGCTTATCAGTTCCTTCCCAGAACATTCTTACCCTGTGTCCCTCCACAAAGCAAACAACCTATGTTCAGAGAAGGGAAACTGCTTTTGAGCTTGACCCAAGCAGAACTCAGGCTAGTTAATAAACTAGAGGAAAGGCCGTAAACACCACCCCAACGCCATCTGAGGGCCTTTGATCTGGGTCATGAATCCCCCCCCCCCCAGTGGCCAATGGCTCCGGAGTTACAGAGACTGCAGAGAGGGGCATGAAGAGGACAGAGGAAACTGATCTCAGGTGGCCAAGATGTAGCGATTTATCCAGAAGGGAAAAATCTACCTACACAGATAAATTTGCTCAAGATGCACGGAAAACCAAAACAAGGCCACGTGTTCGTCTGAGATATGAAATTGGCAATATTTGAACCCTGCCAACATGGCAAGTTATAAGCTTCCATGTAATAGTAGCCAGCTACTTGGAAACTCAAAGGCCCCGTCCGAGCATTCAGATGCACCCCAATTTACTCAGCCAACTGGGTACTGGCTACATCAACTGGATTCGTAAACATGGACCTTTAACATACCATTTATCTATTTATTTAAGAGAGAGACAGAGAGAGAGGGAGAATGTGAGTGCGCGAGCAGGGGAGGGGGCAGAAGGAGAGAGAGAGAATCTTAAGCAGGCTTCACGTTCAGCATGGAGCCCAACACGGGGTCTGATCCCACAACCCTGGGATCACGACCTGAGCCAAGATCAAGAACTGGGATGCTTAACTGACTAAGCCACCAGGCACCCCAACACATACCTTTTAAATGGCATAAAGGAATTCTGTCACTTATTTATTTTATATCAATTGTTTTTGGAATTGAGAGATTTTTGCGTGATCCCTATTCTAAATTAAAAACAACAACAGAAACAATAATACGTTCACTTTGCCATGCAGTTTTTACGATACGGTGCTTACTTAAATAAAAGTCCGGTTAAACTTGGTGAGGCAGTTGAACCCGCTCATGCATACCCACAGCTGAAAATCTTTTGGTGCAAACGGCTGCCCCCAAAATAAACGCATGGCTCGGGAGCAAGAGGACAAACAGAAGCTGTAAATCAGCATGAATTCCTTGTCTTTCAACTTCAGAAAATTCTGAAGTTTCCGACTGTGGTAACTCCATAGCGAGGCTATGACGCTGGCTGGAGCTATGCCCACTCCTGGCTCTCTCGTCTGACAGTGGGAATCAGAAACTCGAGCCACCAGCTGCTAGGGGCAGATGTCTCCAATCCTGAAGAGCTGCAGATAGCCAGACAGGTTGAGAACGGCACTGCCTTACCTCGTGGGTCTCCAGCTGTGGACCCCAGACCAGCAGCACCGTCACCTGGGATCTTTTAGGAATGCAGAGTCCTGGGCTGCTCCCCAGGCCTCCTGAGTCAGAAATTCCAGGGGCGGGGCAGCAATGTGTGCTCTAACTGGGTTATCTGGATGCACACTAGAGTCTGGCCTCCCTGGACAGGAGTCAGGTGAGTGGCTTTCCAGCTGTGTCCAAGGGAGAGCCCTCAAGGTCTAAAGAGACCCCTCTATTTGGATTCCTGGCTAAAGGAACTTCCAGGATGTAACCAGAGTGCCCCGTTTTACTCTGTTTAATAAGTGTGGTTTTATTTAAAAAACAAGTTCTGCTGCTTTAAAAACGGTCTTGAAAATACTAAACAGATGGGCCACGGACAGTGTAGTCATTTGCAGAATGTTCTCGAAGGTCTGGGCCCAGGGATCCCAACGGCAAAAAGGGAAGCTCGACCGGTTTAGAGCAGGTTCGGAGGCTCTTCCCTGGGGAAGAAGCAAGGTTTGATGTCCTCCGACGGCTTTGACAGAGAAGAAGGGGGGCGTGCGAATGCCTTTCATTGTATTTGAGAACTGCCTCAGAGATGGGGGTGCCTTTTTTCCCAATTCAGAAAGAAGACGTCTTGTAAGGGAAAGATGTGGCACCAAAGAACCAATAGGTAATCGAGAGAGAGGCAGAAAGGTGGCTTAAAGCAAACCCTCCAGTTCCATGCCAAAAAAAAAATATTTTTTTAAATTTAAATTTAAATTTAATTTTGAAACTTAAAGTACCAACCTACTCCTAGGGGGAGCAAACCTCTAGAGTGCACCGTCTCAGCCTTCTCTGCCCTGTTTTCTTCCCCTCTGCCTCCCCTGTCCCTACCCTGCGCGGGACACGACCCGCGAGGGGTTCCGAGGGTGGTGCTGTGGTTTGAATATGTGTGTCCTCCCTCAGTTCACATGTTGGAATCCTAACCCCCAATGTGCTGGAAATAGGAGATGGCGCCTTGGGGATATGAGTATGTCCTGAGAGCCCCCACAAACGGGATTAGTGCCCTTATAAGAGACCCCACAGGGGGTGCCTGAGTGGCTCAGTTGGTGGAGCATGCAGCTCTTGATTTCAGCTCAAGCCATAATCTCCCAGGTCCTAAGCTCAGGCCCCAAGACTGGCTCCTCACTGGCGGTGCGGAGCCTGCTTGAGATTCTCCCTCTCTCTCTCTGTCTCCCCACCCCCACCCCCCACTCTGCTCCTATTGTGCTCTCTCTCTCTCTCTCTCAAATTAATTAATTAATTTGAAGCCTGCAGCAAGAAGTCTGCAGCAGGGAAGGGGATCCTCACCTGACCACCCTGACAGACGTCCAGATTCCAGAACTATGAACAATACATTTCTGCTGTTTATAAGGCCCTCGGTCTGTGGTCCTTTGTCACAGCAGCCCCAGCAGGTAAGACAGGTGGGGTGGGGCGGCAGGGCCATTTCTGAGGTTAAAAAGCAACCAGTGCCCACCTAGATTGCCCTTCGTGGTTATTCTCTGGGATCGGCAAGGTCAGGTACAGCTGATTCCTGTTACTCAGAGTAGTTACATTCTATCAAGTTGTTCTGGGAGCTGAACTGTGAACCACCGTTCCCAGCAGGTAAGCTGGGTTAGGTTCCTCTAAGCCCCTGGTCACAACATTTTTGTCAACCCATCACTACGTAACCTTGTTTTCTGTGCATTTCTGTGTGAAAACATCTTATTTAATAGATATCATGGATTCATTAACATTGAATTTATAGCCAACAGCATTATAACTCACACCTGAAGGAAGCTCATCTAACATGAATGAAGCTTATCTAACATGAATATTTTCTACGGAAGGCATACCACAGCCTTCTTGGGCTTAAATATGCTTCACAGCACTTCAGCACTACCTTGGGGGCCATTAAAAAGTTTTTTTTTAATCTTTTGTATTTTTGAGAGAGAGACAGACATAGCGTGAGCAGGAGAGGGGCAGAGAGAGAGGGAGACAGGGAATCTGAAGCAGGCTCCAGGCTCTGAGCCATCAGCACACAGCCCGATGTGGGGCTCAAACTCATAGACCGTGAGATCATGACCTGAGCCGAAGTCAGACGCTTAACCGACAGAGCCACCCAGGCGCCCCCCTTGGGGGCCATTTTAAGCAGCAAGATCATGAATGAAAAAGCACAAAATTACAAAAGCCATGGCCCTAAATATACCGTGCAGAAACCTGTTTCCAGGAGGAGAGCTACAATAAGAAGACAGGGCGTCTTCCTCCACCCCCGCTGGGAACAAGGGCCCCAGGCAGCTCAGATTTTTGCTGCTCTGCACATGTTCACAAATGACCGCAAGCCATGAGCGTTGATCTCGGGGTTACAAATAAATCTTAGGAAGGGGCAAATTCACAAATATGGAATCAGTGGATAATGAGTATTCTGTGGAAGCAGCTGGTGACCAAAGCCAGACCAACCCTTGCTCCTATCAGCACTGCCTCTTTTCTACTGATTTCCAGTAAAACCAAGAAAATGAGACCCCAGACAAATGTTCAATAACGCTGGCCAGGCACCAAAGTTGCTCATTGGACTCTACCTGCACCGTTCTACTGGGAAATAAAGCCAGAAAGCTGGCCAAGTTCTCAGCACAGATAAAATCTGTACTTGACCACTGGTTCCTTCCTGCATCCTGTGATCACTCTTGGTCACGGTCAGAGGTGACACAGCCCTACAGTGCGTCATCTTCCTTGGACTTGAAAGGGGCCAGTGATGTAGGCGGAACCCCGTGCACTGTGGGAGGCGGAAACTGGCTCTCCCCGCAGCCGAACACAGGCTGGCAGGCCGGCAGGACCTGCTTGGAATCCCAGTTCCACCACTCCCCAGCTACGTGTCCTTGAACACGTTAACGGAACCGAGCCTCAGTCTGCTCATACGTAAAATGGCTAAGGGGTTCCTAAGAGAACCCCTCACCTCCTAGGGCTATTCGGAGGATTTACAGAGACACTCAATGTGACATACTCAAGTGCGGTGCCTGGGGCACAGCAGGGGCCTTCAGAGCAAGCTTTAAGAGCAGTTATCACTGCCTACTGTGCGGTCTGGGACAAATCATTTAAAATACAGTCTCGGGGGGGCGTCTGGGTGGCTCCGTCGGTTAAGCGTCTGACTTCGGCTCAGGTCATGATCTCGCGGTCTGTGAGGTCGAGCCCCACACTGGGCTCTGTGCTGACAGCTCAGAGCCTGGGGCCTGCTTCCGATTCTGTCTCTGTCTCTCTCTGCCCCTCCTCTGCTTGCACTCTGCCTCTCTCCTCTGTCTAAATAAACATTAAAAAATATTAAAAAACAAATAAAAATGAAAAAAAAATAAAATACAGTCTCAGGGCTGGGAGGGAACTTCAGAAACACGGACAAGACCCAAAGACACGTGAGCTCTTCTGGGAGCCACAGAACCACACAGCTAAGTCGTCCTGCATCCAGCGCTCAGAGAGCTTCCGCTTGCCCCTCTGGGTCCCTCCCGTAAAATGGCCGGGGGGTGGGGGAGGGTTGGATGGATGGGTGTGCCCCACCAGCTTCCCAGCTCGGGGTCCATGGGAGCGCCTGTTCAGCACGCTCTCCCTGCTGCCATGCGGGGTCACTCACTGGGGCTGCTTTACTGATATAAACATAAATTAAAATATCTGTGTATAACACCTTAAACTTATGCAACGTCATATGTGACTTAAATCTCAAAAATGGAAGCGTGTGTGTGTGTGTGTGTGTGTGTGTGTGTGTGTGTATTAAATAAACCTATATGTATATATACGGGGGGGGGGTGGGGAGGAGCATGTGTATAGAGAGAGATAGGTGTGTGTGTGTGTGTGTGTGTGTGTGTGTGTACTGGCATCCGAGCCAAGTCCTGAGGCTGATGCTGGGCAAGCCTCTTGGAAATCAAGTGCCAGTGGGGTTATGCACAGTGCACCTGGACATCTGCAATTGCTGTGGGGTTGCCGAGGCACGTAGTGCAGGTGAGGGAAGAACCCCCGCCCCTGCGCCCCGGCAAAACCCGTCTGCCAAGCAAAGGCACAAGGACCCGGTCCCTTTCCCCATGGTGCTGCTGGCTCCCCTCTGCTCTGACCACAGCTCTCTGCTAACCCAGCTCGTGTCCTGGGAGGTCAGAGGCAGTCAACTGAGTCACTCCTTGGAGAGGTATAAATAGCACGTCCTCTCTCCCAGAGGACTTCTATTTTAAATAGGGGCCCCTGAAGATCACAAGGGAACAGATCTCTAAATCGCTCATTGGGGCGGGGTCTTCTTGGTGTCCCCTTAGGTCCCTAAGGCCCCAAGAAGAGTCCCCAGCCCTGTGCAGCAGAGGCGTGCAAACCTACGTAGGGGTGGCGTTCAGGGGAGGGGAGGGGAGTGGAGGGAGGCAGCCTCAGAGACTGGGCCCCGGGGTCCCACCACCAGACGCAGGCTCAGCCCCCACGGTACCTCTGGGCTGTCAGGTCCCCGGAGACCTGGCTGATGGCTTCACTCTGGTGGGGAGAGGTGGCTAACAGTGGGTTTTCAAGGTCCTCGAGGGCAGCTGGCTGGATGACATCATCCGCTACAGGTGACCTAGGGAGAGGAGAGGAAAAAAGCCCAGGCTCAGAAATGTTCCTTGAAGTTTTCAATGTGTTTGAACAGCACAGTTTATCTGGACCCCCAGCAGGCCCTTTCAGGAAGGATCTGCTGCTACTCCAAGTGTGGCCCACAGGTGGCGCTGGCCCAGGAGGAGAAAACACAGAAACTGAGTTTTTAGAAGCCTGCAGGGCGACTTGACAGAGTAATTTTGTCTGTGAATCTAATAATAAAAGTCAGGACGCTGCTAGACATCCTACAATGCCCAGGACAGCCCCACCACAAAGAATTATCTGGCCCAGAGTGTCAATAGTGCTCAGGAACGAGAAATCCTGGCCGGGTATCGTTTCCATTTCCTAGTAATTCATTTAATCGGTTTTGTTTGTTTGTTTGTTTGTTTGTTTTTTAAGTTTTGAACTATATGCCTTAGAAACTTTTAAAAACCGCACTGGCCCTTCATCCACTGAGAAGGTGGATACCAGACAGCCTCCAAGAGCAGCGGGCTTTGAAAGTGCAGAGGGACACAGGTCACCGTCACAGTCTGGTCAACACAACAGCTCACTCTGCTGGGAACCCCCTTCCATAATCGGGTACATCTTACTAGTTCATCACGGAGGTCCACGAGTGTTTCTTTCTGATGAACTTGGCTCTGGGCAGTGGGGAGCAGGGCCCTCACTTTTGTTCCGTGAGCAGGCACGGATTGCAGCCTGACTCTTGCGTCGTAAACGAGGAAGAGGCGGGCCCCGTCCTCATGGAGTTTACAGTCTTAGGCAAGAGTCAGACATTTGTTGAAATGCTTGTTTAGTACCAATCGCAGTCACCACCAAGAAGGAAAGATACAGAAGGCTGTGGGAGATAAACCCAGGAGGTCCCAGCCGGGAGACAGGGAACATTTCCTTGTTTAGGGGGTAGGGTGAGGCCACCCGGTCGGCTTGGCGATAATGAATGTTCACTAACGTGTATTGTGTGCCAGGAACTGCCAGTCTAAGTCCTCATAGATATCACCACATATGATCTTCACGACAACCCTGTGAGGTGGGTACCATCATTAACCTCATGGTAATGGGGTTTTTACAGATATGGGAACTAAGGCGCAGAGAGGCTGAATAACTTGTCCCTGGTTGCACAGCTGGTAAGGGGCAGAAGCAGGATATAAACCCAAGCCTGACTCGAGGGGCAATGTTTTTAACCACCACTCTAGGCCGTGTCCCAAAGGTTGAAGAGTCAGAGAAAGACAGAGGGTCTGCAGCCACATATCTGAAAGTGCCGAACCAGGAAGGAGTCGGTCATTCTAGAGCAATGAACACACAAGGTCAGTGTGGCAGGAGTGTGGATGGCGGAGACTGGGAAGGGCAGGGGTGGACGGGAGCCAGGTCCCAAGGCCAGGTCAAGGGACTGGAACTAGATCCTAAGCCAAGGAATCAGCCCCAAACTTCTATCCAAGGCTCTGCCACAAAGTGCTGCCTTTGGCATTGAAATGAATGAGAGGCAGGGGGGCCCAGGGTGAATTTCCGGAAACTATGTTTTAAATGTGATGAGACCAGCACATGCCCATGACCACACCTTACTATTTATTCCCATGGGCCTTGTGACATTCCCTTCTTCCTCCACGGTTCCCACCCACCGTTCCAAATCCCCCAGAACTCGATCTCGGAGCCCTGCGACCAGGCCCAAGGAGTCAGAGAGAAATGGGTACAAGGGGAAAAGGAAGGAGCCAGCTTGGAGGCGGGACAATGGCAGGGATTCTGGGTCACAATTCAGAGAATCCTAAAATACCGGCATTAGCGACTTTCCAAAGTCATAAAAAAAAATAAAAATAATAAAAATTAAAAAAAAAAACCTGAATGGAAAAACATCACCCAGGAGCTTTGGCAATACACACGGAAAGCCAGAAAAGACTTTGTTCCCTTCAACACAGCCACTGTACTTCCAAGAATTTATTTTACGATGATACGATGATTAAGGGTTTGAACAAAGATGCTGATCACATCTGTGACCATAATAGCAAACCTCCCCCAAAACAAAACAAAAAAACGGGAAACAACCAAAACGTCCCACAGTAGGAGACAGTTAATCATATTAAGGCAAAGCTGTAGAACCGACTTATTGGCAGCTGTTTAAAAAAATAAGGTAGATCTCCACATCCCTAGAGGTAATTACGTCCATCACTAACTAAAGAAATGTTTTTAAAACTGTCAGTAGCATGGGGGCGCCTGGGAGGCTCAGTTGGTTGAGCATCTGAGTCTTGATTTTGGCTCAGGTCATGATCTCATGCTTCGTGGGACTGAGCCCTGCATCGGGGCTCAGTCCTGACAGCGCAGAGCCAGCTTAAGATTCTCTCTCTCCCTCTCTCTTTCTGCCTCTCAAAATAAATAAATAAGTAAATAAATAAATAAATAAATAAATATGTCAGTAGCACGATCCAGATCTCATGTGCACGTGTATATCAGTGTTTATATATCCGTGTGTATACATGTAGATATGTACACGTATATACAAACACACACGCAGGAAACGTGCAGCAGAGTGAACAAGCACCAAGCAGATGCGTGCCAAAGTGTTAATAGTAATTTTCTTTCAGTAGTACAATTATGAGTGGGGGTTTTTTTTATGGTTTTAAGTCATCTCTATGCCCAATGTGAGGCTTGAGCTCACAACCCTGAGATCAAGAATCCCCTGCTCCATGGACTGTGCCAGCCAGGTGCCCCATGCGTATTTTTTCCCGTTGAACTTGTCTCTGTTTTCTAGTTCTGTGCTGACTATGCACGGCTTTTACAAGCAAAATAAATAAGAAAACATATTTAAGGACAGTTTCAAGTGCCAGGGAGCAACTTCGGTTTGTACTAACTCAGCGAAAGTTTGAAGCGATGGGACAATCAGAGTCAAGTCCCCACTTTTGTGCTGACATTTTCCACGGGCTTGTCGGCCTCGTCCCGAGGCACAAACGCAGCCACGCCTCGCTCGTCAGGCACCACTGGGGAAAATGCAGGTTCCAGTGGAGGATCTGGTGAGGAAGAGATATCTGTCTGCATATTCCGTGGGATGGCATTGTTACTTTAACTCTTTGGGAGGAATTATGTTTCAAAGCCTATCGGACACTTCTCCGATTTTTCTGAACAGAGAATCTCGAACATAATGAAATGTTTTCTCAATGACACACAATCAGCATCTTGAGTCACTATGATGTCAGTGAGGAAGTATGCCGGGGCACTAAAAGCACAATTGTACATGAAGTCAAGAGGGCTGGATTCTAGACCGGCCCCACCTTGGGATCTCAGCCAGGTGACTGCTCCATCTGTAAAAGCAAAGGCCCTGGGCTGCACCGTCACCAAGGACTCTCCCAACTCAGCCTCGCCCCTCACTCGCAGGCCGTCAGCCAGCACCTCTGCTAACCCACCTGACTCTCCTCCACTTTACGCCTTCAGTTCTCTGCTTCTCATGTGCAGACTAAGACACAAAGCTCGGGGTGTTAGAATAGTGTGTAGATCAAGAGTTAATAGGCACCGACACAGGTTTACAAACCTCCCGTACAACACAATTATAATAATTTTAAAATAAAAGTGTATGTGTGTATACACATACATACATTAGCTTGAACCACAAGAAATTACTTAAAAAAAAAAAATTGTCAAATTCACATTGTACCAGCAGCTCCGAGGCCTTTGTGTCTTCCTAGTGACCCAGTTATGTTCCGGATGGCTGAGAATGGGGGAGAGCTGGCTTCTGGGGAAGTGGAGGGATTCTCATGAAGCAGCTTTTCTTGGGCCAACTGCAAGAGGCTATAAATGGCTTCTAAGTTCTCCCCGTGGTGGTGCTCGGACTAGAGCGACCGAAACATTTTTCGGAGGGAAAAAAAAAAATCTGTCAGAGATTTTAACCACCAGCTGCTGTCCCCAGCTGCCAGGACCAGCCCACTATAAATTTAGTCAGGCCAGCAAAGGGTTGATTTCCCGCTGGAATGTCAGGGAGGGGCCCTGGCCTCAACAAGTGCTCCTCCGGAGGGCCATGAGTCACCCGCCCTTTAGACACTGAGGCAGAGAGGACTCTGCTTCAGAAAGGAAGACAGTCACATTCTGGTCTAAAAAGCCTGCACCTCAGCTCTACGCACACACGAGGGACCTGTGCCCTGAGAAGGGCCCCGGGCTGAATCCAATGGGGATCACTAGATAATAACAATAATTATACTAATAGCGGGAGTGGAAGGAAACTTTGGGAGATGATGGACACGTTTACGTCTTGATGGTGATGAAGCTCTCCCAGGTGTGTTCTCATCCCCAAACTCAGCGAGTCGCGGGCATTCAAAATGCACAGCTTTTTATGTGCCAATCATGCCTCAGCAGAGCAGTGTCAAAAGGAAATGGGGATCGCACACTCCGGAGTTGACAGGCCGATCAAGAGCACAGGGAGTTCAAAGTCTAAAATAAAGAGAACCGGGGAGGGTGGTAACAGAACAAACCGTGGTTGAAAACCAGGGTTCTCTCAGGTGGGGCAATCTGGAACGGGGCAAGCAAAGTGCTTGGCAGACAGACGAGTGCAAAAGGGTTTCCGGATTAAAAAGAGAATCTTCTCCCTCTTCTCTCTCTCTCGGAAGGTTTGGAAGGAAAGCCACTAAGCTTCCCTTCCCTTCCCTCGGACAGGGCAAGGAAGGTCACAGGAGAAGGGACAGGGGGAGCAGCAGAAAAAGAACCACATCAAGGGTAATGGGAGCCAGGTTCTCACAGAGCATTTGCGTATACAAAAGGTGATTAGGCTCTAAAGCACTCTCGAGCAGTGTTGCAATCAGAGGCATGAGATAAACACAGAACTGGGTGTGGCAGTGTGTGAGTGTGTGTGTGTGTGTGTGTGTGTGTGTGTGTGTGTGTGTGCGTGTGTGCACTCACATACACATACCTCTACTTCCCAGCTCCCTCTGCCCAGAGAGGTCAAAAGGACGTTAAGAATCACCTCCAAGGGGCTGCCGCTGGCCAAATCTGGGAGCATTCGGGCATAAAAGAATACAAATACTAATGGGTTCTAAGCCATCCAGTAAAGTAATAATCCATGAGTCCACACAGATACAAAGACACAAACAAATGCACAAAAAGGGGAGAAGGGAAAGTTCCTCTCTCCAGTACAAGGGCAACTTGTCAAGAGCATAGGAGGAATGATGGAAGCGAAGTCACCATTGCAGAACCATCTGGGCGGTGGTCAATTCGGGCAGCCCTCAAAGGTCGCTAAGGCAGGCGGGTGGTTGAAAGAAGGAAAGGATATCGTGTGCTCTTGGATCCACTTACTGGTGGAGAAACCTGGTGGGCACCAACTTGGCCAGGCGTCAACCAGGATCACCATCCCTGGCGGAGGGACCGGTCATCACGCTGTGCTCTGGGACATGACCCCCCCCTGGGAAGAGCACAGCATCACTTCCGTGGGATGACTGGCCAGAACGGCCAGCCAGAGTCTGGTCATGAGAAAACTATGGATAGACACAGGTTGGATTTTTCCAGAATGAAAGACCCGTACTCTTCAAGGTCATGAAAGACAAGGGGAGACTGAGGAATTCTCCCAGACTGAAGAGAGTCCGCAAGCTTACGTCAAGTAGGACACATGCTTTTGGACTGAATTCGGGATCAGATGGAAAAGGGGACGAGCTGGTGAGTCTGAATGGGTCCTGACGCCTGGGTGATACGGTCACACAGCGCATCTATTTCCCAGTTGGATGGCTGCATTGGCGTGATGCTGGAGCGTCCTTGTTCCGGGGGAGGCGAACACGGGAGTGTCTATTTTGGTTTGTATTTTGGAGGGTGGCACAGTCGTGTCTGCACCTGGCTCTCGAATGATCCAGAAAAAGAGACAGGCTAATACAGGGGAGTGACCAAGCACATGTGGTGAAGCATCAACAACGGAGGCATCCGGGCAAAGGGAATATGGGAGTTTTCTACTCTTCTTGTGGCTTTTCCGTAAGTTGAAAATTATTTCAGTAACGACAACTACTTGGGCAAAGGCACGCGGGCAAACGGCCACACCCCAGTGTCCCGGGACTCAGTTTGGGTCCTAGAGGACACACCGTGGCAAGTGATGGGGCCGCCCAGGAGGGGAGCCGTGGACGCTCATCTGGGCAGCCGGGGCCCAGGCCAGCTTGGAGAAGGCCTCAAAAGTCGGGCCAAGAATCTGCTGGCTGGGGGGCGATGGGGAGCATCCGAGATTTACGAGCAGGGGAGCAGCAGAATATTCGGCCCAACCGACTGAGCCACCCAGGTGCCCCGCAGCAGAATATTCGGGAGGTGGCACTATGTACCAGCGTGGGGAATACGTTGAAGGGAGAAGAAATGCAAGCAAGGCCGCAGAGCAGTTCAGGTGCCCGGTCAACGTTGGATGGAACCCTGGCACCTGCAGAGGAGCTGGGGCCCGCCGTGCCACAGGCTTCGTGACGTCTGCCCAGCACCAGGCATGTGCGGGTGCCACAGGGAGGAATCAAAAGTGATTTGCATTCTGAATATCTAATTGGTTAGTAACTTCACACCTTGCACTTAATACCTTAGACCTACTGTACTATTATCTACTTAAGACTTATCTTTCAGTGAAGTCAGCTGTTCAGTTTAAAAGAATATTCTGGGGCACCTGGGTGGTTCAGTCAGTTAAGCATCTTGACTCTTGATTTCCACTCAGGTCGTGATCTCGCCCCCGCGTCGGGCTTTGAACCAACAGTGCGGAATCTGCTTCGGAGTCTCTCTCCCTGCCCCTCCCCAGCTCTGTCTCTCAATCTCTCCAAATAAATAAATAAGCATCGAAAGAAAGCCTTGAAAGAAAACAAATGTGGTTTTGATGCGCTACCTTTCCTTTTTTCTAATACAGAGAGAGTAACAGATAGGTCATATCAGGACCAGGCAGCACCCAAGCTCGGGGCAAGGCCCCCTCGACGCCGTGCGCTGCGCTCCGGAAAACGTCGGCGCAGCTCTCACCAACACAGCTGAAACAGAGCCCCTGCGGCTCACATCTGCTCACTCCCGTTTCAGAAAGAGAAGCAAAGCCGGTCGTCAATCAGCAAAATGGAATCTTCTGAAATCTCACATCTTCACGAGCTGTTGGCCCGTTGCGCGCCAGGCATGACCCAGCTGGCGAAGGCCAGGCGCCACAGCCACGGCACATAACATATGGAGCACACACGCGCATCCTTTGCGGATCTCCCCGTTGGCATTTGGAGACGAAACCTTCGTCCTCTGGCCTGAGGGGCAGGATGCACCTGTGCTCTGCTTCAGCTTTAGCCTGAGAAATTGTGCTCACAGGTATCCAGCTCTGTGGTCCTGGCACCTGCTCAGGACAAGCAATGCTTTGCTTTCTTTTTTCAGCCCCTATGGAGAACGACTTGTCCTTTTTCTGATCTGGGAAACGATGAGGTGAGAAGGGTATGACCTGGCAATCCTGAAGGCCAGGTACAGGAGTGGGGCCGAATAGATAATAGGATTCCTAAAACCAGAGTCCCACCGTGCCCGGGAGCAGAGGAGGAAGCCGACCCTGACAGATGAGGGGCCTGCCCAAGGTCTCAAGGGCACTGTTCCTACTGTCGACGACAGTATTTTAGCATGTACTAAATGTTGTAACAAATTTAAGTAATTACAATCAAAGGCTTGATAATGACAATAGTCATAAGAGAGCACTGTTAAGTGCTTTTATCTGCCACGGAGGGAAGAACTATGCACACGCTCGCTCATCCAGTCCTTAGAAGGGGTGAGGAGTGGTCAGAATTTGAGCCCAAGTCCCAAAGCACAGGATCCGGGCAACCCCACAGCGTGGGGGGCCTGGCTCGAGCTAGGAACAGGCAGAAGCTCCCACATGACTCCAAGCAAAGCAACTTGCCTGTGAGATCCTAGAGCCCACGTCAGGGAGAAGAGAGATTTTCTACTCCCCGATACGAAAGTCCAGCAATCTAAAGATTTAGCCTTTGCTTAAAAAAAAAAAATACTAAACATCTTCAAAAACAACTTGAGAAAACACACAGCTACTTATATTTGTACGGCACCTGAGACTTTCCCCAAAGGCTTTGTTTCCATCACCCCTATGCAGCTGGCAGAAAACTTCTTTTCTACAAAAGGAGACTGAGGCTCAAGGAACGAAGTAACTTGGCAAAGAGACACAGTGGCGAGAGCACAGGCCTTCTGTCGCTGAGCCTGTCCCCATGACAGGAGCCCATGCTGTGTCCCAGGTCCTTCCTCCAGCGGGCATGTCACAGTTCAGCTGCACGTGGAGGCCCCTGGGGTGGCAGGGCCAACGGGGTGGGGCTGGGGTGGGGAGGGGCACTGTGGGGCAGGAAGAGGGGACAGGCCAGCAGGGGGATCACGGCTCCAGCAACAGGGAAAGGACAATCTACCGTGTTCCCTGCTAGCTTCCCGGCCCAGAGTCAGCAAGGAAAACGCTTCCGGGGGTGAATGAGCCACTAGAGACAGAGCCACAGGGAGGCAAGCCAGCGGCATCGAAGAGGTAAATGAGCTCCAACAACGTGGGTCATACTACGCGACACTATAGACACTCAAAATTGAACATTTGTCCGTTTCAGTTATGAGCTGTGCTTTTCATATTTGGTGGCCAAATTTTTAAGGTGTCGAACATTTGTGGCGCGTTCCCTGAAAGGAAGGCTCTGGGCCTCTGCTGATGAGTAAGACCCCTCCCCCACTTCCCCGGGGCAGGTGGCAGGAGGCCAGAGTGGGGCCAGAAGGCAGGAGCTGGACCCACTCCAGAATAAAGAGCTGCGTGACCTTGCGGAAAGACTCCTCAGAGCCTCAGTTTCCCCATCTGCCAAAGCAGGCAGTGGCTGGCCCCTGTCTGAACAGGGAGTGGCGAGGGTGGAGCCCAGTCACAGACCTTTTCTCTGGCAAAGGACCCGGCACCTGGGACACGCTCCGCATCATGAATACAAACACAACAGGGGGCACGGCCTTCCCCACAGAACGCCCCGGAAGGAAGCACTTTGTCGCAGTCCCAGTCTGCACGCCTCCCCCTCCCCTGCCCAGGTGTGTGCCCCCAGGTGTGGGCACACCGCACAAACCCCTGGCTCTGTGTGAAGGCCAGCACACGTCATGGGACGGGAAGGGATCCAGGTGGCAGCAAAGGGAATCAATGTTCATGAACATCCACTGTGTGCCAGGCACTATGCAGGCCATTTGTCACTTGAAGCCACGTGACAGCCCATTTCACCAAGAGCAAACGGAGCCTCTGGGCAGGGAAGTCACTCTACCCAAAGCCACCCTGAGCCGAGCACCATCCTGGTTGCTCTGACCCCAGGCCTCGCGGGCAGACGGGTCACGCGGCCCCAAGCAGCATCTCTCTCCAGGATGAGCCGTGAACAGTGACAGGGAAAGCTGCCAGGCGGGGTCTGCCTCCCCCAGGAAAACAGGTGAGCAGCCGGCACAGGCGAGCTGGGCGAACCCTTTCCCTCCTCGGGCTGTGGGCGCCCCCTCCAGAAGAGGAGGTTTGGACAGTTCGTCGTCTCTGCTCCCTTCCAGCCCAGTGATTTTCTGACCTGCAAACCCTGAGGCTCCAGAGGTTCAGCCCCTGGCCTGGCTTGGGGGAAGGCCTGGACAGTGCCCCGTTGGCCAGGGGCCAGGTTCCTGGTTAGGACTTAAGGACGGGAGGGAGGGGGTGACCTGGTGACTCAAGGCTCCAGCTCCCAGGAGGCCTGGTGGTAGGGAGGAGGCGCGGAAGGAGACGTTTTTCTCGTCTACAACTTAATCATGCCTTAAAATCGGGCTGCCATTCCCACACCCCTTGGGGTTAATGGGCGCAAGAACGGGGGTTGATGACAAGCCAAAGGGGAGGAAGTCATTCCAGGAGGACGAGGCAAGGAGGCGGTGCCCACTGTTCTTTTCAAGGGACAATGAACTTATCCCACCCAGGTGCCGGGAAAAGCCACACGCTCAGGGGAGTGACGATGCAGTTGTCCCCCGAATCAAAGGGACAAGGCCGAGACAAGACACCTGCCAAACGGGCCAGCACTTCTGGGGTCAAGATCCTGGCCCCGGGTGCCTACTTCTCCCGAAAGCCAGTGCATGGAGCCGAACTCATTTCCACTGAAACGCTGGCACAGAAATCAAACGGACTCGTCCACAGGGCGGGTAGGCGGGTAGCGAGTCTGAGTACCAGACGGCCCAGGCTCTGGAGAGGGTAGATCCGAGCCTGAGTCCAGCTCTGCCATTTACTAGCCATGTTGGCCCTGGGCAAGTTTGTTAACGTCTTGGAGCCTCAGTCTCTGACCCTGTGAAATGGGGACAAATTGTATAACTTGAAAAGATTGTTGAAAGACCTAAGAGCACGAAGCATGTGTAAAGCATGGTGTCAATCACATCACAGGGGCTCAATAGATATTTGCTGACGATATGTTTGCATGCAAAGTAGCAACAACAGAGAGATGTTATCAGCCGCTGCCACCAGAGTGCCCCCGCTGCCACTTAATTCAGACCAGGGCCGGCTTCCTCTCTAACCTCTTCGAGCGTAAGAGCGGGCATCTCAGCTCGCACGCCGGAGTTTGAACGAATGCCTTGAGTGTTTTTACACAGACAAGGCCAAAGTTTACCTGTTGGTGTTTGTAAACCTTGCTGAATCCTCAGTTTCTTCTGACGGTCACGGATTGCTTTCCCCCTGGTTCCAAAACCACACAAGTAGCACAAATACCCGGGACAGCTCTCCCTACGCACAGAGAATGCAGCGAAGCCTAGACCCTCTGCAAGGAACAAAGGCATCTACCCGCAGTTCCAGAGGGGAGGGCGGGAGACATGAGGCGGGGTCTGGTCAGCCCTCGATGAGGGAGACCCTGGCACATGGCTGACCGCCAGATACCCTGGGAGCTCGACGCAGGGAGCTGTCGAATGCAGGTTCCTGGGCGAGCTGCATTGAAGGCACACGCAAGATACCGAACCTTCTCCTTTTTTAGCAGGAAGGAGGCAGCTGGAGGGCAGGCAGCCATGGGAAGCCGAGAGTCAGAAGGATAAAAGATGGAAGGAGAAGATGTTCCTGATGCCGACACGAGCCAACCTCTTACAGCCTCTTCTCTTTGGAACGGGGCTCCCGTTGGGGGAACCATCATGATGTGAACCAAGCCCCTGCCCTCGGGAGCTGGAAGCTGGGACTGCTGGCCAGAAGCCATGGCTGTAAATGACACAGATGGCAGGGGGTGGGGGTGGGGGCCCACGTGGCCACAGGTGCACAGGGAAAGGGATGAGGGTGGCTGGAAACAGCCACACCTGCATATGAGCCCATGCAGCAGCTGCTTTTTCTTTCCATCTTTCTCCCCAGATTTGCTCTCTGTGGGTAGAGCTGAAGTGAGTTTCCTATTCTGTTATTTTTACTTGTTTTCTGGGCAAAATAGAAATGACCAATGAAACGGGAGGACAGACAAAACCGGAGGCTAGCAGAGCGGCTTCCAAATAAGAGAACGATATTGACTAGCACACCGTCTCATTCCCACCTAAAAACCCTAAGAGTAAAACTAAGCTCTCGGAGGGCCGCCTGCATGGCTCAGTCGGTTGAGCATCGGCTCTTGATTGTGGCTTAGGTCGCGATCTCACAATTCGTGGGCTCAAGCCTCACCACGGGCTCCGTGCTGACATCGCACAGCCTGCTTGATATTCTCTCTCCCTCCCTCTGCCCCTTCATCGCTTGTGCTCGCCCGCTCCCTCTCTCTCTCCTCCCTCTCAAATAAATAAACCTTTAAAAAATAAATAAAATAAAAATAATAACAATAAAAATCAGCTCTTGGAGGTATTAGGGACTGAATCATAACCAGGTGAGAAACAGAACCAGGAATTCCTGTTTGCACAGCACGTCACAGTTTGCCGGGTATTTGCGGGCACATGATGGCACTTGCCCCCACAGTTCCATGGAGCCAGGCGGGCAGGGGTATGTGTCCCCACCACGAGGAGACGGAAATGGGGACTCAGAAATGGTTAGTGACCTGCCCGAGGGCACACTGTTGGCAAGAGTGGGGCAGAGACTCAAATATAGGAGCTCAGTCTCTAAACTGGGAGCTTTGTTTCCCCGGGTCTTCTTTTTTTCGTGCCTTTTCCTTTGTCCTGAACGGTTCCGTAACCCTTGGGCCGCTCTGTCATCCCAGTGAGTTGCTGTGGAAATGATTATCGAGGTTATAGACAAAGGACCGTGACCTCGGTGAGGGACAGGGAGACAAAACCCAGCCACCGAGCCAGATTTCACATGCGTCACAGTGGGCGAGACCAGGGCACCCAGTTCTGCAGCCTTCTTCTTCGCTTTGCTCCTCTGCGAGGGGAGAGTCAGAGACTCGATCACCAGCCTCCTAGACCTTCTCCTGATTGAGCAAAAGGTACCAGGGCCTATAAACCCAAACCACAGTTCATCCACGAACCATTTGCTTTTGGCTGTGGAACTGAACCTCCAAAGAAAACACACACACACACACACACACATACACACACGTGCTCTAAACTCAGCCCTCGGTCTCTCCCAGCCTCATCTACACCTGCAGCCTGGGGCCTCAAAAGCCCATAGACCCCCATCATGCATCTTCTAGTAGAATTGGTCTCTCCCAATTCCCCAAACCCTTGACCCTTGCAGGGTCCTCTCTAGGGGGTGCTATTGGCATTGCGGACGAGACAGTTTTTGGTTGTACAGGAATATCCCATGCACAGCATCCCAGACCCTCACCAGAGAGATATCAGTGGTGGCCTCTCTGGTCACAGTGACAAGCAAAACACCCTCGTACATTTCCAGACATCCCCTACTGGGCACTAGCCTCCTCGTAAAGCCTGACCAGCGGGTGTATGTTCAGGAGTATCTCTCTCTCACACACACACTGCTCCTTGAAAGCAGGGGCTGTGTCTTACTCACTTCAACCACCACTGACCCCCCCCCCCTTTCCAGGCCCGTGTCACTCCTGCAGGGTGTACTACAAACTAGGCAGGTCCTCCCTCGAGTAGTGTCTGTCTCCATAGAAATGACAAACATAAATAACCACAGTACAAAGCAGGATGAGACCAAAGAGGCCGCAGGACTTGGCTGAAGGCACACCACGCCAGGTGTCTGGGGTCCTGGGTTTGAGTCCACCTTTGCATGTGACTCTGGACTTGTCCGACTTTCCCTTTGGGCACCTGTAAAATGCAGCTTGGATCATCCAGTTTTCCTCCAGCTATAATCAATGTTAAGGGCTCAAACTTAGAGACAAAGAGGAAGGAGGTGAACAGAGGGACCGGGAGCAGCTTCTGTCCAGGTTTCCCAGACGGGGCGCATTTGCTCAGTGGATCTCCATAAGCGGGTGAAGCCTGTGGTGGGTCGGGCTCTAGGGTGCCTGGCCTACCTGAGGCTCGGCAAGTAACTTGCAATGAGGGACTAGCAACAATGCACGAGACGAACAGGACGCACCGGGCACCCGAGAGTCCGGCCGTGGCATCTACACAAGGAGGGCAGCTCCTGACCTATTTCCTGCTCCCGCTCTCCTCCTCAGGAGAATGCCTGAGCCCAGGGCAGAGCCTGTGAGCAGGAGCCCCAGGGGACTCACCTGCCCAGCACAACCGGTCCTGTTCTCTCCAAGACCTCACAGCCTGAGCTCCTGATCAAAGTTCACTGTCGTAGTCCACTCCCCAATCCCCAGCAAACCCTTCCTTCCAGTTCCAGCTACACCAACTTCAACAGGGCCCCTGAAAACAATCGTGAAGACTCGACTCTGAAACATGTTAAGTGATTAGGAATGGACGAAACCACAGATGAAACCCAGCCTCGGGACATGGCCCCAGACATTTCCAAAGTCACTTCCAAATACTACAATGAAAACAGCTTTTGAAATGTGGCCTCATAGAGAATCCCAGAGAAAGAAGAACACAGAGTTCTTTGCCTTCTAACAAATCTCCGCCCTCTTCTGGCATAAGACAGAAAACAGCACCAGGACCCTTGAATCTCCAGTACGGGGCTGGTAAGAGGCTTGGGACGGTGGTAAACCTCACCCCCCACCCCTGCACACTGTCTCAGCGGCAACCGAGCCCCCTGGGGGGCCCTTCCTGACACTGAGCTCCTATTTCCACCTCCCCAGTCCACCCTTGCCTGGAGTCACCCTTTCTCGCACTATCTCGGTTGTATTTAACCCATGGCCACAAGGTCCTGTCCCAGCATCTGGCAGAGCTAGCAGATAAGAACAACAAGGATAACCCTCTGACGATGACGATGATGATGCCATTTTAAGGAGAGACCACCACTGAGAAGGACAACGAACACGGCCTGAGCTCCAAGGCAACAGCGTGCTGCAGAAAGCGCCCTCGGCCAGTGCGGGGAATCAGGACTCTCGAAGTCGCCTTTCGAGGACGTCCAGAGGCCAAGGAAGACTCACGCCGCGGGGGCCCGGGAGTCAAGGACGCCCGAGGGAAGCTCCGCGGGTCACGTGTTCGCCGGAGCCCTGAAGTGCGCTCGGCCCCGCTGACGTAACTATTCGAGAATTTAAAAGTCCCCAACTCGGAGGAAATGCAGTGCAGTTTTATGGCTAATCCACGCGCCGCCGTGGCCCGCCGGGGGTGACCCCGCGCGACCGGGTGGCACCGCTCGAACTCGGGAGGAGCCCCCGCGGGGACCCCTCCCGGCGGGGACCCCACTGCGGGCGCTGACCCCGGTCCCGGACCCCAACTGCAAGCGGGGACTCCACCTATGGGCGGGGACCGCGGCCCCGGGCACGCACCCCAACCGCGGGCGAGGACCGGGCCACGCGCGCGCACTCCGACCTCGACCCTGGGCGGGGACCCCGGCCGCGGGCGCGCACCCCGAGCGGTCTCAGCGCCGGAGCGAGCCTCCCGGGCACACTCCCGGGACCCGCCGGCCGCCCCGCAGACACACTCCTCTGCCAGCAGGGGCCACAAATGCGTGCTTCGCCTCTTTCCTGCCCGCAGCCAGTGCCTCCTGGGGAAAGCGGGGCGAGCTTCGGCTACCACTTCCAGCACGCCTTTGTCTGGCGGCCAAGGTCCTGGGGACGCCCGTCTCCTCCCTGACCCCGGGCGCCCGCCCGTGGCCGCGGCGCACTTACCCGCCCGGGGCGATCGCGGATGACTCGCGCGGAGTCGCCTTCCTTCGGGGACGCGGCTGACTTTCCCGAGCCGAGCGGCGGCGCGCGGAGTCCCCACGGCCCGGCCCGGCGACGCAAACTTTCCCGGGGCAACGGCGCGGGGCGGGCGCGGGGGCGGCGCGGCCCCCCGAGGGTCGGGCAAAGTTGCAGCACAAAAGGCCAATGACTGGGAGCGCGGCGGCGGCCGGGCCAGGCTCCTCCCCCAGCTCTCGGCGCTCCGAGCGGCCCGCGCGCGGCCAGCTGCTCGCGCAGGGCGCCCGCCGCGCTCTCCTCCCGGGCCAGGAATGCGCGGGGCCGGCGGCGGCGCGCCCGGGAGCCCCGGGGCCCCGGCGGCCGCAGAGCGAGCGGGGGACGGGCGCAGCCGGACGGACGCGGCGCGGCCCGGACGCGGCTCCCGAACGCACCGCAGGCTACTTCCAGGAGCCTTTGAGTCATGACCACTTGTTACGGGTCTGAGTTTTTCCACGGCGCTTTCCACTACGCCTGGCAAAGGCGGGGAAGGCACCGTGCGAAATGCCTGAGGCCAAGGGCGGGCCCTGGGTCCCAACCCTGCGATCGGCACACAGCTGGGGAGCCGGGAGCAGGCCCCGGAAAAAGAAGGTGGGGGATGAAATGGTGCCTCGCTTGTTCCTTGGAGCCAAATTCTGGCTCTTCTTTTTTCATCTGCGGAGACCGAATAACCCTGCCCGACCACAGATGCTTTAGAGTGCACTGTGCTCTACAGTTTGCCAAACTTGATTGCCTTCTCCTGGGCGGTTGCCCTCCGAAGTAGGCAGAGACTAAAGCCAAGCCGCTTCCCGGTATTTCCAGGGAGCCTGTGTTTCCATTTGCGACTTGTTGGTTGTAATTTTTTCCCTTATAGGGCCCCAGAGCAACTCCTGCGCTAACATCGACCTCATACCCAGAAGTGGCGCTTACCTGCCTGTACCGCCCTGAAGGCTCACCCTTCCTCTGGCTATTTCTGCAGCGAGGCAGAAAGAAGGAAAAGAATTAAGAGTCTGTGGCTATATGTGGATGCCAGGCTTCCTATTTTAAGTTCAGTTTCAAGAAAGCATTGCTATATTTTATATGCAGGGACCAAAGGGCAAGAGACTCACAAATGACTCAACGCTTCCTTTCCTCCTCTTAAAGAAACAGATGCCCTTTGGGATGAGCACTGGGGTTGTATGGAAACCAATTGGACAATAAATATCATATATTTAAAAAAGAAACAAACAAACAAACAGATGCCCAAGGCTTGATGGCCCTGAATGAGAATTCCATGTAGAATAAAGAAATAGACTTTTATCACCTTCCACTAAAAAAAAAAAAAGAAAAAAAAATTTAACACCATGCTTCTAAGAGCCACATTTCTGATGGAAATTTAAATCGATTCCTTGTTACAGACACCTAGGTGGCACCCAGGTGTCTCAGTCCGTTAAGTGTCTGACTCTTGTTTTTGGCTCAGGTTATGATCTCACGGTTTGTGGGATGGAGCCCCTTGTGGGGCTCTAGGCTGACAGCGCGGAGCCTGCTTGGGATTCTCTGTCTCCCTCTCTCTCTGCTCCTCCCCTGCTCACACTCTCTCTTTCAAAATAAATAAGTGAACAAACAAAATTTTAAATAGACTCCTTGTTCACAATGGGTATTAATGTACCCATTTCACAAATGTGGTAACCGAGACCAAAATCTTCTAATTTGTTTCAGTGTATACCATCCACTATTGGAAAAGCGGGAATTGTAATGCCCAGTCTTCTGTGTCCTTGTGCCCTAATTCCAGGTCATACCCATTTATGGCAAAACAAACAAACAAAAAACCCCACTCTCTACCTTGTTAAGCTCAAGCATTCCAATTAGGCAAAGAGCTAAGACGAATTTGAGGAGCTGTCCCTTCCACGTGAAACCTGCCGGATGCATCTCTTTCATGACAAAGGAAGATACCACTGGGCTTTGAAAACCCACTGGTGTGGTCAGCCAAGTGATGTCCCTGCACTGAGAATGTCCACATCTTAAGCCCCACGGTCTATGAATACGTGAATTTACATGGCAAAGGGGAATTAAGATTGTAGATGGGATTAAGGTCGCTAATCACCAGACCTTAAAATAGGGAGATTATCCTAGATTATCCAGGTGAACCCCAAGTAATCACAAGGGTCCTTGGAAGTGAAGGAGGGGGGAAGAAGAGAGGTCAGGGAAAGAAGGGTGACAATGGAAGCACAGACAGACAGACACGAAGATGCTATGCTAGCTTTGAAGGGCACCGTGAGCCAATGGATGTGGTTGCAGAAAAGCAAGGAAGTAGATTTTTCCCTAGGCTTCCAGAAAGGAACACACGCCTACAGACACCGTAATTTGAATGCAGTTAAGACCCGTGTCAGATGTTTTTACCTGCAGAACTGTAAGAAAATAAATTTATATTGTCTTAAGCCACTAATTTTGTGGTAATTTATTACAACAGCAATAGGAAACCAAGGCGGTAGGTATCTGGTTGTTATTGTGATTTACTCTTTGTTGAAGGATTTTATGAAAGTATCTTGAATTCTAGGAATGTTTCTAGCGTCTAACATTACTCACTGCAGGAGATCACTCTGGCTGAGCAAGGCTTGTCCCTAGCACTCCTCCAAGGCATCTCCACGCTCAAACAGTGCTGTGGTGTTAGGCAGCCGGCAGCCAGACAGAGCCATGGTCCAGTGTAGGATATACTCATTAGAAGACGAAGTCAAAAGGGCACCTGGGTGGCTCAGTCACTTAAGCGTCCGACTTTGGCTCAGGTCATGATCTCGCAGTTTGTGGGTTCGAGCCCTGCATCGGGCTCTGTGCTGACAGCTCAGAGCCTGGAGCCTGCTTTGGGTCGTGTGTCTCCCTCTCTTTCTTCCCCTCCCCTGCTTGTGCTCTCTCTCAAAAACAAACATTAAAATTTTTTTTTAAAAAAGAAGATGAAGTCAAGGGGAGCCTGGGTGGCTTAGTCGGTTGAGCCAACTTGATTTCAGGCTCTTGATTTCAGCTCAGGTTATGACCTCACAGTCATGAGATTGAGCCCCGCATCAGGCTTGGTGCTGACAGTGTGGAGCCTGCTTGGGATTCTCTCTCTCTCTCTCTCTCTCTCTCTCTCTCTCTCTCTCTCCTTCTGTCTCTGCCCCTCCCCCACTCTCTCTCTCTCTTAAAATAAATAAATAAACATTAAAAAAAAAGATGAAGTCAAGAGCTCTGTATATCACAGGAAATTGAGATTCAAATCCCACCACCCAATGGAGTTGACCCACACCAGAAATTCTCAGCCGGCCCACACGGTTCTGGTCCCAGCCACAGCCAGACATGCTGCCCAGCCCGCAAAGCTGAAGCTATGGTGAACGTGCACTCCCTGTCTCCTCCTGCTGGTACAGAGGAGGAAAGATGTGTGCTTGTGCCTTGGGCCTTGGGATACCCGGAGACTATAGAAAAAGATGGAATCGCAGGCAGGAAGCACGTGCCTTAGTAACTGCATCCAGGACTGAATCTTCACATCCGAAGGATTTCTTGGGTCTAAGTACAGGGCCAAGGCCTCCGCAGAGATGCTGTCTGTATGAGTGTTTTCAGCACTGTTTCGGCTGCTGCAGTGCAGCCGCTGCTAATCTCTCTTCTAGTGTTTTCTGGGGTTACCTTAAAGGCTGCCCGGGAGGCACCCATAGTACCTATGACCAGAGCTCTCCCACGGTTATTTGTCATTATCTTTGGGTTCCACACAAGATTTTGTTTGGAGAGAAGGTTCGTTTGGAGAGAAGCTGGGGGGCGGGGGTGGGGGGGATAAAATGTGCCAACACTGCTTTATAGAAAAGAACCATTGCTTTTGGAATCCTGGCATCCCACCTGAGTCTCAAGAAGGAGAGTGACACCCAAGGTCAAAGGCTGCACCGGGACCGGGCAGGTTTCCCGGAAGGAGATTTTTTTTTTTTTAAATGTAAGTAGAATGGTATAATGATATGTATCTTACCCGATTTCAGTATTATCAAGTCATGGCCATTGCTGTTTTGTTCCCATGCTCACTTCCCCGTTGCTACCCAGATTATTTTTGAAGCAAATCCTAGATATCAACATTGCATCTGTTAATATTTCTTTAAAAAAAAATTTTTTTAACATTTATTCATTTTTGAGAGACAGAGAGACAGAGCATGAGTGAGGAAGGGGCAGAGAGAGAAGGAGACGCAGAATCCGAAACAGGCTCTAGGCTCCGAGCTGTCAGCACAGAGCCCGACGCGGGGCTCGAACTCACGGACCGCGAGATCATGACCTGAGCTGAAGTCGGATGCTCAACCGACTGAGCCACCCAGGGGCCCCTGCATCAGTTAATATTTCTGTTTGAATCTCCAAAAGGCAAGGACTGGGAAGGGAAATTTTGAAGCCTAACTCTTCCTTCCTTTTGCTCTCTCGGCCTCCCCACAAAGGGATCAGCATTGCCGAAGGATTGCCTACGGTCTGTCAATGAGACCACCACAAACAACAGACCTATCGTCTGAAACTCAGTGCCCGTGAGACTCACTGGACTATTGTTAAAATGCTCCCAGAGATTCTGGTTCAGCAGGTCAGGGAAGGGGGCGGGGCTCAAGAATGTGCATGTTAGCAAGCATGTTCTGGGCGGAGACGCTTTCCAAACCACACTGCGAGAAACTCTGAAGCAAAGTTTGGCGGCGCGGGTCACTGGTGGTCTCCAAAAGTGAGGTTCCCTCTCCCTATTTACGGACTTGCTTATGTTCCAATAATCGTGACACACGTGACATGTGACCCTCGGCCAGTGAGACAGAAAGGGAAGTCAGCTGGGCTTATGGAGACACTGTCCTGAGTCTTCAGAGAAGACGCAAGATGGTGTATCTCCCACCCAGATGTCCTCCTGACTCTTGACGTGGTCTCGAGGGCTCATGCTTGGTGTTGCCGCGGCCAGCTTGAAACGATGACCAGGAGGACATCAGCCAACGGACCACATGTGGGTAGAAGGGGAGATGAAATGAGCTAATGAATTACTCGACCTTAACAGTGCCCTGCCTCTGGACTCCCTGCAGGTGAGGGGATGGACCTATTATGGCCGAGGTTTTCTTGTATCGGGCCATCTGTTACTTGCATCCTGAAAAGCATCCTGACGGAACGATCAACTTCAGTGATGTTGAGAAGTGCTCATTTGGTAGATACCAAACCTAAGGCTGCAGAAAGGGATGGCAAGCCACAATAAAGCAAATGAAAGACCATTTGCCAACAGAGCCTTCTGGACTACAAAAGGCAAATTGGTGCCTAGGAAACACCCCTGCCCTGTCCACTAAAGAAGGTTTGGCTACCTGTTTGCAGTTTCCTTTAATATTCTGTTGTGGCAATGGTATTTTGCTGTGGCTGAGAAGTGACAAGCCACACGAACATGGGGAGCCAGGCTAGAAACCTGTGCCCAAACTTGCCCGACACAAAAATACCTGCAAACTAATAAAATATTCCCTGAGCATCTGCAATCACTGTCCCGGGTGTCCACGGGGGGGACAAAACCGTATAAGGCAGGACCCTGCCTGGAAAGATAGGCTCAAGCTGGAGAGGCAAGAAGCAGGAGCGTGGAACCAGGAACACCAACCGACCCCAGGGGTAACTGGCATTTGTGCCTGAAGAAGGAGAGGGTACAGTGCATATACTAGAAGTCATTTTTTACGGGCACCTGGCTGGTTCACTGGGAAGAGCATACAACTCCTGAGCTCGGTTGGGGTTGTGAGTTCAAGCCCCACGTGGGGTGTAGAGGTTACGTCAGTAAATACAACTGAAGTTATTTCAGTAGGCTGAAAGGAACTTCCATTCTATCCCAAGACTTGCTTCTGCCCCACTGGACCAAGGGCCCCTCCCTGGACTGCCAATGCCACAATCGGATACGCGGAGAAATCTGGGAAATAAGGCAGGACACTAGAAATACACAGGGCTGGCTGGTTAACCAATGGGGAGTACGTGGTATCTCCCTGCACAGAGAACACACTCGCTCTTTGCTGGGGGTGTGGGTCTCAATGGAAGTTCATGTATCTGACTTGCTGGCGGGCACCCGAATAGGAGCTCAGGAACACTGAGCCCCCGAATGTTGTCCTCATGGAATAACAGGGCCTCTGGTCGGGGCACCTACGTGTAGCCAGACGTTGTAAACTTGGATACACTCAAGGAGTTTCGTTCAGCCCATCAAAATCACTTATTGAGTACCTGCTATGTTGGGGCCCTGTGCAAGGTCTCTGTGCTCACTCCTAAGGTCAGACGAGGGAATGGCTACTACACGATAGGGGCAAAAAGGGAATATTTCATCAGCCCTGCAAGAGGTCCGGGGAGATTTTCCAGAAGAGGGAATACTTAAGGTGAGTTGTAGAGTATAAAAAGGTGTTACCGTATTAAGATTACTCCTCTGGGGATATTTTAATAGTTATGCACTTAAAGCATATTACGAAAGAAACGTAATTAGCACACCAAACCTCTAACTTCCCAGAGATTCCCCAAAATAATACAAGGAAATACAAATGGAGCAGTAGGAAGACAAACAGTAAGCAGATAGTGATACGAGTGGTCTATAGATAAGGTAAGTCTTCAAGGTGGTACATCACTAAATGACATTGCTGAAATGTTGAGCTAAGAAAAGAAGGAAAGGGGGCAGGAGAAGAAACATAGAATGCTCCAGGTAGTGAGCATGAAACCTATTCTTGAATCTACCGAGGAACGTTTTGTGATAACGAAGTCTATGATTAGCTCGTTCAACAAAGATTTCTTGAGCACCTTCAATGGGTTAGGTCCTCCTAGGTGCTGGCAGACAGGCGTGGACAGAAGTGACAAACCCCCTGCCTCGCGGAGAATACCTTCGGGATCCGGGCTGGTGGCCACCTACATCAATTGCCAAACGAAAGGCAAAGATGACTAGGGCCTTGAGCTGTTTTTGTCTTCTAATGCCTGTGTGCTGTCTCTTGAACCAGAGGGTGATCGGCTTGCGGGCAGAAAACCTAGTCTCCCCCAGTGCTGCCCCTGCACGGGCTTTGTCCCTGCTGTGCTGACTGTCGGCCCAGGGCTCATCCCTGCCACCTTCCCCCTCTCCTGGCAGAAGGGTCCCCTCCCCCAGGACCAGCCTCCCTCAGCCTTTCCAGCTAGGACCTCACGGCACCTTAATGTCCTTCTTCTGCAGCAAGACAGATCTCAAGGCTTCCCCCGGCCACCAGAGACCCAACCCAAAAAAGCACGCTCACCTAACAGGTGATCCCCTCCGCTGCCAGCTGGGAAAGGTGGCAAAGATACCCCCCACGTGACGGCTTGCTCTCCGCCTTCCCCACTCAACAATCAGATAAAGGAAACCAAAAAGGCAGCTGAAAAACTTTTTTAAAACTATAGTACTCGTTAACATTTGCGAGCATTTTGCTACCCAGCTGGCACTCTGCTAAGTGGCTTTTGTCTCTTCTCTCCTTTAATGCTCCTATGAGGCTTTGTGGCTATTGTCCTTAGCTGACAAAGGAGAAAACGGACCTGGGGGTCTCTATCCCAGCTGGCATCCAGCAGAACTACGTTCACACACAGGCTGTGTGTTTGTGAACCCAAACCCCTAACCAGTCCACACTGACCAAGAGCTAAGCTTCAAGTTATTTTTAAAAAAATTTTTTTAATTTATTTTTGAGACAGAGACAGAGTGCGACCAGGGGAGGGGCAGAGAGAGAGAGGAAGACACAGAATCTGAAGCAGGTTCCCGGCTCTGAGCTGTCAGCACAGAGCCTGGCACTGGGCTTGAACCCATGAACCGTGAGATCATGACCTGAGCTGAAGTCGGAGGCTTAACAAACTGAGCCACCCAGCCAGGCATCCCTAAGTTACTTGTATATGCTCTGAACCTGTCAGCTGAAAATATGCCATGAGGAACCCAGGACCAGTGCCCGGCCCTGTCATGTGAGTTCAGCCATCATGCTAATAGAATAAGATGTACTTCATAGTGAACTCTGAGGAAGTTCTGTCGTTGTTATTTGTTTGTCAGTTTTTTCTAGAAGGAATCACAGCTCTGGGCTTCTCAGAGAAGTCCTCGCATTCCACAAAGGGCTGTCCAAGCGGCGAGGTACATTCCTGAACTGCAACCCATCAAAACTTAGCTGTATGGGCGGAGAGAAATATTTGTAAGGCGGAATTCAGGCCTTCAAAAAATTCAGCCATTACCTCCGCCCATGCTAAAATGAAATGTCAGCCTGAACTCAAAAGACGTGCAGGAAATGTATGGGGCAGCTTTCCACAGGACTCCTTGACCTCGTCGAGAATTTCTAGACAGGGCCTTGGAATTTTCCTTGAGTGCACACAAAACCCACGTTGCCAGAACCTGTGCTCAGCTCGGCCCACATTTGAACTTGGCCTTGTCCTAGTTTTGTGTGAGTCACTGACCAAATGGGAAGGAAAGCTTTGCCTGCTAGACTGTCTTCCTGGGCAGAAAAGTAATCTTCTTCAGGAGTCAGAGTCCAGTATCGGTGTGATATCGGCATAATGGTTAAAAAATAAGACATTTGATGAACAGCTGTGGTGTTGTGAGGGCCCGGAGGGCTGGGAGTGAGGGGTGGTTACAGGGTGCGGTTCAGTCTACACAGATGTCTCATTTCCCCCCCAGACAACATCAGCATCTGCAGCCCGAGTCTTTGATTGGTCTCTATACTCCTTAGACCAGCTCAAAGGTTCTCAAACTTTGCCACACAATCGAATCACCTGGGGAACTCTCAAAGTGCCCTGTGCCCCAGCCACACCCCTATATCGATTAAATCAGAAACTCTGGGAGCCCCACCCAAGCATCAATATTTTTTACAGCTCTCTAGGAGATTTCTGTGCGCAGCCAAGGTTGAAGCCAGTGCCCTAGATCCTTGCCACTCGCAGGGCGGCCCGTGAACTTAGCAGCGTCTTGAACTCTGATGTGTGAATAAGTCACCCAACACCTTGTATGATGCTGATTCTGACTCAGCAGGCCTGGGGTAGGACCTGAGAGTTTCTGCCTGTCCAACAGGCTCCTGGGTGATGCTGAGGCTGTGAGTTTAGGGAGCCACATTGGGAAGAGCACAGCCCTAGAGCAGTGGTTCTCTGGGGCCAGCCTTGCCCACTGGGGGACATTTGGCAGTTAGCTGGGGACATTTTCCATCATCTGACTTGGAAGATGTTTCTGGCATCTAGTGCTGCTTAAATATCCTACCGGGTGCAGGACGGCCCTCCGCAACAACTACCCAGGCCCTGACGTCGATGGTGCCGAGGATGAGAGTCCCTGCCCCCCATCGCCTAGCACAGGACCTCTATGTAGGAGGCCCTCGGCTGGAGGGAGGGAATAAAGGCACGAGCGAATGGCTTATCGCCACCGTGATTTTGTTGTTTAGTGGAACTAACCTCGTCAACAGATAGCTTTCGAGGGATGTAGACACACCATCTACCCGCTGGACAGGATACAATCGATCTACAAACATCCGTTGAGGGCCTACTATGCGCAGCCTACTGTGCTAAAAAAATAAGACCAGGCCCACACCTTGTCGCTCGCTCTTAAAAGGGCCAGCCCCGAGCAAGCACTTCCCACTCACTATCCCGCTGAATCCTTGAGAGGTAGGGACTAACTTCATAACCATTTTATAGATGAGGAAACTGAGGTTTCAAGTGATTCAGCAACCCGACTGAGTCCCTGAGTCCCCGTCCCAAATAAGTGCCCGATTTGAACCCAGGTCCGTCTGGCTCAGACACCCACGCTCTTCCGTAAAGGATGAACTCCTATATGGGAAACTGTAATCTATTTGTCCCGGTCTTAAAATCGTGGTCAGGTTACAGAAAAGACTGTTGATGCTTGGGTAGGGGGTAGGAGGGAGGGACTCCTGCAGAGCTGGGGGGTTGAGAGAGCTTCACAAGCCCCACATTTGGTCTTGAACAGGAAAGTGGTCCCGAGAGGGCTGATGAGGAGGGGGAGGGGGAGGCAGAGGGTCACCCTGGGGACAAGGGCTTGTGATTCTGCTCAGCATCTCTGAGCCGCGCTGAAGTTCCTGCCTCAAACCTGTAAAGTCTGGATCTGCCTCTGTATATATTTACACCTTTCTCCACATTTTTATGTCAAACGAGAAGAGATTTAGAAGGGAAGGCACAGAATATCCTTCACAGGACTTGTAGAGCCGATGGCTTTTCAGAACTGGGGGAAGGAGCCGAAAAGTGTCACCACCTCCCCCCGTCGGGTCAGTTAGAGCTCCCAACCCCAGAACGTGAGGGGAGCTCCTGAAAAGCAAAACGTGCCCCCCATGGGGGGCCATCTGGACCCAATAATTACTCTCCGCCGAAGATAAAATAGGAACCAAATAAGAGGTAAAAACGTCAACTCCACACGGAGCCTGGCGGTTTCTACCAGACAAGCTTCCCATCTTCGTGCAAACACAAAACTAAACCCTGCAATGATCGTTAAGACGGTTTTACGTCCCAAGACCTCAGGGCCCAACTGTTTGTAAGGAAAACTTGTAGAGAAACCACTCTGAGGGTTTTCTAGTAAACTGCTCACACAGACACAGTCAGCGAGAAGGAGACGAAGCTCAAGTTTCGACAGAGCTTCCTCTAGAACTCTCGCCCGAGACTGCCCTCCCCATCAGCATCCGCACGCTCCCCAAGTCGTGGCCAATTAGAGAATCCGTGAGCGTTCCTCCAGCTCGCGTGGCGCAGCGGGTTTTCTGCAATCTGCCTGCAAATGCCACCGGCCACAAGCGAAGGACAAGCCAGAGCCAGCAGGACACAGAGGCCGCGACGTAACTTGTTTTTGCGAGTAAAAGCTAAAGTAAGCTGGCATATGTGGTTTTCTCAGACGTGATCCAAGGACAAGATCACTTCCCACCACTTCCACCCCTCTGCAGAAAACAATCTGGAACATCCGTTGGTACCAGGCTCACCTGGGTGGCTTGCTGCACTTGGCAGAGTCAATGCTTGCTCACTCCAGTGCCAGGGGTTGCAAAGAGCATGGTCTTGAGGCCAGAAGAACCGTATTCAAAACAAGTCGGACCAGTGGCCCCCCCGACAAGCTGTGTGCCCTTAGGGAAGTCACACACCTTCTCTGGGTCTTAAGCGTCTCGACTGTAAAACGAGGGAGCTGAAGGTCCGGCAGTCCTTCCGGTTGTGATATTTCGTGACTATGAATCTCTGAGCCAGGCGTGAGGCGGTGCCCGTCTCAAAGGCTGAGCATCCCTGCTACCCAGAGGAGCTGGCTTCCCAGGTGGCCCGGAAAGGCCGTCTGGCCTAGAGCTGAGACCTCACGCCCAGGCTTGGTACTCCCCGCCCTCCCACCCCGCCCCCAAAGTCTCGTTTTCTGCCAACTCTGGCCATGCATGTTCAAACGCCAGGTGCTCGGTCACTTGCCAGGAAGGGTCTCCTCCTGCAGCCATTGTGCTATGATGTCTGGCAGTTAGGCAAGGACAGACAACTTTCAGCCCCGCCCCTTCCTCTAGGAGGTTTGGGATGGGCCAGCAGCTCAAAACGATGTGCCAGAATAGTCGGGGCAATCTGTCCCATAAGATGCACTCGGAGATGCGTTCTGCTGGTGTAGCCCCAGCCGGGCTCACCCACACAGGCGCTCCCTCCCTCCCGCAAATGTTAGGTTTCAGCTACTTTACAGCCACTCTTGGCAAGAGGTTAACCCCAAAGCCCTAGTTCCCCAAGGAAAAGAATGCATTCCGTGTGTGAGCTGAATGGCCTGACCTTGCGTCAAATAGAATGTTGCAACATTGAAGCCACCCCGGTGGGGAGGCTGGTGGCTGAGGGAGGAGAAGAATCTTTAGAGGGTAGTGACAGGCCGTGGTCTAAAGAATCCAAGGCAGATGCAAATGAACTGCAGCACATCTCTGCTAGTTCCTGTGTCAATGAACCCGTGTTGCCAAGTAACCTGCCTTAATAATAGTGTTATCACCGGGCACTGGGTGGCTTAGTCAGTTAAACGTCCGACTTCGGCTCAGGTCCTGATCTCATGGGTTCGCGGCTTCCAGTCCCACGTCAGGCTCTGCACTGACAGCTCAGAGCCTAGAGCCTGCTTGGGATTCTCTGTCTCCCTCTTTCCCTGCCCCTCCCCCACGGCACACTCGCTCTCCCTTTCTCTCTCTCTCAAAAATACACATTTAAAAAATAATAGTATTACAGTCATTCAAATTATGATGGAAATAATAATGATAGTAATAATAAAAACAATTACCCCTGATATTTAAGTGCTTACTGTGTGCCAGGCAGGAACTCTGCTAAGCTCTTTACATATATTATTTTCATGTAATCTCTGTAATATCTCCATGTGGGAGGCCCTAGCATCATACACACTTTACAGGCAAGGAAACTGAGGCTCAGCGTGGCTAAGGAAATTGCTTTGAGGCTAAGAGTCTAATGTCAGAGCCCAAAGTGAGAGCCAGCATCTGCCTCTAAGTCCCGTCTGACCCGATTTTCCAGGACAGGAAGCCTCCAACTCATCTGATAGCCAGTTGGGTTGAATTATTCAGCAAGCACTTATGGAGTGCCCACTGTGTGCCATGCCGAGTATCAGGTGCTGAATAACCAAGAGCCTCGTCTGCGAGGCTCACATTCCCAAAGAAACAAGCTCGCGACTTACTCTCTCGGCCACAGGCCAAGACTCCCCTCTCTCTCGAGACGACCACCAAGCACGTATCTGAGCAAGCACCCCTAAACAGAGAATTCAGAATCATAACCCAACTCCTGATCCCGTGCTGGAGGAGGGACGAGGTACAGACCCCTGGAAAGCACTAGTGAGGAGACAGGAGCTGGTGAACAACCTGATCCCTCCGGAGTGGGTGAGCACTGAGCTAAGAGTCAATAAATCGCTGTGCTACTCACCTGCAGCCGGTCAACCCAACTACCAATTTACCCCAGCCCTCTTTCCAGTGGCAGAGCCTGTGTGCGGAGACTTTGGCTTCCCTTCTAAGCACCCGGCCTGGGTGCACGTTTGTGGGGTGACTGCTGAGCCACTTGTGGGGGGTGGAGCTGTCTGCGGGGTTCCCTGCAGCTCAGGGACCTTGTTCATGGGCTCTCTAGGAGCCAACAGGCCCCAGCTCTATACTAGTCATAGCCACCAGCTATTGAAAGCTGGCTTGGTGCAGAGTACTCTGTGTCTTGCTTCCTGCAATCCCCATTTAAATGCCCCTTTAAGTCCCAGGAGACATCGGTGGCCCCATTTACCTGTGAAGAAGCCAAGGCTGGGAGCAGTCGCAGGACCAACCATCTGGGCCCTGAGAGTAAAGATCTGGATTTGAACTCAGGTGGCCTAACGTGCCCCCTCCCTCCGGTCTGATTTCATTTTCAGCCTCACTTCCGGCCCCTCCTCCTCTGGCCCTCCGGGCTGGCCTGGGGCAGCCTGGGAGGCCCTGCTCTCCTCCTTCCCCAGGATGGTGGGGGTGGGGGGGTCCTGGCCTGAGAACTCACCGCTGACCCACGTCCGCCAGGCACCGTGGCTCACCTGACCCGCTCCCAGGGCATAGAGGCACCCCTCCCCTGAGGTTTCTATTCCCAACCACCCTCTGCCCACTTTGCAAAAGGAAAGGCCATTAAAAGTATCAGTACCCAGACGGGTGCCAGCGCCTTCCCTGGAAACAGAAACACTTTCACAGTCAGTGTCTGAATCAGCGGGCTGCTAAAATATTTAACGCCGGGGCGACTTAACAGGCCCTGTGCAGAAACGGGAGGCCGAGGGGCGGTTGGCTGGGGCTGCTGCCCCCGCACACCCACGGGAAGCCTCCCCTACCTGCCACTTTCTCAGGACGAGGACGATGCAGAGACACAAAAGCAAGACCCATCTCTGCCCTGAGCCTATTTCTGGTCCCTCATGGGTGTGGCCAGTGGGGCTGGGTGGGCAGGGAGGGTTCTAGGTTAAGTGCCACTGTTAGCCTCGGTTACCTGAGGCCCCCTCATCAGGCTGGGGCGTGAGTCACACTGGCCAAGCCGAGGCCTCTGGCTGGCCCAGCGGCAAACCTCCTTGGCTCAGGGGCTAGAGCCTTCTGCTGATCAGTGTTGCCGGGCGGTTGCGTGTGGCTATGCCCGAGTCTCCACTCTGCAGACAGGGCCGCCTGGCTTTCCCACTTGCGGAGCCCAGGGCAGCAAGAAGGAAACTAACGCTCACTCACCACCACCAGGCGCCCCGCCACCGGGCAGGGCTTCACGCACAGAACCTCGCGGAATCCACACCGGCTCTCACGGTGACAGTCTCTTCCGTGTACAGGAAGAAAGTATGTCTTAAAGTTGGGCCGCCCCACCCAGAAGCCACTAGCCCCACTTGGCTCCTCCCAGCTTCAATTTTCAGTAAGCAAAGTTGAGTACAATTCACCGTTCGGTTCCTCAGTGGCCCTGAACCACCTTGCCCTGAAACTGACCCTCGATTTTCAGGTGACCTCATTCCAGGTGCTCAGTAGCCACCTGTGGCTAGCGTCCGCCATCCCGGACAGCGGAGACAGAGGACCCTTCCATCCTTGTAGAAAGTTCTTGTGGACAGCGCCGACGTAGAGAGGAACTTCTCCCAGATCCCACCTGGCCAATAAGTGAACGATTCGGGATCTAAGCTCACGCATGGAAAACTTTCCAGAAAAGAGGTTCTGGTCCCAGCTTCGGGTCTCATTAGCTCTCTGACCTTGAGCAAGCCGTGTCGTCTGTCTGAGCCTCCACTTCCTCCTCTGCGACAGGCGTCTACAAACAGCACCTACTGAGGGTTGAGCTGTCAGAGAAAGAAGATGCTGGACGCGAAGGTACTTTGGCCCAGAGGGAGGAATAAGTGAGAGGAGACTCATACTGAGTTCTTGTTTGGGGTCAGACACTCCAAACAGAGTGGCTCATGCAATCCTAACAATGCAGGGAGTGCTATGTGCTCCTGTTTTACAGGGGAGTGAACAGGTTCAGAGGATGCTGCCCCCAAGGTCAGAGAGCTAGAACTTGAGCTGGACCTTGAGGTCTGTCCACTTTGAGGCCTGTGCTTGTCCACGCTAGAACAGAGAGAACTCTTCTCTCCCAGACCTAGAAGCAGATTTTGGGGGTGGCTGGCATTTCTGGGAAACACAGCCCCCCTCCCCTGGGGAGGGGTCCTTGGCTCAGTTCAGGCATGGGGCGGGGGGGGAGGGGGGGGGATGTGCCATCAGAGGCCAGCAGGGCCCAGAATCTGGTACCAGCACTCTGCCAGTTAGCTTCTTCTCCCTTCCCTGTTTTGAGCCCTCGGGTTCCCTTCCAGCAACAATCAGCCAGAATCTAAAATGTCCATTTCTTGGGCCGCCTGAGCGGCTCAGTCAGTTAAGCGTCCAACTCTTGATTGCGGCTCATCTCACGGTTTGTGAGATCAAGCCCCGAGCCAGGCTCTTCGCTAACAGCATGGAGCCTGCTTGGGATTATCTGTCTCCCTTTCTCTCTGCTCCTTCCCTGCTCCTGCTTTCTCACCCTCCCCCCCCCCTCATTCTGTCAAAATAAATAAACATAAAAAAAATAAATAAAATATCCGTTTCTCCATCCCTGCGGCATCCAGGTCGTGCAGTGGGGCTTCTGCCCATGGCAGTAATGAGAGGTTCCAGGAAGAGCAGCCAGGCCACTGTGGACACATTCATTTGGAAAATCACCGCCCAGCCCCGAAATTGACCCTGGTTTTTCAAGCGGCGGTGAGCGGCTCTTCCCCGTCTTGGGTCCAGGTGCCGCATGACAGAGGCCACCCGGCAGAGGGGCTCAGAAACCCAGAACAGCCAGAGGCCGAGGCAGCAGAGCCAGCCCGCTGTGGCCGAGGAGGCTCCCCTGTGGGCACCCCACAAGCCAGCTTTCCGAAGCGACCTGGCGTTTCTCCAAAGCTTCACCTCCAGGAAAATGCATTTTAATTATGGAACACAAAGGCTTCACAATAGAAAGGCTACATTGTAAAAGGTCCTGTGACTTTTATATGTGATGGCTCACAATGACTGAAGTTGTGGATGCTACTATAAAAGCACGTCATTTGTAGAGTCCTCAGATCCTATGGACCTTTGAACCACGCACCAAGCCCCCCGTGAGCCAAGTGGTGTCAGACACGATAGACGCGGAGGGCGTAGACAGGCCGGACGGCTGGAAACGACTCTTCTCCAGTGTCAGACTCCCCGTGTCTGCAGGGGCTGGGGCGGTCTCTATCGCACATATTGTGGAATTCCACACAGCGTGTCACTATTCCACGAAATGTGACCGTGGTCACATTTTCCTTTTGCTTAATTGCCGGGATGCTTTTGAATAAATACGTAGAAAATTATAATCGTGGTTCCCGTTTTCATTACCATTATTTATTTATTATGTGGTTTCTTACCATATACGAGGCGTCATGCCAGATGGTTTAGAAACATTCTTTTTTTTTTTTTTTTTTTAAGACACTGTCTAATTTTATCCTAACTCCAACCCTAACAGAAAAGTGTTTTTTGGGTTGTTCCCCCCCCCCCCCCATTTGATAGGTATGAGAAGATTGAAAAGCTAAGCAGTGCATCCAAGGCCACACGGCCAGTAAGAGGCCGCTGGGATGTGAACGGGCGTGTCTCGCTCTACTGTCTCCTGTTTGGGAAGAGCGGAGCTCCAAGTAAAAAGGAGTGCCAGAGCAAGTCTGTAACAGCCCGACCCTTCTCAAAAGGAAGTTTAAAATAACAGAACCAAAGTAACACAAACCCGAACCCAGAAGGATCTCAGCAGAGAGAGGGATCTGTTGTCCTGGCTTTATCTCCTAAGAGAACTATGCTCGAATTCTTTTTCTCTCTCTCTCTCTCTCTTCCTTAATTTACACAGCTGCAGCCATCCTCAAAACCTTATTCTTAAACTCGAAAACACGGTGTCACAGCTGGTAATTTTAGAAGGAGGAGGAGGAGAGAGAAGGAAGAAAGGGAGACCAAGTGGGAAGCGAGGGTGGGAGGAAGGGTAAAAACCAGCTCCGAGCCCACGGTCAGGCCAGCTAGGACTTCCTCGGCACAATGCCAGCCGTCTCCCTCCCTTCCCCCTCCTGACCTCCCTCAACTTTTCAACCCGACTGCCCTTCGCAGACTAGCCTAGGTTTGCTCTAGGACCCTGAGCATCTGGGAATCATTTAATTCTCTCAACACACACTAATAATTGGAAATGATAGCTTTCCAACTGTTTCCCCCAAATGGAAAAGAAAAAGACCCTTGTAAATAAATATTCAGCAAAAAGCAAGCTTGGTGATATCCAAGATGTTTTTGGATTTAGTTTCCCGAGCTGGGTAGAGTTGGATTTAGTCTTCCAGAACTACATACCGGGCCATCAGCGGTATGTCATCAAAATGTCAGAATCTCGATTTTCCAGCCACGAGGAAGAGAGTCAGGTGTGTACAAAGTTGAAATCAAATTGAAGCACCTTGTGTAGAGTAATCTAAAGATGAAGTGAGGCTGTCTGTGGGCGCCACACTCTCCCACAGGCAGAGACCACACAAGGGTAGGAATCAACTCCTGCTTCTCAGAACCGGATGCCCACGGACCCCTCAGGCGTGGGGTGATGGCAAAGCCACAGGATACCCAAAGCACACCCACCTGCAGTGCCCATAAGGCTTCAAAATGTGGGAAATAAAGCGATAACCATACCTGTGCTCCTGACATCTACATAGGTATGGGGTTGGGGTATCAAACCATCCCGTCACTGAGACAGAAAAGAGACATTTCTAAGACACTGAACCTGATCACGGTATCGCTCTTTTCAAGTCTACAAAATCTTCAAAATTCAATCCATTCAACAGAAGCACGTCACCCGATGACCAACGAGAGAGTTAGAAAATTTGGTTTTGATTCGCCTCGCTCTTACCGTAGCAACTCGAAACGTCAGATTTTTTAAATTGGAATACAATACAGCATGGTACACGGTGAAAGATACTCGTAAGGTTTGGCAATCACATACCGTCCCCAAAACATCCGAGTTGAAGCAGAGCCCTGTGGGCTACACAGTAGGGGTGAGAAAGAATTCGCTCTGTTCAGGCATTAAGATATTTTAGCAGACAAAGAATCCAGTACTAGAAAAGAAAGATAGCCAGGTTGGAACGTCAACTTTAGGAGAACAGCCTGCATGGGAAGAAACGGGGGCCGTGCAGTTCACTGCACGAGGAAAGGCCACCCCACAGAGAGAGGTAACAGGGAACCTGACAGCCACTGAGCAGCAGAATGTACCAGTATGTGGCTGGAATCTGTGATTTCAGCCCTCACAGCAACTCCACGAGGCAGGCACGGTTGTCCTCCCCATTGTACAGATGGGAAAAGTGAGTTTATGTACGTAACTAAGGGGCAGAGCTGGGGTGTGAATCTGGGGCCCCTGCTCCAAACTTGATCACCACCCCAGCTCCTGGTAGCGTCTGCTGTGGTGTGGCCACCCCACTTGCCCCAGACTGCCACTGAACGTCACCTTTGCGTGCCACACCTGCTCTGCCCGGGGTGTGCGCCCCCTGGCCTCGGCGGAACTTTCTCTGAGGCCCGCCCAGATCCACAGCACGGCTCCCTGGGTGGCAAAAGGATTCACCAGAGGCACTGAGCCTCCTCCTCAAGGCAAAGAAGTGTTTCTAACGTTTGTATTAAAATTGTAGGAATGGGGGCGGGGCAGGTGGCTTAGTCGATTGAGCGTCTGACTCTCGATTTCGGCTCAGGTCGTGATCTCGCAGTTTGTGGGTTCAAGCCCCACGGGGGGCTCTGCCCTGCCGGTGCAGAACCTACTTGGGACTCTCTCTCCCTCTCTCTGCCCTTTCCCTACACACATACTCTGTTTCTCAAAATGAATCCATCACCTTTTAAAAAACCTCGGAGGGGGGCACCTGGGTGGCTCAGTGGGTTAAGCAACCAACTTCGGCTCAGGTCATGATCTCGCAGTTTGTGAGTTCAAGCCCCGCGTCGGGCTCTGTGCTGACAACTCAGAGCCTGGAGCCTACTTCAGATTCTGTGTCTCCCCCTCTTTCTACCCCTGCCCTGCTCACGCTCTGTGTCTCTCCGTCTCTCAATAATAAACATTAAAAAAAATTAAAAATAAATAAAAATTAAAAAACCTCGTAGGAACGAGGTTGCTGGGCAGAGAGATGTGGGCGTTTGGGGTCCCCGTGGGAATTTTTGGACTTCTGGATCATTGTCGACAGGTGTCAGAGCTCTGGGAGGGGCTGTGGGCCGTGTCCAGTAGGACAGCATGTGGCCGTTGAACGCTTGGAATGTGGCTGGTCCAAATTGTGTGTTGTGGCGCTAAAACACACACCAGCTTTCAAAGACTTAGTATGAAAACGAGAATGCAGACCATCAAATCAATCATCTTTGTATCAATCACATGTTAAAATGATAATATTTGTGATATATTGGGTTAAGCAAACTATATTAGTGAAACCCATGGTACCTGGTTCTTTTTAGTTTCGGATGCGGCTAGTAGAAAATTTAAGATTACATCTGTGGCCTGTGTCCTATTTCTGTTGGAAAGAGCTGGTCTCTATCTTCCGGAGACCTCTGATGGTCCTGCTAAGCTTAAGTTGGAATCTGTCATAAACAATTTGCTCAGATGTTGTTGTTCCCGATTCCCCGTGGGGGCGGGGGGCGGTGGGGCGCGAGGTCACCCCACCTGGCAGGATGGAGGTGAGGGCCCATCAGAATTCTTTCTGGAAACCCTCAGCCAATGAAATAGGGATAGGCCTTTTCCCCAAGAACCCAAAGTACAGGAAAACCAGCCCTCCTCCTCATTTCCTTCAAGGACAAGGACAAGGACAAGGCAGGTTCTGGAGCCAAATGATCTAAACAGAAATAGACTGTGAGCCACACATGCAAGCCAAGAACGCAAAAGGCCACATATGTAATTTAAAAAGTTTTGGTAGCCACATTAGAAATAGGAAAAAGAAATACATGAAAGAAAATTTAATAATAATAACCCAATACATCAAAAATATTATTATCTTAATATATATCAACATAAAAATCATTAATGATGTATTTTGGTTTTGTTTTCACATGAAACCTTCAACATCCGGTATGTATTTTAATTTTTTTAATGTTCATTTATTTTTGAGAAAGAGAGAGAGGGAGAGAGAGTGCACGAGCGGGGAAGGGGCAGGCAGAGAGAGGGAGACAACGAATCCAAAGCAGGTCTAGGCTCTGAGCTGTCAGCACAGAGCCTGATGTGGGGCTCGAACTCACGGACTGCGAGATCATGACCTGCACTGAAGTCGGATGCTTAACCAACTGAGCCACTCAGGTGCCCACCAGTTCGTATTTTACACTCACAGCACATCACCATTCACATGTGACAAACGGCTGTCAAATCAGATGCTACACCTCCAAGAGATTCTAAAAGTCTACCACCCGTCAGACCCTCCATCAGAGCAAAGGGAACAGAAACACTGTTCTCACCTAAATGTCATTGCTCAATAAACTGTGATAGAGTCATACAACTTCAGCCACTAAGATACGTTCGCAGCGTTTTGATGGCAGGGGCAAAACACTACAAAATGTTTAAAAAGAAAAAAACGGGATAAAAATACGCAAAATAAGGGGCACCTGGGTGGCTCAGCCAATTAAGTGTCCGACTTTTGTTCAGGTCATGATCTCACGGTTTGTGAGTTCGAGCCCCTCGTCGGGTTCTGTGCTGATAGCCCTGAGCCTGGACCCTACTTTGGATTCTGTGTCTCCCTCTGTCTCTCTCTCTCTTCCCCTCCCCGGCTCACACTCTGTCTCTCTCTCTCTCTCTCTCTCTCTCAAAAATAAATAAACATTTAAAAAAATACACAAAATAATAAGTAACAGTGATCTTTAAGGGGTGTGGTTGTGGAGCTTTCTCTTATTCTTTATGCTTTTCCAATATTAATTGAGAAATTATGATTTTAAATGTTTCAATGATTATAACAACGAACCATAAATATTTCTTGAGCTACCATATGTCTGGCCCTAAGTTCTCCAAGAAGGTGATAAAACCTCCAGGGACATGGAGAAGGGTGCTAATATATCATTTGTGGGGAGGGAGAGGATTTTCCTAGCTAGATATTTCTCCTGCACTTTAACTGGGAGTGTCAAAAATACACACAGGCCAGGACTGGGGTGGGGGTGGGGGGTTACGTGCTACGTCAGCAGCAGAGACAAGTGCCCAGTGCAGATGACACTTACATCTGCCCAGGGCAGCACGTGCCTGCTTCTCGCCGGCCCAGCGTTCTAAGAGGTGCCCTTGTGGGGCAGGGAAGGCAGCTGGGTGTCGGCAGAAGTGCTCAGACTCGAAAAACAGGTGATTGTGCATTCTTTCCGCATGTGCGAAATATGAATCAAATCATTTATAAAATGCTTGCAGCTGTTTGGGAGGACACGCTGGGCTGCCACAGGTACTAATTTAAAGTCCACCCTGCTACACACACACACACACACACACACACACACACACACACAGAGCACCAGAACAGCCAAACGTCCCAGGATGGTCACATTTCCCCGGAAGGGTGAAACTTCTGAGCAGTAGGTTTTCTATAACCACAGGTGGCATTTCACAGAGGAAAGAGCCGGCAGGGGCATGTCCCACAAGTGTGAGGGTCCAGGATTCACAGTGACCCCTTCATCTGCCCCCTAATCTCAAGATCTCTATGGACTATGACTGGGGTTGGTGAGTAGACATTCCAGCCTCAGAGATTAAATCACCGTTGAACCCATCTGCCTCAAAAGGCAATAAGCCAGATGAGTGGCTGTCTAGGGCTGGGGTTGGGGGGTGGCGTGTGATGTCTAAGGGGTGCAGGGTTTCTTTGGGGGGGGGTGACAATGTTCTAAGATTGACTGGTGTGATGGTTTCACAACTCTGTGAATTAACTAAAAGCCACCGAAATGCACAGTTCAAATGAGCGAATGTGCATTACATCTCAATAACGCTGTTGTTGTTGTTGTTGTTTTTAAGGTACTAAACTCAGATGTGAAATTCACTCCATCCCGTTCATAGCAATGCAGCCCTCAGTCATCTTGGGCACCGTTTCACCTGTATAAGGAATGGGAAAGGCTGTTTGCTTCTTTCTTATATAAGGACTCGTGTGTCAGCAGATCTCTCCTCTGCAAAACACCCAATGTGTCTGCCAAAGCAAGGCCTCTTGGTTCTCCAAAGGCTGATGCCTTTTTACTGACCTTTCTGCTCCTCCCACACTTCTGGCCTCGTCTGAAATGACGTTGCCTGGGACGTTTGGAGCCTCCTTCTCGGGAACTGAAAGTAAGGTGGATGGATCGGGCCTGGGGCTCTTTCTGGGATAAGGCAGAGAAAGCAATCGATGTAAGAAGGGTATCTGTCTCCACATCCTACTGAAAAAGCCCATTTCCCAATTAAAGCTGTAAGTGGTACTACCCCCAAATCCTAGACAAAAATCACCTTCCGGCAAGTCAACGGCTTGGAGATGCTTTGGGATCACTTGGGCCTCTCTGTATAAATAAATCCAGATTCAAAAGCAAATGCATCTGGGCTCCAGGAAAACATATGATTGACTCCAACCTCTGACCCAAGAGCGTGCTGCTAGCCAGTAAACATTTCACGCTCTTCAGACAGTTTTCGTTAAGCAAACGGAAGGTCACGTACCGGGAACGGAACACTGGGAACAAACAGCTCCCTGCTTCCACCATTTTGCTCACATTTTTGAAAATCGCTGCACGCCCAGAGGTGGCAAGCGAGTAAACTTAAACAGTTAAGTACGGACAACTTAGCTTTTTAAAAAAACCACCCGTCTATTTCACTGACTCTTAAAAACCCGGGGTGGGAATCGCTCCAGAAGCTGGCCCCACATTCCCCTGGGAGTTTGTCCTCATCTGTACCTTTCAGCGTGGAGCGCTCCCGGGGCCTGGTTTTGCAGCTGCGGGTCCCAAGGTCCCTCAGGCTCTGGAGGTGAGGAGACTTGTAGCTTCCCGCCCCCAGCAGCGATGAGGGGCTCAGGGCCCGGCCACTCCTCAGCCTGCTGGTGCACAGACGGGCTGTCCGGGCTGTCCTCCGTGCCCGGGGCCCCATCAGAGCAGCCCGGGGCCCCGCCGGTTCCTGGCAGCGCTGGCCCAGGAGCAGCACCCGAGAGCATCTTTGGAGCACCTGTCTCGGGCGGGTCACCAGACACACGTGCCCTGGTCTCTGCTGTGCTCAGAGTGACGTCACCCTCTGCTTCCCCAGCAGCTCCTGCCACGGCGCTGGGCTCCAGGGGAGTGGCTGATGCTTCTCCAGCCTGTGGCTCTGGGGCATTTTGCGTTTCTGAGATCCCGGCACCACCCCCATGCCTCTGCTCACCCCCAAGCGCGTGGGGGGGCCAGGGTGCACCGATGGCCTCGGCCACAATCTCCCCACGGGGAGAAGACGCTCCCAGGGTACAGGTGAACACGGGCATGCCACTTGGACCCCCTGTGTGAGCAAAGCCCCAGGCACCGTCATCCTCTCCAGGCTGACTGTTGCCGGTGGCCGCTTCTTGGTGGTACAATCCAGGAGGAATTCTGTCGTCTGGAGCTGAGGCCCCTCCTCCGTGGCTCTGGGGAACCACCTGGAAGTCAGCAGCCTTTTCCACGGGCGTGTGCGGTACTGCTCCCGGAGAGGAGAGACCCGAAGCTAATTCCCTCTGGGCCCCGCCCTGCTGTGAGTGGGCCTGGCCCCCAAGCCCCGGCTTGGCTTCCCCAGCCCCCTCTGGCTTCTCACTGTCCTCCACCATCTGTGGGACACCAGCCATTTCCTTCCCCACGCTGGCACCGGGCAGGTTCTGCTCTGCGGCTGGTGTCGCCAGACCCCGCAGCTTTCCTGGAGCGGGGTCCTGGGGGACCAGGCGGGGGATCTCAGCCTCCGTAGGCAGCTCTTGTTTCTTTTCCCTTGTGCCCACCCCGAGTCCAGCAGGAAGGGCGGGGAGAGGGGCGATGACTGCTCCTTGAGTCCCGTCTGGAGGCCTCTCTGGGCGTGGCCCTGCGAGGTCCTCACCCCGCACACTCCCCTCGGCTCCCGCCTTTTCTCCCGCTGCACTCTGGGGCCGATCGGCGGTCAGGGCTCTGAGCACAGACTTCTCAAAGATCTTGGTGATGTGCTCCCTGAAGTCAGGGAGCCCAGCGATCATGCCGGTCTGCTTGGGGCTTGCGTCCACGCCACCTGACACACCTCTCCTTGGATCCTTGGAAGGTTCTACCATCTTCTCCCCGCTGCCTTCCGTCTCCCTTGCATCACCTGCCACGGTTCCCTCACTGGCAGGGCATGCTGGCATCTCCCCGGGCTTGGTGCCTGCGCCGGGCCCTCTTGCCCCCTCCTCCCCTGTCACCTGCTTACTCTCAGTCAGAAGCGGCATCCTGTCCAGGTAGGGGACGGAGCCCGCAGGTCCCTCAAAGTTTCTGGCTTTGGGGCTTCCGCTGCCGACTTGCACCGCAGAGATTTCGCCACCTGCTCCTGGTTGTGAGAGCGAGGCCAGCAAGCCGGCAGAAATCTTCCTGGGGGTAGCATCCTCCAAGGCAAGTGGAGACTCTTCTATGGCACAAGGTTCTGCCCCCTTCCCAGCAGCACCATCAATATCCAGGTAGGGAGTGCCGGGCGCAGCCTCTTCTGGTGGCCCCGGTGGCAGGGGTTTCTTTGGGCTGCGGACAGCCTGGGCTGCAGAAATATCCTCCTTGCTCCCGGGAATGGCACCCAGGTCTCTGGCTGCGAGCAAGGCATCCCGGGAGCTGGCCGAAAGCTGTTCTGCTCGGCAGGGCTCAGCGAGGGCAAAGGTAGAAGCTTGCTTCCCAGGGGAGGCGCACTGCTCAGTCTGAAGGCAGCCGCCCCACACATCAGCTTCCACTGGCCCCTCCAGAGCCCGCTGGACCCCCAGGTCTCCCTCCTCAGCGTGCCCTCCGGCCTCAGCAGCCCCACCATCAGCACCTTGATCCTGAGCCGCGGGGAACCTTCCAAGAAACCGTTGGGCCTCTGCATCCAAGGTTACGGGGAGCTCCATTCCCTTCGGTGGGGCCGGCGCTGGTTGCTGCCTGTCCGCCCGGGTTTCACCATTCGCCTCTCTGTCCGGGGCATCCCGGGTGGGTGTGACTCCAAGGGCAGCCGGCGGCCCATGAGCTGCATCCAGGAGAGCTACTGAGTCAGGCCAACAAGGTGGGGTCCCCGCTGTGTTCCCACTTGCCTGCTCCGTCTCACCCAACCCCCGGAGCGGGGGCTGAGCGTCCGCGGCTTCTGAAGCTCCTGCATCACTGAGACATGCTTCTTCATGCTGACTGCTGGCTTTCAACACACCTGCCGGCTCCTGCTGGGACTTGTTCAGCCCCTGCTCGGCACAGCAATTCTCCCTTCCGCTCAAGAGACCCGCCGGAGGTGAGTCCCCGGCGGGCAGACTGCCACCGCATGCTTCCTCTTGCTCACCCTGCCCTACCACGGGCAACCCCAGTCCCGTTGGTGCTGATGACTCTGGCTGCTCGGTCGCAGGACTTTCTGGAACCGTGTCCCTGGGAGCTGAACTTGGAGCATCACACAGACCATCTTTGGGGAGCGCACGTTGAAGCTCTGATCTGGAAGCCTGCTCCTCTGTTCCATACGGAGGCAAGCACGCATCCTCCAGAGGCCCCGCAGGTATTTGAGGAGCATCTGAGCCCACGTTCCTAAAACCTAGACCCCCTGGGTAAGTCTCCTTCTCACGTTCACCGTGCTGGGGCTTCTCCCTGAGCAGGTCAAAGATGGATGCTTCTGGGTCTGATTGCAAGGGCTGGAGAGGGGTCTCAGAAGACACCGAGGGCCCCTCAGAAGCAGCTCCTTGTATCCGGGGGTCCCCCAGGCAGGGCGGCTCTCCCTGCTGACCTTGCTCCAGGCTGAGCATCGCGAGCCCAGAGTCCACTGCCAAATTCTCCCCCTCGGGGGGTGGCCCATCAGCATGGACTTCCTGACCAGCTGCCTCACGCCCCAGCCCACAAGGCTGGCCCCGGGATGTCAGCAAAGCCTCCCCGTCACAGCTGCCGGGCCTCGGCGCAGATGGGGGGCTCCTCATCTTTGTCTCCGAAGTGCTCTCCGCCTCCTGGGCTTTGGGGTTGACCTCTGCAGCAGGAGCTGACAGGAAATCTGATTTCTCAGATTCTAAAGCAGGAAGATAGTCCATTCTTTCCAACCCCCCCACGTCCTGAAGGGTGTCGGGACACTGGGTCTGCAACCCTGGCCCCTCCCAGACGGCTTCTTCGGGAAGAATGTGTTCACCAGTTCCGTCCGGCCCAGGGGGCAGGAGGAGATCCTTCCCAGGGAGCTTGCGCAGGGAGCCAGAGGCATGGACCGCGCGGGCTTCTCCCATCATCCCACAGGCCACCGAGCTCCCAGCTGCATCTTTTGATGGAGAGCCAGGCCTGTCGGGGTGCCCAGGACCCTCCTTGAGGGGCTGTGCTGAGTCCGCGCTGGAATGCGCTCTGCTCTCCACGTCATGGCTTAGCTTCGAAACCTCATCTTTTTCTACCTCTGGGTCGGGCTTGCGGCAGAAGGCCCTGGGTTGCTCTCCCCATGGGTTCTCAAGATCTCTACTGTCCAGTGGCTGTGTGACTTCTTCCTGTCCCCTAGAGTTGGCCCCAGGTGGTCTGCTCTCCTCCTCAGCCACTGCTGGGCTTTCCGGGGTCATGGCTTCATCCTTTGGCCCCAGTGACTTTCTGGCACTTTCATCTGATGCACTGGGTGGGGCGGGGGGTGGTACCCCTTGTTGGACTTCATGGTCCCTCGCAGAGAGCTCTCCCCTGTCCTCCGGGGGCACAGGGTCAGGACCCTCTCCAGGGCTCCCTTCTAGACCTTCTCCCTCATTTCTGAGATCTGATGTGTGCTTCTCCCGTCCCGTCAACCCTGCGTCTGCCAGCCCTTCGGCCAGATCTGTAAGAACTGGCATCGCAGCCCCGGAAACCATCTCTCTGGTCGACCAGCCGGGCTCTTCTGCAGCAGCCGAGGCCCCGGCAGCGGGCTGCAAAGCGGAGACTGAAGGTGGATGTGCATCCTCCGTCGGGGCCTGTGGGGAAGGCTCGGCGCTCATAAGCGAAGCCCCTGCGGGTCGGTTGCCTGCAGCAGCACAGACAGCTATACTGGGATCGCCTCCCATTCCCGCTGTCTCCGAGTGTCCCGGAGCACCGCTGGCATCCATGGTCTCCTTCCGAGAGTCCCCGGGCCCGGGTGCCAGCACGGGACTCGGTGAATCCCAGGGCAGCTCCGCGTGCTCCAGATGTGCTCCCACTTGCTGCTGGCAGCTTTCCCAGGAATTGGTGCCGGCCTCTCGGGCAGCCCCTGAGTTGTTCCCAGTGGGACGGCAGGCCCCGAGGAGTCCCGAGTCATCAGCTAAAGCCTGAGGCAGTGCCTCCACTTGGCAGGTTTCTCTGTCTAAGGCTCTGGGCGCTGGATCTTGTGGAGTCGGGGTCTCGGGCTTTGTGGGGGGCTCTTCCAGGCCAGCTGAGCTCTCCCCGTCTGGTTGAGCTGCAGCTGGGGCCTTCGGGGCCGCTGGTCCAGAAGCCGCCCCCTGCCTGGACTCTGCGAGGGGAAGGCCACCTGCCACCTCTTTCCCTTGGGACTCGGAGCCGCCAGGCTGGCCGTCTTCTCCACAAAGCTGTCCCTTCATCAGCTCTTGAGGAGGTGCTGCTAAAATTGCTGGCAACTGGTCAGTGCTCCCGGAGGAAGATACTTTACGTCCCTCTTCCTTCAGATGTCCCCCTCTGCCCTGGGCACTGGGGACGATGGCACCCACACTGCACTGAGTAGAACTGTCCCCTTTAGGGACAAACGCTGTTGGGACATCCCCATGGGCATCTGGGGAAGGTTCCTTCCTGGGGTGTTGAATTAGGGGCCAGTCTTCAGGTGCTGCTCCGGGGCTTGGCAGGCAACCTTCTGGGGGGCCCTCGGCAATGGGCGTGGAGGCTGGGGGGCACTCAAACTCCCAGGGCACTGGTGGCCAGAGCAGTGGAGAACCTTCTGGGCCTCTGGCTTCCTGTGGGCATTTGCTCGGCCCTGTCACTTCTGGGGACAGGAAGCACGGATCCAGGCTGGCAGCACCTTCAGAAGTGGGACAGGAGCTTCGGAGCCCAGCACTGCCAACAATGAAAACATTTGATGTTTTATTCATTCTCATGGATGTGAGGCCAGAGCCACATCACAAGCAGAATCACCCCCACCCCCACCTTTTCTCCCACTAAAGACCACAAAGCCCACCATCCCCGTGCAGCTCACTCCTCGCCACGAAGAGACCTCGCTCCCCAGTCCTCCCCCTCCCATAACCATCACACAAGCCTTCACTTTCTCCAAAAATCAATTCGGGGGCATCACACACATGCAGCTTGGAGCTTTCCGTGTTGCTCGGCTGTGAATAGGGAGATATGAAAACAAAATCCCAGTAGTCCAAAACGCAGGAGAATGAAAGTTTTTAATACGTATAAACCCTAATGGAGGGTTTGAACCAGTTCCATGTAACTTACAAGGTCAGTCCTAAGTACATATGTGAACCCTTAGATGTTCAGGAAAAAGGCACAAGTGGGCAAAGCCATGCTTTGAAATAAAGAAGTATTCTTGGGTCACCTGGGTGGCTCAGTCGGTGAAGCCTCTGACTCTTCAGTTTGGCTCAGGTCATGATCTTGTGGTCTGTGAGTTTAAGCCCTGAGTCGGGCTCCATGCTGACAGCACAGAGTCTGCTTTTGGGATTCTCAATCTCTCCCTCTCTCTCTGCCCCTCTCCCCCACTTGCACTCTAAATAAATAAATACATACATAAATACATAAACTTAAAAAAAGAGAGATAAAGGGTTATTCTTAATAAAGGTTGACTTGATTCTTCTTAAAAAATTTTTTTTAATGCTTATTTATTTTTGAGAGAGACAGAGACAGAACGCGAGTGGGTTAGGGGCAGAGAGAGTGGGTTAGGGGTAGAGAGAGAGCGAGACACAGAATCGGAAGCAGGCTCCAGGCTCCGAGCTGTCAGCACAGAGCCCGATGTGGGGCTCGAACTCATGAGCTGTGAGATCATGACCTGAGCCGAAGTCGGATGCTCAACCGACTGAGCCACCCAGGCGCCCCAAAAAAGTTGACTCGATTCTTAAATTCAACATGCGGTACTGTGAGGGGCATAATCCAAACATCAATTCTGCTTAGGTCTGCAGTTTCTGCCTGTGACCTATATATAAAACTAAAAGCTGAATTACCTTCATACCCATATCTGTCCTAACTTGAACTTACTTTGCTGGACAGCATGTGAACCCTGCAGGCAACTTGGGGGAACGTGGCTCAGAATGATGGATTTGCTGTAGGTATCCAGCTATCGGGTTACTGTAAATTAGTTCATCACCTACCATATCTGGACTGGGCTTTTCAATTCTACGTGGTTTTTATTAAGCACATTTAAAAATTTTTGGGGCGCCTGGGTGGCGCAGTTGGTTAAGCGTCCGACTTCAGCCAGGTCGCGATCTCCCGGTCCGTGAGTTCGAGCCCCGCGTCAGGCTCTGGGCTGATGGCTCGGAGCCTGGAGCCTGTTTCCGATTCTGTGTCTCCCTCTCTCTCTGCCCCTCCCCCGTTCATGCTCTGTCTCTCTCTGTCCCAAAAATAAATAAACGTTGAAAAAAAAATTTTTTTTTAATTTTTTAAAATAATACATGGCCAATACAAAATTTTGAAAATGTAGGAAAAATGTCTCCCACATGCTTGCCACTTGGAGTGTTCTGGAGAATTTCCTTTTCTTCCTACACAAGTTTTTTTTTTTTTTTCAACGTTTATTTATTTTTGGGACAGAGAGAGACAGAGCATGAACGGGGGAGGGGCAGAGAGAGAGGGAGACACAGAACCGGAAACAGGCTCCAGGCTCCGAGCCATCAGCCCAGAGCCCGACACGGGGCTCGAACTCCCGGACCGCGAGATCGTGACCTGGCTGAAGTCGGACGCTTAACCGACTGCGCCACCCAGGCGCCCCCCTACACAAGTTTTTAAAGGATGCAGTTTTGTTATTCTGACATAGCTGTGATTCTGTGTACTTGTTATGATCACATACCTTTCACTGCCAAGAGAAATTGCTCAAGACAAAGTTAATAGAAGTATGGTTTTTCCAGGGCTTTTACCATGTTTTTAAAAATTATTATAGGGAGAAAGATCTAGGGAATGGCTTTGTAAGTGTTATATATATACACATTCATGTATTCATACACCCACAGTGCTTTGCTTTTTTAAAAAATGTTTATTTTATTTTATTGAGAGAGAGAGAGAGAGAGTAGATGCATGTGAGCAGGGGAGGGGAAGAAAGAGAGGGGGACAGAGGATCTGAAGTGGGCTCTGTGCTGACAGCAGAGAGCCTGACATGGGGCTCGAACTCACAAACTGCGAGATCATGACCTGAGCCAAAGTCAGAGGCTCTGAGCCACCCAGGCGCCCCCCCCACACCCACAGTGTTTTGAATGTGACCAGAGAAAAGATTCTACTCTACATGCTCACTACCAAAATTCCAGCTTTGCAATGCAAGGCAATGCATATACATTCATTTATCAGGGACACACACAGTGGCAAGGTGGAAAACATTCCTGTTAAAATTTAGAAATTGCAATGTGTCCTAAAATTTAGAAATTGCAAAATCCATATATTGGGGCCCTAACCCCCAAGGTGACTGTATTTGGGGATAGGGTCACTAAGGTTAAATAAAGTCACACGAGCCGAGTCCTAATCCAACATGGGTGGTGTTCTTATCAGAAAAGGAAGAGACACCAGGAGTGCGTCACATAGACAAGAGGCCACGAGAGGACACAGCCAGGAGCCACCGTCTGCGGGGCGGGAAGAAAGGTCTCATCTGAAACCACCACCCCTACCCTTGCAATTCCAGCTCCTAGAACAGTGAGAAAATAAATTTCTTCTGCCAAAGCCCCTCAATCTGTGGCAGTGTAAGCCGACCAATACAACAGGCATTCGGGTATTTATCGTACTATCCTTGCCACATTTTGAGGTTTCCAATTTTCCCAGCTGAGAAGTTGGGAACATAATGTACGCTGCCCCCAGGAATAAAAACTTCTCCAAAAGGGAACCTGAATGTTTGTGTCCCCCCAGTTCATGTGTCGAGACCTGATCCCCAAGGTGATGGTATTGGGAGGTGGGGCCTTTGGGACGTGACTTGGTCCTGATTCTGGAGCCCCCATGAATGGGATTAGTGGCCTTATGAACGAGTTCCCGGAGAGCTCCCTTGTCCCTTCGGTCTTGTGAGGACGCAGTGAAAAAACGTCCATCCGTGAACCAGGAAGCAGGCTCTCAGCAGACGGAATCTGCTCGCCCCTTGATGTTGGATATCCTGCCTCCAGAACCGTGATCAACCAATACCTGTTGTTTACGCCCCTAGTCTCTTTCCCTGACTCTATTCCAGCCTCTCCCCAGGCCCCTCACCTATGAAATGTGCTTGACATCTTCGAAGGGGGTATGTATACACCATCACAGCACCACTAATCCTTATTTAATGCCTGTTCCCACACATATAACACAGGAATGATGTGCTGAAAATATTTAAGATGGGCCCAAGAAAGAGTTGGCTACTGTCTCAACGAGATTCATGTTTTCAGACCCCTTCAGGACTGACAAGGGCAAAAAGAGAAAACCCAGGAGGTGAGTTGTCCAGACCCCTGTAATCCTCAGCTGGTCACACGGACAGCTGCGCCCAGAAAGCCCTGGCCCAGCGTTGACTCTCTCTACCTCAGGAAGCACTAGGCTCAGAGGGCTCACAAGCCACAGGGCTGTTGGCTCATGGATTGTTCTGGAACCAACAACTCTGCACTCCACATCTGGCCAGCTTCCTTTTAACGAGCACTTTGCATTTTGTGTCCCCCACCCACAAACGAGGGGTCTCACCATTTAGAAGTTAATGGGATCAGTGGTGTGTAATTTGGAAATGAAGCACTCCTCCATACGTCTGATTGATCCAGAAGCACAGAACACAGCCCCCCGCCCCCAACACACCGGTAATGACACAAATAAAACCACTTCCTTGTCCCCGCCTCTGACAGGAGCTGCCAGCTTAGAGGGAGTGTGTGGCTTCCCTTCAGGTGGACTGAGGGACAAGATGATAGATGCACTCAACTTGGGCACCTTGAAAACCTGTGAGTCTTATCAGACAACCACCGGGAGCAAATTCCCACCGCGCGTGGGACACACGGCTCCCCCGCCTCCCTCCTCTAATAAAAGCCCTGCTTGGGTTATTTAGCATAAGCTAAGCACCAGCAATTTCTTTGATTATCCATCTGAAGCAATTTTTAAAACCAGATTAAAGCCACTTGTCAGAAGCAGATTTGCCCAAGGGCAGGAAAAATTCTGAGAACCGATCTGTGAGGGCTCTTCAGTAACTGAAGGTTACATAATGTCCTTTTATGCTTCAAGATTGTATCAGCATGTGTGGGACGGCCATCCAGCTCAGAATCCAAAGGCTGGCTCTTGAGCGCTGGGCAGCGTAGACCTCTCAATGGGGGCTTTGCAGCCTGAAGGGGGCGCTGCCGTTGAGTGCAAGTTGCAGGATGAGGCCTGATGCAGTCCCCTTGGTGCAGACTAGAGGCCCCCAGCACAACAAACGGAGAAGCGTGGGCTAAGAGGTGATTTCCTGCAGCAAAATTCGGAGCAGACAACAGAGGTGCAGAAAAGGCCGTCCCCACTACCCTGGCTGGAGACAATCACATCCAGATGGGCTCCTAAATACACAGTTCTGAAGACATACGCTTGAGCCACTCAGCAATGTTCAGAGAAGGAGGCCGTTTGAGAAAAAACAAGCGTGGCCCCTGAACTACCAGGGTTGAAGGGAACCAGCAAAACCATAAAGCATCACTGTCACGATGGAGAGTTGGCCACATACTGAGCATTTATCAAGGCCAGGCCCACGCTAAGCCCTTTTCAGTTATGACTGTGTTTAATGCAACCGGTAGCCCTGCAGAATGGATAGCCCTTACTGCCCACATGTAGAAATATTCCCAGAGAGGTTTAAGACTGGACTCAGGGTCTCGGAGCTCCTGATGCGAAGCAAGATCAAGCCCCGCACCGCCTGGCTCCAGGGCCCTGACACCTCCCGCTTCCCTGTGCTTGCTGGCCTCACCTCTTCTGCACGGGCACTGCTTCTCCCATTCACTCTGGCTGCATTAGTCTGTCTTCCAGTCTGCAGCCAGAGCGATGGCTTAGAAATAAAAGCCTCATCCCATCAGCCTCGTGGGAAGACTCTCCGATGGCTTCATTTTGCAATCAGCTGTGGCCCCAGCCTGCCTTTCCTGTCTCATCCCACTCGGAGCTCCCCATCCGTGCATCTGCCTGGAGCCCAGAGCCCAGAGCCCTCCTACTCTTCCCCAGCAGGTCTCAGTTCCACTCATCACTTGTCAACAAAGCCTTCCTGACCTCTGGGATCAGATCTTCTTTCACAGGCCCACCTAGTGATGGCTGTAGTCACAGTTGCCATCAACATGGATTGACGACCATTCCCTCCACTGGAGGATAATGAAGACTGAGTCTTTTCTCTTTTCAATATTGTATCCTCAGTATGTAGGGTATAGCAAACATTGAATATATGAATGTACGAGTAGATGGATGGGTGATTGGATGAATGCTTGGGCGGATGGAACATTGGGTGGATAGATGGTTGGGTAGATGGATGGGTGATTGGTAGATGGACGGTTGGATGGATGGATGGATGGATAAATGAATGATTGGTGGATGGATGGTTGGTGGATGGATGGTTGGTGGATGGATGATTGGGTAGGTGGACGGTTGGGTAAATGGATGAGTGAATGAATGGATGGTTGAGTGGATGGACAGCTGGGTAGGTGGATGGGTGGATGGGCAGATACAAATAAACCCAAAACAAGGATTCTAAATATACAGAAATGCTCCCAAATCACAGTTGTTTGACTTGAACGTTAGGAATGCTCTTTTCTTCCAGGCAACCCTAGCATTCTAGTAACCTGTTTAGTCCAAACACTTCATTTTACAGATGAGGGAAATGAGGCTCAGAAAAGGCAACACATTTTTGTTTAAATGCTTCTTCCAAAGAAGTGAGGTTAAGGCCCTATGCACACTGGTGGGTCTGATGAACTAGGGGGTGTGGTGCAAGAAATTTGTTACTAATTATAAAGTACAGAAGTCTGTGAATGATTTGTTATTTTCATAAATTAGTGTAAATTCCCCACATCACATCATCACTGTTACTCACTGCATTCCAATGTTCTTTCTAGAAAAGAAAAGCAAGGAGTAAAGAGAGATCCTGTGAGTTCGACTGCAGCCCCTGGGAACCACCAATCCTAATACACTATCCCCAGTATTGGCAGCCGGGGTGGTGATGAGGGGGCCCGGGGCTAGGGACGGTCCTCGGCTATGTGCGTTCCTGCCTCAGCCCACCAATTTGGTGTTTTTCTGACACAGCTGAGCTCTCAGAGAAGTATGACATTTCTGCCCTATTCTCCCTTAGCGTAATCTCTCGGGAGGAGGTGAGACTCCTCTGCTTGGTGACTTGGAGAAAGCAGCCCCCATAGGTACCCTTCTCCTCCCCCAGCTGCCTGCCATGTGACAACCTCTCTGGGGCTGGCCCTCCCCAGCCTTTGTGGCCCCCTGCACTTGTACACAGCCTGGCACTGGGTGTGGGGGGTTAGTTCAGGGGGCAGTATTGGGAGCAGCCATTCTGACTTGCTTCCCTGATTCCCCTCCTCCATGGTAAGACCCCCTTACTCTCCGGAACAGTGCAGGCACTCTCACCGGGCTCTGTGGTAGGAACCCCCCCTCCGCCTCCCTCCATGGAGGGACCCCTCCCTGGGATGCATATGCTCCCTTTTCTATTCTCCTAAAGCCTGTGTGCAGACTCTCGCTCAGTACCTACACGCTGTCCTATTTGTTTGCTCACTTATTTTCCTGCTGGGTATGACCTCCTGGAGGCTAAAGGGAATTCATCTCATTTGTTTTTATATCTCGGTCTAGCACCCGTACGTACTCTGCCGAATGAATCGTGGAATGATGGAATGAGTCTATAAATGAGGAATAATTTTGTTCACTGACATAAAAACCTGCTTAGTTGAGTTAACTCCCATACTGTGAGATGGATCCCTATTCCAGGGAGTTTGGGAGAGGATTTCTGTTCTAAATGATTTGTGCGGAGGAAAGAATTCTCAGGTTAATAAAGAGAGGGAAATTGTCAAGTCCCAACAACTAAACATGGCTGGAACATGGCTGAGTCAGTTAAGCATCTGACTCTTGATTTTGGCGCAGGTCATGATCTCACATGTTCATGAGTTTGAGCCTTGCATCAGGCTCTGCACTGGCAGCATGGAGCCTGCTTGGGTTTCTCTCTCTCTCTCCCTCTCTCTCTCTCTCTTTTTCTCTCTCCTTCTCTCTCTGCCCCTTCACTGCTCATGCAAGCACTCGCTCTCTTTCTCAAAATAAGTAAACTTCAAAAAACAAAACAAACAAAAAAACAATTAAACATGGTATTTCATGGAGAAAGCCACCCCCTCAGAAAATTCTTTGCGATTCCAGCAGATTAAGTCCAATCTACACACACGATCTTAACTTGTCCAAACAGTGCTTCCTGCACTGAGGCCTAGGAGCCCACTGACCTTAGCAGCCTTGTCAGACTCAGCTTTGTATTTTTAATCCAGTTTTAACTCTTTCTTCTGCTCATTCTGTGATAGAAAAAACAAAGACCACAATGCTTGAGCAGCCCATGCAATAGGGGGAAGGAAAATATTGTTAGGTTCTAAAGAGTTATGGGGGAGAAGGGTGTGTGTGTGAGAGGGTGTTTTCCTTACTATTTCATCTGCACTCTGCCACATGAACTGTTACATGACTTCAAGGTCATGGTCGGTGTCAGTCTGCTTGTGGGAATCCATCATTCGGCATAGCATAGGGAGGAAACTCGGCAACTGAATTCCAAGGAAAATTCAAAAATGATCTTCTAACCGATTTTTTCAGCATCTTTCTCGTAGCGTCCAAAAGACAGCGGAATGACCCAATTTTGTGCTTCCCAGACTGATTGCTGGAAGGGCTGACGGATTGTTGCACACACGAGCTCACCATCGCTGGCACAAACCCATGTCTCTGTGTGTCACTCACATCCATCGTTGTCCTTCCAATGCATCTAGATAAGTCATGATCAGACCCCAATCCACTGAAATGCGTTTCTGACATAATAATTAGTTCTGATTGTTCAGACATTTCCTAATGTTCAAATACCAAAAATAAAACTACTATCCCATTAGAGAGGATATCTTTTTTATTCATAATAGAGAAAGGTCTTTGAGACTTTAATACGCCCAAATCAAGGAATTTGGTGGAATATTTGGTAGGAATATTTTCTTAATTTTAATTTAAATCCTACTAATTATCCACGGGAAAATGCAAGCAACTGTTTTGTTTGTGTGCTTGGATCATGGGGGGTATTTTTATTTTTATTTATTTATTTTTTTTGTGGGGGGCAGGAAGGCGGCCAGGGTGTTTATTTTGTTTTGACATCAAGAAACAACAAATAGCGGTAAACATATTTTTGCTAACATTCCTTCTTGATAAGACTTCTAAAGTGTATTAAAATCATTTTCCTGCCTTTGTCAACACAAGAAAAGTACAAAGCATTGGAATCTTCCCTTGATGATTGAAAAATCTTTCAGAGAATTTGGGGCATTCCCTGAACAAAAAGATGTTACCAATGTCACCATGTGAGGCTGAACCCATGTGTACTGAGCTAAAAACTGTGAAGAAGGGTTTTTTTTCTAGAACATGTCCCAGTCACCAGCCTATTTTGTTGAGATTTTCCTCTCTATAATTCCACCGGCCTAAATGTGTGTGGGGTGGGGGGAGTTGATGAGTCAACATCACCAGAGGCCAAGCCAGTTCCATGTTGAAGACATAAAAACCATCCCAGTCTCCTTCCCAACATTAACACAGCTGTGGTGATGATTTGGGAAGATTAACTCCTGTCAAGGTTGGCATTTGAGACCACAAACAGAAAAAAGATTACAAGTGTATGCAAAATAAGCTGCTCTTGAAAAGGAAAGAAAAACAACTCTTGCCCATGGTATCCTCTCTCTTATTATTCTTTTTCTTCTGGAAACATCTCCCTACCACTCCCAAAATAAATGCCAGGTGTTTTGCTGCACTTCCATTTAAAACTAGAGAAAGAAACTTGATACAGTGACTTTTTGGTCTTTTCAGAGAGCTTGGGTTGGAAAGTGTCATATAAAGAATTATTAACAACAATGGGGGGTTGGACTAATGGGGGTTTGGCCGCTAGAGGAGACATGGGCGACAGAGGTCTGTGATCCCCAGAGAGGGAAAGCAACAGAGTAAGTGCTCCTCTTACCCCAGCTAAGTCCTGAAGGATGTGGCCCAGGGAGTCCATTGGTCTCTTGGGCTTGATGAGATGGAGTTGGGCATCTGAGTGCCAGAGAAAAGAAACTTGGACAAAGAGAGAACTCTGGGGATATCCAAGTGCTGATTAGCATGTATATGTACATGAACCTGACACTAGGTTCAGACATCAGGAAGGTTTATGGGGAAGAATCCTTAAAGCTAACACAGGGCTGGGAAAAGCTCCTGTTCCCACCAGCCACAGTGGAAAACCCCATAATTCATGGGACGTCTGTTAAAGCACTAAGAAGTGTCTTGCCTCAGTGGTGGAAAAAATGAATCCTGGGCTAAACACTGCTCTGATCCCATCTAATGAAGCCCTAAAAGGATTAGGCTGTTCCAAATAACTTAACTGCATCCCAGAGCAAAGTTCAGGAATATTTATAAGAATACAAAAATATCCAGAATCCAAAAGCATAAGGCCCCACAGTATCTGGAATGCAAAGAAGCAGGAAAATATGACCCACAATGAAAATAAAACTCAGTTAATCAAAACCAACCCAGAAATTATGCAGATGATAGAATTAGTACACAAGGACTTAAAAAAAATTTTTTTTAAGTTTATTTATTTATTTTGAGAGAGAGAGAGAGAGAAAATATGAGTCAGGAAGGGGCAGATAGAGGGGGGGAGAGAGAGAGAATCCCAAGCAGACTCCACACTGTCATCACGGAGCCTGAAGCGGGGCTCGAACTCTGGAACCATGAGATCATGACCTGAGCTGAAGTCGGATGATGAACCGAGACACCCAGGTGCCCCCCCCTTTAAAAATTTTTTTTCTAAGTTTACTTACACAAGGACTTTTAAAAAAGTATTATAACTGTGTTCCATATGTTCAGGAGGCTAGAGGGAAGATTGAGCATGTTAAGTACAGATGTGGAAGACATAAAAAAGATCCCAATTAGGGGCACCTGACTGGCTCAGTCAGTGGAGCATGTGACTCTTGATCTCGGGGTTGTGAGTTTGAGCCCCATGTTGGATGTAGGGATTACTTAAAACTAAAATCTTAAAAAAAAATCCCAATCAAGTGTGTCAAGAAGAAAACTCTAATATCTAAAATGAAAAACATAGTGGGTGGGATTAGTAACAGATTAGTCCTTACAGAGAAAAAGACTAGTGAACTCGAAGACAGAGCAGTAGAAAGAGTCCAAAATGAAACACGCAGAGAAAAAGACAAGAATTTTTAAAAACAGAGCATCAGTGAGTTCTGAGACAATTGAAGCAGCCAAATATGTATGTAATTAGAGTCCCCAAAGGAGGGAGGGAGATTTTTAAAAACTCTTTGAAGAAATAATGGTTGCAAAACTTACCAAAAATGATGTAAACTATAAACCCATAGATATAAGAATCTAACTCTCAGCACAAGAAACAAGAAGGAACTTACACCAAAGTATATCATAACCAAATTGCTTAAAACCAGTAAAAACATAAAAAAATATTAAGAGCAGCCAGAGAAGGAAAGACAGAAGAACAAAAGAAAGGATGGCAGGAGTTTTTGTTGGAAACCACGCACGCTAGAGTGCAGGGGGGCAATCAATTTCAAGTAGTACAAGAGAAAAGAACTGTCGATCAAGAACTCTTTGCCTAGCAAAAACAGCTTCCTAAAACATGGGTGAAAAGAAGGTTTTTTTTTCAGACATTTAAAAGCCAAGAGAATTAAGTACCAGCAGACCTATCTTTCCAAAACTGTTGAAGGAAGTCCCACAAACCAAAAGAAAACAATACCAGATGGCCATCGGTACCTACACAAAAGAATAAGTAACAGCAGGAATGGTGACTCTGCAGGCAAATATAAGTTCTTTTTTCCTCATTATTTAAATCTCCTTTAAGAGATAGTTGGCTATGTCAAGCAAAAATAACATATGTCGTGGGATTTGAAACATACATAGAAATAAAATATATGACAACAAAACACAAAGGCCAGAAGGGGAGAAATAAAAATATATTGTTGTAAGACTCTACTAAATGTACATGAAATGGTGTAATAACACTTGAAATGCATCACATCAAAGATGTATAGTATAGATCCTAAAGCAACCACCTACATAACACAAATAGTTATGGCTAATAAGTTAAAAGGGAAATAAAATAGAATCATTAAAATAATGACTTTTTTTCAAAAGAAGCCAAAAAGTAGGGTAAAAGGCACAGAAAAGAGATGGAGAAAACAAATAAGACTGTAGATTTAAAACAACCATATCAATAATCACATTAAATGTAAATGTAATAAACACTTCTGTTAAAAGGCAGTAATATTCAGAGTGGATGGCAAAAGAAAGACCCAACTATATGCTGTCTACAGAAAAAGCACTTCAAACTTTGCTTAAAAATACAAATAGATTAAAAGTAAGAGAATGAAAGGCAGGGGGAAACTATACTGTGAAAATGTTAATGAAAAGAAAGCTGCTGTGTCTGTATTATATCAGACAAAACAGATTTTGGAGCAAGGAATATTACCAGGCATAAGGAAGATCATCCTAATGATAAAAGGTTCAATTCATCAATAGGACATAAACATTCTAAAAGTCTATTTAATAACAGGGGCACCTAGGTAGCTCACTCCATTAAGCGTCTGACTCTTGATTTTGGTTCAGGTCATGATCTCATGGTTTGTGAGATCAAGCCCCATGATGGGCTCTGTGCTGAAAGCATGTGGAGCCTGCTTGGGATTCTCTCTCTCCCTCTCTTTCCACTCTCCCACCACATTCTCTCTCTTTCTCTCAAAATAAATAAATAAACATTTTTTAAGTTTATTTAATAATAGAGCTTCAAAATACACAAAGCAAAACCTGATCAAAAAAAAAAAAAAAAAAAGAAAAGAAATGGCCAAATCCCCGGTTATAAAGTGATAGTTCCATACCCTTTTCTCAATAATTGATTGAACAAGGGGTGCCTGGGTGGCTCAGTCAGTTAAGCGTCTTTAGCTCAGGTCATGATCTCACTGCTCGTGGGTTCCAGCCCCGCGTCAGGCTCTGTGCTGACAGCTCGGAGCCTGGAGCCTGGAGCCTGCCTCTGATTCTGTCTCTGTCTCTCTGCCCTTTTCCTGCTTGTACTCTCTCATTCTCTTTCTCTCAAATACAAAATAAAACATAAAAAAAAATTAAAAAAAATAATTGATTAAACAAGTAGATAGAAAATCAGCACAGATATAAAAGACCGGAGCAACACTATCAACCAACTTGATCCAATTGCTAAACACTACCCATTAGTGGCAGAATTATATTCTTTTCAAGTACAAATGGTACATTTAGAAGAGAGACTATATTCTACCCATTTTAAAAAGTCTCAATAAATTTAAAAAGATTCAAATTATCCAAAGCATATCATCTGGCTACAGTGGAATTAAATTATAAATTAACAACAGAAAGATATCTGGAAAGTCCCCAACTATTTGGATATTAAATAATACACTTCTAATAGCCCATGAGTCAAGGAAGAAATTAAAAGGAAAATTAGAAAGTATTTGAACCAATACTTGAACCAAATGAAAATTAGAACACACATGGGGCACCTGGGCGGCTCAGCTTGTTAAGCATCTGACTCTTGGTTTCAGCTCAGGTCATGATCTCACGGTCGTGAGATTGAGTCCCACGTCAGGCTCTGCACTCTCAGCATAGAGCCTGTTTGGGATTCTCTCTGCCCCTCTCTTTCTGCCCCTCCTTATGCTCTCTCTCTCTCAAAATAAATAAACTTAATAAAAAACATATATATATATGATTAGAGTTAGGGTTAGAGTTAGGGTTAAGGTTATATATATATGGATATATATTGGATATATAAATATATATATATATATATATATATATATATATATATTTTTTTTTTTTTTTTTTTAAGGAGCCAGACACCAAAGTATAAATGATGTTTAATCCCCCTTTATATGAAGTTCAAGACCTGGCAGAAGTCAGAATGGTGGTTATTCTTGGGCAGTGTATTGACTGGGAGGGGACATGAGAGAATGTCCTGGGGTGACGGGAATGATTTAGATCTAGGGGAGGCTTGATTACACGTGAGTGTAAACATTCATCAAGCTCTCAGCTTCATACTCTTACAGAATGTATTTTATACCAGTAAACACACACACACACACACACACACACACACACACACACACAACTATGGAGACAGTAAAATGATCAATGGTTACCAGGGGTTGGTAGGGGTGGGAGGGAGGAATGAAAAGGTACAGCACAGGAAACTTTTTAAGGCAGTAAAACTATTCTGTAAGATATTGCAACGAATACCTGTATGATATTGTGTTATGGATTTGCCAAATCCATAGACTGTACAGAGCAGAGCTTGATATAAACTGTAGATCTTAGTTAATAATGTATCAATATTGGTTCATTAGCTGTAACAAATATACCACACTAATGCAAAATGTTAATAATAAGGCAAACTGTATAGGACGAAGGGGGGTATATAAGAATTCTCTGTAGGACTCAATTTTTCTGTAAACCTGAAAATGCTCTAAAATATAATCTATTAATTATTTAAGTATGTAGCATATAAATACCTGTATTAGTATATTGTTTAAATATTTAAGTATATTATGCATAATATATGTATGTGTATGTTGTGTTAATATGTATGTTAACATATTTTAAAATATTTAAAAATTATATATGTGTGTCAATATATTATTTAAATATATTACATAAATATTATTGTTTAAATATATTACATAATTAGTGTTTAAATAGATTACATAAATATTTATATCAATAAATATATTGTTTGAAGATATTTAAATATTTAAATACATGAAAATATATACACATACACACACAGCCACCACAATCAATAAAGAATGAGGAAAATGTGAAAAGCTTGAGGGAAGCAATAATATTTTAAGAGCAATTGTCTATAGATGGTGAGTGCATTGGTGATTTTTTTTCCCCCTCACTTGTCACTTTTCTCTATTTTCCAAATTGTTGCAATACATGGGAGATGATCTCAGGATGGAAAAATACTCCTCCTCTCCTCTTTTTAAATGCCCTGTTGAAACCAGATGAGCAGAAAGCAGACACACACCTAATTCAGCGCGTGACCTTCTTTCTCAGCCTGTATCTCAAGTCGGGAGCTCACTCCCCGCCCCCCCTCCCCCTCCTCTCTGTGTTTACTTCCTGCCAGAGATAAATAATGAGTCAGAAGCAGGACTGGGGACTGGCGGGGCGGAGGCTGCCCCCGGCTCCGCCTGACACACCCAGCCTTGGCAGGAGCTTGGGAGTAGATCTGGGACTTTGCAGAAGTTTGTTTGCAAGGAGGAGATTACTACTGCCTAGGAAACACGGGGCTCGGTCATGAAGAGCTGGCCCAGCCCCTGCTCATCAAACAGATCTTTTTCATTTTTCTTTTTTCTGGGTCTGCGAATGGACCTTGTTTATAGGGAAATTAAATTGAAGGACAGACCCGGGTTCCCTTCTAATTATGGAGACCACAACACAAATGTTTTCAGACCCCCGGGGAGAGCTCAGCAATAATGGGTCTGAGCCCCGGCTTCCACAGGCACCAGACCGAGCTGGACTGTGGTCCCCACCACACCACATTTTGTCTGTGTGGGGACGAGTTTCTTAACCTCTCCGAGCCTCGATTTCCTCGTGGCCTTCCAGTCATCTGCGTGTGTCCATTCTGAGCGGCGGGTGAGGTGTGTGTTTGGGCCCTGGGTCCCCTGCCCTGCATGCAGGTGACTCAGTGGCAAGGCACAAGGGGACATTCTGGCCTGTCATTTCAAGTCCACCCTTTCATGTTTCAAACCATTTTTCTACCCTTCCCTAAGCTGCTGCTACCCAAACACCAAGAATTTTTGTTCTAAGTAAGTCTATATTTGAAAAAGTCAAGGGGTTGAGCTTAATGAATCTGCCACATCTTCTATTTCCCAGACTTAAAGAGGGTCTGGAGTTCTCTATTGAAGAGCCTAGTAAGTCTGGGGGCATCTGTGTGGCTCAGTCAGTTAAGCATCTGACTTCGGCTCAGATCACGATCTCACGGTTTGTGAGTTCGAGCCCCGCATCGGGCTCTGTGCTGACAGCTCAGAGCCTGGATCCTGCTTTGGATTCTGTGTCTCCCTGTCTCTCTGCCCCTGTCCAGTTTGCACTCTCTCTCTCTCAAAAATAAACATTAAAAAGGATATTTTTTTTAAAGAGCCCAGTAAGTCCAGTCTTTCCTAAAGTCTGTTTCCTATAGATCCATAATAATTACAGCGTTCCCTCTGCCTGAAACCATCTTCTTTCCCCACAAATCCCTATTTCTATTTGGTTTCAAAGACCCAGCAGCAAGGGTGCTCCCTGTGGAGGACTCTCTCCCTTCCCTCAGCAGAGCCGGGCCCTCTCTCCCACCCCGGTGCTCCCACAGAGCCTGCCTGTAGCATTTAGTTTTTCTAGAATGCTTTGTTTACATGCCTCTCTCTACAACTGGACCAATACGTCCCGTTGGTCTCTTCCGCCTCTGGCCTCCAGCTCAGAGCTCGGCCTGTGGTGAGCTGCGGACCCACGTTCGTTAAATGGAATACGGAATCTGCTCCCCATCCCCCCCAAAAAGGATGAGGTCTGTTCAGGTGTTTAAGGGGCTGGGTGTACAGCAGGAAGTGGGCTATCCCTGAAGTACCAAAGAGAGCCCTGCTTTTCTCCCAAAGATGGAGGTCTATCCTGGGTGGCCCCGTGAGACGAGGACTGTGACAGCTCACTTTTTGGCCAGCTTCACCCAATACTGGACACTGGGTCTGCGACTGGAACTCGGTGAATATACCCGATTGGCTACTTTTTCACTTCTCAGCAAAGGGTGCTCATCGCCCAACTGCTCAAGCCAAAGTTAAAGGAATCTTCCTTGACTGTTCCCTCCCTCCTTCCAGATCCAATCCATCAACAGGTCCTGTCTCTCAGCTCCCGAATACCCAAAATATCAGAGCTATGTCTGTTTCTCCATTGTCACCGTAATCACCTCAGTCCCGCTGTGCTCAGGATCCTCCCCAGAGGGGTGAACATTGACTCTCGGGAGGGGAAAACATCTTAGATATTACAGTGCAATTACAAGGTCATAGCTGGTCCAATACGGAATCCAAAGACCACAATACATATACAATGTGCCTAATGGAGAGTTCTTGGGGAGGAGAAGGCAATTAGGAACAAACTGTCTAGGAAGTTTCCTGTAGCAGGACAGAGGGAGATAATGAAACCATGATTGTGATCCCTGCCTCCTTCGAGGCACGCTGGATCCTGCCAGGGTCCTGAGTATTTCAGAACTCCCCCGCTCATGCTTCCTTCTCTGACCTCCCGGCCTCCAGTCTGGCCCCCTTGCATTCTCCACACAGCAGTCAGAGAGGTTCTATTAAAACCTAAATCAGGGGCGCCTGAGTGGCTCAGTTGGTTAAGCGTCTGAGTCTTGATTTCAGCCCAGGTCATGATCTCACAGTTTGTGGGGTCCAGCCCAGAGTCAGGCTCTGCATTGACAACACAGAGCCTACTTGGGATTCTCTCTCTCTCTCTCTCTCTCTCTCTCTCTCTCTCTCTTCCCCTTCCCTGCTTCTGCTTTCTCCCTCTAAGTAAATAAATAAATAAATTAAAAAATAAAATAAAATTAAAAATAAATAAATAAAATCCATTAAAAAATAAATAAATAAAAAAAATAAATAAATCCGTTCATGTCACCTAAATCTAGATCTCTTACCATGGCCTTCGGGCCCTAGTCTGGCCAATCTGGACCCTGTCCTCCTCCCCACCTCTTCCTACCCCATCAGCCTCCTTCTGTTTCTCTAACCAAATTCATTCGCCCCTTATGTCCTTTCCACTGCCTGTCCCTTGACCTGGATCTTCCTCTGCCTGCCTTTCTTTTTTTTTTAAGTTTATTTATTTTTGAGAGAGAGAGAGAGAGAGAGAGCATGTGCGTGTGTGAGAGATTGGGGGAGAGGCAGAGAGAGAGAGGAGAGAGGGAATCCCAAGCAAGTTCCTCACTGTCAGCACGGAGCCTTACACATCAGGCTCAGTCCTACGAACCGTGAGATCGTGACCTTAGTCAAAATCAAAGAGTCAGACACTCAACTGACTGAGCCATCCAGGTGCCCCCCATGCCTGGCCTCCTTTTTGCCATTCCAGACTCAGTTCATACATCACCTCCTTCTCTGAGCATCTAATCCAGAGTATCAAACTGTAGGGTTCTCAACGTCAGGTGCATCAAACCTTGGGGTGCATCAGAATCACCTGGAGGCCTTGTTAAACACAGATCCCTGGGGCCCACCTCTAGCGTTGATTCAGAGAGTCTGACCTAAGACTGAATTTCTGTCAGGTTTGCAGGGGATGTTGAGCCTGCCAATCTGGACTTCACTTTGAGAACCACGACTGAATCTGAACTAGCCACTCCCTGTCTGTGGCCGTCGACCCCAGCGCCCCATTTGGTGCCTTTTGGAGCCCTGATATTACCTGAAAGTGTCTGTCTTCCTTTTGTTTCCTTGTTTAATGTCCGACTTCCTCACTACAACCTACTTACCCAGTGGGGCAGAGAGACTCCAGGGCTCTGGCTGACAGCTGTGTCCCCACCACCTAGCACAGCATCGGGCCCAGAACGGTGGCCCAGTAGATATTTGTGGGAGGAAAAAATAGAAGAGGGGAGAGGGCAGAGGCTTAATGTACACGAATTATCCCCAAATTCTGTGCCGTAACTTGAAAGTTTACAGAAGCACAAGCAAGTTGGTATTGTTATTGGCCTGAGGGTAGCGCCTTGGGCCGTGTGCTAAGACTTTGTCATAAAGATCACATGGGTGTTTCATTAAAAACAGATTGTTGGGCCTCACCCCAAATCTACTGTATCAGACTCTTCATGGGAGAGGTCAGGAAATGGGGTATTTTTAATACTTATAAGTTGGACCTGGCAATAGATGAGTATTTCAGAAATTCCCCCACTCATGAGAATCACCTAGGATGTTTATTAAACACAGATTCCTGGGGCATGTGGGTGGTTCAGTCGGTTAAGCGTCTGGCTTCAGCTCAGGTCATGATCTCGTGGTTCGTGAGTTTGAGCCCCACATTGGGCTCTGTGCTGACCACGTGGAACCTGCTTGGGATTCTCCCTCTCTCTCTCTCTCTCTCTCTCTCTCTCTCTGCCCCTCCCCTACTGGCACTCCTTCTCTCTCTCTCAAAATAAATGAATAAACTTAAAAAAAAAAACAACAACTAGGGGTGCCTGGGTGGCTCAGTCAGTTAAGCGTCCAACTTTGGCTCAGGTCATGATCTTGTGGTTTGTGAGTTTGAGCCCCGCATTGGGCTCTGTGCTGACTGTGCAGAACCTGCTTGGGATTCTCTCTCTCTCTCTCTCTCTCTCTCTCTCTCTCTCTCTCTCTGCCCCTCCCCCACTTGTGCTCTTATCTCTCTCAAAAGAAATAAATAAGCTTAAACACACACACACACACACACACACACACCCCAAAAAACCCACAGAGTCCTAAGTTCCACATGTAGCGATTTGATTCAGAAGGACTAGGGTGGCTCTAGGAATTTATATATTTTACAAACACCCAGGTAAGCCTTATGATCTGGGGAGACTGGGAAATACCACCCTAGATGATTTCATTTACTATCCTTCACCCCCACCCTGACCTTGTCCTATGCTCTTAGGTACAGTTTTAAAGTCATGAAAATAAGAGCAGTGGAATGAACTACCCCACCTGAGACTAACGTGTGAACCACCATGAGGATATTATAGAATTGGGGGCCACAATGCTCCATTAAACTATCACCCCTCCCCACACTAGGGGCCAGCTTAAATAAAAGCTAGGGTTCCCAGGAGACTCCTATGGTCTTTCTTTCAATGTGTCCAGAATTGTTCATAATTTCCCTATAGTAGGTATCCCTTTAGACATCCTTCACTCTGATGGTGGGTCCTTCTTTTGGGTTCTTGTTCCAGAACCTTAGCAGGTTCCAGAAACCTTCTTTGTCTCCACTTCCTCTGCCCACACCCAGGCAGTCACCAGGTTCTGTGGGTTCTGCCTTGGGATGGTTTCCTGGGGACCATTCCGCTGCTACAGGGACCTCCCTTATGTCCTTCCAGCCTCCCCCTCCAGCGCACCAGTCCAAGCCCCTAAATTCATCCTCTGAACTCTGTCCTCACATGCATAAATCTTTATTTAAATATAAACAAACAAACCACAAAGCCCTCCTCCAGCTTCCTGTTACTGGCAGGATAAGATCTCAACCCCTCACCTGACCTCCATATTCTCCTCCATCTGACCTCACTCCTTCTGCCTTGTTTTTAGTGAACACTCACCCCCTCCGTCAGGGCTCACGTCCTACTCAGCCACAAAGAGACCCAATTCAGGAATTCTGCCCCACCTGGGATGGCCTCTAGAGCTGTCCCCTTTAGTTCACCCCCCACCCCTGCCAGGAGACTCTCCTTGTCCACCCCAGCCCTCAGAGAAGCCTTCTTCTCCTGAACCCCAACAGCACTGAGCCTATGGCATCACACAGCTCCAGGGAATAATGCAGTGGTTCTCAAGTGTGGACCTTGGACCAACCAGCAGCATCAGCATCACTTGGGAACCGGTTAGAAACGCTCATCCTTAGGCCTTGGGCCACACTTACTGAATCAGAATCTCTGGAAAAGAAACCCAGCGATCTATGTTTTAACCAGCCTGGCAGGGTGATCCTGAGGCCTGCTCACGTTTGAGAACCAGTGGATAATGGTTAAGACTCCTGGCTATTGAGGGGCGCCTGGGTGGCTCAGTTAGTTAAGCGTCCAAGTCCAGCTCAGGTCATGATCTCGGGGTCTGTGAGTTCGAGACCCGCGTCGGGCTGTCAGGCTCTGTGCCGACAGCTCGGAGCCTGGAGCCTGCTTGGGATTCTGTGTCTCCCTCTCTCTCTCTGCCCCTCCCCCACGCACACTCTGTCTCTCAAAAATAAATAAACATTAAAAAAAAATTTTTTTTTTAAAGACTCTAGGCTGTTGAGTTTCTAGCCCCTCTTCTTCAGTGACAAAGGTGCCAGAAACTCACTTAGGACTCGCTTAGGGCCTCTGCCTGAGAAACGTCAGTCAGCTCTGAACTACTGCCTGTGGCCCTCCTTGGAAGCGTGAGCAGGTAGGATGCGAGAGGACAGGAAACAGCTACTACTCAGCAGTTTTTCCTGCAAAACAGTCATTTCCTCTGGTGCAACCTAATAGCTCTACTCTCTGGGGAGAAGTTGTATGGTAAGATTCATTGTGTTTTGAGTGTTTAAAAAGAAAGGGCTGCCATCCCTGGCTGGCGGTACCCAAGGAACGAAAGGAAGGCTCGTGAGACGGTGGGCGGTGGACCCCGAACTGGGCGCAGGTACCCAGGGCAGCCATGCTCGAGGGTGGACGTTGCTGAGCAGTAAGAGGGGCACCCCGGCTTTGTCCTAGGAGCGCGGGCTCATCCTCCCTCAGGAGGCAGGGACTTGGGCAGCGATGGGCACAAGGGAGGTGCCTCCCAGCCTCTGCAGGGCTCCGAGCGAAGCGGGGCGAAGTTGCAACAGCGACACCACGTGGCGATGGGAACGCAAGGCGGATGAATTGACGTGACTCGGACGGATGGAAAACTTTACCCCTTCGGGGATGTAGGAGCCCCATCCTTGTGTCATTCAGAGGGAGGAAAACGCTTAAGGCAGAGACAATGGACTTTCTACTACTAAATCGTAGATGACATAGGGCTCCAAGCCTCAGTTTCCCCATCTGTAGAGTGGAGAGAACGCTGTGTGGAGGGACGTTAGGCAATATTAACATATGCCTTTCCCCCTACATTCTTCCCTTGTCTCCAGGTCCAGTGGGAACCCCTGCAAGCCTTTCTGTGTTTTCTCTCTGGAGTTTTTCCAATGAGAAAACACAGCATGAGGCCAATGGTTTCTTCGGTCTTTTGTAAAAACCTATCATCTCGCCTGTGAAGAGAAAATGCCGATTGTCCAATGTGGCAAAGGGAGAGATAAATGCATTGGAGCAAAACAAGAGAGCAGAGGAAAGTCTTAGAAAGTGAGGAATGTCTGAGAGTCCCTCCCTGCTCCCTGACTGTGTCCTCCCGGCCTCACCAAAGACTCCCCAGTGCCAAGAGCATCATGTAAGCAGCGCACTCCTAGGGCCTGAGGGACAGCGTGGCCTGGGTCACGGGCACCACGGTGGCGAGGGGACAGACGACCGCCTCAACAGAGCAGGTGGTGAGGAGGGCCTTGCAAGGACGGCTGACACGGGCATGCCCACCAGCCTGGCAGAGTAAGGATGCGGAATCGGAAATGAATTGATTTAAAGAAAATTAAAGTTCACTTTGTGCGCACAGAGCGTTCGGCGTGGTGTTGGGTGCCCATCCGCAAAATGAACACGAAACGCGGTTATTAGCATCGTCGTGGATGCCGAGGGCTGTGTGTGCCACCAGACCAGTACCCACGGAGCCAGCTCTTGCCCTCTCTTCCTACAAATGGCCTGACTCCAGGAACCCGCGCCCCTCTTGATTGTTTGTGGGTTAGTCCAGAGCCCTGCACCCCAGACATTCACACGTTTGTGGAGGAGAATCTATGTTTCTAATTGTGAACAGGAAGTGGCTTCTTTGGGCTTGCTCTTAGAAGGCACCTCCTTTATGCTCATGACAATAAGAACAGAGGGAGAAATAATAATGGACTAAAGCTGAGGAACAAGAAACAAAAGCCTTTTGAGCTGCTGTTACTCTTCAGTGTAGCTGAGACCCAGGCCCCAGATATTTCCCAAGCCTCTCGAGAGATCCCGGGACCTCACAAAGAAGGGGAGGGGAGAGCCGGATCTTGGATCTCCGCCTACAGGGATTTCCCCTGCATAGAAGTCCAGAAAAGATGGGTCTCTCCCATTAGCTTCATGATCACCCAGAGCCAATTTAGACAGGTCATCTGGTCTCATTAGAGTCAAATATTAAAATCTCCGTCCAGTTATCCTGATACAAAGTTCATGAAAACGAAATAGCCATGGGGGTCGAGGAGGCAAAGGAGGCCTCCCTTTTACAGAAAACAGGGGTCAGAGGTGCCGTTCAAGGCATATTCTGTGATTCCCTCAGCAAAAAAGAACACTGTGCGCCACCATTTCCCTAAAGAAATCTAATGTTCAGGCCAAGAAGTTCAAAGTGGTTCGTCTGGAAACCCCATAGCCAGAGCCCTCCCCCAGAAAGTAATACCAGTCAGGCGTGGAAATTCCTGCCACCAGGGGTCGCTCTTACTCACCCACGACCCTCCATAGTTTAAGGCTTAAACTCTTTGGTAAAAAGACACCACAAAGCATTCATGACCTCAGATTTCATTGTCTACTGCCTGTGATGGGGAAGAAGGGGTGTCTACCTTTCAATTGTTCATTTTTGTTCCTTGGAGCTCCTGTTGATTTATTTCTTCAAGACCAGTAATTCTAGCCTCCCGGAAGCTGGGCTGCACCAAACCAGATCACGCACTGAACCCACCACAGACGATTAGTAACTGCCTCCAGGGCTCTTGTCCCCAGGCGGTTCTGGGGACTGAATGTTCACGTCTGCTGGCTCTCTGCTTGTGAATGCCCCCAAAACGGTGGGTGCCAAAGGCTGCGTGGGAAGAGTCCATTGGGTTTCTTCCCATCGGCCATGGCAGGGAAATCGGGACCCACTCTGGGTCATAATAAGCAACGACTGACCCCGCACTGGCCTTGTATCCCTGCACCAACGTGGCCTTCGCGATGCCTGGAATTCATCCACCAGCCTCCCTGGGACCGAGGGTCCTGGCCACTTTAGTACTAGTTTGTGAATCCTGTCTCAATGGCCGGTGCCCTCATTGGCTACCATGCTGGAATATAGTCCCCGTCTCACCACACATCAGACACCCTTCAGTAGCCTTGATCTTTTTAAGTTCTGATAATGAGGATAAACAGCCCGGAGTCTTGCTGGAAAGGAACTCTAATGGCTAGTTTCATTGGGCAGAGAAACATATCGATTCTCTAACCATGCAGGTCAAGGCAATCACAAAGCAGTCTATGAGCCACTGCTCTGACCATCTCACCACTGAGGACCATGTCATGAGTTTTAGGGTAAATGTTCCAAAGCAAATGGAGCAGAGCAAATGCTAGGCAGGCAGTGAGCTGGCTACGCAGGGGGCCGGGTCAGTCCTCTGAACCTGGCTCCTACCTGTGTGAGTCCCCATGGTCACTGCTTCCGGACTTCTCCTCCAGGTTCCTTTTTATGTTCTGACCGTTCCCGGGTGGTTGCACAGACCCTGGACTCTGAGCCGATGAAGTTCTCTGTGCCAGAAGAAAGAGAAATTGGAGAAGTCAAATAGGAGTCCCTGAAGACACAAGAGCATTTCTCAATTGGCCACTGGCCGCATATTGAAGTGCCAGGTTGGGGGCGCCTGGGTGGCTCAGTCGGTTAAGCATCTGACTTTGGCTCAGGTCATGATCTCACAGCTCGTGGGTTCGAGCCCCGCGTCGGGCTCTGTGCTGACGGCTCAGAGCTGGAGTCTGCTTCGGATTCTGTGTCTCCCTCTCTCTCCGCCCCTGCCCTGCTCACGCTCTCTCGCTGTCTTTCAAAAACAAATAAATGTTAAAAAAAATAATTTGAAGTGTCAGGTTGTTCACTTGCTTTGTCATCGGGCTGAGCAATGCCCGTGTCCTGGCACCGAGTGATACACCGAGATATATGGTGACCCCTGCTCCCATCTGATGGAGGAGAAACAATTACACACAAGATTCCAGCTGAGTAGGACGACTGTTTCATTATTATTTTTTTTTTAGTTTATTTATTTATTTTGAGAGAGAGGCAGCACAAGTGGGGGAGGGGCAGAGACAGAGGATGAGAGAGAGAGAGAATCCCAAGCAGGCTCTGCATTCCCAGCGCAAAGCCTGACGCGGGGCTACAACTCACGAAGCCGCAAGATCCTGACCTGAGCCGAAATCAAGAATCAGACGCTTAACCAACTGAACCACCCAGGCGCCCCAGGATGACTGGGGACACGTACCGGACTTTGGGGGTCATCTGCTCCCCTGGAGAAAGCGAGGATATCTGATCTAAAATCTTCAAGTACCCAACTGGCTTGTGGCAACACCTAGATGGGAGATATTTCCCCACCCCCTCCCCATGACTTTGTGAACCAGAATCCAGCCAGAAACGTGGGGGAAAACACCGAACAGAAAAAATGATGAGTCCATGGAAACCTGGGGCCACCTGTTCAAAGCCCTAACCAGTCTGAGAGGTGGTTGCCTTTTCCTTCACTTCTGCAATAAGTTCATCTGCTGGGGAATCAATTTTTAAAACCAAGATACAAAACATATAAGGGACAGTCCAAATTTCAAATCATGGGATGGAAAGAGACGAGAGGTTTTTAAAAACCCAATGTAGGGGCACCTGGGTGGCTCAGTTAAGCGTCTGACTTTGGCTCAGGTCATGATCTCACGGCTCGTGAGTTCGAATCCCACATAGGGCTCAGTGCTGACAGCTCAGAGCCTGCTTCCTACTTCGGATTCTGTGTCTCCCTCTCTCTCTCTCTCTCTCTCTCTCTCTGTCTTTCAAAAATAAATAAACATTAAAAAAATGTTTTTTAGGGGCGCCTGGGTGGATCAGTCGGTTAAGCATCAGACTTCGGCTCAGGTCATGGTCTCACAGTTTGTGGGTTTGAGCCTCGTGTCGGGCTCTGTGCTGACAGCTCAGAGCCTGGAGCCTGTTTCCGATTCTGTGTCTCCCTCTCTCTGACCCTCCCCCGTTCATGGTCTGTCTCTCTCTGTCTCAAAATAAATAAACGTTAAAAAAAATTTTTTTTTAAATGTTTTTTAGAATTCAATTCAAAGAATGCTCATTAAAGTATAATATAAATGTCAGAAATGGAAAAAGGGCTTTTTTTTTTTTTAAACCCCAAGCAGTGTTTCCCAAAGCAGTGGTTGTCTTTGAGCTCATCTTCCCAGGAAGGCCCCACAGCCCTGCCCGTTGGGGTGCATGCAAGACTTGGGTCAACCAGGTCCTCAGCAGGACCCCCCGCAGAACCAGAGGGACGGGAACCTGGTGGGGGTTCTGTAGGACACGCGTGCAAGGGTCACCGGCAGCCTGTTTCTAGCCGCTGTGGAAGAAGGCGGCCTGCAGCGAGAGACCACTGCCAGCAGGCAGAGAGAGGCCGAGACGAGGGACAGAGGGCAGAGGTCCCAGGGCTGTGGAGGCCTTGGTTCCAGCTGGTCCTGGGGTCCAGCCCGTTCTGCCCTCTTCAACCAACGATTACACAAGATCTGGAGTCCTCATTTGCCTTCACTGGCACAAGTTGCGTTTCTGTCACTTGCAACCAAAAAAGTACATTCCATAAGAGATCAGACCAGCTTTGAAGGAAACAAAGTGTTCTGTGTCAGATACGTTTAAGAAGGGCTCATTATCTAGCCCTTTTTTGGAAATTCACAGTGCAGGGGCGCCTGGGTGGCTCAGTCAGTTAAGTGCCCGACTTGGGCTCAGGTCACGATCTCGAGGTTCGTGAATTCCAGCCCCATGTAGGGCTCTGTGCTGACAGCTCAGAGCCTGGAGTCTGCTTCAGATTCTGTATCTCCCTCTCTCTCTGCTCCTCCCCTGCTCACGCTCTGCCTCCCTCTCTCTAAAAAATAAACATTAAAAAAAATGTTTTTAAAGACATTGACAGTGCAAGGGCGCCTGGGTGGCTCATTGGGTTAAGCATCTGACTCTTGATCTCAGCTCAAGTCACGATCTCATGGTCATGAGATCCAGCCCCAAGTTGGGCCCCATGCCTGGCATGGAGCTTGCTTGAGATTCTCTCTCTCTCCCTCTCTCTCTCTGCCCCCCCTCCCCCTCTCCTTCGCTCGCATGCTCACTCTCTCTCTCTCTCAAAAAAAAAAAAAAAAAAAAAAAGAAAAATAGAGCCTAGGGAAAGGTCTGAGAAGTTCTGTGGTAAAATAACACATTGTACTCTAGCTCAGTTTCCCCAAGTTTCTTGACCACAGCATCCTCTGTTCACGTGCCACCTGTTACCATCTCATAGAGCTAGTGCTCTTAGGTCTTAGCACAAGACCTCACTTCTTTTCACGGTGCCTAAATCCGGCACGTGATCCAAGTCCACAGGGCGGGGCAGCCCCTCACCTGGGGGAGGTGGGGGCGCCTTCGTGAAAACTGGAAGGTGGCGCTGCTCTGGGCAGGTGCGTGGCTGTGAGCAGACAGCGCCTTCATGTGAATTCGAAACAGCTTCCCTTTCCTCCAGCGGTTGCAGCTCAGACCTAGGCATTTGGCTTGTTGGGTGTTTGGGAGAAACCGGGCATGGTGAGCCCCAGGTCCCGTCCCAAGGGAGGCAGTGGAGGTGAGGCACCAGGAGATAGGCAAGAAGGGCTTCTCCGGACTTGCCGGGGCTCCCTGTGGCTGCCTGCTCCTTGTCGCTACGAATCTTCTCTTACCCCTCACAGGTGAGACCCAGAGAGAGACCCAGCCCAGCCCTGCTCAACAAAGAGAGCAACTGGAAAGACAAAACTCCTCTCCTAAGCCCGCCAATTCACCAACTGTGACCACAGGCACTGATGCAGCCACATCATCTGTTAAATTTCTCCTTTCACCCAGACCTTCCAGAAAGTATTTACCGATTTGTTGATTCATTCAATTATCTAAGATACATTCATGGAAACCCTAGCACGCGCCAGAACCAGTGCTAGAAGTGGGGGCTACAAAAATCACTGAGATTCGGTCCCTGCCCTGGAGTTGTTCACAGACTAGGGAGACAGACCCCTGTGCTGTGACCACAGAGGTATAAACACAGGGCCACCCAAGGGGGAGACCCAGTCCTTCCAGGAAAGGAGGATTCCCCCCCCCCCACACCAAAACCTCTATCAACCTCCAGGCCAGGACTGTTGTGAATCAATTTTTGGAGCTTCTGTTGGACATCTGGGTGCAAATCATCTGTGCAGTCTGAACCTGGGATTTTCTTGAGACCTTGAATCTTGTGTTGGATGGGTGGTGTCTCTGACCTTCATACACAGCCTGAGGAACAAGTTAACTTTGGCTCTGTTTCCCCCAGCTAAGGCATGCGTTTTAGGTGTTGGCTGCTATGTTCACACAATTGGGTCCAAAGGTAAAATATAAAAGATGCCTCAACTCTCAGGGCCCGCACATTCTAGTGCTCACACGATACTATAATTAGAAACTCTCCATTCACTTTTGCTGAGACCGAATGTGGGGGGAAATAACAATAACTCGTGTTTATTGAGCACTTACTAAGTACCAGGCACCGGGCCAGTAGTCTCTATGAACCGTGTCATTGAATCTTGACAACAACCTTAAGAGCCAAGTACTATTTGTGTCCTTGTTTTAGAGCTGAGGTTTGCAGAGGACAAGTGTTTGGCCATGATCTCACAACAGTGGAGTCTAAGTGGACCCATTTCTCTCTGACCCCAGCGCCAGGAAAAAGGCATTTTTGTTCTATCCCTTTAATAGGGACGTGTTGAAGCAGGTAGAGAGAGCTGGGGCTGATCCCTTGACTAAAAAAGGGCTGCTGACCCCCTGCTGGCTTGACGTACGTGATGGCTGAACCATTTCCTGAAATGAGAGCTCCTTCCTGTCCTACAGGCCTCAGTCTCCTGATCTGTGAACCAAGATGACCATCGTCCCTATTGGACAGTATCAAACCAGTCCAACCTTTACATTGCTGTAAATTCAGACTCCAAAGTATTTCTGACCCTTCTAGAATGTTCTTTACCTATATAAGACTACTACCTTCGGGTGCATGAGTTAAAAATGTTTACTATGATAACTCAAGAATGCCAATACAGAGGGAGTGACATTCTCATCTTAGTCCTGAAGTTTTAAGGTCGTAACCCAATTCCTGCGTGTCGGACTGCGACATGGGCCTCGGCTCCAAACACCTTCTACGGCCAGGCTTCCCCTTCAATCACCACATTATCTGCAGTGACTTATTCTGCAAATAATTTGACAGATAAATCTCCAGCCCTTTATCCCACGATCAAGGTTACTTTAAAGTAATTCTGGAAAGACGCTGACATGTCTAACGGCCCAGACAGATGCAAACAACAGATGGTGTAAGGAGACAGATCTCTGCTCTAACTAAGGGGGATAAGGGACCACGTGTTAACTTTCCTCGGGCAAAGGTAATATAACGGGGACTCAGGTTCGTCTTTTAAGGCCGAGAAAGACGCTCTGCCTCTCTGCCTCTTCAGCCCCATCCCTCCTCCTAACAGAGAACTAATCTGCGAGAAGAATACCATCTCCCTCCAAACAAAACATATCTGGAGGGACTCGAAACAAAAGTGCCAGTGCTGTTGATGGGAATGTCGCATTGCACTTTCCAAAGTGCGTCGACGTCCATCAGATTCTTACAGAATCCCTGCGAGCTAACCAGGAAGGGAAACCGTTTCCCATTTCTCAGACGGCAAACAGATTGCCCAATGGCTTGGCCAGGTCTTCTTCCTTGAAGTCCGATGCCCTTTCCACAACAGCAGTAACGCCCAACGCCAGCACAGCCCTTTTTTTCTGCTGTAACAGTAACAGCAAACTTATTACTACAAACACTTTCCGCGTGCCAAGTTCCGCTCTTCTACGTGCTACCTATTCCAACTCATTCAATCCTCACAACCCTATTTTCCAGATAAGAACACCTAGCACAGAGAGGTTCGGCCACTTGCACCGGGTCACACAGCTTGAAAGCGATGGAGCCAGGACTCAGCCCCAGCCTCTGCTCTCGAACCCTACCTTATGTTGCCTCACCAGACACGGAAGCAGTTGCCTCTGATCCCTGCCAACTTCCTGCCACGCGCCAAGTAACGAAAACAACCAGACACTTATGAATAAGGTGGTCTGTACCAGCCTCGATTCATTGCCCAGAATAGCACCTGGCCCAGAGGGGCACCTCATAAATATTTGTTGAGTGTACGAAAAATAGACGATTCCCGTCTCGTCTGGCAGGCCCTTCTGCAAGACCGGGAGAGGCACACTCGGCCCTTGGAGCTCACTCGTCTGCCACATTTCCTTCAGCGTCTTTGAGCCCCGCTTCCAGTGCCCCCCACCCCCACCCGCCACCCACGCCAAGTCCTGCTGCTTACGGGACTACACAGGCTGTGCGGGGTCAACGGGCGTCACCGCAGAACGGCACGCATGTCTAAAGTTTCCCTCCCGCTTCCAAAAGGCAGGCTGGATGGAAAAACTGGCGGTCCTCGGCATGACAAACTGCCTCGTCAAGCTGCGTCTTCAAATCTCTCCTTTGCTGCCACCGCTCGAGTAAACAAACAGCCTTTCTTTGGCCCCAGAATGCTCCAGAGCCCCGGGTCTATTTTAAAGCAATCTCCAAGCGGGCACAGCAACTTTCCAGTTCTAAAAACGACGCTTTATCGAGAGCTCAAGTGTCTTATGATTAAAAAAAAAAAAAAAAAAAAATCCCCTGACCTTACCTCTTAAATGTTCTCCCTGCTGGCTTTACTGGTCATGCCAACAAGGAGGCTTCATTAAGCCAGTTAGATCATGACCAGAGTGTCTTGCCAACTCGCCCCCTCTTTGAGCAAGCTTCTTGGGAGCAGCGTGACTGCAGGTGAATGCTGGGAAGTAGACCAAAGGTCATCCCCATGGCACTAGGAATCGGATTTCAGAAACAATGGCCAGGCTGCCAAATATGGAGGAACACGGTTCTGTGCGGGGCCGGCTGCCGCCCATCTGCCCCGTCGAGGGAAGGCGGATGCTCAGGCCACTTCTGCTGGGTCACCCCAAACGTTTTCTTCACCTCAGGGCAAAAACACAAGATAGAAGTGGCTCCCCCACCCTGGCAGCCGAGGTCGCCTGGGCCTCCGGCCTCGCCTGGCAGGCACTTGGTCAGGCCGAGAGCGGGGAGGCCCCAGGAGTGGCCTTTTAGGCCTCCCCAGGTGGAATGTCTTCCACCATGAGAGGGCAGCAAACACGAACAAGCTTGGGGGTCTGAGAGGGCTGGCTTTGAAGCCCCGCTCTTCCCTCAAAAGACGGGGTAAATGAGGGTCGTGTTTGCATTTTGACGCTTCTCCTTTGTGTCCGGAAGGGTCGAATCTAGGTTCTAGGTGGACACGAAGATCAAAAACCATGATATGGTGCGAGATGTTAATTTTAGCGGAAGCCGGGGGAGGAGTCGGTGGGAATTCTGTGCTATCTTTGCAACTTTTCTGCAGACCTGAAAATTTCCCACATAAAAGGCTTAATTAGGAACAAACAAACAAACAAAAAACGACGCGGTCCCTATCCTCACAGCGAATGAATGAGAGATGCACACTCCGTGAACAATGTTTGTCTTCCTTTCCCCAAAAGCAACTGGGTCAAAATGCTAAGGGTCACCAACGAAACAAAACAAAACAAACCAAACAAAAACACAAAAAGAACCTAGGAGCCTCCAAGATGCCCGAGTTGACATGTTACGGGACATCTTTGAGAAAGAAAGAAGGTCATCCCCATGGCACTAGGAATCGGATTTCAGAAAGAAAGAAAACCTTTGAGATGTCAAAAACATTGCCCAATATTGATGTCTTCTGTGGGTTTAATACTTCACGAGCGATGTAATTTAAAGAAGCCTAGACCGGTTTAGAAAACCCAAATCGTTGCACTTCTTGGAGGCTGTTGCTCTATCTACAAAATGGGGGCCACGAACCCGGGCTGCCTGCCCCAGTGGTTGATGGGAGAACCTTGTGGATACGACAGAGGGCTGCACAAATGGAGGGGAGGCTCTGCATTCAAAGAGTGGGGTATGTCAGAATAGCCTATCGAGTCCTGTAACATTTACTCAACTGAACTTCAAATGTAGGCAGAAACCCTGTTTCGCCCCTCTAGGATTCCTCCATTTGCTCATTTTCGAGGGAGAGCAGCATGAAGCCGGGCTCCAGAGTAAGGTGGTTACCGGTGGTTAAAAGCCAAGCTTTACCGTTTATTTGGCTGTAAGCCTTTGGGCTCTATGCCTCTGGGACCATATCTGGAAAATGGGGGTCATAATTACAGGGTTTTCAAGGTTAAATAGCATAATACATGAGAAGCACTTAACATAAGGCTAGACCATGGAAGATACTCCTATATGCTAGTTATTACCATTACAAAGAAGAAACTGACTCAAACCTCATTAACTAAGAGCCCCAGGGGCTATCACAGCGTGGAGCTAAAGCAGTTAGTTAATCCGATTCTTCAGAAGATTCATCTGGCCCAAACCCAGAGCCACTGCTCCAGTGAGAATTAGCACCAAGCCTAACGGATCCCTGGGAGAAGAGACAGTGGCAGCAGACAAGTCACACTGAAGGAGCAATCCACTGTTATGAACTTGAGTTCATCCTGGTTCACTGTCCCTTCCTTCAATTTCTTTCTCATTAAGTGCAGCGAAATCATCCCAAATACCCACCTGCTGCCAGTAGAATATTAGAAGACGCGGTTCCTTCTAGGGCTAGTTTAATGCTGTCGGGGTGTTGGGTTCCTTGGGTCCCGCAGGAAAGAGAGAAACTCCCTCCCCAGGTAAAACCGGGGCCCCAAGCATTTGTCACTTCAAACAATACGTGCGCATACGTACGGGTCGTTTATCTATTAAGCAGAATAATCATCACGTGGTGCCTGAGCCACAGCTAACCTCAGCCTGCAGAGACATGCTCAGTCACGTTGGTGGGTGGTCCCAGACCCCGGGGTCAGCTCACGTAGCACGGGGTCCCCTGTCCTTCTGGTCCTCTGCTTCTTGGATGTGGGGGAATTCCAGAACGCGAGGCTACACGGCTGAGGTCGCCTTCAGGAACAAACTTCAGGCCCAGGCTGCCTCTTGGACGCTGAGCCACGAACTAGAGGGGGCTGGGGGCCGCGACCTGCTCTGTGCCCTCTGAATGCTGTTTGTTTCCTGCTCCTCCCTCAGCTCTGAGCTCAAACAGCAGCTCCCCCGGGAGGCCTTCCCTGACCCCAGGGTCAGGTCAGGCGGCTCTGCACCTGTCTTCTTGCTTCATAGCATTGATCTCAGCTTCTATAGTTGAAAATCGTTTTTCTCTGAGGCTCAAACTACAGAAACATCCAGAGGGTGACATTGCTTTAAAAGGGTTTTTTAGGGGTGCCTGGGAGGCTCAGTCAGTTAAGTGTCTGACTCTTGGTTTCGGCTCAGGTCGTGGTCTCGTGGTTCGTGAGTTTGAGCCCCGCACTGGGCTCTGTGCTTATGGTGCAGAGCCTGCTTGGGATTCTCTCTGTCCTTCTCTCTCTGCAGCCCCCCCCCCCATCTCTGTCTCTCTCTCTCGCAAAAGAAAGAGTTTTTTAAATGATCATATATTTTTAAGCGAGGCCATTACAATAACAGAATTGTGTGTTCTTCTCTCCCCCCTCACAGTGTCAGAGCCATTAATGGCTATCATGACGAGCCCAAGAAGAATCCAGAAAGTGGTAATGCAGGTGGGTTGAATGCTGCCCTTCTGCTCTGGAATCCACATGCCCGGAGCTCAGAGGTCTTCTGTGGGGCTTCCCAAAGTGAACACTTGAGTACAGAACGCTGAATGACTATGCTGGTCACCTTTCACAGCGACTTATTTCACCATCAATCCCCCCATGCAGGTCCTGACGCAGGAAACCACAGCAAGGCTACTCTTGTCACAATGCCATCTCCACCTCTGTCCCAAAGAGGGACACGCAGACTAGGACCCGGGCACTCCCAGGGACAGCGCAGCCTCCGCTTGGCTCGGTGTTAGACATTCTGCCGACCTCTGGCCGGATCGTGCCTTCCGCCCCATGTGAGTCACCCTCCATAGCTGTGGTTCTGTGTGTGGTTTCTCTTCATTCCCAACCAACACGTCTGCAGGAGAGAGAGGCCTGGGGTCTGGGTGTGGGTCACAGCCGTGCATGTTAGGGACCGGGCTGCTCTGTGCTCCCTGAGATCACCCTGCCTGCCCCAAGGCTTCAGTGAGTCAGTCACGGGAGGGAGGGAGCAGGAGTGACAACTAGGACCCAGGAGGCAGCAGCGGGCAGCCACCAGGGGCCGGGCTGGAGCTGAGAGGCCTTAGCTCATTCAATAAAGGGGTAGAATCAATCCAGCCTGTTTGTGTGAACTTTGCCCACCAATGGCTTCTCCTCTCTTGGGACCACAGGGGGGAAAAAAAAATCCAGGCCATATTCCTAAATTTCAGAGTTTAAGCAGGGTTTGTGTGAATCAAAGAGGAAATAACTGAGTGGTCAGCGGGATCCAGATACAGGACCACGGTGATGCTATTAAACTTGACTTCTTGAGTTAAGATTAAAAGGTCACCAACCAATTCAACGATCAGTTGTTGCCAAAAAATTTCAAAAGCAAAAATCATTAAGCTAATTTGCTGGCCCACTGCCAGGAGACTATGACGAGAGGTCCTTTCATGCCTCACATCCCTGCTTCTTTCCGTGACCGCGTGAAGGTCCGGTCCCCCCAGGCACCTGCCATCCCCCCAGCTCCCGTGCAGTTCAGTACATCCCCTGCCGCATCTGACCCCACTCTCCACCGCGTGTGCACCCCAATCAGCCATCAGAGGAGAGCTTCTCCCCCTCCCCGAGCCTTACGATTCCCAGGTGTATCTGTTTTCATCTTCTCCCCACCATCCACAACGGCGGAGGGAACCCTGATGTAAGCCCACAACTGCTCCAATCCCATTGCCTCTCAACGGTCAAGGCCAGCCTTCCTTTGGTCCACCCATCTGTCACCTGTCCTCTATCCACCTCTACCTCTCTCCCTCCTTCCCACCAGCATGCAGGCATCTGGGATCTTCAGTCTTTAAACCTTCATACGACGCTCTCCACTAGCTACTGTCCCAGTACTCTGATCCCTTTCCTAGGAAAATTTATTGCATTGTGGATACCCCTCTCTCTACTCCCTCTTCCTTATCTTCAGTTTCCGCTTCAGCCCTCTCCCCCGCAAACCGCATCCCTGTCATCCCACTGGGAGTGCTTACCAAGGATCTTGAGGGCAACATGAGGTTTCCCTCACATCTATGGACCCCACATCGCCAAGTCATTGGGCAGGTGTCTGCCTTGATTTCTCAGGAGTATCTGATGGCCTCCCAGGTCCCTCATTATCCTATGTCTTTGGCTACAACTCCTTCACAGACTCCTCCGTTTCCCCTTGGGCTCACATCTAAATATTAAAGGACATCTCAGGGATTAGTCCTGAGTCCCTTTTCCCAGTGGCCACCTAACTACTGTTTCTCCTCCATTTCCTCCCTCCGCCCCTTAAAGACCATTCTCCACATAACAACCACAAAGCTCTTTTTTAAAACTTCAAATCAGGGGCGCCTGGGTGGGTCAGTCAATGAAACGTCTGACTCTTGATTTCAGCTCAGGTCATGATCTCATGGTTCTGTGCTGTCAGCATGGAGCCTGCTCGGGATTCTCTCTCCCCCTCTCTCTGCCCCTCCCCCCACTCATGTGCTTGCTCTCTCTCTCTCTCTCTCAAAATAAACAAATAAGTAAATGAATAAATAAATATTAAAAAAAATCTCAAACCACGTCCTGTGACTCCTCTGGTGAAATCTGGTGGTAAATCTTCAAGATTTACCCTCACCCACCTCCCTGGTCTCACATCCTGCCATCATCTCGCCCACTCTCCTCCAGCCACACTGGCCTTCTTTGCTGATCTCGAAATACCACAAGCTCATCCCTCCCAGACATGTCACAGTTGCTCTTCCCTTTTCCAGAACGTTCCTTTTCCAGAACTTTATGTGGCTGCCTCCTTCCCGGCACATCAGGTCTCTGCAGAGAGGGCTCCTCTGGCCACTTATCAAAAAGAGCCTCTAACCACAATGAGACACCCCTCCCCCCCCCCCCCCCCCCCGCAGGATGGCCACTACGAAAGCAAAAACCAAAAAGAATAACAAGAGGTGGCAAGGCTGTGGGGAAATTCGAACCCATGTGCTCTGTTGATGGGAATGTAAAATGGTGCAGCCATCGTGGAAAAACTTGGTGGTTTTCAAAGAATTAAACATAGCATTAACATATGATCCAGCCATTCAACTTTTGGATATATATTCCAAATAACTGAGAGCATGGAATCCAACACATTTGTACGCCCACGTTTATAGCAGCAGCATCCAAGCGTCCATCAACAGACGTATGGATAAATAAAATGTAGAATATGTATAACGGAATCCTATTCGGCCCTAAAGAGAAAAGCTGCAACATGATGGACTTAGAAGGCATTATGTTCCAGTGAAATAAATCCGTCATTAAAGGACAGATACTGTATGATTCCACTTATATGAGGTACCGAGTGTAGTCAAGTTGATAGAGACAGAGAGCAAGATGGTGGTTGCCAAGGGCTGGGAGTGGGGAAGGCAATGTGGATTCTTGTTTAATGGACACAGAATTTCGGTTTGGGAAGATGAAAACTTTCTGGACACGGATGGCGGGGATGCTTGCCCAGCAATGTGATGTGCTTAATACCACTGAACTGTCCACCGTCCACTTAAACATGGTTGGGTTGGATGGGGCACTTGGGCGGCCGACTTCAGCTCAGGTCAAGATCTCCCAGTTCGTGGGTTCGAGCCCCGCGTCGGTCTCTGTGCTGACAGCTCAGAGCCTGGAGCCTGCTTCGGATTCTGGGTCTCCCTCTCTCTCTGCTCCTCCCCCACTTGTACTCTGTCTCTCAAAAATGAATAAACGTTAAAAAAAATTTAAAGAAATTAGCGCCTGATTCCAGTTACCCCTGGAACATTTATTATGAGTTTATTTGCCTGCTGGCTTATTGTCTGTTTTTCCCTGTGGAAGGGGAAGCCGTGCCAGAGTCGATTATGGCTGAACTATTCACTGGTGATCTCAAGTGCTAGAATAGTGCCTGGGAAACAATAGGCACTTGATAAAGTCTTTTTAAAAAACATTGTATTTTGTTTACTTGTTGGTTTGTCTGTTTGCTCACTTGCTTCTTTTTTTTTTTTAATTTTTTTAATGTTTATTTATCTTTGAGAGAGAAAGACAGAGCGTGAGCAGGGGAGGGGCAGAGAGAGAGGGAGACCCAGAATCCGAAGCAGGCTCTAGGCTCTGAGCTGTCAGCATGGAGCCCGACATGGGGCTCAAACTCATGAACCGTGAGATGGGGCTCGAACTCATGAACCTGAGCCCAAGTCGGACACTTAACTGACTGAGCTACCCAGGCGCCTCCCACTTGCTTATTTTCGAACTCCCAGCTGGATGTCAGTCCCAGGAGGCAGGGACATGGTTTGTCGAATGCACAGCACCTACACCAGTACCAGCCACCCAGCAGAGGCTTCAGAATTGTCCCGTGAGTGAATGAAAAATCATGTCCACATCAGGGAGCCTGTCCGTGGGATCCTGAGCTCGGTAGCAAGGTGCTGTGGAAAGTCCCGAGCTGGACGGAAGAACCCAGTGCAAAAAACTCTGACCTGCCATTCTCTGTGATGCCCGGGAGACCGGGGTTCTAATCCCTGCTCTGCACTCACCCCGATGACCCACAATGATTAACCTCGGAGCCTGCTCCTTTGTCCGTAAAGCAAGAGTGAGCAGCCTGGTCTGCCCACCTCCCGGGATTTTGATGAGAACCCGGTGAAATCACATGTGGGCAAGGCTCCCCCGTGCTCTACGCACATGACCGCATTAGGTCACAACCTCAGACACTGAAACTGCTATAGAAACATAAAGATGAATGGAAATTAAGATGGACACACTAGGGCTCCAGCAAGGCTTGACTTTAAACTCAACAAATCTTCCCCTTTCTCATTCTTGAAGCCCCCCCCCCACCCCCACCCATCTCCTTCACTTGTTTTTGTGTAGATTCCTTTGCTCCAGGAACCCAGTATCCATCTTGGCATCTGGTGACCTCAGTGTATGCTCAGTAACGAGACTCTGGTGGCCGGTGCCACCTCAAGGACGTGGCCAACGGGACGGGCAGCACATACCACGTTCCTATCGAAACTGCCCAGTTCCTCTTTTTTCCTACAAACCCCCTCAGTCCTTTATTCCAGGCGGGTCTGCAGTCTTGAAGGCATTAGCCTGCCACAGCCTCTTTCACCGGGCACAGTAATAAAAACTCTCCTTTGCCATCGCTTCTCGGCCTTTTGGCTGAGATCAAGTGTAGTATCTGTTCTTATCAGTTTAAAACTCTCGTTCCTTTTTATCCCCAAACTCTGTCTTCATGTGATATTTTGGCTCTGGAGCCCAGAGGTCGGTTTGCGACAACGACATCCCTGTTTGATGGGACATCCGGCCACCCTCGAGGGTGCAGCTGCTGTTTCCTTAAAGCCAGGAACCTGTCCCCTAGGAGCCTAACCCTCTTCCCTAGGTGTGATGGGCTTTCAGAGCAGGTGGCATTTTATTGCTTCACACTGACCACGCCCACAAGCACACACCAACCTTGCCTGACGTTCTCTCCAGGAAAAATCTCCTTGAAATGGATGCAGGGCCCCGAACTTGCCGTCTTCCCCAGCAGGTGTCAAACGCTTCAGCCCGAGCTTAAATTCTGAGACTCAGCCAGCTGCACAACGACGCTGACAATGGACTCAGAATGCAATCTGTTTTTTGTTTTTTGTTTTTTTACGACACATCAGTTTTGCCCACTGGTGGTGTCGACGGGACCCCCACTCCATAAAAGCCGCACTCCAGGACAAGGGAACGCAAAGCCGATGAGTGTGGAAGGTTAGTATTGGCTCCCAGCATCTGCGTTACGTGGAAAGCATAAGCCTCCTTCAGCATCTCACAGCATAGCGCACGAAAATGTCATCTTAAAAAATCTAAACCCATATTGCCGGGGCACCCGGGTGGCTCAATCGGTTAAGCGTCCAATTTCAGCTCAGGTCATGATCTCGAGGTTTGTGGGTTCGAGCCCCGCATCAGGCTCTGTGCTGACGGCCGGAGCCTGCTTCCGATTCTGTGTCTTCCTCTCTCTCTGCCTCTCCCCCCGCTCATTCTCTCTCTCTCTCTGTCTCTCTCTTTCTAAAATCAATAAACATTAGAAAAAATTTAAGCATGTATTGCAGATTCTACTGTTTTACAACTCACTTGAGGTAGATGAAAGGAAGCGATGGGAGGAGGAGCAGCAAACCTAAAAGTGTAAGGGAACGTGCCACACGCAAAGGCTGTAAACATCTAGGTGTTAGGAAGGGGGCTGAGATGCGGACCACGCACAGCACACTTCGGGTACCTGCTCAGGCTCGGGGTTTGGAGGCCACAGGATGACGTTATGCAAGCCGGAGTTCTCTTGCTGGAAGCAAAGGAGTCCTGCCATTAGGATGGGCCGCAGGAAACAAGACCCCCCACACTACCACAGGGACAGTCTTGGCTGGTCTCTACTCCCGGGTCTGACCTGCTGGGTGTACTCCCGCCCTGCCCGTGGCTACCAGGGGACATTTGTCCCAGAGGGAAAGGCACCTGCAAGTAGGCAAGGGTTGGGACTGGGCAGGCCTGTTCTCCTCCTTTGCCCCGGTGACGTGGCTGATCCTCAATGCCAGGTCTTTAATCTGTGAACCGGACCTTCCTTCAGACCTGGGTCTTGCCTTCTAAAAGATCACTTGTAAGCAGAATGCTGGGACCCCCAAGTGTCTCTTCACAGAGAAAGAGCCTCTGGGAGAGGCCGGGGGCCCTGGGTGGGATGGGAGGAGGGGAGGGTGGAGGCAGAGAAACTAGTTTGGAGCTGTCTGGACTGATCCAGGTGTGAGGTAAGAGGGTGTGATGGTGGGGGTGGAGAGGGAAAACTAAAACTACATCTTGGACACGTGGCACCTTTTTGTCTTTTGAGGAAGTGCTCTAAGTGGCATTGATGGAGACGTCATCAACCGGGGCTCACCTTTCCCCTGCAGGGGTGGGTGCATGACTCAGGCGGGCTAATCAGAGTGTCCACAGCCAGTGGCACATGGATTGATCCCAGACAGAGCACATGACCCCATCAGGGCCAGTCCTTGGACGGTGCTAATCAGAGGCTGGATCGCCAACAAGAAGAAGCCTGGATGCCTAGAGTAGCCGGTGCCATGTTTTGTTTTGTTTTGTTTTGTTTTGTTTTGTTTTGTTTTGTTGTTTCTGCAGGCCGAGGGGACATCCCTAAGCACTCGGGCATCACGGAGGAAAGCAGAGCAAGATCCAGAGACAGGAGATCTCCAGCATCTTCTTTTGAACCTCTGGACTCAGTGACTGCTGCAGCTAGACTCTCTCTGGGCTTCCTAATCCTACGAGCCAAACAATCCTTCTCGGCCTATAGTCGTTGGAGACAGGTTTCTGTCTCTCGCAACCAAAAAAAGTCTCCATTAAACAGGAATCTAAAAGACTAAATGGCCGGGCCATTAATTTATTAATTATTAATCATAGAGTGATTTATGAAATGTGGACAAGGGGGGTGAGTGGAGTCAGTGGTGATCCCCAGATTTCTGTCTTGGATGGTAGGGTAGATCGTGGTACCCAGGAGGGGGGATTCAGAAGGAGAAGACGATTGGGGTGGGAGAGCTTAATTCAGGTTTGAGGAACAGGAAGTGACCATGGATCATTCAGGTACAGACACCCAGGAGACAGTGGAAAGATAAGTCTGGAACAGCAGCCCCACGGGGGAGCCCTGATTCCTGTAGCCAAATATACTTGTGTTTTCTTTCCACTTGTTTCTCTGTGGAAGGCAAACCTTGTTCTGACCCTGGAAGCCTGAAGGCAACTCCATCATGTCCCGCTGGGTCATGTGGGGCTGAGGTTGGAGATGTGAACCAGAAGGGAACTGAGGAGGGAGAACAGGGTTTGGGGCTGGCAGGAGGTGAGAAGATCTGAAAGACTGAAATATATATATTCATCGCTTGCAAGGATATAATGAAATGGACCCCACCCCCATAGCCTGATGAGAAACGTATAAATTGGCATCACCTTTCTGGAAAGTATTTTGAATATAGCTATAGATAGATCCAGATCTAGAGCAAGAGTTTTGAAATCACCCTTTATTTGACCTAGAAATTCCATTTCTATGAGTCTATGCCCAGTAAACCAGCCTTCGATTCTAAACAGTGTAGTTTAGTAAAGGTAGGGAAAGAAAACTATAAGCCACTTTAATGTGCCTCTATTTGTGTAGAAATTCATCTCGGATTAGAGGAGTTCAGCCACTGCCCCAAGGAGTTCTCAAAGCGGTAGGACAAATATTCCTCTATTCTAGGTTTTCTCAACCTTGGCCCCTTTGACATTTTGAGAAGAATAATTCTTCGTTGTGGGGGTTGTCCCCGTGCATTGAGAACATTTAGTGGCATCCCTGACCTCTACTCGTGCCTCCACTCTGGAGACGTGATACCAACCCTGCCTTCAGACATTGACAAATGTGCTGGGCGTTGGGGTGCCTGGGTGGATGCCTCAGTTGAGCATCTGACTCTTCATTTCAGCTCAGGTCATGATCTCACAGTTCGTGGGATCAAGTCCCACAGCAGGCTCTGCTTGGGATTCTCTCTCTCCCTCTCTCTCTGCCCTTCCCCCAATTTCATGCCCATTTTCTCTCTCTCTCTCTCTCTCTCAAAACTAAACAAACAAACATTTATAAATAAATAAACATTTATAAATAAATAAATAAAATGTAAGATAGAATATTTCTTTAAGTTAGAGACTACAAAGAGGTAGGACATGAGCCAACTCCAGCCACCAGGAGCATCCTTTTGACTCACAGAATGTTCAAAAATAATTTAAACTAGTTGCCAACACTTGAAAAATTGTAAAGTTTCTTTAAACAATCTCTTCTAGAAAGTAGAAGAGGAGAAAGCACTCCCCAACTCATTTTATGACATTAGCTTTAGCGTGATACCAAAACCAGGTAAAAAAGGAAAACTACCAAGCAATATTTAGCATGAATTTAGATACAAAAAGCTTCAACAAAATGTTAGCAAATCAAGTCTAACAGTCTTTACAAATAATTATACACTACGACCAAGTAGGATTAATTCCGGTATCCAAGACTAGTTCAACATTTGAAAATTAACAGCGTAATCTAATATATCAACAGCCCAAAGAAGAAAGATCGTATGGCTACATCAATTGATACAGGAAAAAAAGCATCTGAAAAAATCCAATACCTATTCATGATAAAATATCCTCAGCAAACTAGGAATAGAGGAGCATCTTCCTTAACTTGATAAAGAGAATTTATAGCTTAGTAGAGCATGCAATTCTTGCCCTCAACGTCATGAGTTCAAGCCCCACATTGGGCCTAGAGCTTACTCACAAGATAGATGGGTAGATAGATAGATAGAGTGTTTTTAAAAGAGAAAATTTATAAAAACCTGCAGCTAATATCTTACTTAACAGGGAAAGACTGAATGCTTTCCCCTCACAATCGGAAAGCAGGTGAGAATGTCCACTCAGACCATTTCCAATTAACATAGTATTGGAATTCCTAGCCACAGTAATAAGGCAAGAAAAATAAATAAAAAACATACAGAATTGAAAAAAAGAAATGCAATCCCCCCTTTTTGCAAATTGTCTACATAGAAAATCCCAAGGAATCTACAAAAAAACTTTTGGAAATAATAAGTGAATTCAGCAAAGTCACAGGATACAAAATCAACACACAAAAAATCAATACACTGACAATGAACGTGTGGAAACCAAAATGAAAATACTATTTATAATCACTGCAAATAAAATGAAATACTTAGGCATAAACTGAAAACGTATACAGGATCTATATGCTGAAATTTATGAAATGATGATAAAGAAATCAATAGGACCTATATAAATAGAGAAGCACTGGGTGTGTTCACAGACTGGAAGATTCATCATATTAAAGATGTCAATTTCTCCAGTATATCTATAGGTTTAATATTATCCATATCAAAATCCTAGTAAGGTATTCTTAGACCTAGACAAGCTTATTCTAAAATATATATGGAAAGCTTTACGCCCTAGAATAGCTAAAACAATTTTGAAAAATAGTAAAGGGGGATGGGACTTATTATACAGCAGCAGTAATCAAGACTGTGGTATCAGCAGAAGATTAGGGGCGCCTGGGTGGCGCAGTCGGTTAAGCGACCCACTTCAGCCAGGTCACGATCTCGCGGTCCGTGAGTTCGAGCCCCGCGTCGGGCTCTGGGCTGATGGCTCAGAGCCTGGAGCCTGTTTCCGATTCTGTGTCTCCCTCTCTCTCTGCCCCTCCCCCGTTCATGCTCTGCCTCTCTCTGTCCCAAAAATAAATAAACGTTGAAAAAAAATTAAAAAAAAAAAAAAAAAAGAAGAGTAGACATGTAGATCAGTGGAATAGAAAAGAGAACCCAGAAATAGACCCACACAAATACGACCAACTGGTTTTCGACAAAGGTGCAAAAGCAGTTTAACGGACAAAGAATAGTGTTGTCAACACTTGGTAGGTACCGGAGAGATGGACATTCATTGGCGAAACAAAACAGGACAAAAACAGAAAATGAACTTCAACCTGAGTCTCAAGCCTTACACAAAAACGGATGCGAAATAGATCACGGATTTGAATATAAAATGTAAAACTATAACACTTTTGGAAAAGATAATATAATAGGAGAAAATTTTCAGGATGTAGGGGTAGAAAAAGAATTCTTAGACTTGGCACCAGAAGCACTAGAATTGGCAGAAAAGGAAAAGGAAAAACTGATCAATTGTACCTCATAAAAACTTTTGTTCTGTAAAAGAGCCTGTTGAGGTGATGAAAAGACAAGCCATGAATGGGAGAAAATATTGCCAAATCACAATCTGACAAAGATTAGTATCTAGGCTACACCAAGACTCAACGCTCAATAGTTTCTTAAAACTCCAACTAGAAAACGGCTAGAAGACATGAACACCTATCTCACCAAAGAGAACCCATGGACAGCAACAAGCTCATGAAAGATGGTCAGCATGGCCGATCATCAGGGAAAGGCAAGTTCAAACCATAGTGACATTAGTGACATATCACAACACATATCAGAATGGTGTCACCTAACAGTGACAACACCAAATGATGGCCAGGCTGCAGAAAAACTAGATCACTCATACATTACTCGTTGCTGGTGGGAATGTAAAATGGTGTAGAGATTCTATCTAACTGGCTGTTCTTTATAAAACAAAACATGTGGGGTGGCTCAGTCCGTTAAGGGCCCGACTTTGGCTCAGGTCATGATCTCACAGTTTGTGAGTTCAAGTCCTGCTTGCGGCTCTGCGCTGACAGCTTGGAGCCTGGAGCCTGCTTTAGATTCTGTGTCTCCCTCGCTCTCTGCCCCTCCCCCCACTCGCGCTCTGTCTCTCTTTCAAAAATGTAAATAAATAAATACTAATTTAAAAAAAAAATGGGGCACCTGGGTGGCTGAGTTGTTGAAGCATATGACTCTCGGTTTCCGCTCAGGTCATGATCTCAAGGCTTTGCTGGTTCGAGCCCCACATTAGGCTCTGTGCTGGCAGTGCAGAGCCTGCTTGGGATTCTCTCTCTCCCTCTCTCTCTGCCTCTCCCCCACTTGCGTTGTCTCTGTCTCTCTCAGAAATAAATAAATAAACTTAAAACAAAAACAAAAAACTAAACATACAACCACACATGACCCAGCCATTGTGCTCTTGGGCAATTGTGTCAGAGAAATGAAAATTTATGTTCACACACACACACACACAAAACCTATATGCAAATGTTCCTGAGAGCTCTATTTGTAATCACCCCGAAATGGAAACAACAGCAAATGTTTCTATACCATGGAGCACCACTCAGCCAGCAAAAGGAGTGAACAACTAACACAACAGCCTGGATGAATCTCAAGGAAGCCATGTTGAATGAAAAAAGCCAATTCCAAATGGTCACGTATCGTGTGGTTCCATTTATATAACATTCTCAGAAAGCCAGACACAGACAGAGAGAACAAATTAGGAGTCGCCAGGGATTAGGAGAAGGGAACAGGAGGGCGGTGGGTGTGGATCTAAGGAAAATGAAAGGAATCCTTCAGGTGGCGGGAATGCTCTGTATCTTGACTGCATCAATGTCAGTCTGCACGTGCGCTGACGTTTTGCAAGATGTTACCCTGGGCGGGACTAGGTGAAGGGTGCAGGGATCTCTCTGTACGACGTCTTGCAATAGCATGCTATTGTTTACCATGTCTACCATTATCTCAAAAGAAAAACTTTGATTAAAAATATTTTGCGATTTCATAGAAAAACACGCGTTTTTTACTTCTATTGAAGAAGTTGCAAGGTCTTGGAACACTGGGCCTGCCATGGCAGCCATCAGCTGGAGGTGATGGTGGTGCCCCCTCCAGACAACAGGACAGGATCCCTCCTGTTTGCCACAGCACCTCCTTCTCTCTACTGTCTCCTAACCTGCCATTTACTACAATTACTATTTCTGGTCTGCTCCTAAAGACTGGAGTTTGCTGCCTTTGCCCTCGATGATTCCCGTGTTCCTCCTTGGGAAAAGAAGATTGCAGGGAGGAAAAAAGCAGAGAGAAAACAGATTGCTTTGTGCTGGCTTTCAGATCCCGTTACCCCGTTTGGAAGGCTCACCACCATCGATCCAAAATTCCCACTGTGTGCAAGATGGATAGGAAAGTGTCCCCCTGGTTTTGTTCACCAGGACACTGAATTGAATCTCTCAAACTTAAAATGGATAGCTGTAAAATTTGAACGTACTTTAACAACACCAGCCTTATGCACGATTGAGCACTTAAGACTCATTCCTCAAAAATGAAAACCCGACCTAACGTGGAAATGACAGTTCGCGTTTAATCTGCTCAACAGTGATAGAGTTTAAGATCGCTTTTTGAGGGCCACAACTATTTTGGGGAGGAGTGTGGATAAGGTTTTATTTCATCCTCCTGTGATGCATCCACACAAGGGAACAGATGGGTGGGCACAATCCAGAAAAAAATATGCCAAACTCTTAGTATGTCAATGTTAAAAGCAAGAAATTAACCGTTAAAGTAGTTTTTTACAGTTTATAAAATCGGGGCTAGCTTGAATGCAACAACTCTGAAAATGGGAATAAGAAATACTTATGCAGATACATGTGCCATATGTATCCAGGTATAATCTGTGTTTTTTAAATGTTTATTTATTTATTTTGAGAATGAGAGAGAGAGAGAGAGCGGGGAAGGGGCAGAGAGAGAGGGAGGGAGAGAATCCCAAGCAGACTGTCAGCGGAGAGCCCGACGCGGGGCTCGATCCCACGAACCCTGAGATCATGACCTGAGCCAAAATCAAGAGTCGGATGCTTAACCAACTGAGCCACTCACGTGCCCCAATCTGTGTTTTAGCTTGCTCCTTCCTGGATGGAGGGGAGATGCTCAGGGGGAAAAAAAAAACCTAGTCAAGGTCAATCAAGTGATCCGGGTAGGTTGAGGGGGAAGCTCCCTGACACCCACCTGGTTTTCCGAGGTGCTGTTCTCATTGCCCATGGTGATTCAGGGTGCCAGCGACCCTCTGGATTTTACCAGAAGCAACTGGAAGAAATAAAAGGGTATACACATCCATAAAATTGAAGAAGACCTCAGGCTTTTTTGGTCTGCCCATCAACTCAGACTCAAAAGCCAGGTGATGGGGAATGTTGATCTCTGCAGCCACATCACGGAAACTTGCCTTTGAAGGGTTTTCTTTTGTTATACGCCACCCAGACTTCTTTCCCCTGTCCGGGCTGCTGTTCTCACTCCCCACCCCAGGGGCTGGCAGACAGCTCAGAAAAATAAGTTTGTTCCTGAGTCTCCGACTTAACGTCAATGTACACGCAGAGGTGTATCTACAAATGAAGTGACAGAAGGGGCCCAGTTGCCAAGGAGAGCTTGAGAAGTGTCACTGTCGAGGTGTTTTCTGAGCCCAGGTCAGCGCCGACATCAGCTGAGTTCCAGGAGACCCCCTAACATCAGCAGGACGGGGACTCTTACCTTCCTTTTTCTAGATGGAGAAACTAAGTCCCAGAAAGCTTGTAAAACATATCCAACTTTCAGAACTGGAACCTTAGAGATTCCCAGTCTATTCCATGGGGGGGGGGGGGGGCGGGTACTGAAATGGGAGAAGGCAAGGGGACTTGCCAAAGACCCAGCTGGGACAAGTCAAAACTGGTAATAGAACTCAGTCTCCTGCCTTCGAATTCAAGATTCCTTCCACAGCAGTGTGGTATCATTAGTATTTGCTCAGAAAACCTCAGTGATTGACTTACAAATAAAATTTGTCCATTGATCTGCTCATCCATTCAACCAACACTGACCGGGTAGCTACCGTACGCTGTGCGTACTGAACCGTCACTGGAAAATCAAATTGAAGTATTTTGAGCAGCACAAATAAAATGCCCCCCAAACTGAGAAAATTGTGAGTGATGTCACTGCAGTGATCAATTCTCTCACTCCTAACCCTTGAGCCAAAAGGATACAAGTCCTTAACCCTTCCTCGACCTTCACTGTTTATAAGATGGGCCAAAAATAAAATGCTCACTCACAGAATGTAAAAATCGTCATGTGCTTCAAATGGATCGCTTCAGGGTGTTTTGGATGTTCATTTGGAAAATGATGACGCTTCATTAGCAAATACCATTGAATGCTACAATCATTACGCCCTTATCTATCACCGTCACATCCTCGTGCCGACCAGTTTAACCCAGACACAGTCGGAATGTCATACGGTCCAATGTCACATTAGTTTGTGAAACTCATTCGGAGGATTCAGTTGAATAATTGTATGACAGATCAGAGCGCTTGAACTAGCTTTTTACACAGGTAAACAGACTAAAGACAATGGCACAACTACTTCTGGCCCAGTGCGAATTTCAAAGCCACAGAGCGAAGGCTTGGCCGTTTCTGGAACTCTCTCCTCCGTGAGCTGCAGAACTGCCAGCCCCTCGGGCTCCCCCAGGACCAGAAAGGAAGGCGGGTACAGCTTTGCCGGCTACTTACATTCGGGGAGGGTCTGTGCGACTTGGGAGGCTGCGGGCCCACGGAAAGTCTGCTGTTCAGCAATCGGACTTTCTCCTCCTCCATTCAGAAGCAGGTGAGGCCCAAGCCGAGGCATCCGCCCACCTTCACGCAGTTGGACAAACAACCCGTCTCCACCCCTGACACTGACACAAACCAGCTGCGCCTCATACCTGAGCGGCGGCTGTGCGGAGCCTCTGTGATCACACAAACGTGGAATCAGCGTTTCTGTGCCCATCGCGGCCACGGCCTTTCACGTAGAGGATTTTCCCCGTGATTACATTAGCTGGGCTCCTTTCAGAGAAGGCTTATCCAGACTAAAACTGGGCCCGTGGCCGGATTGGCTGCACCTAAGCGATCAGAACTGCCTTGCCCGGCAAGCAGGGAGCCACGGATCACTCGCTCGCCCTTTACGCAATGGAGCAGGGACAAACCTTTCACTGGAGAAGGGAGTAAAATGCTCAAAGGGCTTCCTGTTTATACCTGGAAATTTTCCATCCTAAATAATGTGGAAACACAGAGAAAACTTGTGGAAAACGATGACGCCACCAGTCTGGCACCTGTTTATAGTGTGTGGCGTGGAGAATGTACTTACCGAGGCGTGGCTTGAGTTTCAACAAGCGAAGTCATAAAAGGCCGCCGGCTTGGCCGGATCCCTGATAGGCAGACCTGCCCATCGGGGCGGAGGAGGCCCCCGGGCCCTTGGGTGGGACCAAGGGGCAGCCGCCCAGGGACCCTTTTGCCCAGCAGCCTCCCAGAGCTCCCAGGATTGGCCAGTTATGACCAGGCAGCCATTCTTTTGTATGAATGCAGCCGGTTTTGGTTTTGTTTTTTCTCGCCCGGAAGCCTTTCCTTCTGCAGAAGCCCCTTATCCCTGCCACAGGTGCGACCCCTCCCGGGAGACAAGTTGGCATTTCCTCAAAGGCTTCCCTGGGACCACGTGTCTTATTAAGCTCGGAAGGGTGTCGGGAGCTTCCCAGAGGGGAAAGTCGCATGTGGAGGGGATCTCTGTGCCCCCACTTCTGGTTCGAACAGAGCAGAAGTGTGTCTGTTTCAACAAATGAATGGATACTCAAATTGTGGTATGCCCATTCATCGGACTATTAATCAGCCATAAAAAGGAACGAAGTTCTGACTCAGGTAACAACTCGGATGAACCTCAGAAATTTACTAAGTGAAAAAAGTCAGACACAAAAGGTCCCACGTTGTGTGATCCCACTGATACGAAAAGTCTAGAACAGCCAAGTCCAGAGGGACAGAAACCAGACTGATGGTTCGCAAGGGCTGGGGGAAGGGTGAGTAACTCCTTGATGGGTTCAGGGTTTGATTTTGTTGTGATGAAAATATTTTGGAACCGGATAGTGGTGGTGGTTGCACAGCATTGTGAATGTGTTAAGTACAACAGTTCACTTGAAAATGGTTCGTTTTACCTTGTATAAATTTCAGCTCACGTTTTAAAAGCGTAGGTCTTTCACAGCTTGGGGTTCCGCATGAACTATTGTTTGAAAAAAGCGTTCCACCTGGAGGGAGGCGGCACTTGAAAACTGTCACTCTTACGTTGACAAACACCAGGTTTCTGTCCAGTTAAGGATCGGTGGGATGAGGAACAAGAATGTTTGCCTTCTTCTTCCTCATCCCCACTCAAATCACAGGAGAAGTTTTCTAGGGAGGAAAATCTTTTTAAGTGAGATGCCTTGGAGGAACCAATTAGAAAGGAAGAGAAGTCTCTTCAACAGGGGGGCAAACGCAGTGAAAGAGAAGGGGAAGATTGGGGGCACACTGCTGAGGAGAGGGGAGGAGGAGGGAGAGAGGATGGCCGACCAAAATAGCCGAGTCACTGAACCCGAGTTGAAGGTGAGGAATGTTCAGTATTCAATTTTCACTCGTGTACATTCAGCAGTGCAAATTGCTGAACCATCCATGAACCATGAACCATGCTTCCATGAACCTCTGTCAACTCTGGGGCTTCATGGGTGGCTGCTGATATCACTATTGCTGCCACCGTTGGTCCCTGGGCCACCGCCATCATGACTGCTGGATCCTGGGCAGAATCACTGATGCCCGTCCCACCACCACTTGCCCTGGCCGCCTCTGAGCTCCAGGGGCCGCCACCGTCAGTGGGAAAGAGAACCAATCAATACAACCAACACTTCAGCTTCCGCCCCAGAAGCTGGTGCTCTTATAATGTCTTATAAGCGTCTCTTATAATAAATTGCCCAGGCACAGAGGACGTGTTGAGATGTCAGGCACTATGGAATCCCAACTGTCCACATTCCTTAGCTGTGACTACCTCTCCCCAAGGCAGTACTCTAATGGGACCTCGATATCAGTCCCCTTGCCTTACCACTGTCTACATGTGTCCGTGGCTGACCAGCTTCCCTCTTTGTGCTTGTCTTCTTCCAACCCGGACACTAAGCAACCAACCAGATTTCCATTTCCTGCCACGCATGGCTAAACACAGGTGTGTGCACGTTCACTCATCAATCTCCAGGATAACCTCCCTTTGGAGTCACGGGGTTGGGATTATGAACCAGACCTTGCCGCCAGACTGTTGCACTGTGAACACTAGCTTCACCACTCACTTGATGTATAAACGCTAGTGAGTTAGTTAACTTCTATAACCTCAGTTTTGTCATCTCTAAAATGGGACTCCTAACAATACCTTCCTCACATGGCTGTGATAGTTAATTTCAGCAAAGCTCTTAGACTAGATTAAGCACGAAACTGCTGCCTATTACATTATTATTGGCAGTGGGTTTCTTTGGAGTCCCAGTAGGCAAATCCCTCAGTGGCACAAGGTTTGTATTGCCTTCTTCTTATCCCTTCAATAAAAATCAATAGATTTTTCTTCAATAGAAAAATGTTTTCAATAGAAATCGGGACATCTGCAATAAAAGCTCAGCTGAACTGACTTGTGCACTAGAAGAAACAAATGGTGGCAAATAATGTTTATCTATTTTTGAGAGAGAGAGACAGAGCGTGAGTGGGGGAGGGGCAGAGAGAGAGGGAGACACAGAATCGGAAGCAGGCTCCAGGCTCCGAGCCATCAGCCCAGAGCCTGACGCGGGGCTCGAACCCACAGACCACAGGATCATGACCTGAGCTGAAGTCAGACACTTAAACTGACTGAGCCACCCAGGCGCCCCTAAAATTCATTTTTAAAAGATAATTGTTTGGGAGGATTTTCGTTTTTCAGCTGGCATATTGGTGTCCCATCATCACAGCCGCAAAAGACCCTGAACATGATGGGACACTCTTTGAGTCATTCGTTCGTTTCTTCACGCGTTCTATAAATACGGAGCTTTTTTGTGTACCAAGCACTGGGTGTTCGAGTTCTCTTTGATACTTACAGTGGAGCTATGGGGTAGGTATTTTCTTTTCTTATGGATGAACACCCGAAACCCAGAGGGATCGAGTCACAGGGTCAAAGACCGGCAGAGAGCAAGAGGAAGGATGGATGGTCCCAGACCCTGCGTTCATGAAGGAAGTGATGCTACTACCTTGGAAGATTCTTCAATGCCGTTCAAAGGTAGTTGACGGCCTTTTTCTCTCGTGTCTTTTTCTGCTCATTTACCTTTGGTAGAGCATGGAGTTTTTAGCTGTTGGCAACTGGAGCCGGTTAGGAGGGTCCGGGCTGATTGGGCCACCCCCTCCCTGATCTGCGGACAGGGCCAGGTTTGGGAAGGTGATTTACTGCAGAGGCCGAGATAGCCTAGCAGGGCTGGGTAGGCGGAGCATTGCTGGGAGGAGCCAAGATCACCACCGGGGAAATGGAGCCTGGGGCCAAGTGTGGAGGAGGGGAGACGGAAACGTGAGAACCAGCACAGCAGCTGATGGGTGCAGAAGCAGCCTGTGGGCGGAGGCCGCAGCTCAGAACGAGATTGCGATGTCCAGGTCAGGCCGATGCCCCGTTTCATATGCTGCGTGCAGGGTGGGGAGGTGCAGGGAGCTGGGAAATCAGAGACAAGATCGTGCCAGCCTCAGTGACGACGCGGAGACTCAGAGAGGTTTTGCAACTAACCTCCACTGTCCTGTGAGAACAGCCTCTTGGAATCTGCTGATCCATCCCACCATCGTACCCAGTTTTCTATTCGGGGTTTTCTCTTCTCTTGTTTAAAAAAAAAAAAATTCTTGGGGCGCCTGGGTGGCGCAGTCGGTTAAGCGTCCGACTTCAGCCAGGTCACGATCTCACTGTTCGGGAGTTCGAGCCCCGCGTCGGGCTCTGGGCTGATGGCTCGGAGCCTGGAGCCTGTTTCCGATTCTGTGTCTCCCTCTCTCTCTGCCCCTCCCCCGTTCATGCTCTGTCTCTCTCTGTCCCAAAAATAAATAAACATTAAAAAAAAAAAATTCTTTTTTGTATGTGATAGAAATGTATCTGTTTTGGGGTGCCTGGGTGGCTCAGTCGGTTAAGCGTCCGACTTCGGCTCAGGTCATGATCTATCTCACAGTCCGTGAGTTCGAGCCCTGCGTCGGGCTCTGTGCTGACAGCTCAGAGCCTGGAGCCTGTTTCAGATTCTGTGTCTCCCTCTCTCTCTCTGCTCCTCCCCCGTTCATGCTCTGTCTCTCTCTGTCTCAAAAATAAATAAACCTTAAAAAAAAAAAAAGAAATGTATCTGTTTTAAAGGCTTAAGAAGTTTTGATTTTTCTTTTGCACTGAGCATGCTGGGTTGTGAGTGCTGGAAGGAACCTGGGGATCATCTTCAACACCCGCTTCGCAGATGGGGAAACTGAGGCTGGGAGGGTAGGAAAGGATCGGCCCTCGTCTCCCAGCAAGCAGGGGCTGGGACCAGATGTAGACAGGCATGCTTCTAGCAGGCAGAACCCCGCCCCCTCCCCAGCAGGCCTCTGCAGGCTCTGCAGTCACCTCCCGACCAGACCAGCAAGGTCAGATAGGACCCGCCTTCCCTGCCGTGGCATTGATTGCCCTCCGGCCACGTGGCATCCAGCCCGTTGGGTCCTGTGCCAGCTGGGGATGTGGGAGGCATCGACCGGAGCAGTCCGGGTTAGGCTTGCTTATTGAAGGTGAGCTCAGCTGCACCTGACCAGCAGCGACTTGGGCCGCTTGCCACACCCGGTGACCCCAGGCAGCTGCTTGTTCCCACAGATGGCCCCAGCAGGCGGGAGACCTCATCTTCCCCCCTCTCCCCCGGTGGCTGAGTTCAGTTGTTCTAACTCCCTCCTTTGCACAGCTGAGCGTGGCGCTACTTATAGCTCTGTTATCATGTTCCTGTTTGAATACAAACAAACCGCCGTAGCCTGGGAAGGGGATTTGTTGCGAGACCTCGCCGGCCAGCTTTCTGCTCCGGCAGGGACCTGGCCGCTCTGGTGGGGTTTGAGGGACGTGTGGCTCTTCCTTGCCGCTCTCCCCCAGCCTCCTGTGTTCTCCCTTGCCCATCTCTGAGGCCACCGAGAAATTTCGATGGGAAAAGGCAGCCTCGACGCACGCACGTGAGGACTGAGAGTTACTCAGACATCTCCTCTCACCCCCCCGGGGGACCAGAGGCCACGTCCCCAGCCCTGCTCCTGGGGAGAGGCTGGGCCAGTATTCAGCTGTTGCTTCTCAGCCTCAAACCTACTGTTTCCCGGTGCTGGGGACTCTGCAAAGCCACTTCTGCTTTGCCAGCTGCTCCTGGGAGGCCCTGCAGGAGGAGGCAGAGGCCAGAGGTGGAAGGAGGAAGAAGGGATCGTTCCGTCCCTGTCTGTTTCCCGGTCCTGGGAGCAGCACCCAGCCTGCAGCCTTCACCCCCGGGGGGCAGTCACCTGCTGTGTAGCACTGGGATCCTGTCTCCAGTTGTCCCGATGCCCACAGGGCTCGCCTCATGGCTGGGCCTCCCTCCACAGGGGTCCGGGGTTCCCTCCAAGCTTCGACTTTTTAATAATTCCAGCTTCTTTGTGCCCCATAAGCCCTAAGTGTGATATCTGCCTCCTGTAGCTACCGCCTTCTGTCGCAACTCTGAGTTTGCTTTTCTGCCTCGGCATTTACTTAGATAGCCATTCTTTGTGTCAGATTCTCTCTGATAGAATAACTGGGACATTTCTGTCTTCTGGCTTGACTGGCTGCTACGCTGGCAGACTTGGGATTCCAACCCAGACCTTCTTTCTCCTGGTTCAGGATTCCCTGCTCTGGAACCCGATAAACGTGTGTTCCACTCCATGAATGAACAAGGTGAGTTCCCCCCCATTCATCAGTTCTGACTTTAGTTAAGATGTGGTGAGGATTCCCCACCAGCTCTGGCAACCCACGATCACCAACAGGGGCAACGTGGCTGATCTTATGGACCGCCTTCTTAGACGGTCCTCAAGGGCCACCCTAAATTTAGCTTCCTCTGGAACCACACCGAATCTGCACACTTTCAGCTGCATGGCTGAGAAGTAGTTGCTGAGAACTAGCCAGCCCACAGATGGCCACAGCCCCGTGAAGGATCCCAGCCGAGAGAGACCAAGAGAAAAAACCCAGAGGAGCCGCCGAGCCCAGCCCAAACGCCAGTCCACGGGATCAGATCCTAAAGAGTTCGTGTTTTAAACCCCTAAATTTTGGGGTGATTTGTTCATGGCAATAGCTAACTGATAAGATCTCCCCCCAGAGGGCCCATTTAACTTGCCTTCACACCAGCCTACACCCAACTGTGACTAACCATCCTGAAGATCTGGGCACTGAAGCACAAAGGATGTCACGTGACAGACGACCGATAGATGGATCATATTCCTCTCCCATGGTAAGATGACAGTTTACAAGCATGGCCCCTTGACTAGTGGCCCCTAGGGTCATCGTGGCTGATGCCAGACTATCCCTGCACTCTGAGGATGAAGCTCTGAGTTTACATTATAAACAGTGCCTGGCCCCTTAGCCTAAAATGGAAACATGAGGCCATATATTGGTTTGCAGTAAGAGGTCTCTTTTCTTTCTCTTTTCTTCCTGCTAAAACAGATATTTGATGACACCTTTAAATATAAGGTTCCCCTTCTTCGCGATCTTTATATAGTCCTTAGCAGTCTGGGTGTTGGCAAAACCATATTGCTTAGAAAAGCAAGCTGTTGAAACCCACAAACGTTCAGACATCAGTCGAATCCCAAAGCTAAAGTGTGCTGTCATTTTTGGAAAGCAGATACAGTATGAACATAATTGAGAACTGCAGGCCCAGGGGAGGGTTGGGGGGTGGGGGGAGACGGGATGAGACACGACAGAAATCTTGAGTGTGGATGAGATATCAGTGCCAATTACGGCAGGGCCAAAATGTTATGCTGATGAGCTGTATGTTAGAGCTGAACTAAGAAGCTGAAGATATTTGCCTTCTGCAGGACGTAATAAGTCTTTGCAAATGCAATTACTAGGCCTTGGAGAGGGTTTCAGCTACCATCAGGGAATTTTATTATGTAAAATAGAGAATCACTTTTTAAGCCATTTGTCCTTCAGACAAGTTTATTGTAGACTTATCTTTAAAAATTTAAGGAGAGAATAACCACTATATAATTTAAAAATTCTTACAAACGAGGCTTTGTTAAGTCCCATTTGTTCCAACTATAGTTCTTTTCAGCAAGAACAAGAAGGACATCTTAAGCAAATTTTCCTGTGTGTGTGTGTGTTTTAAATTTTTTTTAATGTTTACTTACTTTTTGAGAGAGAGAGAGAGAGAGAGAGAGAGAGAGCGTGAGCGGGGGAGGGGCAGAGAGGGGGAAACACGGAATCCGAAGCAGGCTCCAGGCTCTGAGCTGTCAGCACAGAGAGCCTAATGTGGGGCCTGAACTCATGAACAGTGAGATCATAACCTCCGCTGAAGTCGGCCGCTTAACCGACTGAGCCACCCAAGCGCCCCCCTGTGTTCTTTTTTTAATTAACTTTTGAGGTAGCGACCTGTCTCTCCATGTTTCCTCCCCAAAAGATATGAAACCATGAGACAGAGAAAGTAAATGTGTGCAACAACCAGACCCTCAGGATAACTTGAAGGCAGGAAGAAAGCAGAGACAGTTAAACAGCACTCTTCAGAGTAAACTGAATAACAAGAGGAAAGTGAGACGACCCAGGAGCGTGACTTCTCGTGCGCCCATCCTCTGCCCTCCACGAATCTTTGTGGAAAGCGCAGGTAGACTGACTAATGTAGAAAAACGGGCTGGGGCACCTGGATGGCTCTGTCGGTTAAGCACCGACATTATTAGAAATAATTATCATTATTTCAGCTCAGGTCATGATCTCACTGTGAGTTCAGAACCCCAAGCTGGGCTCTGTGCTTACAGTGCAAAGCCTGCTTGGGATTCTCTCTCTCTCTCTCTCTCTCTCTCTCTCTGTCTCTCAATAAATAAGTTTAAAAAAAAAAGAAAAATGGAGAAGTTGGAAGGAAGCTAATGAATGAAGCCTTCGTTGATCTACAACTATTCTCGGAATGATTAAGTTTCCTCGTTGGACTTCAGATGTGGACCTCAGTCCAAGCGTTGCTTCCCAAGCCCCAGCTCAGCCCCTCTCTCTCACCCCTGTTGGTTTGGTTTCTAGGACTACATATAGTCTGAGCACTACCCGGCTTCCAGAACGTGGGCCTGAGGACGGATCTTGCCATGTATGAACACAGCTCCCAAAAGATAACTTCCTGAATTCCCTCCCAGGAGGATCTGCCCATCTGATAAGAAGGTCTGGTACTAATGACTGACCGCCCATGGGCACCGTTCCTTCTCCATCTGGTTGCTTCTCCAAGGTTGGCGTCTGTGATTAGGTCATTCCCTGCGCCCCCCCCCCCCCCCGCCCCCACCTGTTAACCAAGACAAGCCAACCTGAATCTTCTTGTTTGTGCTAAACGAGGGAGAGGTGTTGGCAAAAGCATCACCAGTCCCGGGGCGGGAAGACAGGCTGGCGCTAGGGGCGAGGGGAGCACGCCCACCAAAGGCCGGAGAGCACAACTGCCACCAGGTGATGTAGACAATAACATCACCAAATGTTCTCCAAAGAACTGGAACACACGAGAGGATGGCCTTGTGACTGATCAGGACTCGGGGCTTGGTCGTCTCATCTGTTTGCTATGAAATATGAGCCACAAAATGACTCCGTCAGATCCTAACTTGAGCCTCACTATCAACTTCTAGCAGAAGCATGGTCACCGGAGCTGTTTTCTGAACCACCAAGACTAAATACGAACGCACGGTTTGTGAGCCCCCGGAGTGACCAACAAAATTATGTCCCCTGAAAATGAGCAACCTTGGCCCCACTTAAAAGTGATCACTCCAGGGGCGCCTGGGTGGCTCAGTCGGTTAAGCGTCCGACTCTTGACTTCGGCTCAGACCATGATCTCAGGGTCCGTGGCTTCGAGCCCCATATCGGACTCTGGGGACAGCGCGCGGCCTGATTGGGATTCTCTCTCCCTCTCTCTCTCTCTCTCTGCCCCTCCCCTACTCTCTCTCTCTCAAAATAAATAAACTTAAAGAACAAAGATCACTCCAGCTGCACCCACATCCATACGCTTTACTGCCCCTTCACACATAATGAGCACAACCAGAGAGAAAGAATCTTCCATGGTCTAAGCCTTGCAACCCTGGATTTGATAAGCCTGAAAGGCAACTACTCTGAGGAGAAGCCATCCTTTGGTAGGGGCTGGGAATGTCTCTGGGGCCCCAGAAAACCGACCCACAAACCAGCTTTAGTCATTCCTGAACCGACGTGAGCAGCTCGACTACAGAAAGTTAGCTCCCTTTGCTAGAACAACATGGGCCCGTGTCGCTGGGTTTAATCTCTTTCTAGTTCTTCGGCACCAATTCTGGCACCGGGCTCTGCCGAGGCTGTTCCCTGACTTGCGTGTGGAGCAGAATTTCCCCTTTTTAGGTCACAAACTCAGAGCGCTCCCTCGTCCCAGCAACTCTCTGCCCCGGGTCAATTTTCAACACCCTCCTTGACGGCATTTATGAAACGCTGGCAAGGTGGCCGCTGGGTTGACCCGTTCCTGCTCTCCACATCATTTCACGGGACTGAAACACGCACACCAACCAGCCACAGCAGGCCAGGGGTATGGAAACACATCGACGTCCATCTCTTCTAAACACGGCTGAACTAAGGGCCGTAGGACCGAGGCTGTGGACCCTCCGGTGACTCTCAAAGCGTTCACACGAGCCCGCAAAGAGTTGTCTTCCTGTGTTCGTTCCTTGGGCAGGGATGGCTGCTTCCTTGTAGTCTTGCCACCCTGGAGCGTCCGACCCCCGCCCCACCTCCTGTGGGGGTTGGACCACCTCACCTCGGCTTCCACTCTCGGGAATTGGAGATTTGGAGCAAGGTTGAATCATCGTGAGTTTTGTTCTCTACTGGCCGATACCTCACAGTCTGGTGAATTGCACCTGTCCGGGCCCCCCAGTGTTATGCCTTACACCCCGCACACCCTGGCCCATTCAGCACACACTCTTGCGTGCAGCTGGCGGGTCTCATCCTTGCAATCTGCAATAACGTCCACTCCCATTGGGGCGCCTGGGGGGCTCAGTCGGCTGAGCCTCCGACATCGGCTCTGGTCATGATCTCGCAGTTCGCGAGTTCGAGCCCCGCGTCGGGCTCTGGGCTGACAGCTTGGAGCCTGGAGTCTGCTTCAGAGTCTGTGTCTCCCTCTCTCTCTGCCCTTCCCCTGCTCACGCTCTCTCTCTCTCTCTCTCTCAAAAATAAAATAAAAAATAAACATGAAAAAATTCTTAAAAATATCCACTCCCATAGAATCATACACGCGAGCGAGGAAATTTCAAAGGCCCGCCATTGGCCTTCGCTCTGAAAATGGCTCGTTTCTCATTCTCCCCCGTTCCCTACCCCCCACCAACCCACCTCCTAGACACTGCTGATGGCACGAGGGGTTGATTCTGGCTTAAGGTGGGCCAATCAGATTTTCTCTCTTGATATGTAATAGGGGCCCTGGAAGTCAATCAAGGGACGGGGGCTGCGTGAGTCACAAGGCAACGAGGAATGGAGGCTGGAATCCGTGCCAGAGAGACCCGGAGGCTGCGCTTGATGATGTGAGGGACGAGCAAGGTTAGGAGCCCAGCAGACACCAGCCCACCCTCAGACCAGAAGGACGTAGGTGCTGGCTGAGAAGCCGGGACACAAGGAGTTGCTACAGCCCACAGCTACGTCTTCTCAACCGATCCCCCAGCTCGTTTCCAGGGAGTTTCTGTTTCTGGCAACCAGTGTTCCCTGATTGACACCACACTCAGAAGTTGCCTGTGACCCCCCCTCCCTGCCCAGTCCCCATCCTGCTTCAGCATCTCCGCGGCATCTGACATTGTCACCCCCGCCTTCCCCCAGTGGGTCTGTCCATTTACACAGGTGCTCCAAAACCCGGCTCTCCTTGGCCTTCTCCAGTTTCTCTTCCCTGCTCTCAGGGAAGCCATTTAACAAGATCCAGGATTTGGGGCAGCCGGGTGGCTCAGTTGGTTAAGCATCCGACTCTTGGCTTCGGCTTAGACCATGATCTCACAGTTTGTGAGACTGAGCCCCACGCCGGGCTCTGCGTCAACAGTACAGAGCCTGCTTGGGATTCCCTCTCTCTCTCTCTGCCCCTCTTTCGCTCTCTCTCGCTCTTTGAAAATAATTAAATAAACATTAAGAAAAAAATAAGATCCACGATTTGGTCTTCCAGCCTGGTGTCCTCGAAGATTCCCCTGGTTTCCATAGCCTCCCCTTGCCGAGTCCAGGTGGAAGCCTCCAAATCCAGGCCACCGGCACTCACTTCCTCCCGCACCCACTGCGTTTTTAACTCTGGTGGCAGTTTCCTCTTAGATGACTCACTGTCACTTAACCTCTTGAAATGTAAATTTACATCTCTCTTGGTCGGGCCAAACTCTGTCTTGACTTTCCCATTTCCACCGACAGGACTACGCTCTTCCCGTCACGTTCCCCGGGACCCTCGTGGCAATTCTGCACCATGATTGCTGCTTGGGATCTGCCCCCCCTCCAGCCCAGATGCTGTGGTTGTGCGAGTGTAGCTTACAACTATATCCTCATTCCCAGCACCTGGTACACCGCGGTCACTTGCGTGTTTGCGGAAAGAGCCCAGGGGACGAATGCGTGATAGACTGTGTTTTAATTTTCCCTCAATTTCATTCCTCTTGTCTCTCCAATGCACATCCACCAAGAACTCTGGGTTCTTCCTTCCCAGTGTGTCATTCACGGTCCCCTTCCTCCCCATTCCCTTTGCCTCTGGGTCGGACCCTCATCACTACCCATTGGAGCTACTGCAGGAGCAAGCGGGTCTCCAGGTTGTGATGACAAAACTGACCCGTGGCATCCTAGGAAGATGGAGGCAGCAGGGATTTCAGCTCTTCCCAAATCTCCCCGTGCAAACAGAGCACCAAGCTAGGAAACCCCAAACCTAGGGACTTCGAAAACAAAACTGGAGCATAAGGCCTTTTCCTGAACATCAACCCCCAACGGCCACGAGACCCACCTGGTGTTGGTGTCCGTGCAGGAGGACGTGGAGGGAAGCAACGGGGCACGGCCAGCTGGACCCCAGAGCAGGACAATCCCGAAGTCGCCAACGGGCATTCACTGGGAAGGACAGTGTGCCGATTTGGAAGCAGCAGCTAAAACCGGAGGGGCTTTGCCCCCTCTACACACGCACATGAGGACAGTCCACACCAGTGCATACGCGGTGTGCGTGGGATAAGGGGTGGAAGTCTGTGCGTTCCTGTTTCATGGAACGTGCTATGAAATAGGACCCACATGCGCACGTACACGCTCACGCTCCACTGTGTTTTACTAAACTAGGATTTTCGAATAAGGCTTAGCATTCTGCATAACCTGAGTGTGGCCTGATGATCCAGGTATAACTGACACCAAGTCAGGCTCGGAAACACACAATTTTTGTTGAAATCACATGCAACTCCGAGTTGGCAGCCACAGCATCGAAACCGGCCTGAAAAGGTACTTGTGTGGGTCCAGAGAAACACTGGCAGACGTGACTGAGTCAACACCATCAGGAGTTTTAAAGTAACTTTTCCCCCCATAAAGTCGTGGTGTGTCGGAGCCTCAGGGGCCTCTTAAATCGTCATTCCACAGAACCGTAAATACTTGAAAATCCAATTTGCAAGGGGCAGAATCATAACAGAGGCCAGAAGAATGAAATTTCATCCAGCCAAACCCTTATTTTATGAACGAGGAGACCAAGGTCCAGATCAATGGGGACTTATCCTACCAAAAGGAAACAGTAATTTACGGGAAAGAAAAAATACAGTTCATGCAGCTTCGGGGACAAGGGGTGAAGGGCGTGGAAATAAGAAGCACAAATGTGCCTTTAGTTTCCCTTTATAAGGAAAGAAAAGAAAGAAATGCATTTATCCCTCTAATCTCAGTAGCCAAACCAGTTTAAAGCCACACGTCGTTCAAAGGAATAAAGCCGTCAGGCTGAGACTTACTTACCCAGTATCCTCTCAGCATGAGGAGCAGAGAGCAGGGAAAAGGCTCTCTCTTCCTGATGTCAGGACTTCTCAGCACTGCCCTCCGCCCGTGGTCTGTCTTCCCCCAGGATCACATGGAAGTGTTCTATAAATGTGCATTGGCTTAAGGTTGGGAACGCTGGCCTGGGAAGCCGCGGCGTGTAAGCAATCTGACCCAGGCCAGGCGGCAGCTTTCCAGAAGGCTCTGCAGCCCTGAGGGAGGATAACAGGGGCCAGGGCGGTTGCAGGTATCGAGAGTCTGCAACTCTGTTCTCCTCACTCTGAGTTTATTTGGGATCCGAATCCAGTCTCCACTGCCTTGGGTTGCAATTTAATTTACTTGGGGGCCGTTCTATATGTTGGCTAGGACCAGCCACTTTTCAAGACTCAGCAGCCTTAATAATAATAAAAACAAAACACACCAAAAAAAAACCCCTATAAAATGAGAAGTGCTTCCGGTTCAGCTCTCACAGACCTCATAAAATCAAGTTGTCCTTTTTGGAAATGTCACTGTGCTCCCTTGAGACAGGGAGAATGAACAATCGCTCTTAGGCCATTTCTAAATGGCAAAGCTACCTAAAATTCCGTCAGTATTTCGTGGGTCAAATGCACAACCATACAACGAAAACAAAACAACCATCAGAAAGAGTGTGGAGGTCTTTATGTACCGACCCTGAGAACTCCCCAAGATACGTGGGTAAGTGGGAGAAAAAAGTAAGGTATGGGACAGTGTGTGTAATATGCTATCATTTGTATAAAACAAGGTATACGTGTATGCATACATCCTATATTATATGTGGTATGTGAATTCTATGCTCTGAAAGAATCATACCACACGCTTATAATAAATAAATTAGTGACTCTAAAAATTCACACAAGCGACTAGTGAAGGGGGGAGCAGTTGCTGCCAGGAAGGGGCAGAAACCAGGGGACAGGGAAAGGGGGAAGATTGTCTCCTCACGTATCTCTTTTCCTATTCTAGGAATGTGACCTCATGTGTATAGTCGTTTGTCAAAGAAAATTTTTAAAGTAATCCATTTCCATTAGAAAATACTTAATTTTCAAAATTGCGATTCAGGGCACTGAATTCAATTAACCATAACGCGGGCACACACACACACACACACACACACACATTTTTTTTTTTTTTTTTTTACATATTTAACATCTTTGATTAGGTTGAAATTCCTTAAGAAGACAGAGTTTTGAAATAACAAAAATCCTGGCCTATGCAGGACCCATCTGTGAGTTCCGATCGAGGAGTCAGAGGGCTGGACGTCTGGCCCCGATGCATCTCCTCTGTAGCCATGACTTAGAGCAGATGCCCAGGTGCCTCATCGTGTGTAAAACAGCCCCACAGCCCCCGCTCTCCGTGGGCCCAGCGTGTCCTAAGCAAGACGATGTACATAAAAGCCTCTGAAAACAGAAAGCCTTTATTCAGGAACAGAGTCGTTCACGGTGATCACATCTTGTAAGATTTTTCTGAAGTTCTTGTGTAATTCAACGCTCAGATCGTGGAAGGCAAATTCCCCCTGAGAATAAGCATCAAGGAAAAGGGGATACTTCCAGAGGGCCTGTATCTACCGTCACTCCTTAGGGCCGGCTTTTATTATCTTACCCTGTGCAGGGCGCCTTCTTGTAGGTGACCTCCTGGCATGTCCCGGGGCGGGGGGGGGGGGGGGGGGTGCTGTGTTCAGGGCTTTCTTCTACGTCTACCTTCTGTTCCCACTTTATTAAACCAGGAGCATTTTTTAGTCCTTGCCTGAGTACCAACGCAGAACGCCTGGTTGAAAATGCTTTGAGATGTAAAAAAGTTGTTTTTTTTTTTAAATTTTTTTTTTATTACACTGAAATCACTAGTCAAAGTCCCGGTGCCTAGGAACAGGGTGGAGGGTGGTTCCCACAATCCCAGGACAAACCGCAGACAACTGCTCGCCGGCTGACGTGGCGCCACCGTGTGGCGACATTGCCAGTGCAGCTTCTATCGTCCGTTTGACCCGTCAGCTTTGAAAGGCTTCTCCACCAAGACACTAATTCATTAACAAAAAGCAAATAATGGTTTGAATTTGGCGAGATTTGAAATCTTTTCAAATTTGCTCATAAAGCGAGGTCTCATCAATATTTTTTTTAATTTTCATTCATTTTTGAGAGAGAGAGAGAGACAGACAGACCAAGTGCGAGCCGGGGAGGAGCAGAGAGGGAGAAGGAGACACCGAATCCCAAGCAGGCTCCGGGCTCTGAGCTGTCAGCGTAGAGCCAGATGCGGGGCTCGAACCCATAAACCTCGAGATCATGACCAGAGCCAAAGTTGGAGGCTTAACCTACTGAGCCATCCAAGCGCCCCTCATTAATATTTTTACTGCTACATTCCTATCTTGCCCCATTCAAATTCAAATAAATGCAGCCCTACCAAAAATGAGTGGCAGATGGCAGAGAAGACGAGAAGAACAAAACATTTTGCAGGCAATGCTTAGAGCTGCTGGTTCTTTTAAAATTCCGAGGGGAAAATAATTCAAAGTTATGTTATGACAGTAAACAGGTGGATTTATGAAAATAAGAAGATAATGTTTACGGCCCATTATCTCCCTACGCAGTGAAAAAGAAATTCTCATTAATGAAGCAGACAGAGTTCCTCTCCTTCAAGAATTCATTGAAGTGATAGCAAAGGAATGTTTTTTTGTTGGGACCCTAATGAAGCGAACTGGGACAGAACATCAGTCAAGAGACTGCTCCATGCTTGTGGACATCGGGAAGAGGACTGAGGTCTGGTAATGGAGGTTATCAGGCCACCGCCTAGAGTTGGGGTAAGAGAGAGTGGTGGGGCTTCGACCCGAACAAGACCCAGTCTGCACTGTAGACCCAGGAGAGGCTCTGAAACACCAGGAACAATGGAGGGAAAGGAACTGGGGCTCAAAATTTGAAAATTAAAAGTTGGTATAAGCAGAGCCTGGGTTTTCACTGTGTTCTATCCCCCTGATGCCCGTCGACCAGACGAAAGCAAAATCAAACAAAACCCAAACCTCCCACATAGTCTGAAATAAAAAATTCAATAGCAGGTCGAAGGCAGACAAACAAACAAACAAAAAAACATGTCCCGAAATAGAATGAAAGAAAGACTTAAAATAGGAAAAAAATATGACAGGCTTAGAGAATCAATCCACGAGTTCCCGCATCTCATTAACGGAGATGCAGACATGAAACAAAAAAGTAGAAAGGAGAAATTATCAAGGAATGAATGTAAGACTATTTCCCACAGTTGAAGCAGGTGAATCTCCAGATAGAAAGGGCCCAGTAGGTGCCTGGCACAGTATCTTACAAATCCCTCATGGGTCTGCGTGTTTCTTGGGCTCTGCTAAGTGGTTCTTATGTTGAGGGAGGGCTCTCACGAAACTGTCGTCAGACGAGAGCTAGAACTAGAGCCATCTGAAGGCTCAGGGGGTTGGACGCCCAAAAGACTCACTCACATGGCTGGCAGGTGACACAAGCTTTGGCTGCTAGCTCGCCCGTGACCTACACATGGCCTCTCCATGTGTCTTGGGCTTCCTCATAGTACAGAGGATAGGTTCCAAGAGTAAATGTTCCGCTAAACAGAATGTGGAAGCTGCCAATCTCTTAAGGCTTGGATCCAGAAACTGGCACTGTGTCACTCCTGTATCCTATTGGTCAGATGGTCGTGGGGCCCACATTAAAGGGGAGAAAGACATAAATCCCCTCTGTCAGTGGGAGGAGCTTCAAAGAATTCATGGCCATCTCCAATCCACCACCAGTCTTAAGTATTTCTAGAAACAGATCACAGGTCACTTATCAATAATGAGAATCAGAACCAAACTCATTTTTCCAGAACTGTCTCCCTTGGACACCACACTCCAGCTACCCATGCTGAAGTTTCCTGAAGTTTCCAATATGCCACACTCCTTGAATCCTCACAGACTTCTCTTTGCCGTTGCCTCTGACCAGAATACAATTTCCCTGTATCTTCATGTGACTCAGTCCTTCTCACGATTCAAGTCTCATCTCAAATGTCACCTCAGAGAAGATGTCCTTGCCCAGCATATCTAAAATAAGTCACGATCAGCATTTACACCCTTAGCCTTGGCTACATCCTTCATAGCACTAATCGTTACCAAAATGTTATTTTTGGTCTTGCTTTTGTTTACTATCTATCTCCTCTCTAAGAGCAGGGAGTTTGTCTCATTCTGCATGGTATCTCCAGCACGAAGACCAGTACCTGGAATGGGTGTTGAGTGGTTCAGAATCCGTTTCAAGCAGACAAAGAAACAATGTCTCTAAATTCCTGATGAAAAATATATATATTTTTTCCATTCAAAATTCTATACCCAGCCAAACTATGAAGCAAATGGAAGGGTGGAATGAGACATTTTTCAGATTCAAAAAACTTGCCTCAGTAAAACCAGGGCATAAACTAAGAAAGGTGTTTTTTTTTTCCTAATGTTTATGTACTTTCGAGAGAGAGACAGAACACGCACAAGCAGGGGAGGGGCAGAGAGAGGGGGACAGAGGCTCTGAAGTGGGCTCCATGCTGACAGAAGCGAGCCTGATGTGGGGTTGGAACTCACGAACCATGAGCTCATGACCTGAGCTGAAGTCAGATGCTCAACCGCCCCGAGCCACCCAGGCGCCCCAAAACTAAGAAGGGTTTTAAACACAGAATGTAGCAGAAGAAAGCAGGAGAGGGAAGACCCACGGGGACAAATGTCCAGCAAGACTGGGCTTACAGCTCATCCAAATCAAGGGTGTAGACGGGGTCCTGGGACAGAGATCTCCAGAAAAAATAGATAGTGGACTGGGTGAAGAGGTTAGAAACAATGGAGAGTATATTTCTTCAAAGATGCACTCAAAGCAACTAGAAATGACAGAGGGAAACGAAAGTTTAAGAAAGAAAATGTAATCAGTAATCCTCTTGACCTCTAGCTCTGCAAGAAATGCTATTCACAGAAATCCAATAATAAAACCATGCTCGTTGATTTTCAGATTTGAGAATCGACCTATAGACAAAGCACAAAGTGCCTACAGGTCATTACAGAACAGCCTGGATGATTTTGTGGCTGACCTTGTGCTGTGCTGTCCAGATGCCCCTCTAGGGGGAAAAAGAAAAAAGAACTTCCTTATTACCCCAGCTGCTGGAAGTGCTGTGGTCTTTTTGTGGACGGTCTCAGCCGAAGAGAGATGCGTGAAGGGCAATTCGGCCTCCCCTTCTGCCCAATCCTGCTTCCTTCCCTTCCATGACTGCACCCCTAACAAAATTCCTGCGGGCCAATGGGTGTCACAGAGAGTGACAGCTGGTGCCAGAAGCAGGGTGGTCCAAGAAAATGGACAGCAGGATAGGATTTGGGAGTGGTTTCACCTGCTACCTGACTGGCAAGGAGGACACCGTCACTGATGCCCGGTGGCACACCAGTTGTCCCTGGTACAATGTGGCAGTACGATTGTTAAAATTGTTGCTGGCGGTGAGCTCAGATGGTACCTCAATGAAAGAGATGTATTCGCTGCTGCGATGTATCAAGTGTTAGTGACACGAAAGGAGTAGTGGCCATAAGGCCATTGCCAAGATGACCGCTTTGGGACAAGAGAGCATATCGGTGAGAGGGATTCATCAGCAACGATAGCTAATGTGAAGGCTGGAGGCCCAAGCATGCAGCCAGTGCAGGTGAAGGTTGGTTACAACCAGAAGGACGAGGCAAATAAGTAAATATGCTTACTGATGACAATGGTGACCAAGGTTTCCCACGGTTGAGAAGGGATTTGTAATATGGAAAGAGAAGGCTAGGAAAAAAAACCCTAGAGGTGCTGTACTGGAATTAGAGGTTGGTGTAAACGTGTGGGTTTTTTTCCCCTCCTTTCTTTTTTTAAATTTTTTTTTTCAACGTTTATTTATTTTTGGGACAGAGAGAGACAGAGCATGAACGGGGGAGGGGCAGAGAGAGAGGGAGACACAGAATCGGAAACTGGCTCCAGGCTCTGAGCCATCAGCCCAGAGCCTGATGCGGGGCTCGAACTCCCGGACCGCGAGATCGTGACCTGGCTGAAGTCGGACGCTTAACCGACTGCGCCACCCAGGTGCCCCCCCTCCTTTCTTATTTGAATACGTTTTAAATTTATCTATGTATCTATCTAGAGATAAAGATAAAAGATAAATAGGATGTGTTTATCATGTGTGAGTAGGTAAATACGAACATATATTTTCCAGCTCTGTTTCTTTGTTGTTGTTGTTTTTCCAGAGGTCACCTTCACGTTCAATGACCAGAACAGATTTCATGGAGAAGGTGCTTTTGTTTTTTTTCAATATTTATTTTTGAGAGGCAGAGAGAGACAGAGTGCAAGCAGAGGAGGGGCAGAGAGAGAGGGAGACACAGAATCTGAAGCAGGCTCCAGGCTCTGAGCTGACAGTGGGGCTTGAACTCGTGAATTGCGAGATCATGACCCGAACTGAAATCGGACGCTTAACTGACTGAGCCACCCAGGTGCCCCCATCTCTATTTCTTGAGGGGGTCTACAAGCCATGATATCCCGGCATACAAAAGTAGGAGATAGTGCCATAGTCCTGGGTTATCCCCCCACAAAATATTTATTAGCTACAAAGGGAGAAAGGATTCCTTTATGGTGAAGAAACCTGCCAGACACTGGCATGACCAGGTGATCAAGATTCACATCACCAGTGGGGCAGGTAGACCTCAGGTGCCCCTGGGGTGAAGCACCGAGAACATCACTCCGTTCTGGTGCTATGCCTGCCAAGGATACGCGGCCTGGGTCTGGACATGAGGAAACATTGAGAAGACCCAAGTTGAACAGAATCTACAGAAGGGAGATTCTTTACAGCTGTCAAGAGTGAAAGTAACAAGAGACCAAGGAGCTGCTCCTGCAGGAGATGAAAAAGAGAGACATCGTGTGATCCTGGATGACATCTTGGACCAGAAATGTCAGAACCCCGTTGGGACAAAAGGAGAAGTCGGAATGGGGTGTAATGACGGGATGCCAGAGTTGCAAAGTGTTGATTTCCTGATAGGGGTGGTTGTGTTGTGGTTACGCAGGGAAGAGTCCAGTGTGGCGGGGTCACACTGAGGAAAGAGGGGCATCAAGTCTACAACTTGACCCCAAATAAAGAATAGTAACAGTGAGTATCCACATGGGGCGGGGGGGGGGGCATAAATACAACTAACGACTGGGGATACGGGAGATCTTTGTATTCTTTTTTAAAAATATTTTTAAATGTTTATTTTTGAGAGAGAGACGGAGCGCAAGTAGGGGAGGGGCAGAGAGTGAGGGAGACACAGAAACTGGAGCAGGCTCCAGGCTCTGAGCTGTCAGCACGGAGCCTGGCGCGGGGCTCGAACTCATGAACCGTAAGATCGTGACCTGAGCTGAAGTCGGACGTTTAATCGACTAAGCCACCCAGGCGCCCCAAGGTCTTTCTTGTTGCAACTTCTATAAATTTCAATTTTCAAAATAAATTATTGTTTTAAATGGTGATATCTGTGCTCTCAGACCACCTGACCAAATTTTACTAACCCCCCTAAAGGCTAATGGCTTCGCTGGGCCTCTTCTGAGACCCCCACCACCCTGCCCCGCTACAGCCCTCAACTCTGCTGAAAGCACTCTAGGCTGGACAACAGTAACTCCTCTTGGATGAACCAGGGAGTGTGGCACCAGAATATTCACATGACTGGGGTACCTGGGGGGCTCAGTCGGAGGGTCCGACCTTAGCTCAGGTCATGATCTCACGGTTCATGAGATTGTACCCTGTGTTGGGCTCTGTGCTGACAGTGTGGAGCCTGCTTGGGATTCTCTCTCTCCCTCTCCTTCTGCCCCTCCCCTGATCATGCTCTCTCTGTCTCTCTGTCTCTCTAAGTAAATAAACTTAAAAAAAATAAGAACATTCGAATGACTGAAGAATGCCAAGGTATCATAAATGACAGCAAAAAGGTGAAAGCCATCCAAATGTCCACCAGTGGATAAACTGTAGCATATCCATACAGGGAATATTATTCAGATGATGTTACAAAGTGGATACACCTTGAAAACATGATGCTAAATGAAAGAAGCCAACACAAAAGACAACATGTTGATGATTCAACTTACACGAAACATCCAGAATAGACAAGTCTGTGCATACAGAGACTAGGCTAGTGTTTGCTAGGGGCTGCGAGAGCACCGGGGGAATGGGGAATAACTCCGAACGGATATGGGTATGGGTTGGTCCTCCCCCCACCCCCGAGGTGATGAAAATGTTCTAGAGTTCATTCTGGTGATGGTTGTGCAACTCTTGTGAATATAAGAAAAACCATTGGATCGTATACCTTAAAAGTGTGAATCTTACAGTAGGTGAATTATATCTCAATGACAAAAAGTATCTCACCCTGGCCTTCAGAGGTGAGTAAACATGTTTAAATTGTTCTGCCTGTCCATTCATCTGGTGGGTCTAAGTACGATCCCTGAACAGCAGCACGGGCATCGCCTGGGAATTAGAAGTGGACAATCAGAGGCCCCCTCCCAAAACCTACTGTATCAGATTCTGTATTTTTAAGATTAATTTTATTTATTCATTTATTTACAAGAGAGCGAGAGTGTGGGTGGGGGAGGGACAGAGGGAGACAGAATCTTAGGCAGGCTCTACGCTCATCACAGAGCCTGATGAGGGGCCGGATCCCACGACCCTGGGATCGTGACCTGAGCCAAAGTCAAGAGTCGGACGCTCAACCGACTCAGCCACCCAGGTGCCCCCAGAATCTGTGTTTTTAATAACCATCCCCTGTGATTCAAATGCACACTAACATTTGGAAAGCACTGGTCTAAAGCATTATTGAGGCCATGGACTCGACTTTTGGGATGACAAATACATAGCAGGCGTGGTCACATTTTAGACACCATTTCAATGACATGACATGACATTTAAAAAATGTTTTGGGGGCGCCTGGGTGGCGCAGTTGGTTAAGCGTCCGACTTCAGCCAGGTCACGATCTCGAGGTCCGTGAGTTCGAGCCCCGTGTCAGGCTCTGGGCTGATGGCTCAGAGCCTAGAGACTGTTTCCGATTCTGTGTCTCCCTCTCTCTCTGCCCTTCCCCCGTTCATGCTCTGTCTCTCTCTGTCGCAAAAATAAATAAACGTTGAAAAAAAAAAATTAAAAAAAAAAATGTTTTGAGGGGCGCCTGGGTGGCTCAGTCGGTTGGGCGGCTGACTACGGCCCAGGTCATGATCTCACGGTCTGTGGGTTTGAGCCACACGTCAGGCTCTGTCCTGGGCGCTCAGAGCCTGGAGCCTGCTTCAGATTCTGTGTCTCCCTCTCTCTCTGCCCCTCCCCTGCTTGCTTTCTGTCTGTCTCTCTTTCTCAAAAATAATAAGCAATAAAAAAAAAAATAAAAAAAATAAATAAAGAAAAAATAAATAAAAAATGTTTTGAATTTACTGGCCCTTTTGATTTCTTTATTTACAGATCCTCTTCAACATTAACAAAACGAAAGAAAAGCAAACGGAGGCGGCGCGTCCTGGAAGATGGCATGAGACACTGCGCTTAAGCGTGTTCCCAAATGTCCCCAGGCTAATACCAGCTGTTCGTTTTGCCAGCTGGAAATCTCTCCAGGAGCAGAAGTCTCACCGATCCGCTGCTGGTTACTAAGATGGCTGTAGTTCTGTTCCATAAAAATAGGGAGGCGGCCGTGGTGCGAAGGCTAATGATCCTTTTTTGACCATTTAGACCCTTCGGCCTCGAGAGCCTGGGAAATATTTATTTGCATGTTTTGATTGAGAATTTGCACTCACTGTTTCAGTGTAGAAATTAAAAATGAACATTTATTACATTTCTCTCCCAAAATGATACAATTAACACCTCACTGAAACAGCACAGATTTAATAATCTCTCGCTGTCTCTGCGCCCCAGTCCCACCCCAGGTGACCAGCATGCACGGTGCGTATGCCTTTCTCTGGCTTCATGCTGTATATCTGACGACAAACAGCCCCTCTGCTCTCTGGCCAAACCGCACGGCAGGTGATTCCTCTCCTGTCCACGTCCAGGTGAGACGGGCTCGGGGTTGTACATACGCTTCCCTCTCATACTTGGGGTGCTTTGGGCACCCCGGCCTGGAGGTCTTGACAGTGAAGGCAGGCATGTCCCAGTCCTGGGCTTTGTTTTCTCTCAGAAGCTTTTGGATCAGTGTCTAGACTTAGGGCAGACGCTTGGGAAAAGAGAAGTCTCTAGATCTGGAAAGTTCTACACTCACGTCCCCCCTGCCCCCCCAATTCACATGGCGGACTCCCGTTCTTAACTGAAATGTCAGCTTTTCGGCGGGGGCTTCCCAGACCACCCCAGCTAAAGTTACCCACCCACACTGCTCACCACCTGGTAGGTAACTCCTTCCCACAATATGCTGCCTTTGAATTTCCTCATATTGTCACCATCTGAAATTATTTATCTATTCCCTGTTTGTTGTCTTTCTCCCTGATAAGACCGCCAGCTGGCATCCGCCTGTGACAGCAGCGATCTTGTCTGTCTTGCTCACAGAGCCTGGCGTCTCATGGGCCCTTGATAGCCTTAAGCCGAACAATGTGTGTAGCAGGGCTGTGGATGCTCAGGCCCTATGCCCCCGCCGCCTGCCGAGGGCACCTGCAACCACGGTGGACAGTTTTCCACGTGTCAAGGGCTCCCATGAGTCCTGGGCTCGCCTTTGCGTTCCTGTAAACACTTCCTTTATTTTCCACGAGCCCAGGAGTGTCATACAAATTATGGCATATACAGGATTGAGTTGTGTTATAGCAGGAGACTCTTCGGAGAGTCTACCCTGACACATTTCTGATTATTTCCCACCTTGGAACAAAGCAGTTCCTAAACACTAAGCGACGGCCCCGGCTGCCTCCTGCTCTGCTCTCCTCCCCGCCTGCGCCCCGACTTCCATCCTGGGCTCCTTCTCACCTCAGCTTAACGGCCTTGACTCTGCTATCCAGGTCAGATTCTTGCCTAGCTCCAAATCCTTTCCTTCCAAGTGTCTAACACAGCAGGTAATATACATTCATCTTTGTTTCGCTTTTTTGATGTCTGTCTCTCTCCAAAATCCATAAGCTCCATGCGTGCAGGGCCTTGCTCGCAGTCTTTAATATTGCATCTCGAGCGTCCAGCCTGTGGCTTAGCACATAGTGGCCCCTCAATAAACATGCATTAATAAATGAAGCACCCAGAAAAGGGGGCAGGGTTTCATCACAGACTCACGCAATCGCCAGCATAGCAGGGGCTACTGGAGAACGAGGGCGTTGAGTTTTTACTAACTACTGCCTTCTCTTGGCAGCCTGGCCGACGAGGAGCGCCAGGATCCCCCGAGAGATATACTGAATACCAAATCACACCAAGCGACATGTTTATGACACTAGCCGCTATACATGCATCGTGGATGATCTAACTCGGCGCTGGCTGGACATACACAGACCCCACATCCAGCATTCTTAGCACCAAATCAGCTCTGACCAGAAGGATCCCCCAGTGGCTGGCTGTCTTTCTCAGTGCCGGAACTATTAGAAACTTTGTTTCCCACCCGAGAGCGTACACGTTTTCCCATTTGATTTGCGGGAGAGCTGGTACCCAGCCACAGCCTGATGGACACCCTATGCACCGAGGGATTCAGTCCCTCCACCTCTGCCCCACCCGAAACTCTCCTGCCTCTCTCCTCTCTGCCCGGTGTTCATGAAGGCCTGCTTGCCAGATGTCCCCCTCTGGGTTACTCCTTGCCAGTTCTTCATTGTCATGTCATGTTAATCGGGAGGGTGATCCAGAGGCTCAACTCCCAGGAAAGGAGGAGGGAGTACACTCAGTCACCTCTTCCCCCGCTCTCTGGTCTCTGCTCCATCATCTCTTTCTGACTCATAATGTTCATTTGTTAATCTGTCCCCACGTGGCCCCAAGATCGCTGCCTCACTTTGAGCAGCACATGTGGACAGAACGACGTTTGACTAAAGAGGAACATTTCCTCTCAGTGTCTATTTTTATTGTGGAGAAAACATTTCTGAGTAGACCTTCCATAGACTTCTCCTTAGTCCCATTGGTCAAGAATGACCATATTCCACGCCCTAGGTCCAAGGAGGGGAGGAAAGGTGAATATCTGGGGGTTTTTTGTTTGTTTTGTTTTGTTTTTGGCTTCTATATTGGAAAGTGGGCTTTGACAGTAAAGAAGAAGGGATGGGGAAACAGAGAAAGAGAAGACACGTCTCCCAGCCTCCCTGCAGTTGGGTTGAGGCCATGTGACCAGATGTGAGCAGCAGTGACATGTGCCCATTTGGGTTGAGGCAATTAAGCCAACACACGAATTCTGGACTGCCTACTTCTAGTTTTCCAGTGTCACAAGGAACATTGTAACAATTTTGGCGAAGGTCCTGTACTGGAGTTTCTATTATACCTAGCTGAAGAAACCCTGATAAACCTTTTACCCATCATGTGGGTTATTCTCCATTTGTCCCCACCCTTCCCTCAAATTAACCTCCACCTTTCTTGGGGCTCGGTCAGTTAAGCGTCTGACTCTTGATTTTGGCTCACGTCATGATCTCACGGTTCGTGAGTTCGAGCCCCACGTCAGGCTTTATGCTGACGGCGTGGAGCCTGCTTAGGATTCTCTATCTCTCCTCCTCTCTCTGCCCCTCTCCTGCTTGTGATCTCTCTCAAAATAAATAAATACACTTTAAAAAATTATGATAATTTTTATCACAGGTGCTCATCCTAGGTACCGGTATTAGTTTCTTCTTACTGCTTTAACAAATGACCATTAACCTGGTCTCCAATTTATCTTTTTTTTTTTCCTTTGGTTGCTCGTGCTTTTGGGGTATATCTAAGAAACCATCACCTAATCCAAGGCCACAGAGATTTGTGTGTGTTTTCTTCTAAGATTTTTATCCTGTTAGCTCTTACATTTATTTAGATCAGATCCATTTTGAGTTAATTTTTATATATAGCACGAGGGAGAGGTCCAACTTCATTCTTTTGCATGTTGATATCCTATTGTCCTAGCACAATTTGTAGCAAGGACTGCTCTTTCCCCCTTGAATTGTCTTGGCACCTTTGTAAAAAATCAATTGACCGTGGATGAAAAGGTTTATTTCCGGAGTTTTGATTTTATCCCATCGATCAATCTGTCTATCCTTACGCCAACACCACACAGTCTTAATTGCTACAGCTCTGTAGTAAGCCTTGGAATGGAGGAATGCAAGTCCTGCCAACTCTGTTCTTCTTTTTCAAGATCATTTTGGCTTCTGGATCCCTTGTATTTCCATATGAATTTTAGGATCAGTTTCATGTCTGTCTCCTCGTGAGACCATGGAAGGCAAAGACAAGTCTCTGAGCCATCCTCGTGATCTACTGTGTTTGTAGGGTGTCTGGCTCATTAGAACACACCAAAACCTCATGGAACTGAATGAAATGCTCCAGGTATTTGTATCCGGAGCTCGGAATGAATTTCCACCTAGAAGAATGCTAACTACTTGTTTCGGTCCCAACGCGCTGAGCTGCAAGTGATAACCGCAAAACAATTAGCACAGGATATTTACAGCTCACTTAACAAGCAGTCTGGAGACAGTTGCAGTTACTCAGCAACTCAGCTATGTCCGTCCTTCTCCGTCCCTTAGCATCCTGGTCTTTTCCTCATGCTTGTCACTTCGTCATAGATGGCTGCTGTCGTGTCGGGTACCAGTTTATCACATCAGCATCTTAAAGAAGGAGTGAGGGTGGGGATAAAGCCTCTCTTTTCTGGAGGCTTTGTGTTTCACGCAGATGGGACGCCCCCTCCCATATCACTGACCAGAACTGGATTACATGCCCGTCCCTAGTCCAGTCATTGAGGAAGGAGGATAAGATTGCCACGACTCATTTAGGCCAATTATAATGCATCCAATGAAGCAGGCACCAGCTTTTTACCTTTTCTGAAACCCAGGTAAGTAGGGCTGTGGTGCTGTACCGGCTGTGGAGCAGCTGCAAACAGCGTTTACCTCCAGCTGACTGTACAAGATGCACAGAAGTATTTTTGTAGCCTTACGCAGAAACGCAACTTACATTATTGTTTCCTTGAGAAAAGCGAATGCATTCTCAGCACCAAAGAGAACTTTTGAGAAACAACATTTGCAATACAACCCCAAATACGTAGCACGAAAGTCATAGGCTTTTCTGAATATAATTCCATCTGTCTTGGACCCTTTTTGAAGATACTTCAGAATATTTTAGCTTGAGAACCAATTGTGAACATAAGCTGCCATGCTGTAGCTATTTAGAAGGGACGGTTAACAGTTTACTAGGAGAAAGTCAATTTTTTGTTGTTCATTTTTGTTGTCCTTCTGGCTTCACCAGGAGTGGGACTGCCGGCTGCACGTGAACCTCAGTGGATCCGCCCCGTGATGGCTCGGAGAAACTCTCAGGTCACAGAGCCACATCTCTGCCTCCGAGCCCGGCGTCATCCGCGGCAGCCTCCATGACACACGTGCCCTGCGCGCCCTGACGTCGCCAGGCCGTGGCGGTGTCCTGGGGAACCAAAGAGACCCGGGAAGATGCGGGCCGGGTGGGGGGCCCGGCGGGCCAAGGCCGTGACCCCCGCGCAGCGAGGAGTAAGCGGGCCCCGGGCGCGGCAAACGGCCAGCGAGCGGAGGGCCGGGGCCGGGGCCCCGCGGCGCCTCGGGAGCGCCCAGCACCGCGCCCGCCGCCGGCCTCCCGCCAGAGGCGTCGCTGTGCGCTGGCGCCGGCCCGGGAGCCGCGTTCCGCGGGGAGCGGGCGCTCGCGCCGAGCAGGGGTTTCAGTTTCTGGCGCGAACTTCCGCCGTTCCGAAGTTGCACGGCGAATTGGCGCGATGTCCGGGGACAGCAGCGGCCGCCGGTCCGAGGGCCGGGGCCGGGGCCGCGACCCGCACCGGGATCGCACCCGCTCCCGCTCCCGCTCGCGGTCCCCGCTGTCGCCCGTGTCCCGCCGCGGCGCCGCGCCCGAGCGCAGGGAGGCCCCGGAGCGCCCGAGCCTGGAGGAGGCAGAGCCGTCGGATTCCGGGGACGAGATGGTGGACCCCGCGAGCTTGGAGGCGGAGACCGACCACGGCCTGTGCCGCCAGATCCGCCATCAGTACCGGGCGCTCATCAACTCGGTCCAACGTAAGGCGGGGCGCGGGCGGGGGCAGGTGCGGGACGCAGGCCCGCGCGGCCCGGCTGGTTAACCGCGCCCGCGCCGACCCCGCGCCGCCCGGCCGCGCCTCGATTGGCTCGCCGGGTGGCCCCGCGCCGTCGCGTGGAGCGAGCCGCGCGACCTTGGCGGGGGCGCGCGGGCCCCGAGGGGGCCGGACGGTGCCGCCCGAGCCCAGACGGCCGGGAAGGAGTGGCGGCGGGGCTCGGGCCCCGGGTGTCGTATCTGGCAGTCGGTGGGTCCCGCGAGGGGTCGCCCGCCCAGCGCGGGCGGCGCCACCAGGGAGCTGTCAAAAATGGCCCGCACCAGGACCGCACCCCGGACCTACCCACTCCGAAACTCGGGGTGGAGCGTCCATCTGTCGGGTGGCCCTCCAGGGGCCCCTGTGGCTTGCAGAGTTTGGGAACCACTGTTAGGAGCGCTCCTCGGAGGCTGCAGAAGCAGTGGAACCCTTTGGGTGAAGGTTAAAGGCAGCAAGGCCCCTTTTAAAGTTCATGCTCCTTAAAGGTACAGTCACCTTTCTCTTTCGGAGACGCTTTGGTTAAAAAGATAGAGATGTGTGAAATAATCACCCCAGGGAGCAGGGGCAGGACTCCTCAGCACCCCAGGTGACCACTTTATTAAGGACTTGGTGAATGATGAGCACATTTGCCAAACCTTGTATTTCTTTACGTAGAAAACCGAGAGGATATACTGAATGCCAGCGACAAACTAACTGAAGTCCTTGAAGAGGCCAATACTCTGTTTAATGGAGGTAATTCATTATTTTATATATGGGAGCTTTTTATTGTAAGTTTTAGGATAATTTTTTTATTAGTTTTATATAAGAGCCATATTATTGACATCAAACAATGCCCACATAATGTAGTAGTGTTTTCTTTACTAGTTTTGGAAGCTTTCTCGTTGGAGTGGTTATACTGCTTGTGTTGTGCTTACTATTCCCTAAGTGGTTATACTGCTTGTGTTGTGTATTGAAGGCTTTATGTGAAATTCTGGGGCGCAGCCAGCAGCCTGTTTTAGCAAGCCCCCCAGGTGGTTCTGTTGCTCGTTCAAGGTTGAGAACTTGTATTATACTTGCATGAATTATCTTTATCTTTCTGCGGTATTGACTGCTGTATCCCCAGGGTGCGTTTGTTGAATGGATGAATTAAAGGAGAACTGAGCTGGGCTGTGACATCCTATTTCTAGTCCTGCCCTCCTCCCAGCTCCTTGCTATTGGTCCGCCTATGGGGGGGGGCAGGGGTGTAGTGGCCTCCTCCACTAGTGGAGCTGTTGGTCTCTAGTAGGGGGGTGGTGAGAGAGAGATAAAGAGATATGTCAGAGCACTGAGCACCCTCCACAGGGAGAGGGGAGTTCAAAAAACAATCATGGTTTGGGGCACCTGGGTGGCTCAGTCGGTTAAGCATCCGACCCTTGATTTTGGCTCAGGTCATGGTCTCACAGTTCGGTGAGTTCGAGCCCCATGTAGGACTCCTCACTGGCAGCGTGGAGCCTGCTTGGGATTCTCTCTCTGCCCCTCCCCGATGGGCGTGCATGTGCGCTCTCTCTCTCTCTCTCTCTCTCTCTCTCTGAAAATGAAAAAAAAAATCTTGGTTTGAATTAAAAGGGTTTGTGGCAGCAGTAGTCTGTTCAAAGACAGAAGGCAGGTCGGGCACCCCCTGATGTAGGCACTGGGGCCCCGAACCCTAGAGCAAGTCCCCAGACCACTTTCCCCACCGTCCTCCTAACAGTTCTGTGGCAGCAGAATGATAGAATGCAGACAAATTCGGTGGTAAGGAAGAGTCAACAACTTGTGCTGCCCAGACAATTCTTCATGTTCTTTGAGGACCAGACCCTTTCTTTCTAGTAATTTCCCAGTCCGACTAATGGCTTAACTGTTGCTCACTTTTAACATTGCCACGTCTGCATGTTCTCAAATGAGTGTCTTTCTAGCCCTGCTCACAGCCTCTGCACTGTTCCCCATCTTGGTGTCCCACATTTGCCAAATCTCGTTAAAACCTTCCAGAACTGAGCGTTTCCCTTTCACCTGGTTAAATCCCTCCTCACCCCTTGTTAGCGCTGTGACTCATTCACCCCTTTGTACTTTACTATGCATCTTATTAGTTCTTGGGCCACACATCACTCCCTCCTCTGCTAATGCCCCTGTGCTGACTGGGTCACCTCTTTAAGGCAAAGTTACTTGCTCGCTCAGCAAACACAGAATTCTAGATCCTTGGCACTCATGGTTTTCCCTCGGTGGGAGCCTCAAAGCCAGCTGTGACCGAGAAGTCTGTGCTTTTCTCGCCGACCGTGCTGTGAGGCCAGCAGGCAAGGCACCCGGAGCGGCCTGGCCCCTGCTTCCCTCTCTCACGCATGGTCGCTCCCGCAGCAGCACCCCCGAAATAAAAAGGGAGAAGAATGATGTATAAAAGCAAAAACGGGAGTCAGCCAAGTTCAGCCGCTGGAGGTGTGTGTTCAGTAAGCGCGACACCCACAAGGCCTCTGGGAGCACGCCAGGCACAGGTGTTTCTGTGCTTGAACTTTGCCGCCTTCACCTCTTCTTGGCTCCCTTTCCGGTTTGCCTTTCCAGGTGTTCCCAGGGCCCTCTTCACCCTCCCAGTCCCGCCAGCCCCGCCGTCTCCTCCAAAGGGCCGGTCCCTCGCCTCTGCACACTTCGTCGTCCTGTTCCCTTCTTGACTCCTGTTTAAATCTTTTTCTCGCTATAGCTTGTCTTAAATCCCGGGTCCTCTGTCAAACGCCTTCCGGCCCTCCATCCTCAGGGTCGCCGCCCTGCTGCGTGGCCTCTGTCCACGTGGTGGCCCGGGCTGGCACCCGGGGCGTGAGTCTTAGGCTGACTGCCCAGACGGTGCCATTATTTCTGTTGATGTCCCCTGACGGTTTGTGGTGGCCGCTCAACAAGCCACCAGGCCTTACACGGAGCAGGCTTTCCTTTTGACTTACCTCCGCTCGCGTCGAGGAGGGACGCCGAGGTGGGGCTGCTGGCGTGGGGGTGGGGAGGGGGGGAGAAGCTGGGTGTTAAGAGAGGAGACAGGCTTTGTTGAACCCAAGCTATAAAGAGATGGTAGTTCAGTTCACAGGAGGAGAAGGACCCTGGAGGGAGAGGGGCTTTTAGGAGGGCTGGTCAGCTTTTTTTTTTTAATGTTTATTTATTTTTGAGAGAGAGAGAGAGACAGAGCATGAGCGGGAGAGGGGCAGAGAGAGAGAGAGAGGAAGACACAGAATCTGAAGCAGGCTCCAGGCTCTGAACTGTCTGCACAGAGCCCGGAGGACGGGTCAGCTTTGACTCCAGATTTTGGTGGGTTGCGCATGAGAGCCAGGTTTTAGAGGGAGATGGGTATGTTTCCTTTTTTTTTTTTTTTTGGTTGGTTGGTCCAGTGGGAAATGGCAAGTAAGTAGGTGGAAATTTCGGGAAAATCCCTGTGAATCATGTGTCTTTTCCTTCTCTTCTTGAGCAGTGTCCCGGGCAAGAGAAGCAGTCCTGGATGCCCAGTTTCTTGTTTTGGCTTCAGATTTGGGCAAAGAGAAGGCAAAGCAGCTGCGTTCTGATCTGAACTCGTTCGATATGCTGCGCTACGTTGAAACTCTAGTAAGTTCAAAGCTGCGGAATCTTAAACAAAAATGTGTCCCAGGTCACAGATTAATTATCTTCTTTGATTAGATCTGTATGCCAATGGCTTTCGCTTCCTTTTTCCTTTTCTTGGGGGGTGGCGGGGCACAAGTCTCAGATTCCCCCAAAGAGATCTCATCTCACCAAGTTAAACGATGACAGGAGAGCCATGTCGAGGAATACAGGGCTGCAGCCTAGAGGTTTAGAAATCTCTTAGCATTCGAAGTAAAGATTCTGGGTGCTACGTTTATTTACAAATGGCCATTTTCCCCCTGAACCGTCAGTTCATAAGTATTTTAGCTCATTCTCAGTGACTGGGGACCCTTTGTCCTGGCTGGACAAAACCCACGCAGCAGGTGGCAGAGCTCAGCTGGAGATGAGTTAGGCCTGGGGGGCAAGTTCTCCTCTTTTTTTTTTTTTTTTTTTTAACATTTATGTATTATTGAGAGACAGAGACAGAGCAAGAGCAGGGGAGGGACAGAGAGAGGAGGAGACACAGAATCCGAAGCAGGCTCCAGGCTCTGAGCTGTCAGCACAGAGCCCGATGCGGGGCTCGAACCCACGAGCCATGAGATCATGACCTGAGCCGAAATCAGACGCTTAACCGACTGAGCCACCCAGGTGCCCCTCTCCTCTGTCTTTGAGAATAAATGGGAATCACATGAATATGCTTAGGGTTTTGCTATTTTGTGGGTCTTTTTGTGGTTGTTTTATTTACCTTTCTTTTGGATGGTTGTTACCCAAAATTAAAAAATTTTTCCTTGGTGGATTTACCAAAAAAGGCACAATGAAGCTGACCATGCATTTTACCCTGTTGTTGATTTTTTTTTTCTTTTTTTTTGGTTCTACTCTGAGCGAAGCTCTGTCCTAGCATTTCTGCTAGACCTTTGAATTTCTGACTGAATGTTTGTCAAATGGCTATTAAGATGATTTAGTACTGTGAGATTGGACCAGATACATTCATTCTTTTGTAAAGGCAGGGGGCAGATGAGTTTTCTGTTGTTTTTAAAACCTTAACTGGTTTAAAACTGAAATTTAACTTACACTGAAAACCGTAAAATCTTCTTTTTTAACTTTTTTATTGTGAGGCATAATGCATTTGGAAAATGCACACTAACATACAGCTGAACAAATAAAATGACCATATATACTGGGTTGTCTTTTTTAAAATTACTGGTATTCATCCAAGTGAGCTGTGTACTTGAACAAATCAAAATAAATTCCGGAAGTCTTTAAGGCATTCAGAGTAAAACCCTAAATTAATAGCTCTGTGATGGCTGGGTGGGGAAGAGCCTTCTGAGTACATCAAATATAGGTTCTATAAAAAAAAGACTGGTAGACTGGACCAGACAGAAACGGACCTGTCCTCCCACGTGTGTGGGGGGGGAGACAAGGTGGCAGGGGGCGGGGGTGATGGATGCCGACCTTATGTCCCTGATCTGGTTCTTGCAGCCTTTTTCTTTACAACTTGATTGCCTTTAATAGGGGTCAGCTCCTTGAGAGCTTTTTGATTGTTCATATTTGATATTACTGTTTTAATTTGATAACTTGGAGGCATTTTGTAATTCTATAATGTAATCAAAGCACTTTCATTTTCTGTAAGATAGTTGGGGATGAGAGAATTACTAAACTTCTGGCAACTCTTTGCAGGAAGGCAGTTTTAGGATGAATGATTCTCTGACGCTAGGCCACTGCTCTCTGGATATACCGAGGCGCAAGCTGAGTAGTGGTCTCTAGGAGGTTGGCTAAAATGCAAATCCGAAAGCCAGCTAAACCTGGCCTGTTCTGTGTTGGAGGCTTTGATTTGGGATGTGATTTCAGATTTGTATGCCGGAACTGCTTTCCTAATACTTTGATGGACTAAGTTCATTCATTCTCGTGTTTCTGCCTTTGAAAGTTGGAATTTATGTATGAAATTATCTGTATCGAAAGAAATTTAGCCAGCGTGTTAGGGCCTTGAAAACAGGCCTTGCCTCTGGCCTCTTAAAGTTTACTGATGCAGATTATTTGATGTGGTGAATGATTGCTTGTGGCTTAACTGGGGTTTTTTGTTTCCCTTCATTTTTGTAGCTGACACATATGGGTGTAAATCCGCTAGAAGCTGAAGAACTCATCCGTGATGAAGATAGTTCTGATTTTGAATTCATAGTCTATGACTCCTGGAAAATATCAGGCAAAACAGCAGAAAACACCTTTAATAAAACCCATACATTCCACTTTCTGTAAGATTATTTTAACAATCTGACAGACCAGTCATTTGTAAACCTTAAGTTGTTTTTCCGTTGTAGGAACAAACATTATTTGGTATTGTGGAGGTGACAGTCATGATGCCATTGTTTGGAGACTTTGTAAACTTTGATTGAAAAGCCCATAAAATCTCGATGTGGATGGATCCTCATCCTGCTTAATTGAAGCAGGGAAGGCTGTGGGCCAGGACCTCTTACTAGGTGCCCTGCCGGCTCCTTTGTTTCCTAGTATGTGAGACTTCCGGTCTGGGGCAAAACGTCTGGCTTTGTTTTGTCACCTTTAATCCTTACCATGTAGGAGGACGATACCTCTTATGGAGAGTATCTTCAGATCCTACCAATGTATGTAAAGTGCCACTTACCGTAATTTCCTGTCGGACGATCAACCGACCTATACTTGACGCCTGCTTGAGTCACGGTCACATAAGTGCCCGGTTGATTTTTTGGATACAGGTCTAGTTTTGAAAAGTTTTTTTTTTTTTTTTTTTTTTTTTTTTATACTCACATTAGCTTCTGTCTTCATTTCCTAGTTCAGTCCTTTTGGAGAAACTAAGAATGGTGCTCACTGGTTCTTCTCTAAGACCATCTTCAAATGCTCTGGCTGTGTCCCCCAGCAGATTCTTTCTGCTGTCGTTTCTTCTTAAGTGCTGTATAGCTCCTGGGCGGTTTGTCTGTTCTGATTTACCCTTGCAAACCTCCCGAGAGTGGTAGCGCCTCAGTTAGAAGGCTCTGGAGATGCACAGGTGTGGGGCGAGGCCTAGGTTTTTAAAAAGCCTTCAGTTAGCACAGGCAGTTAGCACTGCCTCCATTACAGCATAAAGGTCACACTTCTTCGTTACAGGATAAAGTCCAAATCTCTGTCTTTTGCTGTTGAGTTCTTGGCTCTGTCCTAAATCCCAAGATCTAAAGGGAGCCTTGGGTGCTGTGCCTTAAACTTTGTCTCCTCATCCTGCTGAAGTTGCACCCACAGTGAAGTGCTTACAGCTGTGTGCCCTTGCACTTGCTGGGTCTTTGGCCTACAATGTCTTCCCCCATCTTTTCCACCTGGGAATGTTTGCTGATGTCCCAGACCCTAACTTGGAAGCCTCCAGTAACTTCTCCGGACAGATAGAAGGCAAGATCAGAGATCGCAACCAGATCACTCCCACGTCTGGGTAGACCTCTGCCCACATGCGCTCCCAGCACCACAGTATTATTCTAGTATGATGCTGTGGGATCCACCCCATTGCGATGAAATGGACACGTGTGTGTGGATTTGGATCTGTCCATCTACACTGCACCCTTTGATCTCCTCAGGTGGAGGGACCACACGGGTCTATGTTTTCGGGGCCATGATCGCTGCGTGGTACATCTATTACTGTAGCTTAAGTCTGCATTTGGGCCTTTTTTAGGGGGTACGGGGAGTCCAGAGGGGAAAAGAATCCCATGGCTTCTGTTTGACCTGTTCTCCCGAGACAGGTATGTTCCGTAGTCTGAGGCTGTGAGCCTTGGCACTGGCACCCTAGTCCAGAGGCTTTTAACCCCCAGAGGAGCTGTTTTTCCCTCTTCCCCACATGTTCTTCTTCCCTGATCTGAAGTTGGCTTTGCCAAGAACACAGTAGGCTAGCTGGGAAGACCACAGGCATGTTGACCGGTCTGCTGTTGAAAGCAAAATATGAAGGTGTTTGAGGAGGTATCTGTAATTGAGAGAAGCTCCTAGGAGTTCTTTGAGAAACACAGAGGGAGCAGAAAGGATGTCACAGACCCGACCAGAGTTTCGATCTGATGTCAGCTCATACAGCACTGAAGCCTGGTCTGAATCTGAACATTCCGTGGGAGCTGCTTCCAGTTAGTCGAATTGGTTTAGAAAACAAACAAAAAAAGACATGAAAGCATATTTTTCATTAGGTTGGGTTCAATACAAGGAGAGTTCCCTGTGCCAAAGCCACGAAGCGATCGTCCAAGAAAAGGTCCCACGACAGAAGAGAAGAAGACCATGCCTGACCAGGTTTGTCTTCTGAAAATGCCTACGGTTAAAGTAGCTGTTAATATAATATACATGCAATTTGGCCATCTTTTCTAAGCTTTAGGGTCTGGAGTCAGGGTTGGTTACTTAAATAATCACTTAAATAATTTAAGCTTTTAAACGTTTTACCGGGTTAACCCTTGTCTTAGTTTTAATTCCTTTCGGTAGTGGATCAGGGGCTCTCAGCCTCAGCACAGTCAGCCCTGGGGGCAGGAACAGTGTCCATCATGATTGGCTGTCCTGTGCAATGCAGGAGGCCCCATAGCAATCCTTGGCCTCTTTCCACTAGATGCCAGTAGCCGCCTCCTCCCCCATCCCCAGTTGTGACAACCAAAAACATCTCCAGGTATTGGCAAATGTCCCCAAGAGGCAAAAATCACTCCCACTTGAGAACCACGGTTCTGAACCACTTTTTGTGTTGTGCTATTTTATGTTCAACCTGAACATGGTTGATTTGGTCATGTTAACTCCTCTGTTAAAAAATTAATAGAAAAATGTTAACCGAAACAAAGTTTTTGTTTTTTTTTTTTTAACTGTAAATTTGAAGATGGGGGTCAAAACTGGTAGTGATCCCTAATAAAAGACATTTAGACGAATATGGGCGCGGAAGAGGGCAGAAAACGCAAACAGTCTGGTAACGACTTTGTGTTTTCAGTTAAGTGAAATGGAAGAATCTCATCAAGAAGCAACAGAAAAGGAAGTGGAAAGAATTTTGGGATTATTGCAGACCTATTTCCGAGAGGATCGTAAGTATGATACCAAGTTCAAGTAGAGCAATTTGTATTTATCAGTTAGACACATGTCCCTTTTGATGAGAAGTTAGTTTTTTGAAACGCATTTTCGGTTCTGTACAATGTTTGAATCATCTTGATTGCTTTTTGGCCTATATATGTAACGCAGCTTCTCTCCTTTAGATATCCCATGTGAGGTTGTTGGCAAAGTAACTTTTCATTTTTGTTTTTAAAAGATGGGGTATTTTTTCTGTTACAAAACAAAAGGTGCCATAGAAGTGAGAGCAGTAGAGTCAAGTACCTGTTCCACTTCTCGCTCCCTAGAGGCAGCCCCTTGTATGGCGTGCCTTGCATGCTCAGATCGTCTTAGCTTTATGTCAGTTATGTAACTATGCACATAAGTAAGTTGGGCATCGTTGCTGGTTTTGCTTTCTTCAAAGCTAATCATAATATACACGTTCTTCCGCAACCTGAGTTTTCCACGTTGACATTCTTCTACATCGATACGGGAAGATCTCCCTTCTGTCCAGTGATTCCCGTTGTAGGGCTGTGTCATAAACACATTGAACAAGCCCCCCGTGAGTGGACGAGTGGCAGTTCTTTGTAGCATCTTACTCTCGTGAAAGCCGCTGTAGCAGAGAATCCTGGCACACAGCTTTGCACGCACCTGCCGACATTTCTGTAGGAGGAGGGTTGCCAGATCAGTGGGCATACGTATTTTATAATAGGTAGGCCAAACTGGCCTCCAGAAGGGCCGTATCCTTTAATACTCCCAACAGCAGGTTGAGGGCCCATTTCCTTCCTCTGTGCACACAAGACAATATTGGTCTTACTGATGAGCAAAATGCATCTTTCCCGTTTTGAAGAATTTTTTTTTTTCTTTTTCGTCTACAGCTGATACTCCTATGTCCTTCTTTGACTTTGTGGTTGATCCACATTCTTTTCCCCGAACAGTGGAAAACATCTTTCATGTTTCCTTCATTATAAGGGTAAGACTTAAGATTATTTCTCTTTTTTATCTTTTATAGCTTTTAAGAGGGTACATAGTAAAAGCTATGGGTGGGAGCTGGCAGAGGTGTTTGTACTAACCAGTATGTATGTATGTATTTGCATTGTAGCAAAACATTGGCACACAGGCAGAAGAAACTAGCTGAAAATTTGTGTGCGAAGGACTCCTGGCCGGCTCCGTCAATGGAGCATATGACTCTTGATCTCAGGGTCATGAGTTCGAGCCCCACGTTGGGTGTAGAGATTACTCAACATAATAAGTAACCTTAAAAAAAGAAGTGAGCTTGCTTTTACATTTTGGAAATTATTTATAAAAAGGATTTGCAGAGTTTGAGTATGGAACTATAAATTAGAGAACAGTGTGGTATACATGTTCAATTTCCCAAATTTAAATTGCCCACATCTGATAGTTGCCATGTTAGGTAAGAAAATGTCTTGTTCTCCTCAAGAACCGTATACTGAAAGTACTAAGGAAAGGGAGCAGGCTATCATTTATTATCTCATAAAAATTACTAATACGGGCGGGGTGCATGGGTGGCCCAGCCTGTTAAGCATAGGACTCTTAGTTTTGGCTCAAGTCATGACCTCCTGGTTTTGTGAGTTCAGGCCCTATATCGCCCTGTGTTGGCAGCACAGAGCCTGCTTGGAATTCTCTCTCTCTCTCTCTCTCTCTCTCTCTCTCTCTCTCTCTCTTTCTCTCTGCCACTCTCCCAATTGCACTGTCTCTGTCTCTCTCAAAAATAAAGAAATAAACTTAAAAAAATTTGGGGTGCCTGGGTAGCTCAGTTGGTTAAGCGTCTGACTTCAGCTCAGGTCATGATCTCATGGTTCGTGGGTTCAAGCCCCTCATTGGGCTCTGTGCTCACAGCTCAGAGCCTGGAGCCTGCTTCAGATTCTGTGTCTCCCTCTCTTTCTGCCACTCCCCCGCTCATGTGCACGGTCTCTCTCTCTCTCTGTCTCTCAAAAGTAAATAAACATTAAAAAAAATTTTTTTTAAATTACTAGTACAGTGGTGTCTGGGTGGGTCAGTCAGTTAAGTGTCCCAACTTCAGCTGAGGTTATGATCTCAAGGTTCGTGGGTTCTGCATCAGGCTCTGTGTTTACAGTGTGTAGCCTGCTTGGGATTCTCTCTCTCGCTCTCGCTCTCTCTGGCCCTCTCCCACTTGCTGTCTCTTTTCCAACATAAATAAACTTAAAAAACAATTACAAATGAACATGTAGAGAGAGTGAAATGATGTGGCAAAACTTTAACAGTGAAGTTTGGTGAAAAAAACTTGGTGAAAAACTTCGTGAAGCTCGGTAAAGAATATAGGAAGGGAGGGGTGCCTGGGTGGCTCAGTTGGTTAAGCATCCACTCTTAATCTCACGGTTTGTGGATTTGAGCCCCACATCAGGCTCTGTGCTAACTGTGGAACCTGCTTGGGATTCTCTCTTTCTGCCATTCCCCTGTCGCATATGTGGGCACACGCTCGCTCGCTCTCTCTCAAAATAAATAAACTTAAAAAATATATATACTATAAAGGTTCTTTATAGTAGCCTTGTAGCTCTTTCAGTTTGAAATTATTTCAAAATAGAAGGTTCAAAAAAAACCCTACTCAAAAATATACTGAAATATAAGAAAAGTATACTTTAGACCTATCTTTAGTCTTGTAACAGGTTGCACTGCTGCATATGTAAGATGAATTTGATTTTAACCTTAAACAAAAATCTTGTATTGACCAGAGTATCTTCCCAGAAATGATAACAAAGGCATATTTTGTCAACGGTAGATGATGAGCTAACACCTGATAAAATATGGAGTGTTCAAAAATACGCATGAATCAGTTAAAGAGATAAGCCAGTTTCGGTTTTATTTAGCAGATCCTCAGGATAGAGGCTGATCAGAAACCCGAGGGAAGCCCCATGTAACTTCTTGTCTACGTAATCTCATTATTGTTATGGTACATTTTGAGTGTCTGGGATATGGAGCTTTCTAATTAAGGGATAATGCTTTTCATCCAGTGGTTACAGGTTTTGGATCTAATTTTTTAAATCGGTTTTTGAATCCAAATCTAAAATCATGTTTGTGTTTTAGGATGGTTTTGCAAGAATAAAGCTTGACCAAGACCGACTGCCAATAATAGGTAAAGGATACTATGTTAAGATTAGTTTTTGAGAAAACGTATGTGTTATTAGAGTTCATGAAATGCAGCTTTCTAAATGTAAATGAGTTTGCATTTTACGTATCGAACTTGTACGTCGCTGTATCTTTACTGAAAATATCGCCATCATTTAAAGCCAGAGCGTTCACCTGTATCATTGACTCAACACTTACTGCCTTAAAGATTGACAAGAAAGTCCCTCCAGTTTTTATCTAGAATGTTTGTAATTGCAGTTACTATTGTACTTTCCTTCCTTCTATTTTTCCCTGAAGCCACCTCCCTCCTCTCCTTGGGAGAATCTTTCTCAAATAATTTCACCGGTCTCCATGAGTCCTTTGTTTCCTAAGGTCTCCTGCAGAGAATGAAGTACATCCATTGCCTTTATTGTTACTTTAAAAGCTCTTAATTTCTCTCGGACTCACTAGGGCTCAGCTCTGTGGTTAGTACTTAGATCTGCAGAGGTTTTTAAATGATTGCAACGTGTCACTCCATCTTGTGGGGTTTTTTAAAAATGGAAGCAAATGGATTACTTGCTACAACACTATAACAAGTCAATGATGCGTGGGATCCTAATAAGTATGTAATATTATAAGTGTCTTTTCAATACAGGCTTCGTTCCTGTTCAACAGTTTACGTTCAGCCTACCTCCTGTGATTCGATAACCTTTGAAAACTTTTGTCTTTCCAACAGAGCCCGTTAATATTAATGAAGAAAGTGAGGGAATTGACCAAAACACCCAAATTAGGAATCAAGGAATCATAGCTTTGAGTTACCGAGACTGGGAGGTAAAGCCTTGCCCCTTGCCCCTTTCCCCGGGGTAGTTCTGTCTCCCAAACGGCATTTGCCGTAAACCCAGTGCCCAAAATGTTCTCTGTTCTCCACCAGGAGATCGTGAAGACCTTTGAGATCTCAGAACCTGTGATTGCTTCAGGCCAGAGCCAGCAGAGGCTAAGCGCCTGACGCCAGCAAAGGTAACATTTCCTATGTTATGAAACGTTACTTAGCATTCCAAACCACCTTCCTTTTTTGCATTCTGGTGAAATTGGGATTTGCCTCCCTCTAGTGCCCCAGTCCTAGAACTGTGTGTGCTGGTGGGAAAGGCAGCGCGCCACCTAGTGGCTACAAGTCCCCTTCTTTGGATTACTTCGGGGTTCTGAAGGGGCGGAGCAGGAGTGTGTTCCTGGCTTGGCTCTTCCTACCCCCCCCCCCCACCTCCAACAAGTTGATAAACTAGATAAATCAAATACTGAACCCTCCCATCAGTCGTGTTCAGTGTCCGATTTGATTTGGTTATTTTATAGCTACGAAGTAGAAAGGGAGGATTAGGACAGATTTACCTTGGAATGATGTCAGTAAATGGGCGTTTCTTAAATGTGAGTTATGCTGTGAAACACTTCTTCAATTTTTATGAAGGAGAACATGCTAGAAGGAAATCTTAGTGACGATCGGGCATTTGCTGTGGGTGGGAGTCAGGAGACCTGGATTCTGTTGGCTCTGCCCCTGACTTTAAAATCACGGAGGGGGCGCCTGGATGGCTCAGTCGGTTAAACGTCCGACTTCGGCTCAGGTCATGATCTCATAATTCGTGAGTTCAAGCCCCCGAGTCGGGCTCTGTGCTGACAGCTCAGAGCCTGAAGCCGGCTTCGGATTGGATTCTGTGTCGTCTTCTCTCTCTGTTCCTCCTCTGCTCACACTTTGTCTCTCTCTCAAAAATAAATAAACATTAAAATCACTGAGATGACTTCATCTCACTCAGCTTCATTTTGTCTATAAATCCAATCTGTAAAATGGGGGGGGGGAGATTTTGAATTAGAACATTGTTAAGGTTTTATTTTTCTAACTCAATTTTTCTGTAATTTTGAGAGTTAAAATGAACTTTGAATACTTAATCTGCTTTGGTTCCAAGATAACTGAGGGAAAGAGAGCAGATGTAAGATATATAATGTGGGTGGACCGGGGCCCTCCTCACTGAGAAAGCACTGGCTGTCAGAGTCTATTTATGTATATCTAGTAAACTTTGGATTCATGTTATCATTTACAAACTGTTAACCAGCTATTTTTTTCCTCTTTCTTAGGACTCAACTGGATAGTGAAATCCAAACAGGAAAGCAGCATGTATTGTATATATTGTATGATTAAACATTTTTAAAGACAGATTGTTTTTAGTAAAATGTAGCTTTTGATAGTTAATGAATTGGTCCTGGTTGTCTTTGATTAAAGGAAATTCACTGCCATATTCACAAATATTTGTAGTTACTCTTTATTTTCTGATTATGCCAGAGTTTGGCCTTTCTCTAGTCCTGTTCCACTGAAAGCTTTTTAGTTAGGATGTCAATGGCCTACAGATCATTATGGTTCTTTCTATATCTCTTTAGCTAAATGTAAAGTTAGCTGGTCAAGTCAACCAATATTGGATTGAACTGTATGAAATTGTTTGTGTAGGTAAAACATGGCCAAATATCAGCCATTTTCTATGATTCAGCCTGTGATTTACACACGAGAATCTGTTCAGTCCTCTGCCAGGCCAGGCTGAACGACCATCCCCACAGCTCCCATCAGCGGTCCCCTGTGTGCACACAGAGGACAACCAGACGGGCGCGACTCCCGAGCTTCTGATCTTGGCTGGGCCTTCAGGCCTGTCCTTGATGTTTTTTAGCCCCTTGTTGGTTCCCTTTCCCATTCCACAGCTTGCTACGTCCTCCCTCTCTCCCTCCTCCCATCTGGTGTCCGAGTCAAGTGTCCGAGTGTCGCTTCTCTGGCAGGCTCTGGGTCCCAGCCCTTCCTGGTCCTCGGGCTTGTCAGCCACTCTCCATACCGAGCACTTTCCCTTCAACCATGCCTGTTTATCTCTCACCTTAAAACCACTACCAGAACCCTCAGTTACTGTCCTGTCTCCTCTTTGAACAAGAATCTCTTCTACTCTCCCCTCCTGGCCGTCCTGGATCCGCGTGGAGTGGCACCCCCTTTCTCAGCATCCTCTAGGGGCTATTTTAGACCAAACTGGTGATTCCTACCCAAATAGATCCCCGGGTTAAATGCTGTGCATTTGGCACTTAAAATTCTGTTGCTTTCCCCGCTTCCCCTCCCCCCATCTTACTCTCATGAATTAATCCTAAACATTCTTCCGACTTGGACTCAACTCCGAAAAGCTACAGATGTATGTGCAATGGCTTATTGCCAGCATAGGGGCTGTTTTAAACAGAGGTATAAAACAGCTCCCAAGTCTGTCTTCCCTGTAATCCCTGTGCTGGTCCCTCTACTCCTTTATTTCCTCAAAAGAAACCCAGGATTTCTCTTCTCCTTCCCCTCTACCTTGATCGGTCACGACTCCCCATCTGGTGTCCTGATTCTCCATCCTGCCCGGGTTTCTGCCACAGAAGCCTCCCATCCGCTGTCCCTGCTTCCTTCCTGCCCTTCACATCTCCTCCACATCTTCAGAACCGCTCGTCAGCCTCAGTGACTCCCCACCGCCTCTGACCCTTGAACAACCTGAGCTTTTAGAACCGTCCGAGGCCTCACATGATCTGGCTCCTCGCCTACACCCCGGCTCACCTCCCGCTCCAGACTCCAGCTCTCTCTTCCGTTTCATCGAACGGCTTTGCAGAGGTTTACTTCATACTCTTTGTCATTCACCCATTCCTGGCAAACAACTCATCAGTCTCTTCACAGGGCTCTGTAACCATCACCACGGTCTGATGTAGAACATTCTCGCCCCCAACCCCATACCCGGTGGCCATCACCCTTCCTCGCCCACCTCCTCACCCCTGAGCCCCAACCAACTGATAGCCTATTTTCTGTCAAAATTTGCCTATTCTGGGCATTTCACATAAATGGAATCACATACGTGGTCTTAACATTACAATCTTTCAAGCACACATGTCTAGAGTTGTCTTCCTCTGTGGGTGATGGAGTTTTCAGAGCCTTGGAGTGGTAGATTAAAAGATGGTGGCAAATTTGAGAGGAAAAGTCAGTTTCCTCCCCCCTTGAATCTGGGCTGGTCTTGGTGACTTGTTGGAGCAACAGCAGACGGCAGAAGTGACATTCTGAGACCTCGGAGGCTACATCAAAAGAAGCCTTGTGGTGTCTGATGAGTTACCAGAGTCGAGTCACCTGTAATAAGGCCAGCTACCCGGTGGCCAGAAACTACATGAACGAGGGAGGCCCGGACCGGGACCAGCCGAACCCAGCCTTCCAGCCATCCTCAAGGGCGTGTCGCCTGTACCCTCCGGACTAGTCCAGCTGTCACCTGAATATCCCCAAGCTGCTCTAATGGGGACGCGTAGGGCAGATCGCACTGGCAGGCTCTGCCTGAATTCCTGACACAGAATTACGAGCTATTATAAGATGGTGGGGGTTTTAAGTCACAAATTTTGGGGGACAGTTCTGCAGACAGCTGAAATGCTTGGTCTGTCTACCCTCCCCGCCCCCAAAGTTTGATACACTTAGAAACAAGATTCAGGGGTATGGGATTTTATCGCACTGATTCTGAACGTATGCTCACCTGAAAAAGAAATACAACAATCCAGAAAAATAACTTAAACTTTAATTTTTTCTAGCTGACTTCTCAAAAACGGTGGCATGCTCAAGAGCTCTCTGCGGAGCAGCTTCTTGACCTCCTCCTCCTTTTTGGCCTTTTCCGTGAGGATGGTCACTTCTAGGAGCGTTTCCTGGTAAGGCTGGGCCATCAGATAGGCTCGAATTCCTTCACTTCCTCCCTGTGCACCGGAGGCCTGCGGAGAGGGGGAGCCGGGGCAGAGAGCCCCCGAGCTCGGCTCTCACTTCTCTGCTCCGTGAGCTGTCTCCCCCGAGTCATTCGGTCTTGATGCCCCTTGATCTGTTCCTTGGCCCAGGCCGCCCTGGGCTTTTTGGTCTTTGTTTTGTGTGTTCTCTGGAGAGTGTCCGTCTTTTCATCCTTCCCTAGGGTTAATGTCTTGGGGAAGACCGTTAGGCTGCGCATCCTTTGAGAGAGGGGCTGACGCTTGCCTTCTCCGAGGCCTCTGGCCCGTTCGGCTCAGTATATATGTGGCCCAGCTCCCTTTCAGGCACTAAACAGTCCCATTTTTTAGCATCTCCTGTGTTTTCGCTGTGCGGTCTCTCTCTCTCTATTTTAATTTCCCACCCCGGAACCATTTTGTATTTCCACGCCTCTCCCAGCACCGTTTCTTGATGTCGTCGATAGTAATATGCCTCTGCTTTGGCAAACCGGAAGTCAAAATACATGGCTTTGGGTTGATGAAGTGTTTCGTTCTCCTGTCGAGCTTTTGGAGTAACAGTTTCCTCACTCGGGAAGAGTGGACGCCACCTAGGCTCTTGTCGGAGGGAAGCACTAGAAGTTTTTTAAGTCGGATGCCCTTTGTCACAGGCTCACAAGTGGCTAGCATTTCTGCCTGGCATTCTGACACCGTGTCCCTGTCGGGGTCTCTTAGCCGTGTTCCCTGGCTTTCTCTCCAAACCTCCCACACACCCCTGCCCCCGAGCCCCCTCCCGGTTGAAGATTTCACCTTAGACGACCTTGAGGAAACAGCAGCAGGCAGTCAGAAACACCTTCCTCTTCTTGTTGCCGGAACAACCACCGTGTGTCCATCCTGGACTCTGCTTTCGTAATGGAAACATTGCCCCTTTGTCTATCAAAAGCCAAGTCGTCTACGTGCCCTTGTGAAGCTTCCAGAACTTCAGTTTGCAATCACCAAATTCCCTTCCCTGCTTCATCAAATGTTCCCCTGTACTGGATCACTCCGTCCGCATAAAAAAAGGTTCCAGTGTTGACATCATTTTTTGACAGAAAGGGAAGACTCTGTGACACGTGCCACCTTGGCTCCCCTTCCTAGTGTGCCATGAAGCGGAAACCTATCCCCCCTCTCCACTGCCCCACCCCACAGTTTGCCTTGACCCTTTTCACTTGGGTTTCCATCCCTCCACTCTTCCCAGACTGCTGTCATCTAGCTCATGAGGGATCTCCACAGTGACAAATTCAGCGGCCTCGTCTCTGTCCCGGTCATCCGTGACTTCAGCAGCATTTCACAGAGTGGACCACTCTTTCCTCTTTGAAATACTTTACTCTTCTCTGGCTTACCGGCTGTGGCCAAGGGCATGTGACCAAGGCCATCCTGGACCTGCTAGAGAATTCCAGCCATTAGCTAAATATCCCCAGGTGACTGAATAGCCCTTCATTCTCCTCCTGCCTCATGGCCGTGCCCTCCACCGCTTTGCTGGCTCTGTCTTTTAGAGGTAACGCAAGAAAATATAAGCGAAATTGTCACTTAAGACGAGCATAGTCTCATCTAGGCTTTTTTGGATGTGGACAGTCTCAATCACTCAACAAGGCGACCTACCACAGGCCAGAGGACTGCTCTAGGCGGGGGCAGTAAGGGATGAGCAAGACAGTCCCACACGACGCGGCCTCGCACTCGAATCTCAACTCCAGACCTAGATACCGTCTACTTAACACCTCCACTTGGCTCTAACTGCAAAGTGCTCCCTTCATTTTCCACCTTTCCAGTCCTGTCCCCGGTAGCTTCAGGATGCCCCCATCCTAGGGTGTTAGCCTGACTAGAGTTCCTGAATCCACACTCTCTCCCTCTGTCCCCAGCCCCATCAGACCACTCACACGGCAACCGGATTGATCTTCGTATCACACAAATCTCAGCACGTCACTTTCCTGCACAGAAACCTAGGATAGCGTCCTATCGATTTTAGGAGAAAATCCCATTCATAATCTGGCTCCTGACTGCCTCTTAGCTCGACTGCTTGCCTGCTCTGCTACATGTAGCCGCCCTGGCTTCTCTGTTCCTCAAACCCTATTCTCTTTGCCATCTGAGTATTTTCATACATTCTCTTATACTCCCAAACACACAACACAGCAGCTCTGACTATGGTACTTAATGTACGTAACGTTTAGGTTTTAGCTTAAATGTCACTTCCTCACTTTGCACGTAATTCCTTCAGATAAAATCCCATCTTTCATGACCCGTATCACAATCTGTGGCTGTCTGTTTAATGTCGAGGTCCCTCACTTGCTGAGGCCCCTCGAGGGCCCAAGCGATGTTTGTTTTGTTCAGCACTGCGGGTACTGAATGAATCGAACCTAACAGACAAAGCACTCTTGCTTGCAACACTCAGGCCCTTTCTACCTTGAAGAGGAACTTTTTATGATGGTATTTCTGGCTCCAACGTTCACGGTAAACGTACTTCCTCACCTTTATCTTCTTTTCTAGTGGGGACTGGGAACCCCCTGCAATCCGAGGGTCCTGAGTGTTTTGGGCCCAGGCCAATCTGGAAGATTAAAAAGAGAGATCACACTAGGATTTGGAGAAAGGCTTCAGGAACCACGGCCCAGGTGTGCACTGAGGTAGGGAGGATTTGGGACTTGCTTTCACACGTAGCAAGAGGCGTTTCTTGGTGCCAATAGGCAGGACTCTGGCTGACTTCTGTCTTTCCTTGAAGCAAGGAAGGAGTGCTCTCTGATAGAAGTATGAACAGAGATCCATGCTGAGTTTGAGGTTCAGACTAACAAATACCTTTAACACTGAAGAGGGGAGGCTCAGTTGCGATTTCACATTCCACAAACCACTGTTGGTATAATTGTTGGTAGAACAAAGAACTTGGCTTTGATCAGAAAATAAGTGTTCAAAGCTGTAAGTCCCTTTTCAGTTACGCATAAAATTACAAATAGTATAATTTAGAAGCTATCATTAATTCCCAGCAGTAGCTAACTGTAATATGTTTCAGGATTCTTGTCAAAGGCTTTTATTTTAGATAGATAATAAAACAATTTGATGGCAAGAAAGTTGGTTTTTTAATTTAATGCAGAAAAATACAGGCGAGACAGGGCGCCTTAAGTGTCGGTTGAGCGTCCAACTCTTGATTTCGGCTCAGGTCATGATCTCCCAGTTCGTGGGTTCAAGCCCTGCATCGGGTTCTGCACTGACAGTGTGGGACCTGTTTGGGGTTTCTCTCTCTCTTCCCCTCTCTCTGCCCTTCCCCTGTTCGCTCTCTTTCTCTCTCTCAAAAATAAATAAACATTTAAAAAAATTGAAAAAAAAAAAGAAGAATACAGCTGAGAAATCTGCACAGTCACATTGAGATATTCTGGAAGAGAGAGAGAGAGAGAGAGAGACAGCATGTGAGCAGGGGAAGGGCAGAGAGAGACACAGAATCCAAAGCAGGCTATGGGCTCTGACCTGTCAGCACAGAGCCCCATGGGGGCTTGAGCTCAGAAACTGCGAGATTGTGACCCGAGCCAAAGACCGACGCTTAACCGACTGAGCCACCCAGGTGCCTGAGAACTCTTGTTTCTTAACCTGCTTAGTTAGTGAATAGGTTGTCTTTAGCAACCTGGGTTGTGAATATTCTGTTTCTCTGACTTCTCTTTGTAGCAAAAGAAGGATTTTATAACATTGACCGGTAAAAAACCAAACTAATTACTGTGTAAGTAAAGCTAATTTCTTAAACAGACTCCTATTTCTTTCCTAAGAGGTTCTTATGCATTATTTCCAAAGCAGCATATATGGGCTCACTGTATACCGGGTGATGTGCTGGGACCTTAAATGGGTCCTTTCACTTGCCTCCCAAACAGTATGTGTGGGAGGCACTCATCACGTCTCACTGCAAAGACCTCTGTGGCCGAGAGAGGTCCAGTGACTTGTCACAGGTCCCGGGTCGGCTTCAGAGGCAAGCATGCCTGCACGACTCCAGAGCGCATCATTTTCGATCCTGCGCCACTCTTGTTCCCAGATCAATGAACACTCTCCTGGCGTTTGCTCAGAGTGGAAGGAATACCTACTGTTCTTCCGCACTCAGATCCAGCCATTCTGAGTCTGTCACCAGAGGAGGGCGTGAGGGTAGGGTCTGCACTGACACTTGGTCCTCCCTTAGGTTCCGCGGGGACCCTCCCCACCCGGCGCCTGTGGTCACCCCTCCAGAAGCCTTGTGCCGTTTATCTGCCGTGTCCTTTGTTTTCGCCAGAGCCCGGTCTATCGCCAGCTTTAGGAACAACATGCTTGCCCTTCACTCCCTTTCCTGGTCTCCAATCTCTTATTCTCTAGTCTGCAAAGTACTATTTTCCAGCTCTTTCAGACCCTCAGCCCTTTATTGTTGATCCCTCAGGATGCCGGGGGTGGATTTCTAGGGCAACCAGAAGCAGTCACAAGCTTTTGTATGTGTCATCACCATCCTAGATTGAGGCTACTGTGAAGTGGTACGTGGGGACACTGTCCGGCTGGCAGGGAATGAACTTCTGCGCGAGCTGGGCTGAATGGCCACAAAGTGGAAGGGGCTGGGTTTCAGAGACACGGGCAGCCTTGCCGCTGGAGGAAGCCCCTTCCAAGGCAACGGGAGCGTCTTTGTCATTTTTGTTTGGCTGGTGTTTTGCGGGGGTGGTGAATATCATGTATCCCCCAGGGAGGCGGAGGGCCTCGGGGCAGATCCTGCATGCACACTTGTAGCTGGCAGAGGCTGGACTGTGCGGGTGGCCTGGTCATATGGTCTCACCATCCCTTAGCAGGTATGTCACTTGGCTAAACGTTGCTGCTGCTGTGGAGGTTTTGCGTTCTCATACTTTTTTTTTTTTTTTAAGTGAGAGAGAGGGCGCACACACGGGGGGTTAGGGGCAGAGGGAGAGAGAGACAGAATCTTAAGCAGGCTCCATGCCCAGCACGGATCCCAATGGGAGGCTTGATCCCACGACCCTGGGATCACGACCTGAGCCAAAATCAAGAGTCAGACGCTCAACCAACATTGAGCCAGACGGTGAACCAACACTCAGCCACGACTGAGCCACCCGTGCGCCCCAAGCTGTAATACTCTTTCATCTACTTGTAATCACATATTATTTGTGTTTATAACTGGTCATTCTTAAAGACTAGCAGGAAATACACAAATGTTAAAATAAAAACTAATGAAATGATTCTGCATATTCACTTCAAGATGCTTTTCACCATATATTTAAGCTGCAGATGGCCAAATAAAGTCCTCGTTTTTTATACTTTTACAATTGAGATGTCTCTACTTCTCAAAACGTGAAAGGAGAAAATATAGTGATAACTACAACCTGGCTTCTGACTTAGTAAGAATAAAATCTATCCCTCCCCCAATGTGCTGTTTATAGAGATGTGCTTGAAACCGCAGCCCCGAACTCATTCAGAAATGAAACGGTTATGGGGCGCCTGGGTGGCTCAGTTGGATATGCTTCCACCTTTGGCTCAGGTCATGATCTCACGTTTGTGGGTTCGAGCCCCGTGTCTGACAGCTCAGAGCCTGGATCCTGCTTCGGATTCTGTGTCTCCCTCTCTCTCTGCCCCACCTCTGCTTGTGCTCTGCCTCTGTCTTTCTCTCTCTCTCAAAAATAAATAAACATTAAAAAAAAATTTTTTTTAAAGAAATGAAACACTTAGGAAAGTAAATGCAGGTATTTTATGCTTAAAAAAATAAAAGAATTTCAAACAGCAAGTCATGACTGTGATTTCTCTGCCAAAACCCTGAACTCAATTTCAATCTGCATTTTAATATTCATCAGATACCATCTTAACACTGATAAAGTGTCATGTCCCTCGGACGTCAAACTCATGTGATATTAATTCAGCCAAAATTTGTATATGCCTGTGCCCTGACAGCTTTGCGTATTCCACAAGTTCCCCGTATTCACGACGAGCCAGGCTGTGTGTGAATTGCTAAACGCTAATACCTTATTTACCCTCCTGTGGAAACAATATAGCCTCTTTTCTGAGAAAGAAAAATATGCAATCCCCAATATCAGCTTCTTGTTAACTACGGAATCAGCTTAATTAAAACTTCTATAAAAACAACCATGTGGACCTAAAAGTACTCTTCATTTAAGTATTATGTTGTGAATTGTTTCTCCTTCCTGATAAGATAAACGGGATGAAGACGACCAACCAGGGAGCTACAGAACCTTTTTGAAACAGCAGATTGGCTTGGAACAAACCGTCAGCACCACTACACTTGACCCTGACATAAACAAAAGGTGGCCTGAGTTGTGTCTTTCTCTGAGAAATACCAAAACAAAAGGACGTTTTGCTAAGAAGTATTTTATCATATACCTAAATTTTAATCTTTTGTCAAAAATCGTGAAATGTGTCTGAATAGTTACGAGAAGTCCTCGCTGGGGAAGGAGACGATAGTGGCTCCTGACCTGAAATTACTGTTAAACACTGACCTTGAAACAAACTTCAGAGTGTCATCACAGACTAACTTCGAGCATCAGAAACCACACCCTGCCCACTGACTCTATTTTGCAGGAGTTTGAAAACAGACTCAAATAAAAAATAAAAGTGTCCCTTCTGGTACCTAAACATAACACTGATACTCCAACCACCCTATTCGGTAACGTTATTATTATTCTGCCCATTTTCTATATGAGGAAACGTGGCTAAGAGAGTTAACGTGATGTGTTTGAGGCCACACGGTTGCCCAGAGGGGGACTGAAACTTGAACATGGATGTCTACAAGCAAACTTGTGGTCTTAGCACACGCCATGCCACCCGACCTTGGAAAATGGAAGGAGTGGAAACACAGCCCTCACCTTTGTGGAGCTCACAACCCAATGAGGGAGGCAAGAAATGTACATAGGTGCACGTGTATGGTGTAGCAATACAAACGGGATGCATTGGTGTGGAGCAAAAACAGAGCAGGAGGCATTCATGTGAGGTGGGACTGAATACAGGGGACCTGGAGGGGAGCATGTTCTGAGTAGAGTGGCAGAAACGTGGGGGATACTCCTGAGACCAACCAAGCAAGAGTGACTGTCAGTGGTTGTTAGAGGAAGTTGCACAGGCAGGATACCACACGTGGGTAGCAGCTAGAGCCGGAATATGGTGTAGAGGAATTACGCTGACTTCCCAAAACAAATAGACAACTATGAAATGTGGTTAATAGGAAAATGATTAAAAAGATGTGGCACCAGAGAAAAGATCCCCAAACCATAGGGCCTAGAAGCAGACAAGTCGAGAATTGGGTTGGGCCAGTAGAGCGGTAAGAACTTGGTTCTAGACCAGCATTGTTCTACAAAAATAGAATGTGAGTCACAACTTTTCTAGGAGCTATGTTAAAAAATAAAAATAAAAAGAGGGCGCCTGGGTGGCTCGGTTGGTTAAGCATCTGACTTTGGCTCAGGTCATGATCTCACGGTTTATGAATTCAAGCCCCACATAGAGCTCTCTGCTGTCGGCACAGAGCCTGCTTCAGATCCTCTGTCCCCCCCCCCCCGCCCCTCCCCTGCTTGTTCTCTCTGTCTCTCTCAAAATAAACTTTAAAAAATTTTTTTAAAAATAAAAAAAGTAAAAAGAAGCAAGGGAGATTAATTTTAGTGATATCCAAAATATTATCCATGAGATCCAAAATATTATCATCTCAACATGTCAATTAAAAATTTTTTTACACTGCTGTTCTATTTTTCATTAATAAACACTTTTTAAGAGTACCTATAGGTTTACGGAGATATTGACTAAAAATTACTGTCTTCAAGTTGCCCCCGTTATTTATATTTTGTATTAGTGTGGTACACTTGGTACAACTGATGAACCAATATTGCCTCATTATTATTGTTAAAGTCCATAGCTTATACTGAGTTTCACTCTTTGTGTTGTGCATTCCATGGATTTTAACAAATGTATAATGACAGGTGTCATCATCACTGCATCATACAGAATTGGGTCATTGCCCTAAAAATCCCATATGTTCCTAGCTATTTGCCCCCCCCTCACCTTGCACCCTAAACTCCAGCAACCACTGATCTTTGTACTGTCTCATGGTGTTCCCATTTCCAGAATGCTGTAGAGTTGGCATCATACAGTATGGCTTTTTCATGCTGAAAAGGCTTTTTCAGTTTGGCTTATTTCACTTAGCAATGTACTTTAAATGTTACACCATGTCTTTTCACGGCTCAATAGTTCATTTCTTCTTATTGCTAAACAATAGTCCATCATTGGTTCATCCATTCACCTAATCAAGGACATCTTGCTGGCTTCAGGTTTTGACTATTATGAATAAAGCTACTATAAACATTTATGTGCAGGTTTTTGTGTGGATATAAGCTCTCAACTCATTTAGTTATATACCAGTGATTACTGGATCATATGGTAAGAGTATGTTTAGTTTTATAAGAAACTGCCAAAGCATTGGGGTGCCTGGGTGGCTCAGTTGGTTGGGTGACCGACTTCAGCTCAGGTCATGATCTTGCTGTTTGTGAGTTCAAGCCCCACGTCGGGCTCTGGTGCCAACAGCTCAGAGCCTGGAGCCTACTTCAGATTCTGTGTCTCCCCCTCTCTCTACCCCTCTCCTGCTCACGCTCTGTGTCTGTCTCTCAATAATAAATAAACATTAAAAAAAATAAAAAACTGCCAAAGCATCTTCCAAAGTAGCTGTACATTCTGTGTCCTCACCAGCAATGATTGAGAGTTCCTGTTGCCCCACATCCTTGCTATTATTTAGTGTTGTCAGTGTTACGAATTTTAGCCATTCTAGGAGGTGTGAATGCTACCTTGTTATTATTTTAATTTGCAATTTGCTGACAACGTATGATGCTGAGAGTCTTATGAGCTTATTTGCCATCTGTTTATCTTTGGGAGGTATCTGTTCAGATCTTTTGCCCATTTTTTATTCGGTTGTTTGTTTTCTTGCTGAGAATTTTAAAATTGTGTGTGTGTGTGTGTTTTAAATACCAGTCTTTTGGCAGAGACTATGATTTTCTCCCAGTCCATGGCTTGTCTTTTCATTCTTTTACCAGTGTCTTTTGCTGAGTACAAGTTTTTAATTTTAATTAAGTGCAACTTAATTTTTCTCATGGGCCATGTTTTAGGGTCCTATCTAAAGAGTCATCATTAAAACCAAGGTTGCCTTGATTTTCTCCTATGTTATTTTCTAGGGGTTTTTAGTTTCATGTTTTACATTTAGGCTTATGATCCATTTTGAGTTAATTTTTGTTGAAAGCATAAGGTCTGTGTCTAGATTATTTATTTTTGCATGTGGATGCCCAGTTCCAGCACCATTTGTTGAAAAGACTATCATTTCTTCGTTGAGTTGCCTTTGCTCCTTTGTCAAAGATCAGTTAACGGTATTTGTGTGTGGGTCTATTTTGGGCTTTCTACTCTGATTGATTTGTGTGTTCTTTCACCAATATCACACTGTCTTGATTACTGTAGCTTTATAATAAATCTTAAGTCTGGTAGAGTCAGCTCTCTGATTTTGTTTTCTCCTTTAACATTATTTGGGTTATTCTGAGTGTTTTGCCTCTCCATATGAATTTTGGAGCCAGATGGTTGATATCCTCAAAATAACTTCCTGGGACTTTTGTTGAGATTACATTGAACCTAAAGATCGAGTTGGGAAGAAACGACATCTTAACAATATTCATTTTCCTGTCAATGAACATGGATCATCTCTCTGTTTAGTTAGATCTTCGATTCGTTCTGACGTTTTGTAATTTTCCTCTTATAGATCTTACACATATTTTGTTAGATTTATACCTTTTTTTGTGGTGCTAATATAAATGGTGTTGTGTATTTATTTTTTATTTTATTTTAAAGAGAGAGAGAGAGAGCGTGAGACAGCATATGAGCTGCTGAGAGGGGCAGAGGGAGAGAGACAGAGAATCTCAACTAGGCTTCACACTCAGCATGAAGCCCAACCCAAGGCTCAATCTCATGATCCTGGAATTGTGACCTGAGCTGAAATCAAGAGTCGGATGATCAAATGACTGAGTGACCCAGGCACTCCTTTTTAAAATTAATTAATCACTCAATTAATTTATTTATTTTATGGTGTTGTGTTTTTAATTTCAAATTCCAATTATTCCTTTCCGGCATGTAGAAAAGAGATTGGTTCTTGTATATTAATCCTGAATCCTGCAACCTTACTATAATTGGTTATTAGTTCCAGGGGATTTTTATTGTTGTTGATTCGTTGGAATTTTCCATTTGGCCAATCATGTCATCTGTGCACAAAGGCAGTTTTATTCCTTTCTTCCCAATCTGTACCTTTTATTCCTTTCTTTGTTTATTGCATTAGCTAGGACTTCCAGCATGATGTTGAAGAGCTGTAGTGAGTGGGGATATCCTTACCTTATTCCTGATCTTATTGAGAAACCATCTAGTTTTTCACAATTGAATATGAAATATAAAAATATTAAATATAGTTGTATGGGTTTTTTTTTTTGTAGATGTTCTTCCTCAAGTTAAGGAAGTTTCTCTTTATTCCTAGTGCCGAGAATTTTTATCATGAATAAATGTTGAGTTTTGTCAGATACTTTTTCTACATCTATTGAAATGATATGATTTTGTTTCTTTAACATGTTAATGACATGGATTACATTGTTTTTGAAAGGTGTAAGAGTGTATAATTCTCTATATAGTTGAATTTGATTTACTAACATTTTGTTGAGGATTCTCACATGTATGTTCATTAGAGATATGGTCTGTAGTTTTCTTGTAATGTCTTTGTCTCATTTTGGTATTAAGATAATGCTGGCCTCATAGAATGAATTAATAAATGCTGGCCTCATAAAATGAATTGCTTCTATTTTCTGGAAGAGACTATGGAGAGGTGGTATAATTTCTTCCTTAAATGTTTCATAGAATTCACCAATGAACCCAACCCAACCCTGGGGTTTTCTGTTTTCAAAGGTTTTTAATTATTATTCCATTACTTTTGCTATAGGCCTAATCAGATTATCTATTTATTTTTGTGTGAGATTTGGTAGATTGCACCTTTCAAAGAATTGATTCATTTCCTTTAGGTTATCATATGTATGGACATAGAGTTGTTCATAATATTCCTTTGTTAATACTTTTAATGTCCATGGGATAAGTAGTGATGGTCCTTCTTTCATTTCTGATATTGGTAATTTGTATTCTCATTTTGTCTGTCTTACTAGAGGTGTGTCAATTTTACCGACGTTTTAAAAGAACTAGTTTTTGGTTTTGTTGGAATTTCTCTATTGATTTCTTGTATTTTCATTTAATTTTGCTTTTTATTTTTCTGCTTATTTTGGATTTGTCTCTTCTTTTTCTAGTTTCCTGAGATAGCTTAGATTTTTTTCTAGTATATATATCCAATGTTATAAATATCCTCTAAGCACTGCTTCTGCTCTCACAAACCTAGTAAGTTGTACAGTTGATTCTTGAATAATACACACTCACCCATTTATTTGTGGATTTTGAGAAATAAGTACTGTAAATGTATTTTCTCTTTATGACTTTCTTAATAACATCTTTCTCTAGCTTACTTCATTTATAAGAATATAGTAAATAATACATATAACACAAAAAATATGTGCTAATCAGCTGCTTAGGTTACTGATAAGGCTTCTGGTCAAGAGTAGGCTATTAGTAGCTATGTTTTTGGGAAGTCAAAATTTATATGTGGATTGTTGACTATGTGGGGTTTGGCACCCCTAACCCCAGCATTGTTCAAGGGTCATTTGTATTTTCATTTGGTTCAAAATATTTCTAAATTTCTTTTCAAACTTCTTTGACCCAAGTGTTGTTTAGAAGTGTGTTGTTTAATCTTTGAATATTTTGGAATTCGCCAACTACTTTTCTGTTGTTGATTTCTAGCTTAATTCCACTTTGGTCTGAAAGCATACTTTGTATGATTTCTATTCTTTGAAATTTGTGGCACAGCAGGTAGTCTATTTTGGTGACTGTTCTTGTGAGCTTGAGTGTGTATTCTGCTGCTGTTGGATTAAGTATTCTATAGATGTCAGTTAGATCCAGTTGATTGATGGAGTTGTTGAGTTCAATCATGTCCTTATTGATTTTCTGCTTGTTGGATCTGTCAGTTACTGATATAGGGTGCTGAAGTCTCTAACTATCATAGTGGATTCATCTAGTTCTCCTTGCAATTCTGTTTTTACTTCACATAGTTTGCCCCTCTGTGCTAGTTGTATACATGTTAAAAATTGTCTTCTTGGAGAATTGCCCAGTTTATCATTATGTAATGGTCCTCTTTATCCCTGACTTTCCTTGCTCTGAAATTTACTTTGCTGAAATTAATGTAGCTACTCCAGTTTTTGACTAGTGTTAACAATAGTATATCTTTATTCATCCCTTTACTTTTAATCTATCTTTGCTTTCACATTTAAAGTGTTTTTTTCGGTAGATAACATATAGTTGGGTCTTATTTTTTTTATCCAGTCTGACAGTCTGTCTTTTAATTGGTGTATTTAGACCATTGACATTTAAAGTAATTATTGATACAACTGGATTAATATCTACTATATTTGTTATTGTTTTCTATTCATTGCTCTTGTTCTTGGTTTCTTTGTCTCTTTCTTTTCTTTTCTTTTCTTTTCTTTTCTTTTCTTTTCTTTTCTTTTCTTTTCTTTTCTTTCTCTGTCCTCCAGTCTTTTCCTGCCTTCTCTGGTTTAAATTATGCATTTCATGATTCTATGTTTTTCTCCTCGCTCAGCATAGCACTTTTTTTTTCTTTTCTAAGTGGCTGTCCTTGAATTTGCATTATACACTTACAACTAATCCAACTTCTCTTTCAAAGAATACTACACCACTTCACAGGCAGTGCAAGTACCTTATACGAGTATTTCCAATTCCTCCCTCCCATCCATTATAACATTGCTATCACTCACTCAACTTACCCATAAACTTGTAAAATTACCCTATACAAGTTGCTATTATTATTTTGAACTGCCTATTATCTGTTAGAGCAATTAAATTAAAAAAATTTTTTTAATGTTTATTTATTTTTGAGAGAGTGACAGAATGCAAGAAGGGGAGAGGCAGAGAGAGAGGGAGACACAGAATCAGAAGCAGGCTCCAGGCTCTGAGCTATCAGCACAGAGCCTGACGCGGGCCTTGAACCCACAAACCGTGAGATTATGACCTATACTGAAGTCAGATGCTCAACCAACAGAGCCACCCAGTGGCCCACAAGCAATTAAATTTTTAAAAATGAAACATTTGATTTTATCTCCATTTATTCCTTCTCCAAATGCTTTTCCTTTTTTTACGTGGATTGGTTTCTGAATTATTTTCCTTGAGAATCTTCTTTAACATTTCTTGCCAATCAGGTTTACTGGTGACAGACACCCTCCATTTTTGTTTGAGGAGCCTTTACAGGAATACTTCATTTTATTACACTTCACCTTACTGTGCTTTGCAGATACTGTGTTTTACCAACGGAAGATTTGTGGCAATCCTGCATCGTGCAAATTTGTTGGCAATACTTTTCCAATGATATTTGCTCACTTCATGTCTGTGTGTCACATTTTGGTAAATCTTGCGGTGTTTCAAATTTTTCATTATGATACTTATTATGGTGGTCCATGATCAGTGATTACGACTGGCTGAGAGCTGAGGTGACGGTTAGCATTTTTCGTAATAAAGTATTTTAAATTAGTGTACTTTTTTTAGACATGATGCCATTGCACTTTAACTTCACGTGCCAAAACATCCATTTGGCTTGCTTTATCACGGTACTTGCTTTACTGCAGTGGTCTGGAACTGAACCACAGCATCTCCAAGGTATGCCTGTACTTCTATTTCACTTTTGCAGAATAATTTCACTGGGCATAGAGCTGTAGGTTGGTGTTTTTTTCCCCCCCAACCCTTTAAGTATTTCACTTCCCTCTCTTATTACATGCTTTCTAAAGAAAAGTCTGATGTAAATCCTATTTTGCTCTTCTATTAGTAAGGGTTTTCTTTCCTCTGGCTTTTTCAAGAGTTTTGTTTGTCTTTGATTTTCTGCATTAAAATAAATTTTTTTTAGTGTTTATTTATTTTTGAGAGTGAGAGAGAGACAGAGTGTGGGTGGGGGAGGGGCAGAGAGGGAGGGAGACACAGAATCCAAAGCAGGCTCCAGGCTTCAAGCTGTCAGCACGGAGCCCAATAGGGAGCTTGAACTCACAAACTGCGAGATCATGACCTGAGCTGAAGTCAGACGCTTAACTGACTGAGCCACTCAGGCGCCCCTTCTTTTTTCAAGTTTATTTTTGACAGAGAGAGTCTAGCACAAGCGGGGGAAGGGCAGAGAGAGAGGGAGACAGAATCCGAAGCAGGCTCCAGGCTCAGCTGTCCGCAAAGACCCTGATGCGGGGCATGAACTCCTGAATGGTGAGATCATGACCTGAAGTCAAAGTCAGACGCTTAATGGACTGAGCCATCCAGGTGCCCCTCCCCCAACCCTATTCTAAACACACTTTCTTTTATTAATTTTCACACTACCAAATTGGAGAGTACATGTCTGTACAGTGGAGGGAAATGTCCAGTCTGAGGCCTCTTGACAGTGAGTGGCCCACAGAGGAAAGCATCTTCTAGGTGGCTACCATGCCAGCACCTGAGACCCCTGGTGTTGCTAGCTACCTCCTCCTAGAGTGCCCCTCTTCTCTGCCTCGGGTTATCTGTATTTTACTCTTTTTTCCCTGACTTAACTTAGGCCCCATCAACTCACTTTTTTCAGAAGAAAGAGGAATGTATTCCACAATTCAAGAAACATGAATTAGGCCTAGCCCATGCAGATTCCTTGACCTCATCAGGACCTCCCTCTTCCACTCTGCAGGCTCACTTAGTGACATAAAAAAACATTAATGGGCTCACAGCTAGTGTTGCCAGCATTTCATTCCATTAAACAAGAAAATTAAAAGACACCTATTGCTTGCAATTTCATACGTAAGGGAACATTCCAATAATGTCTTCTTCCCATGTCTCCCCACAAAAAGGGGGAGCTGGGGGCACCTGGGTGGCTCAGTTGGTTAAGCATCCAACTCTTGATTTCAGCTCAGGTCATGATCTCATGATTCATGAGATCAAGCCCCTTGTTGGGCTCTGCATTGTCATCATGGAGCCTGCTTGGGAGTCCCCCCCCCTCCCCGCTCCTCTCTCACTCACTGGTGGTCTTTCTCTCTCTCAAAATAAATAAACATTAAAAAAAGGGGGGGGGGACTGAAGCTGAAAGTTATTTTTCTCACTTGGGCCTGGAAGATGAAAACTCATTTTCTCTTTCAGCAAAATAAAGACATCTGGGAACCACTGCCCTAGAGTCTTTGTTGATCTCTTTTTCACAATTTTATTTTTATCACATTCCTCCCTCTGTTGCAGAAGGTCATCGAAAAGACATCGAAAACCCAGAATTGCTTCAGGTTCTGTGTCTCCCTCTCTTGGCCCCTCCCCTGATTGCGATCTCTCTCACTCTCAGAGATAAACATTAAAATAAAGTGAAATTATGAAGCTTGGAGAAACAGGTAAACTTTGAAGGTCAGTTTCCACATTCTTGAACCCAACGTCTACTGTGCTGGATACACACTTGCTTAAGGTGAAGATGTTTCTTGGTAGCCCAGTGACCTACTACATTACTAAGCATCACTTGTGCCTACACAATGGGAAAAAACCTAAGGGCTAGTGGTGTAGCATACAGGAGGTTCTTAGGGCCCCTCTGGGTTTCTCCAGTTCCTCCAACTCCTTAAACTTGAAGGTCCCTTGCTACCTATCAGTATCCATTAAGACAGACCTCATTCATTTTGTCTATTACGGCAGATTTGGCTCTATTCACGGGCCTTTCCCAGCCGGGCTCTCATTTTGAAGTCCTGTGGACAAAAGAGAGAGCAGAATGCCATGCTCAGACAGAGAGTAGGAAGCCAGGAGGCTTCCTGCTTTTCTTATAGCCCTCTACCAATTGACTTCTGTCCCTTTGTCCCAGCCTCATCCCAAGCAGGGAATGCCAGCCTCGAGCTACAATGCCAATGCCCTAGGTATATGTGATAACTCATTTAATCCTTCCAGTAACTTCACAACACAGGAAATGAAGACCAGGGTAAATAACCTCTCAAGATCATACAACTAGTAACAGACATAAGAGGGTATACGTGGAGGGCAGGGACAGACCAAAGGAAGAGGTAGGCCATTCCAGGTTGGTAGGTGGCAGTTTTAATAAGTAAAGGGAACTCACACATGAGGCTTGCTTGGGCAGCAGCAGGAAGAATGGATCCACACACCCACCTACCATATCTAAAAAGTTTGTATAGAGAGAGGCCTTAATTGGGTTCAGCCGAGTATACTGTGCAGGTGTTCTCATCATTATCTCAAGGCTATAACCTCGAAGCAGCCCCTGGAAGTGTGAAAGGCAAGTGGGAACCACGGAGGAGAACAGGTGAGGCACCTCCAATCACCTGGGTCCAGCTCACACAGGTCAAGAACCGGGAGATCACGACCTGCATGGAAGTCGGACGCTTAAGCCCTACTGATACACCCAGGCGCCCCACGATTTCACTTTTCAAAACACTACAAAAAGATAGTTTTATTGTTGACTAGGAAAACTGTACAGACAGGCTTAAATTATCTGTGCACATAAATATTAAGGAAAATTACCTTGTTGGAGGCACTCATTTTTACACTCTGCCCCAGACTGTTAAAGCATCCTCTTAAAATAGGGGTTGCAAATTGGAAGTCCACGGGCTGAATTCAATCTACATAAATGTTTTGGTTGCCCTGCACAGTTAAGAAAAACTTTTAAAATAATACCTACAAAAAATCTAGATTTGTCAGTTTCTCTTTAAAAGTTATAGGCAATGGGCTGATAGCAGCACAAGGCACATGCTGGCTCTGGCAGTTGTTTGCTTTAAAAACATTAAGTGTCTTCAATTCACCCACGACAGCTATTCACAGAACACCTGCGAGTATACTTGTTCTATTTTGGCACTTAAGTGAGTACGTGCTCGCTTGGAAGCTGGAGTTGGCTACCCATATGGTGGTCAGGGCGGCCCGAGACGGTAACTTTTAAACTGAGACCTGCAGGAAAAGACTGAGTCACAACCTCCGGCCCTCAGTTTCCCCATCTGTAAAACGGAGCTGAAGATGCGCGGTTGTAGGAATGCTTGGCGAGGAATTACGCAAAGATCCGGCCCTAAGTCGGGGCTCGAGGGGCACGACTACCACTTTCACTAACACCTCCGGAGGCCCCGGCCCCCACACGGACCGGGACCCCGAGGAGGCGTTAGGGACGCGGGTCGGGGCGCTGGGACGCAACCGCCAGACCTCGTCCTCCACTCCTCCCCGCCGCGGGCCCCCGCGCTCCGCCGAGGTCGGCCCCGGGGCGCCGAGAGGCGTGGCCGGCCTCGGCGGACCCTGGAGGCGGCCATGGCCTCGGTGGTGGAGTACAAGGGGCTCAAGGCCGGCTACCACTGCGGCTACTGCGACTCCGAGGAGGGCAAGGTGTCCTGCGGTGAGTGTCCCCACGGACGGGGCTGGCGTGGCCGCCTGGCGTCCAATCCCCACACCGCCCGCCGCGCCCCGCGCCAGTCCCCGGCCCGGGAGCGCACAGGCCCGGCGCCCCAATTCCCGCGTCCCTCTCCCACTCGTTTCTTCCCAGACTGTTTCCCTTCGCGCTCCTCTCTCCTCCTCACCCTCACCGAAGATGGCGGTCCAGGTCGGAGAAGGAACGGAAATAGTGGACGGCTGCCCTCGGTCAAGATGGCGCGGGCGGCGTCAGCGTGCGGGGTTCCTGGGGAACCTGGCCTGCGGGCGCCCGAGCAGCTTCGCGCGCGCCTCGGGGACTCCCGAGCGGCGCGCGGCATTGTGGGGTGGCGGCGGCGGGGCTGGGCCGAGCGGCGTCGCGCTTGGAGGGCCGGGGCCATGGCTTCCTGGGCAGCTCTTTCGCCCAGCATCGTGGAGTATTTCGAGGGCGAGGACTCCTACCGCTGCGGCTATTGCAAGAATGAGTCGGGCAGTCGCTCCAACGGTGAGCGGGCCGGCGGGTGGGGGAGGGCGTCGCGGCCTCGGGTTTCCGCGGCCGGCCGGCCGGCCGGCGGCCTCGGGGGTGGGGGGGTCTCGGCGCTCTCGGCCCCCAGGGACGCGCGGCGGCGGGAGCCCCCGGCCAGATCCTGTCTCCAGGAGGGTGTTGCGGAACGCTGCTCGCCGGGGAGGGCCGTAGCTGTCACAATGAAAAACGAATCTCCGCTCTGATTCATCAGGGAAGCATCTGGGTGCTTAGCCTTCACACAGGTGGTCGGAAGTGCGGGATGATGATGGTCTCGCCGCAGTCCAAAGTGTGGAAACAGGTGTCCGTCATCCACCAGTAGGACAGGGTTAAATATGTGACAGCAAGCAAGCCATGCCGGGGAGCATTGCCGAGTGGTCAGTTCCGCCGGGGCGGGCCTCTAAGTGCTGATGCTGCTGTGGGATCATCCCCGGTTTTAAGTGCAGAACGCGGCGTGTCGGGTGGGCTGTTTGTGTACAGGGAGACGTGTGTGCATACGTGGGCGGGGGCATCTGGATAAAATGCGTCTGGAGACGCCGGTGACGGACCGTAGACGCTGCTGGCAAGGGAGCCTGTTTGTGTTAATGCGTTTGAAAATTTTACCAGGTGCTTGTTCATATGCCTTATCGTTCCTCCACCCACCCCCAGAACAACAAAGCCAGCTCACAGTTTTGTTTTGTTTTGTTTTTTCTTTTTCCCCCATCATGGTTCAGGTTTCTTCCGGAAGATTTGTTTGTAAACAAAAACAATATGTTTATATTACCTGCTGTGTCGTGCATTGGCAAGCATAGAATCTTTTATTTTAAGAAATAGTGCGTCATGGTGGGAAATGGGATAGTTATGAAGATATACATTTAGGTAGTTTCCGTTAAAAATATGTATAAATGTCCTAAACAGGGCAATGATGTGGACGATTATGGTGTGTCCGTTTACTCATTAGTTGAAATTGTTCATTAGATGCTTGTGGGTAAGAGGAAGTAGAATGTAATATAATGCAATCATTTGGAGCGATGGTTATGAAGAGCTAAGCAGAAAAATGTTTAGAACGTAGGGTTGGACGGAGAAAAACAGGATGCAAATGACATGTGTGACAGGATCTCTGGGAGGATGAAAACCCAGGGGGAAACACACCAAATGGTGGCAGTGATTGCTTTCGGGTATTAGAGATTTCCTCCTCCTCTTTTTCAGAATTTGGTATTCTGACTATAGTATGTGGGTAATAGGCACTTTATATTGTGTGTTTAAAATTAACATATTCATAGATTCTTCATTATTTTCCCAGTAACTTTAATAAGAGGAAGTTGATTAAAATAGATGTCCTTTGTTTAAAGTTCTGTGGAAGAAATCAGTTTTCAGCCTTTTCACCTAAAGAGACACCTGTAAATTTCCATCGTATTTATTTTAGTTCTGATGATAATCTTTACTATAGGGCATAGCACCTATTAAGTAGGTTTTATTATTCCTATTTTTATAGATGATGAAATTGGGGCTCATAAAGTAATTCAGTGTTAATGAGCACCTGCAAGGCTTCTGGACATTTCTGTTTCTTAATACAACCTGTGCTATCAAGCGTACCTCTGTCTTTGCATACTTATTTTTAAAATATTTTTTTAATATTATTTTTGAGCGACAGAGTGCAAGCAGGGGAGGAAGGGGGGGGGGTGGGACAACACAGATTCTGAAGCAGGCTCCAGGCTGTCAGCACAGAGCCCGACGTGGGGCTCAAACCCACGAATCGTGAGATCGTGACCTGAGCCAAAGTCGGACGCTCAACCAACTGAGCCACCCAGGCACCCCTGTCTTTACATACTTCTGATGCAGTTTGCTGTTTACGAGAGAAACATTTATTTTTCTATTAACATTAATTCAGATATACCTTTTAATGTTTTTTCATGGTTGCATCATTAATTATTCCATCATACTGATAATGTCCTCTGTAATCACTTTTTTGTTCCTGGGCATTTCGATTGCTTTCAGTTTTTATACTTAAAAGGAATACTGCTGTATACTTTTGTTCTATTTTCAACGTCCAAGACTATGCTAAAAACATAACAATGAGAATTAAATGCATAAGAAAACATTTGCTTTCCAATTCTTCGGAGGGGACCAGCTTATTAAATTATCGGGGATATTATTATGGTTAAAGGTGTTGTGTAATCTGATCTCAGGGAGGACCTTAAATTTACGATGTCAAAGAGACTATAGAGTAATTCGGAATTAAATGTAATCACTTTGATTTGTTTGATTTTTAAGATTAAGGTAAATAATTATTTTCATTTGTTGTGTATTATGTCACATAGTGTGAAGTATGTGCAAACTTTATTTTTCCAGTGTGAGCTAGATTTTTTTTTTTGCTTCAATATTCACATTTAGAAAATGCTTTGAATTAAAAAAAAAAAAAAAGTTCAACCTGCTATGATTAACTTGGTACATGGCACTTACTTTTTCAGGCATGTGGGCACACTCCATGACCGTACAGGATTATCAGGATCTCATAGACCGAGGATGGCGGAGGTAAAGCTCCTTCATACAAAAATGCTTCTCTTATTACTCAGGTTCTTCTTATAACTAGAAAATGTTGTTCGCCTGTGAAATGTTTTCCTGTTGTTGGAAAAAGATTTAAGACATTTTTTTTTTTTTTAATGTTTATTCGTTTTTGAGAGAGAGGGAAAGACAGAGTGAGTGGGGGAGGGGCAGAGAGCGAGGGAGACACGGAATCCAAAGTGGGCTCTGGGCTCTGAGCTGTCAGCACAGGGCCCGATGTGGGGCTCCAGCTCACGAGCCGTGAGATCATGACCCAAGCCGAAGTCAGACACTTAACCGACTGAGCCACCCAGGTGCCCCAAGACGTTTTAAAATTATATTTCTTTATGTAGTGATTCCGCTGTCTCTTTTTTTAAAGGCATTTATTAGGAGCACCTGGGTAGCTCAGTCCGTTAAGCATCCGACTCTTGATTTTGGCTCAGGTCATGATCTTACACTTGTGGGATTGAGTCCTGTGTCGGGCTTTGCACAGTCAGGGAGGAGCCTCCTTGGAATTCTCTCTCTCCCTCTTTCTGCCCCTCCCCCTGGTGCACGTGCTCTCTTTCTCTCCAAAATAAACAAACATTAAAGAAAGATGTTCGTTAGGAGAACTTCAAGTCTACATAGATGTAGAGAGTATGTTCTAATGAACTTGATGTAGCTATCAGCAGGCTTCGGCAGTTGTTAACGTTTGTTTTGCCAGTCTTGTTTCGTCAACTCTCCTTGCTCCCTGTGGTGGTGTGAATGTTCGTGTGTCATCCCTCACAACTCCCAAGTACATCTTTTCAATCCTAACCCCCGATATGATGGTATTGGGAAGTGGGCCTTTGGGAGGTGATTAGGTCAGAGGGTGGGACCCTCACGAATGGGATTTGTGCCCTTGTAAAAGAGACCCCAGAGAGTTCCCTTCCTTGCCCCTTCTGCCATGTGAGGTTACAACAAATATATGAACCGGGAAGCTTGTCTTCATCAGACATTAAATATGCCAACACCCTTGATCTTGGACTTCCCAACCTCCAGAACTATGAGGAATACGTTGTTGTGTTTATAAGCAACTCCCTGTGTGGTATATTGTTATAGCAGCGTGAACCAGCTAAGGTGCTCCCTCCTCCTCCACAAAATAATTTAAAGCAATTTAGGTATCCTGTCAATACACCTATAATAGACACGTTTCTAAGAGAGGATTCTTGTTTCCTTTTTAATGTATTTATAATACCGTTATCATACGTTACAAAATTAATAATTCCTTGATGTCATCTGTTACCTAGTTTTGATTAGGTTTTTACTAGTCTCAAAAATGCCCCTTTTTTATAGTTGGTTTATTTGAATCAGAATTCCATTAAGGTTTACACATTGCCTTTGACGGCTAAGATTTTTTGGTAATTATTTTTATATAGATAGTTTTAGAGTATATAAAGTTTTTTGTGTAAATATAAGCAGTGTTAAGGGCCTTGTGCCAATACTACCCAAAAGATATGGGATTGAGTGCAACAAATGAAACTTCATAGCTTTCTTTAAACTTCATCATGAGACCCAGAAAGAAGATCTGGGTCAGATGTTGAAGGATTTTGTATGCCATGATGAAGAACTTTTCTTTTTTTTTTAAGGTGGAAGGGGAGCCATTGAAAGCTTTTGTGTCAGAAGTGTGATGGAATTTGTGCTTTGGAAATGACCATTCAGATCGTAGAGAGGTATTTGAGGGGGTGGTTCTTGAAGGCAGAAAGACCGGTTCTAAAGATCACTGTAGGGTCCAGATAGGAAATCGTCATCTCACGATGATGCCGTCATCATCAGTGGCTGTAGGTTAGAAGATAGACCAAAGGGGATGGATACAAGGTACAGTTTAGAAGTAGAAAGCTTACTGACGGGATATAGAGGTGCCTTAAAGGGAGGAACTTGAGATGACTCCCAGGTTTCTGGCTCAGGAACCGAACCCATGTATGTTTGCTTGGATGGCTGTAACAAAATACCACTGACTGGGTGTCTTAAACAACAGGAATCCGTATTCTCACAGTACTGGAGGCTGAAATTTCCAAAACCCAGGTGTCTTCAGCTTTCTTTCTTTTCTGGAGACCCTTCCTTGGCTTGTACATTGCTGCCTTCTTGCTGTGGCCTCATGGGGTCCTTTCTCTTTGCATGTATGTCCCTGGTGCCTGGTGTCTCTCTGTGTGCCCAGTTTCTTTTTCTGATATGCACACCATTCAGATTGGATTAGGGCTTATGTTAACTGTCATTTTAACTTAATCACCTCTTTAAAGGCCTTCTCTCCAAATACAGTCCCATTCTGAGGTAGTGGGGGTAGGGCTTCAAAATACGAATTTTGAGGGGACAGAATTCAGTCCATAATGTCATGGCTCTGCCATTAACCAAGATCCAGAAGGCCTTGAAAGGATCGGGTTAATTTTGGGCTTCGTGGCCCTAGTGCACGTGGAACCCTCAAGTGTGGCTATCCTAGGCTATGACACACGTCAGGGTGCCCACATCCTGAGCAGTTTTCTCTGATTGTCTTTGTGGTATTGAGGATTGGTGGTGGTTTGAGGCCTGGAAGGATGGCAGGTGATGCTAAGAGGGTAACTGAGGTGAAGAGGCTTGGAGTATGTACGTAAAGGTTTAGGAAAGGAAAGGCTGGGCTCTGTCCTTGCTGTGCCAGTGTTGCAAGATTGCTTAGTTCTTTTTAAAAAAATTTTTTTTTAATGTTTATTTATTTTTGAGACAGAGAGAGACAGAGCATGAACGGGGGAGGGTTAGAGAGAGGGAGACACAGAATCGGAAACAGGCTCCAGGCTCTGAGCTGTCAGCACAGAGCCCGACGCGGGGCTCGAACTCACGGACCGCGAGATCGTGACCTGAGCCGAAGTCGGCTGCTCAACCGACTGAGCCACCCAGGCGCCCCAAGATTGCTTAGTTCTACGGAGTAACTACATCTATATGTTTTTATGTTATCGATCAGATTTTTACCATAATTAATTTTGTGCCCCTGTACTAGTCTGCTTTGGTACATGTGAGAAACGTATGAGACATTAACAACATTTTTCAATTTTAGAAGTGGAAAATATGTGTACAAGCCTGTCATGAATCAAACATGTTGTCCCCAGTACACGATAAGGTAAGAAAGAGGATCTGTCTCGTATAATTTTTTTAGTGGCACCTTGCTTTTTTTTACATGTTAACTTTTGTGCTAGGTAGACATCCTTTATAAAGAAAAGCAAATGAATTGTATCTTTTTTACATACCGATGCTACATTTATACGTCATCAGTAGCTATTAATAATACCGTTTAATGGTTTGGGTGTAAGTATGATATAAAAAAGTATACTATTTAGTAGTCTAGTCAGTGATTCTATGAGATAGTATGAAAATACCAGCAAATACTCTGACTACTTTTAGGTATCAAATTCTTTATAAATTTTAGCTTAGGGCTTTCCACATTCTAGTGTATTACCAGACGTCGTGCTCATATTCAAACAGTACTATAGGATCTGTAGAAAGGGGCGGGGACTGACATTTAATCTGCCACATGTATTCAGAGTTGTTTTCTTCATTGTAAAACTTAAGCTAGAAAGTCTGTTTTCCTACAGAGTGTTTGCTTAACCAGCAAACCCCAGCATAACATGGAAGGATTTAACCTTCTCAGGTTCTAAAGGTCCTCCTCTTCTCCCTTGTTGTCCTCCTTGCCTTCCTCTTCTTCTGGTAGAAAAAAGAGAAAGCATGTTATCGTTGTTAAGCATTTGAGTACAGTTTCAATGTAAATATATTCTCTAGATAAAAAAAGCAAACATAGTTGTATCCATCATGTTTTGGCTGGTCTTCACATTTCTGTCCCATCTCTTAATTTGTTTTGGGGTTGAAGACTGTTTTGACAATCTGATGAAAAGTTCTAGATCCTCTCTGCAACAGAACAAAAGGGAGAGGGGCCTGGAGGCAAGAATACGTAACATTTTGCATATTAATTTTAGGATGACCATAGACTCCCGAAGTTCCACTGATTCCTGGTTAAGAATCCATTCTCTTATCTAACTGGTCATAGGACTGGGCAATAAAGAGAAGAGGTGGCTGTCTGGTTTGGTGACACCGTCTCACTTATACAAAGAATAAAATGACAGAATTGTGCTGTCCTCTTTCAGTTTTAGTGGTTATGAAGCAGTGACATCGTCAGAGGCAGAAGTCCTTTTCCTTCAAATAGCAATTTATTATTGGATTATGGCCAGGATTCTGTTTAAGTCTGGAGCTGATTGGCTTGAATCCTGAGACTCTAATCAGAAAAGGTCAATTTCAGTGGGTTAAAGAAAAAAGAAAAAGCTTCTATAATTTATTGGGTGCCTCTCAGTGCCAAGCACTGTTCCAGGTACATTGATTGCGTTTATGAAAAGGGATTCAATTAACATTGCAAAACAGAATAATTATAAAATGTGATTTTTTGCATGAAATGAAACATTTCCTGAATTGTTATCCTCTATACAACTTTGTTATATATGATGACACTATGGAGTCATTTTGCATATTTACTCTTCTGGGTTTTTTGTTTTGTTTTGTTTTGTTTTTTTTACTTTGTGGACTGCAATAGTTATAATAAGACCTAATGTAAAGGCAAGGTGTTTATAACTTACAACGTAACTTCTTGTTAGATAGAGGTCAGGGGCTGCCCAGTATGTGAGTTTAAATGAGGATGAGCTTCCTTGACGATGATTTTTTTTTTCAGTTTTTATTTTTATGTAGAATTATATGCTAATAATTAAAAAATCAAACATTCCATAAAATGTATTTTGCAGAATTGCAGTCCCCTGAGCCTTCTTGTTTCCTCTTTCCCAGTACAGTGCACACTCAAATTTTTTAACAGATTCTTTTGTTTTTCTTTCTTTCTACCTTTACTTGAGATGCTTATATAACTATATATCCTTATCTTTGGGTTTTTCTCATTATCTCTGTGTTTCTCTCTTTCAGAAATAAGGATTCAACTTTATTTTTTCTCACTATCTCTGGGTTTCTGTCTCTGAAAGATAAGGACTTAACTTTATTTCATCCCTGTTCCCTTGTCACATTCAAGCTCCTTTTTGTCCTCATTGTCAACTTCCCAGCTTAGAAGTAGTGTAATTTTAAATAGGCGTAATCCCTTTGTTATGACCTATAAATACGCTTTACAGTTGAGTCATGTAGCGTGCTATGATTTTTCTTTTCTGTACGAGTTTTTGCTTTCCATGGAATTGATAATTGTCTTCTGTGTTCACATCGCCTTTTACGTACCCATCACCAGTTGATTTAGAAATGCTTCCACAGTAGTGTAAATGTCGTCTTGGTACTTCCAGATGCTTCAGGTACTCTGTTGCTTTTATCTTCTCAATGAATATCTATCTCTGTGTTGTCTTCTGACATGCTCTGATCTGGACAGGTGGTCTCTATAACTCCTGCATCACTGTCACCCTGGGCTCTCTTTTTACTGCCATCGTGGGGATTCTCTTTGGATTTCTTGTTGGATCCCGTGTCTCCTATCTCCTGACCTCTCTCTCTTGGATTATTTCCTCATTTTCGTGAAGCACATTTAATAGGTTTCTGAGGAAGAGTGCACGAGAAGTACTTTTTAGACATTGTACACTTGAAAATGTTTTAATTCTCTGCTCGAACTTATAGTTTGGCTGGGATACAGAAGTGTAGATGGGAGGGGCGCCTGGGTGGCTCAGTCAGTTGAGCGGCCAACTTCACCTCAGGTCATGATCTCGCACTCCGTGAGTTTGAGCCCCGCGTCAGGCTCTGTGCTGACAGCTCAGAGCCTGGAGCCTGTTTCAGATTCTGTGTCTCCCTCTCTCTGACCCTCCCCCATTCATGCTCTGTCTCTCTCTGTCTCAAAAATAAATAAATGTTTAAAAAAAAAAAAGTGTAGATGGGAAATAATTTTCCTTAAAATTTTGAAGGCTTTGCTCCATTGTCTTACTGCTATTAAGTCAGGTAGTCTTCTGAACCCTGTTCCTTTGTGCAGAATGTTCTTTCTTTGGGGAAAGATTTTTTGTTCCCAGTGTTCTGATGTTTTCTGTTTGGCAGTGTCTGTTTGCATCCATTACACATGGACTTATGTGGCCCTTCTTACCTGGGACCTCCTCCCACCATTATTCTTCACTTCACGGACATTTTCTTTATTTTGTTGGTCTTCTTCCCTCCATTTTCTTTCTTCTATTCCATTATAACTGCTGATAATGTTTTTATTCAGTTATTGAACTTAAACATTAATTTCAAAATAATTAAAAATTAGAGTGATCCTCTAATTTTTTTTCTCTTCAGTTTTCCATCCCTTTTGCTGTATCTTTTGGAAGATTTCCTCGACTTTATTTTCCAAGTCTTGTTTAAATTTTAACTTTTTCTGTTATACTTTTTCTTCTGGGAGATTTTTCTTTTTGGACACTCTCTATTGTTTTGTAACCTCCCATTGTTGTGTGGCTGTAATAGCCAAAGAGAAATAAGAGAGTGTTCTGAGGATATTTTTATTTTGGGGGCTCTCTCCTTTGTACTCTGTGTCTTCCTAGTTACCTTCTCCAGTGTTTTTGGCAACGTGTCTTTGTAGAGTTTCTCTCCAAGTATCTGGTGATTCTCACTTTACAGTGGAGAGTGCCTGAGGACAGTATCTTGGGGTCTGATCACATTCTGGAGAGAAAGTGCCAGGCTTTGTGGCTGGGTTGGGGAAGTGGCTTGGAAGTCTCAACATTCACGATGTAGACTTTAGACTTCCTTTTTCTAGTCCAGTTCCATTGCTTTCCACTGTGCTTGTATCCTCATGTAGGAGGCCCTGTTTGTTTTTTTTTTTTTTTTTTTTTTTTTTTATTCTTAGTTTGCAACTTTCTTCTGGGTTGTGTAGGGAGTTGTGTGGGGAGGAGTGGGGAGGGCATCAGACATCTAACTGCTTCCAAAACAGACTTTCAAGAGATTTTCTATTTTTAGACCCACCTTCACACTTATCTCCTGAGGTATCAGGTATCACCGGTCTCTAAAACTTCTGGGGTAATGTAGAGAGAATTGGTTGTCTTTCTGGCTTTTCAACACTCTTGGCTTAGGATTTAACTTTCTTTGGTCTACGAAGTCAGTTACTACTTACACCCGTGCTCTCCAGCTTCCAACATTTCTCTTTTTTTTCCCCCAGTGATTCATGTCTTTTTCTTTTTTTCTAATTCCTTAACGTAGTTTTTTAGTGAGATTTGGGGTGGGACTAGAGGCTACATCAAGCCCTGTCTTTACCCAGAAATCCCAGGCATGAAGTTTGCCTCACTGTACTAGATACTATCCAGAACTCATTTTATTTCTTCATGGTTTGAGTTCACTTTTTAAATATTTGTTTTGCTTTCCTAGGTGCCGACCTTTACAGTTTCAGCCATCAAAATCACACAAGAAGGTTTTGAAAAAAATGTTGAAGTTTCTGGCCAAAGGGGAAATTTCCAAAGGAAATTATGAGGGTAAGATGAGATTGGGTCTAAAAACTCTTTATATTGATGTTGATTTCCAAGGCTCTCCCTTCTGGCTCTTTCTGAAGTAGGGATAGGGGGTTCTTGCCATAGTCAGGCACTACTGTTAATCTGAGGATGGTGATTGTTGTTAGTGTTGCTGGTACTGTTGCCATTGGCCTGAAGGTCAAGGGTATGAGGAATGTCTGTCGGGGAAAGGGAAAATGTAGGAAAGTTTTACAGCTCTTGTGATTTCCTGGAGTTTATTAGAGCTTAAGCTTTCACAGTACTTTGACAACTTGGTCCTGTAATACCTTGTGAAGTACAGAGAAAGTGGTAGAATGTCTGAGAAACAGATGCTTAGGTACCCCTTGCACAAGACTACACAACCACTTTGAATACTGAGTGAAGCCCAGGTTTTCTTTGAGGAAGCCCTTCAGTAAATCATTATATTGCCTGAAATTTTCTTTTTTGTATGATAAACTTTGAATTGTGAGTCCGTTTCCTAAAAGAAATTAACTTTGGTTTACAGATACTTCCTTTTTCAGTTGTTTCAGTATCTTGTCTTTTCTTTTTTAAAAGTTTTCCTCTAGGCCATGCCTAATCGATGAGCATAATAATTGGGAATGCCAGCTGTTGTTAGAGCTCTTTCTCACATCTGCCCTAGGAAGTGTCCAACCCTGGGAACCTTCCTCACTTTTAACTTGTTAACTTTTGTTAACTTGTTAACACTTTTAACTTGTTAATACATCCCCAAGTATGTTTTCAGTGCCCACAATGTGCCAGTCCCTGTTTTAAGCACTGGCGATACAGTGGCCAGCAGGCCAGGGAAGTTCTTCGCCCTTGGGCACTGTCCTTAACGGATTAAAACTCAGGACATCATGGAGCAGACTTGGCAGAGCTGTGGGCAACAAAAAGCCTGGAAGGCTTACAGGGTCTAGAGGTTCAGGGACAATTGGGCATTGGGGACATCAGAACTTTGGTACAGCTCTGATTAGTATTGTCTGTACATAGTCTTGAAAACTAAATACATTTTGTTGGCTGGTCAAAAAGTTATTTCAGTGGCTGAAAATCATGTTCTGAGTTTCAAAAATTAATATTCAGATAAGCCTTGAGGTGCCTTCCATTTATAAATTGATGATTGCCTGTCTTTATACATAGCTTTTACATTTGGTTCTTTATTTGACTTGTTACAGACTTCTAAATTATTTATGTTTGTAACTTAGAGGAGTGATGTACTCATTAGAGTAGAAGGGTAAATAGCTATAAGAAAAAGACACCAGCATGCAATGACTAACAAATGCTAGAAGTCTGTTTGTTTCCTAGTGTGACAGCCCATTGTGGGTGTTTCACATTAGCCTACAGTCTGCTCTGCCCCCCCAGCCATTCTGGGACTCCCTGCAACATGTAGTTTCCAAGCTCACGCTGGTTTTTACTAATCCAGTCAGTGGGGAGAGGAGGGGGTGGAAGTTCAGGGTTACAAATTATCTTTAGAAACAAGTGAGACCAAGTTGAACCTGGTGGGAACTTGGTCACAACTTGCAGATGGACTGGGGTGCATTCCCTTGCTTGGGTGCCACAGTCTTAACTACAGCCCTGTTACTTTGGAAGGTGGGAGAATGAACCTGATGCACACACCGTAGTCTCGACCACATCAGCAAAAAGGGGCGTTTTGTTTTTACTACGTGTATCTTAATTGCGTCCGATGGCATGGCTGATAGACTTTGATTTTTTCTGATTTGTAGATGATCCTATGGAGCCCACCATGGAGGACACCGTTGCTGGTGACTTTGGATTAATAAATAAATTGGATATACAGTGTGACCTTAAAACGCTCAGCGGTGACCTCACAGAGAGCTTTGACAGTGAAGAAAAGAAGAAAGGAAAAAGCCCAAAGAAGGGAGAATCTAATGAATTCATTCAGTCACAAGATATAGAGGAGAAGTTGGGCTCTGGTGAGCCATCACATCCAGTTAAAATGCCCATGGCTCCTAAGCCAGGTAGGGCAAGTTTGCTCTGTGGCCTTTTTAAAGTCCTAGTGATTTTCTTTGTGCTTGGAACATTGTAGCCCTTGGGCTCTCTCATCAGCTAAAAATATGAGTTATATGAAATCTGTAAAATCCCTGTTTTGTACAACTTATTATTGCCTGGATTTAGACGGACAAATCACATATTTTAAAAACTGCTATTTTTAAAAAGCCTGAAATAATAGTTTCATTATCTCCCAATACACATATTTAAAAAAAAATTTTTTTTTTTCAACGTTTATTTATTTTGGGGACAGAGAGAGACAGAGCATGAACGGGGGAGGGGCAGAGAGAGAGGGAGACACAGAATCGGAAACAGGCTCCAGGCTCCGAGCCATCAGCCCAGAGCCCGACGCGGGGCTCGAACTCACGGACCGCGAGATCGTGACCTGGCTGAAGTCGGACGCTTAACCAACTGCGCCACCCAGGCGCCCCAGCACATATTTTTAAAGAGTGCCATTTCTTCCTACCCTAGGAACTTAGAGTTTGAGAATCGCATTTTTATCTGTGCAAGGATGTGGTGCTAAACATTTTTATTTTTGGTGTGAAGTAAGACAAAGTAAATTTTAGGTATTATGTTCAAAGTACAGACATTATAAAGGTCTTTAGTTTATTATTAGATTTCTTTAATCATAATGAATTTTAGTTTAAAAATTTCCAGATTTTGATATTTTACTTCACCTTTAGTAAGGTCAGATTTTTTTCTATATTTTCACTTGTAAAATGCTTAGGTTTTAAAATTTTATCCAACTTTAAATGGGTTTATTTGTGTGTGTGTGCATGTGTTTGTATGATTTTTTAATTTTTCTTTTTTCTGTATTTACTTTTAAAAATGTTTATTTTTTTAAATGTTCATTTATTTTTTTATTTTGTCGGGGGAGGGGCAGAAAGAGAAAGAATCCCAAGCAGGCTCTGCACTGTCAGTGCAGAGCCCCATGCGGGGCTCAGTCTCACAAACCGTGAGATCATGACCTGAGCTGAAATCAGGACTCAGATGCTTAACCAACTGAGCCACCCAGGCACCCCTGTGTGATTAAAAAAATTTTTTTTTAACATTTATTTATTTTTGGGAGACAGAAAGAGACAGGGCGCCAGCAGGGAAGGGACAGAGAGAGAGAGGAGACAGAATCCAAAGCAGGCTCCAGGCTCTGAGCAAGCTGTCAGCACAGAGCCCGATGTGGGGCTCGAACCGACAAACCGTGAGATCATGACCTGAGCTGAAGTCGGATGCTTAACTGACTGAGCTACCCAGGCACCACACCCCCTGTATGATTTAAAAAAAAATTATTTCATAAAATGTCAATTTAGATGTTTATGTTTCAGTTCCTGAATTCTTATATTTATTTATACAAAATGATCCAAAGGAGAGATTTTTATTACTATTACAGTTTTTCTTGTCTAAATCATATTAATGCACAGAAAACTTTGTTTTGGATTTTTTTTTTAAACCTCTATTTATTTTGGCGGGGGTAGAGAGAGTGCAAGTGGGGCAGAGATGGAGACCGAGGATCTGAAGCAGGCTCTGCATAGACATCAGAGAGTCTGATGCAGGGCTTGAACTCATGAAACATGAGATCATGACCTGAGCCGAAGTTGGATGCTTATCCAACTGAGCCACCCAGGTGCCCCATTTTGCATTTTTTTTGAATAGGTATTTTCACGCAAGGCTTTCATGGCATTTAATTGGATGTCGACCTGAGATTCATCCTAACTAGTAAGAATAGTCCAATAAAATATTCTGAATGGTTTAGATAAATTTCTTACATCTCTTACTGTCTTAGGTGATAGGGCCAGTTCTTTTATTATTTTAGTTGTTCATTATAAAAATTACAGTTTATTACATTTTTAAAAACTTCATTTTGCATCTCTATAAGATTAGAACTTTCAGATACATACTCACAATAGCATTATTACACCTAAGTAAAATTCCGTAATGATACTGAATATTCAGTGTTAAAGTTTCCAGTTTTTAAGTATTTGTTTGCATCAGGATCCAAATATGGCCACATATTGCAGTTGGTTGCTATAGTTAAAAAATCTCAGTAGATCTTTCATTACTCCAACCTTTTTATTTGCACTTTATTTGTTGAAGAAACTGGGTTGTTTGACCTGGGTTATTTGACCGACGGTTACATCTACAGTGCAGTTTAACATGTTGCCGTACCTGCCTGTAAATTGATAGTTGGATGTAGAGCCTTGATCAAATTCAAGATTAAATTGTTTTTTTTGTTTGTTTGTTTTGTTTTTTTGTCTTTTGGCTTTTTGGTTTTCTTTTGCTTTTTTGGAGAGGGAGAAGTCTTCATCAGATTGGAGTTCCAATTATTTATTTGAGGATGGGTAAGGTTAGTTCACGGGTGGTGGGATGTTCTTTCAGGAGACACATAATGTCCGGGTGCCTCTCATTCTGCTAATGCTAGTAGCTGTGGACCAATGCTCAATGCCTAAATCCGTTTATCCATTAGATATTTTAAGTCTGTAATTCATTTTTCATTCACTAACTGGGTACTTCCATAAACAGAACCTTCTCCTCATCTACTTGTCTCCCATAAGAACTCCCAGCAAAGGCAAGGGGAATTCTTGATTCTTTCATTTTGTGTCATCCGTTTTACAAAATAACCTCTTCTAACAGTGAGTTTTAAACACATTTGCCGTGTTTTAATTCTTTGCTCCTGTGGGAGTTTCTCTAAGTTGGCTTCTGGTTTGTTTGATAAAATGTTGGTAGTCTTAGCAGCTTTCTATGACATGATGCTCCTGGATCGTCTTGTACAGCCATTTCCCCAAGAAGCCCTGGTTTCTTTTAGTGGAAAATGGCATTTGAAGATCACCGACTAGACCAGAGGTGACCACTATTGTTACTGGCTTGGTTATTGTTTTCTAGGCTTTTTCCATGAACAGACTTAATAGGTCGTGTGGTCATATTGATATTTCCAGTTCAAATTCAGGACTGTTAGTATTTTTACGTGTTTGTTTGCTTGTTTGACATTGGATCTTCTTTCTTCCACACTTAGAAACCTTGCTCTCAAGGACATGGAGAAGGGTAGAATTAGAATATCACAGTTACCCATTTGCTTTACCCTGCATTACACAACAGTTTTATAATAACAAACTAACTTCTTCAGCAGTATGATTACTGGAACATTAAAAAAAGTTTGCACTTACTTTCCTTTTATATTTTTCAATAAAAATGTGAGATGATTTCAAAATGTAGGAGGCTTTGGATTTTGTCTGGAAACACGCATTTCCATTTTATTTACAAAGTATTAGAGGTATATTTCCTGAAACTTAATTAGGAATTATGCGGGTCTACTGAACTCTTTTCAAAACTCTTGGGAGGGGCGCCTGGGTGGCGCAGTCGGTTAAGCGTCCGACTTCAGCCAGGTCACGATCTCACGGTCCGTGAGTTCGAGCCCCGCGTCAGGCTCTGGGTTGATGGCTCAGAGCCTGGAGCCTGTTTCCGATTCTGTGTCTCCCTCTCTCTCTGCCCCTCCCCCATTCATGCTCTGTCTCTCTCTGTCCCAAAAATAAATAAACGTTGAAAAAAAAAAAATTTAAAAAAAAAAAAAAAAAAACAAAAAAAAACTCTTGGGACTAATCTAGGATCCTTGAGTGGTTTGAACATCTGTGGGTGCTGGGTTGGTACGGTGCAGTGATTTTATATTGATCTGTTTCTGTTCCATTGAAGGAGCTTCTTGCTTTGGGGAGATCTTTAGTCCCATAAATAAGCTGAAATCCTAATTTACTATCCTCTGCAGTTCATATCATGATAGTACATACGTGTAGAGTAAAACAACCACAAGAAGGATTGCTTAGTCCAATGAATCCGTTCATGCAAAGCTGGCATAGGTGATCTTTCATAAAAATGGTGAAAACTTGTTTCTCAGTTCACTCTAGAGAATGTCATTTTGAGTAACTACTAGAAAATGCAGGATTCTTTTCTGCCTTATTACCATTTATGGAAATGCCTAAATAGGTGAACCATTGTAGGAATTGGTGATGCATATAATAGCTAATAATAATAGAAGACCCCAGTTAAATAGTAGGTATTGTTTTATGAGCTACACATGTATTAACTCATTTAATTCTCATGGAACTCCAAAGGTAAGACTGGTTATTGGCTTCCTTGTATAGACAAGTAATGTTGCCTAGGGTCAGCTAGCCGAGAGACAGGGATGACCTCTTGCGGCCCATTTGAGAGTGTATGCTCTTAACCAAATGCTGTTGTGCCTCTGTGAACAAATTTGAGGAAGACACATTCCCTGGCCAAAGAAAATTAATTCTCTAAGGCAGTAATGGTTAATTATAGAGTCTTTTGTTGCCTGGTTGTTAAACTTATTCAGAGTCTTCTTTTATGGGTAGATTTTGTTTTAATTGGAAAACATGTTAGTGAAGTCGTAATATGGTTTCACTATGAATGAACTATTTTCTCATCAGATTAATTTTTTTTGACCAGCTCTTGGTCTCTAGCAAGTCTCTTAACACACTGGGTCTTAATTTTCTTTTCTATAAAATTAAACTTGCTGGTCTTGTAAAACTTCCTATTGCTTACTTTTATATGATTTGTAAATTTGTGTTTTAGGAACTTAAAGTAGCATTTTTCTTTATTTTGTTAATAGCTAAAAAATTTACAATGGTATGTTCATCGTTAGAGAATTTGAAGAAAAGAGAACACTGCAAGGAAAAGAGCAAGAAAAGTCCTTTCTTTGACTGTTAACCTGGTGGTATATTTCTTTTCAGGCATTTTAATAAATATTTTTCGTGTATCTATTTGTAAATAATTGGAAATCTTTTTTAACCTTGTGTAATGACAAATCCCCGAAAATTCCTGAAGCATTTCTAATGACTTTTTGATATTCTGTTGCCTGGGTGGCTCAGTCGGTTAAGCGTCCGACTTCAGCTCAGGTCACGATCTCGCGGTCCGGGAGTTTGAGCCCCGCGTCGGGCTCTGGGCTGATGGCTCGGAGCCTGGAGCCTGCTCCCGATTCTGTGTCTCCCTCTCTCTCTGCCCCTCCCCCGTTCATGCTCTGTCTCTCTCTGTCCCAAAAATAAATAAACGTTAAAAAAAAAAAATTAAAAAAAAAAGCTTTTTAAAAATTTGTAGGGGGGCCAGTCAGTAGAGCAGGTGACTCTTGATCTCAAGGTCATGAGTTCAAGCCCCATGTTGGGTGTGGAGTCTACTTAAACTGAAAATAAAATGAAAATTATATAATTATTCTATTGGGCATTTAAATGATACTGAAGTTTTCAGTTGTGTTCATTATTTGCCTCTAGCTCTTGATTTTCTCAGCACAGAGTCCTTAAAGACAACTTACTGGATGAAAAGGCACTCACTAAAATTTGTGGTTTATTGTAGTTAAAATATTTATTTATTTATTTATTTATTTATTTATTTATTTATTTATTTATTTATTTATTTAAGTTTACTTATTTTGAGAGAGAGAGAGAGAGAGTGCACAAGCAAGGGAGGGACAGAGAGAGAGGAAAGAGAGAATCTCAGGTAGGCTCTGTACTGCTGGCTCAATCCCAGGGCTCAATCCCATGAACCGTGAGATCATGACCGGAGCCGAAATCAAGAGTCAGATGCTTAACCGACTAAGCCACCCAGGCGCCCCTATTTTAGTTAAAAAATTTTATATCTTTAAGGCCTTTCAGTCTGATACTTGCTCTTTTAATTCAAACAAAAACTGTCAGTAACTGAGCTGAGCTAATGAGGCCCCTCAGTTAGGTGGAGAGACACAGATCCCTTCAACTAAGCAAGAGTATTTTTTCATTAAAAAAACCTGCCAGAGTGTTTTCTGGGATCAGTATTCATTTACACCCAGGTCCTAAACGTTTGTTTATGTCACAAGTGCTTTGAGAGAAATGTCCCTCAGAAATGTGCTGGAAACATTCATGTCCTGAAGCAGAAGATAATTGATTATGTTTTTTTCTACTTATAAAGACAGAGAAGTGGATGAATGTTAAAAAAAAATTGTTTTTGAATTTTCACCAGTAAAAGCTGCCTGAAAAGTTTCTGTGACTGTTTATTTTCTTTGACAGTTCCTGCTTCTAAGATAGGATTTTAAGATAACTTAGAGCTCTACACCAGAATCTTCTGAAGAATCTACCTACAAACCTAACCTAATTGTTGAAATGCTTTGGGCCTAATTCTGTAGAATCTTTGAGACTTGAAAAAAACATTTCTTGAGTCAAATGTGAGTGGTCTAATATTTTGAAATTGTTTTTAGGCAAAGGAGCAGATTTGAGTAAGCCTCCCTGTCGAAAAGCAAAGGAAATCCGGAAAGAAAGGAAAAGGTTAAAACTGATGCAGCAGAACCCGGCTGGAGAACTTGAGGGTTTCCAGGCTCAGGGTGAACCACCGTCTTTGTTCCCACCAAAGGCTAATAAATCCAACCAGCCCAAATCGCTCGAAGATTTAATTTTTGAATCTTTACCAGAGAATGCGTCACACAAGTTGGAGGTACTTTGGAGGGTGTTTTATTTCATTTTGTTGTTGGTGGGTACTTTATTTATTTTCATTTGAGGTTATACTCACCAGGTGATATTTTGCTGTTTAAATAATGGGAAACTAAAGTGAATTGGGATGGAGTAGCATTTGTATTTGCTAAGTTAATTGCTACTTGAGAACACCCCCCCCCCCTTTTTTAAGATTTAAAATAAGTATTTTAGGCAATTTGGCTACTAAAGTTGTGAAAACAGTTCCAGTTTTAGCATGTTACTATGTAAGGGACTCTGGCTTTTTGTATCCCTTGATTGAAATTCAGTAGTGAAAGAGATAAAATATACTATGTAAATTTCATTTTTTTTTTTGGCAGTTTTGGTTAGATAAGGAAATCACAGTAGGCAAATCTTTGTTTTTTATCCATTCTAATATTCTGATCTTGACCAAGGCAACAAATTTTATTACATATGCAAGCCAGCAATTAGGAATTAACTAAATAGTACTAAGCTGTACTACTACAGTCCTTTCTCAGTAATTCTCTCAAACCAATATAGGCATAATACGAATACTTTTAGAGTATTCCTATTATTTTTGACTTACATTTCAGATTAAGTCTACATTTTTCGGTATTTGGTATTCATTTTTTTCCCCTAAAACATTAACGATAATAATTTTATTCTCATCAGTAACTGGGTAGCCTTTGAATTTATAGCTTAATATTGTCTAAGTGTATCACTAAGGACCTGCTATTAAGAATTAGCTTTAATGCAATCTAAACCTTAGGATGCTATATATTATTAGACTTAAGTCTTAACTATGTTATAATTGCTTAGCTGTTCTGATTTTGGTATTGACACTTTTTCCTTCCCAAATTAAAAAGAATTGAACCCACTACTTAACGTATTTTAAGAGGAGTCTTTTCTCTTGTGATCATAAATAGTAATGTGTTCAGGGCACCAGGCCCATCTAGCATGTTGTACAGTAGGAGGCTTTTTACTTTTTTAATGTAATGATGGCTAGGATGGGCAGAGATTTTTTTTGTCCACTGTATGACCCTCTTTTTTTCGGCACCCGTGAAGATTGTCTACTTAGCCTTTTTTATTGCACTCGATTTTCTGTTTTATTATTCTGTTTTGCTAACACATTTTAACTGGTTAGTAAATGGTTGATGTTAAAGTAAATCAACTTTACTGTATAATTACGGTTTTTAACTCCTCCTCATTTTACGTATGAGGAAACTAAGGCACAGAGAATACATTTATTTACTTGACCCAAGATGGTGACGTTAAATTTTGAGAAGACATTTAACTTTAGAATCTTCATTCTTAACTCTGCCATGAAGGTTGTCTTTCACCCTTACAAAAAAATTTGTAAATTTAGAGTTAGCAGTGATGCGTGAAGAGCGTCTAAAAAATGTGTTCACATATTTTTGTCTTTCTGACGGGTTTACTGAAGGTGGGTTGCATGCAACGAAAGAAGCGTCTATCTGTGTTTGTTTCTGGAGTGCCAGAAGCATTCTGCCATTTCACCATAGAGTCCGTCTTCTGTGATTCGGTCATAGACCTTAGTCTTCGAATCCTCCGCCATTTTAATGAGTCTGTACGTTGGAGGAATAACTTTTTAAAAAAATTTACTATCTGGTTGATTTTCAATGTTAAAATACTATCATTGTTTATGCTTTAATATTTGTGTGGAAACATTTGGTTCTTTTTGGGTGGGAGTAACTGTTTTAATGCATGTTCTGTGGAATAAATAATTAATGAACATTGTTTTTTAACTCCTTCTGAAGGTGAGGGTGGTGAGATCATCTCCACCAAGTTCTCAGTTCAAAGCCACATTTCAGGAGTCTTACCAGGTCTATAAACGTTACCAGATGGTTATTCACAAGGATCCACCTGATAAGCCAACTGTGAGCCAGGTCAGCAGGCCAAGTGCAATTTTTTTGTGCAAATGGAACTTTCCCCTCCATTTGATATCATTGTATGAAAACTTGGTTTATTTGTGGTACATTTTATTTGTATTCAATTTGCAGCATATCTGCAATATGATAGGACTGTGGATTAATGGACATTCTGAAAGTGCAAATTTTACCTAGCACGTGTCGAGTGCCCGTCATGTGTAATTTCAAAGTGGAAAGTAACACGTAAAATGAGTTATCTTTATTTGAAGTAACGATGTCTAGATGTATTTATCTAAAAATTAGTAATAAATAGAACTCTACTTTTTATGATAGGCATACTTTGAACAACACGGTTAATATGCTTTATCTGCATGTAAAAGTCACGTATAAACAGAGTTCATAACAGCTAAATTATTCTTTATTGATGTACTACCCATACAGGGCAGAGTGGAATTAGAAAAGTAAGATAGTAGAATTTTTTTTGAGATAATAGAATATTTTAATAGAAGTTCACATATGCTTATCATTTTATAAATCTACTTACCCAAGAAAAATCTGGAAGGGGAAGAATCTTAAAACACTTAATACAAATAGAGGAGACAAAAGTAGTGACCCTTATGAGCAACATTGTGACTCTATGCAGAGAACCACAACAGGTGGAAAGAGTGAAAAAGTAAAAAAAAAAAAAAAAATTTGTCCTGGTCCATATGAGTTAAAAATTTCCTAAGTGTTAGGGTAAAGTTAGTGCTTGAGGCTCTGTGCCAATCAGCACGCTCCAGGGTTCGTTCATTTCATGAAAAATAACAGCGCTGAGCTTTGGAAGTGGATTTGCGGAGATCTTACTCTAGCCTCACCTTCAGAAGCATATCATCAGGTAGAGATGTTTCAATAGCATTTGCTTGTATCTTCCTTGCTCTGAAGGTGAGGTTAGTACCTGTCTCCTTTGAGGACCCAGAGTTCAAGTCGTCCTTCAGCCGGTCATTTTCTCTATATGTCAAGTATCAAATGGCCATACACCAGGACCCGCCCGATGAGTGTGGGAAGACTGAGGTACCTTTTGTTCAACGTTTTTTCCTATCTTGATGAGGCTGTCTGAAGAAGCATAACATCGAACTTTGTTTTGCTGTTTTCTTATTTGTTAAGTAGAGCCGATCATCCTTTTCAGTGTATGTCACTAAACTTCCGTGAAAACAGGTTCTATCTGTGACTATGTAAGTCCCCCAGGAAGAAGGATAGGTTCTTACTCAGTGTTGTCTCTAAGAACCTGATGTAACGTGTTCCCAGTCATCTGGCTAAGTCAGCAAACATCACTGAGTGCTGGTTAGGTGACAGACTGTGTGCCATGGCACAAAGGGGAGAGTCTGTGCCTTTGAGGAGTTGATAATCAAATGGGAAAGATGGGCCAGTGAACAAACCTATGTAAACAAGCCAGTGGAAAACAACGGAATATGTTGAGATTATATGGAACATCATTTAAAGCATTTATTGAGGGCTTATAGTTTCCAGGCTGGAGATATTTAGATGAATGAGAAATCGCATAATTGTCAAAGAGGAGTGGCTATATTAGAAGAAAGATGCCAACAGATGTGGAAGAATTAAATTTTGATTTTTTTTTTCGTTTGCTTTTTAATGACACAGACTGTTTTAGCTTAAAAGAGAGGATTAGTAAGACAGGAGTTAATGCTGTAATTTCCCTGAGAGGGCTGACTGCCAGGTCTCTTAGAACCTTACCTAGTTGAAGAGTGGTCTGCAAACCAACAGAATCCACCTGGAATGCAGAATCTGGGGTCTCCCTGCAGCCCTGCTGAATTGGAATCTGCATTTTTTTTTAACATTTATTTATTTTTGAGACAGAGAGCATGAACAGGGGAGGATCAGAGAAAGAGGGAGACACAGAATCTGAAACAGGCTCCAGGCTCTGAGCTGTCAGCACAGAGCCCGACGTGGGGCTCGAACCCACAGACCGCGAGATCATGACCTGAGCTGAAGTCGGACACTTAACCGACTGAGCCACCCAGGCGCCCCTAGAATCTGCATTTTGAATCAGGTCTCCAGGTGATTTGTATGCACCTTCCGGTTAGAGCAGCGCTTCTGTAAGTTCCCTGTTGAGACCTGTAGCTGCCTGTGATTGTGTTTACAAACAGTAAGGAAATCTGCCAGGTGCCAGGACACTCCCTTTGATATTCCCAGGGCGTCTTATTCCTCTGAACATTATTCCTTCCTATTACCTTGGAGACCCTGGCTTTGTGCCTGCTTGCTTACCAGGTATAGATGGATGGACCATAACACAAGGACGTGATCCGATGTGTTTACTTGGTGAAGATTACTTTCCTGGAACTTCACCCACTTAGGCTTTAGGTCTCTGTGGAGTCTAGTCCTGCAGACTAGTCCATTGTTAAAGGCGTTCACAGCCTGATTGGGGCAACAGGTGGGTAAGCAGGTCCAGTGCCATTAGGGTTAGCTATTGGATTAGTAGAGAAAGCTGGCTTAGTGGGGACTGGAGGTTTTTCTGAAGGAGGTGACATCTGAGCCAAGTCTTAAAAGATAGTAAATGTTTTTCAGGACAAAAGGGAGAAGGGTGTTCTCGGCAACAGAACTACATATAAGAAATATAAAGTGCCACCTATGGAATATTCTTGCTAAAGATGTTGATCCTGAATTACAGGCTTCTTTTTTTTTTTTTTAATTTTTTAATGTTTGTTTATTTTTGAGAGAGAGAGAGAGACAGCGTGAATAGGGGAGGAGCAGAGAGATAAGGAGACCCAGAATCAGAAGCAGGCTCCAGGCTCTGAGCTGTCAGCACAGAGCCCGATGCGGGGCTTGAACTCACAAACTATGAGATCATGACCTGAGCCAAAATCAGACGCTTAACTGACTGAGCCACCCAGGAGCCCCTTGAATTAAAAGTTTCTAATTGTAATAACCAGTTCACAAAAAAATGAGGGATAAAGGATTATTGAAAATGACACCTGGGCACTTCTATGAGACAGATACATAATAGACAGTGTTTCAGAAAAAGGAGTGGGATGCCTGGGTAGCTCAGTTGTTTGAGCGTCCAACTCTTGATTTCAGCTCAAGTCATGGTCTTGAAGTTCATGGGTTCAAGCCCTGCATTGGGCTCTGTGCTGGCAACGTGGAGCCTGCTTGTGATTCTCTCTCTCTCTCTCTCTCTCTCTCTCTCTCTCAAAATAAATAAACTTAAAAAAAGAGGGAAATCTCTAGATTAAAAGTTATAAGCTTTAAAAAATACGTAACTATAATGCCATCATCACCCAACAGAATTAATAGTCAGATCATCTAATGCCCAGTGGATGTTCACTGTTCTTTAGTTGTCTCAAAAGTGTCTTTATAGTTGGTTTGTTTGGCTCAGGATCCATGTAAGATCTATACATCACATTTGGTTGATATTCTTATAACATCTTTTAATTGAAAACAACCTCTTGTTTTTAACAGCATTTTTATAAATATATATTTTTATTCTTTTTTTTTAAGTTTATTTATTTTGAGAGAGCGTGCACTGCCGTGCAAGTGGGAAGAAGGACAGAAAGAGAAGGAGTGAGAGAATCCCAAGCAGGCTCTGCACTGCCAGCACAGAGCCCGATGAGGGGCTCGAACCCACAAACTATGAGATGATGACTTGAGCCAAAGTTGAATGCTTAACTGACTGAGACACCCAGGCACCCCCTGAAACTGTGTTGTTTATCTTAGAACTAATTTTGCTTTCTTCTATTGATACTTTTTGAAAATGTAAGCAAATATGTATGTGTTATCTGTGTGTGTGATCTTTCTGTATATATGGTGTGTGTGTGTGTGTGTATGTGTGTGTGTATACACATTATCTCTGCATGCATGTTTTTACAACATACCAGTACACGCACAGGTATAGTGGAGCTAGAGAATTCCATTTCATTGTTGAGAAATGTGGTAAGACTTGATGGGCAACAAAAACCAAAGTTGAATTGATTTTTTTTTTTAAGAAAAGATTTACAGTAAAACCTTAGCTTGCAAGCATAATTTGTTCTGGAAACATGCTTGTAATCTAAAGCATTTGTGTATGAAAGCGAATTTCCCCGTGAGAAATAATGGAAACTCAGGTGATTTGTTCTACAACCCAAAAACATTCCTATAAAAATGATTACAATACTGTAATGGAAAACAAAATAATAAAATACAAAATACAAAGAAAAATGAACAAGCGAACCTGCACTTACCTCTGAAAACCTTGGTGGCTGGTGTGAGGGAGACAAGAGAGGAGGGTTATTGTGTAGGACGACTTTCACTGCCACCAACGAATCACTGCTATCGGTTGGTTCAGTGGAATCTTTTTCTGCCTGGGGGCTGTTGTATACGCTCGTGTGGATGTTAATCACAGCACGGTATTAATAAACTCTTGTCGTATACTGTACTTAATGTAACTGGCAATAAGGCAGCAGAGGAAAGGGTCTGTGTCTGAAGGCAGCCTGACTTAGAATGAAGCAGAGCATTTCTGAGCTTACTCTTGTCTGGAAAGACTGTCCATAGGTGCTTTGAAGTGACAAAAAATACAGTAATGCCAGTTGTGAGTACCTTCCAGTGTTCTGAAAAATCACTGATTTCTGCCAAACACCGCGGCCTGAGACCCGAGCTCTGAGCATGGGAGACGATCACCCACAATCCCGCAGTGAGAAAGAGAAGAACCGTTGGCTCAGTTGTGATCTTGTGACATTCAGCGTCACATACGACTCGTATTACGAGACATCACTCATTTATCAAGTTAAAATTTATTAGAAAAGTTTGCTTGTCTTGCGGAACACTCGCAGAACAAGTTCCTCGCAGTCCAAAATTTTACTGTATTTGCATAGGAAACAAAGAAGTTTTGGGAAAGTACCATCAGTGTCTCCTGCTCGTGGTCTCCCGGCTCCCTTTCTTTTTAAGAGTTGACTCTCAGGCACATGGTGGCAGAGATGAATACTGCCGGTTTAAGGTATGTTGTTCTCACGGCGAGTGATCGCAGCAAAAACGTGCATGTTTTAACTTATTTCAGTAACAAGTCCTGAGGAAGGTGCTCATTGGCCCAACTTGAGATGCGTCCTTATCCCGGGATCAGTCACTGTGACTGGGGGGATGGAGAACCGTGGTCATGTGTGGGATCACGTGCACACTGTACCCAAGAGCGGAGATGGAGGAGGGTCCTTATTTGAACACATGTTTAAAAGAGAGTGAAGGAATGTTTCCCAAAATAATGTTGGACGTTCCAAAATCCTGTCTGGTACTGAAGGTCCCTTTGGTGGCAGGCTTGTGCAGGAGGTTTTCTTCCAGAGCGGTGAGACTCGAGACAGAGCCAGCGAGGTATGCCGGGCTTGAAATATGCACTGGTAGGAAGCGGACGGTGCGGGTACAGTAGACCCTTCGGAGGGAGAGCTGATGAGGATTTGGTGTTTGACTTGAAGGATGTTTGGGAGTTGGAAGTGGAGGAGAGGGACAAGTCCAGATTGATCTTTCAAGTTTCTGGCTTGCGTGATTGGGTAGATCGTGGTGACCTTATCTGAGATCAGAAATACAAGAGGAAGAAGCATTTGTGCGCTTTGGAACAGAAAATGAGTTCCAGGGTGAGTTTGAGAAGCAACTAACTGTGGCAAGATACTAATCAGAAATGAGCATCTGGCACTTACCATCCGGAGAGACTCCAAGGTGGTGTTCTGTGTTTAGACGTAAGGTGTGATCCAGGCTTTTAGAAAAAGGCTTTGTATTTTTTGAGTGGTAGATTATGCTTTCTCAATTTTGTTATATATTATGGGATAGCTCTAATGTGTAATATAAGTGATGCATATTATAGGGTAGTAACCCATACTCTGAAAGTCGTATATATTTAAGAAAGATGAACATGACATTTAATTAAAATCCTTTTATAGTACATTTTAATTTGAGTCATTTAGATCTGTATTTCCTTTTGTATGCAGTTTTTGTACATTTTTAATTTACATTCACTGCCATTAGTAGTCTGAACTCTAGGTATGTGATTTGACCTGTGTTTAAATAGAAATATATAATGGATTTCTTTATTATGGCCAGATAGTTTTGCCTTCACAGTCTATCTTGTAGGTCACATGCTTACAGCAAGTTTGTACTGGTGAAAATGTCTTTGACGGTATAGTACTTTTTGATTTCATAAGTAAACATGGTTTGATTAATACTAATATATTGGGTTTGATGAATCCTTTGACTTTGAGATCACCATAGCATTTTATTTATCTGACATCTAACTGAATTCATGCAGAGTTTTCAGAGACCTATGAAATGGTATTTTTTTTTCTTATGAGCTGAACTGTTATCTCTCTGAATATAGTTTCTAAGGAATAACATGAAATAATATGTTGCAAGTCAAGACTCTGTACTGTACTTTTTAAAAAGTTTTTTTTTGCCTTTTTTTTTCCTTTTTAAAGTTTACCTGTTTGATAGAGGGAGAGGGAGAGAGAGATCTGACGAGCAAGCTGGGGAGGGGCAGAGAGAGCAGGAGAGAGAGAATCCCAAGCAGGCCTTGTGCTGTCAGTGCAGAGTCTGACGCAGGGCTCTGTCTCACGAACCGTGAGATCATGACCTGAGCCAAAATCAAGAGTTGGACATGTAACCAACTGAGCTACCGAGGTGCCCCCCTGCACTGTGCTTTTTTTTTTTAAATAACAGCTTTACTGAGATATAATTCACATACCATATAATATAATTTGCCCATTTAAAGCATATGATTCAGTGATTTTTAGTATGCTTATAGTTATGCAACCATCATCACTAACACCAGAACATTTCTTCATCCTGAAAAGAAACCGCATATCCATCAACAGTCACTCCTCACTTTTTCCTGAATGCCCCAGCTCTAGGCAACGACTCTCCCACTTTCTGTCTCTGTAGTTACCTAATCCGGACATTTCATGTAAATGGAATTATACGGTATGCGGTCTCTTGTTGACAGGCATAATGTTTTCAGGGTTCGTCCGTGTTGTAGCATGTATCAGCACTTCATTTCTTTTTATGGCTGAATAATATTTCATTGTATGGATATACCACAGTTTTGTTTTCCTATCCATCGATGGACTTTTGGGTGGTTTTCATTTTTTGGCTTTTGTGAAAAATTCTGTGTACATTCATGTACGGGTTTTATGCAGGCATATTCATTTCACTTTGGAATATATGTAGGGGTGGATTTGAGTTACCATCTAGTATAGTTTCCTTACTATATTACAGTTTTGTTCCCATCCACCTTCTTTATGATGTTGTTGTCAAACATATTACTTTCCTTTATGTCATAGTTCTAATAATATAATTATGCTTTCATACAGTTGGTTTAAAATCATTAGGAGGAGAAATAATACGCATTTATATAAAATATGAGAAGTCTCTGATGTCACTCCCTAGGGGGCTCAGCCTTGAGCAGTGCAGTCACCCTGGGATGCCAGTGGTCTTCCCAGTGTTCTGTTTCGTCTCTCACCCAGGTCTTTGATGTTTTGTGTCTTTTGGTATCACACCCAGCTCTTAGGCTCACTAATTGCTGGCTGATTGCGGTGTGGTTTTGCAGCAGTGTCCCGGGGCAAATGTTGCTTCCTTGTCTGCTTCAGTGAAATCTGGGCCCCTTTGCTGGGGCAGTTGTTGAGGCCAGTCTTTTACAGTTTGCTCTGACCCCAAAAGGGCCCTTCTTAGCAGTCTCTTCCTGTTTCTCTGTGATATATCATCTGAGCTTGTGGTTTAGCTTGTTGCCCTCATGAAATTACTAGCGCCCTCTTACTTGCTTATCACCAGAACCTCAACTTTTAAGAGCGCCCTTAGGCTTGAACTTTCCCATGCACTGTTCCAAATATAGTTATTTCCCTTGAGAATTGGTGAGGCATTCTCTGTTCCCGTGGCCTCATTGCTCCACTGCTCTGGAGTTGGGGGCGAAAACGGTCCTTTCTCTTTGAGTGACACCCCTGTTTAGAAGCAGGGTGGTGGTCAGGAGCAGTATCTCTGGTCTCCTCTAGGTAAGATAATTAAATTCGGAGAAAATTAGTAGGGAATTTCAAGCCTGTGAACTGCCTTGAAGATGGTTCCATGTAAGGAGAGGGTCCCTGCTGCAGACTGTTCTCATCCTAGAAATTCTTACCTCACTTGGCAGAACCCTCCCTTATGGATGGAGAGTAAGCTCACCCTGTCAGTAGGTTGTCAGTTAGGTAGGTCAGTAGGTCGAGAAACTGATCTGGACATAATACTTTGCTTCCCAAAAAAGCCAAGAGTGGCGTTTCATTTTGAAGGAACCCGTTTCACTCATTCTAGAGCGCAGAAGTAATTCCCCCTTGTACACGACTACAGTTTTCAGCCTGATTGCCTGGCCAGTGTTCCTGTGCTGGGATGCAGGAAGAGAAGCCAAAAAAGTTCTCTGAAAAGTTTAAGTGTTCTCCCGACTTGTTTTAGGGCCTCTATGCAGCAGCTCACTGTGGCGTGGTTTTGTTAATATAATAGGTGAAACTAATTTACTTGTGTTCGAGAAAATACGTTTTTTTGCTCTTATGGTTGTAAAGCATTAAAATAAATAAAAGTCAGCCTACTAGGAGACCTCAATCAACCATATCAGCGCATAAAATCCATTATCGGTAACCGTAAAATAATCATTTCAGCACCCCAGAAAAGTAGATTGTGTTTTTTCAGAGATTTGATGAGAAGTTAAATAGATATAGATTGCTTTGATATATAGAAGAGCAAGTCAGCTCTCTTTAGAAACATCGTTAGAGAAGTAGCACGTAATTGTAGATAGTGAGATTGTAAAGGACTTGATGAATTCTTCCAGAAGGCTTTGCTTCCATTCCTGTTTTCAATCACTGAGGTAGATACCAGATTTTCCGAAAATAATATAATATATATAAAATAAAATGGGTGTATTTTGTGACCTATCTTTTGTATAGTACGATATGAAACCGGCATTTATGAATCATTGTTTGTCAGAATACCACTAATTCCAAATCCTATAAACATGGGATCTTAGCTGGAATTCTATTGATACCGTATTATAGAAACTACCATTATCTAATAGTATTTATTAAGTGCCACTGGTTCCTTAGAATAATTAAAATTGATCTCAACTCTTCTAAACTATTTGAAAAACAGACTGTACTCTTAGTCCCAGTGGTCTCTTCACATTTCTGAGGCATTGACTAAATTTTAAATTTTATTACGGACTTTCAAACAGAAAGGAAAATTGGAAGAATGGTATACCAACCGCCTGTATACTCATCACCTGGATTCAACAACAGTAATTTTTTCCATGTTTGCTTCTTCTCTTGTGTGTGTGAGAATCATTTTAACTTCCATTGTGTTCCATGACGTTTTACTCCTGGGTTCTTTAGCATGCATCTCTGAAAAATAAGATGCGCTTGTTCAAAATGCAACATCATTGTCACACGTGGGAAAATTAACAATGATTTATTTACAAATGCCGGCTAATATCTGGTCCTGTATTCATTTACATTTTCCCAGTTTTTTAAACCTAAGCATCCAAGCTAGGTTTTTATATTATTTTTGTATTCTATTTTTTATTCCAGGACAGCTGTCTTTTAAATATTTTTGGTGATATTGCTGGGTTTTTTGCCCAACTTTTTACTTTGAAATTGTGAAATTTATGAACAGAGATTGGAGTGAACACTCACACTGTGCACCAGGGCTCACGGTTAATAACTTTGTCAGATTTCCTTTATCTTTCTTCTTCTCCTTTTTCACCTGAACTGTTTGAGCATAAGCTGTGGCCACGATAACACTTCACCTGGAAATACTAAACATGCTCCTGCTGCGAATAAGTATATTCTCCTACATAACCATAATATTTATCATTCCTAAATTTTGTAACATCACAATCTATGTTTAATGTTCCCAGTTATGCCAAAAATACCTTTTATAGCTTCTTTTTTTAAATACAGGATCCAGTCAGGGCTCATGCATTTCATGAACTGTTGTGTCTACACTATGTTTATAAAGTGGCTGTTATTCCTTTAGTCTTTTTTGTTTTTTGTCTTTCTTATGACTGACATTTTTAAAGATCTTAGGCTAATTGTCTATAGAATGTCCTATATTCAGGATTTGAGTGTTTTCTAGTGATTAGATTCAGTTTTAAGTGTTTTTAGGTGTAGGTGATGTGTACTTGAAAAAAACCTGTTTATTGGGGAATAACGTAGAATGGAAAAAAACGCATGTAAGTGTTCAGATAGATGAATTTTTGTGAATTGAACTTCTTTGTGTAATAATTCTCCCATCAAGAAATTGACTACTCGCAGCCCCTCCTAAGTTTCCTTTCCGCCTTTTGCTGTTACTGCCGATACACTCTTGACTTGTAAGACCTCTGATCCGTTTTTGCCTGTTTTGTGCTTTTATGTAAGTAGAGTCCTACACGTGTAGTCTTTCGCTCGTGGTTTCTTTTGCTCAGCATTTTGTTGGTGCGATTCATCTGTGTTACTGTGTGTCGTAGGATGTCCAGGCTCATTGGATAGTGTTCTCCTTGTGAATATACCGTGGTTTACCATTTCTGCTGTTGATGGGAATTTGAGTAGTTCCCGGATCGGAGCTACCATGAATAGTGCTGCACGTGGACATCCTTGTACGTGTCTTCTCGTGAACAGGGGCATGCTTCTGTTGGGCGTCTACCCGGAACAGAGCAGCCATGTCCTAGGCTCTGCAGATGCTCAGCTTTCGGGTATCGCCGGTTTTCTCTCGAGGTTGTGCTGGTGTTTCTGCTCTGCAGCATTATACCTGGTGGCACACAATGTCAGGTTGTCCCTTATTTGTGATGCTAGGTCTGCTCGCTTGGTTGGATGAAAGCCATCAGATCTCTTTATCGCCGAGAGCCGTTTTCACCGTTGTAATTAGATCTTTCCATTGCAGTGCACCTTATACCCTAAAGTAAGCTGTGGGGTGATGTTTTTTCAGATATTTTGAATAACCTCTTTCCCAACAGCGTATCAGCCAGTCGTTTTAGTGTCCTTTGTTATTCCTTGCCTGAATCAGTTATAGGAAGGTAGGACAGGCTGCAGAATGGTGATTTATCAAATTGTATTACTTTCTTCCACGTTTATGACCTTGAAACAGCATATTCACTGTGAAGAAGAATATTAATTCTCCACTCACCCCACCCACCATCTTTTTTCCTTATGACATCACTGTGGGCTTATGGATTTAAAATTTTTTTGGAATATTATAATTCTTTGCTATCATTTTTAATGTTTAAATTGTCCCAAATTGGGCCACTAGGATTCCCCTTAAGCTCCTATGACCTTCTGTTATGATCCCGTTAGTCAAGGGTTTCCTTTTTGTCTGGCACAACAAGATGTTCCAGACCAATGGGGTATTTTTTCCTTCCAGATTTGGAATCTGCCTTTTTCCCAAGGAACTCCAGTTCCTTTTAGCGGAGAATCGTACTGTTGTGCTTAAATCAGGGTGCCAGTTTTGTTCATTACTACAGTGGTACATGACAAGTCCAGGCCGGTTGTCTTACGTAATGCCCCACGTTCTGTATTTATCTGAATCTTTCTTCTTGGTCGAATTGAACTTGTTCCTTTGTGGCCCCAATTTCCTATAGACTGAAAATTAAGTCTAAATCTTGATTAGGTTCAGGTTAAACACTTTTGGCATATGTACTTCATTAGGTGATTTTGCATACATCATTTGATGTCAGAAGATGCATAATGATGGGTTGTCTGGGAGTTGATGATGCTGCTTTGGAACACCGTGTTAAGGTGGCGACCTCCAGATTTCTTTGTTGTAGACGAGCAAGTAATCTGTAGAGAGGTATTTCACACAGATGAATAAATACTTTTTCCTCAACAGCCTTTCATGTAATGGTGTTAATGTCCTTCGATGATCTTTGGATCAATCATTTCACTGTTTGTGGAATAGGGATTTTCTTTTCTTTTTTGTCGAATCGTTTTCCTTTTTCTTTATTAATACGTGCATTAGTAGCCATTCTTTGTTAAAAAGGCTGGGGGAGATTTTCGTGATCCACTGAGGTTAACCTATAGTTTCTCCTAAGAAAGCAAGGTAAATGCTGAATGCTTTCACCTTAGGTACAAATTTTAGAGAAAGGAGCTGGTGACAAATTAGTTTCTCTCCCTCTCTTTTTTTTTTTTTTTTTTTTTTTAATCACTGCAGAACTCCTGGATATTTTTTTATTCAGTACTTTATAATCACAGTCATTATTCTTTTTGATGCTAAACCTGTCCCAAGTTTGCTCAGGGCACACTCCCATCAGGATATCGCCTCTGTCCTTTTGATAGGCTCCTTTTAGTGTTGAGAGCCTTCCTGCTTTCTAGAACAGAAAGATACCCCAGTCTCATCTTACACATTTCCCAACCCAGTCTTTGAAACTGCCAGCCATTCTTCCAAGAAGCTGTGGTTCCTTTTAATGGAGATTGAATTTAGAGACCAAGAAGAATTGGGTAGCCTGAGTTTATGTTGATAGTTCCAATTCAAATTTAACATGTGGTGTTGTCTTAACCTCTCTGATTTTGTATTTGTTTCTCTTTTTTGTGTTTCTTGATTACATTAGCATATTTCTGAACTCGCTTTGTATTATGATATACCTAACGTAGATTCAACGTTACGGTATCAGTAGCCACAGTAATGACAGCTAATAAGTGAAGTTTATGATTCTTTTGTGATTCTTTTTTGGAACATCAGAAGTTCCACCAGAATACTGTGTTCAGAAATCACGTGGAGTAATTTTCTTCTCTTACGTGGTTATGTTACCAGATTGACTTAACGTTCATTTATTTCTGTTGGCTTTGAATTTGAGGGTTTACTTCTTAATTGTAGTTTTTTAATAGGTGATACATTTATGTGAATCCAAAGTCAACCAAGGAGATCCACTTAGAGGAGCCTTCTTTCCACAGCTCCAGCCTGTTCCCTGCCCTGTGGTAATAACCATCTCGATTAGTATCTGTTAACATTCTTCTGGTGTTTTGTTTGGTTTTACAAAAATAAACAAATACATCTGCATAACCTTATTTTTCCTCCTTTCTTTCACTAAGAGAAACATCCTGTGTACACTTTTTGGCACCTTTCTTCTTTCCCTAGAAACCTATCCAAGCAAGGTCACAGCCCTAGCATATCATAGAGAACCCTAATTCTTTGTTATTTCAGTCCCATGCTGTTTGGAAAGGACGGGCCGTAGCTTATTGAAGCGGCCTTTTGCTACTGCGCGTTGTTTGGATTATTTCTAATCTTGTACTGCCACCGGTAGTAACATTTTGTCATTGTGCGTGTGTAAAAGTATACTTTTGGGTAAAAGTATACTTTTATGGTTGATTTCACATGGTGCATCAAAGGGCAGAAGTTCATATAATGTTGCTAGATCTTGCCAAATTCCCTTCCCAGAGGTACTCAAGTTGGTGGGAGTGCCCTCGTCCACAGCATGCCGTGCAGAGAGTGGTAGCAAACTTTTGGTTTTTTGACAATGGGTGAGAAACCTATCCCTGATTAATTTTTAAATTATTAGGAAGATGTTAGAGGAAGTGTCTTATTTTGGTTAACTTCTTTAGAGAGAGTTGTGTTTTGTATTTCTCTATACAATTAAAAAACAATTTTTTTAAGTTTATTATTGAGAGACAGAGTGAGACAGAGCATGAGCATGGGAGGGGCAGACAGAGGAGACAATTTGAGGCAGGCTCCAGGCTCTGAGCTGTCAGCACAGACCCCAGCAAGGGGCTTGAACCCACCAACTGCGAGATCGTGACCCGAGCCGAAGTCGGATGCCCAACCGACTGAACCACCCAGGTGCCCCTGCTCTATACAATTTTGAGAAACAAGTGACAGACTGATGCCGGTGGCAACAGGAAAAGGAAAGGGGGGTGAGCATTTGAGGGGGTGACAGAAACGGCAGCACTCTGACCGTCCTGAAGTACTAGGAATGTTCTTAATGTAAATGATAAGGTGGAAAAATTGTCTTGCTAACAGACAGCATCTTGAATGACTCATGACATTTTTCTCAGTGAGAATATGAATCTGCTCTGTTAGATTTAGTGACTGAGTCCAGCTTATTGCCTTAAGAAAACACTTACTTAAGCACCTAGTCTAACTGGTCCGTAAGAAATGTTCTGTTTGCAATAAACAGGCCCTTTTTCCCTCACTGTGGAATAAATGTGTGATTTTGTTGTGTATGTGTGTGCATCATCTCATAGTTGCATTTTTATGGGATTAAAGGAATTTTTATTTAAATTTTAAGAGAAATATTCCTATCACTCCCTTTTTTTGGTAAGGTTGAGGCTTTTACCTGAGGTATAGTTAGGGAGGATAGAAAGTGAGCCTGGCTTGAGTGGTTTGGGGGGGTTGGTCACATATTGGAGCAAACCCAGTGTCCAGCACAAAGGGCCTTCCGGTGGCATCGTTATCGTTCACCTCTCTTCATTGCCTACGATCCCTGGGGCTGTGGTAACGGATTGGGGAGCTGCTGTGCGACTCCTCTGACTTTATTCTCCTTCCATGATAAGGACTAGAACCCTTCCTGAACTGGTTTTTTTTCCCCTGGCTTCATGGTTTGCAAGTGGACCCCTACCTGCTTTTAATAAGTTCCTGTTAGAGATCCGTATTCCAAAAATATTTCCTTTTGTGAGCACGCCATTCTCTATACGATTAAACAAAGGTAGGTTCTCAGGCTTCGTGGTCCCCGCTGTTCCACATTTTCATTCTCCCTCCTATGTTACACATTCACAAATTAGTAACAAGAAAGTACAGGGGAGGGTGAAAATGGTTTGTCACCTGCCAGGTGTCTTTGTCAGCACTAGAGCCACCCCTTTGGCACAGATTACGCAGCACATAATCTTTGCTGCTGTTCAGATTGTTTAAATCTGAATCCATGGATGAAACTAATGGATATGTTAGGCCGCAAGTACTCGATTTAATAACATGAGAAGAGTTTTTTTTCTATTTGGTTGTAGATAATCATGACATTCAGTGTTACCGTTTGTTGTTTTTTAAGCAAAACAATATTTATTGTTAAATTTATTTATTTTAGAAAGTTTCTTTATTTTGAGGGACAGCGTGCATAGTTGCTCACAAGCAAGGGAGGGGCGGAGAGAGAGGGAGGGAGAATCCCAAGCAGTGCAGAACCCAGTCGTGGGGTTGATCTCAACGAATCATGAGATCATGACCTGAGCAGAAACCAAGAGTCGGATGCTTAACCAACTGAGCCACCCAGGTGCCCCTTAAGGGTATCTTTACAAGATTTAAAAAGAAGATCAATAAACTTTATTATTCTGTTCTTGGAGTTTTAGTTTAAAAGGCTTTTTTTTTTTTTTTTGAAAAGAAGTTCACATATTACTTGACAGTCCTATCTCCTAGGATTAGTAAGTAAATCTGAGTATTTTTAATTAAAAAAAACTTTAAAATCGGGGTGCCTGGGTGGCTTAGTCCATTAAGCGACCGACTCTCGTTTTCAGCTCAGGTCGTGATCTCGCGTTTTGTGGGATCGAGCCCTGCATCGGGTTCTGTGCTGGCAGCCTGGAGCCTGCTTGGGATTCTCTCTCTCCCTCTTTCTCTTTCCCTTCCCCACTTGCTCTCTGTCTCAAAATAAATAAATAAAATTAAGTTAAAAAGAATAAAAGACTTTAGAGTTGAAAATCTCAAGCGTTTGTAGGCTAAAGATAGTGTAGGGAACCCCTGTGTGCTCATCTCTGAACTTCGGCATTGTCAACCCAGCCTTCCTTCCCCTTGCCACTTTTTGTTTGTTGGGTTTTCCAGAAACAGGCCCCTGAAACGGTGCCCTTTTACCTGTAAATAATTTTTTTGTTGGCTGATTCCATCAGATCTTGTATTAATTCAAAACTTAACACTACTGTGCTTTCTCAGGAAGTTTTCTAAATTGTTAGTTCACAGAACTTCCTAAGAGAGTCTCGAACATAAGGAGTCCTCCTCTTCTGAAGAATACTTGTTTTGGGGAAAGTTATCTTGCATTCAGGCATATAGGATTTGACAGAATGGTGAAGAAAAGGGGAGACGGTTGCTGTGAGTCCATTGTGACCGGAAGTGGTAGACTCCTGGGTTGTTTTCTCACTCCCGACACTAGGTGGTGCTCCAGCTCTAGAACAGGCGCGCGCCTCCACCCTGGCTCTGCTCTGCCCCCAGCACCCTGTGTAAGCTGTGTGTTCACAGCCCGTGAAGTCTGGATAAATGCTTTTCTTCTGCTGTTTGTTAGAGGTAATTTGCATTGAGGCATTGAATATGATCTTTATAAATGAGTCTTTGCTTCTTAAAGATTTAAATATTTTCTGGAACTTAAGCTTATGTTCTTTAGCTTCATTTTTATCTTAATAGTCTTACTCTACATGTGTGAAAACAATAACTTAGATTTACAAAAGTATTCGTTGTATCAGACTGACATTTTTCTTCAGTTATGTAGAGAAATCAGGCAATCGTGTATAGGCATGTACTATTTGATAAATATCTAGGTCGTATAATTAACAGTTTGTATGATGGCAAGTTCTCAGCATTTTGAAATATTTTTTTAATTTACTTTTAAGGCTAGGGATAACGTATTTGACTGAAGTAGGTAGCTTTGACAGTCATTTGTACAATTCAGTCAAAAAAGCCTCTTCTGAACAGCCCCTGAGCCAAGGGACTTTTGTAGTATGTCTTAAGGTGTGTTGTGAGACAATTGTCACTGATGGTAGTTAAGTTACTAGAGCATTATTTAAAATTTTTAAAAAATTTTTGTTTTTGAGAGAGCAAGAGAGCGCGAGTGAGCAAGCATGCGCACATGGAGGAGGGGCGGAAAGAGAGGGAGACAGACTCTGATGAGGCTCCAGGTCCTGAGCTGTCAGCACAGAGCCGGACGCAGGGTTTGAACCCATGAACTGCGAGATATGACCTGAGCCAAAGTTGGACGCTTAACTGACTGAGCCAGCCAGGCACTCCAGTTACTGAAGCTTTGAGTCACTTACCTAAATATATTAGAGCAGAGGCAAGATAGTATCCCCAGCATAATGTTAATTTGGGGGGAGATGCAAAGGTGGAGTTACAGCTATGAGAACATTTTTCCTTAACGTTTCCTTTGTCAGCAGTTTCTAAAACTTGTCTCAGATCATAAGATCACAGCATTCTACGATATTAGGCATGAAAGGATCTTAGCCATTGTGTAAATTTCTTATTTAGAGAGTTAAAGTAGGTTGTCCAAGATAAGGTGATGGTTAGTGGCAGGACGATGTCTGTAAATTTCCATGTTATTTACGCTAGACCACGGTGCTCAAGTCCAGAAAGGTGAAAGCAGGCCTCAATAATTAAGACAGGATAACTGACATTAGTGAATGAAATCTTCAGCATTAGCAGATTCTCCAGTAATTGGAACCTTTTTGTTGCTAAGGCTTTATGTACTCTGCTCGTTTAAAGTGACCGTTTTCCCCAAGTCTATGGTGTTCCCGGTCTTCTCACACAGGGTGCTGTGCAGGACTTGACTGCTGCTGATGGCTCTCCTGGTGCCTCGGGAGCGCTCTATCCTTGCTGGATTCTTCTGTGACGCGTGCCCTCGGACGACTGGTTTTTCCGCCAAAGTGTTTCTCTGTTTTAATCTTTTTTCCTTTATTTTCTTGCAGTCAGTCCTGAACTGTAGTAGCTTGCCTGGTTTCAGCATTCTTTTCCTCTCTAATCTGTGGCTTCTTAGTGTTTCCCTTAAAATCTGTATTGAGCACTTAACTGTGTGCCATGTACTCTTCGTGAGGCACTCAGCACAGTTGGCAGATGAGTGAGTAAGTCACGTAAAGATGCCTTGCTCTTGTGGAGCTCGCGGTCAGGGGTGGGAGGAGGTGGTCAGAAATGGTCATTTGAACAGTAAGCATCAGAAATTAGTAAATTATGTAGCAGGTTAGCAGGGGAGGAGCGTTAGGGAAAAGCAGAGTGGGTATAAAGGAGGAGTGCAAATACTAATCGTTGGCTTGGAAACTAGATTGCCAGGTGTATTGTTACTAAGGTAGTTGTGAGGAGGAAGGCGGGAAAAGGCACCTCAGGGATTTTTCTGTGGGTTGTGGACATAGCATGCTGTTTGCCATCCTCACTTTGACCTTTCCTGCTCTCCTCTGGGGGTTTTGTCTTAAGTGTCAGTATCTGAAATTCTGGAGTGGCGTGATAATGGCCTGCCGGGTATGTAACAGCTATCCTAGTTAACATAAACATGCCCACGTTGTTTCCTGAAAGCTGAGGGATGCAGCAGTGAAATGGAATGGTGGGTGTCGGATGGCGTGTTTCGCATCAAATGCACGTTGATTCTTGATGAACCCGACGCTGCATTCCTGCTTTCAATCTTACCTGTGTCTGTGTGGCTTTGGGCCAGTTTTCTGATGGCTCCGCTTTATTCGGTTCAGGTTCCTCATTTGTAAACATGGGGGGAAACAGTGCAGAGGAGTTTGTCATGAGGATTAAATAGAGGCGAAGGTGCTCGGCCAAAGAGTCATTGACTACACCCCAGTTGCTAGAATGCGGGTGATAAACGGCTAGGACTCATCAGAGACACTGAGGTCATGGGCAAGTAAGGGATACTGTTGGCCCATCCCACCGGCATTTGCAAATGAAGTTCTGTTTTTCTTTGTTTCGTTTTTCCATTGTAATTCAAATATTTGTTCAAATGAAAAGATCACATACGTTTGAAATTTTATGTTTCATTAGAATTAGTTCAAAGGAAAATAATATTCAAAACCAGTTTGGTTCATCAGTATGTAATTTTAGTCTTCTAAAGCCTGTTATACTACATAAAACTTACAAAAGGTATTACTTGGTGAAGATTTATACGTATGGTTTTATTTGTTTGTTTTACCGTTTATTCAGTTTTTAGAGAGAGAGAGAGACTGAGCATGAGCAGGGGAGGGGCTGAGAGAGAGGGAGACACAGAATCTGAAGCAGGCTCCAGGCTCTAAGCTGTCAGCACAGAGCCCGATGCGGGGCTCGAACTCATGAGCTGTGAGATCATGACCTGAGCTGAAGTCAGACACTTAACCGACTGAGCCACCCAGGTGCCCCTAAACATTTATTTCTGAATTGCTTTACTTGCAAGGGGAGAAAAAGGAACTGTGGATGTTTCTGTGTTGTTTTTTTTCCACTTGTAATAGAGCGTCCTGCCTATTCTTAGAGTATGTCTCTCTCCTTCTGAAAAATTAGCTCATTATTCTGTCGTAACGTGTAGCATACTTTGTGCTGTTACACCTACTTCTAAAAATCTGGTGCCAGGACCCGAAGAAACACGCAGGGCTCAGCAGAGCGTCTGGCACCGAGTAGGGGCCCAGGGAGCATGCGCTGCAGGAGTGAGCAGCCGAGTGGCTTGTTCTTGAGAAACAGCTGGAGAGGGAGCTCACCTCTTGCCAAATGGAAAACTACTCAGAAGGAAAATCGTGTTCTTGAAACTCGTGACGTGAAGCAAAAGGAGAATTCAAATGATGACAAAAGCCCTTGACAGTTGTCCTTCTGTAATAAGTAAAAGCTGTTTTGGATTTCCTGAAACAGAGTGTTGAGAAATCTGCCTACAATGAGTTAAGCACGTGTTAGTGAGTGCAAAGCTCAGGTGATAGGAATAATCTTGTTGTGAGCACAATTTGTCTTTAGCTCTTGTATGTTAGCTCTGCTTTTTCCATTAAATCTGCGGAACCTCAAGTTTTATGACCTCCTGGTAATGACCTAACAAGCGAACAATACCGCCTATTGATAACTAGTCTAAACAAGGAGAGTTTGTGTTTTTGCTATGGTAATTCATTTGATATGCCAAATAATTTTAGGCAACTGCTTGCACGACTAAAAAGTAGTTGACCTTATTTTAGTCAGTAGTTGTAAAAGTAAAAAGTATGTATTCTATACCTATTAATCCAGAGCATAATTCTGCCTTTAAGGGAAATAGGGGAGATATATTTGTATAGGTCTGTAAATATTGGTGTGTGGGTGTGTGGGTGTGTGTATTTGTGTATATATATGTTTTTATGACAGTCATTCTAGAAATTGGTCAGTTTATACTTAGCATGGCTCCATGATCGTTTCTTCTGGGCTGTGGAGAAGTGTGATTTTTCTATTCAGTCATATAATGTACCTAGTGTGATGTGGAGACACTGGATCTTGCGTGAAATAAGTGATTTGATAAGTGTGTAAGTAGTACCTATAACCATTATTAATATGTTAGTAAAATTAAGTATTAGCTTTTAATAATTAAATCATACTTAAATACTTACAAATAAACATACTTATAAATAAAAATGAATACTTAAATGATAAATTAGTGATAATATATTCTATTTCTTAGTATCTTGACCAGAGGGCTTTTATTTTGTTACTTTAAAGTTTTATTATTTTTATTTATTTTTAACAATTTTTAATGTTTATTTATTTTTGAGTGACAGAGAGAGACAGAGCACGAGCGGAGGAGGGGCAGAGAGAGAGGGAGACCCAGAATCTGACGCAGGCTCCAAGCTCTGAGCATTCAGCACAGAGCCTGATGTGGGGCTTGAATTCATGAACTATGAGATCATGACCTGAGCTGAAGTCAGATGCTTAACCGACTGAGCCATCCAGATGCCCCTGTTTTTATTTAGAGTGAGAGTGAGAGAGGGAGTGAGAGAGAGAGAGTGAGAGTGAGTGAGAGTGTGTGCTTGCACGGCTGAGGGGCAGAGAGAGGGAGGGATAGAGAGAGAATCCCAAACAGGCTCCGTGCTGTCAGCACAGAGCCTGATGTGGGGCTTGATCCCAAGAACTGTAAGATCATGACCTGAGCTGATACCAAGAGCCGGACGGACACTTAACCAACTGAGCCACTTAGGCAACCCTAATCAGAGGGCTTTTAAAATAAATTTTGTTTTGATTATTGTTTCCTGCTGATTTTTTTTTTAATTTTTTTTTAACATTTATTTATTTTTGAGACAGAGAGAGACAGAGCATGAACGGGGGAGGGTCAGAGAGAGAGAGGGAGACACAGAATCTGAAACAGGCTCCAGGCTCCGAGCTGTCAGCACAGAGCCCGACGCGGGGCTCGAACTCACGGACCGCGAGATCATGACCGGAGCCAAAGTCGGCCGCTTAACCGACTGGGCCACCCAGGCGCCCCTGTTTCCTGCTGATTTTTATTTCTAGGTTTTGTATTTTCTGCTTATCCCTAATTCTTACACAGATTTTTGGAAGACACCCAGTTTTTCAAGGGCAATTTGAATTCTTTTACCCAACTTAGTGGCATTTAAAATGATCCCTGGTTTTGCCTTCAGTCTCTTGAGTGGTTGTTCCTCAAAGATACTTACTGGAGGGGCTCAGTCGGTTAAGCATCCAGCTCTTGATTTTGGGTCAGGTCATGATCCCAGGGTCATGGGATTGAGCCCCATGTTGGGCTCTGTGCTGGGCAGGGAGACTGCTTGGGATTCTCTCTCTCCCGCTGCCCCTCCCCTGCTTGCACTCTGTCTCTCTAAAAATAAAAAAAGAAAAAATCTTACTGGAAGTTTCCCTGCAGGAAATTAAAGGTGTTCCTGGAGGACACTGGCCCTCCTGAGAAGATCAAATGACAAGGGCACAGGTGGTTTCTTCAGTGATAGCAGTTCTTGGTTACTGGTGACTGCTTCTCTCTGGTTGTGGCATCTCACCTTGACCAGATGTGATCCATTTCTACAAAGTAGCCAGAGGCCATGAAGAAACATAGGGGAGAAAGGAAAGAATGTGAATATTCATTTATTTGTTTATGAATTAAGTCATGAATGAATGAATGCACGTAGTTATTTAAGCAGCAAATATTGAGTTCCTACTTTGTGCCAGGCATTATTTTAGACTCTAGGGATGCAACATAGTGAACAAGACAGAAAATTTCTTACCCTCAGCTTATATGCTAGTGAGAAAGTAAAAAGTATAGTGTCAGGGTAATATGTGCTGACAGTTAATGAAGAAGAGGGGAGGGATAGAGTTGGTGATGGTGACAGTTACCTAAGGCGAAGGGGAAGAGGCTCTGAGGGGAGGGGCTCCTTGGCAGACGCCTGGATAAAGAGCATGCACCTGTGTATTTTGTCAGGCGGTATGTTTCAGTCCACAGGAGAGGCGGGACATGCTCACACGGGGTCAGGGACACTGGTGAGGCTGGGGAACAGAGCATGGGATGTCCTCCTCATTTATGTTACTTGTGAATGTATTTTTTTCTTTTCTTTTTTTTTTTTTTTTTTTAAAGTTTATTTTGAGAGAGAGAAAGTGAGCACAAGTCAGGGAGGGGCAGGGAGCAGGAGAGAGAGAATCCCAAGCAGGCTGCAAGCTGTCAGCAAGGAGACCGACCTGGGACTCGACCCTGTGACCTTGAGATCAGGGCCTGAACCCAAATCAAGAGTTGGACCTTTTTTTTTTTTTTTAAGTTTTTTTTAATGTTTATTTATTTTTGAAGGAGACAGAGACAGAGACAGAGTAGTACTTTGTATGAGTACTCTACATGAGTAGTTATAAGCAAGTAGTTATAAGCAAAGCAATTCTACTTTGACAAATAGGTATAACTCACTGATGCTCTCCAGTTTAGAAAAAAAACTGGCTTATCTTGTAAAAATTGCTGTCTAGTGTTCCTTTTTTTTAAAATATAGGAATTTAACATGGTTCCTGATGAAACAGGAAAGGCATTTGAGGAATATAGTAGCTTAAATTCTTACGCGTTGAATGTTTTATGTTACGAAGATCATTAGATGATTATCGTTTTACAGGAATATTTTGACAAAACCGGTAGTGGACGTTCTTCGCTCCCTTTGTTTCCTACCCTGCTGCCCCCACCCCGTCCACCAGCATAACTGGCAGGGTTAACAGCGAGGCTTGGGAAAAGAAAGAACTTGCTAATCATAACTGACAGGAAGTTAAACTACAATTTTGTGTGCTTGGAAAACTGTTGAGAAAATTTTGGTAAGCATTAAGTGCTTCTCTGGAAGGAATGATGTGTTACCACACAGCTACCGATGTGGCTGGAAGTGGTGAGAACACTTGGAAGAGAAGCAAGGTCAGTAAGTAGCTGTGGAACATGAGAACTGTTCTGGGTCTATCCTTTTCCCTTTTTTAGAGGCCTGAGAGATTTTTGAAATAGTACTGAGGCTCTTTATGCATGGATGCTAAATACAGAACATAATCCTTATTTAAAAAAAAATGCGAGAGTAGACAGAATCACTGACGATTAAAATTTTTGTGAATTTTAGCAAGTGAGTCCCAAGTAATAATGTTATTAATGTTGTTGTGGGAAATCTTACCTGTTTGCATTTGAAAAGCCAAATATCAGGCTGATTTGATTGTTCTGTTTCCAGCTATATTAAATCAACATTTCTTAGGAGTGTGGTCTTTAAAATAGACACATAGGAAGACAAAGACTATGGCTATATTTACCTCCAGTTGTTTCTAGAATGATGAAGTACGTTCCTGTCTGTAAAGTCAGATATTTTATAAACATAGTAAATTCTTTATTTTCTCAACATTTTGCCTAAATATCTAAAATAGGATCTTTCCTTAAACTTACTAGCTGACTGTGCCCATAACATAATATTTTTAAAATAGCCACATTAGTATAACCGTGTTAGAAAAGTGGTATTAATGTGGATTGTTGACGGTGGCCATAATCTTTGTTGTTGTTGTGACAGTAGCACCGAGCCATTTTCATACTGATCAGACACTGTGATGGGATTTGTTAGAAGGCCTCTGTTTCTAGATAACATGTATCTGTTTCTGTTGTCAGGTACAGTGTGTGTACGAAACAGATTTTGCAGTTATATTTGCTCTTTTTATAGTTCCTTTTCAGAGTATTACCATTTGTCTTGAATATCCTGTGTAATTTCACAATGAAAGAATTTACTAAGTAAATGAAGGGCTCTGGCAGTGGGTTTTCTGGGGCACGAATCAAGAAGCAGCATTTTTGGACCTTTCTCATGTCCTTTGAATAGGAGAGTGTGTGCCTTGTGATTTCTTATTCTGTTTTTACTGCTTTGGGAATTCAGAACTTTTACTTATTAGTACTTCATGTTTTGGCAGCTTCCAACAGGGTGAGAAATTTTAGGTCTGTTTTGAAAAAGCTGTGACAGGAATATTATATACACCTGTGACAAAGATGTATGTAAGTTATTGGACTGGCAAGGAGACCTTAGTTTTCTTGGAGAGTAATTTATATGCTTCTGTTTATTGTTATTTGAAGTAACCTCCATCCCAACTGATACATCACTTGCTTCCGAAACAGAACTACTCCTAAGTTCTAAAGTTTAACGTGTAACTGTAGTTAGCACGCACATGGTGGAGAAAAAGCACGGACACTGTGAAATAGCACATTTCTCATTCTGAAATACACATTCGCCGAACCTCATTTTTCTCCACTGTTGCAACTAGCTGGCCTTTCAGTTACCACTTTTTACTCCTAGGAGGAAGGGTAGGAGGGCTTGTCTCTTGTTGGGCGACTGTGAAAAGAATCTGAGACCACAAGGTTGCACTTCACATTTCAAAAGAATTAATTTGTTTCCTACCAGCATTATGAAAACTTAGAGTTTTGGTATATCTTAGGGGCACCTGGGTGGCTCAGTGGTAGAGTTTGTGACTTTGATCTCGGGGTCATGAGTTCAGACCCCACATTGGGCGTAGAGCTTACTCAGAAAAAATAAAGTTGTGGTATATCTTGCACTTTCAGAAAGTTCTCTTTTTTTTAATTTTAATTTTTTTATTTTTTAATTTTTTTTCAACATATGAAGTTTATTGTCAAATTGGTTTCCATACAACACCCAGTGCTCATCCCCAAAGGTGCCCTCCTCGATCAATACCCATCACCCACCCTCCCCTCCCTCCCACCCCCCATCAACCCTCAGTAGAAAGTTCTCTTAACAGTTAATATCTAATTGCATATTGGTATTTAAATTAAGAAAATACTTAAGTACACCCTGTTAGCTAGGGCCTGGATGATACTAGTTAATTACATGGCTTTGGGGTGCGTTGGTCGCATTTTACAAATGTAGTTGCTTTAGTTTTGCGGGGAGGAAGCGTCTGATAGTACTTTTTTAAACTTTATTATAGAAAAATGGAAATATTCACAAAGTAGGAGTCGTATAAGGAATCTGCATATATTCATTTCCGGTCCTTACCGGTTTAATATAATGGCCAGTCTTGTTTTATCTGTACGCTTCCCTACAGTAGTTTCCTCCGACCCCCAGTGATTTTGAAGGAAATCCCAGACATCATGTAATTTCATTGAGAAATATTTCAGTGTGTATCTCTAAAGGAGAATCAAATTATCTGTATTCCCTATGAGTACTAGCTAGCTTTGTTGTGGAGAGGAAGTTCAAGAGTGCTGGGAAACGGGCCTGCTATTGCATTTTATTGTGGTTATTTTGCATTTAGAAAGATCAAGAGTTTATACTACTTGGGCATTTTATTATTACAGTAACTCTCAAGTAACTCTCAGAGGATTTGAAATGTTGATTTTATAAATAATATCTAAAAAACATTATGAATTACCGTCATGAATATGTATGAAGTTGTGTGACAGTCCTCATTTCTGAGCTGACCAGCAGCTTGCTTTGTGGTCTGTCCGTGGCTCCCCGCTGCCCCTCCAAGATTTTTGTTTCTTTCTTTAAATGCTGAGAACCAGCAAGTGTATAACGCTTAGCATGTTTCACATTTGAGCTGAGATTCCGTAAGCCTCCCTGTGTCAAAGGAAGCGACAACAGAGAGACCAACGGTGCACGTGGGCTGCACGAGAGAAGGGAAGACAGGAGGGGGTATCACGGCAGCCAGGCCCCCGGGTGGGGGTGCCTCCCCTTCTTTCCCTCTTGCTCACCCAGCCTCCTCTCCTGGTCTTGACTTGTTAGCTTTTTTCTTGGTTCCCCTTTAGTGTCTGTCTTTTCCTTCTCTCAGCCTTGCCTTAATTTTGCCAGTGGCATTCATCACCAGGAAGGTTGCTCATCCCTCCCTTGGAAGGGTTGTAAGATGAAACTTTAAAAAATGAAAGCTTTTAGGACTCATTTGTTGTGCTTTAATTTGGTTTCTGTACAGGTTTTTCAAAATGTTTACTTTAATTCAGGTAGCTCAGTACCAGCTATGGGTAGACTGAACTTTTTTCTACCTGTGGATGAGTTACACAATGTATTAAAGCCATCAATTTTAGAGACTTTAAGGTTTACTTTAGATGCTGTTATTGAAAAAACATGTAATAATAATTTTTCCTCTTTTGTTGTCTTTTGCTGCCCATTTATTGGATGAAACGGATTCGGTTCAAATGTGGCTCTGCAGTTCACAAGATTCCTTTGCAGCTCACCTTTGGAGGTAAGCGTTTATTCACTGACCTTCATACTAGAATCGCTAATTGGACACGTCACTATTGGTATGTTTTGTTAGGCATTTATTTGATAGTTTAGAGGTGATCATTTTGTTTTAACACATATGAATGTTGATGAATGAGATGAATTCCAGTAAGTTACAGAACTGTTCACCTTTATAACAGGTCATTGCTTCTTTTTAAATACATTTTCTTTCTTTTTTTTTTTATTTTTTTTATTTTTTCAACGTTTATTTAATTTTGGGACAGAGAGAGACAGAGCATGAATGGGGGAGGGGCAGAGAGAGAGGGAGACACAGAATCGGAAACAGGCTCCAGGCTCTGAGCCATCAGCCCAGAGCCCGACGCGGGGCTCGAACTCACGGACCGCGAGATCGTGACCTGGCTGAAGTCGGACGCTTAACCGACTGCGCCACCCAGGCGCCCCTACATTTTCTTTCTTTAAGCAAACTGAAATCAGTCTTTCATTGTAAAAAGCCTTATTGTATCTGCTTCCTTAGTAACTGACACTAGCCTTACTCTGTCTTAACTGTGCTGGCATGAAAAGAGAGCTAGAGGGGTCATGGGTGGAGGGGGCGCTGTCAGGGAAGTTTCTGTTGGTTTAAGAGTGCTATTTCAAACCCCCAAATTGATAAGGGAAGAGCAAAGGACTTACTGAGCTTCTCTTAAACACAGGCATGTTCTCTCCCTCTGTCTCCCCTCCCCCTCTGACTCCCTTTCCCTCCTCCCTCCCTCCCTCTCTCTCTCCCCTCTCCCTCTTTCTCCCTTCCCTCCCCATCCTCCTCTCCCTCCCCTCCCTCCCCTTCGTGCCCCTCCCCTCCCTCTCTCATTGCTTCACCCACTTTCACATTCAGCCATCATCAAGGTTCTGCAGTGTAGAGCGGAGACTGCAGTGGTCACATTGTGAGATAAAGGTATTCAGGGCAGCAGCTGTCCTGTGAGTTGAGGCGGATAACCGGATATCCGGTTGTCCAGATAACTTGTAGGATAACTTGTAGAAGTTGGGTGAGGCTTCGAGGAAGGAGGAGGAAAGAGAAGGCAGAGGAGAGTGTGGAGAGATGCTTGCACTCAGAACCAAAGCTTGATTTCAGAGCCTGCCTTCCCTCACTAGCCACACTGGGCAAATCGCAACTTCCCTGAGCCTGGCTTTCCTTATCTTTGAATGCAAATGATAATTCCTCCTTCACCAGTGAAGCGGTGGACACGGCAGCGGTTTTGAAAATGCTACTCAAACCTTAGTAATATTTTGTATTTTCCTCTTGGGCTGTACTGCAGCCCACCCAGTAAGACTCTGTTTCTGCCTTTCCCTTCTCTTACTTGGGAGTAATGGAGGCATGGTTGGCCCATGAGCAAGTCATTGCATTTTTTGGTTAATCTCAAAGTGGAAATGGTAAGACTTCATGGTTATTAAAATGAAACGAAAGAGCGTATGGGAAACACTGAGTACAATGCCTGTCACATAGAATTTTAAGTAAAATTTAGTGCAAAAATGAAAAAGCCAAACTGTAAGAAACTTGACGACAGTATAAATTATATAATCTTTGTAGTTGATGAAGCATTTTTATGTTTATTTTTTTAATTTTTTTTTTTTTTAACGTTTACTTATTTTTGAGACAGAGAGAGACAGAGAATGAACAGGGGAGGGGCAGAGAGAGAGGGAGACACAGAATCCGAAACAGGCTCCAGGCTCTGAGTGGTCAGCACTGAGCCCGACGCGGGGCTCGAACCCACGGACCGTGAGATCATGACCTGAGCCGAAGTCGGACGCTTAACCGACCAAGCCACCCAGGCGCCCCGATGAAGCATTTTTAAAGCATAGCAGAATGAGAAGTATCACAAAGGAAAGGATAGAAAAATAAGATTTGCTTCTGTTAAAAATCCTTAATTTTCTTCATGAAAACAGGTATAGTTAAAAGGCAGTTTGGGGAAAGTGTGATAAAAAGGTTATATTTAATGTACTATTTTTTTGCATAATTTTTGGTTGGATTTGATGAGCTAGTTTATGTGAAATACAAATGGTAATAAATGTTCTAAAAGTTTAACCTTGTAAGTAATCAAAGAAATGTAGTTTAAAACAATAGTGATAAATGGTTTTTTACCTATCAAGATACCTTTTTTTTTTTTTTTTTTAAATGAATGCTTGGGGAGATGGGATGTTTTTAAACTTTACCATTTACAGAAATGGGTTTGGGCATCTACGTTAAGACCTATACATTCATACCTTGCAGTTGTGTGCTTGAATAATTCTTGTCTAAGAATCACTGCCAGAGAAATAAAGATGGGGACAAAACTGGCATAAATGTTTATTACAGCATTATGGTGAAAAATTTATAAACAGTGTAAATGAGGAACATTAGGAGAAGGTCAAGTAAATAATGGTACAGCCAGCCATATTATTGATAGAACATGCTACAGCCATTAAGATGGGCATCCTGCATATACATGTTGGTGAGTACATATTGATGAACAAAACAACGTAAGATACTTTTGCTATGTTGAGATAGAGGTAGGGTGCAAAATTATAACGCAGATCTCAATTGAAAAATAATTTAAGCATACAGAAATTAGTTAGGAAGGAGATACACAACATGTTACATTGTTTTACCCTTTTCTTTTCCATGAAGGAGCCACAGTGGGGAGAAGAGATACCTTGGTAGGTTTTTAGCGGTGGCTCTTATAGTCAGCGTTTGGGAAGTACATCAGGGAAGTCTCTGATTGATGTGCAGACAGGGTCTAGTCTTGGTGGGGGGAAAAGGCAGGTGAGGAAATTGCAGGAGCTCAGGTGAGGAGAATGCCGGTGAGGTTTAAGGCTGGACTCTTGATTTTAGCAAGAGCTTCTGAGGAGTAACCAGGAAGAATGGTCTGACTGATTCGGACACGGAGTGAACAAGGAGGCTGGGGCTTGATGTCCACTGCGTTGGGGCAATATCACTAAACGGTGGCAAAGAGACTTCTGAATAGATTTCACTTACAGACTTCTCTCAAATGCAAGCCCGATGAAAGAGGACCCTGTTTTTCTTGCTTCCTTGTGTTTCTAATTTTAGTATAGTAAGTAGTACATCGGAGGCAGTGGATAAATATTTGTTGAATGGATGGATGAACGAATGAATGAATAAGCCAGGAGGGGCTGAGGCCGCAAGCAGCAGGCTTTTTATCCATAACTTGGCAGGAGTCAGCTAAAAACACACGAGGCCTAATATTCGTGTTTCAATATGGTAAACGGTCTTCCTGGCAAGACTGTAGCCGTTGAAGATCAGGATCTTTGTCTTTTCCATCTTTGGATGCTCTCAGGGATAGGGCTTAGAGTTTTCCAACCATACACCTAGAGTTGCACCGAACAAATATTTTTTAAGATCACATCTGGCTAAATATTGGGAATCCCTATGTACGGAAACTTTAATTTTTGGTGAAAAGGGAAGATACGATGAAATTTTAGTGATAGTTTTTGTCATTTTCTGACCTGCTTTTTCCGCTTAATAATCTAGAGTTGTGTTTTACTTGGTTAAATATCTGTTTTTGTACTGAGCTTATGGACATGGGAAAGGGGAAAAAAAATCAAAATTAGAGATGACCAATGTGCTTTACTTTTCTTGAAGTATTTGGGAAATACTTGGAGAGCTTTCTGTTGAAATTTTGCTAGCCTGGAGTTTCACGGGGCGGCTGCCTGTAGGCAGAGTTAGTGGCTGCTACCCCCAAATTTCCAACAGCACTGAGCTCAGGATTCTGTTCCCTTTGCCACTACACAGAGCCTGAGGGCCAAAGCAAGCCAAAGTGGGAGAGTGTTAGGAGTCCTAAATGTTTAATTTTGCCATCGGGCTTATGTTTTAGCTGAAGAAGGAAAATTACACATGTGGTAAATACCCAAACGCCTTCCGTAAATTTGATCAAAAGAAAAATAATTCTGGTGGAGATTGTAAAATACATGAGACTTGCAGTTGAAAACGAAGGAGACTTTAAACTTCACTTTGTCCACAGAACTGTGAATGAACCATGTCCCTTTGTTGTAAGTCCTAAACAGTTAACTGCCACATGAATCTAACGAAATTGTCAGGTTATAGTAATTACATCAGTAATTTGATCTGCTGTCATTTGAATGGAGCCATGTGTGGGGAGTCAGTTACTTCCCTCTGTGGGGCTGACCCTTTTACATTCCTGTAAGCTGAAAACTAATAGAGCTCATTAAGCTTTATGGGAAAAGAGCTTTTATCACCTCGTCAAGTCAGGCAACATATTTCCATTATATTTCTAATTTCATGTGGCTCTGTGGCTGCTGATGTGCGCTCCCCTGCTAGGTTTACATCGGACCTCTCCCTCACAGACATTTTTATTGACATTTCTGAGTCTGAATTACGTTTTGTGTGGCACCACCTACAGATGTCTTCAATTAAATGTAGGTAAATAAAAGGGATTATATATCAGAGGCTAAAAGATTCTTGAAATTCTCTTCCGAATCAGAGTTGGCCAGCCAGTCCGGTAGGGTGCAGTCTCGTTGGCCTTTTGGAGGCGGAGAGCTGTAGGAGAGGTGTTTGGCCGACGCTTCACCCTGTGTGCATGTAGGTTGCTTAGGTTTCTGTTCAGGTATGTCCTTCCGTTCCTTGATTTCAAATCAGTTAAAGTCTTCATTCAACAGGTATCATAATAACTTAGCGAAATGTTAGCACATGTAGCGGATGGGTACCAAGCTAAGCTCTTGGCTTCTGTTGTTTTAATTCTCACAGGGTGTCTGTGGCATAGGTGTTCCCAATTTTGTTCTAAGAAAAATTGGGCCCAGAGAGGTAGATTGGCTGAGCTCAACGTCACAGCTGTTGGCTTGTGGCAACAGTAACAAGGTAGAAAGGAGAAAATGGAATACTGCCATAATATCCTTTTTAAAAAAGTTTTTAATCCCAATTAGTTAATGTACAGTGTTGTATTAGTTTCAGGTGTGCGATGTAGTGGTTCAACAGTTCCATACATCACTCGGTGCTCATCATGACAAGTGCGCTCCTTAATCCCCATCACCTATTTCACCCATCCCCCCTCCTGTGGTAATGCTATAAGATTCTTATACTACCTGAAGTGATACAACATTTGAAGGAAGACAGTGATAAGTTCGAGATGTATTTTGTAAACCCAAGAGCAAGATTTCTCACGCTTGGCACTATTGGCATTTTGGATCAGTTAAATCTTTTGTGGGCGCTATCTTGGGCATTGTGTCTTTCTTACCAACATCTCTGGCTTCTGCCTGGTAGGTGCCATTAGCACCCTCCCCCGGAGTTGAAACAAAATGTCTCCAGACTTTGCCAGATGTCCCGGAGGGGTAAATTGGCTCCTTGTCGAAGACTGCTGCCTTAGAGCAGCCTTAAAAACGAGGAGATACAGGTGATAAGCCGATAGTGGAGATAGTTGCCATGAGAACATGTTTGCAGTCTCATGAAAGGCAGAAAAAGAAGGAAAGGTGAACAAAGAATAAGTGAGATGAACAGAAGACAAATAGCAAGTTGTCCACTTAAATCCAGCCCTGTTGATGACCCTAAATAAAAACGATCTGAACCATTACTCTGCTATATGGACATGTTCTGTATCTGCACTGTCCGAAGCGTGTATGTAGCTAGGGGTCAGATGTAGGTATTAAGTTCTATTGAACACTATACCCAGGAATTACAAACTACATATTTTTTCAGATACACAGGGAACATTCACTAAGATGAGACCATTATATATTATGGATTATAATCCATACCATTACACAAATTTGTGCCATTATACAAATTTTAGTAATTGAAAAGGATTGAAATAATCTCTGGTCAAAATGGAATTGGGGCACCTAGGTGGCTCAGTTGATGAAGCGTCTGACTTTGGCTCAGGTCATGATCTCGTGGTTCGTGGGTTCAGGTCCTGCATCGGGCTCTGTGCTGACAGCTCAGAGCCTGGAGTCTGCTTCGGAATCTGTGTCATCCTCACTCTGCTGCTTCCTGCACTCGTGCTCATTCTCTCTCTCTCGTTCTCCCCCCCCCCCCCCCACTTCTCAAAAATAAATAAACATTAGGGGCGCTTGGTGGCTCAGTCGGTTTAGTGTCCGACTTCAGCTCAGGTCATGATCTCATAGTTTGTGAGTTTGAGCCCTGCATCGGGCTCTGTGCTGAGCACTCAGAACCTGGAGCCTGCTTCCGATTCAGTGACTCCCACTCTCTCTGCCACTCCCCCACTCGTGCTGTCTCTCACTCTCAAAAATAAACATTTAAAAAAAAAGATTAAAAAAAATTAAACGGAATTAACTTAGATTCAGTAACAGAAAGAACTCATAATAAGGTAAACAGTGTAGTTAAAAAAAAAAGGGGGCACGTGGATGGCTCAGTTGGTTAAGCATCCGACTCTTACTTTGGCTTAGGTCATGATCTCACTGTTTGTGGGATTGAGCACCACATCAGGTCTGTGCTGACAGTGTGGAGCCTGCTTGGGATTCTCTCCGCCTACCCCACTCACTCTTACTCTCTCTCAAAATAAATAAACATTTGAAAAAATAGGCAAAAACTTGATTATATATTTCACCAGAGAAAACATACAAATAGTTAATAAGCATATGAAAAGATGCTCACCATCCATTAGGGAAAGGCAGATTAAAACCACAATGAGATACCACCACAAACCCACTAGAATGGCGATAATCAGAAGACAGTAACAGGTGTCAGCAAGATGTGGAGAAATTGGCAACTGTATACTTTGTGGCGTGATGGTTAAAATGCTATAGCTGTGGTTTCACATTTCCTCAAAATATTAAAGATAGGGATACTATATGACCCCAAACTACAGGAATATACCCAAGCAGAAGGAAAGTATACATCCAAACAAAGACTTGGATGTGAAAGTTCACAGTAGCATTATTCATAATGGCCAAACCTGGAAATAATTCCCAACGTCCATCAAATGGCAAATGGCTAAATGTCCATGCGTCCAGTGGAATACTGTTCAGCAATTAAACAGGCACAAATTCTGATCCAGGCTACAACATGGTTGAACCTTAAAAACATTATGCTAGGTGAAAGAAGCCAGACACAGGAGGCTGCATATTGTGTGTTTTCGTTTAAATGAATTACCCAAAAGAAGGAAATTTAGAGAATCAGAAAGCAGATCAATGGGATTAGAGGTAGGACTGGAGGACTGGCTGCAAACGGGTCTCACAGGAGTTTTGGGGGGGGGGTGATAGAGATGGTCCCAAATTTCACTGTGGTGATGGTTCCACAGTTCTATAAATTTGCTAAAAATCACAGAATTCAGGTGCACCTGGGTGGCTCAGTCAGTTGAGCGTCCAACTTTGGCCCAGGTCATGATCCCATGCTTCATGGGTTTGAGCCCCGTGTTGAGCTCTGTGCTGACAGCTCGGAGCCTGCTTCAGATTCTGTGCCTCCCTCTGTCTTTGCCCCTCCCCTGCTTGCACTCTGTCTCTCTGTCTCCCAAAAATAAATGAATATTAAAATTCACAAAATTAAAAAAAAATCACCGAATTCTACACTTAAAATGGGTGAATTTTGTCGTGTGTAAATAAAGCTGGGGAGAAAAGGCATGTATCATTTCTTCATCCTTTAGTTTTCTAAAATGTGTAGAAAAGATCTGATTCAGCTTGACATCTTGTATCTTTACCTTGTCCCTAGTTGTGGTGTAGACGGGTGCACACTTTCAGTATTCAGCAAGCTGGTATTCTATATTGAAATAGATATGTTTTAATTAATATTTAAATATTAACTATGTAGTTAATACTCTCAATTTAAATGTTAGCCATTAGTATTTTTTGATAGCTTATAAGACCATCTTATACAGAGTATGAGTGGGGGAGGGTCAGAGAGAGAGAGAGAGAGAGAGAGAGAGAGAGAGAGAGAGAATCTGAAGCAGACTCCAGGCTCTTAACCGTCAGCACAGAGCCCAGCAGGGGGCTTGAACTCACTAACCGTGAGATTGTGACCTGAGCCGAAGTCAGACCCTTAACCAACTTGGCCACCCAGGCACCCCCCGGCCCCTTTTCTCCAAGCTTTTTTTTTTGAAGTTGAGAGCTCCTTTCCTTTTCACTTGGAACTCTGTGGTAAACTGGGGCAGTGTGTCCAGTTAGGTGTGTGGATATGCACCGATTGCAAGCTGCACGTAGCAGGGGTGGGGATCTGCCCCCTGAGTCACTGGCTGGGAGCATTTGTTTTGCCGTTGAGAAAAAAAAGGACCAAGAGAACCTAACCATCTCTGCAGTCTGTCAGCAGATCAAGTATCACTGCTGGGGGTGGCTCCAGTAGAAGTCAGGATCTCTCCAGTGGCCAGAACTCGGAAGAGGAGATGGCTCTTCCCCAAACTGGGTCCTCTGGCATTGAAGGGACCTCATAGAGGTGGTCGTGGAGGGTGAGGTGGAGAACGTTGAGCCCCTAAACTTGGGGAGGGAGGGAGTTCAAACAATTTTACCGAATAAGGGGGATGCTGAGATATCCAGAGAGCTGGCTTGAACTGGAGATCTGTGGAGAGAGGGCTAGGGAGAGGGCTGAGCTGGTGACCTGGGGGAAGCTTTCACCTGCTGTCTGGTAGGGTGTCTGGGAGCACCAGTTGTGTTTCAAGGGCCAGGACCAGGGCAGACAGAGGTGTCTGAATGGGGGCTAGATCTTGGAGAATGGTCATCAGGCTGCTCTTGGTACTGAACAATCAGAAAACAAAAGCTAGGCTGTGGCTTGATCCACTGGGCAAAAGTGAGATATAAGTGCTGTTTTTTTTCTAGTTCCGTGGCTTGGGAAAGAGTCATGTCATTTTCAGGCTGAGTCCCACATACTGTGGAATCAGGTTGAGTGGTGTTGGGCAGAAGCACCAGTGAGAATTCTGGAGCCAGATCCCCGAGTGCACTGGGATCATCATTTGATTACTCTCCCATCTGGTCAGGTCTGGAGGCTATTGGGCAGTTGTGGCTGGGGCGGGACTGCTAGTGAGGCCACTGACAGAGAATCTGTTGAACTGAAGACCTTCCTTTTTGCACTCTGTTCGCCTCAGTAGATAGTGCTTGAACGTCTTTCATGTGGCAGTCAGAATAGTGTTCTCTGGGCTCACGCGGGCACTCAGTAACTGTTGTCGAGTAGACGAACTTGCTTCCAACTTGTTTCTGGACATCACATGATAGTTGAGCCAGTGTTATTTGAAACCTTATATTTTATAGTGAAGTTATATTATCTGGAAGTCTTTTTAGGGAAACCAACCTCCTGTGAGTAAAATAAATACATAAATAAAAAAAAATATATATGTGTATATATACATACATATATATATATATATATATATATATATATATATATATATATAAATCTGAGAATAAAAGAAAGCATACCAGAATAGAAAACCAGACATTAAGTAGAAAGATGCCATAAATTTCCTTGTTGAAGATTTTTCTGGCATGGGACTTAGATCACTTTAGGCATCTTAAAACGGAAGTCCATTCAAGATATCGTTTTGGCAGATCAGTCTTCTTTAGCAGGTAGTGGTTTTCATCATTGGTCCAAGGATCTTCCAACTGTGTTCAAAATTAGGGTCATCTGCCCGGACCATTTTCATTATGCATTAAGTGCGCGTGAATGCTTCAGAAAATGTTTGAATGGAAAATCCTGGGGTGGATTAGCTTCCACGGGGATGTCAGTCTTGTTTGATGTTTGCAGTCATTCACTTCTAAGTAAAAATTTCGGTTTGGGTTGTCACCGGGGGCTGCTTTTCCCCTCTGTAAGAAAGACCGGAGAAGCAAGATTCTTGACTGAACTGGTGTGAAGGAGGGGGGCCCTTCGCCCTTCGTTAAGATCGCGACTCTCGAGTCTAAGGTGTTTGTTGTAGAGTTTAATAAATATGGACTCATTTGTAGAATTGTGAAGTTTGGAGTCCTGTTATTTTTCCTTGTAAGTGTTGTGTGGTGTCTCACCAGAAATCTTTTTGTTGGATAGCTAGGATTGAAAAATATAAGGAAATGTCAAAGTAAAGAAAACCATTAACAGATTAACATCTTCATTTTTATGTATGCTGTGATGAGAATGCAAAAATAAATTCCTTTCTTATTCCTGTCACACTTACTAAAACACATTTGCTATAAACCGTTCCTCCGTGATTTAAGCTCTTTGTAAAGTTCAAGTTTTCGTCTTTACAGTACTTCTAGTTTTAAGTTATAAATGTTAGGGTAAACTTTTTTGCTTGCTTTGAAGCATTTCATTTCCTATGAATTATGTCACTGAGAAATACATTTCTCGATTCATCCTTGGCTTAGTAAGTTGCTGAAAATACCTTAATTCATTGCATTGACTAGAACATGTTAAATATTATGATTGTTTTGACATGGGACACCACAGAAGCAGTGGCCAGTGAGAAAAACACCGAACTGAGGTTGAGAATTCCAGGTTTCTGCCCTTCTCATTCCTGTAAAAGGGTCTTGTGACCTTGGACAAGCCCCTTCATTACCCTGAGCCTCACTTTCTCACTTATAGAGTAGGGGTATCTCAAATAAAGAGCTCCTTCAAAACTGAGTGAACTTAGCCAACATTTTAACACATTTTATACAGTTAACTCTTGAGCAACACAGGTTTGAACTGTGTGGATCCATTAATACACAGACTTTTTTTTTTTTACAGTACTGTAAATGTATTTCTCTTTCTTATGGTTTTATTAATAACATCTTATTTTCCCTAGCTTACTTTATTATAAAGAATACAGTATAATACCTATAACATAAAATAATTGACTGTTTCTATTATCAGACTTCCTGTCAACAGTAGGCTCCTAGTAGTTAAGTTTGGGGGAGTCAAAGGTTACTTGTGAATTTCCAACTGTGCTGGGGTGTGTTGGTGTCCCAACTCCCATGTTGTTCGAGGGTCAACTGTAGCTGCTTTTCAGACTCAAGTATTAGAAATTAGGCAAATAATACGCATTTTACTCAACTTAAAACTTGTAGTCCCTCCAGCTTTGTCTTTCACGGTGCTTTATGTTCTGAAGCAAGCTGACACTTAGAACAATTCTCACTTTCTTCTATAAAAACAAGTGTTTTCCTGTTATCTTGCTTACCCAAATGTGTTTCTTATTTTTGCCTTCAATATGGTCTCAACTGTACATATGAATTATATCTTTTAATAAAGTTATAGCTTTGGGTTCTCAAAACTGAGAGGTGGGTCATTGAGAACTCTGTCATCTAGAAGCATCTGAGCAGACTGGGAAAGTACCTAAAAACAAACACCACAAATTTCTTATGCATCCCTCTTACATCTTCTCATAGTAGCAAAGATGAGCGTGTTTAATGACATGACCCAAAGATACAGTCATTCTATAGCATGTATAAATCAAGCAGGACAAGTTTATAAATATTATGCTCAATGTTGTAGTATTCATTCTTACTTAGAAACTACTTAGTTATCCAAAGGTTGTCTGTCAAATTTGTTGATTTATATTAATCCACATTAAAAAAAATTCTAATGTTTTTTATTTTATTAATTTGTGTGTGTGTGTGTGTGTGTGTGTGAGAGAGAGAGAAACCGCATATGAGTGGGGAGGAGCAGAGAGAGAGGGAGACACAGAATCTGAAGCAGGTTCCAGGCTCTGAGCTGTCGGCACAGTGCCCAATGCAGGGCACTTGAGCTCATGAACTGTGAGACCGTGACCTGAGCTGAAGTCAGACACTTAACCGACTGAGCCACCCAGGCACCCCTATTAATCCACATTTTAAAATTCTATAAGAATCTTAGAAGTTCCATTTAAGCCGCCACAAAACCTAACACATAAAAATGTTTGTCATTTGCTCAACATTACTAATTATTAGGGAGCTACAAATTAAAACCACGATAAGATACCACCTTCACACCCATTAGGATGGCTCTTATCAAAAATACAGCAAACAATAAAGGTTGGCATGGATGTGGAGAAATTGAAACCCGTGCACTGCTGGTAGGTTTGTAAAATGGTGCAGCCTCTCTGGGAAACCAGAGGCAGTTCCTTAAAAAATTGAAAATCGATTTACTCCATGATCCAGCAGTTTTCTAGGTATATACACAAAAAATTAAAAATAGGGACTCAGGTATTATAAACCACTGTTTACAGAGGCATTATTCACAATAGCCAGAAGGTAGAAGCAACCCAAGTGTCTCTGGACCGATGAAGAGATAAACAAAAAGTGGTATGTGCATAACATGGAATAATATTCAGCCTTAAAGAAGGAGATTCTGACACAGGCTGCATCATGGATGGGCCTTAAGGATATTATGCTAAGTGAAGTAAGCCAGTCACAAAAAGGCAAATACTGTGTGATTCCACTTACCTTAAGTACCTAGAGTAGGCAAATTCATAGAGACAGAAAATAGAACAGAGGTTACCAAGATCTGGTGGGGGCGGGGGGAAGGGGGCGGTGTTACTGTTTAGTGGATACGGGGTTTCAGTTTGGGATGATGAGAAAGTTTTGTGGGTGGGTGGTGATGGTTGCACGACAGCATGAATGTACACTCGGTGCCCCTGAATTGTACATTAAAAATGGTTAAGATGGTAAATGTTATGTGTATTTTACCACAATTATGAAATATTTTTAAATGTCAGAATTGCAATTTAATTCAGTTGAACACAAATTTAAAATTTCGAATCACGAGCATTAGGTAGGAATGATGTTAACTTTTTTGATGAACCAGAGAGTAAGTAGTTCGGGAAGTTTAGACTATCCTCTTCATTAGGAAACAAACTCTGAGGATTATTTTAAAAATCTATTCCTATATTATACTTAATACTAATCTGAGAAAAGACCTACCTTTTTCCTTTCTTAAATCCAAATCATTAAGCCAGTTTGATTTATCTTAAAAATGTTTCTGAGCTAGCAGTTTCTGTAAGGAGTTTATTTTCTGTGAATTTGGAGAATATTTGATTTATGTAAATGTGTACTCGTGTCTGTAAATCAATTTAACAGAGCTCCTCTAATAAGGAGACCTGGTAGTGTGATTCGTTAATACCCTCTGAAGGTAGGAAAATATTTCACCTACAATGAGAAGTAAAGACTTTTTTGAATCACAAATTCACAAACATGTAGATCTCTGAGCTTCAGTTCTGCAACTTGACCTACAGGTCATAAGTGGACACAAAGCCATGGATTCAGATCTCAAAGAGCTGTTGTTCTCCTTAAAGGATTGAACTCAACAAATACATAGACACAGACTACAAACCAGAGTCTCCGTCTCCTCTCATCCAGCAGAGAATAGATCTACATCATCCATCCAACAGACCGTAAACCGAATCCAGATATTAGTGCCACTAAGGGGGATAAGCTCACTGGTAGTAGAAGAACCAGAAACGAAAATAAAAGCACAAACTTCGTAGAGAGGGAGAAAAAGAGAAACACAGCCAAGCTGAAGCTCTGTTGCTCCGGGGAAATGTCTTTGAGAGTCCAGAAAAGATGAGGCTTCACAGACCCTGAGGGCCCTTCTGTGTCCACCAAGTGAGTTCACTTGAGCTGCTCGGTGGCTGACTGCCAGAATTGTTAAACTAAATTTTCAGAAAGGTAAAATCACGATCTTCATGCAGATAGAGCACGAACACATGTTATATTTTATTTGACTCGTTAATTAGCACAAGAACCAGTAGCATATTAAAACTGATGCAGGGAGCATTTGTGAAAATATGCTGATGCACATATATAGACACACACACACAATTTAATTGAGTGAGAGATTGAGAGGAGATTGCTAAGCTAGATAAAAACAACTGATTACTGGCTTACAGGGCATTAAACTGTAACCTTTTGGGTTATCTGTTCCACTGGACAGAAATCTGTAAGTTAACCTCTGCCCCAAACAGATTGTAAAATAACTCCATCAATAGAAAATCAAGCCCAGAACTGCGCTTCAAGAACAACGCCCGGTAATTTCTTTGGCCTTTATCAGATGGCAGCCACCACACTTCTTTTTATTTTTTAAAAAAAATTTTTTTTTTTAATTTTTTTTTTCAACATTTATTTTTGGGACAGAGAGAGACAGAGCATGAACGGGGGAGGGGCAGAGAGAGAGGGAGACAGAATCGGAAACAGGCTCCAGGCTCGGAGCCATCAGCCCAGAGCCCGACGCGGGGCTCGAACTCACAGACCGCGAGATCGTGACCTGGCTGAAGTCGGACGCTTAACCGACTGCGCCACCCAGGCGCCCCACCACACTTCTTTTTAACACTTGCTAGTAGTTCTTCAACCTTGGTTTTTAAAGCTCTTGATTCTACATTCGTGCATTTTCATTAAAAAATGTGGAAAGTGGAGAAGACTAAGAAAAGTATCATTCATGAACCCTGTGGTGACAGCCTTCGATGTTTTTTTCCATCTTTATAAGTTTGTGTGGGGGTTGTAGGTACGTGCATGGAGAAAGACATTTTTCATGTGGTTTGGATCATATATGCCACCTTATGTCACGGTTTTACTTGGAGAAATGTTTATAATGTTATTAAAAACTCTCGGTAAGAATAGTTTTTAACTACTAGATAATAGTTCCTCATGTGAATGTACTGTAATTAACTTCTTTTATTTTACAGTTTTGTTTAATTTGGCTCCTTCTCCCAATTTGGAAGTGAACAGAGGTTGTCATGGTCTTAATTCAGTCTGAGCTGATGAAAATTTTTAAGTTAGATTCTATTTAGTTGTTTATTGAGATTATCAACAAAAATTGAAGCAGTTGGTATAGTTTGTTCCTTTCTAATGACTAGATAATCTTTATTAACTCAGGGATTCTGATGAAATTGAGGCATTTGGAGGATTACCCAGTATAAAGTACTGTATAGAACTCGAGGGAATTGTGTGAATAGGAACATCAAAGGAATTCTTCCTCAGCTTAAGGCTATAGGAATTATGTCATTTATGTTACTTAGTAAAATTAACTTTCATAGGCTTTCTTTATGAGCAGAGAAAGTGTTGCTTAAAACAGAGTAACGGGGCACTTGGGTGGCTCAGTCAGTGAAGCGTCCAACTCTTGATTTTGGCTCAGGTCATGATCTCATAATGGTGGGGTCCAACACCGCATTGGACTCTGTGCTGAACAGGGAGCCTGCTTGAGATATTCTCTCTCTCTCTCTCTCTCCCTTTCCCTCCCCCTCCCATCCTTCCCCACCCCCTTTCCGCCTCTGTCCCTCTCCCCTTCTCGAATTCCCTTTCTCTCTCTCAAGAAGAATAGAATAACAGAAAATAGTTACCTTTATATGCACTTTTTATTAGCATCATTTAAATGTAATTGTCTTTGTACTGGAATATAGATGGTGATCAATTTAAGTGTTTAATTGGTTGGGCGTCTTTAGTGTACTGATTGCCAACAGACTAGGAACTGGTTCCTTTTTTTAAACGTACTGGTTACTGGTTTTTAAATCACTTGCTTATGCAACCATGTGATATGTAGGAACCAAGAGTATTCCTGTTTGTATTTTCCAACTTAATTTCATTTATTTTCTTTATTTCTTAATGATAGACCATATCATCTCAAATTTTCAAATTTAGTTTTGGGTTTTCTTTTTAAGAAATCAGGTAGATTTCGATATCGTAGTGGTTTAGCACATTTTTGGGTGTTTATTTTTAAAAGGAATCTGACCTTCAGTGCAGTGTTTCATGAAACACTTCACAAAGGTGAAGCAATTGGAAGAATAAATTATTTTAAAACAGTGCAGACTTTTAATGAGGTGCTTAAGGTAATTACCTGTGGGGGCCTCCATAAACCTGTTTTTAAAAAAATTCAGGGCACATATTGTCTAATTATAGATTTTTGTGTGAACAGGTGTGATTTGGGAGAGGTACTTGGGCATCCCTTGCGAGGACAACTCAGGTTCTGCTCTCCTAAAGCTTGTGAAGACTTTCCCTGTTACTGTCTTTGAACCTGTGATGAAGTCTCTCCAACAGATGCTGCCTCTGGTGCCTGACGAATGACTCCCTCTTTGTCTGTTCCTTTGAGTCTTAATAGTGTTTGTTTTAAGCATAACTGAAGTATGTGGGGGCAGGTGGGCCAGGAGACAGGTGTACTTCATCAGAGTAGATATACCCATTTGGGGAGCAGTTTAACTAGAAGCCTGGATTGGCCTATTAATATTGATGTCATTTCTACGTAGAGCCTTCGGTATCGTACTGCGTAGCTCATTTATCCATAAACCTTGCCATTCTTCCCCAGTGTTTGAGACATTCTTTTCTTTTCTGTAGCTAATGGCGGGCTTTATTATATTTTTTCCTGTTATCAGCTAAATCCTGGAAATGGAGGAGCTTCTGAAAAACAACTTTGCTTACCCTCTCACATATGCAGAACTGTGCAAACTGCAGGCGTGAGAAAGATAAATGATGAAATACTGTTAATCACATCACTGACTTATTTATGAGGAAATTAAAGATCGCTGCTGTTAGTTTTAAGTAACTTCTGTTAAATGAGCTACTGATGTAATTTCATAGACATAGTCTTTGAGGATGTGCCATTCAGACCCCTTAAAACCAAAAGCAAAACCGACCCAAGTTTGCTCACGGTCTGCTTTTATTTCTACATTATCATTTATTTTTCACAGTGCCCTTTGAGGGTGAGCAGTAGTATGATTCCTATTTTTAAAATGCAGAAACACCGGGGCGCCTGGCTGGCCCAGGCCCTAGAGCACACGACTCTTGATCTCAGGGTTGTGAGTTCAAGCCACACGTTGGGCATGGAGCCTACTTTAAAACAATTGCAGAAATGGGTACTTTTGAAAGCAGTTATTGCCTTGCTGAGGTTAAGTAGCCAGAAAGTGTACTGTGGAGTTAGGGCTCAAATCCAGATACTCTGATTCAGAATCCTGGACTCGAGTCCCTCAGCCCTCCTCCCTTTCTGTTGTAGCTTACTGCTTTCTGCTTATATCTTTCCCCGCTGCCTGTAGATTTTCAAAATTCATTTATGTGGGTGCTTCTCAGAAACATCCTGCAATCCCTGGTGGTCCCTGAAGCCTTAGCAAGGGATCCTCGAGGTCAAAATTATATTTTATTAGCGTTTTTCTCTTCTGTATTGTCTCATCCTCTTAAGAATTTGTGGGGATGTTTCCCAGAGGCTGCGTGATGACAGCAAATGCAGAAGCAGATAGAAGATCCCACTCTCCTCTGCCAAGCTGGACTTCAAAGAGATTTCCAGAAATGTAAATCAGTGCCGTTTTTCTCACTAAATTTTTTTGGAAAATATAGTAGTTGTTTTTTTAACAATGTTAACACGTACTGGATTCATTGGTATTTTTAAGCGAATAACAAATACATACTTTTAAAAATACTAGTTTTAACATCTAGTGCAATAAATATCTCCTAAACTCCTTATCTCCAGTAAGCAAAATCTCCCAGTCTTCAATAAGATTTGTAAGTTAAAGGGATTTTGAGACCAAGAAATTTGAGAGCTGTTGATTCACATGATACCTGTGTCATTGTGCCTCTGTTTGTTCTCAAATAAAGTGTACTTTCCTGCATAATTACAGTCTGTACTTGTATCACCTTCTGTGTTTTTAAGTAGCAGTTGAAGGGTGTTAACAATTAATAGGCTTTAGGTGAAACGTTGAAGAAATGCGACAATCCCAAGTATTGAAATAGGATTCTTAAGGAAGTAAAAATACAGAATGGTCACTGACTTGGAGAGGCCTCTCCGAGGCTGGGGGACTGAGCCCCTTGGAGAATTAAGTGAAGGGGCTGTTGTAAGATGTGGATCTTTCTGACCTCGTGGGGGTGAGGGTGACAAGTTTGTATTTGCTGAAAATATATACGTTTGTAATAAAGGTAATTTCTGGCTGCTACTTATAAAACCAACAGGTATCCAGGTAATAGCATATTGAAACATATGGCATGATAAGCCCATGAGTCTGGGTTTCAGGGATGTTGCTGAATGACCAGGGAGACATAACCAGGAGTTCTGCTGATTTCTCATTTCACAAACTTACTCATTGTTCTTTGTTTTTATCGCCTTACTCTAACACTCAAATTCCTGTATTCTTTCCATGTTTTAGTGTTAAAAAAAAAGTTTGAGCTAAGGGATCGCATTTGAGGGAAGCCTATTATGGCGGTTTTATGTCAACTGATTCAGCAAATGTGTGTACGTTCATAGACAAGCATGAAGAATCTTAGTTAAATCAGTTCAGTTTATGGTATTGGACACATGGTAGGCCCAGAATTTTTTTTTTTTAACGTTTATTTATTTTTGAGACAGAGACAGAGCATGAACAGGGGAGGGGCAGAGAGAGAGAGGGAGACACAGAATCCGAAGCAGGCTCCAGGCTCTGAGCTGTCAGCACAGAGCCCGACGCGGGGCTCAAACTCACAGACTGTGAGATCATGACCTGAGCTGAAGGCTAACGCTTAACTGACCGAGCCACCCAGGCGCCCCCAGAATTTTTTTTTCATTTGCTTTTTGTTTTGTTTTGTTTTGAGTGAGAGAGGGTGCAAGTGAGCAAGGATGGAGAGAGAGGGAGCGAGAGACAGAGAGAGTCCCACGAGGGGCGGAGAGAGAGAGAGAGAGAGAGAGAGAGAGAGAGAGAGAGAGAGAAAAGCAGGGCTCACCTGAGGCGGGGCTCAAGCTCACCCAGCTGGGGACTCCTGAGCCCAAGTCAGATCTTAACCGACTGAGCCACCCAGGTGCCTGGCCCAGAATTTTTTCCAGATTTCCTAGCCAGAAGTGAGTGATCTAGAGGTTCCGGCTGTCCCATCTTCACAGAGAGCCAAGGGAATCAATAGTTCAGGTTCACCATCAGCCCATTTCCACAGCTGCCACTTAACCTGTTGAAAAACTTGAAAGTATTGATTGAGTTACCATTTGGGGAATAGTAAATCATTATTAATCAGTACTGCGGAAACAACCAGATGTACTTTTTGGAAAATAGCTTCTTACCTGCCTTTACTGAGATTGTTTTCCATTTATCAAATCTGCTTTTTTAAAAAAAATTAGGTCATTGAAGCTCCCACAAGGGAGAAAAGGAAATCATTCATATTTTAATTGTCAGAAAACATGTTGGAAAGAAAAAGAATGCAGCAAAATAGGTTTTAAGAAAAGATGTTGAAAACCATGCATTGAATAGTTTGTTTTTTATATTGCCTTATTTAGTGACTTCTGTATCCTAGAGATATTCGAAAGTGAGGATATTTAAACGATGAATTAGATGATTAGCTGATTTTCTTATCATAGCATAAAAATAGCATCGACCTAGGGGCTAAGAAGATAGTTTGTGAATCAGTTTATAACTCCATAGTTTCATGATGATTGTATTACTTAATTGACTCCTGGGTTTCTTGTTTCTTTGTCTGGATGTAGTAGGGGGTCAGAGTAGATGGTCCTGTGGCTTCTTTTTTCCTCAGTAATTATAAGGTAGCCCATACCTGTATAGATGCGGGTTTTACAGAGGGAGAAGACTGTTAACTTCCACGGGCATTGAGACACGAGAATAATGCCTGTGGTAGGGTATGTTGGTCATGGGTGGACTCACAGAAGAACAAACAGTGAGGTAAATGGAAGGTCATTAAATGGGAGGTCCCAGGAATGGATGACATGATTAAAATTGGAAACTCAGAAGGTAGCTGCAGTTTGGAAAAAGATTTCAAGCTTGTACAACAAGCAGGATTGATTTGCATTTAGGGTTAACGTGGTCTTTTGGTTATTTACTTATTGAGAACATGCCCATGAGTAAGTCCATATGTATTGTGTCTTTGATAAATACATTTTTAATGAATGAATGCACACATTGGATTTAGTGAGTCCTAGAATGACGTACTCAACTGAAATTGTGGAAGAATTCGGGTTCGTTTCAAAGTCATTTAGTTAGCTTTTGACTGCCTGACGTTGGACAGGCTCCCCACCTCATGTGCCGTGGACTGACAGTTTGTCTCCCTGTCACTGTGGGATTGCTCTCCTCCACGATTACTTTTAAAGACAGGGAGCTTCATTTCCAGGAGCCTCAGGGCTGCCTTACATCTAAAAGATGGTTTTCATAAAATTCAGTGATGTATAGGAATCTGTGTATTTCTTATTACATATTTGGAGCAGCCTAGCTTCTGAGACAAGTGATTTGACTTCAAGTCCGTTAGCAATTTAAAATAGGGTGTCAGTTCTGGTGTTGTAGTTTTAATGGGTTAATATCCTTTCCTTTTTTTTTTTTTTTTTTTGTTAATGCTTCTGTTTGTTGCCTGTTCTGCTCTTTAAACTGTACCTATTTCCAGGGAAATAATAATATCTTTCTGAAGACTAAACCTATATGATAGTAAATGCTAAAACTGGGGTTTGACGTAATTTATTATTGGCGGAAGCTGTTAAAAGTTTCAAGATATATTTATTGTCTGAACAACATTTTTAGCTGTAGCAGTGGAAGGTTTAGAAATCATGAATAGTGCTAGCACCTTAGTCGGTCCTCTCATTTGCTGTTGTAGACCTTGCTCACCTGTGCAGTTACTCTTTGAAGTTCCTTCCCATACCTCTGGAAGGTACCCTGAAAGGGAGTTCCTGTGCGTAGCCCACACTTCATAGGGAGTAATGCTCCCTTACCTTTAGGGCAGACTGTCTACCTGAACTTTTTGGAATCCTTCTGCATGGGAGGTTCGTCTTTCTTCCTCATTTATTAATTTTTTCAATCGTGTATGTCATTATGGACCTACGGATATTAATTTTATACTTTGGGTTGTAATCTAACACTATTTTTTTTTTTTTTTTTTTTTTTTTTGCTCAAATTGTTCCAGCTTTGGCCATTGGGAGCTTTTTCAGTCGCCTTCTGTGCCTCTTTGACATAACTCCATCAGTGCGTGTTTCTTTTTGTTTTTTAAGTACTTTCTTTCTTTTTTGGCACCACACGATGAAGTAGGCTCATCTTAAACGGGCTCTTCCTGTCCCAGTCCTGGAATTGGCCATTTTTCCAAAGAGCCTTGTTCCTTTTACTACAGAATGGAGAAACCAAGATCTGAGTGCTAGATGTGCTTCTTGCTACTAGGGTTTCCTTTATTTAGGCCTTCTCATCTGGCAGAGTAAAGGAACATATGTGTGCATACTAACCCTTGTATGAACATATCTATGATATATACAGACCTATAAATATTTCTGTATGTAACCATCTTGTCTGTATTAAGCTAAACGTGAGTTCTTACGCATGTCTCCAATACTAATCCATCACCCTGTGGGTCATTCTAGCCTCTTCCCCTTGCTTATCTGTAAATGACGACTTCAACAGTGAGAAACTTGGTTCCCATCACCTCCGTCACTTTACAGTAGGCACATGTATCAGTGTCAGAGTTGTTAACCTGTAGTCTCGTGGAAAACAACTTTATCAGGTAGAATACAATGCTTATGTGTGGATTTCCTTTTGCCTTCATTCTTACAGACCCCAAAGGTTACTGAAGTCAGCACCTTTCCCCTCCCGACTGACCTCTTTCAGTCAGGTTGTTTCATACATTTGTAATACAGGTAGATTCTCTGTCCTGTCTCCATTCCTTCCTGGGATCCCTTAATCTCCTAAAAGATTTTCTTTTAGTTTGCATCCATTAAGGCTCACTTTGTGTTTATAAAGTTCTGAGTTTTGGTAAGTACATAATGTCAAGTATCCACTAGTACAGAACCATAGAGAATAGTTTTATCCTAAAAGTCCCCTGCTCCAAATCCCCCAATTTCTTGGCAGCCAATGATTTTTTTACTGCCTCTTTAGTTTTGCCTTTTACTGGATGTATTTGGGATGTATGTGTGGAGCCTTTTCAGACTGGCTTCTTTCACTTAGCAATATGCATGTAAGGTTTCTTCATTTTGTGTATTTGTGGCTTGATAGGTTATTTCTTTTGATGAATAATATTCCATGTGTCATGGTTTATTTATCACCTATTGAAGGATATCTTGGTTGCTTACTGTTTGGGGCAATTATGAATAACATTGTTATGAACATTTGCATGCAGGCCTTTGGGTTTTGTGTGACCCAAGTTGTCAGACAAATTGGATAAATACCTAAGAGCGTGATTACTATTTTATATGGTAACGCTATGTTTATCTTTACTGGAAAGTCCCAAACTGTCCTCTGAAGTATCTGTACCGTTTTACATTCCATCATCATCAATGAATCCGAGTTCCTACTGTTCTGCGTCCTCGCCAGCATTTGATTCAGGTTTTTGGATTTCAGCCATTCTAATAGTTGAGTAGTATTAGCTCGGTGTGTGTGTGTGTGTGTGTGTGTGTGTGTGTGTGTGTGTGTGTGTGTGTTTTAATTTCAGTTTCCTAGCAGATGATGTTGAGCAGCTTTTCATATGCTTATTTGCCACCTGTACATCTTCTTTGGTGAGGTGTTTGCTCAGATACTTTGCCCAGTTTTTAATTGGGCTGTTTGTTTTCTTACTGTTGAATTTTAACAGTCTTTCTATTTTTGAATACCAGTCCTTTATCCGATACATGTGTTGCAATTTTCTCCAGTCAGTGGTTTAACTTTTTATTTTCCTAGCAGTGTCTTTGTAGAGAGAGCACTTTTTAAATTTAATGAAGTCCAGCTTATCAGTTATTTCTTTCATGGTTTGTGCTTCTGGCATTGCATCTAAAAACTCATTGCAAAACCCAAGGTCACCCAGATTTTCTCCTATTGTTATCATCTAGAAGTTTTATAGTTTTGCATTTTATATTTAGGTCTGTGGTGCATTTTGAGCTGAATTTTTGAAAGCTGTAAGGTCTTTGTCTAGATTTGGATTTTCTTGCATTTGGATGTTTAATTGTTCCGGCATCATTTGTTAGAAAGACTGTCCTTTCTCTCTTGGACTGTCTTTGCTCCTTTGTCAGAGGATAGTCCACCATGTTTATGTGGGCTTATTTCTGGGCTTTAGTTCTGTTACATTGTTCTACTCTTCTCTTATTTGGCCAGTATAGACCCTATCTTGATCATTGTAGCTTTACAGTAAGTCTCGACGTAGGCAGTGTCAGACCTTCGACTTGTTTCTTCAGTATTATGTTAGTTATTCTAGGTCTTCTGCCTATTTATATGAACATTAGAACAAATTTGTTTATACCTACAAAATAGTTTGCTGAGATTTGGATTGGGATTGCATTAAATGTATAAACCAACTTGGGAAAATGGACATCTTAACAATATTGAGTCTTACAGTCTATTAACAGATAATGTTTTTACACTTATTTACCATCTCTTTGTTTCATTTTGTCAGTTTTCTGCATATATATCCTGTACGTACTTTGTTAGATTTATATTTAGGCATGTAATTTTTTTTGGTTTTATAAAATGGCACTGGGTTGTTAATTTCATATTCCAGTTATGGCTCGTATGTAGTAAAGCAAATGGCTTTTGATTGTTAGCTTTGTGTCCTGTGACCTTGCTATGATGGCTTATTGTTTCCATTTTTTGTTGTTATTGACTCTTTGGGATTTTCTACAAAGTAAATCATGTCATTTGTGAATAAAGACAGTTTTATTCTTTTCCTTCCCAATCTTAATACCTTTTATTTCCTTTTTTGTTTTATTACATTAACTAGCATTTTCAGTATGATGTTGAATAAGGGAATCTTACTGGGGAAAGCATCAATTTTCTTATCATTAAGTGTGATGCCAGCTGTAGATTTGTTGTATATGTTCTTTATTAAGCTGATGAAGTTCCTTTCTCTTCCTAGTTTGTTGAGTTTTAGTCATAACTGGATGCTGGATTTTGTCAGAGGTATTTTCTGCGTCAATTGATATATGATTTTTTCCTTTAGCATCTTTCCATGATTAACTGCTTTTTATTTTAAATTACTTTTTTAATGTTGAACCAGCTTTCCATACCTGGAATAAATCCCACTTTGTCATGGTGTATAATTCGTTTCATACGTTGTTGGATTTAATTTGCTAAGATTTTGGTGAGGATTTTTGCATCTGTGTTATGAGAGATACTGATCTGTAGATTTCCTGTCTTGTAATGTCTTTTTTCTGGTTTTAATATTAGTAAACTGACTTTTTCATTTTTCTTCATTCTCTTCTAGGTTTTTTTTTAGTGTTTATTTTTATTTTTGAGAGCGAGAGTGTGTGCGAGCAGGGGAATGGCAGAGAAGGGGACAGGATCCAAAGTGGGCTCTGTGCTGACAGCAGAGAGCCTGATGCAGGGCTCAGACTCTCAAACAGTGAGGTCCTGACCTGAGCTCAAGTCAGATGCTTAACCGACTGGGCCACCTGGGCACCCCTCTCTTCCGGCTTTTGTGTATACATGTTTTCTGTGATTTTAGCTGTGTGAAAATGATGTATGTGATATACATGTGTGTATATATATGTGTATATATATAGTGTATGTTGTATTTGTTCGCTTAAATTGTTAATCTCTAACATCCATTTAGTCTCTACCAAAGCATTGTTTCATGTTGCATCATAATTTTCATTTAGCAACAGTTATATTTAAAATCATATTGAATTTTGGGGCTTCCGGGTGGCTCAGTCGATTAAGCTTCTGACTATTGATTTTGGCTCAGGTCATGATCTGACGGTTTATGAGATCACCCCCCACTGGGCTCTGTGCTGATAGCATGGAAACTGCTTGGGACTGCCTCTCCCTCTCTCTCTGCCTCTCCCTCGCTTGCTTGCTCTCTCTCTCAAAATAAATAAATATTTAAAATCATTGAATCTTAAAATGAAAAGTGTCACTCAACTATTTACAGATAAAAGGTTATACTCTGAAATCTCTAAGTTTCTTTTGTGGGATTACAGTTACATTAAGATAATGGTAAGGAGGGGCGCCTGGGTGGCGCAGTCGGTTAAGCGTCCGACTTCAGCCAGGTCACGATCTCGCAGTCTGTGAGTTCGAGCCCCGCGTCAGGCTCTGGGCTGATGGCTCAGAGCCTGGAGCCTGTTTCCGATTCTGTGTCTCCCTCTCTCTCTGCCCCTCCCCCGTTCATGCTCTGTCTCTCTCTGTCCCAAAAATAAATAAACATTGAAAAAAAAAAAAAGATAATGGTAAGGAAATTATTTTCCTTTGGCTCATAAAGGGAAGTGTCCTAGCCCTTTTTTTTTATTTACACAGGAACTCTTACCTACAAAAGATAATGGGATCATATGCCTTGTCAGTGCGAGGGTTGTCACAGATGAGGCTTGGCTGATGGTATAGGGGCAGTTCTGTTCTCACCCACCCCTCTCCTTCTGTGTTCCCCGTCTTTCTTTCCTGCACCATTTCTGTCTCAGCTTTTGTGTGGAACCGAAAAATAGACTTTAATATTTACTTATCCTGTAAAATTTGTATTTCCTACTGTTAAGTTTTTAAACAAGGTTAAAAAAAAAACCTGAAGTTTATTTCTTTTTCTCATTCTTTTGTTTGGTCAGTGTTTCTACAAGTAAAACGTTTTGTAGGGTGTGATTGCAGAGGATGATGACAGCAGGAAATTTTAGGAGTTACAAAGTAGAAGTATAACAGGACAATTATTAAGATTTTTAATAGAAAGAAAAAGATGATAGGGGCACCTGGCTGACTCAGTCAGTGGAGCTTGTGACTCTTGATCCTGGGGTAATGGGTTTGAGCCCCACATTGAGTTGTAGAGATTACTTAAAAGTAAAAATCTTTAAAAAAAAAAAAGGGGGGGGGCACCTAGATGGCTCAGTCAGTCGAGTGTCCGAGTTTGGCTCAGGTCATGATTCGTGGTTTGTGAGTTCCAGCCCTACACTGAGCTCACTGCTGTCAGCCTGTCAGCACAGAGCCCTCTTTGGATCCTCTGTCCCCTCCCCCACTTGTGCTTGCCCCAAAACAAATAAATATTAAAAAAAAAAAAAGAAAAGAAACTGTTCACATGTATGTCTGCTTTTTCACAGGCGGAGAATCCCCCTAATGGACCAGATTGTGGTTATGGCTCCTTTCACCAGCAGTATTGGCTTGACGGGAGAATCATTGCTGTGGGGGTGATTGACATCCTTCCATACTGTGTGTCATCTGTATATTTGTACTACGATCCTGATTATTCATTTCTGTCTTTGGGTGTCTACTCTGCACTACGGTAAGATTACTTTCGACAGCTGTAATGGGTCATACGGAACTTCAGATAATTCCTCACTTGATTATATTTCATCATATAACAGCAGAAATCCTATTTGATAGTTCATAATAATTTTGTTGCTATAGTAGTCTCTCATATATCAGTATTTAGAAATAACCACTTTTAGAACTGAGGGTAGTGCCCGATGGTAATTCCCTAGCTTTTTAAGCTATCCATGTAATCTAGTGTAGGAGAAGTCATTGTATTTGTGGGGTGTTTTTGTTTACGTCTTTATTTAAGCTCCCCTATCAAAAACCACTCAATGTCCCTTAAATATTACAGTATTTACATATTTTTGTCATCATTAGTATAGATATTTTTTCATAATTAAAGGTTAAATGAATCTCCTATAAATGAATTCAAGCAATGTAAATCTGTTGGAAGGAATATACAGTTATAGAAAGCATATAGGAGTGGCAAGTCCCTGACTGTCCGCTTAATTCTCTGGCCCTCATCAAAAGATTATTTCCCTTGCATGTCCATGGATGCAAATATATGCAGCATCACCTGGATATTTTATATTATCCTAATGGTAAAAGGATTGGGGTCTTTTTCCATGAAAATACTGGGTCTATTTTTATTCCTTCGTATCTGTGAATATGTGTGGTACAGAAGGGAAGGAAGATTGAAAATTATTTTTCTGTTGCTTATGTGGGAACTTGAGTCTCTGTTTCTCATTGTGTCAGTATTTTCACTTTTCCCAGTCTCTGTGTCTGATGGTCACAATCTCACATCATAGGAAGATTTTGAGATTATTTCTTTTATTAATTCTGTATGTACTTTTTTCTGAATTATAAAATTGGAAAAGTGGGTATTTTTCTTTAATTACTGTTTGATTTTTGTGAAAAATCTGGTCCATAATAGATTTTGTGTGTTTTAGTGGGCCAAAGAAAAATTCTCCATCTTGGTATTTTCAACCTGAGCCATCTCTTAATGATAAGTTATAGCGATTCACAATTATACACTGTTTACAACTGATCCCTGTAATATTCCTTTATTTTTCCTTTGTATTTAATTGCATTTTTGTATAAGCTAATTAAGAATATTTGTGACTCCTGATGGCGTCAATGAAATTGAAATTGATCATTTGAAGCGTTTACATTTTGTAACTTTAGAAGAGTGTATTTATTTCAGAAAAGCTACTTTTTTTTTGTACCAGAATCAGTCGACACTTTGTGATCATTGCTATTTTCCTTCTTCTTTTATTTTTGTATCTACTTTTCCACTTTACAGTGTATAGCTTATGGATTTGTTTAGACTTCTCAGATGAACATTATGAATATTTATTCCCACATAGTGAATCCCAGCCTATGTATGAAATATCATTTCATGCCTCAATAAGCCAGGAGATTTAGAAATCCTGCTGCATTTGAGATAGCAAATAATCAGTTCCTAGCAAAATTATAAAGAGTTCTATTTACTGTTTGGTAGATCTCTAAGAGATAGAGATTTGGTAGATTTGGTAGCTCTCCGGCTAGAGCTGGAGAGCTTTGAGGAGGAAGCAAAGGAGACCGAGAGCACGAACATTGTTGCAGTTGAGAGCGGGGAGGCTGCCTCTGGATTACAGCCTCGTCACTTGTTTGTAGTGGCCTGGGGGATCTGAGTTGCTGAGTTTAGGGAAGAGGAAAGGCAGCCAGGAGATTGACATTTCCAAGCAAAATTGGGGAGAGTAGGTTGTAAATTGCCAATTCTATTATTGATTATAGTGTATTTCAGTGAAACTCATTTAGTTTCCTCTCCATTCCTTCAATTTCTTAAGCAATTTACAATGCATTTAGTTTTTGTATTTTTTTTTTCAATGTTTATTTATTTTGGGGACAGAGAGAGACAGAGCATGAACGGGGGAGGGGCAGAAAGAGAGGGAGACACAGAATCGGAAACAGGCTCCAGGCTCTGAGCCATCAGCCCAGAGCCTGACACGGGGTTCAAACTCACGGACCGCGAGATCGTGACCTGGCTGAAGTCGGACGCTCAACCGACTGCGCCACCCAGGCGCCCCTAGTTTTTGTATTTTAATGTATAATCAGTATAGATTTTTATATAACATAGTCTGTAGATTTAAAAAAATGTTTGAATTGGGGATCATGAACATGGCATTAATTTATGTTTTGTTAGCAAGGTGGATTTTAGAAATGAGTTCATTTGTGTAACGTATTTATTTGAGAAGAATCTATGTGTCTTGGGCATGATTCATAGAAGTGAATAAGACAGGGTTTCCAGCTTTGTCAAAGCAGATCGTAATGAGGATACCAACAACATAAATTTAGATACAACGTTATGCTGTGACAGAAGTAGTCACAGTGCCAGGGTGAGGTCCTTTTTGAATAGGGTGGTCAGGAAAGACCTCTTGGTCAGGTGACATTGGAGGAGCCCAGAAAAAAAGGAAAGGAGCCAGCTGTGCAAAAATCTGAAGGTAAGATATAGGGAGGTTACCTGATCTGGTTAATATTGTAAACCAACGACTGGTTACCCCTCTGCGGGATTTATAGAGGGGCAAGAGAGCACACTGGGAAGCCAGTCAGTTGCAATAGTCAGCCAGGGGAGCCAGGATGCGGGCTTGGACCATAGTGGCTGCGGTGGAGGTAATGATAAGCGGTCAGACCCCCCGTAAATTTTGGAGGTTGAGCTGGCTGGATTTGTCGACATGGGTCGGACATGGGAGTGAGAGGAGAAGAATGATTGAGGATGGCTCCTAGGTTTGGGCCCGGACAGCTGAGGGAGGGAGTGGCAGTGCAGGACCAAGCGGAGTGCCGTTGTGGCCGGGTGTCCTTCCTCACTTTGAACCTTCCAAGTGGATTCGTTCTAGGGTTGGTAGGATTTATTCTGTTACAGGCCACTAACGTTCAGTCTGCTTGGATTTAGAGATACTTTTATTTTACAGATGAATTTGTAGGGTCACACCTTTTCAGTGATTTAAATTGGAACTTGCAAAATGCACAGGCTATTCACTTGAATTTCAAGCATTTGTTGCTACAAAAGAGAAAGAAAAAGAGAGAGAAAGAAAGAAAAGAAGAAAATCTTCAAGAAACAAATGTAAAAACGAAACAAACAACTTTTGTCTTACTTTAGAAATGTACTGAAGTTTTGCTTAAAACTCTTAAATACAGCCAGTCATTCACTTGGGCGGGTAGGATGAAGTTCTGTGCCCAGATTTATCCCGATATAAATGAAAACCACTCCAAGCATGGACATTGCTGACAGCTTCTTTGTTCGGTTAATCCTCGCCTATGCCCAACAAACAGGAAAAGTGGTGAGATAGCATAGTTTTTTTCCACTCTTTAGTTTTAGGGAGAATAAATATTAGAGTAGCGTCTCGATGTAGGAGAGAGTTCTACAGCAGACACACTTGCAAGGATGTGCATGTAAATGGTCATAATCAGAGTCATTTTTCCTGAAATGTGTTGGCTTTTGAGTTTTATAAAATTTGTTTTTAACTTGATAAACCTAATCTTTTGAGAACTCCAGGGGATAATGAGTAATGTACTAAATAGATCTCTGCTTTTATGCTCTTTGAATTTTTGCTCAACTAATTAGCTCAATAAAGTGTAAAGCATGACTTAGATGCATTTGCTCAAACTAATGTAGTGTTGTTGTATCTTTTTTTTAGTAAAAGTTATCTTACAGTACTTTTGAAATTGTTTTTCTTTCAACACTTGGAGTTTCTTAATAGCCTAATGTCACAATTTCAGATTTCATCAGATATTGGACATCAGATTACACAGTACTTTGAATATCGGAGCTAGATTTCACTGTACCTTCATCTTTATTCTTCTTTTGGCAGAGAAATTGCTTTTACGAGGCAACTTCATCAGAAAACATCTCAACTCAGCTATTATTATATGGGTTTCTACATTCATTCATGTCCCAAGATGAAATATAAGGTAAAGCTGATTTTCACGTGTCTGCTTGTACATACATTTCATGAAAATTAGTGCTTTTCTGGTTTCTCATCATTTGAGGTTAACTTGGTTGCGTATTTCGAATGTATGTCATGAATTATTCCATGAACTTTGCATGAAATCTGGCTTGTTCATGGCTTAGAACACTGCTGGACACATAGGTGCTTAATATTTGCTTAATACAGGTTCATCTGTAGAAATTAACCAAATATTTAAAAATCCCAGGTATTCTGGAACATTCAGCAGGGCCCTGCTTACTTGGGGTATACCCACTAGTAGGAATCTACCATTTCCGGGTGGATCCTGACCCTTCTGCCCCCCGCACCCCCCCCGCCCCATTTATTTTGTCCCTCCCTTCTGTTTTAGCTTTGTTTCCTTTGGACCCAGTCACAGTCCAGAAAAATTGGAGCTCAATGTAAGCAGTGAGGTATTTTCAATAATAAAAATAATAATAGTAATGCAAATGTTTATAAGGTTTTCATTATAGAAAGATGAATCTTTAATATAATTTTTGTCTCAGGGCACAGGATTTGGGCTTTGAACATGGGTTAATTAAGGATAATGCTTTGCTGCCTCAGAAATTAAGCTTTCTGTAGTGAGAACCACGGCATTTACCGCTCTGACTTTGTAATTCATCGTACTATTGTGAGATTTAACTGTATTTCAGAATTTCCCTTTTATATTCTCTTGAATGAAACTCTTTGATGTTTCCTAAGGATTAGTGGCCTACTGTGTGTAAAAACTCTGGGAAGTACAGAGAAGTGTGAAGGAGCAGACTCCCTATATCCTGCCCACCTGAAAAGCAGTAACGGAACACCTTTGCTCTACTTAGAACACTGCTTTAAGCTCTGAAGAGGCAAAAAGATGTAAACATGAATCTTCCTCTGAAAATTTGTAATCTAGGTGAAGATGGGAAGCATTTTACATGAAAACAGGTCAGGCCAGTGGTTTGGTAAGTGGCCTGATGTAGAGTAGGGCTGATGGGGAAGCACATAGCAAAGAGAAGGAGCAGAGAAGTAAGGATTTGCCCAGGGCCTAGTCCTATAAAAAATGGGTAACCAGAGGACTCTGAATGACTTGAAAGCTTCTCTGAGGTATTTAGGCAGCTGGGAACCCTTTTCCCAGCCAAGTGCAGCGCATTTATACATCAAAAAGCATATTCGAATATATAAGTTATGACTTTTTTAAGGTAGGGAAATTTTTAAAACATAAACCAAATTGAAAAGTGTACTTGAACCCCGTGTACCTATTATCCAGCTTCAGCCCATCAGTGCCTCTTGTTTCATCTGTTCTTTCTTCCCCATTCCCTCCTCCATCATCTTTTGAATTATTTTGGAACAAATCCAGAACATCATTTCACCTGTTCATGGTGTGTATTTCTTTTTTTTTTAAATTTTTTTTTTCAACGTTTATTTATTTTTGGGACAGAGAGAGACAGAGCATGAACGGGGGAGGGGCAGAGAGAGAGGGAGACACAGAATCGGAAACAGGCTCCAGGCTCTGAGCCATCAGCCCAGAGCCTGACGCGGGGCTCGAACTCACAGACCGCGAGATCGTGACCTGGCTGAAGTCGGACGCTTAACCGACTGCGCCACCCAGGCGCCCCAATGGTGTGTATTTCTAAAAGACAAGAGCATTTTGAAAATACACGCAGTCTCATCATCACACCTCAAAAATATTAACGGTATTTCTAAGTACCTTTCTGTATCTAGTCAGTGTCCGTTTGTTTCGCAGTTTGACTTTGAACCCAGACGAGGCCTGTACAGTTTGGTTGGTAGATCTCTTAAATCTTGTTAACCCGTAAATTTCCCCTCCCTCTCCCCCCGCCCCCCCCTCCCCCTACAAAGGAATACTCCGTAAAACTTGGTGATTATATATGGGAACAAACAAAAGTGGTTCCAGAGTGTTGATGTTAAGCACAGAAGGTATGGGGAAGGGATGTTTCCATTGTTAGAAGCTGTGGATCTAACAGAACTGGCTTTGAAAGAAGGGTGATACACATTACCTTGCTGGTTTTATGCTGACAGCCCAGGTAGTCTGGTCAAGGCACTCTGCTGGCATTTCATCTCATATTTAAGTGTATAGCGTAGGTAACTCGTGAATTTAATATTCGCATATTTCCTTTATGCCTGCATTATTAATTTGGTTGATAGGTCCAAACATATGTTCTTTTTAAAAATTTTTTAAATGTTTATTTATTTTTTGAGAGAGAGACAGAGCACAAGCAGGGGAGGGGCAGAAAGAGAGGGAGACATAGAATGCGAGGCAGGCTCCAAGCCTCAGGCTCCGAGCCATCAGCACAGAGCTTGACGTGGGGCTCAGACCCACTAACCGCGAGATCATGACCTGAGCTGAAGTCGGATGCTTAACTGACCGAGCCACCCAGATGCCCCTAAACATATATTCTATGAAGAAGGAAAAGCATGGACATATTTCTGCTTTCCAAAAATACTTACTTGGTACTGTTCTTACTAGTATTTTTTCCTTCTAGCTCATTTTTGTGGTACCAGATCTAAAGAAGCTCAGGTAGGAGACTCAGGTACTATAGATATTGTAGCACAATAATAACAATCAGAAGAAAATTCTAGCCGTCTTGGATATTCATCTTCCTCTGTGTACTTGTGCGCGACCCTTCTAAATGGAAGCATTTTTTTTGCCAGTCTCAGGGACCCGCAGAAATTTCACTTTTACTTCTCATCTGTAATGGCTGCTGTAGTGTCGCAGGATTTCCCTCAGCGAGTTTTTCCTCATGCCTAAGCTCAAATCTTAATTGCTCCATATTTTGACCTATTTCTTCTTTTTTTGCTATTCATGGAAATGGTGACCATATTTTCATCCCCCCTTCCCTCTGCATGAAGACTTTTAATCCCACCTTTGTTGACTCCAGTCCAGAGTAAATACTGTGTGTTCTTCAGTCTCCTTCTTAGGTAGAGCTCTGCTTGGAAACAGACATCTGGCTTGTCTAGTTTTTAGCTAAGAATTAAAAAATGTTTTCCGTGTCGTTCGGTCAGTCTGGCTTAATCATATGCAACCGAAATTTCTCAGAATTATAGCTTCAGGATATTATTTTTTAAATTCCATTTCCATGAGAGATACCCCATGCCTACCTGTCCTCTGGCTTATTACTTCATTTGTTCATTCATAAAGTACTTCCTGACCTCCTACTGGAAATGCAGCAAGATCCCTAGTCTCAAGGAACTTCCATTCTGTTGGAACACCTACAGCAAGATAATAAGACAGACATCAGGAATAAGCACTGTGTTATGTGGCACATACTAGGTGTGGCTCCTTTAGAGTTGGGGTCAGGGCGGGCCACTCTGAGGAGTCATATTGAGGCTGAGATTTGATTGACAGGAAGTCAGCCCATGGGAAGGTGAGGGGTCATTTCAGGACCAGACCAAGGCTCAGTGCTGCTTTGCTTTTGAGTTGTTGCTGTCATCCATTTGGCTATACTTCAGGGTGACCTGTGGAAATTTTTTTTTTTTTTTAATTTTTTTTTTCAATGTTTATTTATTTTTGGGACAGAGAGAGACAGAGCATGAATGGGGGAGGGGCAGAGAGAGAGGGAGACACAGAATCGGAAACAGGCTCCAGGCTCTAAGCCATCAGCCCAGAGCCTGATGCGGGGCTCGAACTCCCGGACTGCGAGATCGTGACCTGGCTGAAGTCGGATGCTTAACCGACTGCGCCACCCAGGCGCCCCGAAATTTTTTTTTTTGAGAGAGAGCGTGTGCACACGTTCCAATGGGGGAGAGGGGCAGAGAGAGAGAGAGAGAGAGAGAGAGAGAGAGAGAGGAGAGAGAGAGAATCTCAAGCAGGCTCCACACTTAGCACAAATCCTGATGTGGGGCTCGATCACATTGACCCTGGGATCATAAGTTGAACCAAAATCAAGAGTCGGACACTCAACCAACTGAGCCACTCAGATGCCCCATAGGATGACCTGGGGAACTTTAAAAAGATACTGATACTTGGGCCCTATCTTCTAAGATTTGGGGCTCAACCATGGGCATCAATTGTTTTTTTAATGCTCAGAGGATTCTAATGTGAAGGCAAGCTTGAGAACCACCACACCAGATTAATTTTTCACATCTCAGCCTAATAATGAACTGGAAAAATGATTACTTCTCATTTTAAAGTTGGCTCTTTTCTGTTTATTAAAGTGAGAATCACTCATATTGAAGAAGTTCGTATCTACTCTTTGTTATCTGGGTCCTGGAACGTCTAAGGCTGAGTGACTGGAGTCTTTCAGCTGGGTGTTCCCTTTACCCTTACTGATCTCTTGTTTCTTTCTCTCTCTCTCTCTCTCTCTCTCTCTCTCTCTGTCCCTCCCTCCCTCCCTCCCTCCCTCCCTCCCTCCCTCTCTCTCTCCATCCTCCATGCTTGCAAACTCCTCATTCATCATTCCACAGCCTAGCGGTCACTTGCTCCAATAACCTGTACTGGACACTAAGGCTAGACTTGACCACCCAGCCACCCCACCCCCTCCTCCCTTAGCAGTCTACAATTCTTTCCAAAATTCAAGTCTGTCTCCTGTGCATATGCTCGTGAGACCCTCGTGATGTTTATCTTCGTCACGTATGCAAGTACCTAACAGTGCCTGCCACACAGGAGATGTTTAACTTTAAGTAGACATTTATTGACTTCATGAGAAGCAATACTAGTGCTGAGGGTTGAGAAGCATGTAGAATAGTGAGAAACTCCCTCATTTGTTTCACAAGTGTTTACTGAGTGTGAATAGGATAGCTTCTGCTTAGCAAATAGGTTAGAACTTCGTTAAGACACGCAGGCAGTTCTAACGGACTATGACTGGATATCATGGAATACCGCTAGGTACTCTGGCATCGAAGGGAGGTGGCGGTACAGGAATGTGCAACACTTTGGAGAAGTTGCTTAACTATAGCTGGTCTTGGTTTTTGCAACTGTAAAATGGGAATGATGTAGAAATGAGACATATCGTTGTTGTTGTTTTTAAGTAAGCTCTACACCCAGTGTGGGGCTTGAACTCACAACCCTGAGGTCAGGAGTTGTATGTTCTACCAACAACGAGCCAGGCACCCCAGGATGTATTGTGTTTTTATCTCAGCTTGAGTGTAGAATCTTCTTGCACTGATAGATAGCACCTTCCCAGTTGGGTAGCATGCACAGAATCATTACCTGTGCTTTCGTTGAGACCTGTCAAAGTTCTGTGTTTATATGCTGATAAATGGCACCCAAATTTCCAAGTGGCCTGCTTGTGCTATTAATCAGACTTCTTAGTTTAGTTCAGATGCTGGGGAGAAGCAGAGGCTTATGCTAGTTCACACCAGTTCTGCCTCCCTTTATGGAAATTTGTAGAATTGCGGACACTTGCCTTTTGTTTGGAGGAAAGTGGCACTGAACTCTTGGGGTTGGTGCTAAGAGTGGTGAACCTCTCAGGAATCAGTCCCGTGTTGTGCCACAGGGTGTCTCTTCATTTTGGCCTTGTCCATTGAGGGCCGAAAAAGTCTGAGCTCAGATGTTTGTGGGCAGAATAAAATGGCTATTTTGTTCCACTTATAGATATTTTCGTTTCACCAGAGGATATTTTATTATATTTTCAGCAAATGAGAACTCTCAGTTATGAAGAAATAGCACAACTGCTTATAAAAGTGGGAATCCTCAATTAGAAATGTGCTGTTCAAAATCGCAAGGTAGATGCCGGTTCCGGCATGAATAGTTCACGTTGCAATTTGAGGGCCCAGAACTAGACACCAGCAAAAGATAACTCACAGAAAATGAATGGCACACTATTGTAAAATCTCTCGTTTTCAAGGTTTAGTGAGGGTAAATTTAGCATATAACTACGATGGTAGTTAAAAGTATATCTTCTTCCTTGAAGCATAGCTAAGTGTTTAAAGCATCAGTAACGGCGTGTTTTTGCCACACTGAAAAATCGACAGAAGTGTTTTCTATTGGGTATTAAAGAAAGAAGGAGTAGATCTTCAAATAGGCGTATTTTCGGTCACTGAGAAGGGGCAGTGTCGTAGATCCTGCAGGCACTGGGAATACAGCTGTAAACGGTGCGGATGCCCTGCCCTGATGGAGGTTACAGCCGAGGGAGCACATAGATGGCACAGTGCGCGAAGTGGCGCCCAGGGGTACCGAACTGGACCTGAGACCAGAGTAATGTTTCATTTGGATTTTTCTCGAGTAGATTTGGGCCTGTTCAGTTACAGCCTTTACCGTCTAGTACACCGATTATATGAAGTAGAGCAAGTGAAAGCATGTAACGGCAGGTCCAGGGTACGCAGAAGAGCGGGTTTTACCTGCTCTCTTTTTATTGAGTAATGGGTTTTCACGAAGGCATGCTGAAGTGACGAGTTTCTCGTCATGTGTAGGGAGGACCGTGGCTCGGTAGCTGGTTTCCAAGGGTGCCGTCGTCAGTTCCTCTCACCTGGTGTGTGCGTGCTGTTCCGTCCATCAGAAGTAGATTCTGTTTCCCTCAATTGGACTGGCCTTGTGACTTGCACTAACAGGATACCACGGAACGAACTCTCGGGGGGCTTGAGGCCCACACCTTAAGAGGGCTGGCAGCTTTCCCTTCCTCTGCCGGTGGAGCCAGCCATCAGCATGTAAAAGGGCCGACTGCTGCTGGACAGAGATGGCAGCAGCATCCCGGGGGTTTCAGCCCCCGCCGAGCTTCTGGCTGCATGCCGCTACCTTGATTGAGCCTAAGAGATACCGACGTGAGAACCCCCTGACTGAGCTGGAGCCAACTCACAGAATCACGAGGAATAATAAATTAGTGTGGTTTTCAGCCACTGAGATTTGGAGTGGTTTAGTACTCGGTAGCAGACGACTGAAACACATGTTGTAGGATGGAGATCACTTAGAGGTGGAGATGTCCATGTAGATAGAAATCATTCTGTGTTGAGCTGTGCAGGCTCAGAATTGACCCTGAATTGAGCCGAACTGATCTGAGAAGTTTGTGATGGCTCAGTGTGAGAGAGTTTTGGCAAAGTCACTTCATTTCCATATGCGTTCATACCTAGAGATGTGCCGAGTTGGCCTAGGTGAATTCATCTTTGTAAGGCATTTCATTTAATACCCTGACTCGAGCCTACAACGCATTTCTTGACATGATGATGTGTTTTGATTTTGCTTGTCTTGCTAGTGATGAACACTGCAAGATGAAAATCATCTCGTGGCCGTCTTCATAGTTAACGTAAGTGGAGCACGTTGCCGTAAATTCTCCTCTCGGAGTGTGCGTGGTTGGGTAGCTTATAGCACTATTATTTTTGTGCATCACATTCTCTGACATGCATTTTTAATGAATTCTTATGATTTTCCGTGTGTGTGTGTATGTGTGTGTAAAAGATTGATTTACAAAAACATTGCATGGTAAGATCATGTTTTTTTTGTTTGTTTGTTTGTTTGTTTGTTTTTTTACTGTTTGTTTTTGAGAGAGATAGGGTGTGAGCAGGGGAGGGGCAGAGAGAGAGGGAGACACAGAGTCTGAAGCAGGCTCCAGGCTCCGAGCCATCAGCACAGAGCCTGACACAAGGCTCAAACTCGCGAACTTCGAGATCATGACCTGAGCTAAAGTCAGACACTCAATGGACTGAGCCACCTAGGCGCCCCAGAGTAAGATGTGTTTTGTCTGGGCCTATAGTCATAGAAGTAAGGCATAGGATAGTCACAGATAAATTGAATGAGAGCTGAAAATAGTCATTATTAAAGGAAATTTCTTGATATTAGTGTTCACATTAACTGTTGTAATAATCATGGCCGTGTTCATGGGATTCGGTATAGTTGTAGCATAAATCAGTGCCAGTTTGGGGGCTCAGGAGCTGGCTGACATGAACAGAAATTGTGTTTTCAACCTAGAAGAGTCTCTCCCTGGAGGAGTCCTCCGGCCACAGTAGGCGGGGAGAGTGGAGCTTTCTGGCCGCCGAGCTCAGTGACACCTGTCTTCCAGCTCTGCTTCTCTCGTGGTGCCCAGAAGGACATTTGGGCTGCCCATTTGGGCATCACAGGCCATTAGTAGTGGCTAGAATCAGAAAAGAGCTATGTCTTCTCCTGTGCCTCTCTTTTTCTTAACAAATATTTTTATTGTGGTCAAATATATGTAACAAAATTGGCCATCTTAACCATTCTGAAGTGTACTGTTTTAGAGGTTACGTCCTAGAGGTTCTAGAGGTTACGTTCGTGTGGCTGTGCAGCCACCACCACCATCCATCTCCAGGACTCTTCTCAGCTTGCAAAACTGACACTCTGTATCTGTGAGACAGTAGCTCCCGGCTCCCTCCCTGACAGCCCCTGGTGACCACATTCTACTTTGGTCTCTGAATTTGACTGTGCTAGGTGCCTCCTGTGACTGGAGTCCTGCACTGTCTGTCGTTTCGTGACTGGCTTATTTAACTTAGCTTGATGTCCTCACGGTTCTTCCATGTTGTAGCAAGTGTAAGAATTTCCCTCCTTTTTAAGGCAAATAACACCCCATTGTACCCATATGCCACATTATGTTTATGCGTTCACCGGCTGACGGACGCTCGGGGTGTTCCCACCTTTTGGCAATTGTGAGTAATGCTGCTACAAACACGGGTGTGCAGATACCTGTTCGGGTTTCTGCTTTCGGTTCCTTTATGTATCTTCCCAGAAGTGGAATTGCTGGATGATATGGCAGTTTTAGGTGTAACTTTCTGAAGACTCACCACGCTGTTTTCCGTGGCGGCTGTGCACACAGGTTCTGATTTCCCCACGTTCTTGCCCACGCTTGTGATTTTCTGGTTTTCTGTGACAGCAGTGCTCCCAACGTGTGTGCGGTTGTCTGTGTCTCTCACCAGGAAGCCTCCTGGCCCACTTCACCCATTTTACCTCTCGGAGTTGTGCCTCTTGTCTGTTCCTGAGCCTGCCGCTGGTGAGGGGCAGGGAACTGACTGAGCACAACTCTGCTTGGTGAAGGGAGGAGTCACTTTCTGGAGCGCAGGGAATCTCAGAGGGTGAGCACCTGAGCAGGTTTTCTCTTCACTCTGCCTAACCACCAGGAACGCGGCTGCTGCCTTGTGCTTGTTTATTTTATAGATGCATTATACAGCTTATATAGATATGTTATATAGTTTATATACATATACAGCCATACATTATTATTTTATATGCTCTTAAAAATCGAGCTGTTGGTTTAAATCTGTCTGGTTTGTTTTCTAAATACTTTTTAAATGAGTTTTCCCGTGCTTCCGAACTGTTTAATGTTTACCTGTAAAGCTGTGACCCCTTCCCATACGTTTTAAAACTGTTCGATTTCCTTAAAAGTAAAAATTGGAGTAAATAGAAATGACGGTAGGTGTAATGTTTAAAACTCCTTCGTGTTGTCTCTCGGAGTTCTGCCGTAAGGCCATTCTGTGATGCGAAAGAGGTGTTTTGACTAAATTCTTATCCAGACTTGTATGGGGGCCAAAGTAAACAGTGACTTCAGGCAGTCTGCTTTGGTAGCATGACATGGCCAGACATCAGATAGTTGAAACATCAGAAAGGGTTCGGAAATGTCAGAAAAGAAACAAAAAGCGAATTCATCTGTGATTAATCATTCTTCAGCTCGGTGCCTCAGCACGATCGTGGTCAGACAGCACCTCTGGAATTCTGCAGGGGCTTGCCTGAAAGGGGGTAGCTGGCATTACTGTTACAAAAGCAGCTACGGGAAAAACTTGGGGTTTACAAAGCTGCATCTGCAGAATCACGGGCTGTTGAAATCCCCAGGCTCCCACAAGCTCCCACGCGTTTCAGTTTCCTGACCAGACAAATTAGCATGTGTTATTTTACTACAGTATTGCAGCCCGGGGTGATGCATTTGGGTACACGTGGTAGTGACTTTGCTACTGTTGGTCTGAAAGAAATACAAATGATCTCACCAGCTACCCACAGCACAGAACAAAACTCTGGGGTTTTTGACTCAGCATCTCTTTTTCTGGATGTTAAATGTCCAGTGAGTTAGACATAGTCAGTAGAAAAAATGACCAGCGAATAATTTTAGTAAGGGATTTTTGATGCCTCCTGCAGGCCGTGGGAGGTAAAAGAATTCACATGCTCATCACAAATTCTTGCTTCTAAAATTGTCACAGGTGGAAATTTGCCACATCAGAGTCAAAAAGCGGTTCCTTATGGGTCATGTGTTTTTAAGTTTCTCATTACAAATGAGAAAATTGAAGTTCAATATGCTTAGCTTGCCCAGAGTTTGAATTAACTCATATTTTTTCAAAAAAGATTTTATCTTGTAAAGTAAATTCTACACCCAACATGGGGCTTCAACTTACAACCCCGAGACCGAGAGTCACATGCTTTACTGACTGAGCCCGCCAGGCTCTCCTCACATTTTAATTTTAGTAAAAGAAGGGGGAGTTTGAATTGAATTGAATTAAATGGCTTTGTTTATCAGAGTTATGAGTTACAACTTGTAATTTTGAAGTATCCTAAAATGCTTGCATATTAACTGAAAGTAAATGTTAACTGGGGAATAGAAGTGTATTTGATCGTGTGTCTTTTCCCATCCTTTTCCCGTCTGTCCACAGTGAAATAATAAGCTTGGTGCAGTGCATGATTTCTAGTCCTTGAAAAACAGCCGTGGTCTTTGGAGCTTTTGGAAAATACTACCACCGAGCTCTGCCCTGACCTCCTGAAAAAGAAAGCTTGCTTTTCTCCTGCCCACAACCCCTTTCCCCAGCTGTCAGGCACGACTTTACATGCTCTGGAGCCTCCCTTCCGCCAGGCCTTGTGCTGCCTCTTGCCCCCTGTTCCTATCCCGCCGTGTTCTTGTCCCCAGCTGGGAGCGTCCTTTCCAGACCACAGTCCTGTGCCACTTCTTCAGGGACGCCAGTCTCTGTATCTCCTCCCGGCTGCCCCCACCAGCTCTCCTCCCTGGGCGCTGAGCGAAGCCGGGGGCAGCCTTTCGGATCCTGTGAACTCTTGTCATTTCCGAGTGTGTTACCTGTAGCTCTCCTTGCGGTCCAGTTGTTTGTAGGTGTACGTGATCAGTCAGTGTTTGTGGAGGGCCTGCTCTGTAGAAGACGTCGTGCTAGATGCCAAGGCAAGAGGAATGTGGTCAGACATGGTTCCTGCTTGTCAGGTCCTCGAGCAAACCAGGGCTGATCTGTCGCTGTCCTCAGTGCCCAGCACATTAACTGGCACATACAAGGTGCTCAGTGACTTTACTGACGTGCATTGCATGTGGAAGGCGGGCATCTGTCTGAAGGAATAAAACTGGGAAGTGAAGGAAAAGCGGTATATAGAAGTGTGTAGGGAGCTGGCTTCTTCGTGGGTCCTCTAGTTGGAGCACTGAGCTTAGGAAAAATGTGAAGTCCTCTCTCAGTGGGTTTTTTTTTTTTTAACTGGTTATTGAAATGTGATGTGTCTACAGAAATGTGCGCTGTTCTTAATTGCACAGCTTGATAAATTTTCAGTCTCCAACTGTGCAACCAACACCAAGATCAAGAAGCAGAATATGCCAGCCCCCCACAAGCCTGTTTCATGCCCCCATTGATTATTATCCCACCTCAAAGATAACCACAGTAGATTCATCTTGCCTGTTTTTATATTTTACGTGGAATCACTCATTGTATTTTATTTTGTGACTGACTTGTTCCACTCAGCAGTATATTTGTGAGGTTTATTGATGTGGTTGTGTGTAACAGTAGGGGGTTTATTCTTATTGCCTGTACACCCATTCTCCCAGGGATGGACTGTTTCTAGGTTTGGCTAACGGAAGTGCAATGTGAAGACATGTCTTTGGTTGGACATATGTAGGTATTTTTGATGGGCTTAGACCTAAGTATGGACTTGCTAGATCATAGGTTTAGTTCCTACTGCCCGTCGTTTAAGTGACTGTATTCATTTACACTTTTACTCCCAGCAGAGGAAAGGTCCAGGTGCTTCCCATCCTGATAGTGGAATGTGGGGGGTGCACCGTGGTGTTGATTTGCATTTTGACATTGACTGACAAAGTTGAAGGCCTTATCATGTGTCTCCTGGCCATTTGTGAGTTGTCTCTTCAAGTCTTTGGCCCGTTTATCTGTTATCGGTCTCTTATTTGTAGAAGTCCTTCTAGCATTCTGGATGAGAATCCTTTGTTGCATGCATGTTTTACAGATACTTTCTTCCACTCACTCCTTGCCTTTTTTTTTTTTCTCCTCTTAATAGTGTCTTTTGATGAGCATAAATTCCTAATTTTAATGTAGTCCAATTTATCCTTAGGGCTTTTGTGTTGGGTTCCAGAAAATTTTGCCTTTTCTGTGGCCATGGAAATGTTTTCTTTCCTTCTAAGAATTTCAGTTTTACCTTTCACTCTTCAGTAATCTGCAATTTTTTGTGTATGGTTGTGCTAAATGCCAGGACTGAATTTTTTTCTCCCAGATGAGTAATTACTCTTAGTTTCTTAAGGGCACTGCCCTAAACATAACCAGTTTAATAAAGAATTCAATTAAATAACTTCTGTGTCATTATATTTGTATTGTGATAAAACGTCTCGGCTTCCCCTTTTTGAGACTTAATCTTGATTCTGTTAAATGAGCAAATACCTTATTTAACTTTAGGTTTCTCCCTATAGAGTGACACTGGCCAGCCTATTGTACAGGGAATGTTTGATTTCAGTACCAAGGGCTGTGCAAGTAAGTCATTTGCTCTTGTACATTTCTTCCAAATAACTTAAAAAATAAAAGGTCGTGGAGATGCAGAGAACCTCTTTCATTGAAACAGGATGATAGGTTTTGTGAAAATTCAGTTACAAGAATGATTCAAACCACGATGAAAAGTTCTTTGTGTATTAGCAGTTGTCATCTCAAACATTTCTCATTTGCCAGTCACATCCCATTTTGTCATTTGCTTTATATCATTGTTTATGCCATATAATTTATTACACGGAAGTTAATATTTTTTATGTCACCCGGTTTATTAATCCTTTTCCTCTATGACTTCTGGTTTCTGTGTCATGCTTTTAAAATACCTTCTCTGTGCCAGCATATTAAAACCGTGATGCTCTGCTTTGCTCCTCTCACTTTACAAGATTCAGCTCCGGTTTGCTCCCGCTCTGAAACCTTGCCGGTCTGTATTGTATTATAAATCCCTGCGTTCCCATCTGTCTGTTTCTTTAGCCTCTACACGTCTCAGGAGGTGGAGTTTGAGCTCGTGTATTATTCAGTTTTAGCAGCAATCCCTGATTTATAGTAAATGTTCAGTAAATCTTTGGACAGATGGATGGATGGCAATGTGAGAACGATGACTTAATTGGATTATTGGTTAGAGGGAAAGTAGATATCTATGCCAAATAAAGTGGTGTCCTTTGGCATTTCTACAGGATAGATCTCTTTATGATTTCAGCAATATTCATTAAGGGTAAGTTTATTAAAAGATTGTTTTCTTTTAAGGTAATGAGAAAGTTGTGTTTGAACTGTCAGGTGAGCAGTGAAGATACTCTTGCGTTGGTTATTCAGACTGGAAAAGCATTGCAAATACTTTGTAATTCTGAAGTGGCAGTCCTGTATTATATATGGGTTATATTTGAATTAAAAGGTTTATTTACTAATTTTTTTATTTTTATTTTTTTAATGTTTTATTTATTTTTGAGACAGAGAGAGACAGAGCACGAGCAGGGGAGGGGCAGAGAGAGAGGGAGACACAGAATCCGAGGCAGGCTCCAGGCTCTGAGCTGTCAGCACAGAGCCTGACACGGGGCTCGAACTCACAAGCCGTGAGATCATGGCCTGAGCCGAAGTCAGATGCTCAACCGACTGAGCCACCCAGGCGCCCCAAAAGGTTTATTTTTAAACAGGTTGATTTAGAGATGTATCTAATTGAAAAAAGTTCATTGTGTGTAAAGCCCTTGAGATAACAATACGGTATAGTCTTTCCTAGTCTTGATAATTGTGTTATGTAAATTTATAGTCCAAACGCTATTTTTAACTCACATTAACTCATTTCATGATCGAACATATTAGCTAGAGTGGGGCAGTGAGAGGCTTCCCACCCAGAGTTCCAGTTGCTGCTTGCCCTTAAACAGTGGTTCTCTGTTGAGCAGTTTTGCACCCAGCCCTGCCCCATATCTAGAGACCCTTTTAATTAGGACAGTGGGGGAGGGGTGCGTGTGCTACTGGCATCTAGTGAGTAGAGGCCCAGGGTGCTGCGACACGTTCTGCTGTACACATGACAGCCTCTGGCCCAAAGAATTCTCCGTCCTACCAAGGTTTGGAATCCCCGTTTAAAGGCCACCCACTTGCCATTAAAGTCTGTAGCGCTTGTTGCCGAATTACCACGGGTAATTTGACTGTTGCTGTCAGAAAGGAACTGTCAGAAGGATTAATTTGGGGTTCACCATAACGGTCTTGAAACAAACCATCCTGTATGACCCACCAGAGAGAAGTTTCTTGTCTCTAATTCCTAACCCTGTGGAGCCATATACTCACTGATGGCTCCAGGACTGTCTTAAATTTTCTCTAGGGGGTTTATGGGTGGCCTTCATGTCAACTTAAAAGTAATTTAATGTTTCTGTACTATGAGATATAGCTGGCAAATCTTGAGGTCTCTCAGGAGGAACAGCAACAACAACGAATAAGGTCAAAGATTCCAAAATGTGATGCTTTCTTTTCCTAGTTCTTATATGCATGGTAGGGTCTGTCTTTAGTATTTATAAGTCATTCTGTTTTCCTTGCTTTGTAGGAAACAAAAAACAACTTGACAGCCTAATAGCCACGTGAACTTATCCTAGCAGCTATATTCAGTTCTTCTTTTTTAGTGCGGAAGCACAATGTTGCCACCGACGTAGTCAGAGAGGAGGTTATGCTCGTTTTCAGCTTTACTGGGATTGAGGTTTGGCACGTTCTGTGTTGATGTGCTTCAGCCTAGCGTGTTTGGAACTAAGGTGTCTTAGAGAAGCACATATGTTTTACGTGTTCAACTACTGTTTATCTTGCTGGGTATTCTACCTCAGTGTTGATGCTAGAATGAAACCAGTTCCCACCCCTCCAGGACTTTACATCACGGCACAGATCTTCTTTCCTTCTTGTACCTACAGATGTTCTCTTGGTTCTTTAGGTCTTCATATGCAAAAATAAGGCAATGATAAGATTCTCGTATGTGACACTTCAAAAGCCTTGCAGTCTGAGTTTGTGTATTAGCCAAAGGGAAGCAATCTTGAATAGCATAATTATCTTGGATATAGAGCAGTGCATTGAAAATGACCATGCTGAGGGACACCTGGGTGACTCAGTCAGTTAAGCATCCAACTTCGGCTCGGGTCATGATCTCACAGTTCGTGAGTTTGAGCCCCGCGTTGGGCTCTGTGCTGACAGCTCGGAGCCTAGAGCCTGTTTCGGATTCTGTGTCTCCCTCGCTCTCTGCCCCTCCCCCACTTGGGTTCTGTCTGTATCTCTCTCAAAAGTAAATAAACCTTTAAAAAAATTAAAAAGGGGCACCTGGGTGGCTCAGTCGGTTAAGCATCCGACTTCGGCTCAGGTCATGATCTCGCGGTTTGTGAGTTCGAGCCCCGCGTTGGGCTCTGTGCTGACAGCTCAGAGCCTGGAGCCTGCTTCGGATCCTGTGTCTCCTCCTTTCTCTGCCCCTCCCCTGCTCATGCTCTGTCTCTCAATAATAAAATAAATGTCAAAAAAAATTTTTTTAATTAAAAAAAAAAAAGAAAAGAAAATGACCACACTGAGAAGCAGAGGAAGCTCCATGACCACTGCTGGGGGACTGTTCCACACCTTCCATCCTGTGCCAGTGTCACCCCAGAGCCGTTTAAGGATGATTTATACTATGCACGAGTCCATGTTGCTAGAAAATCTGTGGTGTCGCACACAGTTCTCTTAAATCTAGATTCTTCTGCTTGGTCTTCAGGGGTTCCCTTTTTCTTCCTGATTCCTCACCATTGGCCTTTAGACACACCTTTGTCCACCGGGGTGTGCTTCTTTCATTCTTTCTTCAAGTTCATTTCTTTCTTGTAAAATACAGTATAAATGTAAAACTCCAGTGGTCTGCCTTATCCCACCTTAACTATTCTTTATTGGCATCCCTTCAACCGTTAGTCATATATATGTGTATGGGTATATATGTACATATATATGTGCCTGTAATTTTTATGATTTAATCTGGGACCCATGTGGTGGTTTGCACTTAATATCCTCTGTTTTTTTTTTTCTATTATGTTTGTTCTGCATGGAGAAGTCCATTGCGCTCAGATGTCCGCCATGCCCATACCCCTTTTCTGAGGGAACTTGCTATTCCTATAGACTCTGTCAAAAGAAATGCAGCCTTTGCGTTTAGACCGCCATGCCTAGTGACTATCAAACACTACCATCTTAATCACTGTTGGACTGGGCCTGAGTGCCTGACGCCAAGGTGGATTCGTGTCACGTAGGACTTGGCAGTAAAGCTTTGCCCACTGAGTAGTGGGGGACCAAATCAGTGAGATCCTCTCTTCGAAGGAAGTTTCGGTTGAGATTATAGGGAGGATCAGTACTCAGTAGGGATAGTCCCACACAGTGCCACCTAGAGAAAGCGTGGCAAAGGCTCAGAGTGAATTTAAGGCTTCATAAGCGCAGGTCCATAAAGTTTGGATTGTGGGCAAACTTTTGTCCACGTGCACATTTATGTTGAGGATAGAGTCCTGAGATTTCTTTCATCTGGTTTTCGAAGGGGTCTGTGAATCAACAGATACCGAGATGAGAGGGCGGCGAGATTAGGGGGAGGAGAAGCAGAGTCGGCAAATAGCAGATGAAAATACACATTGGGGCCTCCTGCTGCTGAGGGGACACAGATAACCTCTTTTTGGACCTGCTTGCCAGTTCTTGAATTATGATGTTACCCATGAGGCCTTCATCTGGCCTGGATTTCCTCTTCTTCCTGGATGGCCTGGAATCGTCTGGAGCCTGACCCTACATGGGTAAGATTTCTGCCCTCATTTTCTTATGTGCCTCCCTGAAATGTTGTGTTCCCCTCCACCATTAGTACCAGCCACTTACTGGATCACCTGAGTGAATTTGTTTGTTTCTTCAAGGCCAGGTGCCAAACTAAGAAACTTGTCTCCCAGCAGCCTGGATGCTTTAGAGAGGCCAACAGCTGTGCTGTTTCCTTGGGTGCTCCGTGCTGTGGTCAGTACCTAATAGGTGTGTCCACATAAACCATGTGCCCAGCCAAGTTTGAGATGGAGAATAAGACAGGAAAGAGCTGGTAAATTATTCTGTATGAACAGGACCAGATAAAACCCATGTCAATGAATAGTCTTTAATCTTTCCGGTCAGAGAAACATTTTATCCTCTGTTTCTGAGATGTTGTCGGTAAGATTGTGATGGGGAGTTCAAACGAGGAGTTATTTAACCATGTTTGTGCCTGGGCTTGGTGTAGTATTTAGTGAGATTAATTCTACGGAAGAGAGAGAGAGAGAGAAAGAAAGAAAAGAAAGAAAGACTTAAAAACGAATGTGAGCAGATGGTAGAGAACATTACATTATCTGAAGTTTTAAAATACTGGAACAGATTACTAAGGTTGAGATTTTGTTTTCCCTGAGAATTTTGAAAAACAAAATGATGACAAAACAGATCTTTGTTGTCCCAGAAGATAAAGGACCTTTATGCCTCAGAGACAGAGGGCTGTCTCAACTCTCCTGGCCTAACTCTATGAGCACTGAGACCGAGGTGGTGCTAATGAATTTATAGTTTTTCCTGGGTGATGTAATAATTGCTTTTAGAACCTGGAACTACCAAGTTTAACTTAGTTTGAATAGCCATTTTTCCAGGGCTTGTTGCCGCTGACCACATGTGCGGCTAAGCCAGGCAAAATTTTCAACTTGGTTTTCAAACCAAATTAGGGTGAAGGATTGAAACGAGGGAGAGGGCATTGGTGTAGAAAAAAATCAAACAGTAGAGAATGTGTATTTTCTTTTTTCACTAATTCCCCAGTGAAGCTTTTCACTAATATTCTTAGGGAACAAAATAAGTTGAAATAATGAAAATTAGAAATGTATAACTCATTGAAACTAACCAGCTGCATTTCTTTGAATTGGAGGTGGAAAAAGTTTTAAAGGGCCTCATGACCACCGTGGTGAGCCAAGTAATGAGAAGTGTTAGAAGGAGACTCTGCAAAATAATGCATCCCTTTTCCCTTTTTTTCTTACCGTTTATTTTCTCTTATCTTTTGATTTATTTCCCATGACTTTTGGGTGAACTGAGGAGAACTTACAAAGGACGTCCTGGGGGTGCTTGTAATGCCTCTGGTAGTAGTATGGAGTCACATAGATTGTAGCCACATATTTAAGTTAAGGATTTGGAATTAGGCTCAGAGAAGGGACATTTCTGCCTTCTCTGTATTCAGGGTTCTGTATCCTAGTTCAGCACCTTGTAGTTGCACTGCTCTTGGCTCACAAGGGAGAAAAAACAGCATAAGAATGATCAGTTTTTTTTCATACTGATTCCTAGAAAGAAGGATCTAGAGAGATTCTGAGTATTTGTATTACTTTATTTTTAAATGTTTATTTATTGTTGAGAGAGAGAGAATGTAAGTGAGGGAGGGGCAGAGACGGAGGGACAGAGGATCCAAAGCAGGCTCTGCGCTGACAGCAGCGAGCCCAGTGTGGGGCTCGAACTCCCCAACCGCGAGATCATGACCTGAGCCGAGGTCGGACACTCCACCGACTGAGCCACCCAGGCGCCCCTTTTTATTGCTTTCATTCAGCTGAAGTCTGATAAACTCATTCCAAAAGCTTTGTTCAGTCCTTTGTTGAGGTCCGAGTAGTAGAGTTGGTGAGCCTTAGATGAGACTCAGGCAGTTTTACCTGTTTTGGGAGCATAGTTTTGTTAATCCACTTCCGCTTTGGACACCTTGCCACTTGCAGATGTCGCCCCAGGCCTTCACGTAGTATTCTCGGTGAGATAGGAAGACCAGAGGGCCCACTGCCTTATTGTTACAATTAACAGTCAAATGGTAGACCTTGTTTTTACTTAATTATTTGGAAATATTTTCTAACTTCGAGAAAAGGTGCAAGAATAAAAGTGATACAAAGGATATCCTCATACCCTTCTCTCAGATTCACTTATTGGTAACATTTTACTCCATCTGCTATCCTGTTGTTCTCCCTGCCCCCCCACCAGGTACACACAGATACCTGAATGTGTGTGGTTATATGATTTACACGTACATAACATAATACATACTATTTTTTTAACTTTTGTTTTTTTACTTGAAAGTAAGTTGATTATATTATGTGATTTTTTTCATGTTTAAAGAATTTTAAGTTTCTTTATTTTGGGGGGGGAGGGGCAGAGAGAGAGGGGGACAGAGGATCTGAAGTGGGCTCCGTACTGACAGCAGAGAGCCTGATAATGGGGTTCAAACCCGCACACTGTGAGATCATGACCTGAGCCGGTCGGATGCTCAACTGACTGAGCCACCCGGGCGCCCCCTCCATAAATAAGTGTTGTGTAGTTACTCACACAGTTGATTCCTAGACACAGGTGTTTGCATTGTCACCGTCTCATAGATGAGCAGCCCGGGACACAGAGGGCCGGTGGGCGGACAGCTAGTTAGTGCCGGAGAACTCGCACTCGGGCACACGTAGGCCAGAGCCGCGGCCTTCTGTCCTCTGCGACTGCCCTCGCGGCGCATTTCCAATGTGAAGACTTCTGCGTAGGTTTTGAAAGCGCTCTGAGTGGCCACGGGTCCTCTGAGTCCGGATCTCAACCCTCCCCAGACCTGCATTTTTCTTCCCCTCATTTTTATTTTAAAGTCTTGGGTGTGTGTCTTACGGTGGATGGTGACGTAGCTGTCATCATAGACCCGTGTGTGCGGACTTAGTGGTTATTTTTGGTGGTGTGCTTGGCCAGTTGAAGCCTCTGGACGCTGTATCAGTGGTGGCCACTGGGCTGTGCGTGTGAGTGTGCGTGTGCGTCTTCGGCTTCCCACTTGACAGGGAAAATGATGTTGTGGGTTACCAGCTCCAAGAGGTGGAGGGGCTCCTGCATTTTATTGAATATTGTGGACTTGCTTGAAGTCCAGACCTGCTTTCCCAGGTAAAATATGTAAATGTTTCTGAGAAGACCTCTCAGCTCTCCTTAACTGCTGGCATTTGTTCTCACTTCTGGGGCTGCGAGGATTATAAAGGTGACTGAGTGGAGTGGCTCGTGCAGTTCCAGAATCCCCTTCCTTGAAATGATTATTTCCTGCTTTCTTCTATGTGCTCTTCCCCTTTCCATTCTTATTCTTTTTTCTTTTCTTTTCTTTTCTTTTCTTCTCTTCTCTTCTCTTCTCTTTTCTTTTTTCTTTTTTCTTTTCTTTTAATTTTAAAAGTAATTCCTCTTGTGGAAAAGGGAATAAAGGGAGTATTAAAAATAAAAGTTGCTTGCGGTTCTCTCACCCAGAGCTCATCGCTGGTGACATTTTGCTGTGTGTCCTTAGGCTTTGGTGAATACGCAGACTGTCTTTCTCCCGCATGGTTATTAGGTGATACGCGCAATTTTCTTTTCCACCTTTTTCTCACTGGTTTCACGAGCGTTGTCCCATTCTCCTTAAACCTTTCTTGCATGCCCCCGATTTCAGGTGACTGCAAGTGTCGTAATGATGTGCCGTAATTTACTGAGCATACACTTAAGTTCATTCCACTTGTTTTGTTACAAGTAAGGCATGGCAGACATCTTTTTGCATGTTTCCTTTTGAGACATGATCGCAGAATTAGTTCTTGTGCACGTTCAGTAAGGATTCCATCCACAGTGTGTCTCTTCCTTGGGGAAATGTTCTTCCGTGGAGAGTAGAAGAAGGCCATGTACCGGAAGCTGCTTAAAATCAGACTTGTGAACATACGCTGGCATATGACGAAGGATACTTCTGCTTCAGGAGACATAAACCAGTTGATTTTCTATTTTAATTTTTCTGTTCCTCTTAAGTTGTTACGTTAAAATTTGATTTGATTGCCATCAGTTCTTTTTGTGAATTGATAAGATGTAAGCTAGTGTCCCCATTCCCACCATTCTCTGGATCTGTTTAGGCACTGGTACGTTCTGTACTACCTTTTAGGAGTCAGTAGTGCTGATCTCTTGCGGCTCCTTTAATTTCAAGTTAAAGCGCTACAGGTGGCTTTTGTTCCTTCAGTACTTCCAGCCTTAGTTTGCAAGTTCTCAAGAGGATTGTAAGGAAAATGGAATAGCTCAGTGATGTCAGCCCTCTTTGTAATAAGGCAAATAAAAGTTCTCTTTTAAAATTTATTTCTCTTAAGAGGACCTTCTGACAGGAAAATGAGGAACACGTCAAACAATATGAAAGTAGATAATTGTCTTTTGCCATTTTTGTTCTTTTTTTTTTTTCCTCCTTTAGCTGTATTTCCTCTCAGGCCATCAACAGTGAAGCATTGGCTCTGTCCCAACTTTGTTCCGCTTTTTCCTTTCCACCCCTAAGAAGGGTCACCGAATCTTCCTGCAGACGCACCTTTTCAGCTGTTTCCCTCTGCCCACGGAACCCAAGAACACTGTCACTGTGTGTCTAGGGCAGTGTTGTTCCCTGGTTTAATAGCCCCGGCTCTGGCTTGCTTCTCCCTGGCCAGTGCCTTGAATCTGTGATTTATGTGTTCATTTTATCTGTTGCTGCCTTCCATTCCCTCCATAAAACTTACCCAGCAAAGCCCGTGGCGGTCTAATGCTGATGGCTGGCACGCTACGCTTCGGTACACGTGCATGTCCGTTTCGTCAGTTTTTTAATGCCAATTTTACTTGTTATTGTAATGATATAACTCAATTGACTATTAATTAAACCATTGAACGGTGTTTTAAAAAGTAGTTATTTGCATTAAACTTAATTTGAGCACTTTAGATAGATTCAAAGATGAATCATAAAAAAAAAAATTCTGCCAAATTAGTTGCGGATAAGATAACTAAAAGTGTTTCCAGTAAAAAAAAAAAAAAATCCATAAAAATCTGGAAAGATTCTCACTTCCTAACCTGTAAGTTCTCACTGTATTTTAAAGAACCAGTGACTGAAAGTCACAGTAATGCCTCCCCGAAGAAAGGGCTTGATCCTAAATCAAAGAATGGCTGATGTGTGCAGTAAAGTGTTGAAGGTATGCGTGTTTATGTGCATTTTCCTCCATACACACTGTAAGGGCATTTTCAGTTAATCTGCCACTACTCCTGCTCACTTTGGGTGTGGTGGCGTTTACTGTAAATTGTTCTGTACTATTTATAATTGAAGATACTCAAGCAAATTGTGATTAAGTAGGTCTAACCAGTGGGTATTGCCATAGAGTTCACAAGCCTTCAATCTTGGCGTATGAGTAAGATTAGAGAGTAGTTGGATATGGCTTTGGGCTTGTGCACTTTCATAGTGGCTGTTTAAGTGTTAAAACCGTATTAATTCTCCTCACTCTTCTAGTCCTGCTAGGTCCTAGAGTCTTACTGTTAAACCCCAACCTATGTCCGTGTGTCTGCTCCTTGAGTTGGGTCCTGCTGTTACTGCCTCCTTGCCTAGGTTGCTTTTAGTTTCTGGAACTGTCTTTAAATGACTTGTTCAGGTTGATCTCTGTAGTTTCCATATCTGCCCATCCATAGTCTGGAGATCAGACCTTGGTTCTGACAGCACCTTTAGAAAGTCACTGTCTTATATGTTTAATTTTGGAAACATGGGAATGTCATCTCTTTCATACACCCTTAAATTCACTATAATAGGATTTTTTTAAGAAGCCTTTTTATTGAGGCATACGACAGATATAGAAAAGCACACAAAAGCATAGCACTCCATGAATATCACAGGATAAACATACCCATGGGTCCTCGATGTCTACTGGATATTGAAATTTCTGTCTCTGGCATTTATTCTATAAAGGGCCAGATAGTAAATATTTTAGGTTTACAGGCCATATGGTCTGCCTTTGTAGCAAAAGCAGCCATAAAAAATACATAAACAAATGGGCATGGCTGTGCTCTAGTAAAACTTAATTTATGGACATTGAAAGTCGGATGTCATATAATTTTCATCTGTCATAAAGTAGTATTTTTCTTTTGATTTATTTTCAACCATTAAAAATGTAAGAATCATTCTTAGGTTGTGGGCCATATGTAAATGAGCAGCAGGGCAGTTTGGGCCCATGGCCATGATTTGCTGACCCCTACTTTACAGTATGCCACTGCCCTGCTTTTATTTTATGGTCCTGATGATCCAGCCTGTACACATTGAAGTGAACATCATGGTCATCCTCATCATCTAGCACCTGATAGCTGTTCTCCTGTCATCACAAAACCCACTTGTCAGGACAGTTTGCTATGTGAAGGTCAATGATAAATTTACCCTGGTGCCTCTAGAACACATATTCCCAATTTGGGATACAAATTTTAAAATACCTACGTAATTTACCTATATAATTTTAAAAGAACACTATATGACATAATAACCATGAGTTATTCCGGAGTGGTTTACAGACTAAACAGTGGTGTTGATCACCTTTGTGTACTTTTTTTAATTTAACTTTTCAGCTATTTAATAGTTTTCAAACGATTCTAAGTTTAGGGATTATATAGTATAGTGTATCAGTCATGAAATACTTCTGTTGTGGGTCCTTTTTAATACTGTAGAAAACTATCATCACCCATATGGTAATATCTCAGAAGAAACAAGTGTTTAATTCAGCCCACGTTTACTAGACCTGCTTTTTTTTTTTTTTTTTTTAATTTTTTTTTTCAACGTTTTTATTTATTTTTTTGGGACAGAGAGGGACAGAGCATGAACGGGGGAGGGGCAGAGAGAGAGGGAGACACAGAATGGGAAACAGGCTCCAGGCTCTGAGCCATTAGCCCAGAGCCTGACGCGGGGCTCGAACTCCCAGACCGCGAGATCGTGACCTGGCTGAAGTCGGACGCTTAACCGACTGCGCCACCCAGGCGCCCCTAGACCTGCTTTGAATGAGGCACTTTGAAGATCTTCAGTGAGTAAGTCACTCCGCTGGTCCTGATGAGGTAGATCTAGGCCCTGTCTGCACGTAGCTTTTTGACAGAGTAAACACTTGCAAAACGATCCTGCGAGATCAAATGTGGTTGGTTCTACAAGAAAGGGACAGAATGCCGTGGAGTGTGCACAGATGCATGGTAGAGAAAAGTATGTATTTATCGAATCTGATTTTCCCTCCAAATTTTGAAAACTTCACACCTACAGAAAAGTTGAAAGAACAGTACGGTAAACACCTGGACACCGTCACCTGGAGCCACCAGTGATCAACATCTTACCACTTCATCTCTTTGTATACATATATAATTTTCCATGTGTATGTATTTTTCTGCTAAGCTATGTTAAAGTTAGTTTCAGAGATCATGACATTCATCCTAAGTGTTTCAGCACGGGTTTCCTAAGGACAAGGATACTCTTGTACTAAACCATGTACCGTGATCATGTTCAAGAAATTTAATATTCTTGAAACAATACAATTAAATGTGAAATTAATATTCACATTTCCCGGTTGTCCCAATAATACTCTTTCTTTCTCTCAATCAGGGATCTTATTAAAGACTATAGATTTCATTTCATTTTATGGGTTTTTTTTTAAGTTTATTTATTTATTTTTTTCAACGTTTTTATTTTATTTTTGGGACAGAGAGAGACAGAGCATGAACGGGGGAGGGACAGAGAGAGAGGGAGACACAGAATCGGAAACAGGCTCCAGGCTCTGAGCCATCAGCCCAGAGCCTGACGCGGGGCTCGAACTCACGGACCGCGAGATCGTGACCTGGCTGAAGCCGGACGCTTAACCGACTGCGCCACCCAGGCGCCCCTTTAAGTTTATTTTGAGAGAGAGAGAGAGCACGTGAGTGAACAGGGGAGGGGCGGAGAGAGAGGGAGAAAATTAAAAGCCACAGAGCCCGATGCCTGGCTTGAACTCCCAAACCATGAGATCATGACCTGAGCCAAAACCAAGAGTCAGACGCTAACTGACTGAGCCCCCCAGGCGTCCCTGGTTTTTTGTTTTTGTTTTTGTTTTTTTTTTAAGTATCATTTACTCTAGAACTGTAACTTTGCTTTTTTTGTTGTTGTTGCTTTTACAGCATTGACATTTTTGAAGAGTTCAGTGTCTCGTGTCTCTTAATTTGGATTTGTCATTATTTCTTCATAATTTTATTCAGGTAAAACTTTTTAGTGCGAATACTACTGAGGTGATGCTGTGTCAGTCTCAGGATATCACAAGTCCGTCTGTCTGTAGAGCTGCTTTTTCCCCTTTGCAGTTCGTGAGTAATCTGTGGGGTCATAGAGACTATGGGTATCCTGTTCCCCCAACCTTTTACCCAGGGGTAGAATCTTTTTCACAATTTCTTATGATCGGTAGGATTTAGTTTAGTTTTTTCTTTTTTAGTTTTTTTAATGTTTGCTTATTTTTGAGACAGACAGAGACAGAATGTGAGTGGGCTAGGGGCAGAGAGAGAGGGAGACACAGAATCCGAAGCAACCTCCGGGCTCCGAGCTGTCAGCACAGAGCCCAACGCAGAGCTTGAACTCATGAGCCGTGAGATCATGCCCTGAGCTGAAGTCAGATGCTCAACTGACTGAGCCACCCAGGCACGCCGGGATTTAGTTTTCTTAATTAAAAAAAAATTTTTTTTAATGTTTATTTATTTTTGAGACAGAGAGAGACAGAGCATGAACAGGGGAGGGTCAGAGAGAGAGAGGGAGACACAGAATCTGAAACAGGCTCCCGGCTCTGAGCTGTCAGCACAGAGCCCGATGCGGGGCTTGAACTCACGAACCACAAGATCATGACCTGAGCCGAAGTCGGATGCTTAACCGACTGAGCCACCCAGGCGCCCCAGTTTTTTTAATTTTTAAAAAAAATGTTTATTTATTTTTGAGAGAGAGAGAGTGTACGTGCACGTGAGTGGGGGAGTGGCAGGGTGGGGAGGGAGAGAGGCTCTGAAGCGGGTCTGTGTTAACAGCAGAGAGCCCCATGCGGGGCTTGAACTCACAAACCGTGAGATCATGACCTGAGCCGAGGTCGGATGCTTAACCATCTGAACCACTCAGGTGCTCCTGAACAGTAGGATTTTTAAAACATAATTCCATAATTCCAGTTGTTTGTAAACATCTTCAATTTAAACATGCATTTTGTTAATGAAATACTATTGAAAGTTGGACTACAAATATATTTTTAAATAGAATTTAAACATTAATTACCATTTCATTAGGAGAAAGCAGTTAAGGTCAAGTTTCCAAAGACAAAGAGCTGAGTTCAAATCTTGGTTACATGTCTTACTGTATGTACAGAGTTTCTAAGCCTCAATGTCTCCATCTGTAAAATGGGAATAATCATCACTACTCCTTATAGGATGATTGTAAGGATTAATGAGGCAGTATGTATAGTGCCTGGTGTAGTGCCCAGCCCATAGTCACCACTCAGTAAAGATTAGTTTATTGTCATGATTTTTACTAATACCAACATTATTTATTTAATTATACATGCAGACATAATTTTTACTAAGAACTGGTGACTTCAAGTTATACAAAGAAAAAACATTTCTTTATTTAGTTCTTTTACCCAAATTTGATCTGAAAATATAATTAATTTCCTTTTTCCTAATGCATTTGATTTAGTTTTTAGACATTTTTTTTATATGCCTTTCAGTTAAGGGTAGATATTTTACTAAAAGTGCTTTGGAAAGATGACGTTTAATTCTGTCTTATGTGATTCTTTGCATTCATCTTGCAAGTGCCTCGTGCTGTTATTATGGGAAGGAAGCTTAGAGACTATACTGTTCCCCAAAACTACAGTTAAATAATTGGATGAAAGCTTAATTCATTTAGTGATAGACTGTCGAATCTATAGCCCAGAAATACACAGTGATGTCTGAGGATAGTGAAAACTTTAGAATAAACAGTCTCTATGAGGATGAAATGAAATTAGCGGGCATAGACATTATCATTAGCAACTAGAATTATATCCGAAGCTCTCAGGGGCCAACTGAAATTGACTCTCACTGGCCAAACTATGGCCAGTTTGAACATCAGAAAGGATAACTGTAGTGGATTGAAACCCCTTACGTATCTCTATATCTGTGAGCTCATACCGATACAGAAGAATCATTGCTGGAGTTTGTGCTGTGGTCCACGTTGTATTACCCAGAGGCTGCGTCCCCAGAAGCCTAGAGCCTGCCTGTGGATTGACAGCTTCTAAACAATCCTCAGTGCTTCACACTTTCAGGCTCAAAACCATACCAATATCATAATCCCAGGCTCTGTCGAATAGTAACTTGTCAAAATAATACTTTCCCACATCTGGAAATTGTAGATTTTCAGCTTTAATTTTTATTCTGTTCCCAGAGAGTTCTGACATGGTAAACTGACAAGATGATTATACTGTTTCGATTACACCAAACTGTTACCGGGTAGAGAGGTGATGATTGGCTCCTTAAAAATTTTAGGATGGGGGCATCTGGGTGGCTCAGTCGGTTGAGCATCTGACTTCAGCTCAGGTCACGATCTCGCAGTTCGTGAGTTCGAGCCCCACATCAGGCTCTGTGCTGACAGCTCAGAGCCTGGAGCCTGCTTCGGATTCTGTGTCTCCCTCTCTCTCTGCTCCTCCCTCACTCACACTCTGTTTCTCTCTCTCTCTCAAAAATAAAATAAAAATATAAAAAAAAATTAAAAAAAATTTTTAGGATAATGTATTTCTTGTATAAAGTGAAAGTAGGGGAACTTTTTTTTAATGGTTTAACCATTGAACACTTTGCTTTTATATACATATATTTTAAAATTGAATTCTAGGGGTGCCTGGGTGGCTCAGTTGGTTAAGTGTCCAACTTCGGCTCAGGTCATGATCTCACAGTTCGTGGTTTTGAACTCCACATCGGGCTCTGTATGATAGCTCAGAGCCTGGAGCTTGCTTCGGATTCTGTGTTTCCCCTTCTCTGTGCCCCTCCCCCACTCGTGCTCTGTCTCTTCCTCTCTCTCAAAAGTGAATAAACATCAAAAGAAATTTAAAAAATAACAATAAAATAAAATTGAGTTCTAAATAACACTTTCAGACAGTACATGAAAATGTGAAAAATTCTTAATACGTCATAAAGATTTTTTTGTATTTGGTGCATAGATGGTTTTGTAATGGGTAAAAAAAATGGATAAAATTATAGCATTTATAAGGACATTAATGATTGCTGTGATCTTCGGGAGCTGTATAACTCTAAATTTTATTCTAGTGACATGGTTGAGTTTGGACCAGTGTGATATTTTAGGCTGGATGTCTTAGAAGAAATGCAGACATGAGGGTTCGCAAGTTGGCACCCAAGATTATTGGGTGTTTGTGACATAAGAAATTATTCACAATAACTTATCTACAGTTCTGTGACTGGACTTGATTTGCTCACCCCGTCAAATACTAAGTTAAAAGTCGTTGTGTTCATCATAATTCTATAACTGATCATTTAGAAAAGGAGGAAGTAATCTACCAGACATGTTCTGAGCTTGCTGAAGTGTAGGCACTTCAGCTGTCACATTGACCTTCTACCAAGTACTTCCTTACACAGACACACAGAATACTGATGACATCCAAGGGGACAGGATGTAAATTCTACCAGCCCTCCTACCGCTACAGCGGGGAGGGGAAAGGTTATCCTCAGACTTGAGGCGTTTAAGTCATTTGTGATGAATTTTCCATCAGGCAGAAAAAAAGGAATGATTACCAAAGATCACACCCTGGGGATAAATATGAGGTTATAGCTAACTTCTTATTTCCCTCAGGGGTGTAATTAAACAGACTTTTACGATTAAGGTTTTCAGGCATTGAAAAATGTTTACTGGAAAAAAGTAATAGCTTCAGTTAGAGACACGATCAATCAGATACAGCTTACTGCCGTTATTAAAGCTGTGTATTTGTGGTGAATTGCTGTTAGCATTTGTTTGACTCAAAGCATATCAACTTAAAGAATGTTGAAAAAATACTGCTGGTTGTGTGTTTCTAATGGGTCCAGATTCTAAATGATTCTGATTAGGCAAATCTTCATAAACAGGAACATAGGACTTTGCTGACACACCGTAGGTGTTCATACTTCTGTCTGGCTTTACCTTGGGAATTTTAACAGAAAAAAGAATATTAAGATTGAGCTTATGATCTTGCCTTTACCAGTCATTGGCCTTAAGTCACTTAACTTCTCTGTCCCCCTTCCCTTTTTAAATATTAAAATGAAACTGGATACTGACTAGGGAGGTCTACAGCCCTTCTAGTTTTAAAATGATCTGATTGCCTATTTTAAGAAACACAATTCGACACATTCAGTTTAATTTAATACATATTCAATATGTATTTATTGAGAACTCAGTCCATATAAGGAATTCTGCCTAGGCACAAGGAATGCAAAGAAGTGATGTACTCCCAGCTCTCCGGAAACTCCCAAGTTGAGGTTGGGGAAGGGAGGTGGGAGGTTGCAGAAGTAAGAGAAACAGCACGTAAACAGACCACTCCAGTAGCTTCGTATTAAGTTCTAGAAAAAAACTTCTGTACAAACCCAGATACCCGCTAAAGACACCAGCCCTGACACTCCCAGTCTAAATTAGGTCTCCCTGTTGTACTCTCTGAGTGCTTTCTCTTCACAGTGTTTGCCACACTTTGTAATGATATGTTTCTGTGTGATTATTTTCTTAAGGTCCTCTCCCTTTGTAGACTAGGAGTTCCCTGAGAACTGAAACTCGTGAGTGTTGTTATTCACCATGGCGTGCCCAAGACCTTACCGTAGAGCCTGGCAGATGGTAGGCATTTAATAATAACCCGTTGACTTGCAGGAAAGAGAGCATGGGGGATGATTCTGTCCGGGGGTGAGAGCAGTTGGTGGTGAGGTGAAGCAGAGTCCGAGGAGAGCTTGGCAGAGAAAGAGTAGACAGCACTTAGGTCCACTGGAGGCATTTAGACCCAAGTGAGTAGTCCTCCTGGTGCCTAGATGTGAGTACCCTGCGGTGAGTGTGCCCAGATAAGGAAGCAGGCTGAAAGCACATCTTGTGCCATTCACTCAGGGTGCGTGATGTCGCTAAACCAGGGAGCGAGAAGTCTGTGCATCCGTATACACGTTGTGGGTGTAGATTGATACACCCGTGAGTGTGGTACTCTCCTTGTGCAAACACATTTAGGACCTGTTGTCATTGGTAAAATCCATACTCATTTAAAAGCATTCATGAATTTGTAGTGGCTTTTTATCTTATGTTATTTCTCATCTGCTGTAACTAAAATTACAATACTATCTTATAAACGCCTGTGACTTTTTTTTTTTTTTTTTTACCTTAAAAAGGATTATCCTACTTTGCTATACATATTGGAGCGCCATTAAGGGGCTTTAAATGGGGCATTTACACAGTCAGTTCTCTCTGTTGACAGTAGGAGGATGGATTCAGAGCAGGAGAACTTGAAATCAGTCCCTCTCGCTGTGGTCCAGGTAAGGACATCCCCGCCTACGGTAGGGACAGAACCAGTGACTCTCAGTGCCGCTTCTCACGCAACAGCCTGAAACCCGACGGAGCAAACGTCTATCCTGATTGTTCTTCCTAGTATGGTGAAGGCCACATTTAACATACACACACATACGCGATATTCACATGAATATTTGATCTTTAAGAGAAATTAAAGCAGCTTTGGATTTCACCTTTTCGTTTTCTCTTCTATTATTTTCTCTGTCTTCGTCTTTCATTCTCTTTTTTTCTTCATCCTTTTCAACTTATGACCCTTCAGTTTGAAATTAAATTTGGGCTGTAAGTTGACTCCCTGAATCTTTTCTTCACAAGCCTTCTTTGTATTTTCTAGAAGAAAAAAGATTAACCCAGGGTTTCCAAAATAAAAGCAAAGATTGTGATTAAAACTGAATTAGAATCTTTATTCTCTATTATTCACTAATAGTAAAATAAATAGCCCGGTCTTAAGGAAGCTTTAAAGTAAGTCCTGGAGCCTTTGCAAACTCTTGGATTTTAATTAAAGAAACACAGAATACCATCACTTTCTGTTTGTCAGTGGGAAAAATATGTATTTTTAAATTTTCAAAGCTTAGCCCAGCAGCACATGGAGTACATCTGTTGGCTCTCAGAACTCAGGGAACACAAATGGATTCAGATGTTTAGGCCCTTTGTCTTCACTGGTCTCCGCTCAGCTCGCCAACTGAGCGTGGCACAATCCAAACACAGTTTCTGAAAACAGAGCAGCTAGAGTTACTTCTCAAGCACTCTCTTGGGGACTGATAAAGTCAATCTCTGTTTATGTAATGAAATCAGGGAGCAAGGGGTCTGCTGTAGTGCTTTGTGGATGGGATTGCATTGGTGTTGTCTTTCAGGGAAAAGACTGGATTTAATAAGCCCTTGTTCTTACTCGTTTTCTGTGTAGGTACAGCCCACTCTAATGGATTATTTTGAGCTATTTTTGTTTATGTAGTGTTAGAGCTTCTCTTTAAGCAGTTGGTTTTAGTAAAATAAATAGGTTTATTGTAGAAACATAGGATACTGATATCACCTCTACCTGATAAAAAGACTTAAATGTCTGGTAACTTATTTCTTCTTTGTTCAGTGCTACTAGGGTTTACTGTGTGTGTGTGTGTGTGTGTGTGTGTGTGTGTAAGTAATACTGCCTTTTTAGTGTTCTTACATTTTAATTTAACTTGAACTTTTAAAATAAACTCTGCTGGTTTATCCTCTCCTCAAATACTTGCAAAATCCTTCGTATTTTTCAAAATATTTATAAAGTATTTTTGAGAGTGAAATCTCATAAAGATCTTTGCTTCAGGACCAGAGTTCAAAGGAAAGTCCGTTTGGTTTTAATTTGAAAACTGTAAAAACAAAATACCCTCAAAATGGCAGGGTGTGAATTGGTAACTTCAATTTTATTGCAATCTGCCAAGCCCATCCCCAGATGTTTCCAATTAAAAGCCAAGAATGCTAACTTGGGTGAATATCATATGAAAGCATTTCTTTACTTTTCTCTGATTTTTTTTTCTGAGAAAAATAACAGTCTCGATTCCTTTAACTTTAATTAAAGAAATAATTTCTCATTTGCATGTTGTTCAAATTCGTACAAAGACCATGTAACATGCAAAGAGAATTCTTATATGTCGGATTTGCAAACGTGTAGTCCTGAATGCATAGAGGTTCATATATGTCGTCTTATAAAGGTGAAGTGAAAAGGCTTCTAAAAGATGTTGGAGCCCTTTAAAAGAAAATAATGTATTTCTGGATTTGCTATAATCAAAGAGTATACCTTTTAATACCCCACATTTATTTAAAAGGGGTGGTTAGCAATGAGCTTTTATTTTTGATCAGTTGTACATTGAATTGTAAGAAGTCCTTCTGTAGGAATCTAAGGTGTAATAAGATAAACCCGAATGTTATTTTGAAGCTGTCAATTCCATAATATTTCTCTAGATAATACTAAGTTACATTAGGATCCATACATGAGCCTGAAAGTTACTTCGAATATGTCATTCCATATTAAGAAAGATGTACGCTGGTAATAAATTTGAATTTATGGAAACTGGCATTCGTTCAGAGAAAAGATGGAATTGATCTTTATAACTAACCGAACATTTTGAGTGTAAAGCTGAAGAGACATTGATTTTTGAAGCATCCACAAGCCACAGACCCAGGACCACATACCAATCTGTGGAACCGAAACGGTTTCCCGTCACATTTCCTATCTGGTGAAATTTTGACGGACATGTATTTGGGAGCTCAGGAAGGAGACAGCCATGTGGGTCTTGGGTCTGTTTTTGCTTTCGGTAAGTGCCTGACTTTTTTTCAAACATGGTACCACTCAGACTTGGACATGCTACAGAAGGGACCTCTTCTGAGGAGTCTCCCAAGAAAGCTGGTCGTCTCCGCCTTGTGTTTGACCAGCAGCTTGTTTATAGTCCTTGTTGCTGTGCCAAGTGTCACAGCCACATTGCAGCTCTTTGTCCTTCCATGGCACCTTGTACCTACCACCCTGCGTTTGCCCCTGGCTACACAAGTCACGGGGTCCCACGCCTCCCTTTTCCCCAGCTGATCATGAGTGCCTCCCGAGGCTCATTCCATCTTTCCGTCCTTGATGACAAGCAGAGTCCTGTTCATATTGGACTCAGTTGTGATTTTAAGGTTTTGGGAAGTTATTTTGAAAATACTTTTGGGGCGCCTGGGCGGCTCAGTCGGTTAAGCCTCCGACCTCGACTCGGGTCATGATCTCACGGTTCATGAATTCGAGCCCCATCCCATGTCAGGCTCTGTGCTGACAGCTCAGAGCCCGGAGCCTGCTTTGGATTCTGTGTCTCCCTTGCTCTGTGCCCCTTCCCCACTCATGCTCTGTCTCTCTCAAAGGTAAATACGAAAAGAGAGAAAATACTTTTTAACAATTGCGAATATCTTAGCATTTAGGTATAGAAAGAGAAAGGGGATCAGGAGTCTAGGTCTGAGTTCATTGCTACCATTACAGGACCTTCCTGTTTCATCTGCGCAGTAGAAACAGCATCTGTTTTCATTACCTTTGTAATTTATTTGGAGATTTAGCTCCTGGGATGTGCAGAGTCATTACGGAGACTGTGCTTAAACGCTGGGGGAGCTTGTTGTTCATGTTCTTTAAAAAAATTTTTTTTAATGTTTATTTTTATTTTTGAGAGAGACAGAGACAGAATGCGAACGGGTTAGGGGCAGAGAGAGAGGGAGACACAGAATCGGAAGCAGGCTCCAGGCTGTCAGCACAGGGCCCGACGCGGGGCTCGAACTCACGAGCTGTGAAATCATGACCTGAGCTGAAGTCGGACGCTCAACCGACTGAGCCACCCAGGCGCCCCGACATTGTTCATGTTCTTGTCGTCACCAGAGTGACACTGCTGAACTCTGCACAGACGAGGAGGTCTTTTCTCAGGTCATGTCTCCCCCTCCTTTTTCCTAAAATGAAACTTAACAAGCTATGCATTTTTTTAAAAAGGCAGTGTATACCAGTAAAAGAAGGAAAGCAATATTTTCAGCTCTGAGGGGGAAAAAGCTAAATGGACGCGAACTAGTCGTTTCTGACGCTCTCAAGTATGACAACCGCCTTTTAGATTTTAGTGACTCTTCTAGATCCTGTCGTGATCATGTACTTTTTAGTATCCAGTGGTAATTCACAGAACCCCTAAAGGTTGGGAACTGTTTCTGTACAGTAAAAATGCAGTGAAGCTGCCTCATAAACACAAGTTGAGCAGACACTCGTCGATTCCTGTGTGTAAGAAGGGCGTATTTAAAGTGACGTCTGTGTTCAGAGAAGGAAGTAGAAAAGGCCTCCGGGCCGAGTGTCCTGCATTCATCCAGCCAGCAGTCAGCTGATGAGTAGGTTTGGGGATACGTCAGTGAAAAAATCAGACTAAAACTCCTGACCCTGCAAGGAGTTTCCTACGGATCTAATAAGTAAGTAGGAGGAGGAGTGTTAAAAGGCGGCAAGTCCTACAGAAGAAAATAGGAGGGAGAGGCGGGCTTCATTGCGAAGGCAGCACTGGAGCAAAAACTTAAAGTGGATGACAGTCTTGGGAACATCTGTAAGACCAGCAGAGAAAACAGCCAGAAGCCTGGGGTGGGAGCAGGCTTGATGTGTGCTGGGAGCAACCAGGAAGCCAGTGCAGCCAGAGTGGAATGACGAAGGAAGGAAAAAGGCGTAGAAGACAAGCCGGAAGGGTAACGTGGGCCACATCACTTAGGGCCTCGTAGGCAGTGCTGTGGCTTTGGGTTTTGCTCTGCCTCTAACAGGAGTGTGGCAGCGTAAACAAATACTCCCCATTTTAAAACGGATTGCCAGTAGAGTTAATGGTTGCCAGGGCCTTAGTGAGAGAGAAGGGACTGCTAATGGGAAGACAGCTTTTTTTTTTTTTTTTAAAGAATGATAAAAATGTTACGGGATTAGGTAGTGGTGTTGATTGCACAACTTTGCAAAATACACGAAGCACAAGGAACTGTACACCTTAAAAAGGTGAATTTTATGGTATGTGCACTGCATCTCAAAAAAAAATTACAAAAAGCGGTCGATTGCCAGGGCTTGCTAGAACCGTTTTTTTGTTTTGTTTTGTTTTTCCTCCATCTACCTAATGTAGATTTTACCTTTAAAGATCCAGGTTTTGGGAGCGCCTGGGTGGCTCGGTTGAGCGTCCGACTTCGGCTCAGGTCATGATCTTGTGGTTGATGAGTTTGAGCCCCACATCGGTCTCTGTGCTGACAGCCTGGAGCCTGCTTTGGATTCTGTGTCTCCCTCTCTCTCGGCCTCAAAAATAAGTAAACATTAAAAAAAATAAAGATCCAGGTTTTTAGGGGCACCTGGGTGGCTCAGTCAGTTAAGCGCCCGACTCTTGATTTCAGCTCAGGTCATGACCTCGCATTTTGTGAATTTGAGTCCCACATTGGGCTCTGCACTGACATCGCAGAGCCTGCTTCGGATTCTCTTTCTCTCTGCCTCTCCCCAGCTCTTGCACACATGTGCTTGCGCGCGCTCTCTCTCTCTCTCTCAATAAATAAATAAATAAATAAATAAATAAATAAATAAATAAACAAACAAACATTTCTTTAAAAAAAAAAAAACAGGTTTTTAACTAGTTACACCTTAAGGGAAAGTCTTAGTGTTCTTGACTGTGTTTTCATTAGAAGTAAAGGATGTTTGTCTGTTTTAAAGTATCCTTGCTGAAATTGTTAACGATTGTGAAATCAGACTATTCCAGACACCCTTTTTATATGCACTTTACATACCTGTGTCGCTCTCATTTGGTAAGAAATGATAGCAAGATGTTTTTAACCTCTGGTTAGCAAAATGAATGGAATTCTTAGGTTGACTTTTCATTAATACATTTTGCTACACTAAGATAGTCTCTCCATACAGTTTATTTTGTGAGTCATCTACAGGGTAGAAAATTAGATCAATATGATAATGTTCTTCAAATTATGGTCTAAAGCATGCAAGTGAAAAGAATACCTGTTCATTCTATTGACCAAAACCCAAAATTGGATGCCTCTTATTCCAAAAGAAGCAGTTATTTTTAATAGAAATAGAACAGGAAATGTATTTACCACCCCCACTCCCACCCCCGTTTTAGCTTTAACTTTGGAATTTCCTTGAATTTCAATCTATGACAGCCTAGTAAAGTTGACTGAAATATTATGACCATATCCTAATTTTTTTCTCTTCTTTTGGTGGGGTTGTATAAGCATAATTTGGGTTTTACCAATAGTCTAAGTGGTTTTCTTTAAATGAAATGAAATCATTGAATACACTCGTGGAATGGAACATTGATTATTGCTGAGCACTCCAAGCAAAACATTCACTCTTCTGTGATAACTCAAAATGTAGAGGCCCTTAGTTTGTTTCGTGTTCCTCTTTGTTGTCTGCCCCAAAATGGTTTATAACCAGCTGCAGAAGTGATTTCTGTTGGTGAAGCTGTAGGTCAGAGGTCGCCGAACTTGCTTCCCTTTGAGGACTTTGACCGGAGTGGTTGTCCCTCCCAGAAATGTGTAATTAATAATGAGGACTAGGCCTTCCCTCCTCTAAATTTGGGCTTCTTAGAAGATAGCTTTTACATTGCCCAGGCTTCTTGAAGTGCGTCATCTGGAGCCTCCCCTCCTGGAATCGGTGCCTTTGCTGGCCCCTGGGGCCCTGTCCTTGTCAGACGGTGGTCGTGAGATGGGGCGGTCGTGAGATGGGGCGGTCGTGAGATGGGGCGTGGTGATTCTGGAGCTCCTCTTCTGAAATTGTACATCAGATTGCAGGAACGCTCAGAAAAATTGTGAGATAAGCCCTGTCAGACCAATTACGTTTTCAGAATTTCGAGTACTCGAGAAATCTATGGTAACTCTGATTTCTTCTTCTTTGCAAAGAGTTGGCACCCTAGGAGAGGATTAATCTGCTTTCGCCTCATTGTTCCAGGATGAGTGAACGTACTTAGGGGCTGATTAAATATTTTTTCTTCCGACTACAGGAAAGTATGTCCAAATCCTTAAGTAATTACATTCTTAACACAGACATTTCTCATTTTCTCACACTAGCTGCAAAGGCAGGGCAGATTCCAGGCCCTCGCGTTTCTCATTTGTGTGACGGTGACTTTCAGTGGAGCTTTAAGTACTTCCCTCCCCTCACTCTCAACCAGCTAATGTTAGAAATGTTAGAAAGCATAATGTTTCAAAGTGGTTTATTTCATAAAACTCTTTGTATTCTTTGGTGGCTCAGGAGAATAGCTGCTGCAAAGCCCTGAGATAAGCCTACGCTTTGGAGAAAAAGGATGTCTTAACCTAATCTAAACACTTGATTTCGGATGATGAGCAGAAGTCAAAATGTATTCATTTGTGACTCTTCAGTGAGATAAATGAAGTATTTAAAGAGTTAAAAAGAAAATATCCGACCCACTGTTGTGAGCAAGTGTTGCCTGAAAAGAACGTGACATTTTGGAAACCCTGACCCCCTGTACTCAGTCATACTTGCTATGTCCTGGCATGCACTTCATCTTTGTCCTGGTCTGTCGCTACCAGGAGATGTTGAGTTACCTAGAGGCACTCGTTTGTTCATCATTCTGTTCCCAGCCGCCCAGCGTCTGCCGCACAGCGAGGATCCATTTCGTGGTCAGTGACTGTTTTTGAATGTCACTGTCATCGTTAAAGGCAGACATTGGGTTCAGGTGTCTGTGGATGAATCTGCATCTATTTTGTTACTAGACATTCTTGGGATTCTCTGGTTCTGTGTCCCTCCATCACAACAGACAAGATACACCATAACATTTTTATTACTGTTTCCTTGTTCATATTGGTAATATTTTTGTACTAAGTACAGAATTTTATTTTATTTATTTTTTAAGATTCTGTCTTTTAAGTAATCTCTACGGTACCCGACATGGGGCTTGAACTCAAAACCCTGAGATCAAGGGTCACACGCTCTACTGACTGAGCCATTCAGGCGCCCTGCCCCCTAAGTACAGAATTTTAGAAAAATTACCCAAGAAGAGCCGGGAAATTCTGCACATGTAAAGAGCAATCGTAGGGGGATGGTTAGATCTACTAGAGATTAAAATACAATATCAAGCTTTAATAGTTAAAACTGTGTGGCATTGGTACATGAATAGACAGATAGTGTCTAAGTAAATAGGAAGTGCTGAAAGAGATCTAAATATATGTGGAAATTTAGTAAGTTATCAAAAAGGCGTTTAAATCAGCGGGGGAAACAACGGTTCTAAAATGATGTTGAGGCCTCTTGGTAAACATCTGAAAGAAATTAGGTTAGATCCTTTTCTTATACCTTACACCAAAATAAATTCCAGATGGAGCATACATGTGAATGTAAAATTATGAAACCATAAAAGCACTGAAAAGAACATGTAAATGTTTTTATAATATTTGAGTGACAGTGACTTTTTAAAATTATACTGCAAAACTTAGACACTGTTTTAACAAATGATATGTTTGACCACTTACCAGATTTCCACATGGTGAAAGAAAATACCGTACGGAGTCAAAAGATAGATAAGCTAGGGAAGTACAACATATTTTGCAAACCAAGGGTGGATTTCTTTAATATATAAAGAGTTTTTCCAATAACAAAACCAGAAATCTAACAACAGAGGGGGCCAACTTTATGGAAAAGGAAATGCAAATCCTTTCAACGTATGGAATGCTATGTAATGCAAATTCAAACCACAATGAAATGCCATTTCTCAGATTGGCAGAGATTGAAAGTTTTGATTATAGGCTGTGTTGGTAAGGATTTGAGGAAGTTAGCACTGTGTACATTTGTTGCTGATGGAAATGTAAAATGGCACAACTTCAGTGGAAAATAGTTTTGGGCTAATAAAACATAAAAACCCTTACAGCCATCAATTCCAATTCACGGAATTTATCCTGGACATATTCACAGATGATACATGTCCAAGAATGTATTTTCCCAAATGGTTCTACCGTTTTAAACCAACGATATCCAAGTTCTGCATAGTCCAGATCCTTGCCAAAGCTTGTTATTCAGTTTAAAATTAATGGCTTAATTTTAGCCATTCTGGTGGTTATGCAGTGGTATGTTATTATGGTTTTAATGGCATTTCTGGTAACTGATATTGAATATATTTTCAGGTACTTACTAAGCATTCATTTATATTCATATATATTTGGTGCCTTTTTAAAAATGATTTTTTTATTCTTGAGTTAAATTTTTGATACGTTTTAGATACAGCTATGTTTTCTAATATATGTTTTGTTACTATTTTCTCTTAGTCTTTCGCTTGCCTATTTCTTCTTTTTTTTTTTTTTTTTTAAATTTTTTTTTTTCAACATTTATTTATTTTTGGGACAGAGACAGAGCATGAACGGGGGAGGGGCAGAGAGAGAGGGAGACACAGAATGGAAAGAAACAGGCTCCAGGCTCTGAGCCATCAGCCCAGAGCCCGACGCGGGGCTCGAACTCACGGACCGCGAGATCGTGACCTGGCTGAAGTCGGACGCTTAACCGACTGCGCCACCCAGGCGCCCCTCTTCTTTTTTTTTTAATGTTTATTTTTGAGAGAGAGCATGAGCAAGGGAGGGGAAGAGACGGGGGCGGGGAGACACAGAATCCGAAGCAGGCTCCAGGCCCCGAGCTGTCAGCACAGAGCCCGACGCGGGGCATGAACTCACGGACCGTGAGATCATGACGTGAGCCAAAGTCAGACGCTCAACTGACTGAGCCACCCAGGCGCCCTGTTCCCTATTTATTTTCTTAATTTTTTAATGCAGTATATAATTGTCATGAAGTCCAGCTCATTAGTGTCGTTGTTGTTTTTAATGGTTAATGCTTTTTGTGCACTAAGAAATCTTTGTATACTGCAAGGTGAAGAAAATTTACTCCTTTTTTCTTTTTCTGTAGAACTATGCTTATCTTTTTAAACTTAGCTTTTTCCTCCTCATCAGGCTTTCAAAATGGTCTATAACCCAAAAGGAAAATAAAAAAGGTTTAGACCCATTGCTTTTAGACTGCTAGTTTTTCAGATTTGTTGATAAGGACATTGTCACATCATGCTGCTGCTTTCTACCAAGAAAACACTTTCTGAATGAATCTTGCTTTTAACAAGATAGGTATCATTGAATATTGGGCTTTATTACACCTACTAATTATTCATTCATCTCAAATAATCCTGTGTTGTGAATTTTCATGTTGGACGAATATGTGCACCACCTGGAGAGCTGCCCCTATGGATGACCTTGCCTGTGCCAGGGCGGTGAGGCATCAGCAGGGCAGTGAACAGTCTGGAAAAAGCAGGGTCATAGACCTGAGTTTTGGTCTTCCTCCTGTCCAGCAAGCATTCCCATTTCATCCAGAATAGAGTTCAAAACTTGAATTCTGAGGCTTCACAGAATCTGGTCCCAACCTACGTCTCCATTTCTGCAATGCCCCGCTATTTCCTGTTCCTCAGGGTGATCTTGCAACTCTGCGTCTCTGTTTTTACTGTTCCCTTCATCTAGATTGTTCTCATTCCTTTTCATCCTGCCCTGGACTTAACTCCAGTCAGTCTGTTAAATCCGCAATAAAACTCCATATCCTTCTTGAACTCTCTCCCGGCTTCTCAAGAAGAAACTAGTTTGCACACACTCTCTCTGTACGGTCTCCCCCATTAGCTCGCGGACTTCTGACTGCTTCGAATACTGGGGGGTGTGGTGTTTCTTGTACGTCTGAGTGGGGCTTCATACAGTGACCACGTAGCGGGCTGGTTACAGAGAGCCGGTCTGACATAAAGGTATGTGACAGTGTGGAGCCCATAACAGCGGTATTCTTTGTAGAGCGTTTGGCATTCGATAGTGTTTTTCAAACTCTGAAATTGTGACCCATTTGCCGTTCATAAAAGCATTTTTTATGGCTCAGGAGCATCATTAAAAAAAAAAAATGGAGTAGGTTAGGAAATAAAAGATTACATAACACGGGTAAGCGTTCTATAGTAAAAGGTTTGTTTCTAGTTCTATATTTGCGTTTGTGCTTACCAGGTTGTGGCGCAAAGTGTATTTCTTACTATGGGTTGTACCAAACAGAATTGGGAGACACTGCACTGGATTTTAACCTCTATAATGAGTTTTGAAGTTTGCAGTTTTAGAGAAGAGATATTTGGAATTTTTAACTAACTTTGGTACTCCTGAAATTTTTCACTAAATGATTTCACATAATTTGTACCTGTGGGCAAACGATTTTTTTTTTCTTCAGCATCTCGTGTGTAGTCTTTGTTTTAGACTTGGGGTACATAATTGGGTTATAAATATATAAAACATTCTTGCAAAATGGCATTTTTGAAGAAGCTAGAGAATTATAGACGTTTCTCTAAAATTTCTGTAATGTTTTTTAAACTTTATTTACATATATCGGTTTAGATTGTTCATGAAAGTTTCTTGACAAAACAGTAGTTTTTAGTACATTGGAATGGAATGAGTGTTATCAACTAAATCTACAAATTAAAAACTTCTAAAATTTCATTTTTGAAAATGAGTTCACTCCATATATAAATTATGCTTTCATATATGAAAAGACATTTCACTTTGATTTTGAAACTGGGTATTCTTTGCAGTCAGCTCAGCAAGAATCATATATTAAATATTTCTTCCAAAAGGAAGTAGAAACTCGAATCTTCCACATCAATACAGGCATCACAAATAGTGATGCGTTGCTTTTAGAGAGCTTTTGAATCAAATGTGCATCCTTGAGATAGGAAAGCAGTTACTAGAGACAGCTAGTATTTACAGTAAAGCTGCTTCTGGTTGACTTTGTTTAAATTTGTGATTAAAACCTTTCCTGGAACTCTGGAGCCTTGTAACCAGGAAGTTACTGTGTTTGTAAAGCCTGTGTTCTTGTTCCTTCACTTCTCTTTAGGGTCAGTATAGACCTTCTGATTTGTTGTGTCCTGAGACGTATGTTTGGGTGCCCATCGAACAGTGCCTGCCTTCACTTGAGAACTCAAAGTACTGCCGTTTCAACCAGGACCCAGAAGCAGGTACGTTTGGAGCAGAGCTCTGCCAGAAATCCTTGGCATTGTTTTTAGGTTCCTTGTGTGTGGCTTTGGCTCTTAATAGGGTCCAGGTAGCTTTTCATCTATCGTAGAATGTGTATGGTGTATGTGCGCGCACATGTCTGTGTAAGACCGGGAGATGCCACGTGCGCACACACACAACACTCTTGCTTCTGGAAATAAATGCAGAAACCTCATGTGCTTCTGCTCCTTACTAACCCGTCTCCTTCTACTTTGAGCGTTGGTACCACCTTCCGTTTCTGCTACAGCTGTCACAGTGCATAAAAATTCTTCCCTAGACTGTTTAGGTAAAGAAGATAGAAATACTGACCAGTTCGACTGAACAAGGCCGGGGAATGGTTTCCCGAAGGCCAACAGGCTGGGATGGGTTTTGTGACAATACTTTTGTTGTTGTTGACAATACTTACTTGACTTTTTCTTACATCTTTGGTGCTTCTCCTCTCCCGTCCCTTCTTCCACCTCCTGCGCACGCAGTCCAGCCCTAGCCATGTCTTATCTCTTGGTACTCCCCATTTGGATAGTCTGTGCACTGGTGGTAGGCACAGACACTTGCACATACAGCCTGGGGTCAGACTCCCTGCAGGTAGATCCTGGCTCCATCATCAGCCTGTAAATCGTGTGCCCTTGGGCAATTTCATGATCTTCCTGGTCTCAGATTCCTGACCTTCAGAATTAAGATAATAATAGAACCTACCTTGCTGAGCTGTCATGAAGATTAGAGTAAGACAGGCACACTGAGGATAGCCCCCTCGTCTTGCTGGGTTGGCGATGGCTGGGCAAATGGGCACGCGATGTCCCGTAGACTGTGCCACGGGCTTTCATCTGCATTTGCCTTTATTTGCTCTGATTCCTGTCTCCAGAAAAATAACGCAGTTCTAGTCACCTCCCTTTTGTCTAGATCTCGCTCAGTTTTCAGCAGCCTTTCTCACCCTCCCTGCGTTCCCCGGCGGCTTCGTCTATCAGGCACGAGTTGTGGTGCTTGTGGTGGGCATCGACTCTCCATGTGTGTTTTCCTCAGACTGGAGTTCCTGGGTGTTCCCCCTGTGCCTCACTGACGTCTGCCAGAGGAGGCGCCCGGTGCACAGTTAACAATCACATTTTCTGTCTAGTCACCCGTGGTCTAAGCTTGGAGAAAAATCAGAAAAGGGAAACGGAAAGGCCGGGGGAGGGGCAGGGAGTAAATGGAAAGATCAGTTAGGAAGACAAAGGGACAAGCAAAGAAATGCAGGGATTTCTTCTGTTCTAGGATGTGCGTTCTTTACCACCCCCCCCCACCCCCCCCGCCAGAAATGAGGTTTTTTATTTCCAAAAAAGGAAAATTGGTTCATGTTTCATTGTATTTTGGCATCTCCTTGAAAAGCTGTTATGCAATCAAGAGTGGGCACTTCTTACACATGGTGATACCTTAGAATCTGATGAACAAGTGGCCGTAGGGACCCACCTGACTCCTACACCAGACACCCCGAGGTCACCCCAGGCTTCCTAGACATTTAGGGTTCGTAGAACAACCAGGGCTTTATAGTTCTGCACCTCCGATTGTCAGCATTTCATTATTTCATTTTAAGTAGAATTACACCTGACTGATCAGACAGACAGACGCATTGCTTACGGACAGCCGTACTGAATTTGTCAGCGTTTGAGTCAGGCTCAAAGCGAAGGTAGTGGTAGTTCAGAGGAAAGCAAATACTTACCTGCTGTCCCTTCAAAAAAATAGTTTTTTCCTTTTTAGCTTTTCTCAAGGGCAGCTCAGAGTCATTTCCTTCTGGTGAGAACAGCTAACCGTCTTACTGCATTATTTCACGTTCACATACAAAAGTGGATAAGTTCCTTCCAACTAAATAAAAATGATCACGAATTGGTTTCTGACTCCCAAACTTAAGACGCAGTTTCACCATCCCCTTTTTCTTTCCTGGATCTATTTTTTTTTTTTTTAATTTTTTTTTCAACGTTTATTTATTTTTGGGACAGAGAGACAGAGCATGAACGGGGGAGGGGCAGAGAGAGAGGGAGACACAGAATCGGAAACAGGCTCCAGGCTCTGAGCCATCAGCCCAGAGCCCGACGCGGGGCTCGAACTCACAGACCGCGAGATCGTGACCTGGCTGAAGTCGGACGCTTAACCGACTGCGCCACCCAGGCGCCCCGATTCCTGGATCTATTTTAAAGGTTGCTTCTCTTATATAATATTTGGAGATTAAGACAATCACAGGCTCTGTCTGTTGTAGAAAGCTGAAAAGGTAACTGAATAATTTCCATGCACTGAACATTCAAGTAAAGATTTATTCATGTTAATAGACTTCAAATTCATTTTCTGAAGTTAGCACTGAGGAGCATTTCATGGCAAAGAAAATTTGAAGTCTCATTTCGACGGGACTACACCATGGTGAGTGAAGAGTGTGCATGACATGCTTTTCTCCTGTAATCTGTTACATTCCAGTTCTTACGGCATAAGCTCTAGGTCTTAATATATTCATTGTTTCGAATCCATTTACAAAAGTCAGAGGACTAAGTTTTCTTCTTCAAAGAAAAGGAAGATCCTTTTCCGTATGCTGAGTCTTTGGAACTTGCAAGAGAACACTGTACAGTTTTATCAGTATTGAATATCACAGTCCAGACACTATTTGAAATCAGACTTATGTCCTGTGGTTTTAGGAAATTAAAATGCAGTTACATGCTGAAAGGTATTGAGCATGCTGTGAAACATGGTCATTTGAGATTTAAATGGCAATCTGTGAGAAACCGTTCTCTTCTCTTGGGTCAGTTTCACTTTTACATGACCCAAACTCCGACTCAGACAAAATACAGAGTTTAATATGGACACCGTTGTTAGTCGGCATGGTGCTTTTTTCCACTAAATCTGTTTCTCCTCCCAGCTGTTCAGTAGTTAAATTACTCTGCAGAAGGCACAGCTGATCGCCACAGGTCTCTGTAAAAACAGTTCAGCTACAAGGTGTATCAGGAGCCACTTGTAAGAAAAATTGCATTTCCCTCCATCCTGAATTGATGTAAGCCTCTGGAAATCCTACCCCTCCCTGCCCTCCACCCCCTACTCCCCTACCTCCCGCATTTTGGAGGTTTGGGGTTATATGGTTATTTGGTTAACTAGGAAGTGTGCATTAGGGTAAAAACCTGTTGTAGTTACTGCTTTCATGTATGGTGGGGGGGGAGGGGCCGACAAAAGGGAGCAACTTGGAAAATTCTAAAGACGTCTCTTGGTTCATAAATAGGTCTTTTGTTTTTGAATTCAGGAACTCTGCCTACTCCAAAGAAAGGAATTGAGAAGTTTCTCAAACCATTCTTAAGTAAAAAATCTGTCAGATTGCTTATTAAATTGATAGTTGGATATGTGTAGAATTCAAAAATCCTGCATTACAGTTACACGTTGTCTCTTTTGTTTAAATTATCTTTAAAAAATGTTTACTGGGAACAGTAGTAGAAGATTTATCCAAATGCATAAAACCATGCCAAGAAGAAATATTGGAATGGCCCATCGATCTCTCTACAGCAGTAATCACTGTCAGTATTTTTATGCTCTCATCCGGATCTTTTTTCTCTGCATACCTTGGTTAAACAACAGAGCAGGAATCATCCTTCACACCTGTGTTGTTTTTTTTTCTGAGTACTCTGTGTTTCTTCTTCCTTTTAGTAAGGCAAAACCTACTGGGCCACTGATTTGGGGCTTCAGCTGACAAATGCCACTACTTAGGTGACAGGCAGCGTCTGCCACCGATACTTCATAAGAGGCATTGGAAGCAAAGCGGATGTTTTGGAGCTGGTTTGAGGACCATGATAAATTATGAGTTGATTTGACTCTTAATGTCGTACAGGTGTTATACTATTTATCGTTGGTAGTAGAATCCTTTTGGGGGGTCTCGCTGGCTTAGTCGGTAGAGCATGTGACTCTTGATCTCGGGGTCGGGAGTTGAAGCCGCACACTGGGCGTGGAGCCTACTTAGAAAAAGTCCCTTTGGTTCCAGACTTGTAAAAAAGGATAACCTCACTGAGCATATGCTGGTTCCCAAGTACCATCTCTGGTTCCTCCTGCGTTACCCCCGTTGATCCTCAGCACGTGAGGGAATGTTTCGTGATTGACCTCCTCAGATACTATTTACCGCGAAAATATCAGCGGATGCTTGTTTTTTAACCAGAGATTTAAAATATTTTTAATTCAGATATTGCGCTTTCATTTTTGTAAGTACTTTTAGCATTTATTTCAAAGAAGCTAAGTAGAATGATCTTTATTTCTGTCTCTATGATAATTACAGCAGTATAGACATTTTACCACAGATTAGTCTAGATTTCACTCCCTCTTTTCTATACATACTTGAAAATGATTGCAAGAAATTTCCTAATTTGTCTAAGTCATGATATCAGAATATTGAATTTAAGTTTGCTGTAAAAAGGACAGCACCTAATTTTGTCTTAGTGCTTGCTGCATTTCCCCAAGTTAGAGGATTTCTAAGACGTTTTACCTTTTGCAGCCAGTTAATGAAAATCTAAGTGTAAGGAGCTCAACCCTGAACTTCCAAGACTCCAATCTGTGTTACCTGATGCTTTCATTTGTCTCTTCTCTTTGCTGCCTTCTTCTTTCTTGCTGGCATGGTTCCCTGGCACTTTTTCTATAGTGTCGTCGTTTCTGTCGTAAATGCCCATCGAGAAAGCAAGTCCCACTCTGACCGCGTGTGGGATGATCAGGTTCAGAAAGAATTCTGACTGTATTCGCTTGCCTGGTTTCTCCAAGCCCGGTCTCACTTCCCGAATACTGTGTTCATGGTCCCTCCAAAGGGTGTACCCTCAGCCACAGTGTCGCCTTGGTCACTAGGAAGTCATGCAGAATGACAAAAAGATAAACCAAAACTTCTGAGGGTCCCTAAAAACGTGCTGCGGTGAGAAGTTACAATTAAGTGGACAGTGTCTTTCTTAATGACCGTAGGTGTGCAGTGAAGCTGGATTTGAGGATGACTTCCCGCTTGAAGTCGCAGAGTGAATGATGTTTGATTGCTGGACGCTTAGTAAACATAAGTTCTTTGTTGCCGGTAGAGATGGTGGTGCCGGGACGTAGCTGGGTGGAGACAGAAGCGGTTGAAGCCCGGCGTCGAGACAAAATGTTTTCGGAAATTTGGCTTTTTTGGATTTGGTGAACCTGGAGAACGTATTTTTGACGTGGAAAACATCAAACATAGAAACAGAGAAAGTTAAAGCCTTGTAAGTTTTCAGTTTACTCTCTGTCTGCTGGAAAATACTTCTTCATTATAGCGTTCCTCTCTCTTCCCGCTTACCCGTTTCTCAGAGGTACCCTTTCTAATCCAGATGTTAGTGTAGCACTAATACGACTGCTGGCTTAAAAGTGAGAAACGAGGTTTCCCCCCTTGTGACATGGTCTTCTAATGAGGACAGAGAGGAGCAAGGAGAGAGGCCTTTCCTACGATACTTGTGCGTAACACTGAAGGATTGTAACATTTTAGTGTGTGCGCTTTCTACCAGAAAACCTGAGACGGACTTTTAAGGTAAACTTCCAACAGTTGCAAAGACTGTGTGCATTTTTTCAGTGTTTTACAGCCAGTCTCGCACAAGAGAAATTTTAAAACTACTGCTTTGCAAATTTTTACCAGGCAGTCTTTGCTCAGTAAAGCACGCGCGAGCAGTAAGCCAGTGACCGAAGCTGGCTGGAGCCCTGGCCGGAGGCAGACTGAAATAGCTCTGAAAAACTTTGAAAAGCAGACTTGAGGTTTCCATTTAGCTGTTAAAGAAAGATTTCCCTGATCCCGTTGTCTTTTCTTATGGAACAGATCAATTTTTAAAAATAAACAATTCCTTTTACAGTCACCCAGTTTTTAAAGTTGAATTAATCCTATGATTTTCAAATCATTAACTAATCCATTTTGAAATCATTCCAGTAGGCTGGAAACTACCAATACACTTCAGACCGTGTCTAAAAAAATGCTAGTTCTGCCTGGCTTTAATGTGTGGCGTCTTAGAGTAGTGTTTTGTTTGTTTGAATAAAAAAAAAACTGACGTTTTTGAATGTAACGAAGAGGTTGTCCAAAATGTCACTTAGAGGATAAAAATAAAGCCCACAGCTGCTTCAGTGCTGGCTGAACAATGATACGCCGTTGAATGGAAGACACCGTCAGTTTTAAGTCCTCTATCTTACGTTGAATGGAAGACGCCGTCAGTTTTAAGTCCTCTATCTTACGTACCGCTAAGAAAGAAAAAATGTTGCCAGTTAGACTATGACTCTGTCAGTTGTAAGATGCATCTGGAAATACCAGAATGTGTGAAAATGTGAATCTTCATGACGTAGAGGAAATGTGGTTCAGTCTGTGCACCGAAGTACTGGGCAAAGCCATGGAGTACCTAAGAGACTTGTTTTTATTTGTTAGGGAGCTTTGTGGCATCTCGCTTGTAGGCATTAAATATATTATAAGTGGGGTGCACACCTATGTGTCAGAGTTAGAAGGCATCAGTTCCACCTGCTTTTTGATAAAAACAAGATTACTGTCATGGATATATGACAACAGCAGAGTTCTTTTAATACCCTCTCCCATAGACTTCAGAAAATTTTGAGAAGACCTGTAACTACTTCACAGGGATACTTTATTGTAATGTAAGTAAAAATGTTTTACTACTCAAAAAGCAGTGACATTCTGTAAGCATTAATGATTTCAATGCATTCTGGTCTTCAATAAATTTTAAAAATTTAAAAACTTTGATGTTGGAAGGCAAGGATAAAAATAGAGAATTTAAATTAAACTTTGCTTAGCCCATAAATTCAGCGATCTCGGACACCTGATGGAATAACGATTAAAGATGAAATAGTAAAGAAGGGGCAAAAGATCCTATCCTTCGATGCCATCGAGCTTGTCATCAACCCTAAGTCGTGCCATTAATTGAACACTTGTGAATTATCAGTGAGTATTCTTGGTTTAACTTGTGGCTCCATAGTAACAGAACGTGAATCATTAGCTTAGTGGGAAAAAATTCTGGAAGGGGGTTTGATGCTCTATTTTGGAGCCTGCATCATTTGCTGTTCAGTGCAGTGTCTGCTGGCTACTGGAGGAGCTAAGACAAAGACAAGCCACAGTCCAAAGGTTTCTTAGATCATTCACACCCAGCTCCAATATAAGAATGAAGTCACTGCGTTTGTCTGCACGGTATTTTGAAACTGTTTAGATTCTCTTTTGTGTCCGTTAATATTCAGTCTCTCTGCAGGAGAATAAGCAAGCTGTAACATGAAGGTATGAGAAGGTCTGTTTATTTTAGGAGTGTTCTTGTATGTGATGCCAGCAAAATGTTTTTAATATAAATATGGAAACTGGGGTAGAATTCCTGTTCTTGTAAGAAACGTGTTTTCCTAGCTGCCATTCATTTGAAATAGGTATCATTTATGGGAGACTTGTTCATGCTTCTGTAGCGTGTTCACTGATAACAAGATGAAATTTGTCTGAAATTAGGAAGGACCTGTTGACAATTGGGAAAGAAGTAAAGCCACCTGCTCCGCTAACTGACCAAAATAAAAAAGCAAGAGTAAAAATTCTGATGCCGAAGCGACTCTCAGCCGGGTTTCCTTCCAGAAGCAGATCCTGAAATGTGGGCTTGCGTTGATGGGAGCAGGAGTGGGGGCTGGTGCGGGTGAACTAGCGAAGGGAGGAGGAGAAGGTAACGGAAGTGTCTGTGCGCGCAGTGCGGTCCGGCACTTTAATGACTGGACGTCAGTCCCTTGAGAAACCTATTTCGGAATCGACTGCCTGAGGGACCAAAGGAAGACGTATGTGCTCGCCTGGCCTTTGTTCTCCACTGGCTGTTGATTATCTCACAGGGGGTTAGTGTCTCTGCCCTGTCCTTTGTACCTGTGCAAATGGAGAGCAGGCCGCTGCATCTGAAAGGAAGCAGGGCAGGCCGATGGACCCTTCACAGAACCATGCACAGTGGGGGTGCCGCGAGTCAGAGATGAGGCTCGGGGATACAGGGCAGTGCCCAAGGAGTGTCTAACCCAGAAGAAGTACAGGTCGAGGTGGCACGTCCCTAGCGTTAGCTGACCGTGCCGGCCGCACTGGCGCAGGTCGCATCTGGACCGTGAGCACGAGGAAGTAGTGGACTTAAAAAGTCGTTGGAGGAGCCGGGCAAGAATTAGAATCATAAATGTGAAGAATTCATAAAATCATTCACTCAACAAATATTTATTCAGCCGGGTATTATGCTTTATGACGGGGAGGTAGATTAGTCCTCCCTCCCTCAGAGGGCTTGCGGAGGACGCAGACAACTATCGTGCAGTTTTCGTAAAGTGTGATAAGTGGCCTATTGGGGGAGATAGGTGCAGTTAGTTCACAGAGGAGGGTCCTCAGCTCAGATCTGCACAGGGTGTGGGAGGGCAGGGAATGCTTCTTGGATGACGTCTCAGAATTTTTAGAGGAAGGGAATGCAAGAGCTTCAGGGAGAGACAACAGCATGTTCAGAAGGCCCAGGGGGCAGAGAGCACACCTAGAGTTTGGGGGGCAGGCTGGGTGGGGGAGATCTAGCTGGCTAGCGAAGGACTGGTCATTGTAAGGACTTCGATGTTTCTCCTGAGAGCACCAGAAGGCCAGGAGAGGGTTTAGGCACCCGATGGCATCCAGAAGTTCTGTCATTTCTACTCCACATGTGGAGAGTGACCAGGACTCAGACCGGAGGTAGGAAGACTAATCAGGAGGATTTTGCACACAGTACTCCAAGCAAAGGATGATGGTGGCCTGGACGTGGGTGGTAACTGTTGGGAATGGGATGGGAGCAAATGGATGCTAAGGATATTCGGGAGGTGGGGTACATGGAACCGGCTGGTTGATTGTGTATGGCGAGGGTGAGGGGAGAGAGTTTAGGTTCTGACACGAACTGAGTTAATGCTTACTCTTCATTTGTGACATGAAGCACATGAACAGAGGGGCAGATTTGGGGGGGGAGGAGGAGAGGAATGGTGAGTTTGGCTTGGACATGTTGAATCGGGGGTGTTTGGAGACATGGACAGAGATGTTGGGGAGGCAGGTGGACATACAGACCTTAAACTGATGAACAGCCTGGGAAGGAGGCACTAGTACGTGTGCGGAAGCCTTACGAGTGAATATGCCCTAGTTCGGAGTGAAGAACAACAGTCCCAGACGAGAAGCCTGAGGAACCCCACTATGGAACCCCACTATGGAATGACTGAGTAGATGATGAAGAGGCCAAAGGAGTGTGGGGTCATGGAAGCCACGTGAAGCATGTTCAAGAAATGGGGAGCAATGGCAGTGTCCGATTCTGCCAACAGGGCTTGGGAAGCATCTTTGGAGGATCCTGGCAAGACCTGTGTTCGTTTGGACGAGGATAAAATAGTGTTGTCAAGGCTTAAAAACTGAGTGGAAGTTAAGAAGGCGACCATGATCAAATATGAATTTTGAAGATAGTAGCTCTAGAGAGGTAAATCTGATGGCAGAAGACTTTTAAAAAATGGGAGAGACTTGAACATTGTCAAAAGCGGATGGGAGTTAGCAAAGAGAAGGATGAACTATAAGAGAGAGGTGGAAATCAGTGTATCAAGGTCTCTGGGACGAAGCACAAGGAAAATCAAGGACACAGGAAGACCAGCCTTAGATCGTAAGGACCCTTTGTTGTAGGAGAGGGTGAGGAAGGGCTCAGTGCACTGAAGAGAAATAGACTGGTGTGGTGGCAGCAAGTTGGATGCTTTCTCATTTGGTACCTTTTCTTTTCCATTTGGAATGCGTGCTGGTGAAGGGGGGAGATGGCAGGGTAAGAAGAATGGGAGACAGAGCTGATGGCCAGTCGTTGTCAGAGTCCGTGAGGGTGAGATCATGTAGAGGAGATGCTTCTCTGACGGCCTGGGGAAGGCAGACCGTTGTCTGGTTTCCAGGGTGTGGGCTTGTCAGGCCGTTGCCGTGGAAGGGCAAGAATTGAAGGCTGTTGGCAGCGAAATGGTGGGAATATGGCGATGGCATCTGAATTCAGTTAGAAAGGAACTGAAGGGACAAATGGAGCTACATGTCATAGAAGGGGTCAAAGGACTGGAGGTCCCAAAACCAGGATGATGGGCTGACAACTCCCTGCAAGGATAGGAAATGGTGTCCAGAGAAGAAAGAGGGTCTGATTTTACAGTTTGGAGGCATGACAAGCTTTGGCCTGGGGTTTGGGGAGCCTAAGTCGCATTAAGGTGGAGTTACTGAAGAAGACTGGAGGAACGAGGATGGCAGCCCACGTGGACCGGCCGGAGATTTCCGTTCCTTCGTGCCATTTAGATGTAAGAGTGGTGATGTCCCTAAGTGAAGCTCCTTCTTATCTATCAAACAATTCTGATGTTTCTAGCCCCCGGCAACATAAACACAAGATCAAGGGCCTCCCGCTCGTCAGTATAGGATAGAGAACAAACAGAGTTCTGTTTTCCAGAAAAAGCTCATTTTGTACAGACAGTGATCTTGAGAACACCTGTCTATCTTTGTTTTTTTACAGTTTTAACTACAGCTCATTGAAAAATACATAGTTTATATCTCCAGCTAGTACACGGTGCTTCTGTGTGTGTGCAAGTGTCATGTCTGTATATATAGATTTGAAGCCAGAGTCTCATGAAATAGTGCTTATCCTCCTGCAGATGTGATACACTCCATCTTCTTTACTATTTTATTTTAAAAAATGAGTCTTTCTTAAAAGAAAAATTAATGTTTATTTTTGAGAGAGAGAGAGAGAGAGCATGAGCGAGGGAGGGGCAGAGAGAGAGAGAGGGAGACACAGAATCCAAAGCAGGCTCCAGGCTCTGAGCTGTCAGCACACAGCCTGATCCAGGGCTTGAGCTCATGAACCCCGAGATCATGACCTGAGCTAAAGTCGGACGCTTAACCGGCTAAGTCACCCGAGGGCCCCTCAGACATTTTCCTTCTTAATTTGGTTTTTTCCAGGTTGAAAGACAAAACCAGAGCCTATTTACAGTGCCTCTTCAGTGACCTCGTATCTCAAAGAGGTGGACCCGTAGCCCATGACCAAGTGTGTTCTTACCTGATTACATGGTCTGCTGACTACAGTTTGCCTTCCTTGAGCCCAAAAGGTTATGTCTTAACTGGAATGTGCATTGCGTTTAGGTCTTAAGATGTGTCATTGATTCCTAACTAACTCTAAAGGTCCTTGAGCTGATGGGATTGTCACGTTGACCAACATACCACATTGTTGTGTTCTTAGGGTCGTCCAAATCACGAGTTGAATGGTAGTTACATTCAGTTGAATTTTTAGTATCTTTCGGAGCATTTTCTGATTATTTATTCACAACTTCCAAAACCAGTCTATTAACTTTATTTATATTTAATACTTAACCATTTCTCCCATATAATAGCAGGTCACTGGAGCATGAACGCCAAGTGACAGTATTTAAAGTAGAAGTATGAAGACAGTAGTTCTGCCACACGCTAGCTTTGTGACTTTAGGCGGGTCACGAGTTTCTCAGCCTCAGTTTCATTAGCTGTGAAGTGGGGCATTCAGACTACATGAAATGAAGGATTTTTTAAAAAAAATTTTTAAGTTTTTATTTAAAGTCCAGTTAGTTAACATAGAGCGTAATACTAGTTTCAGGAGTACAATACAGTGATTCAGCACTTCCGTACCTTACCCAGTGCTCATCATAACAAGTGCAGACCTTAGTCCCCATCACCCGTTTAACCCACCCTCCCCCCACCCCCTGCCACCAACCTCTCCTCTCGTAACCATCACTTTTAGGTTAGAGTCTGTTTCTATAGTTAAGAGTCTGTTTCTTGGTTTGCCTCTCTCTTTTTTTCCCCTTTGCTAATTTGTTTCTTAAACTCCACTTACGAATGAAATCATACAGTATTTGTCTTTCTCTGACTTATTTTGTTTAATGTAATACTTTCTAGCTCCATCCATGTCATTGCACATGACAAGATTTCATTCTCTTTTATGGCTAATATTCCATTATGTGTATGTATGTATGTGTGTATATATATATACATGTGTGTGTATGTATGTATGTATGTATATACATATATATACATATATATGTGTGTGTGTATATATGTATGTGTATATATATATGTATGTGTATACTTATATATATACATATATACCACATCTTCTTGATCCATTCATCGGTTGGTGGACACTTGGGCCGTTTCCATAATTTGGCTGTTGTGGATAATGCTCCTGTAAACATCAGGGTGCATGTATGCCTTTGAATTAGTATTTTTATATTCTTTGGGTAAATACCTAGTAGTGCAACTGTTGGATCATAGGGTAGTTTTCACTTTTGGAGGAACCTCCATATTGTTTTCCAAAATGTCCACACCAGTTTGCATTCCCACCAGCATACACAAAAATAAATTCAAAATGGATTAAAGACCTAAATGTGAGACCTGCAACCATAAAAATCCTAGAAGAGAACATAGGCAGTAAGCTCTTTGACATTGACTGCAGCAACTTCCTTCTAGACAGGTCTCCTGAGGCAGGGGAAACAAAAGCAAAAATAAGGTATTGGGACTTCATACAAATTAAAAGCTTCTTTATAGCAAAGGAAACAACAAAACTAAAAGGCAACCTATTTAATGGGAGAAGATTGACATATCTGATAAAGGGTTAACATCCAAAATACGTAAAGAACTAAAACTCAGTACTCCAAAGAAAAGGATTCGAGTATGTTTTGGGACCTCCAGATGTTTAGGACTTTTTGTGAGGATCACACTATTAAAAAACTAGAATGCATTACATAAAGGTAAGGTATACGATTCTGAAGCATAAAGTGATAGGCATCACATAAACCTTGTAGCATTTTCCATAGTTGTGCTGGACTTCACTACAGTGAACCCTTTCACCCGCCTTCTCTGTTCTATTAGGAGCAGAAGATTCAAGTTGCAGTTTCAGATGAGGCCAAGTCTTCAAGAAAGTGTTTTCCAAACTCTTGAATATGGTCCACCGTAAAAAAGGGATTTTCCAGTGTGACAGTACACATTTCCGTGTTTCTCGCAAACACAGCTGAAACAAAGCCGTGCTGACCATTACTCATCTTTACTCATGGGAGGCACTCCAGTATTTTTGAGTTGGTTCTAGGATTGAGAGATGAGGATGGGGGGGAAAGCCCTGGATTCTCACTCCAACTTTGCTCTCCTTCTGTTCTGATAGACGTAGTCGTGGTAGCAGCGATTGCCACGATGAATATTGGTTGGTCCACCTGTTGTGCTCATCACTTAGCATTTATCATCTTAATTCATCCTTCCACTGACTCACATTCACCTCGCTGAGTATTGCTGTTACCTGTCGATCAGTATTCATGAGGCAAACAACTGATTAGTAGCAGAAAGAGGTTGAGTTGGGCGAGTGTCGTAAGAGTATTCCTGTCCCTGGAAGGACCTATTTAAATTACTCTCTGAACATCTCACAGTTGTAGTTGTTGGAGAGTCCTTTGCCGAGAGGTGGATATTATGTGTATGTGGTATGTACATGCAGCAATCCCTGGCCCTGAGAGCTGAGGACAGACCGAGGAATGTGCCCCACACAGCTACGTTACCATCCTGAGTGGCCATCTTTGAATGACCAGTTACTACCCTAGACAGCTTTGGGTGGGGGCTCTAGATCAGATATTTTGAGCCTGTCAGGTGTAGTTTGCGTGTTTGAAATAATGGGCCCACTCATCAAAAGCCTGAGGAAGTTTTGGGCCATAGGCAAAAACTGGACTATAGGCAAGAAAAAATGGTACAAGTTTGAATTGGTTTCTTTCTATTTAAGAGCACTTCTATCTCTCCAGGCTTTCTTGGTCAGTTGCTGACAGGGCTCTCTGTTTCTTAATTCCAGTGATATTAGTAACTAAGATAGCAGTTTTGCTCATGGTTTTCATTTTGTGTTTTATCCTTGTGTATGCACACATACATGGGCTTTGGGTAAGAAAAGTCACTAGTACATTGGCGAGGTGACAGAATGGTTCCCCTCCTCTCCTCTGCTGTGGCAGATTTGGATTCAGGATGGTCGCACAGACCTTTATGTTCTCGTAAGTGGTCTACTGTCCATCTTGGTCAGGATTCTCGTGTTTTTATGTTTTACTGGGGCCTCAACTTGTAATTTTACTGATCAGGTATTCTAAAGAGTATGTCCTAGCTAGATAGTTAACTGAAAACTGTATATAAAACTAAACAAAATTGTATTCTGTGGTATCACACAATAATATTATTGTTTATCATGTATCTTAGCAAACTACACAGTTGTATGCCCAATTTTTAAAATACCTCCTCACTTTTGTCTGTTACATAACTGTCTTTGTCTACCAAGTGTCTGGATTCTCCAGATGTGTCTGCCTTTGAAGAAAGATACGACCTTAGAGGCTTACCTCTTTTGACAAACTCTGGACTGAAATACTATGTCCGTTGATTTTATGATGCAGTCACAGATGCCCTTTAAAACATATTTTACTCTAAGTAAACACGATTTGAGTATGTTAGCGGAAATTTAAATCAATACCACTTGTGTTTTCCTCTTTTAATTTCTTTTTTGCTTACTTAATGTTAAGTTGCATAGATCATTTCTTTGAGCAGACAGCAGCAGAGTTTACTGCAGTCGTCTGAACCTTGGCATCAGGAACTCTGAGTTCTAATTTCACGTTCAGATCTAAGTTACATTCCCTTCGTAAAGATGCCTTTCTTCCAAGGAGTCGGTTGTAAGTATGACAGTGGCTATGGAAGCCCGTGATGCAGGTGCCAGGGAGAGCTCGGGAACGCTGTGCCCTTTGAACTTTGTCCTCAGCTCTTTCTCCACCTGTCGTCTGCACAGGCCTTCTCAGTCTGAAGCGAATTATTGTTCATGTGGGAGCTTTGATACACATCTTAAAGTAATGCCAGGTGATTCCTCAAAACTGAATGAAACCAAAAAACAAGGTCTTTCGGGTTAATGCAGTTAGAGGGTGTGTGGAGGGAGGGGTGAGGTGCTGTGATCTACTGCCTAAATGTAAAGAAGTGTATCTGAGCTGGTTCACTGAATTTGCATAATCTTTGTTCTATAAAATAATGGTTTCGGAAAAGTCAAATGGGATCTAGTGATTATAAATTGAGCTCTGTCTTTTAATGTCTCTTTTAAAAAACACCCTGCTGGGGCGCCTGGGTGGCTCAGTCAGTTAAGTGTCCAACTCTTGATTTTGGCTCAGGTCATGATCTTGAGGTTCAGGAGTTCGAGCCCCACATCGGGCTCTGCACTGACAGCGTGGAGTCTGCTTGGGATTTTCTCTCTGCCCCTCCCCCACTCATACTCTCACGTGTGTACACGCTCTCTCTCTGTCTCTCTAAAAAACAAAACAAAACCAAAAATACCCTGTTGTTAAATCCATTATTGCGAATTCTTTGACAAAACGAAGACTCTCTTGCAGTACAGCTAATCATCTGTGTTATATTTTCATTTTTAAAATTAGGATTTTTGAACATGTTTTCTTAAAGCACTCAAACTGCATTCAAGAAAGCAAGGAAAATCAGAAGGGACCATTTAGTTTATTTGCACTTTCTGAATTTGCCAGTGGTCCAGTGTTTGCTTTGGGACCGTAGACCTGGCTTTAACTACAAACTGTAGCCATTTCTTTCGTAACTGCACACTTCTGAAAATACAGTTGACCCTTCTGAAAATACAGAAGTTGACACTTCTGAACATAACACAGGAGTTAGGAGTACCCACCTCCGTCCAGCTGAAAATCAGCATGTAAGTGTTGACTCTGCTAAAACTTTACTAAGAGCCTCCTGTTGACCAGAAGCCTTACCAGTGACATAAATGGTCAGTGAATGCATAATTGGTATGTTATATGTATTATATACTGTATTCTTACAATAAAGTCAGCTAGAAAAAAATTTTAAGAAAATCATAAGGAGGAGAAAATACATTTACAGTCCTGTACTGTATTTATCAAAAAAAAAAAAAACAAAAAAAAAGTCTGCATGTACCTAGATCCACATACCTCAAACTTGTATTGTTCAAGGATCAGCTGTATTTTTGAAAGAAATTGGTTTCCAAAGAGGAGTGTGTATGAACTGTAAGTACAGTGCTTTGTAACACTGCTTCATTCGTTTTTAGTCACAGTACTTTATTTTGTTTTTCAAAATACTTTAAAGGAATAGTTGAGATTTTTAAAAAATACGTCACAGAAACGTGCTTGGATTCAAAGGACTGAGCAACACTGTTCTATAAAAGGCCTCAGATTCTGTCCTCTTACGTTGTTGCCCAGAAGTTCTATAACAGGCTCAAGTCTTAGGAAGAAGTATTTGAGATGTAGGAAGCGTTCTTAAAGATTTATTTTAAAATTTAAAAAACTGGAATTTACTTTAGAAAGTCTCAAGTTTTAGGGATTCATGAATAAATCGTGTACCTGAGCAGCGTGAAGACAAAAACTCAGTTTCTGTGTCAGACCTGTCAGAGCTGATGAAGGACACGGAGAGTCCCAGGAGTGGCCTGGTGGAACAAAATAGAACTCTTCTGTTGTTGTCCAGAGGTTCTGTGTATCACTGGTAAGATTTTGCCTGAGTTGGTTACCCGTTAGCTTATTTAATGCCAAGAAAGGAGTTTTAATCTTCTTATTATAGTTCCCATCACGCACCTTTTCATTGTTAAAACATTTTACTTCAGAGTAGATCTTTTCAGTGCACTGTAATGAAAATGAAAACCAAGAGCATCAAGTCATTTGGGGAGATTGGAGTCAGCAAGTAACAAATGGATTTCATCACACGCAAATGTAGACTAATGAAAGCACAGCAGAAACTCTGGAAGAACATGGAACAATCCACTGGACTGGCAACTCAAGGAAGGGATAGAAGGATCTAATAATTAAAGCTAAAACAGCTGGGGCACCTGGGTGGCTCAGTTGGTTGAGCATCTGACTTCCGCTCAGGTCACGATCTTGTGGTTCGTGAGTTCAAGCCCTACGTTGGGCTCTGTGCTGACAGCTCAGAGCCTGGAGCATGCTTCAGATTCTGTGTCCCCCTCTCTCTCCGCCCCACTCCTGCTTGTGCTCTGTCTCTCTCTTTCAAAAATGAATAAACATAAAAAAATAAAAAAAAACCCAAAAAACAGCAAAACCTGCATAGCTGTGCGGGGTGAAAAAAACCTTTCTTCCTCCGAGCAGGAGGATAATATACCGGAAGGAAATGTGGCAAAACTTCTTTGGTTGAGTTTGTTCATCACCTTGGAGAAGGGCGTTTCCCCTGTGGAAGTGGGTTGCAGTCTCCAATCTGGCCTCCAAAGATAGAACCAAAACACACTCAGCGATTATCCTCCCTGGATTGGGGACCAATAACCAACAGGGCTTTTGAACGGCATGTAAGTAATTCCTAGCTCACGGCTGCCTCACAAGTGTCCGTAAATGCTGCTTAAGCAGTTGACTTTGGCTGTGGTTCACTGCTGGGTTTGGGCCCAAATTCCTCTCTTCATATAAATCATCAGTTGAGCCCTGCCAGTTCATAAAAGATCTGGAACATGGGTATTCTCCATGCAGTGTCTCTGTTTCTAAAATTCTTAGTCCCTCTGGAGAAGCAGACATATACTGGTCTAGGATGTGAAGCGTGAGACACAGCCTTTTCATTCCAGATGGACTTAGGTTGTGTTTGATGGATTGTTTACAGTTAGCATCATTTCTTTACATTTTATTGTGGCTAATTAACAGGAGTTTTATGTAGATGTCAGATACCATTCTTGTTCTAAAAACAGATTAAACAGAGCACAATTCAAAGCAATTGTGACCCGATCAATTTCAATATTTATTACATATTCAGAAACAAAATAATCTAAGAATGATTTAATTTGGGAACTCAGACATTGAGTAATAAACATGAGGTACTAATTAACAAGATAGTTGATGAAAGCTGGATAGTTGCTCTGAAGATGTGTTGCTCGTCTGGAGTCTGAGATCAGCACCATGAACCACAGGCATTTAGTGGATGCCTACTCAGCATTTTGTATCTCCAGGATCGAGGGTGCATGGTGCCTGGACCTTGAGGCTACAAAGAAGTACAAGATTTGCTTCCCATCCTCAGGGAGTTTACTGTTAGGATGGGAAGACCATCCACATATGAGATGACAGAGAGCAATCAAAATATTGTTCCTGTAATAGGTTTTTTTCTTCATTAAAAACCACTATCGAGGGGCATCTGGGTGGCTCAGTCGGTTAAGTGTCCGACTTTGGCTCAGGTCATGATGTCATAGTTGGTGGGTTCAGGCCCCACGTCGGGCTCTTTGTGACATCTCAGAGCCCGGAGTCTGCTTTGGATTCTGTGTCTTTCTCTCTCTCTCTCTCTGCCTGTCTCCCGCTTGCTCTCTCTCTGTGTGTCTCTCTCAAAAATAAACAAACATTAAAACAATTTTTTTGAACACTTTTGATGGATATGTTAATTAGGTTGATTGTGGTAATCATTTCACAGTGTGTACATATATCAAATAGCATGCCGTACACCTTAAGTGTATGCAATTCTAATTTTTATTTGTCAAGTTTACCTGAACAAAGCTGGTTGCCAGGGGTAGCACCATTTTTAAATGGTCTTAATAGAAGAAAAAACTAAGTGGACATAAGATGCCTTACAGGGACAAAATTGCTGAGATTTGAAACTGCATTTTTCTAAGCAAAGTAAGAGCTACATTTTCTCTAATTTGCCTAAAAGATCTTGGAAACTTTGATGATAGCCATTAACTCTGTTCATTGGCCTTTGCATTCCCACCATTGTTTGGGATTAAATTAAAATCTAAGGTATGTTTTTGAGTATGAAAAAGCCTTAGGATTATAGGATAGCTGGATGGTCCTGGCTGCTGAACCTGGGGCTGGGGGAGGAGCTGCTTCTAAGCTTTCTTCCCAGGGAGCCAGCACCTGTGTTTGCATTAAGCATGGTTTGTAACCTAACCCCCACCGACTGTCTTCATTTTGATATTCAGAAAATCACTATTTACAGCAGAGAGAGATGGCTGTGTCTGACTTTCCATCACTTATCTCACTCAGCTTTTTGTGAAGATTTTTGAGGGACCCGCTTTGATGTTTTCTTTTGGTTGCATTTTTTTTCTTCCCCTGATAGCCTTAGTTTCATTTGTGGGTATTAAATGTTTCTTTATTTCAGAGTTTTTGCAAGCTTCAACAAGGTGGGTGCCATCCTTACAGATATCCTAGTTTGCTTTAAGACTGGAGTTTTTTATGTTTAAGACGCTTGAGACATTTGTTCATTCTATCAAGATACTTTAAAACAGTGAACATGTAGAGTCTCATTTTGAGATTGCTCTTAATTGCAGTGGATAATGAAAGGTGCGATACGATTTTTTTTTCAGTTAAGGAAATAGCTTATAAATCCTCCACTCATCTTGAATAACAAATTATTCAAAATTAAGCACAATGAATTATTGCTTTATTAAGTCAGATCAGACTTATTGAATTTTGGCTTTATTGATCAGAGTATATACGGTTCATAGCATTGTTTGAACTTTAAGCCACAGAGAAGTAATTGATCTTAAGGTTCAAAAGCAGATTGTTTTAAAGAACACAATATATAATAAATCCTGAAAATATTTCAAATTTGCACTTAAGATGCTATAGTTTTGTTTTAGCTTATGAAAATCAATAAAATCCTGAAATACTACCTTTGACTACTAATCTCAGAGGTTATTAAGGATCTTCATGCTAAAGTACAAAGACATGGCCCAGTGGGAATGTCTTAGATATTGTACTATATTTCGTTTGTAATTTCCCTCTCTTCTCCTCTGTATGTGCGGGGGACAGTGGTGGGTAGAGTATGTGTGTGTGTGTCTTTCTCCCTGTCTTTTTTAATCTATTAATCCATTCCTACTTACTGCTGTGTAGTGGTCCGTGGTGTGGATGATCGTTGTGCCCCAGCTTGTTTAATTATTTACCCGTTGAAGGATTTCTGTGCTTTTCCAGTTTATGACTATCACCAGAAAAACCCTGCATAAACGTTTGTTATACAGGTTTTTGTGTGAACTTAATTTCCGCTTCTCTGGGATGAATGACCAAGAGTGTAATTGCCAAGTTGTATGGTAAAAGTAGGTTTAGTTTCTTAAGAGGCTGCCAAGTTGGTTTCCAGAGTTGTTGTGCCGTTTTATATTACCACCACCATGTATGAAAGACACCGTTCCTTCACGTTCTTGCCAGCACTGGTTTTGTTTCTATGTTTTTGTTTTAGCTGTTCTAACAGGTGGATAGCAGTATCTCACTATGGTCTTAATTTGCGTTTCCCTAATGGCTGATGGACATCTTTTCATGTGCTTATTTGCCATCCATATTTTCCCTTCGGTGAAATGTATCCTCGTGTCTTTTGTGCATTTTTCTAAAGGGATTGTTTGTCTTTATATTGTTGGGTTATAAGAGTTCTTTATTTTTTTTAAAGTTTAAGTAATGTCTACACTGAACATGGGGCTCGAACTCACGACTCTTAAGATTGAGAGTTGCACACTCTTCCGACTGAGCCAGCCAGCCCCTCTTTATATACTTTTTTAAGGTTTATTTACTTATTTTGAGAGAGAGAGTGAGAGAAAGAGTGCGTGCGTGAGCAGGGGAGGGGCAGAGACGGAGGAAGAGAGAGAGAATCCCAAGCAGGTTCTTCGCTGGCAGCAGCCGAGGCCACTGTGTGGGCTCGAACTCATAAACCATGAGATCATGACCTGACCAGAAACCAAGAGTCAGTTGCTTAATCCACTGAGCCACCCAGGTGCCCTTCTTTATATACTTTAAATATCAGTCTTTAGTAGCTTGTCTTTTTATCCTTTTAACAGATTTTCATAGAGCAAAAGTTTTTAATTTTAATACTGTCCAACTTATCATTTATCTCCTTTATGAATCATGCTTTTGGTGTCATGTCTAAGAACTCTTCAGTAAGCCCTAGGTGTCAAATATTTTTCTCCTGTTAGTTTTATACTTTTACAGGTAACGTTTAAGTCTGTGATTCATTCCGAGTTAATTTTTTTTGAGACGTGCAGTTTAGATCAAGATTTAGTTTTTTGGCTGTGCATATCGAGTTGCTCCAAAACTGTTTGTTGGGAAGGCTCTTCCTCCACTGAATTGCTTTTGCGTCTTTGTCAAAAACCAGTTGGCCATACTTGTGTGGGGCTGTTTCTGGATACTCTGTTGTGTCCCACAGATCCATATGTCTACCTGTGTAATGTGTAAATATTACACAGTCTTTTTTTTTTTTAATGTTTATTTTTGTGAGAGAGCAAGAACGCACATGAGCGGGTTGGGGCAGAGAGCGGGAGACGGAGAATCCGTAGCAGCCTCCATGCTCTCCGTGCAAAGCCCAATATGGAGCTTGAACCCACCAACCATGAGATCATGACCTGAGTCGAAGTCAGACGCTCAGCCAGCTGAGCCACCCAGGCGTCCCTACAGTCTTGATTACTGTAGCTATGTAACAAGTCTTAAAATTCAGTCGAATGATTCTTTTTCAACTTTATTCTTTTTCAGAATTGTTTCAGCTCTCCTAGTCTTTCTGCATACATTCGGGAATAATCTTGCCTATATCCATAAAAATACTTGCAAGGATTTTGTTAGGAACTGTGTTACATCTATAGATCAGCTGGGAGAGAATTAATGTTTTTATCACAAGTTTTTCAGTCCATAAAATGGAACATCTGTCCATTCATTTAGATCTTTGATTTCTTCCAGCAGCATTGTGTGGGTTTCAGCATGCAAGTCCCATACATGTTCTTGTAGGTTTACAGGTATTTCTTTTTCCAAGTAATTATAAATGGCGTGGTTTTTTATATTTAATAATTTCCACATGTTTATTGTTTATTGAAATACAGTGGGCCTTTTAAAATATTTGTTTCGATCGTGGCAAAATATACACAACATAAGATTCACCATTTTAACTATTTTTAAGTGTGTAGTTCAGTGGCATTAAGTACATTCACATTGTACAATATCACCACCATCCCTCTCCAGAATTCATCGTCCCATATTGAAACTCTGTACCCATTAAACACTAACTTCTGTTCTTTTCTCCCCCAGCTCCGGGCAACCATAATTCTAATTGCTGTCTCTATGAACTTGATTATTAAGTTTTTCATAGGAGTGATATCGTACATTATTTGTCCTTCTGTGACTGGCATATTTCACTTAGCACAGTGCCTTCAGGGTTCACTCATGTCAGAGCAGATGTTAGCATTTCATTTCTCTTTAAGGTTGAATGATATCCCATTGTATGTATACGCCATATTTTATTTATCCATTCATCCATTCGTGGACACTTGGGTTGTTTCCACCTTTTGGCTGTTGCAAATAATGCTGCTCTGAACACGGGTCTCCAAATATCTCTTTGAAACCCTGCTTTCTGTTTTTTGGATATATGTCCAGAAATGGAATTGCTGGATTATATGGTAATTCTAATTTTATTTTTTTGAGGAACCACCATACTGTTTTTCCCCGTGGCCACACCATTTCACATTCCCATCAGCCACGTGCAGGTGTTCCAGTTTTTCCACATCCTCTCCAACGCTTGCTGTTTTCTGTTTTTTTGACAATAGCCATCTGGGTGGGAAGCGTTATTTTATTGTGGTTTCTATTTGCATTTCTCTAATGGTGACTGATGTTGAACATCTTTCCATGTGCTCTTTGGCCACCCGTATGTCTTCTTTGGAGAAATGTCTATTCATGTCTTTTGCCTGTTTTTGAATCAACTTATTTGGGGTTTTTGTTGTTGAGTGTTAGGAGTTCTTTATATCCCAGATGTTAATAACCATAGCAGGTATGTGATTTGTAGTTCATTTGATTGGTGTATGTTGATGTTTATCCTGTGACTTTGCTGGGCTCACTTGGATTTCTAGGAGGATTTCTTTTACAGCATCTTTGAGGTTTTGTGCATAGACAGCTACGTTACATGCAAATAGGGACAATTTTATTTCTTCTTTTCCCATCTGGGTGCATGTTTGTTCCTTTTTTTTACCTTATTGCAGTGGCAACTTCCAGCACTTCCTTGAATAAAGACAGAGCAGACATCCTTGCCTTGTTTCTGATCTTAGGGGGAAAGCATTCATTCTTTATCGAGTTGACGAAATCCCCCTTCGATCCTAGTTTTCTGAGACGTTTTAACATGCATGGTTGGTTGTTGAGTCCGTCAGGTGTATTTTCTGCCTCATTTGATGTGACTGTGATGGTTTTCTCTAAACTGTTCATATGGTAGATTATATTGGTTAGCTTTCAAATACCGCATCAGCCTTGCATACCTGGGATAAATGCAACTGCTGAATTCTTTTTTGCTAACATCTCATAAAGGATTTTTGCATCCATATTCATAAGGAGTACTGGTTTGCGATTGTCTTTAGCTGTGCTTTGTCCAATTTAGGTTCCTGCTTTTATTTTCTGAAAGAGATTGTGTAGAATTGGTGTGTTAATTCTTTCTAAATGTTTGGTAGAATTCTCCAGGGAGCCCATTGGGGCCTAGAGATTACTTTTTTGGAAGTTAATTACAAATCCAATCTCTTTACTAGTTAGTTATAGTGCTGTTTATATTATTTCATATTGGGTGAGTTGGGGCAGTATGTTTTTTGAGATTATTCTCAGAAAGCTTTTTTTCTTGCTACATTTTTTTTGTCTCTGTGTATTGGCTTTTCAGGGTCACCAGCTTTTCCAGGATCCCCCCTGGAATACATGAGGCACAAAGAGCCCAGGACGCTCACCGCCTTATCATTCCTCAGGCCTCCGAGTCCCTACCAGGCTGCTGCGCCTTCCCTCCTGTTCCAGTGTCTTCTTAGGTTTTATGTATAATGTCCAGGGTTTTCTGTCATTCTCAGTGGGGCAGTGGAGAAAAGTAGGTGCACCCCATCTTGCTGGAAGTGAAAACCCCTGTCTTCTCTTGTCTTAATTGGAAAAAAATGATAATAAAATGCCGGGGTGCCTGGGTGGCTCAGTTGGTTAAGCATCCAACTCTTTAAAAAAAAATTAATGTTTATTTTTTGAGAGAGACAGAGCATGAGTAGGGGAGGGGCAGAGAGAGAGGGAGTCACAGAATCTGAAGCAGGCTCCAGGCTCCGAGCTGTGAGCACAGAGCCCGACACGGGGCTCAAACTCATGAACCGTGAGATCATGACCTGAGCCAAAGTCGGACACTTAACCAACTGAGCCACCCAGGCGCACGCCCCCCCCCCTTTTTTTTTAATTTTTTTTTTAACCTTTAGCATCCGACTCTTGACTTCAACTCAGGTCATGATCTCATGGTAGTGAGATCAAGCCCCACGTGGGGCTCCATGCTGGGGGTGGAGCCTGCTTAAGATTCTCTCTCCCTCTACTCCTCTCCCCTACTCATGCATGTTCTCTTCCTTCTCTCTCAAAAAAAGTCCTAAGAAGTATTTTTTTTTTTAACTGGTTAGGAACGTGTAAACTATTATTCCTGTTTCAGCTGTGCATTTACAGCTATACTATGAAGACCATTACCGCATGCTACTGGTAGTTAATATGCAGCAAATGAGTAGTTGAGAAAATTTAGCAAAAATCAAACATGATAAAATCTGATCCAAGTTTTGTAAAAAGGCTTATTTGTATCGCTAATACTACTTACTTGATTAACTTTCAGAGAGATTACAACACCTAGTTTCAGGTTTAAAAATCCAAAAGAAAACCAGATTTCAAAATCATGAAGCTGTGACAATAAAAAGGCACTTACAATAGATGACACCACTGTGACCCTTACTCCTAATGTTGTGATGGTCTTAAATTGACTTTTAAGGAACTATCAATAATCATCTCTGTCTCCTCTTCTCTCATCTATGTTAATATATTGGGTTTTTTTTCTTTTTTTAGTCTCCACAGAGTCACTTTATCAAATTACGAATAAAATTAAATGGAAATCTGCTGATTTCTAACACAAAAACAGTGGATCACAGCATTATTATAGAAGATGTGAAAGGACAACTGAGGCTGTTTTGTACGTTCTTATTTGCACTGTAGCTAAGGCACACCTGAGGGTCACTCTTCTCCATTCTGAAGCTTTAACAGGAGCAGAAATGAAAAATGGCCACATGAATGTGGCAGTGGAGAAATTCCCTGCTGTAGCCTTGGTTTTTGGTTTTTGTCATGGGTTTGCTTTTTGTTTGTTTTGTTAATTTCCCTGTCTTAGAGCACTGTTTTTAAAGGCAATTGCAAGAAATTGTTAACGCACCCTTAGATTCATGCGCCGGTATGGTTTTAAGATCTCCTACATGTCTGACTACGTGATGGGGTGTTTCTGTGCCGTTGCCTGTAGGCCCCACTCCCAGGGACTCCAATGGTCCATAGAGATCCTGAGCGTCAGAATTTCCTAAAACGTCCCCCATGATTCTAGTATGCAGCCAAAGTTGAGAACCAGCGTGCTAGAATTTAGCTTACTATTTGTAATATGTGTTTTATTTGGGCGACTGGCAGAGCTTTCTCCTGCCTGCTGGACGATTCATTTGTCCAGAAGTTTAGATGAGCCTTCAGGGGTGACTTCACATTGAGGCAGGTCCGTGTGCTGTGTGCAGTCCCAGTCAGCTGACTCAGAAGCTCCCCCCTGTACCCGAGAACACGGCAGGCAGGCGTTCTCCTTACCCAGCTCTGACTCACAGCTTCACCTGCTAAAAGCCGCACAGATGTGAGCACTCTCTTTAAATAAGGGCGAAGTGACCGAAGTGGGAATTCTATCAACAGTAATTGTAGCTCTGTTGCTGCTTTTAGCGTCGGTCTAGTGCTGGATGCTTCATATTTATTTATTCACCAGCACTTTAGCCCTAGGTGGCTTCTTTGTGTTGAAAATTTTCTTTACTAGAAACATGATCGATTATATGATTGTTATTATTAAAAATATGGTGTGGATAGTTAAAATCCCACAACATATCCCAGTGCACGTGCATATAAGCATCCGTATCCACACCCCAGGCTCTGCAGAGGTAAGCACTATTGAAGTTTGGTAGGAAGTTTGGGTTTTTTCCTGTGCGTATATTTTCTAATTTTAATTTTTAGTCACATCATTTATTTAAACCTAGAATTTATATGTGTAAATTAAATCCTTCTAAAATATCCTGTGGCTTGGTTTTTTACATTAAAATTAGGTTATCGTGAAAATGTTGTATCACAAACTTCCTCATTCCTTTTAAAAGTAAACTTTTTTAGAAGAGTTGAAACTTTGCTAAAATGGCAAAGATAGTATAGAGCATTCTCCTGTACCCCCCGCACCCACTTTCCCCTGTTGTCAATATCTTACATTTTTCTCATTTGTAGTTGTTTTTTTTACGAGACTTTTTTTGATCAGTTTTAAGTCTACAGAAAAACTGAGCAGAAAGTACAGAGAGTTTCCATCTGTCCTCCAACGCCCACCTCCCATTTCCCCTATTATTAACATCTTACATTAGTGAGATATATTCGATACAGTTGATAAGCCAATATCGATCCATTATTATTGACTGAAGTCCATGGTTGACAATGGGATCCGCTCTTCGTGGTGTACGTTGTATGCTGTACAATGTGTAATGATATGTATCCCCCATCACAGGAGCCTGCAGAATAGTTGCGTTGCCCTCAATACCCTCTGTGTTCCACCTGTTCATCCCCGCTTCAAAGCCACCAACCCTTGGCCACCACTGATTTCTTTACTGTCTCTATAGTTCTGCCTTTTCCACAGTGTCACATAGTTGGAATCATACGGTACGTAGCCTCGTCAGATCGGCTTCTTTCACTTAGTAATATGCATTTGAAGTTCCTCCGTGTTTTTTCATGGCTTGAAATTGCTGTCTTTTCATCACGGAATGATAGTCCATTGTATGAATGTACCACACAGTGTTTTCATTCATTCACTCATTGCAGCACATTTTGGTTGCTTCTGCATCTCGGCACTTATGAATAAAGCTGCTCTGAACATTTGTTTGTAGGTTCTTGTGTGGACATAGTTTTCCGTTCCTTGGGGCACCTGACTGGCTCAGTCAGTAGAACATGTGACTCTTGATCTGGGGTCACAAGTTTGAGCCCCACAGTGGGTGTAGAGCTTATTTAAAAAATATATCTTAAAAAAAAAAAACCTTAGGGGCCCCTAGGTGGCTCAGTCTGTTGAGCATCTGACTTCGGCTTAGGTCATGATCTCACAGTTTCTGGGTTTGAGCCCCACATCAGGCTATGTGCTGACAGCTCGGAGCCCGGAGCCTGCTTCAGATTCTGTCTCTTCTCTCTCTCTGCCCCTCCCCTGCTTGTGTGCACTCGCTCTCTCTCTTTCTCTCAAAAATAAATAAGCATTAAAAAAAAACTTAAAAAATTTTCAGCTCATTTGGGGAAATACCGAGAAGCATAATTATGGGGCCATATGGTATACATGTGTTTAGTTGTTCTTTTTTAATGGCTGCAGACAGTGATATACGTTATTGATAATAATTACCCATTGACGGACATTTAAGTTGTAAATGTTTTGCTATTACAAATAACGCTACAACATACTTTTAAATATACATCTTTTTGCACACATACTAATATTTCTGCAGGACACATCCCTAAAATAAGAATTGCTCTGACCAAGAGCATGTGAATTTGCCCAGCAGAAGACAAATTGTAGACTATAGCCTCCCAGCTCTGGTCCACTTAGTATTATCGAGTCTCCTAGGGCTCAAAAGAAAGATTTAGGCTGGAACCTGAGGATTGGGAGGTCACACTTAAGTGATGGAAATTGAATCCATGAACATGGTTAAGGTTTCCTAGGGAGAAAGTGTAGAGCAAAAAGAGAGGATGACCTAGAACGGAATACTGTGTAACTCCTAACATGAAACGATCAGGCAAAGGATTGCCCTGGTGGAAAGAGAAGAAGCAGGGTGCGTGGCGTCAGAAAGGCTGGAGTGGATTTCAGGGAGGAGGGAGGTGGCCTTCTGAGTTTACGCTTTGCTGAGGGAGACGAGGACGGAACTGTGTTTGCCGTATTCACGAACAGTGAGACCTTTGCCCTTAGTGAATACAGTAGACTGGACAGGGCTGAGACACACAGCGAGACAGATTGTGCAGTGGGTGGGACACGAGGAAATGGACATTAAATACCCTTTAACGAAGGAGAGAAAAGTAGAATAAGATTAACTGGAGGGTGAGCGGGGGTCAGAGAGTTTTGTTTGTTTCTGCCAGGTGGCAGTCTTCAGCTGTTATGAAAGTTAGTAAAAAGGAACTAGTAGAAGGAGATGCTGTAACTTACAGAGATTGTTTGCAGATTGGGTCGAGGCCAAGAATGGGGAAGAGGACAGATTGCTGGAATGAGGCCTTTGGCAAAGAAAAATGAATTTGTATTTGCCCGTAGGTAGAAATTTTGTAATTTAGTAATTTTGAATTTAATTTTATGCCCCTGGAAATTCTTAAAGGTTTTTGCTCTTTGAAGGTACTTTTGGACGTGTCTAGCTCAGTTCCCTTGGAAAGAAGCAGAGTTAACTCAGTGTCAAGTTCAGTCACTGGAAGTTATTTTATGGCTAACTTTCATTTTTAATGGCTTTGTTTGTGACCCAATGGGGTTACCTATCAGTGGGGTTACCGATGAGATTACCTATTATTGGATTAACTTTAACAAACTGTCACATGTGGAATTTAAAGCTGTTGATTAAAAAAAAAAAAAAAACTAGGGGTGCCTGGGTGGCTCAGTCTGTAAGCAGCTAGCTCTTGATTTTGGCTCAAGTCATGATCTTATAGTTGGTGATTTGGAGCCACGCGTCAGCATGGAACCTGCTTGGGATTCTCTTTCTCCCTCTCTCTCTGCCTCTCCCCTATTTGTGCACTTGTGCACTCTCTCTCTCTCTCAAAATAAATAAACTTTAAAAAATAAAATGAAAACTAATTTGTTAAATCAACTGAACATCGTAGATCATAAAAGGAACTAATTCAGTATATTTGATAATAAAAAAATTGTCAGATATCCATGTATTGACTTATATTAAATACAGTATTACCTTTTACAATTCCTTTTTCTCAGGACTCTACTTAAGATTTTTATTCTTCATCTTGATAACTCTGCTCTCTGACAGAAGAAACAGAATCTGAAAATACCTCCATAGGTTGTAGCGATGAGAGTATGTCAGAACAAAATTTAACAATTAAAAAGTGTAAATGTAATGCTTGGGTTTAAAAATAGACACATAGAATATGATGAGAGGCTGAAGAACATAGTTTAGCATGTTAATTTTTTTTTTCTGAAATAATTTCAGATGTACAGAAAAAGTTTAAGACTAATACGAGGAACTGCACACCCTTCACTCAGATTCCCCAGTTGTGAACGTGTTACCACATTTGCCTTCTCATTTTCCCCTACTCTGTATTTTTTTCTGAACCATTTGGGAATAAGTTAAAGATCTCTTGCACCGTCATCCTTAAATATTTCAATGTATATATTGCCTGAGAGCAAGGATACTTTTCCACACAGGCAGCCATCCAGACGAGCACGGTAGCAATGTTCTGTTAACACCGTGTATTACACAGAAATCCATGTACACACAGGCAGACCAAACCAGAGTAAAAGTCAGTGTTGTGGGCTACATTTATTGTCATGTCCCTTTAGTCTCCTTTGATCTAGAACAGTTCCTTAGTACACCCTGGCTTTCATTACCTTGACATTTTTGAAGACACAGTCCAGTTGCTTTCTAGAATGTTCCTTAATTTCTGTTCATCAATTTCTGTTACGTTTCTTCATAATAGGACGCAGGTTACTTAGTTTTGGCAAGAACACCCTAGAACTGATGCTGTGTTCTCACTGCATCATCCGAGGAGTCAATCGCACTGTCAATCCATCTCACTGCTGGGGACTTGAATTTATATCACTTGGTAAAATAATGTCAAGTGTCTCCACTGTAAAATTAGCATTTTGTATATGTTAATAAGAAATTAATATTTTATAGGGAGATACTTTGAGACATTGTAAATATCCTATTTTATCAAACTTCTATCTACCAGTTTTTATACTCATTAATGATGATTCTTGCTTGAATCATTTATTACTGAGATGGTTGCCAAATGATGATTTTCTGGGGCACCTGGGTGGCTCAGTTGGTTAAGTGTCTGACTTCGGCTCAGGCCATGATCTCGTGGTCTGTGAGTTCAAGCCCCACGTCAGGCTCTGTGCTGACAGCTCAGAACTTGGATCCTGCTTCAGATTCTGTGTCTCCTTCTCTCTCTGCCCCTTCCCCCCACCCACCCCCACCTCAAAAGGGGTAAAAAGATAGAATTACTGTTAGGAATAAATTTAACAGAGAAGTATAAAACTTATAATCTGAAAAATACAAAATATTGAAAAATTACAAAAGACCTAAGTAAATGGAAAAACATCCAATGTTTATGGATTGGACGACTTAATATTGGGAAGATGGCAGTACTCCTCAAACTGATCTACAGACTAAATTTAATCCCAATTAAAGTGACAGCTGGTAGGGCTCACTTGGTTGAGTGTCCGACTTCGGCTCAGGTCATAATCTTCCGGTTCATGAGTTCGAGCCCCACATCGGGCTGGCTGCTGTCAGCCTGTCAGCCCAGAGCCCACTTTGGATCCTCTGTCCCCCTCTGTCTGCCCCTCCCCTGCTTGCACTCTCCCAGAAGTAAATAAATTTAAAAAATAACAGCTGGCTTCTGTGCAGAAATTGACAGGTGATTCCAAAATTCATGTGAAAATTAAAGGAATCCAGAATAACCAAAACGGTCATGAAAAAGAAGAATAAGGTTAAAATTGTGTGGTTGTGACACATAGACCTACATATCCGTGGACTAGAATTGAGAGTCCAGAAGTTAGCTCTCATATTTATGATCAGCTGATTTCCAGAAATGATACCAAGACATTTCAGTGAGAGAAAAAGAATCTTTTCAACAAATGGTCCTGGGTGAACTGGATAACCACATACAAAAGAATGAAATTTGTTACCTATTTCATAGTATATGCAAAAATTAACTTAAAATGGATTGTACCAAAATGTAAGAGCTAAACCATAAAACTCTCAGAAAAAATAGGAGTAAATTTTCCTAACCTTGGGTTAGGCAGTGATTTCTTAAATATCACCCCAAAAGCACAAGTAACAAAAGGAAAAAAAATGAATAAATTAGGCTTCATCAAAATTTTAAAACTTTTATACTTCAGGAGACACATCAACAAAGTACAGAGTCCATAGAATGGAAGGATGTTTTCATAGATCATATATCTGGTAAGGATCTAGTATCCGGAATATACAAACAACTCTTAGAACTCCATAAAAAGCTCAGTTTAAAAATGGGCAAATGACATGAATGTACATTCCTCTAAAGAAGATCCGTGAATGGCCAACAAGCACATAAAAAGAAACTCAACATCATTAGCCATCAGGGAAATGCAAACCAAAACCATGGTAAGATATTACTTCATTCACCCGAGGGATGGCTGTAATGTCAGTGTTGATGAGGATGTGAAGAAATTGGAACCTTTATACACTGCTGATAGAATATAAAATGGTGCAGCCACTTTGGACAACAGTCTAGCCTTTCTTCAGTAGGTTCAATGTAGAGTTTTCCTATGACCCAGCAGTTTCAGTCCTTGGTATATATCTAAGAGAAGTGAAAGCACACAAAAACTTTGACCTGAATGTTCATAACATTAGTCATAATAGTTTAAAAGTATAAGTAACCCACGTGCCCATCAACTGGATAAGTAAAAAGCAGCGTGTCCATACAATGGCATATTATTTGGCAATAAAAAGGAACGAAGTGCAATTATATGCTGCAGCGTGGGCGAACTGTGCCAAGTGAAAGAAGTAAGTCACAAAAGATTGCATGTGGAGACCGAAAATAGACTGGTATTGCCTGGGGCTAGGGAAGTTGAGGAGGGGTGGGGAGCGACTGTTAGTAGGTGTAGGGTTACTTTCTGGGATGCTGAAAATGCTCTAAAATTGCTTGTTTTGATGGCTGCACAAGTCTGTGAATACACTAAAGACCATTGAATCATACGCTTTAAATGGATGAATTGTAGGAGAATTATATGTCAATAAAGCTACTATTCCATGGTATTTTACATAAGCTAAGTTTAGATTTGTTTTCATTTTGTCCAAAAGAATATTCCAAGAGAAATGACTAGCAACATTATCCCTTATAGATTATGAAAATGTGTAATTCTCCCCGACTGCTTTTGGATTCCCAGAGCAATTTTTTGAGCCTCCCACCAAGTGAACTTGACCAAGTAGCTGCCGAGTGGAGTTCATTTCTGTCACACGTGCCACGCATTCCCTTGCCCGGCCCTTTGCTGCCCGCGCTGAAATCTGCCTTTCACGGATTCTCCCCCTTCCCCATAGCGATCGAAACGTTTGTTAATACCTCTTGTCACAGGAAGATACTCTAAATCGTACTTGATAGTGAACTTTCCATAGTTGAGTTTGGTTTCAGAGTTGGGTTCTTTCATGCCTTCTTCACAATTCCACATTCTTTCTGTTGCATCACAGTTTCACTCAACTTCAGCTTCATTCGCGTTGCCGCATTTGCCGTCTGCACGGCCATCGTCCTGAGAAACTGTCGAGCATGTAATTTGTTTTCATGTTTATGAAATAATGCTCTACCAATAAATAATGAAGGTAAGAAAATAGACCATTTCATCATTTTCTGGGAAGCCTGGACATTGGGAGAATAACGAATGAGGTAAATCCCCATAAGAGGAAGTAAAGCCGTGAGCTCTAGATTCTTTTCGTCGGAAAGCGCCTGTGATGTGCAGTTCATCTCTTGCGAATAAAAAGCTGGGGAAAATCAAGCAGTCGTTGCCCATCGTGACGAGTTTCCCTTGAAGATTAAAACATCATAGATTCAGCAGCATATTTGTATTGCCAGTGATCAGATGCTCAACTCAGAGAGTTTGCGGGATTGCCTTTGGTTTTTATCTTACAAAACTGTGATACATTAGAGAAAGAAAGGGTGCAAGAGGTCCTTGTTGGCACACCTTTCTAAGACTTGTCAGTAAGCTGGCAGTGTCCCTTGGATGAGATGGCAGATGGTCTTTAATCTCAGAGTGGCTTATTTTTCTAGTCAATTTTGAGTCCCCTCAAGAAGAGGCCTGTTGTGCCATGTGGATTTAGCTGTGTGGGGTTTCGTCTACCAGCACACCGATGACACTTACCAGGCGAGCGATTCAGGATGATCACAAAGCGTTTTGAGAGGGTGCGGGAATGCTTTTGTTGTTGTTGTTGTTGTTGTTGTTGTTGTTTTACTTCAGTAAATAAATCAACATTTTTGGTGTCTTAAGAATCTGGCAGTGTCTACGGCCATACCACCCTGAACGCGCCCGATCTCGTCTGATCTCGGAAGCTAAGCAGGGTCGGGCCTGGTTAGTACTTGGATGGAAGAATCTGGCAGAATATTTCTTGTTTAGGTTTTAAATTGGTTTTAATACTAATAATATAAAATGTGCCGCGAATCAGAATTAACCTTCATTGCAGATGCAACTAGTGACAGTAACACTGCAGATCGTTAAGCCGAGAAAAGTGCATCGTATTTTTGCTATAAGGATAATCGGTGGTTTCTGAAGTTTAATACAGTACACCCACTGAAAGGGTGATTGGTTTGATTTTCTGGCCTTAATTTAAGGTATGGATAGAATGTGATCCGAAACTCCTAATATTTAAATGTAGCCTCTGAAATTGTTGAACACTGATAACGTGGGTGGAAGTTGGCTGAGGAAAAGAGGAGTGGGGGAGAAAGGGTTCCATGTGCTGACATCGTTCAATTTTTTTATTTCTGGATTATTTGAGTTTTTACAAGCGTTACTTTTTTTTAAGTTTTTGCTTAAATTCTAGTTAACATATACTGTAATAATTAGTTTCAGGAGTAGAATTTAGTGATTTATCAGTTACATATAACACCCAGTACTCATCACAAGTACCCTCCTTAATGCCCATCCCCCCACCCACCTTGCCTCCAGCAACCCTCGGTTCTCTATCGTTAAGAGTCTTTTATGGTTTGCCTCCCTCTCTTTTTTTTTTCCCCTTCTCCTGTGTTCATCTGTTTTATTTGTTAAATTCCACACGTGAGTTGAAATCATACGGTATTTGTCTTTCTCTGACTTATTTCACTTAGCGTAATACACTTTAGCTCTATCCATGTTGTGGCAAATGGCAAGAAGTCATTCTTTTTGATAGCTGAGTAATATTCTAATATATAAACATATATACACATACACAATTCCTTTATCAGTGGATGGATATTTGGGCTCTTTCCATAATTTGGCTACTGTAGATAATGCTGCTGTTAACATCGGGGTGCATGTACCCCCTTTGAATCTGTATTTTTGTATTCTCTGGGTAAATACCTAGTAGTGCAATTTGCATAACTTTTATGATTAAAAAAAGATTAATTTAAAAATTAACGTGCTTGTTGAATATTTGGTAATTTTGATGACTAATTCCCAGACAATTCATTGAGTTAGTTCAAGTTACTGAAATATCAGGTTTTTAACAATTTATAAAAATATCTTTCCCTTTGTTTCTCTTACCGATGCCTTGTGGCTCTGCATTCCATTTACTGAGCCAACGACTCAGCTGGTTGAGTGTCTGACTTCGGCTCAGGTCATGATCTTGTGATACGTGGGTTCAAGCCCCACGTCGGGCTCTGTGCTGACCACTCAGAGCCTGAAGCCTGCTTCAGATTCTGTATCTCCCTCTCTCTCTCTATGCCCCTTCCCCACTCACGCTCTGTCTCTCCATCTCTTCAAAAAACTAAACATTAAAAAAAATTTTAATAAAAAAATAAACATTAAAAAATAGTTAATATCAATTCTGCATGGTGGGGATTTTCCTAATTTTCTATTTTTATGTGTCATATTAGCCAAGAATAAAAGAGTGGCATTCGTTCTAGATAAAATAAAATGATGGCATATCAGATTTTACATTTTTATTTGCTAGAATGTTCCATTAGTTTGAATGTTAAAAGTGTGTTTGTCCTCAAATATTTTAGGGTAAATGTTTAAATGGTTACACATCATTTTATAAATATAGACATTATGTAGGGCCACGAATGAACGGTCAAGAAAGAAGTTTTGAGACGTTTTCAGTGCCAAAATGTGCTTTTATTATAGCATAGGGACAGGACCTGTGGGCAAGAGGAGTTGGTGGTTATAGGCCTAGTGCTCAAGGGAGAGGGGGATATGCAGGGAGTATTATATCACAAATGTCCTCTTCAACTTTCTACTCGTAAAACCACTTTCACAAGATTTCTCTGGTGCTTTATCATTCAGCCCGATATTAACTATCGGTGAGATGTACAGGCAGTCATGAGACCCAGTATGTACTCAGGATTGAGAACCGCAGCTGGAGGATGGTTTTTGGAAGTGGCCTGGCCAAGTCCCTGATAAAAGACATTATACATTGAGGTACATACCGTCGGGGTGGTCCCTCTATCTGCTGGAATTAGGAGCAGCTGCCATTAATTGAGACCTAGAGTAAATTGGCTGAAACAAAGGAGTTTCTTTTTTTCTATGAAATTCTTCACATCGGCAGTCCAGGGCTGCCCTGGTAGCTTTAGCCCACGGAGTCCTCTGGTACCGGAGTTCCTTCTTGCGTTAGTTTTTGTTGACCTAAGAGAAATCTCATAGTCTCGGGCTCAGGAGGAGACAGGTGGGCAGCCCTGCCATGACGTTCATGAAGCAGGCAGCACAGTGAAGGAAGGGTTGAAAAATAAAAGGGGGAGAGGGCCCAAGACCAGCTGTTCTTTTAAAGGATTCCTAGAAATTGCCACAAGACACGCCTGCTCGTATCCTGTTGGCCAGAGCTTGGTCACGAGGCCACACCCGACAGCAGGAGCAGCTGGGAATCAGGCTTTCCTCCAGGCGACCATTGTGCCCCGCAGAAACCAGGGATTTGTTTCTGTGAGAAAAGAGGAGAAGCGAGAGCAGCAGCCACTGGCCATCCCTGCCGCATCCTCCACGAAAGCCGGAAGAATCTGCCCGCTGCCCCCGGACCCTGCCTGCCCAGTGCGCTGACCTGCTCGGCTCGAGTCAGCCAAGCAGCTGGGTTGCAGAAAGCTTTGTTGCAGTGATGAGAACCTCAGTACGTTGGCTTGGGGAGAGGCAAGGTCCGTTCAGTTCAGACCCTGGAAAGATGCTAGAGAGTTATAAACTTTCCCGTTAGGAGAAAGGAATGTGTTCAAGGCCAGTTGTTTAATTGCATGCAGTTCTCTTCCGGATGTTCCAGCTTTCTTAGGGGAGGGAATTTATCACCTTTTGTCAGGGCATTTATTTATTAACATACTCAGGTTCATCTTAATGTTCATGCCGCACGCCCTCGTTTAAACATGCACGGGTCGAGGAGAACATCTTAACACATAATTATTACTCAAATTAAACATTTGTTTTTAATATTTGGTGAGAGAGACAGAGCGTGAGCAGGGGAGGGGCAGAGAGAGAGAGGGAGATGCAGAATCCGAAGCAGGCTCCAGGCTCTGAGCTGCCAGCACGGAGCCCGAGGCGGGGCTCGAACCCACGAACTGCGAGATCATGACCTGAGCTGAAGTCGGACGCTTAACCGACCGAGCCTCCGAGGCGCCCCAGAAATTAAAACATTTTTAAATTCAGAAATGGGAAGTAGCTGGACATGTGCCTTTCTTAATGAATATTTTCTTTCTTATTGCAGTGGATGAAGGTCGCAGTAAAGACCCTGACCGTTTGCAGGTGTTCCACAAGAAAGCCATAATGCCTTACGGCGTTTACAAGAAACAGCAGAAAGACCCGGGCGAGGAGGCCACTGTGCTGCAGTACGCGAGGCTGGTGGGGCAGACGTGCTCCGAGCGGATGCTGCTGTTCCGGAACTGAACCCGCGCCGCCCCCGCTCCCGCCCGGGCACCCACCCTGTGCCCGTGACGCGCGCCGCACGGTACATGCCCCTCCCTCCGGGGACGTTCCGGACCCGCCCACAGATTAGACTTTTTTATTTTGACTATTATATGGCTTTTCTAAAATATTGTGTGGCGATGTATTTGTGAGAATCTCCTGGTTAATACAAAGATTTTAAAAATACGTCGTGACCTAGCCTCATAATTGGGGCTTATCGTTTTGGAAGTTTGTTTTATGAGCAAGATACAGTATAAACTTCTCATGTTACTATTTTGGAAAGTAAAATTAGAAAGTGGATCTTAACTAATTTAAATCACTGTTGTGCTTTTTTTTGTCAAAGAAATTACAACAGACTTCTCAGATCCATTCAACACATTAGTTTACGCTACAAAACCTTACGTGTGGGGAGGACAGTGAGGGGGTCTGTCTCACCACTTAGAAAACGTCTTCTCAGGAGAACGAGACTGTGTTGTTATTCAGTGTTCAGTGTTAAATTACCGCTGAATGTCATGTAGTTAATAGAAAACTCAAAAGCATATAAACATTGAAGAAAGGATGTCATGTGAACATCAGATATTCATTTACCCAGGACAGTCCCCATCGTGTCTGTTCTCTTGACGGGATTAGTTTTTCCTAGAACGATTACTACAAGAGTGTCCCAGTTTGGACAGCAAATATATGGTTACCCTAGTTGTGTAGATGATTTGCCGTATTTCTAAAAATCTAAGAAGTGGAGTTTTCTTTGTGTTTGTTTCGGTTTTTTCATTTTGTTTTTGTAAAATATTGGCTCCTGCCTTGGCCTAATAAGACCCACCAGAAGTAAACATACACTAAATTTTTCATTCCTTCGAACTCAGGACACTTGCCTTTGGTTGCTGATTAAAAATTAGTTAATATCGGACTACTAGCTGCACTACAAGTCACACGTAACGAAGCCCAGGAATCATTCTGACCTCTGTTCCGGGGCAAGAGGTGAACAACCCGTGCCTTGCCCTCTGGTTTGCGAGTCACGGAGCAGGTGCTGCACTCGGGAATCTGAGGCAGAGGCCGGCTTCTTTTTTCCCCTCTCACTCGCTTTTGTTTGGCCCCTCGCCCAGTCAGCCAGTGTCCCTCGTCCACCACCGTCAAGGTGACAGGCACTGTGCCGGGAAGGAAGAGGAGACCCGCACGTCTCAGTTTGTAGTTAGAACTGAGTTATGTTGGAGACCATGAGCGACAGAGCAGCTTGGTTTCTTGTGCTCTGTATCAGCTCCTCCCCGTCTTCTGCAGCCAGCTGCTCGGCCACTAGTTCATTTCATACCCCATTTTGCCTCTTTTCTATTGATCTTTTTAAAAAAAAAAACGCCCGTATTATAAAAGTTAGTACTTGGAAACCCACTACTGATTTTAAACTTTTCTCCTAAATGCACTGATTTTAGATAAAACATTAGGAAATAATTTCAGTTAGCTAAGGGAAAGATCCTAAAACAATGATTTTAAAAATCACATGTCTAGAAATTCAGCATCTAAATAAACTGTGTATTTATTCATTCAGATAGGGTGTGTGTGTGTGTGTGTGTGTGTGTGTGTGTGTGTGTGTGTCTGTGTTAACACCTGCCATGGGCAGGTACCTGGCTAACTGAAGATAGGGTAGCGAGGAAAGCCATTTTTTCTGATAGCGTGGGTTTAGCATTCTTCTGGAATTTTGTTCCGTAAAATAAGTCTCCCAAGAGTATTTGATAGACTCGTATTTGGAACTGCCTTCAGAGTCTATAGAACTTTTTTTTCTTTTTCCCTCTAAAATGAAGACAGCTTGGGGCGCCTGGGTGGCTCAGTCGGTTAACCGTCTTGTCTTGACTTCAGTTCAGGTCATGATCTCACGATCCATGAGTTCGAGCCTCACGTCAGGCTCTGTGCTGACAGCTCAGAACCTGGAGCCTGCTTGGGATTCTGTGTCTCCCTCTCTCTCTGCTCCTCCCCTGCTCAGGCTCTGTCCCTCTCTCTCTCAAAAAAAAATGAACATTAGAAAATAGTAATAAAATGAAGATAGCTTAGTTGTTTTCTGATGACAAAATGGTACTCACTGTAAGCAATTAAAACATTAATAAAACTATAAATTAGAATGTAAAAATAATCTGAAATTCTACCATACCAGAGAAAGAGAGAATTGTTCTGTATATCCACACTCATGCGTGTATAATTTCAACATAAATAGAACTACGCTCCATACCTGAATTTTGAAAGAAGTTTCAGAATAGGATTTCAGAGGTGTTGTGAGTAATCTCAGTACCAGTAAAGCCAGCAGGGTAGGCTTGGTCCATAGTACCCTTGGCCTTGGAATGTCCTCGTCGTTAGGTGCTGCATCACATCTTAGCGATTGGCAGGTAGAAGGGCACTGTGGACGATCACAACTCTTGAGTATCCCATGAAGAGAAAACTGGACTCTTACGTCTTGCCACGAGCGTGGTTTCCTCCCGCAGAATTCAGTTAAGGTTCCTTCAGAGGGAAGCGATCAGTCACCCCTGTCGGGGAACCATGGTGCTGCGCCTGAGGGGGACGTTCAAGGTCGGCCGCAGTGAACTGCCAGAGCCGGGCGCAAAGATTTCTTCTGCTCACTTGCTGCGTTCATGTGCTGTTCTGGGAATAGATAGTGTATTGATCCTGATGAGTTAATTGTTTGTTCTTTTGATCCCTAGCTGAGTGAGTATTAAGAGTGCTAGACAAGGACAACAAGGAGAGCGACCCAGCTTTGTCAGTCGACATGCAGTCTAGCTGAGAAATCTGGTTTTATGTTAATGGCTTTCATCCAAAGAAGGACACTCGAGAACCTTTCAAAGACAGTTTCTATCTTTATCTTTTCAAGGCTGGCAGCTGCACGTTTAGTCTCAGAGTTGTCGTCCCTTTCTGGATTCAGGTAGATTCACGTCTGCTGCCTCCTTGTCTTGGGAGCAGAAATGAAATCGAGATGTCCCCATGCTACCGTCTTTATTTAAATTCTTTCAGTTCTGTGAGATTTTTGTTATTTTTTTAAATGTAATCTGAGCACTTTTTTTATATTCTATGAAAGATAGAGGCTATTACCAAATGAATATATTATTCATTTGATTAAAATTATTTAGATAAGGAACTATTACTGTTTATCTTTGCTTTCAGACAACTTATCCTATTTTTTATCCATTTTGCAAAATAGCACTTGTGTGTGGTTTCTTAACACATTGGAATCTATTCTGTAAATGAAGCTTTTCAGATTTCTGAACAGTATATGGTCTGCTTTTATAGTCTTTATACTATTTCAGTATGAATAAAAATGAGAAAGAATGTGATGACCAGTTATCTAGAATGTGTTGTTTGTTGCTAACTTTAAAGAAGGAAATGAAATGGAAACATATGGGAAATGTTTGAATTAGAAGTTATTCAAATGTGTATTCTTTTCCAAAAGAAAACCAGTGACTGTAAAGCAAAACAAGTTTGATTGCATGTGATATATTTTTTTTTTTGCTCTTGTGTATGCTTTTTGAATAGTCCATTTGATAAAGCTTAAGTGGAAAAAAATAAAGCTGTTTCTATCCGCAGTGGCTCGTGCTGGTCAATACTTAAAAGACCTATGTTTCCATCCTCTTAAATTTTTTAATACATTTTACCTGTAGTGAATATTCAGAAAACAGAGATAAAACGCTGGCTGTATGAATCGTAATATCTAATTTACAGTAATTGGAATTCTAGATCATTTGGTTACCTAAATCAAAGCATGATGGATTCCTTTCTTAGGAATAAATAAAAATAAAATAAATCTCACTTTAAGCAAAACATCTGGGTTTCACAAGATAAATTAGGGAATAGACATTCTCTTACCCAAAGGGATTAGAAGTGGGATTTAAGTAGCAAACTCAAATATAATTTGTCTTAAAAAGCTTAGTTTACAGAGAAATTTTCATTAATATCTCATAGAACAAAGTACGCTTTAATGGTCCATAATAGTACACAGTATATTTATGAAATATGTTTACAAACGTTTTGTCTTTTTACAGTAAAGAGGACCCTAGTAGGTGTACGATTTTCCAAGTGATTTAAATGTTGGTTAGAATTCCCACTGACATTTTTTTTTTTTCCAGAATGGAAATTTGCATTGTTGTTTTTCTTACCTGAAGTGGACGGTGTTCACCAGGGAGCACTTAGGCGGTGTAGAAAAGTACACAAAAGAAGATGCAAAATCACTTAGCATCCTATCAGCAAGCACCACCACTACGGTTAACACTTTGACGTGTGTACCCGTTCATAGTTTGTTCGGTCTACGTGTATGTATGTGTTTTTATTTTTAAATAAAAATGGAATCATGTCATGTATAGGGTTTTATCATTTTTTTCGTCTATTGAATATATTTGAACATCTTAATCTGTGAACATGAAACCAAATGAGGAAGAATATAATCATTTTAATGGCTGTTCGATAATATTCTGCCGTGTCTAGTACCTTTTGAGAAAGGAGTCTTCAGACGTCAGCCCCTCCTTATGGGCACTCGGAGTTGTAACTGACCGACATTAATATCTTTCATCAGTTGCTTGTAACATTCGGTCACATGGTTCTTGCTCCTCATTTTTCCCAGCCCCTATGCCTTTCCCTGGACAGCAGGGGTTTTCTCTTAACTCGAAGGTTCAGGAAATATGCACCTTTTTTTTTCTTTTTTTTTTTTGGAGAGAGAGCACACATGAGCAGGGGAGAGGGGCAGAGGGGGAAAGAGAGAATCTTAAGCAGTCTCCAAATTCAGCGCGGAACCTGATGTGAGACGTGATTCCACGACCCTGGGATCCCGACCTGAGCCAAAATCAAGAGTCAGACACTCAACCGACTGAGCCACCCAGGTGCCCCAAGAAATGTGTAGCTTTTATAAAACTTAGTGTCCCTTTCTCTCGTTATCTCTCAACTAAATATTTTCTGGGAGATTATACCATTTTTACAGTCTGCACATCTCTAAAATTTCTAGTTAGAAAATGTCTTAAAAACTTGAGGTTATTTAAAACAAGTTTCTGATACATTGATTCTTTAGACAACAGAGGTCCTTAAAATTAGTATGTGGAGAGGGTGGGCAGTTGCTAATTTAGCTAAGCTTTTTATTTATTTATTTATTTTATTTTTTTAAATTTTTTTTTTCAACGTTTTTATTTATTTTTGGGACAGAGAGAGACAGAGCATGAACGGGGGAGGGGCAGAGAGAGAGGGAGACTCAGAATCGGAAACAGGCTCCAGGCTCTGAGCCATCAGCCCAGAGCCCGACGCGGGGCTCGAACTCACGGAATGAGAGATCGTGACCTGGCTGAAGTCGGACGCTTAACCGACTGCGCCACCCAGGCGCCCCAGCTAAGCTTTTTAGATGTTGGCTTCTTAAGATTGAATTCTCAGTACGATCGTATGTTTATGTCCAGTTGGTTGTCACGGGCAGTATCCTCAGTCCAGCCCCGTCCAGGAAATAGTTTCCTATTGACGGCTTCAATTAGACCAAGAATTAAAGTTGCTAAATATAGTTTGCATGCCAAATTCTTATTCTTTCAGAGCTTCAAAATAGCTTGCAGATTTATACCCATTGGTTTCCTCAGCACATCACCTGCAGTGTGAAGAAACAGTTCCACAGGGGTGCGCTCTTAGAAAACAAAATGAAATCGTTTTTCTTTTTTTTTATTTTTATTTTTTAGAAAACGTGCAATTTTCTGTGCGCAGTATACATATGCATAAATGCACAGTAAACCTTTTTTTTTTCAGAAAATGTGCGATTTAATATGAGAAAAATAATGACCTTTTTTTCTTTACTTCCATTGAGATTTAGTTTTTTTAAGGGGTAATAATTTATATTATAAAGTAATTCACTATTATTTCCTTTAAACAACATATCCCTCTAGGTCTTTATTTATTTATTTATTTACTTACTTACTTATTTTTAAATTTACATCCAAGTTAGTTAGCATATAGTGCTATAATGATTTCAGGAGTAGATTCCAGTGATTCATCCCCTCCATATAACACCCAGTGCTCATCCCAGCAAGTGTCCTCCTTAATGCCCCCTTGCCCATTTAGCCCATCTCCCCACCCATCACCCCGCCAGCAACCCTCAGTTTGTTCTCTGTATTTAAGAGTCTTTTATGTTTTGTCCCCCTCCCTGTTTTTATATTATTTTTGCTTCCCTTCCCTTGTGTTCATCTGTCTTGTCTCTTAAAGTCCTCATATGAGTGAAGTCCTGTGATTTTTGTCTTTCTCTGACTAATTTCACTTAGCAGAATAATACCCTCCAGTTCCATCCACGTAGTTGCAGATGGCAAGATTTCATGCTTTTTGATTGTTGAGTAATACTCCATTATATCTGTCTATATCTATATGTATATCTATATCTGTATCTATATCTATATATCTATATGCCACATCATCTTTATCCATTCATCCATCGATGGACATTTGGGCTCTTTCCATCCTTTGGCTATTGTCGATAGTGCTGCTATAAATATTGGGGTGCATGTGCCCCTATGAAACAGCACACCTGTATCTCTCAGATAAATAGCTAGTAGTGCACAGCAAGTTTTAATGTTATGTGGCATTTGTGATTTTTAATAATCACTCTCTAATTTGGAATTCAAAAATCAATGTTTCAGCCACCTCGGAGGAGGAGAGAAAGACACCCTTTCCTTCCCACGTCTAGCATGCATAAAGCAGACCAGGAGTGACTCGCGCAAATAGCTTTGTTTCTCTGATCATTACGGTTTGATTAGAGCCAATAGACAAAAAGTGGTTTCTAAAATTATTTATATGCTGCAAGCTAAAGCCATTATACCAAGAAGGTACAAATGTTGTGCTTCCGGCTCGCACAGTCCGACTATGTGATTTTGGATCATATTTTCTCCTGACCCTGCATTTTTCATGCTTTTGTCAGTCTGGGCCAGGGTTTTGAAATCATTTAACATTGGCCTTTTATAAAATTTTATTTAATTAACGTTAGGTGAGGACTCATGAATACTTCATGAAGTCCCATTCATCACACTTTGTTAATTCAGTATTCAGGGGGTCTGAATAGCATCTCTTGACTAATGGAGCTTTTGGATCATGAAATAAAAAGCATTTCGATTTGTGAATTCAGAGCTCAAGGATCTTCGCTCAGTTGTATGTGGACGGTTCCCAACACTTTTCAAGCACATTTAAAAATGTTCAGAGGTGGCCAGACTGGAATTAGAAGCTGTTGCTGATGTTATTTTATGGACCATTAAAGCAGAGATTATATGTACATACATATACAGTGAAAGAGAGCGTGTGCTTGATTAAAGCTCACTAGTAACAGTGTAATTTATTCTATTTTAATTCCAAGAATCAATACATCTGACTCTTGACCAGCATGGGTTTGAACGGTACATGCGTCCACTTACATGCAGATTTTTTCAATAAATACAGTACGGTACTGTAAATGTATCTTCCTTGGTTTTCTTTTTTTTTTTTTTTTAATTTTTTTTTTCAGCGTTTATTTATTTTTGGGACAGAGAGAGACAGAGCATGAACGGGGGAGGGTCAGAGAGAGAGGGAGACACAGAATCGGAAATAGGCTCCAGGCTCTGAGCCATCAGCCCTGAGCCTGACGCGGGGCTCGAACTCCCGGACCGCGAGATCGTGACCTGGCTGAAGTCGGACGCTTAACCGACTGCGCCACCCAGGCGCCCCAATTCCTTGGTTTTCTTAATGACATTTTGTTTTCTCTAAGAGAGTTTATTGCAGGAATACAATATATAATACGTATAACATGGAAAATATGTGTTAATTGACTGTTGATGTTATTGGTAAGCCTCTGGTCAACAGTAGGCTGTTAGAAGGTAAGTTTGGGGGAAGTCAAAGTTATCTGCAGATGTTTGACTCACAGGTGGTTGGTGCCCCTAAGCCCGTCTTGTTCAAGGGTCAGCCGTGAAAGGATTTAGATTTGTAAGACTATTGTAGGAGTCCTACAAACTGATAGAGCTTTTCTGTCCGCAATAGCTGCATATGTCCACTTACTTAATTTAAAATTCAGGGGCGCCTGGGTGGCTCCGTCGGTTAAGTGCCTGCCTGACTTCAGCTCAGGTCGTGATCTCGCGGTCCGTGAGTTTGAGCCCCGCGTCAGGCTCTGTGCTGACAGCTCACAGGCTGGAGCCTGCTTCGGATTCTGTGTCTCCCTCACTCTCTGCCCCTCCTCACCAACCCCCGTCTCTGCCAAAAATAAAAAAGTTTTAATTAAGAACTTTTTATTAAAAGTTTAACTTTTGGGGCGCCTGGGTGGCGCAGTCGGTTAAGTGTCCGACTTCAGCCAGGTCACGATCTCGTGGTCCGGGAGTTCGAGCCCTGCGTCAGGCTCTGGGCTGATGGCTCAGAGCCTGGAGTCTGCTTCAGATTCTGTGTCTCCCTCTCTCTCTGCCCCTCCCCCCTTCATGCTCTGTCTCTCTCTGTCCCAAAAATAAATAAACGTTGAAAAAAATAAATAAATAAATAAAAGTTTAACTTTTAATTAAAAACTTTTAATTAAAAAATAAAAAAGTTTTAATTAAAATTCAGTTCCTCAGCCTCACTAGCTACGTTGCAGGGGCTCGGTGGCTAGCCATGTGTGGTCCAGGGGCTGCCCTAACAGCTTACCACAACCTGGGTGCCTGAAAACAACACGTATTTGTTCTGTCACCGTTCTGGGGGCTGGACGTCCAAAATCAAGGTACAGGCGCAGGGCCATGCTCGCTCTGATGGATCCAGGGAGAACCTTTCCTGGCACCTTCCAACTGCTGGTGATTACCAGGAACGCTTGCTGTCCCTTGGCTGGCAGCTGCTTTACTCCCACTTCCTCCGGGTTCCCAAGGCCGTCTCCTGTCTGTGCATTTCTCTAGGTCATCTTCTCGTTAAGGACACCAGTCATATTGAGTTTAGGGCCCACCCTAATCTAGCATGACTTTATCTTCATACATCGGCAAAGACCCTAATTCCAAATAAGGTCATATTCACAGTCACCTAGGGTTAGGACTTCCAACATACTGTTTTGGGTGGGGGGACACAATTCTTTTTTTTTTTTTTTTTTAAGTAGACACCATGCCCAACATGGGGCTTGGACTCATGACCCCGAGATCAAGAGTCACATGCTCTACCTACTGAGCCAGCCAGGTGCCCCTGTGGGGCACACAGTTCAACCCACCAGAGCCTGCCACACTGGACAGGGCAGGTACAGAAGCATTCTACTGTTGCAAGTGCACCTGGACAGTGCTGCAGAAAGGCCGTCTTACAAAATGAAAATGTCATGGCTTGATGATATCTATTTTACGTGTCTACATAGCAAAACACCGTGGAACTAACACAGAACAAACATTTAGGGCAACTTATTTTGACACTCTCTGGTCTCTCATTATAATTTACATCGTGCCATCTAGTTCCATCTTTGATTAAAGTACAGCTACACATAATGTATGAATTTGCAGTATCTCCTTACCAGGAGGCTGCCCCAGTTTCCTAAGATAACTGCCATGTCATTGTGATTTGAAGTTCAACTATGTGGCACAAGAATAGACACTCAGATCAATGGAACAGAATAGAGAACCCAGAAAGGGACCCCCAAACGTATGACCAACTAATCTTTGACAAAGCAGGAAAGAATATCCCAATGGAATAAAGACAGTCTCTTCAGCAAGTGGTGCTGGGAAAACTGGACAGCGACATGCAAAAGAATGAACCTGGACCGCTTTCTTACACCATACACAAAAATAAACTCAAAATGGATGAAAGACAGGAAGCTATCAAAATCCTCGAGGAGAAAGCAGGCAAAAACGTCTTTGACCTTGCCCGCAGCAACTTCTTACTCAACACGTCTCTGGAGGCAATGGAAACAAAAGCAAAAATGAACTACTGGGGCCTCATCAAAATAAAAACTTCTGCACAGTGAAGGAAACAATCAGCAAAACTAAAAGGCAACCGACAGAATGGGAGAAGATATTTGCAAATGACATATCAGATAAAGGGTTAGTACCCAAAATCTATAAAGAACTTATCAAACTCAACACCCAAAAAACAAATAATCCAGTGAAGAAATGGGCGAAAGACATGAATAGACACTTCTCCAAAGAAGACATCCAGATGGCCAACCAACACATGAAGAAATGCTCAACATCACTCATCATCAGGGAAATGCAGATCAAAACCACAATGAAATACCACCTCACACCTGTCAGAATGGCTCACGTTCACCACTCAGGCAACAACAGATGTTGGCGAGGATGCGGAGAAAGAGGATCTCTTTTGCACTGCTGGTGGGAATGCAAGCTGGTGCAGCCCCTCTGGAAAACAGTATGGAGGTTCCTCAAAAAACTAAAAAGAGAACTACCCTACGACGCAGCAATTGTACTAGTGGGCATTTATCCACAGGATACAGGTGTGCTGTTTCGAAGGGACACATGCACCCCCATGTCTATAGCAGCACTATCAACAATAGCCAAAGTATGGAAAGAGCCCAAATGTCCATCGATGGATGAATGGATAAAGAAGATGTGGTACATATATACAATGGAGTACTCCTCAGCAATCAAAAAGAATGAAATCTTGCCATTTGCAACTATGTGGATGGAACTGAAGGGTATTCTGCTAAGTGAAATTAGAGAAAGACAAAAATCATATGACTTGACTCATATGAGGACTTCAAGAGACAAAACAGATCAACATAAGGGTAGGGAAACAAAAATAATATAAAAACAGGGAGGGGGACAAAACAGAAGAGACTCATAAATACAGAGAACAAACTGAGGGTTGCTGGAGGGGTTGTGGGAGGGGGGATGGGCTACATGGGTCAGGGGCATTAAGGAATCTACTCCTGAAATCATTGTTGCACTATATGCTAACTGATTTGGATGTAAATTTTAAAAAATAAAAAATTAAATTAAAAAAACCAAAGTTCAACTATGTGCAGACATCATGTTTAAAAATTTGAATGACTGAGATATTAATCCAGAAATATTTCTAAAGTATTTCTGCTCTTTCTTTTTAAATTTTTTTAATGTCAATTATTTTGAGAGAGAGAACAGGAGCAGGGGAGGGGCAGAGAGAGAGGGAGACACAGAATCGGAAGCAGGCTCCAGGCTCTGAGCTGTCAGCACAGAGCCCGATACGGGGCTCGAACTCACAAACCGTGAGATCATGACCTGAGCTGAAGTTGGACGCTTAACCGACCGAGCCACCCAGGCACCCCTGCTCTTTCATTATTTCCATTTTTAGATGGCATCTCGAATTCTCTTTCAGAGAATTCAAACTGTTGTAGTTACATGTTTATTTTGATTACGCAGAAATTTTTTAAATAAACTTATCAATAAAAATCTTTGAATCTATGCCAATAAAAGGATTTAAATGCATCTCTCACAAGAAGTCTACCCAAAAGTATGCAGTGACCTGTGTGCGAAAGAAAATGGGAAAAATAGGGGCGCCTGGGTGGCTCAGTCGGTCAAGCATCCGACTTCAACTCAGGTCAGGATCTCACGGTCTGTGAGTTCGAGCCCCACGTCAGCTCAGAGCCTGGAGTCTGCTTCAGATTCTGTGTCTCCCTCTCTCTGCCCCTCCCTCCCTTGCTCACACACTGTCTGTCTCTGAAAAATGAGTAAACCTTTAAAAAAAAAGGAAGGAAATGGGAAAAATAAATCCTCATTTGCAACATTTCTCTTCTACTGTTTAATACACAGGTGGTGGTTACTTCACCAGAGGACAGATTCAATCGATTTGCAGGTCTGCCTTAAAGATTTTTTTTTATTCCTTTAGTATTCCATTTTTAAATGTTTATTTATTTTTGAGAGAGAGAGAGAGACAGAGAGAGAAAGAGAGAGAGAGAAAGAGACAGAGCATGAGGGCAGAGGGGCAGAGAGAGAAGGAGACACAGAATCCAAAGCAGCCTCCAGGCTCTGAGCTGTCAGCACAGAGCCCGATGCGGGGCTCGAACTCACGGACTGTAAGATCACGACCTGAGCATAAGTCAGAGGCTTAACTGACTGAGCCACCCAGGTGCCCCAATTTAGTGTTGAATTTTTAAGGGTGATTTTGATTACTGTTGTTGTTGTTTTTCCTAGTACAGCCTACTTCTGACCAAAACCGCATATCAGTGTTCTCAACGTGGGGGTCTTCGTGGAATTTCGCTAGAGGTGTGTTATTTAGACCCGGACACATTCGTCCGGATTCACTTCATGAAACCGTGTGTGTGGCCACCCAGGAGCAGAGCTGGCGGTGGGGAGGGCTGAAGGAGACCCCGGTGTCGGCCAGCGGCCCCAGGGCTCTGCACAGGGTGAGGGACGGTATCTGCAGGAATGAAGAATTACCGTCGCTGGTCTCCCTGGCCTTCTGCCTATTCTTGGGAGCCACGTTGCGATTTACTTAAGTCCATTCCCCACGCTGTTTATAAGAAGGCCAGAGAAGCATCAGTGTGTGGCCAACTGTGTGTAATTACGAGCTTCGCATCTACAGCAGCTGGTGGTTCATGCTTGAGGCAATTAATATTTCTGATAATGTCACCAAAGATGCTGTCGAGAAAGTTTAGAAAGAAAGGATCCGCGTTTAGAGGAAAAAGTCTGGAGAACACTCTGAGCTTCCTCTAACGAGCGCATTATTCATTTCCATTACCCCTTTGTTGCCTCTGTTAAGATACGGAGACTGTTATATGTCAGCATTATCGGTGAGTGATGATGAATCTTGGGCCTGGCTTATCGGCAGGTTGCTTATCTAGCCACTTCACCATCTGGAACATAAATGGGAGTATCCAAAAGTAAGGTTAAAAAAAAAAAAAGAAGGAAAGAAAGAAACTTGCCTCTTGGAAGCTAAAATGGGCTCGAATCCAGGCACTAAAGCGCATCCCTACCCATGGGAAAGCCACTCGGGCTACGTGGCATAAGGAGAAGAAAGTTTTGGTTCCAAAGTAAAAGAATAAAGTGAACAGGAAATGACGTATTAATGGAAGGGTGCGCATCACCTCCTGGCCAGCTCTTGCTGTATATACGCTGACATTCAACACGGTGTCCGTGGACAGCGGTGCTGGGAGTCTGCTCTGGAGGAGGGCAGATGGACTGCAGGGGAGGGGGGGGGGCGCGGGCGGTGAGCAACACTAGGCCTAAAGCAACCTTCTGACCACATTCCACTAGCAAACAGACCCTTTTATCCACCTTAATAAGTTAAAACCAAAAACCAGAAACCAAAACACGGGGTGGGGGAGGGACCCTTCAAGCTGGACTGGGTTCAAGTCCCAGGATCACTTAACTAACGGTGTGGCCTTAGGCAAGGACCAGAAGGCGGGCGAACCTCGGCTTCCTCATCAGGAGAGATGAGTTGGGCGGGCGGGGGCCCCGCTGGTAGGAGTCGAGGGCAGTTGCCTTGTAGAAGGCTGAGCGTGCGGCCTCGCTGGTCCACGGCTCTGCGGCCCGTGACGCCTTGCCCAAAGCGGATGTGGACCAAAAGAAAGGTCACCAAGTTTTAACAAAATATTAAAGAAAAAGAAAGAGTACACCCCACTAATCCGAGGCGTAGGACCCCAAACATCTGAACAGTCCCTGAGCACCAACAGTGTCGGGTCCGTCATGGTTGACTTTGGTAATGACAATGCCGAAAATTGTCAAGGAAACAGTTACAGTACATTCAGTATCCTCTAACCCAGGAAAAAAAATGGTATAATGCATTCACATATTTCTGTTCGAAATCGTTCAGGCAACAAGAAGAATCTATTAGTGGATAAATTACAGTTATCTGCAAAATTCACCATATTGAAACAGGTCTTCAAGACGATGGAATTAGAATCCATGTTAAATGCCCGTTCGCAAAGGACACTCAAATGTTGGGAGGGGGAGCACTTTCCATTGGCTGGCCTTTGCCTAACAGAATGTGGATAAACAATTATTCATAGGAACCCACGGAGAGCCTCACTCCAGTGGCGCCGCTATTCAGGATTTCCTTGGTATAATGGGAGAATAAAATGGGTTTTGAGGCCTGGTACAATTATGCGCATTTTTGTTTGTTTTGTTGGAGACAAAACTGAACAACAGGATATCTGGAAAACCAGCAGCATTTTGTGGGCTGTGCTGTTTGCTCTGCACAGCAGGCTGCCGTATCCAGTTACAGCCGACCTGGTAATGACTGGACTGTTTTCAGCCAGCCCCCCAACTGCTCCTGCTTTTCTTGGTCCTTCTGCATTATTCCGCTGCACTCAGAAGGCAAATTCTGGAAGAGGCATTACCTCTTAGAAGTGGCTTTTCACAGAGCCACACGTTAGCTGAAGAGCATTATCAAAAAGGTCAGGAGATCCAAAGCACGTTTTTTCGAGTGGAAAAGGAGTGATGTTACGCAGGACCGTGGAATGCTGCCTTTCGCGGGGAACAAAAGGCGATGTAGAAAGATGAAAGTTGAAATAGATTTGCAGATTTTACCACCGCCACCGCCACCACCATCAACAACAACAACAACAACAACAACAACAAAACCCACCCCAAACCGAAAATCCCTGATCTAATTAAAACTGCATTCTGTTGTGTGCAGAGCTGTGTGCCCAGCCCCTGGGCCAATGCGATTCGACACGGCGGCCAGTGGAGCTGTTTCCTGAGCATTGTCAGAGCCGCTCTGCTCACAGATCACGTTCTAGCAACGGCTCAGGGGAAGCCCGATGGAAGCGGAGTTGGAATCTCAGCGGCCGCCTCCCCTGTCCCGCTGGGCGCTGCGCAGAGCCACCCGCTCACGCTCAGCAGACGACACGGGCGGTGGCCCGACCTCCGCTCGCCAACCTCAGGCAGAAGGTCTGAGATGTCAGGATGCCTGAAACGCCTTCGCTGTGGTTGGAGTGCTGTTTGCTCAGTTCACATTGGACACGAGTTGGACAAACTGGTCCCCTCTCTTCTTTCTGCCCTTTCCGTTCAATTTTCCCAAAAGCCACCAGGGGGCAGAGAGAAACTTCCTTGCCCCTTTTCTCCCCTCCCGTCTAGAGAGGGGAAAGTGAACTTTTCCTTTGGTTCATTTGGGCCAATGTTTTTGATATAAATTGCATTTCCTACTTCCCATATCCTTGATTTTTTTTTTCCAGGTTTGGGTGGTCTTTGATTTAAGTCTTCTTTCTGCGCCGAAAGCAATCAGGAAGGGGAAATCGCACATCCTCAGCATTTGTATGATTGGTGACTTAGCTACGTGATTGCCAGGCCTGACTCAGCATCCCAGTCTCACCTGCATTTTCCCCCGTGTCTGCAGTCTCAGTGGGCTACTGCAGGCCCCGGTCCCTTTTACCAGGATCATTGCAATAGCCTGCCAGCCTTCCCAGCCAGTTCATGGGCCCAACACACATCTGACTGATGTGCACCCCATTGGCATGCCCAACGTATTTTTCAACCTTGGTTTTTTGTTTTTGTTTTTGTTTTTTTTTGCTACATCTGCCTTCCATAAACCCTACTCTCAGCAATCTTTTGCCTGTTTCTTGACCTCCATTGGGTCTGTCCCCTCATCCGTCTTGCCCAATCTCCTCCAGCGGCTGACACTCAAATCTGCAAGGTCCAGACCAGATGCCGCCTCCCAATGAGTGCCTGGTCTACAATATCCGAAGTCCTTCCTCATCTGGCAGTTCTTTCTTAAGGCTGGAGACAACCAAGAAACTAAACGCAAGGCGGGCCATGGAAATGATGCACGTTGCTCTCGGAAAGCCGGCCAGAGACTGGGTTCATTCGAGAAACCTCCCTAGAGAAAGTGTGCTTTGGGTCATGTGGGTGCTGAGACCCAGCTCCCAGGACGCCAGGATGGGTCTGGTCCGCTCCTCGGGGTCAGTTTCACAGCACTCGGTGGAAATGTTTAGACAGCATTCCCGAGAAGTGAGCCCACAGTGGGATCTATCGAACTTCGCAGGCTCTTAACACATTAAGAACAATGGAAATGCCCATAAAGAAGAGTTGTAAATTTGATGTACATAAATGAGTTTTTCTTCGTGACCTTAGAAGGATGCCAGTCTGCTTGCTTGTTAACGGGCCAAGGATTATCTGTAGGAAACGCATCCATTGGTCTGGCTGCTTGTATATTCACAGATGGGTGGGGGGGTGAACACGTTCGTGAATCGCTTCGGATGTTACCAGAGGTGAAGATTATGCTTGTGTGGATATTTGTGCCTCAACAGGTACCTTCATGGTCACCTGCTGCCAAAGGAACAGTGAGAGAAAGGAATAAAGGACCCCGTGTGTGAGGGCTGACGTGCCCCGGCAAGCAAGCGGGGACGCATGCGGAGAGCCATCGTCTGGGGACATTTGGCTGTTTCGCATAATGAATTCCTGGCCTAATGGGTATGTGGACCCCAGTACTTGAGGGCAGGCCTGTTTTGGTTTAGTGCTCTCATACCAAAAAAAGGAAAAAAAATGCACCAATATGAGTTGAAAATTCTTAAAGGGGATCAGGGTAATCCCTATTTAATTTGGACTTTTCCTCTTAATTCATTTCGCATATGGTAAGACATTCTTACAGGGGACACAAAGGCACTCTTACACATGCGGACACGCTCTGCTCCGGGGGATCAGTCCTCCTGCACCCACTGAGGTCCTGAAAGGAGGAGAAAACCCTTGTAAATGACCCACTGCAAGTGCAGAAGAGAGCCCTCCCCGGCCCCCAAGTGCACGGGTGGTACAGCCTCCCTTTCCCTCGGGACCTCCCAGGCCAGCGGATTCCTTGAGCCCGAGGTGCCGAAGTGAGGCTGAGCCTTAATGATGCCTACTTCGCGGCCATTTCTTTCACTTGGTCTTAACCTCTGTTAACTCCTCCTAAATTTTCTGCGGCTGCTGCTTCTCCTTGAGGCTCACGAGGGCGCAAGAACTGGCCCAACTCCTTGAGCTGCGCTGCTCGGCGCATGTGGATTGTGACCAGCTTCGAGCGATGAGGACACAGGACATTCTCAGAGAACCGCCGCATCGCCCACTGGCAGAACGTGCCCGTGACAACTGGCTGGCAGGGAGGGGTGGTTCCAGGGCAGACAGCCCTCGTGTTGACCCAGCACACCGGGGGCTGCAGACCCACATCTCTCCCGGAGGCCTGGGGCTCTCAACCTGCTTGCTCTCAGAAAGCTCTCTGCAACATCCAGGCCACGCATACAGGCTTCATGCATTCATCTTTTGGTTGATTTATTCACCCGACGGCTGTCTGAGCGCCTGTCCTGTCCCGAGTGTAGTGTGAGCCACAGAGGTGAACAACTCCGAGCCCCTGTCTTCTTGGAATCACCTTCTCTGGAGAGACAATTTACAGTAAGCAGAGAGGCAAAACGCTGGGTTGTGTTCGGCAGCCCGAGAGACCACTTTGCATAGGGTGTTCAGGGACGGCCTCTGGAAGCAGCGTGTTGAGTGAATGAAACCACGAACACAAGGACACGCCGAGTTACTAAGGATCCGAGATGGAACAGGTGTGGCCTTTGCCCTTTCGGAGGCCGCAGTCCCGGAGGGGAGACCCGAACCCATGAGATGGGATGAGAACCGCTCTGAGGGCACAGATGCAATCCTCTGGACACCCTGGGGAGGAAAAGCTTGCATGTGGCTGAAGGCAGTCAAAGCGGTTTCTTGAGGGAGTTGATCTTTGACCTACAGTCGATTTTCAGAAAGGAGGGTCAGGGTTCCTGGCAGAAGGAATGGAATAAAGCCCCCAAGTGGAGGCCGAAATACTTTGGGGGCAGCGTGCAGTTTCATTCGTCTGAAATATAAAGAATCTGAAAGGAAATCATGGGTGCTTAGCTGGAAGGCCTAGTACAGCAGCCCCTGGGGGTGGGGCGTGGACTCTGGCCGCGTGTGCGCGGCTCCTTCTCTCCGGCAGCCCAGAACCACTTTGCTTGTTTTTTTTAAAGTTTCTTTATTCTGAGAGAGAGAGAGAGAGAGCGAGTAGGGGAGGGGCAAAGAGGGACACTCCCAAGCAGGCTCCGCACTGCCAGCACAGAGCCCGACGTGGGGCTTGAACTCACGAACTGTGAGATCGTGACTTCAACCGGAACCAAGCGTCAGAGGCTTAATGGACCGAGCCACCCAGGCGCCCCCCCCTCCCTGACCGGGGAACCCCTCTGGATGGCAGTGGGGAGTAGCCGTGGCTGGAAGGAACAGTGTCCCAGCCAGAGAGGAGAGGCCACCTCCTGATCTCCCAGGATACAAGCAGAGCACGCCCACCGCAAAATCAAGAAGCCAGCTGATTTCTTACCATCGGCTAAATTGGTTTGTTGTTTTCACCTGGACACCTGGGATGGCCCGTTCTGGAATCCTAAGCCTCCCCCATAGGGAACACCCAGTGGGGAGGCCGCACAGAAAGGCCAGGACGACTGGCGGCGGGGGGCGGGGGGGGGGGTGCTCCAGGACGACTGGTGGGGGGGGGGGGTGCGCTCAGTCGGTTGAGCGTCAGACATCGGCTCAGGTCATGATCTCGCGGTTCATGAGTTCGAGCCCCCACAGAGAGCTCACTGCTGTCCGCACAGAGCCTGCTTTGGATCCTCTGTTCCCTTCTCTCTCGGCCCCTCCCCTGCTTGCATTCTCTCAAAAATAAATAAACATTAAAAAAGAAGAAGAGGAAGAAGAAAGAAACAGCAGAAGAGGAATGTCCCCAGAAGAGGAAAATCTGAGCGTTTAATCCGTAAGTAAATAACCATGTGTATTGGAGAGGTAAACAGGCTTGTTCTGGGTCAGATTTCCCCTGGATACAGCCCGACAGGGGGTCGTTGGGTAGGGGGTGTATCCAGGGTGTTCTCTGAGGAGCAGGGGAGGGAGGAAGCAGAGCTGCACCCGGGAAGGGGCTGAGCAGGCCTGGGCTCAGCTGAGGTGGGGGCCCAGGCCGGGTGGGGACCGTGGGGACCGTCACCTCGTGGGCCGGATGGTTTCCGTGGCAGCACCCCAGCAACCCGATAGGGTGAGCCGCTGGGGTCCGGGCGCCGGGCAGCGTCCGCTACGACGCTCAGAAACCTTTGCTGCTGGGGCGCGTGGTCAGAGTTCTGGGCCCACCGATGAACAGGTGTCAGCCGTGGCCGTGAGAGAGGGGAAGCGCTTTCTTCTGCGCCCCGCCCCCACCGCCCCTCCCGTGTGGCCGGAGCCACGCTCCCTGCAGCCCTCCTCTTCCTGGGGTGAGCGGCCACCGTGACCGCCGGCCGTCGCCGCTGTGGTCGGACCCCTGGACGGCGACCGGTGTGTTCTTGGGTGAAGAGGCCACAAGAGAGAGCCGCCTTTTGATTGTGAGGGGCTAGAGGGACCTGTTGTTGACCCAAGCAGGACGTGTGATCCGGAAAGATGGCAACTGTAGCTGGAAGGACGGCGTGGGGCGTCCCCGGAGGTAAGGAAGGAGGCAGGGCTAAGGTAATTGACTTGATGGTAAAGGAAAACGTGTGTCTGTGCGGCCGAGGAGGAGAGCAGGGGACTAGGGGGAGACCTAGTCCTCACCCTGCCTCTGACGCCGAGCACCTGTGGACTTGGCCAGGCGTCCTACCCTCTCCAGCCCTGGCCTGAGAAGGAACAAGGCACCGCCCTCGCTGTGCTGGGTCCCAGCGGCCCCTCCTGCCCACAATGCTGTTCTCCTTGATCTGGCTCCGCCTGTTTCCCCGCGAGGCCTCTGTCTCCTCTATTCAAAGTTAGCACCCAACCGTCGGCTTTCAACACAACCGTTAGAACGTTGTTGCATTCTTGTGTTAGGCCTGCTCCCTACGGACCACGTTTCCTGTTCGTCTTGCTGTCTGTCTGTGTGTCTGTCTGTCTCCCCAGAGGACTGGCAGCTCTGGGAGAAGAGGTCGGCTCTGGCTTGCCCGCTGCTCCATTGTCGGGCCCAGGACAGCCCCTACTGGGCTCTCGTGGTGAACACTTTCTGAATGATTGAATAGGCTTTACCAGAGGAAAAAAGAAGATAAAAATGAGGAAGGACCAAGGAAACTGTGAGATTCTACATATCCCTGGCCTTAATATTCTAGGCCTTCTCAGCTAAGGTCACTCCATATTTTTCTTTGAGAATATCCATTGTAGCCCATATTTTCTTTCTTTAGAAGTATGGAAACATAAGGTGACTGGGACATGTCTCAAATGATGTTTAATTTTTTTAATGTTTATTTTTGACAGAGAGAGACAGAGTGTGAGCAGGGGAGGGGCAGAGAGAGGGGGAGACACAGAATCTGAAACAGGCTCCGGGCTCTGAGCTGTCAGCACAGAGCCCGACGTGGGGCTCGAACCCACAGACTGTGAGATCATGACCCGAGCCGAAGTCGGACGCTCAACCGACTGAACCACCCAGGCGCCCCTCAAATGATTTTTTTAAAAAAGCAAATATTCACTTTATTTAAATGTGGCTTTGGTTTTATTCCTCCCCTTGGTAAGAACGAAACAGGAAAATCCCCACCGACCCCTTTCTTAGATGTGCACTGACTTTTGTCCTGCCGGAGCCCTGACTGTCCCTTTGCTGGTTTGGAAGAGGCTGATGTTGGACGTTCTGAGTCTCTCCCTGCTTTCTGCCCACCAGGAGGGCCCGTCTGCTCTCCCCTGTCCTCAGCCCACCTCTTTATGGTGTCGCCATTAAACACAAATCTATAGGCAAGGTCCTGATACTGGGGGCACGGGTAATCTAGTCAGCCACTGACATCAGAACCACGCGGACCTGCTCGGGAATAAGACACCTTGTTATGTGTTGCCCCGGCTACTAAATCTGGCACTAAGGCCCCCTTTCCCCAGGGGGTTGTGGGGCCACACGTTCCCAGACCCCCACATCGCTCCCACGGACCTTACTAAGGGACATGTGACGGAAACCACATGCTGTGCTTGGAAACATGTATGGGCTGACCCACACGTGCTCCCCAGGGAAGAGAGAGCTTTCACTCCTCGAGTCCGTCAAGGACAATGAAAACCAAATGTGTCTAGCTTGCACGCAAGCCCACATAGACCCGCAGACGCGCGCCCACATTCTGCAAAAATTCATTATGTGTGATAGGCCAAGGGTAGTTACTGTTGTTGAAATGTAAACTTGTTGCTGGTTCTATAGAAGGCAGAATGCTAGGACATCAACCATTTCCGCACACCATGTTCTTTCCTTACTGCGGTGGCTGAAAAACACTGACTGTACCGCCAAATTACATTCCCTGGGGGATCGGCTGGCCCCTTGTCCTGTTGACAACATGTATGTATCGAAGTAAGGTAGCGTGCATTTCCAGCTTGAAGAATGTACTTCAGATGTTCTTACCTTTCCCCTCCATGACTGGCCCTCATTGCCCTGCTGGTGGAGAGAGCGCCGGGCCTCGCCCGCACCCCCAGTAAGGAGGTACCACCGACCCGCTGGCGGTAGCAAGAGACTCCCTTTGCTTTTTTAGGAGCACTGGCCACCCCCACCCCCCGTGGATTTCATTTTGAAAAAGGATTTGCTGAGGGTCCCCACGCAGGCTGCAGCCACGGGGCTGGGAGCTGCTTATCAGCAGGCCCAGCACTCTGCCTGTTCTTGCAGATGCTTTCGCTGGACCGCTGCAGCCAAAGCTGGGGAGGGTTTCTGGCTCTGCTCAAGGTGAAATAGTTGGCAGCACAACCCTACGCGGGACAGATTAATAAAAATTCCTTTGTTCTAGTAACACCCTGTGATTTCGGCTTCCCTCCTCCAAGGGTGTCCTCGTGGGGTCACCTGCCACGTCCTTCCCTCTGCTCGCACTTCCTCTCGCTGACACCTTCATTCCTGAGCTGCTTCCCTGCAGCTGGGTGCTCCCCACCTGCTCCTGGTCCTTTACTCTTGGTCTAGGAATGCCATTAATTCCCCAGGTCACCCACCTTGCAGCCTTGGTGCTATCATGGACTCCTCTCTTTTGTGTCCAGCCTAGAGTCACCTGAAAAGCCCTATCCATCTCGTCTCCAGTGTGGTTCTAGCATCTCGATCCTTTTGTTACCCTGAGGCTGGCAAAGATCGCCACCTGTTTGCTCGCAGCTCTGCTACTCCAGTAGGCTCCTCATGGGCTTGCTAGCTTCAGTCTTTTCTCCAATGCAGCGATGTCTTGTTAGATAACTGGCAAAGGACATTCCTTCTTAGAATAAGCTAAGGTAGGGGCACCTGGCTGGTTTAGTTGGCAGAGCGTGCGACTCTTGATCTTGGGGGTGTAAGGTCAAGCCCCACGTTGGGTGTAGAAATTATATAAACTCTTAAAAAAAAAAAGATAATGCGTTCCATGCCTTTTGGCTGGTTCCTGATATTTCTTTGGGCCAGGATTTCATTGCATAATTGAATACTAAAGGTAAAAGTTTAACCTCACCCTCCGTAGGATGGCTAATTATAGAAGAATCAGAACGGAACTAGCGTTGATGAGGACGTGGGGAAGTTGCAAGCCCTTGCACACTGTTGGTGGGAATGTAACAATGGCTCAGCTTCTATGAAAATAAGGTGATTCCTCAAAAAATTAGAAAGAGGGTTGTCATATAATCTAACAATTGCACTTGTGGGTATATATACAAAAGAATTGAAAACAGGATCTCACCGAGAGATTTGTCCATCCGCGTTCACGGTAACGTTATTCACAACGGCCAGAGGGCGAGGACAGCCCAGGCATCTGTTCATGGAAGAATGGATGAGCAAAATGTAAATACATACAATGGAGTACCATTCAGCCTTAAGAAGCAAGTGCGTTCTGACACCTGCTGCAACATAGATGGAACTTGAGGACATTATGCTAAGCGGAACAAGGGAGTCACAAAAAGCCAAATACTGAGTGACTCCACGCTTATATCGAGAGGAGTCAAGTTCATGGAGACAGGGAGAAGAATGGTGGCTGCCAGGGGCTGGGGAAAGCGCATGGGGAGTCGTTATTTCGTGGATACAGAGTTTCAGTTTTGCAAGATGAGAAAGTCCTGGATATTGGTTGCCTAACAGTGTGAATATATGTAACACTACTGATCCGTATATGGTATTGTATTGTATTGTATTGTATTGTATTGTATTGTATTGTATTGTATTTATTTTTGAGAGAGAGAGAAGGCGCAAGTGAGTGAGGGGCAGAGAGAGAGAATCCCAGGAGGGAGAGAAGGAGAGAGAGAGAGAGAGAGAGAGAGAGAGAGAGAAGTGGGGCTCATCCAAAGCAGGGCTTGTGTTCACCCAATGTGAGGCCCAAGCTCACCCAATGTGGGGCTCGGACTCAAGAACTGTGAGGTAAAGGCAATAAATTATATTAAAGAAAAAAAAAAAAAAGTGAGCTCACAACCTGAGCTAAAGTCAGATGCTTAATGACTGAGCCACCCAGGCGCCCTGAACTGTACATTTTAAATGGATAAGATAGTAGGTTTTGTTATGTGTATTTTAACAGTTAAATTTTTTAAATATATTTTTTAATGTTTATTTATTTATTTTGAGAGAGAGAGAGTACATGCACAGGGAGGGGAGGGGCAGAGAGGTAGAATCCCAGGCAGGTTCCGTGCTGTTAGCTCAAACATGGGGCTCGATCCCACAACCCTGAGACCATGACCTGAGTTGAAATCACGATTCAGATGCCCAACCAACTGAGCCACCCAGGCGTCCCAGAACTATTTTATTTTATTTTATTTTATTTTATTTTATTTTATTTTATTTTTAATGTTAATTTACTTGTGAGAGAGAGACACAGACAGAGTGTGAGCGGGGGAGGGGCAGAGAGAGAGGGAGACACTGAATCCGAAGCAGGTTCTGGGCTCTGAGCCATCAGCACAGAGCCCGATGTGGGGCTCGAACTCATGAACTGTGAGATCATGACCTGAGCCAAAGTCGGACGCTCAACCGACTGAGCCCCCCGGGTGCCCCTAAAACAATTTTTAATTAAGTTTACATTATGATATAGCAACCTCGTTGTTTGTCGCAGTGTTTCACGAAGATGAATTTCAGTATTTGGCAGAAGAAGTTAACTTTGTAAACTATGTGGAACTTGTAGAATAACAAAACGTGAACTCTAAGGTTAGAAACTGCATCTCTCTTCTAAGAAGGATGAATTAGATCCCATGTAGTAAATTTACAGTATTTGTAAGATTCTTTTAGATGAAGCTTTCCAGTTGAAACCTGTTGTTGACATGCCCCAGGGTCCATGTGCTGTACTTGGCACAAGAATTCTAGCAAGTTTAGGTAGCTGAGAACCTAGGGTCTCAAGAAGGTGAATTATAGGAGTACCTTTTGGTGTTGGCGCATAAAGGATATGCGAGTAGTTAGTGACACAAATCTGGACCGCCGGCTGCCCATTTATCGGGAGATTTTCCACTCCTGTTTCAAAGGAAGACAAAGAATAATAAGAAGCAGTTTCCAGATCATTTTAATAAATACAGAGTTCTCCAAATGGCCCACCGTTCCAGACCTTATGGCTCCTGCCAAATCCTGTAAAAATAAAGATTAAACCATACAGAATATTTGTTTTGCTCTGATAGCTGTTATTTTGTTTTGGTAATAAAGGTCCCTAGCCATCTGGCCTAAGAGAGTGCTGACGGCTCTCGCTTTTGACTCCGTTCATCTCCTGCCCTTTAGAAGGAATCACTTCTTCCTTGGCTGCCTGTTCCCCTCTCTGCTTAGAATCACACACTGCCTTGCTCACAGGGCACGGCACAGCGCCGGGCCACCATGGGAAGTCCTGGTTCTGGTGCCAGTGGGCCTGGGTCTCAGATTCCTCATCATGACTTAAAATGTTGTATTTTTAAGTAATTTCAAGCTGGTGGAAAATTTGTAAGAACAGTGCAAAGAACCATTGCAAACCTTTAAAAAAAGAATTTTTTTAAGTTTATTTATTTTTGAGAGACCGAGCATGAGCAGGGGAAGAGCACAGAGAGAGGGAGACACAGAATCCGAAGCAGGCTCCAGGCTCTGAGCCGTCAGCACAGAGCCCCACGTGGGGCTCGAACTCACGAACCGTGAAATCATGACCTGAGCTGAAGTCAGACACTTAACTGACTGGGCCACCCAGGCGCCCCCCATTGCAAATCTTTTACGCGGATTCCTCATTATTAATACTTTGCCTTTCTCTTTTTCTTTCTCTTTCTCTCTGTCTCATAGGGTCATAGTACAATGATCATGCTCAGGAAATTAAACATTAGCACAAGAATTATTTACAGTAGATCTAATGTGGGGGATTTCTCCAATAATGTCTTCTGTAGATCTTTTTCTTTTTTTTTTCTTTTTTTAATTTTTTTTCAACTTTTATTTATTTTTGGGACAGAGAGAGACAGAGCATGAACGGGGGAGTGGCAGAGAGAGAGGGAGACACAGAATCGGAAACAGGCTCCAGGCTCTGAGCCATCAGCCCAGAGCCCGACGCGGGGCTCGAACTCCCGGACCGCGAGATCGTGACCTGGCTGAAGTCGGACGCTTAACCGACTGCGCCACCCAGGTGCCCCAGTAGATCTTTTTCTTTCCTTCCAGTCTAGGACTGCTCACTGAGTGCATTTAGGCAGCAGGGACTCATTCACTTTTGACCACCAAGGAAACAAGTCAACCTTCCACGCTCTTTCCCACTTTCCAGTAGAAAACGAAGTTGGTGATTACAAGGAACTGGAGAACACTTAACTTGTTTCCAGCCCATGTGAGGCAATTATAATTTACCCTTTAAAACAAAATGAATTTATATGCCTTTATATTACTGATATACTACCCTATAATTGAAAAGAGGCTGCAACAAAAGAGAACGTCCTTTTGATTCTATGTTGCAAGTTATTTAAAAGGTACAGCTTCACAGGCTACAGTCATCAAGAAGGTGTCCCTCTGCGGAATGGGACGGTTATGATGCAAACATTTTGCAATAGGGGCCATGTCTCGTTTATGGACTAAAGTCACTGTTGTACCATCTCTCTATAGGGTTAACAAAGCAATTCACAAGTAACCCAACGGTAATAAGCGAGAGTAGAGAAACGGTCAGAGGAAAAGTCCACAGGCCAAGGGGGGGATGCTCTCTGATGCTGGCTGCATGAGCTGCCCGACCTTGTCTTCATATCCCAGTTGAAGGCTGGATTCAATCCCTTGAAAGTATTGTCTGGGCTCTTCCCCTATGCAACATACACTCATTTCTCCAGGAATGAAGACTCCCAGAGGAGGAAAGGTTGAGCTTTCAGAGTTTAATGATGGAAAGGAGGGAGTTGGACTTCTAGAACTGTCATTAATTATAATGACACTTCTCCACCCCTGTCTTAAGGGTGTGTGTGTGTGTGTGTCTGTGTGTATAGGGAGGTCCTTTTCAGGGTATCTTTGGTCAGGGTGTATTTCTTTAGGTCAAAGAGGCTATTGTATAAGAGAGAACAGCAATAGTCCCTCCCATGGACCTCATGAGGAATGTCAATCTCACGAGGTTGTTATGTTTCATATGTTATTCATTTACTGGGATTATTAAGAGGGTCCAGTGGGGTTATTCAGGGTGTCCAATGTCAGATCAGAAAGTAGAGACCAGCACCCTTGGAATTGCAGGTAATTCTACTAAAAAAAAGATAAATTTTTCATTGTGGAAGATTTCAAATATACAAATTAGAATAATATAATGAGCCTCCATATACTTAGCATACAGCCTCCACAATAATCATCTCATGTGTTTTGTCTATTCCCCCTTACCCTCCCAATCCTGAATTTTTTTTTAAGTCTATTTATTTCGAGAGAGAGAGTATGTGCACCTGCACGGGTCAGGGAGGAGCAGAGAGAGGGAAAGAGAAAGAATTCTAAGCAGGCTCTGTGCAGTCAGCATGGAGTCCAACTGGGAGCTCGATCCCACAAACCATGAGATCATGACCTAAGCCAAAATCAAGAGTCGGACACTTAACCAACTGAGCCACCCAGGCGCCCCACATCCTGAATTATTTTGAATAAAACTCTGATGTCATATCATTCCATCAGTACAGGGTATATGTTTAAAAGATGTATGTTTATATTTAACCATAAACCACTAGCATTCCTTATCACAGCTCTATTTTTGTAATCATCAATAATTCTTCCATGTCAGTGACTGACATGGAAGGGTTCCACGTTAACCCTTCCTCAATTATCTTATAAAATGTTTTACTAATTGTTCAAATTGGGATCCAAATTAGGTCCACTCATTGCAATCAGTTAATCACATCTCTTGTTTGTTTTCATCTATGAGTCACCTCTGCACACCCCCCTACCAACCTTGGAAATTACTTGTTGAAGAAACTTGGTAACTTGTCCCGCAGAGTTTCTCAAAGTCCAGATTTTGTTGGGCATGTCCCCGTGGTGTCACTGAACATGTTCCTCTTTCCCCTGTACCTTTTGTCAATTGCTGATTCCATCTCAAGACTTCATGAAATCCAGGTTTGAGTTTTTTAATAAGACTCCTTCATAGGTAACGGTGTATTCTCCCAGTAAGAGTTTAAAAAAATGACTGGGGGGCACCTGGGTAGCTCAGTCAGTTAGGCATCTGACTCTTGATTTCAGCCAGGTCATGATCTCACAGTTCATGAGATCAAGCCCCACATTGGGTTCTGTGCTGACAACACTAAGCCTGCCTGGGATTCTCTCTCCCTCTCTCTCTGCCCCTACCCCACTCATGCTCTCTCTCAGAAATAAATATTTAAAAAATACATCTGGTTGTTTCTCTTTTTTGATATTAGCAGCCATTAGTGATTATTGCCCAGATCTGTTATTTGGTTAGGGGTTGAAAATGGTGCTAGTCTAATTTTATCTTTTCATCTTCATTTTTTACCTATAAAGATAACTTACCTCATCAACTATTTGACCCCAAAGCACAGTTCATAGAGAAAAGCTAGGCTAAGTGCTTCACGCTTGCTATCTAGCAACTTTTGAAATAAAGAGTTGGTTTCCTAGCATATTCCAAAGATAACCAATCAGTGTGTTTTAAAATATCATATGAATTTGTGGATTTAAGCAGGGTTGGTGGGTTTTAATCCATTATGGTTATTGTTCTTAAGTGATTGCTCAATGAATTATCCTATCTTTGTGCCATGGGTGCCTTTTCAAATTTGTTGTTGTGGCCTTTTGACAGAATCCCAAAAGTCTTTGAAAGCTTCTGTGCCTTTTGGGATGACAGGTTGTTCTGATTTCTGGGAGCACTTTGGGATCAAGCCACTTAACTATGAGTCCTGAAGTTTCTTAGCACTAAGGACATTCACTGCTACTGGGCTGGGAGTCCCTTTAGGCCTTTTCAAGGGACAAACCTAACAAATGATTAAAAAAAAATTGGATGGGTTTTTAATATTTCCAATCCACATTTAGGATTGTGTATATCTTTTTTAAAATTAATTAATTTATTTTTGAGAGAGACAGAGATAGCGTGAGTGGGGGAAGGGCAGAGAGAAAGGGAGAGAGAATCCCTAGCTGAACCCATGAACTGTAAGATCATGACCTGAGCTGAAATCAAGAGTCAGACGCTTGACCGATTGAGCCACCCAGGCACCCCTAGGACTCGAAATATCTTATTTAACCAGACCAATCTCATATCTACCTACATACGTCTCTTTTCTCCATGTCGAAGAATCCCGGTTCCCAATGATACCAACATAATTACTCATTGATTTTATCCCACAACAGCCCCGCCAGTCTCAGAATAACAATGCTAACACTCTTGCCAGCAATATGCTTACTGAAACGGGTTTTCAGTTGAAGAGCACACGATGTAGGGATTTGCTTGACTGTCTTCGACTCTCAGTTTGTATTTGGGACAATTAATTGCATGTGCACAGGGAATTAGGATCTCACTGAGGATTCAGCCAACAAAGGAGGGATTCAGTGGAGTTTGAGTAGCCTCGTCCACGGTTGCGAAGAAGGTTTTGGAAGCTGTGAAGTCTAGATAGGGTTGGTCTGCAAGTATCTTTATACGTCCCGTTGCCGTGAGACTAGTTAAAGGAATATTTGGTCACCTGTTGTCAGGTTTTCATGCTAGATATTATTCTCTTTCCGCATAACCTGGCCTCGTTTTAGGCCTAAACTAATTCTGTTTGAGCTCCTGGTTTGTGGGCACAGCCTCAAGGGATTTTGGATCTAAAAAGACCTGCAAATTCAGGGAACATCTAGTTCAACCCTCTTCTATTACAGATGGGGAAATTGGTGTGGTATGCTTATGATATGTTTTCATGTTTTTATTTAACGTGCAAGGTGGTGAGGTGTGTTCATGTGTTCGCCTTTTGCTGGAACTGGGGAAGGGGGAGCTTAAATCCAAATAATTTGCATAATGACAAAATTATTAGGAATTAGGTGGAATTTTATCATGGCTGAATAGATGTCAGAAACAATAACAAAGATGGTAAGGGAGTATCGTGACCGGTTCTCTCTTATGTTATCTGACCACACTGTCTAAGGGTAAACCCTTCAGAGTGATCAGATTTTAAAATAGAGAAGCTAATCGTACGCCATATGAAATTAATCCTTCTGGCAATACGAAAGGCATCCTTGAGGTCAGAAATCTAGGTTTCTGATCCCCTTAAGAGGAAGTGTGATAAGTCTCATAAGAAAAAACAATGTACAAACAACTTGAATGTTTAGGTCACAGAAGAAAATTAGAGTTAGCAATAAGCACGTGATTAATAAACAACTTCACCCCCCACTGGAAGCAAACGCAAGTCAAACCATCAGTGATGCATGAGTTTTCTCTTGCAAAACTGTCAAGAATGCAAGTATATAGTAATAACCTGTGCTATGAATAATATGGGAAAATAGGCAGTAAGTCCATCGTTGTGGGCAGCGTAAAACTTTGTGAAAGCGGAGAGGCCATTTTGACAACGTCTCTCAAAATGCAAAAAGCACATATCCTTTCACATAGCAATTTCGTTGCTAAGAAATCCACCCTATGGACATACTTGGAAGGCCCACAACGGTCTCCGTGCCAGGATGTTCACTTCAGATGTCTGTGGTAGCACAACACGGCAAGAAACCTAAATGGTACCAATAAAGGATAGTTAAATAAATCATGGAATAAGATACTCAACCATTAAAAAGAATGAAAAACCATTAAAAAGAATGAAGTACCGGGGTGGCTGGGTGGCTCAGTTGGTCAAGTGTCCAGCTCTTTTTATTTTTGAATGTTTGTTTATTTATTTATTTATTTATTTATTTATTTATTTATTTATTTATTTAGAGAGACAGCATGATCAGGAGAGACAGAATCCCAAGCAGGCTCCAGGCTGTCAGCGCAGAGCCTGAGGCAGGGCTCAGACTCACGAACCGGGAGATCGTGACCTGAGCCGAAATCAAGAGTCAGTCGCTTATTCAACTCAGCCCCATCCTTGTAAGTGTCCACCTCTTTTTTTTTTTTTTTTCAACGTTTATTTATTTTTGGGACAGAGAGAGACAGAGCATGAATGGGGGAGGGGCAGAGAGAGAGGGAGACATAGAATCGGAAACAGGCTCCAGGCTCTGAGCCATCAGCCCAGAGCCTGACGCGGGGCTCGAACTCCCGAACCGCGAGATCGTGACCTGGCTGAAGTCGGACGCTTAACCGACTGTGCCACCCAGGCGCCCCAAGTGTCCACCTCTTGATTTCGGCTCAGGTCATGCTCTCACGGTTCGTGGGCTCAAGCCCCGCATCGGGCTCTGTAGTGACAGCATGGAGCCCGCATGGGATTCTCTCTCTCCCTCTCTCTCTGCCCCTCCCCCACTTGCTCTCTCTCAAAATAAATAAATAAACTTAAAAAGAAAAAAAGAGAAAAGAATGAAGCATAGCTATATGTGCTAAAATAGAAATCTTCCCCAAATATATCATTGATAAATGCAAGATAAAGACCGATCTGTATACAATATATAATTTATGTAAAAATATTCTGAGGACTATTCCTATATACTTATGGATATACTACACATACATATTTGCATAAATTATTTTCTGGAGGTGCACACATGAATTTGCAATAACTGTGGTTTGAGGCTGCAGAAACTGGAAATAGCCTTTATTTATCTTTTTAAAATTTTTTTTAATGTTTATTTTTTGAGAGAGAGAGACAGAGCACGAGCAGGGGAGGGGCAGAGAGAGAAGGAGATACAGAATCCGAAGCAGGCTCCAGGTTCCGAGCTGTCAGCACAGAGCCCGATGCGGGGCTCGCACTCATGGAGTGTGAGATCATGACCTGAGCTGAAGTCGGACGCTCAACCGACTGAGTCACCCAGGCGCCCCCAAACGTGTCTTAAATACAAACACAAAACACAAAAGGTGTGAAGCACAACATTATTATATTTCAATACACAGCTTCTGTACAACCAAAAAGTAAAATTTTGGGGGAAAAAACATGGTATTTCATTTGCAATGCATGGCAAATGGTTAACATCCTTAGTCATAAAAGATCTCTTAGGAACCAGTAACAAAAACACTAATATTCCAAGGGAAATGAAAAAAAAAGAAAAAAACAAACCGCAGATTACAATGAAATAACAAATGACTAGTACAGTTTAAGGACATATGAAGATGATTGAACTGAACAATAACTGAAGAAAGGCAATTTCTTTGTAGTATCACACTGTCAAAGATTAAAACCTTGACATCCAAGGTTTGTACTGTTTTAGAAAAAAAGTCTCATAAACAAACGCTGGGAGACAAGACTGATGAGGACAATCTATACAATTTGGGGGAAATCTCTACTTTTGACTCAACATATAAAATTTAGGTTATAAATATACTTAATTCCAATGAACTGGAAATAGAACTATTTCAACAGTTTAGCTGGGGAAATTAAAAAATAGCTTGTATATAAGTGTGTCTAAACTTTCTTCTTAATTCTGGGTTGAGACTGGTTAAAGGGATGTGGCCAATTTGGTGTCCTTTTCATTGGTAGCACAGCCACAGGGTCACAATCATGGCACCTCAGCATGATTCCCATGCATCTTTTAAAAAAATAACTTAATAAGCTGTAATAAAGCATATACCTCTGTAAATCCCATGCAGATCATGACATAGATTATAACAGTTTCCCTAGAAGTCCTTCCTGTACTGTCCTCGTGATACGTATATGTGTGAATACACACATATATTCTGAACTTGTAGATTTTAGCATATTTAACATATTTGAACATATTTTATGAATTTTAATCCATTGTGATTATTATCCTTCTTGAAGCTCCTAAATACCATCTCTGGCCAGTGGGAGGTTAGCAAGTACCCCTTGGTAATAAATCATTCATTCATTCATTCATTCGTTCATTCATTATTAGTTCGTTGGCTCATTCATTTAACTGAGAGTTTTGTGTACCTATTGTAGACAAGATATACAAGAAGCTTGCAGTCTGTAATGAGAAATAACGTATATACAGACTGCATGTAGAAGGTGGTATCCTAAAAGATGGAGAAATAAAGATGTGCCACAGTGATTCCAAAGTCTCCAAATTTCGTATCATAGGAATCCCCCAGGATCTTGTTTTAAAATGGAAATTCTGATTGAGTAGACATGGGTGGGTGGGTGGGTGGGGGGGGATGTTGGAGTGTTGCATTCTAACAGGCTCCTAGGTGAGGCAGAAACTGTTGATTCGTGGACCACATTTAAGTCCCACACTTCAAGGGTAGGACAGATTGTCTGCTGTCAGGGCAGCTCAGTCCCACAGACCCCTGGAGTCTTCTGTAACTGATCTGTAACTGATGCTCCTGTTTGGGAGCTGTTTGGGTCATTACCCTGCAGCTGTTTGGGTAAATACCTTTGAGGAATGTTGAGTATTTGTATTAAATACCCAGATGATGGGCCGGGTACAAAGTGCATTTAAAAGGCTTTTTGCCCAAAGTAAATTGTGTATTAGCTTTTGTTTAGAATTTGAAGTTTTCCCTTAGGATTAGAAAGTTTGGGGAATCATAATTTTTAAAATGAGTGATTTCCTAGGTCGAACACAAATCACAGAAGCACACAGATTTCTTGGCATTATAAATATTTAGATCTGTGGCCTTCCTCCAATTTGCTTCAAACACTTTTGAAAGTGTGAATAATTCTACTCGATGCCAGTATAAATAGCACTTTTATTTCCCAGAGAAATCTAAACACTTAAAGGCCCTTTAAGTGTGTTATCTTTAAAATTTTGTGAATAAAATGGAGTCACGAAGCCTTCCTTGGGCTGGGGTCAGCTGCCTCTGGTGTGCACTCCCTCTGCGTCCTCCACCTCTCCAATGTGGCCCTGAACTGTCAGCCCCAGGAGGGCAGGACTGCCTTGTTCTTGTTCACCCCTGTATCCCATAGCCTAGAACATTCCCAGCTCCCAGGGCTGGGTTTGGAAGTTTGGATTTCTCCGCCTGTTTTGTCCCCAGCAACCGGCCTTTTCTGCTTGACCTGCCAGTGCCCGGTCTCAAAGTGCAGTGCTTTGATCTCACTCCAGCTAGACACAACCCTGGCTTCTGGAACAGCCCAGGGTCGTTAGGGAGATGATAAGAGGAAAGGTCCTAGAAGCACTTGGTCAGCCATAGAGTGCTATACAAATGTAACAGGGCATTTCGCTGCATAAAAATAATTATTATTACTTATAAATTTTGAACACGCGCTGCATGCCAGAAGTCAATGTTCGACATAGCTCTCTCCTGTAATTCTCATCTCCTTTTCTCAAATGGAGAAACTTGAGGCTTCGGTAATTTGGCCGAGGTCAGGCAGAGCCGGGAATCTAACCCCGACCTGGGGACTCCAGCACCTATGCGCTTCTTTCGGAAACATTGAAATCTGATTCCACTGTACGTTGAGAACGTATTTGGGGCTGTGTTCGGGCTTGAGTCTGGATTTGTAAATCACGGTTTTATTTAGTTTCTTTTCATGTTTCAAAATGTGCTCTTCCTACCTACCGGGAGGGCCTCCTGGCAAGTTTTAGTTCACTGGCCCCTGAAGTGCGGGCTTGATGGTCCCTCTATATGCGGGCATCAGAGGCGGTGCGGGCGTGTGCGAGCTGGGTCGCAGGCAGCGGCACAAGTGGAGGATCTAAGCCTCACATTTCAGGTCTGCCTACGAGAGGAGACCCAGAACCTGGTGTGAAAGAAGCAAGAGACAGGCGCCTGGGTGGCTCGGTCGGTTGAGCGACCGACGTTGGCTCAGGTCATGATCTCACGGTTTGTGAGTTCGAGTCCCGCATCCGGCTCTGTGCTGACAGCTCAGAGCCTGGAGCCCGCTTCGGATTCTGTGTCTCCTGCTCTCCCTGCCCCTCCCCTGCTCACGCTCTGTCTCCATCTGTCTCAGAAATAAATAAATATTAAAAAAAAAAAAAAACTTGAAAAAAAAAGGAAGCAAGAGAGAGCAGCGGGAAGGATGCCTCCGCCCCCGCCCCCCGCCGCCCGTTTGAGACCCTGCAATCTGTTAGGACCATTATGTCACCCTCTTCTGCATTTGCAGTCCAGATAATGTTTATTTGCCCCCCTCCCTCCAACTTGGGGAATCACTTACCCTCTAGTGTATAAAATAGGAATGCTGTGTGCTTTAGTAGGGGCACAAAAATGGAAAGGGAATTCACCTTACCCCCTCTGGGCGTTTCAATGAGCATTTTTTAAGGTGCTTAATGAAGCATGGGGCTTCTTTAGCATGGACTTACATTCAAGCTGCAGACTTTGGGTTTCGTTTCTCCCCCATCCTCTGAAGGAGAGCCCGAGCAGGTCAGATCTCTTTCTGCCCCACCCCCAGCTCCAAACAGCCCCCAACTACCACTCCCCACCCCCAGCCTGGCGGCAAATATCCCGTGGTCCCCTCCCCCAAGTCAGCCTGAAAATAGCGCTCAGAGGGAGAGAAAGTGGCTTTGGGAAGTGTGACCTGAGCAGTCAGCTTAGGCGGAATGTGCACAATAAACTTCTATCTGGACTGAATTGTTCTGTAAAGTGGCAATCACTTCCCAGACAGACGGGCCCTGGAGGACCCGCCATTCTGCATCTTTTAATCACCGTTGCTATGGAGAAAGCCACTATTTCATTAGAGAAAGCGCCTTAACGCAATTAACACATAGTTCAGTTGTTCCCCATCCCTTTGGGGCCCCGCGATGGAGGGGGTTGGGGGGGATTGCTTTCCCCGGGGGCCCCGCAGGAGACGTAGGACCAGGCAGGGCAGGGCAGGTTCCCAGGAAGTAAAGTCCCAGGGGTACAGCACTAGGCTGCATATTAAGGGACCTCAAAGGGAGGAAGGAGCTTGAAATTAACAAAAATTCAGGGTGCGGGTTTGACTCCGTGTTGCGGAGGAAAGCGACACAAAATAAAACAGCGAAGTCTCTGCCTGCTACTCTTGGGAGTCAGAAATACACTGAAAATCTCTCTCTACATCCTCTGGCCAAACTGATTTTTCTACTCTTGCTTATTTCAATTTGCTTTTTTTCCAGGACCGGGACGATCCAGTAGCCAGGCGGGGTGGGTGTAGAGCGACCACTGTCCCCGCGCCCCAACTTTGCCTGGCTGCCGTTTCAATCAACCCCCTTTCACAGGCTCATTTGCAAAACAGGGAAGATAATATTTTCTACTTAACTGGGCCATCCTAACAAATTTTCCCCAGGGTGCCTGCCTGGCTAGAAAAAAGAAATGCTCATAAAAAAAGATGAGTTTTTGATGGTTATGAAAGGAGGGCTTGGGAAGAGTTTTTCTGAAGTTACCAAATTCTGGGCATTTCCCAAGAGCGGGGCTGTCTGTAGATGCGTGCCCCTGTCCCGGCTTTTCTCTAGCTTCGTAGAATAAAAGACTCAAGCAATACTTTAATTCTCCATTAACAGTATTAAAAAGAAGCACGTTCATGCATCCTCTTCTGAGAGAGCCCGTCTGGAAGGAGAGGGGCAGCGGAAAAGTCGGGCAAGGAAAGCGAGCAGTGGCGTATATATCTTGTATATAGATGTTTGCCTCATCCCTAATTAGCTAATGTATTTCTTTCCGCCTTCCCTCTTGGAGGAATTCTCAAGCATGTCCCCTGCCGCTCCTGGAGACCGCAGAAAAGCAAATGACACCGAATTTTCCCTTCTTAATTAAAATGTTAAACAGGGTTAAGATGCCAAGTTTCATCAGAGATATTTGTTCCCCCGGTGAACTCTTAAGTCCTGCTGAGGTTCAATTCAATGGGAGTTATTTGAGTCAACACATGTTATTAAGTTTCCAAATGTAATCAGCCCAGATATTTTAATGGAAACTTTCTCCTTTCTTTTAATAAGCATGCGGTTTGGTTAAAAAAGCACTTGGGTTAGGTGCCCTGCGTTGCCCTTCCGTAACCAAATCGCCATAGCAACGGGCAGCTGGTCTCTACAAAGGCAGCGGGCGCTGTGAGGGGCCACCGGCAGGAGCCCAGCCCCCGGGGGCAGTGTTTGGCCAGGCATAAATATCCTCGATGGGATTAGAATGTTTAAGGGGCTAAAGGCTGTGGGAAAACTTTTGTTTGCCATATTTATCTCTTCTGCTGTTGTGTGTTAACATTTCCACTCGGGGTACAATGGGGTTAAAAGTAAGAGCAAATGTTTTGATGGGTTTATTTTGAATTATGAATTCATGGGTCTGCATAATCGCCTAACTTGCTTTTCACTGGGCCAGAGGTGGGTGGGGGGAGAAGGCAATGGGGATCCATCCCGGGGAGTAGCTTCAGCATGGAGAGTTAATTACATGGGGGAGGGGAGCCGCTTTACTCCCCGGTGGACACTGTGTATCTTAGAGACAGGTTTCAGGCTCAAGGCACCGCTCCTGGGGTAAGGGCTTTGCGAAGAGGAGGTTTTCTTATTGGCCCAGTTTGTTGTTATGGGGGAGGAAGGAACTGGCAGGCAGGTGTTTCTGTCTCCTGGGCCTCACACTCTAGATTGGCTGGAGAGGATGCCGGGTTCAGCATTGCTGTGGAGAATGTTCTTGCGTTACGAGCCAAAACGTGTCCTCCCTACAAATTCATATGCTGAAGTTATAACCCCAGACCCCTTAGCATGCAACTGCCTTTGGAGACGGGATCTTTGAGGACGTTAAGTTAAAATAAGGCTGTCAGGGTGAGCCCTAGTCCAATGTGATGGGTGTCCTTACGAAGAGGAGGGACCACAAAGAGGCGCCAGAAGTACACGTGCACAGGAAGACGGCCACGTGAGGACACAGCAAGAAGGCGGCCGTCTGCAAGCCAAGGAGGAGAGGCCTCAGAGAAACCAAACCAACCAGCACTTTGGTGTTGGACTTCCAGCCTCCAAAGCTGTGAGAAAATAAATTTCCATTGGTTAGGCCCCCCAGTCTGAGGCATTTTGTTATGGTGGCCCTGGCAGACAATTTCTCAGCTCTGCCAGACGCGTGACAGAAGCAGGTAAGAAGGTCCCGTGAGGACCAAACTCTCTCCCTTTTCCTCTCTCTCTGGAGAAAAACACGTGTCACATTCCCAAGCCGAAGAACCTGCCACTGAAGCAACATTAGCTCCCAAAGTTGTCGGCTCCCTTCTGAGCGGCCCAGCTTTTTCCTTTATACTAACATCCGACTTCAATGTTACACGTTATTGGCACATTTAATGGAGCAGATGTTGAACTAGTGCATTATTTTGTAAAACTTCTGTGCTAAATACGATACGGATGGTACGCTCATTCTTTTTTGTTTTTATGTTTATTTTTGAGAGAGAGACAGAGCAAGAGGCGGGGAGGGGCAGAGAGAGAGGGAGACAGAGAATCGGAAGCAGGCTCCAGGCTCTGAGCTGTCAGCACAGAGCCCAATGCAAGGCTCGAACCACAAACTTCGTGAGATCATGACCTGAGCCGAAGTTGGACGCCTAAATGACCGAGCCACCCAGGAGCCCCGATACACTCATTCTTATTATGCATCCTAGGAACCCCAATGTTTGGGGGCCCAGGAGCCTCCCCACATGGGTCCTATGCTATGTTCTACGAAGCCACCCCTGCCCTATGCAAGCGAGCAAGGGAAGCCCCTGTTCCAACTGCTTGGGGGGATGAGCGAAGTTTGAGGCAGAAAGGGGTAGGCGTGCCCCAATTTTAAGCATCAACCCTGGATCTGAAGACAGACAAATTTAAGGTTGATGATTTCCATTTCTCTACAATGCACCTTGCAAACATATGGGTGAGTGATGCATTAAATCACAGACTCCTTCAGTACATTTAGAATTGGATTCAGTGTAGAAATTCCGATTTGCAGGGGATTTCTTTCACAACACCTGCATGAAGCAAGGCCTTCCTGTTTAGTAGGATGAGGCACTGATGAGTAACCAAGATCTCTTTCTTAAGCTGCTTAGGTCAGGAATGGGGGTAGTACAGCCAGACAAGGGGCAAGTACAACTTGATAGATGAATATATATATATATATATACACACATGAATATATATATACACATGTCCATCTATCCATATGTAGACAACTATATATAGATATACACGTATACATGTACATGTGGTTACACACACACACACACACACACACCCAATTTCTTGCAATTTATGCCTTCATTCAAGAACCATTTATCAAGTGCTCACCTGTGTCCTATTGTACCAGGTGCTTAGAAGACAGACGACACATGGTTTGTGCCTAAGAAATTCACAAGAGGAATGAGACATGGAAACAAATAATTCTAATACCAGGGGCACGACCCACATGGCGATGTTTGCAATCACTTATTCCCAGGGCCACAGTCCTGAGTGCTTTCACACCCGCCACTTGTGAAATCCAGCCTCCCCGTGTCGCAATCAGCCTCCACCTCTGTCCGCGGCTTTCAGGAGGAAGCCGAGAATTCTGTGCCAAGATGTGGTCACGTGGATAAATTGCCCCATGCGTGAGAAGTGGTAACAATGTGCAAAATTATTTAAGTATAATGCACATTTGTCTTAGGAGGGTAGTGGAGGTTCTTTCTTGCCCGAAATTGGTCCCAAATGAGAATCTAAAAACCAAACCGGAAACGGTTCGGTGTTGTTTTCAGCCCTTCCAACCCAAAGCTTTGGGCTAGTCTCCTGCTTTTGGAGTTTGAGGTCACAATATCTGTACAGCTCCGCGGAAAATGTCCATGTGTCACGCGTCCATATTCTTCCTTATTCATAGTCTGCACCTGCCTGCCTTCAGATTGCCCTTGCTTCCGCGGGTGGATGTTGTGAGAAGAACCCTCTGTGCCCCCTGCCGCCCCCCCTTGCACTGCTGCTTGGATAACATACGTAGGGCACCTTTGCCCTACGTCCGTCCCCCGATCAGAAGCCATCCAGGTGTATTTCGTGTTGTTAGCTGCCATCCATATGCTAAAGAGTTCGCACGTATGTGGCTGACAGCACGGTGTCCTAACCCTGAAGCCAAGCATCGGTGAGCTCCCGCTCAGAGCCCCCCGCCTCTCAGATGCGTCCGCCACACTCTGTGGTGTCCTGGATGCCCCGTGCCCTGTCTTTGCTGCGTCCACCTCCCCACACGCCTTTCCACTCACCTGCCTCTCACCTGCTGCGCTCTCCCCACCTGGGCCAGTTTATGATACATTAAAAAAAGAAAATGATCAAACCATTCACGCACAAGAACAACACTTGTGTAATAAACAAGAAACAAAAGCTCTTATTCAGGCAAAAAAAAAAAAAAAAACTTTTGAGGAAAAGACACTAAAATATGCCGAGTGGTAATTTCTGGGTACTGGAGTCATGCATGCGTTTTTTTTTCTTCGTTCTGCGTTTCCTGAATTTTTAATATTAAATATATTTTGCCTTAAAAAAGAAAGCAAAAAACAAAAGAAAGGGTTTCAAAAATAAAACCTACATATTCTTCAAGACCTAGCTTGGGATGCCAGAAAATTCTGCTTTCGGATGATAGAAAAGAGAATGAGCTTTTGGTTATTTAAACGTGGGTTCAGGGGCGCCTGCGTGGCTCAGTCAGTTAGGCGTCTGACTTCAGCTCAGGTCATGATCTCACAGTTTGTGAGTTCGAGCCCCCCATTGGGCTCTGTGCTAACAGTTCGGAGCCCGCCTGCTTTGGAGTCTGTGGCCCCGCCTCTCTCTGCCCCTCCCCCACTCGCACTCTGTCTCTCTCTCTCAAAAATAAATAAACATTAAAAAAATTTTTTTTTTAACGAGTTCAGACCTAGCTCCCACTACTTCGTGGCTAGTATTAGCTGTGTGAGCCTCGGTACGTACATCTAGAAAATGGGATACTGCCTTTCATGTAAAATGTGGGGGATAAAATATAATGGTCATAAGCTGCTTAGCACATTGCTGTGCTCTGTGATTACCATCAAAAGGAGACCCCGCAAGGTAGTCAGCCCCTTCTGTATCTCCTGAAGCTCCTCTTGTCCTAAAGACGCTTAAATAAATATTTTGGGGGGACAGAAGTAAATTATCTCTGTATTGAAATAAAGAATCTGCCAGAAAAGTTCTGAGATACGAAGATACAGTGAAAGGCAGACTCAACCGGAGGGCAAGAACAAGCAGGGGAGAAAGAGTGGACATCTTCCACTCACTTGAAAGTCATAACTATCCGAAAACTCAGAATTATGACTCCCTCTCCTGCTATAACCTTTTCACATCACACATATGGAATAGAGACCATAAAAGTTAACACGATGTTCAGTAGCACACTTTACAAACGGATTGCACGATGTGTGTTACCGTGGCTGTGGTGTTCATAACTTTGAACTTCCTCCCTTTTATGCCTTGGTAATAGCATCAGCCGTGGCTGTGCGTGGCGGGCCAGTCTACACTCAGAGCCCAAACTGTATTTACAACGGGAATCAAGAGGGAAGAAGTTACTCTTTGCGAGGCCCCGAAACCGCCTTGCATCTCTTGGGGTTTCCTGGCAGGTTTTCCAAGTGGCCTTTTTCAGAGCCATATTGGAATAAATGGGGTATTTTCCCATTTTTGCTTGAGTTTACCGAACGGTGTTTATTTTCCATTAAAATAAATACTTTCAGGGGCGCCTGAGTGGCTCCGTTGGCTGAGCATCTGACTTCGGCCCAGGTCACGATCTCGAGGTTCATGGGTTCGAGCCCTGCGTCGGGCTCTGTGCTGACCTCTCAGAGCCTGGAGCCTGCTTGGGATTCTGCGTCTCCTTCTTTCTCTAACCCTCCCCGGCTCCCGGCTCGCAATCCATCTCTCTCTCTCAAAAGATTTAAAAGAAGTAAAGACAAGAAAAAAAATTACAAATAATGCTTTCAGGCGAGGGCTTCATCACCAAGGCACTATTGTTGACGTAGTCACATAGCCCAGGAGGCTCCGGGCTTGCCGAAGCTGGGACTTCACAGACCGTAAGCTCTGCCCGGTGCTCATGCAACACCTGTCCCTCTGCTTCTAGAGACTTCACGACTGTCACCTCCGCACAAAGCTGCCTACCCCGAGGACATGAAATCTGGGGCTGGAAGGTGACCTGGTTTTCCGTGGTCACACCGCAAGCAGAGATGTCTTCTGTGACCCTCAGCTCTGGGCCCAGGTGAGTGGCCTCTCTGGCCTTTAAAAGACACGCGGAGGGGCGCCTGGGTGGCGCAGTCGGTTGAGCGTCCGACTTCAGCCAGGTCACGATCTCGCGGTCCGTGAGTTCGAGCCCCGCGTCGGGCTCTGGGCTGATGGCTCAGAGCCTGGAGCCTGTTTCCGATGCTGTGTCTCCCTCTCTCTCTGCCCCTCCCCCGTTCATGCTCTGTCTCTCTCTGTCCCAAAAATAAATAAAAATGTGGAAAAAAAAAATTTAAAGAAAAGACACGCGGAGAATAAGCGACGACTGCCTTTCCTGGTGTCCTGTCCCTCGACAAATTATTCTACTGGCTAAGAAATCATGCCGTCATTGAACCTTAATCTTTCGTTCTTTGCTCCAAGCCTCTTACTGGGAACGTCTTCTTCCAAAATGGAGGACACACAAGGTTTCTAGGAGCTTCCTCTGCCTGCCGGTTGTTTCTAAGGCTTCCCCCACTCTGTCTTCCGCAGTCCGAATCAATCCCGTGCGCCTTAGGCCTTTCTTTGTAGGCCGTTGTCATACCCTTCCTCAGCCTTCCTCAGCCTTCCTCAGCCTTCCTCAGCCTTCCTCAGCCTTCCTCAGCCTTCCTCAGCCTTCCTCCAAGGACCCCACTCCCTGGGACACAAGCACAGTCTCCAGGTGAGTAAGTGCGAGCCTCAGGACTGCATTCTAAGTTAATTGTGAGTCCAAGGTACAACTTGTAATAGCTTCCAGGAAAGTTTTTTCTTAAAGCACTTGCTCAAATCGATATCAAAACCAGCATCACACTCACACACGCACGCACACGTGGATGTTTGACGTCGTAGAGAGATCGCCTGTGCACAAGGAGCTATTTATGTCTTGTTTTTTTCCAAGGAGAGTCAGCTCATGATAGATGACCGTGGCATTTGAAATAGTTTAGGCTCCTGCATTTTATTTTCTTATTTACTTTCCTTTGCTGAATGTCTTTCGGTAATTCCGTCAGGGTTGCATTTTGGAAAATTGCAAACACTTCCTTGGCAATACGTTAGAGGAAAACTCGAGGCAGACGTCGGGGTGAGGGCCAAGGAGCCTGCTCCTGTGAATGAGACGGTGAGGTCAGGGTGAGTTTTGTTTTTTGGGGGGGAGGGGAGATAGGAGAAGGGGTAAGATGGTTTGCTAAAATAAAAATGCCCTCACTGTCTACATGAACGTTCGGAAGTATAGAAATTCGTTCAGCTGTCCCCAAACAACGGTGAAATGCTGATAGTTTTAAGCCTTTTGCAGGTACATCTGCACACGTGATTGTTTTTCGAGAGGTCTCAGGAAGGTGGAGACTGGGAGAAAGCTGGGGGTGTCAGTCCCACCAGTAAAATCTTGTTCTCGGGTGATAGCACAAACAAGTGTTTTCTGTAGGGTATATAAAATTGTTCTGAAAATCTTGGGGGGCGCCTGGGTGGCGCAGTCGGTGAAGCATCCGACTTCAGCCAGGTCACGATCTCGCGGTCCGTGAGTTCGAGCCCCACGTCGGGCTCTGGGCTGATGGCTCAGAGCCTGGAGCCTGTTTCCGATTCTGTGTCTCCCTCTCTCTCTGCCCCTCCCCCGTTCATGCTCTGTCTCTCTCTGTCCCCAAAATAAATAAAAAACGTTGAAAAAAAATTAAAAAAAAAATAAATAAAAATCTTGGTAAACATCAAGATTTCCCATTCAACTCATCAAGGGTCTTTAAAGCACAAACACAGAATCCACCAGGTATCTAAACTTCTTGGCGAAGGTCATTTGGTTCTGGGTGGGGACATAGTGATTATTTAAAAAAAACTTTTTTTAAGTTTATTTACTTATTTTGAAAGAGAGATGGAGAGAGATTCAGAGAGAGAGGGAGAGAGAGAATCCCAAGCAGGCTCCACACCATCAGCGCAGAGCCTCATGCGGGGCTCAAACTCATGAACCATGAGCCGAACTCAAGAGAGGACACTTAACTCACTAAGCCACCCGGGCGCCCCCATAGTGAGAATTCTTAACAGGCTCTAGTCTGTTCACCTAGTCTGGAGGGACCATGGAAGCGTCTGAACTAACAGGACTTAAGCTCTTGTACCCAAGAGTCATGGTAAATGGACTCCACCTCCCTGTTCATTTCAGTATCTCCAATGCTACTTTCTTTTAAGGCCACGAAAATCCCTGTAGGAGTTTTCTGTGGTGCCATCAGGGTAAGTGACTATATTACTACGATGTGGATTCATCATTTATATACCGTTTCCAAAGTTTGACATCTTGAAATAATGGCATGTAATTAGAGAGATTTAAAAAATAAAGTCAGAAAGAGAGATCACCAATCACATAGGGGGAAAAGGGTCATAGTGGTTAGATATGGTTCTATGGGAGAATATATGGAAAGATGATCAGGATTAGATCTGGCTGTGACAGAAAACCCAAAGTAATATGGGCTTATATGAGAGAGAAGTTTATTTTTTTCTCCTTTAAAGGTCCAAGGATAGACAATCTAGGTTGAGATGGTGGCCCCATGATCCACTTGGGTTCTTCTGTCTTGCTTCTCTGCCGGGTTTAGCTTGTACTCATGGTGCAAAATGGCTGCTTGAGCTCCAGCCATTCCATTAACCTACCGATCAGCAGGAAAAGGGGGAAAGCTGCACACTACACTTCCTCTAACATCCTGCTTGCCAGAAGTTAAATGATAGGTTCATTATATCTGGTTGCAAGTGAGTCAGGGAGATCTGGTTTCTCTTCCGAGTAACCACGTGCCCAGCTAAAAATCAGAAGTTCTGCTTTGTTCCTGTTGTTTTTTTGTTTGTTTGTTTTGTTTTTTTGTTTTTTTTTAGAAATTCTGTTTTTAAAAAGAGAGACAAGAGGTAGTCTGGATACCCATTCTTAAGGAGAGAGAAATACTTTCCTGAACTTTATCTGTAAGTTACAGCCATACTAGAGTTCATTTCATTAAAATTTGAAGTGAAGAACAATATTAGCAATTGACCCATTTTTACTTACTCGGAGGGAATGACCTGGAAGATTGGAAATATATCCTTCTATATCCTTGAACTGGATGCCCTCTGTGCTGCCCTTCCCACCCCTGTCCCTGTCACTGTCCTGTGGGCTAGCAATCAAAAGACATCTATTTTACCCGTATCCCCTCCCTTGCACTGAGGCTCTGGGCTGCCCGCCCGTGCTATTTGCACCTCAGTTTCCTCTTGAACAAAAAGTTCACAGTCGTGCCAACCTCAGAGGTACTTGGTGAATGCGGCTGTCCTTTGCTCTGAGTGGCTCTCAACCTGACACACGCGGAACAGGTAGCAAAGGCTGGAATCTCCATGCAGCCTCCCGGGGAAGCCATCCATATCATCCACGGGGTGGTCCATGTTGGATAGAAAAGGAACCTGCAGGTGAGAGGGGTTAAGAAACGTGCCTGGGTCACCCAGCTGGGCAGTGGCAGCCAGGACCTCGGTCCAGTTCCTGTGATTTCTGGAGCCTGAGAATTCAAGCTCTCTGCTGGGCTAAAAATATCAAGTGTGGGTAAAAAGCCCCCTCTCCCTTTTTAACCCTGTGAAAATTTCAAACTTAGACAATTTTCTAAGTTTAACCTAGAGGCACTAAAGAAGAAAGACGGTCTTCTGGAGCTTACGGCTATACCTGTTGATGGTTCAGGATGGCGTGTTTATAAATTTGACGTGGGGAATAAGCAAGGATAATTAGTTTCCTTTTGTTTGTGCCTTAAAACACTGAGGATATGGCACCATTTTAAAAACAATTTTTTTAATGTTTATTAATTTTTGAGAGAGAGAGAGAGGAGAGAGAGAGAGAGACGGAGCATGAGCAGGGGAGGGGCAGAGAGAGAGGGAGACACAGCATCGGAAACAGGCTCCAGGCTCTGAGCTGTCAGCACAGAGCCCGACGCGGGGCTCGAACTCACGGACCGCGAGATCGTGACCTGAGCCGAAGTCGGACGCTTCACCGACTGAGCCACCCAGGTGCCCCTGTGTGGAACCATTTTTAAAGGGAACCTGAGTCTGGTGCAGCCACTGTTTTCCGCTCCACTGGAGATTTGCTCACATTACTCAGGGAGGGCAGCTTTTCTCCTGACCCTCAGAAAGCCACCTGAAAGAGCCTTTGTCCCAGGGCCCCGACGAGCAGCCCCAGTCCGCAGAGCCTGCTGTCCTGCACTCTGCCCCTTGCATGGTGAGCACTGGAGTAGATTCAGCCTCGCCGTCGTGCTATTTCTCCAACTCCGCGCCGGTCAAGGAATCCGTCCTCCCTCGGATCACTGGTGCCTTGCTATGACCTGAAGGCCCAGGAAAGCATTTCTCCCCACACCCATCCTCCATCCGGGCACGTCATTCCTGCCAATCCCGGGAAGCTGGGTGTAGAGGGAGAATGTGGGCTCTAGGCAGTGGCTGGTGGGGGCGGGGGTGGGGGGTGTAGATAAAAGGCACGCAGGTTGGCACAAACCAGCCTGGGAAGCAGAAACTCGGTTGGCTTGTGCCAGGCCGGATGGCTGTTTATTTTGCCCCTGTTTGAAGCCTCTGTGTGCCCCACTGGCCACGGGGCTCCTGCGAAGAGTCATCATAGCCGGTGCCTTTGGATGGGTTTCTGCCTGAATCCTGAAATAGAAGACCAAAAAAAGAAAAAGAATTTTTGTTTGCTTCTGAGTAAGGGACCCTCCGCACCTCTTCCTTCTGATCGCTGCCTACTCTTAGGCTCTACTTTCATTTATTTCTTTATTTGAGAGAGAGAGAGAGAGAGAGAGAGAGAGAGCATACAAGCAAGGGAGGGGCAGAGAGAGGGAGACAGACAATCCCAAGCAAGCTCCAAGCTGCCAGCGCAGAGCCCAACGCGGGGCTCGAACTCACGAATCGCGAGATCAGGACGTGAGCTGAAACCAAGAGTCAGACGCTTAACCGGCTGAGCCCCCCAGGTTCCCCTTGACTTTTCTGGCAACGTGAGGGAAGGTCTCACTCAGCACAAAGCCCGGGTCACGCCGGATGCCTGGTAACTGCGTGTGGCACTGAGCCGAAGACAGAGTGGTTGACAGGAGGCCATGCCCTACGGACGACAGCTGGGTGGCTCTCATCACGGCAGGACCAGCTACCTCAAATCCATGAGTTGCTCTGTGCGGAACTGGAGACATTTCCCCCTCCACCCAGACACCAGCTTCTGCCCCAAGGCAACCCCGTGCCTTAATCGTTGGGCTGGATTTCTGCTGGAAACTTCTGGCTTCAGAAGAAGATGAGCTATTTGCTTCCTTACCTGCCCAGCCTTTGATGGGAGGCTGTCCCCATTCTAGGAGAATGACGACAGCGACACCCTCCAGCCTGCTCCCAGGAGCAGGGAGATGTGGGCGACCTTGCTGATAAGACCAGCAGGGGGCCCACTCAGTCTTCAAGGCAGGAGGAAGGATCCTTTATCCACTCTCCGAAGGCCGTGCTGGCCTGTCCCGCCCCCCAGCTTGACCAGTCACTTAGCTGAGTGACCTTGGGCCCGTTGGAGACCCTCTCTCCATCTCTGTGTCTCGGCATCTCATAGGGTAGTGACAAGGACCCATTCAGCATATGAAGGGCTGAATGCAGCGTTTGGGCCATCGATGAGCTCAGTAAGAGTCCACTATGGTTACCTCTGTCTCCACAGGAAATCAGTCCCTGAATGGTTAGCTAGGGATATGTTTAGTCTTGAGCATGTTTCCTTAGGAATTAAAGACATATACTTTGGGGCGCCTGGGTGGCTCAGTCGGTTGGGCAACCGACTTCAGCTCAGGTCATGATCTCGGGGTTCACGAGTTCGAGCCCCACATCGGGCTCTCTGCCGTCAGCGTGGAGCCTGCTTCAGATCCTCTGTCTCCCTCTCTCCCTGCCCCTCCCCAGCTGGCATTCACTCTCTCGCTTAAAAACAAACATTAAAAAAAAAAAAAACTTGTATGACTCATTCATTCATTCATTCATTCATACAATTAACATTTATTGAGTGTATAGTGGGGGCCGGGCACCGTCTGAGTGCTGGAGATCCCGGGATGAACATGGGTAAGATCATGGAACTTACCTCCTAAGGGGGACACAGGGGAAGGGGAGGAAGGTGATGGAAAGTTAACAAGTGTGTGACCGAGGTTATTTCAGATAGTGGTTGGTTATCCGTTGCTGTGCAGTAAACCACCCTAAAACGAGGCGACTTAAGACCACCGTTTCTTCGCCCAGGACTCTGCAATTGGGGCAGGGGTTGGTGGGGACAGCTCGTCTTTGCTCCACGTGGCATCAGCTGGCTCACTCCCTTGGCTGGCTCGCTGTTGTGGGCTGTTGGCCGGCGGCTGTTGGCCGGGGCCTTAGTCCTCCTCGTGTTGCCTCCTCACGGCTCGGGTGGGCCTCCCACGGAGGAGCAGCCCAAGTGGGCGAGAAAGCATTCCAGGGTGAAAAGTGGCAAGAGAGCTGGGAAGCCACCACAGGGTCCGGGGGAGGGGGGGGTGCCATCGGATCCCGCAATGGCGAGACATCTCTGTCCCTCTGTTTTTTTCATCCACAAAGTGGGAGACGCGACCGAGCGGCTTCTAAGGTTTCTTCCAGCTGATTTTCCCAGAAGCGCTTTGGTGGCTGCAGTTTCTGGATTTGGGTCTTTGCTGCTGCACTTTCTCACCCGGAGAGCAGCGAAGAAGTGGAAGGCTTCCTGGATGCTTCATAAGGAGAGACACCCAGTAATGACGGGGTCCTCAGCCTGGTCTCCGGGCCGTTTCCCGGGCCTCAGCATCGAGCGCATATGCACGCAAAGGATGTGAAAGGCGGGTACCCAAGCAAAGGCTCTCTTGAGCCAAGAAGGAGGAATATCAGTTAGCGAAAAGAATTTCAGAAGATACAATTCCCCTAGTCCAGACGAGGCCAGCATGTAAACCAAATCCTGAGCTGGTGTCACCCGTGGTCTGGGAGGCCACCGGAATAGACATTTTTCTTTGCAGTTTAATTAGATCAAGATGGTTCATATATGCTCCTTAAAGAGGGAGCCGAGCATTTAAAATGATCCCAGGGATACTTTCCCCTGGGTATCTGATCCGTGAGGGGAGCCGCGAACCTATCAAAACGCCTGATAAGGAAGCTACATTGTGTCATTTTAAACTAGTTCAAGCCAGCCAGGCTGCTCCCCGCTCTGAGCTGCTGGCTATTAGCTGTCATCTAGCCTGGATGCGAGACAGGCAGGTGGATAAGGAAGACATCCACTCGTTAGCACCTGCAGGAACAGGCAAGCCGGGAGCCCATCACAGTCCACATCTCGGAGGCAGGCTCAGGCTCCAGCACGAAGCCCCATGTTAGATGGGCTTTTTCATTTCAATGACATTTTTTTTTGGAAAGGTTAGAATCTAATCCTCTCTCAGGATGGAATCATTTCAGTTCCCACTGATCCTGCCGATAAATGAGGCAGGGTTTCATTTTTTTCTTGCTGCCGCGGTATCTAATTTTATAAAAGCCTCCAACAATGCCATGATTTATTGTAGCGACAGGATGGCTACGTGTAACGACTTGTCTACTTTCTGTTAATTTTCTAAACGAATCTTTCCCCCTCACCACTGAGAGGCTGTGCATACCTTTCTCTGTGGGTTTCATTAAGACTGTTTGAAGTCATGATGGCAAGATCATTATGATGTCTTTGAAAGATAGTGGGTTTCAAAGAGTTGTACTTACAAGACTTAAAAAGCTTCATCATCTTAATTCCTGTCCTCAGCTACTTTTTCAGAGCTGTGATCTGGATGTGCAGTAATTGGTGTCATTTTCCTTACAAACTCACCCCCAGCTTTTTTTTTTTGTTCTTATTACGGCTACCCCTCTTCTGAAGTGACACATGTAATAAGCAATTAAAAAAATAAGCCAGAGCCTAGCATCTTGTAAGGAATTCAAGGCCAACGTGCAAATGGCTGGGTCCGTATGCATGCACACAACACAGGGTTATGATACACATCCTTACAGAGGCGGGGAAACTGAGGCAGCAGATCTTTGTGAAAAGCAGTCTTTCTTAGATATCTTTTTCTCTTTTTATTTTTTTAAACATTTATTTATTTTTGAGAGAGAGAGACAGAGAACGTGAGACAGACAGAGAGACAGAGTGTGAGCAGGGGAGGGGCAGAGAGAGAGGGAGACACAGAATCCGAAGCAGGCTCCAGGCTCTGAGCTGTGAGCACAGAACCCATTGCGGGGCTCGAACTCATAAACTGTGAGATCGTGTCCTGAGCTGAAGTTGGACACTTAACCGACTGAGCCACCCAGGCACCCCTTAGATACCCATTTCTTACAGTCATGCCATGGCCATGCCAGGGGGAGGGCCAGTGTGGGCACAAAGTAGACATCAATAGAGGAGTTAGTGGAAACATTTGCAAAATGTCCCCAAAGGTTGGAGATGGAATAGATGAAGGAAAAAAGGGATCCATTCTGAGCCTCAGAGGCCAGGCTGGGGTTTTCAGCTAAGATGGAGGGAGGCTGGGGCCGGGCAGTTTGGGGAACAAGCAAATAATTCTCATAAATTCCTAAACTTGACCTTGATTTACAAAGAAGTGTTATATTCGAATTATAATCATTTCATTCTGCGACTGAAACTTCTAAAGCCTCCATTTTGCCGAGAAGCGAAGTCAGGAAACAAGATGTCAATTAACTTGTCCAAGCTCATAAAGAAAGATCACACATTAAAATACAAGTTGTGATATTTCTAGTCTAGGACTTAACCGACTGAATCCTTCTGCCTATCCTGGTTAGTGTTAGGAGAAGACAAGGTGGTGGTTATGAGCTACATGAACCAAGGGGCCTCTTCTGCCCTCGTGGACAATGTGTTTATCATATCCAGGTATTCTATAGAAAACACTTTGTGGGTTGAGCCACAATTTCAAACCCATTCAGGATATATTCAGCATATAGGCTTAAACTGAATCTAGAACTCTTATTTTAATAAGTAATTAAATTTGTTAATTAAATTAAATTAATTAATTTTGAGAGAGAGTGCCTGCGTGTGTGCATGCGAGCAAGGGAGGGACAGAAGGAGAGTGAGAGAGAGAATCTTAAGCAGGCTCCACACTCAACACAGAGCCCAATACAGGGCTTGATCCCATGACCCTGGGATCGTGACCTGACCCAAAATCAAGAGTCGGACGCTCAACTGATTAAGCCTCCCAGGCGCCCCTAGGACTTTTGATAACGGAAGAGATATGCCTCCCTAGCCAAGCATGTCTTATTGATTTCTTAGATGGGGGTAATTGATTTCTTAGATGTGTGATAATATGGAAGGACACAGTACAAACGATCAGCCTTTACTAGGAAAATAATATTTTCGACACAGGGCAAATGAATTAAAGATGTTACCGGGAAATTTCCCTCTTGCTGCTCAGGAAATGTCTTGAAAATCGAGGAGCGCCTGCGTGGCTCAGTCGGTTGAGCTTCCGACCTCGGCTTGGGTCATGATCTCAATGGCTCGTGAGTTCGAGCCCCGTGCCAGGCTCTGTGCCGACAGCTCAGATCTTGGAGCCTGCTTCAGATTCTGTGTCTCCTTCTCCCTCTCTGCCCCTCTCCCACTCACTCTGTCTCTCTCTCAACAATAAATAAAAACATTTAAAAATGTTAAAAAAAAATCAAAAACATGGGAATATTGCAGAAAAATACAGTTGAGGAAGAAGGTCTCTCCACGGTGCAGCCTTCTTTAAAATTGTCTTGTGCCCTTTCCGACATACAAACTATTTTGCTAAATCCACTCATGGTAGCCTGATGAACTCTGCCTGCACCCAAACTCCCCTCCGAGCAGAGTGATTGTTTCTTTTGGATGAATCCTGTGTTGGGCCACATGCTCAGCGCTGCCTCCGCACCGTCTTTTTGCAATCTGCTTTGAGAGCTTGCCCTCCGTCAGAACTCAGCGTTCAGCGCCATGGTCTGGGATGGTCCCCTTCAGAGTTGGTAGTCATGCGACTTTCCATTCGGAGCACTGGTTTCTTCTCCAGTGGTTCCCTCGCTCAAGATGATAGGATCTGGAAAGAATTTTCTGAATGAGAGAGAGAGAAGCAAAAGGTACTGTGTTGTGCAGTGTTATTTTCACTTTTTAAAACCCACAGTCTCAGATGCACCCGCCGGACTATTCTGGAAACACATGAGCTCCAGTCCTAGCCGAGGTCTCTGCTGGTAGGAGTCCTTCTCACCCGAAAGGGACCGTGTGTTAATAGCTGTATTCATGGAAGTTAAAATTAAATTTCTGTGTGTTGATGTAAAGCCAGCTTTCCCCTCAGGGCTATTTATTTTAAAAATCCAAAATAGTATGGGGTCCACAGCCTATGCCGCAACGTAAGCAAATTGGGGTCTGTGCTCTGAGCAAAGCCTCCTTTGTGTTGGCCCTTGCGATGTAATGCCCTCCAGCAGAAACCTGGCAATGTGTGGGCCTCCCTTTCCCCTTCCACATGTGACAAGCTCAGGCAGTTTGCAGATTCGCCTACAAGAGCAGTTGTTCAAGATTTTTATACCTGGAGGCAAATGCTACAATAAAGGGAGCTGTCCCTGACGTGCCACCATCAGACGGTGGGGTGGGGGACGGAGTAGGTGTTGAAGACTCTGGCCCTCGTGCGGGGTCACTTTTCCTTCAGGGTCCGAGGCTGGGATTGGTGTTGTGCTTAAGCATTTTTTTTCTTTTTCTTTTTCTCTTTTTAATGAAAAAATTTTTAATCTTTATTTTTGAGAGCGGGGAGAGGGGCAGAGAGAGACAGGGAGACCCAGAATCCGAAGCAGGCTCCAGGCTCCGAGTGGTCAGCACAGAGCCCGACGTGGGGCTCGAACTCACAAACCGTGAGATCATGACCTGAGCCAAAGTTGGAGGCTCAACTGACTGAGCCACCCAGGCTCCCCTGAAACATTTTTTTCAAATAAAAAGATTTTTTTTTAATTAAAAGTAAATTTTAAAAAGCAAAAGGGAGGGGCTCCTGGGTGGCGCAGTCGGTTGGGCGTCCGACTTCAGCCAGGTCGCGATCTCGCGGTCCGGGAGTTCGAGCCCCGCGTCGGGCTCTGGGCTGATGATGGCTCAGAGCCTGGAGCCTGTTTCCGATTCTGTGTCTCCCTCTCTCTCTGCCCCTCCCCCGTTCATGCTCTGTCTCTCTCTGTCCCAAAAGTAAATAAATGTCGAAAAAATAAATAAATAAATAAAATAAAAAAAAAAATAAAAAGCAAAAGGGAAGGAGGCCATCCTCAATAAATGCCAGTAAATAAAGCTAAGAAATGGCACACACGCTATTCATGCAAAGACTTAAAACCTAGCTGTATAATAATAAGAAGGATATTAGTAATCAGAAGAAGAAGCTGAAGACGGTAAGTAGTCGTAGTAAGAGAAGCAGAAAACGTTTGTCTTCTCGGCTCCTTGGAGTACAGGAGTGGGCGAGACTCCTTTAAAATGCCTTTGAAAAATCCCAAAGCCCTTCTAGTTGAGGGAGAAATAGCCTAAGCAGTGGTGGGACGTAGGACGGGTCAGCATAGACCCTCCCTTTGCAACCCCAGCCAACCCTCCACGGAGCTGCGGGGAGCCTTTCGGGCTGGATTCGCCCAGGGTGTCCACGCTGGCACTTTTAATTTTCACCCAGAAGAAACCTGTCTGGCTGATGAGAGGGCTTGGCTCTTCTCCCTTTTCGGAAGCGAGGGCTGCTTACTTCTCCCTTCGCGTTGGTTGCGAAACGTAACAGATGAAGTGTTGGCCGTCAGGCAGGGTGGGAAGAAAATAGTGATGAGCAAGCGTGAAGCGACTTCCTCCTGTTGGTGAGAAGCATGTTTGTTTTTCTTGAAGAGCATTGAACGATCCTAGTGGTAACGGCTACCCGCCTGTGTGTTGCATGACTCAGTTGCCCCCGAGCGGGGAATTCTATCGAGTCGCCCACAGGTTGTTGGCCATGTTCTATCCAGGACTCCCGACCTGGGAGGGGACAGCATCGGCCCCCGGGGCAGCTGGGTTTCCCCTTCCTTTGTGCCTCGCTTGGGATCCATGAGTAATCGACGCATTGTCCGGGAGAGCGCCCTCCGCGTCTCCGGGCAAATTGAGCAGAGCTGCCATCTATAAAAGCAGAACCATAAATCAGCCCCGTTACAATGGCAAAGTTCTTGAAAGCACCTAAAAGCCCCACATGCATTGCTCCTAGTTAATAAGCAACAAGGTAGAGCCGAAGTCACTGGCCTGGTGGAGGCCAAGTTAGAACCAGAAGATGGATATGTGAAAACCAGTCACCCAGGAAAATCTAAGCCACCCGAAGAAACACAACCAACTTCAAAGGCCTCTTGTTCCTTCTATACAATGCTTTGCGGGCTGAATACTGTATATAAAGAGTGCAGCTGGGTCTCCCGTGAATGCAGCTGTTAGAACACATTTGGGGCAAACTCTATCAAAGGGGACTTTCTCTTAAAAATTCTTTAAACCTTCCCCTTGAAGTATCGCCTGGATTCCCCATGACATGATGGAAAGCTGGTGGCGGCCTCCTCTTCTAAAGGTTTGGAGGCCTTCGCGTTCTCTTGCTCGCTCGTTTTCTAGGACCCCCAAACTGTCGATGACAACTTGCAAGTGCGTAATCCATTTAATCTCTGTGTGTGTGTGTGTGTGTGTGTGTGTGTGCGCGCGTAAAATTCTAGTTCATTGGCCTTCTCATGGCACGTTTGTTTTAGGTTTACATACGAATCACAGAACTTTACATTCCTTCCCTCTTCCTCTTAGAATTGATCCTTATGCCCTAGTTGTCTCTTGGCGAACCACACCCCATACCAGCCCCCCAGAGCCCATCAGCATCATGGGAGTACACGTTCCACAACAACCAGACGTCCATAGGGATGTCTCTGGCTCTTCAGAAAAACAAAACACGCCCCCCCCCACACACAAAGGATGTGTCCCGTTTGAGAAAAAGTATTTAGCTAGAGGGGTACGGGTTTAATAACAAGAAGAAAACATGTTCAATAGTTTTGCATTTCAAACGCCTAGTTCATCGTGTTCTTTTCACTGACGTAACGTGCTTTTGCTCAGTTGCCCGTAGAAAGTACACCTGCTCAGTTCTGTGTTGCAGGTGACACACACAGCCATATGGCAAAGGTCCCATAGTGTCTTCAGTGTCGAGACATGGGGTTGCCACTTGTCCACACCCTGGCCAGCACGTACTGATGGTTTGGGCAAGCGGCCACTGCTACCCTTCTCCAAGCTTCGTGCTTAATCCTTACAGTGTCTTCTCCTCCCCTTCAACCCTCACGCAAAATCATTCTCCAACCTTCTGTAAAGAATCCAGCTTGGCGCACACAGGGATTCAGAATAGGTTAGTTTCCCTAACAGAGGGATATTTAGCCTGGGAGGTCCCTGGACCCTAGAGAGTCCACGAATGGGTTTTAGGGTTGCAACCACTCCTTGAGAGCATATACACAGTTTTTATGTATGGAGACTTGTCTTGGTGAGGAGTGGGCTTGTGGTCGGTCCCCGATGGATTCTAGGAGGAGTCTGAGACCTGGCAAAAGTTCATGGCCATCACTCGGGCTGGTTTCCTGCCTCCAATTTCATTCTCTTTCCAGCTCATCCTGGATCTGACGGCGGAATCTATCCAAAATCTACCTTTAGGTCTCGTAGCACAAGCCAAAGCCTGCCAAGGCTCCCCTCGCGGGCAGACAGCACACACTCTTCTGGCGGCCTGCCTGGTTCCCTGTCCTGAGGCTCTCTGCACCTCTTCTTCCAGAATGTTCTATGTACCATCTCCCCGACACGCCATGCTTATTTGCATCCTCACATGCCTTCTCTCATCCCTTCCCCACGTTCTCACTCTTCAGCTCCTTTCAAATCTAACTTTCCTGCGATGACTTTCTCGCACCAACAAAGAACCTCCCTCCCTCCCACAAGCTTGAACCATCCATGCACGTTCTGACGCCTAATCTGACTCCCCTCATGATGTTATTTATTTCATGGGATCAACCTTATCCGTGTAGGTTTTGCCATCCAAACTGGGTTGTGAATTTCTTGAACCCCAACTTTCATTCATTCATTCATTGTTCAGCAGGTATGTATTCACTGTCTTCTACTTACGGGGCACTGGGCCCAGGTGCTGGGTTTGGGCCTTCACTGTGCCTGGGCCAGTTCTCATGGTTTTTAAATGTCTTTTTAAATTTATTTTTGAGAGACAGAGAGAGACAGAGACAGAGTGCAAGTGGGGGAGGGGCAGAGAGAGAGAGAGAGAGAGAGAGAGAGAGAATCTGAAGCAGGTTCCAGGCTCTGAGGTGTCAGCACAGAGCCTGATGCGGGGCTCGAACCCACGAACTATGAGATCATGATCCCAGTGGAAGTCGGACGCTTAACCAGCTGAGCCACCCAGGCGCCCCCTGGGCCAGTTCTATATACAGAGAACACACTCAGTGAACAATGAATGAATGAATGAATGAATGAATGAATGAATTTGGGTTAAACCAAGCCATGTCAGGCGTGCTTGCCTACCTCTGGAAAGAATATACAACCAGAGTCTCTCTAGGTCTGTGGAGCCAAAGCAGAGCATTGAGGCGTGGAGATTCCTAAAATGTAACCTTCTGGAAGGGCTCAGTAAGTCCCAAGCAACAATTTCTTTCCACATCAAGGGAGACCACTTTCTGCTGACTCTGCACCATTCGTGGCAGGTTCCTGGCTCTGCTGGCTCTCCTTGGCTTTCCCTTTCCTGGGGATGGCTGAGCAAGAGGGGGACCAGAGTCCACCCTTTCATCAGAGCTCGTAACCAACAGTGAGGAGAGAAAAAGAAAACACCAGTCCTTTCTACCCACCGGGGCTTTGTAGCATTCTCGCCCCTCGGGGCCAGCAGCTAAACTAATATTTCTGATGCTGTTCCTTCCTGAAGAAGCCCACCTGTGGGCACGGGGTCGGGGGTCATCTTTGCAGGCGGTGGGTCGACCCTGCCCACCTTCAGGTGGGCACAGGAAGTGGGTGCTACGTGCACATGGCTTTTAGAGACTGCTTTGAAAGCCCCCGAGTGTTTGTCTTGGCTGGCTCCATGGGCACTTGAGTATCTGCCACGAGAGCTGGCCAGGCCGTCAGCTTGGTTTCCAAGGCCTTGCCTCTTGGTTGGGGTTGGATTCTGCTGCTCTGCTTCCTTCAAAGAAGGGGAAATATAGCCCCTGAGACTTAGGAGCCGTGGCAAGCCTGAGCTCTCGAAGCCACATCCCGGAGGCTCCGGGGCCTGGGCCCCATCACCTAGGGTTCTGTCCTCTTTGCTGCAAGCCAGAGCACCGGTTCTGCTCAGAAGGCCCCAAAGTCTGCTGTTATTCCTTTCCGCCTCCTGCTCTCCCCTGCCAGTAAAAATAAGAGAGGGGAACAGCTTTGATGGCGGACCTCCCTCAAGACGACGCGGCGTGTGCCCACAGAGAGAGAGATTGTGTGTCTGCATTTCAGCGTATCTTTACTAGGCTTTATTTCTCTTGACTTTGTTTTCGCAAAAGTCCCCTGCAGAGGTCCTGAGTAAACACCTTCAAAGTAATTTACGTAAAATACACCAAAACGCTCTTTGGCTGGGACCACTGACCACGTGCTCCATGCTGGAATGGGGGAAAAGTCACCTTTTACTTTCTATAAAACGGACCCATGTGAATATATGCTCAGTTACCCTTTTTTTTTTTTTAATGTTTATTTATTTTTAAGACAGAGAGAGACAGAGCATGAGTGGGGGAGGGTCAGAGAGAGGGAGACACAGAACCTGAAACAGGCTCCAGGCTCTGAGCTGTCAGCACAGAGCCTGACGTGGGGCTCGAACCCACGGACCGCGAGATCATGACCTGAGCAGAAGTCGGATGCTCAACCGACTGAGCCACCCAGGCGCCCCCTCAGTTACCTTTTAGTTTCATTGTGGTGAAATACACGTATGAGAAAATGCACCGTCTTCACAAGTCTAAGGGGGATTGTCCCGTGGTACGCGGTGTATTCACAACATTGTGTGCTCGTCACCACTGTCTGCCTCCAGAACCTTTTTATCGCCCCTAAAAGAAGCCTTGTCCCCATCGGCAATCACCCCCCTCTCCCCTCCCCCAAACCCTGGCTACCGCTAGTCTGGTTTCTGTCTCTACAGACTTCCCTATGCTGCACATTTCATGTAAGTGGAAGCAGACAACAGGGGCCTTTCCTGCCTGGCTTCCTTCGCTCGGTGTCAACCTTCCAGGTTCACCCCCATGGCGGTGTGCATCAGAATGCCTGTTCTAGGGGCGCCTGGGTGGCGCAGTCGGTTAAGCGTCCGACTTCAGCCAGGTCACGATCTCGCGGTCTGTGAGTTCGAGCCCCGCGTCAGGCTCTGGGCTGATGGCTCAGAGCCTGGAGCTTGTTTCCGATTCTGTGTCTCCCTCTCTCTCTGCCCCTCCCCCGTTCATGCTCTGTCTCTCTCTGTCCCAAAAATAAATAAACGTTGAAAAAAAAAATTAAAAAAAAAAAAAAAGAATGCCTGTTCTATTTCCTATTTTCTCTCCTTTGAACTTCCGTTTCCACCCACACCTTCACACCTTCACTCTGGCTCAAGACCTTCTTTTTTTTTTTTTTTAAGTTTATTTACTTATTTTGAGAGAGAGAGAGAGAGAGAGAGAGAGAGAAAGCGAGTACGAGCAGGGTAGGGGCAGAGAGAGGGGCAGAGAGAGAGAATCCCAAGCAGGCGCCGTGCTGTCCGTGCAGAGCCTGACACAGGGCCCCAACTCCCAAGCTGTGAGATCATGACCTGAGCAGAAATCAAGAATCGGATGCTTTACTGACTGGGCCACCCAGGCGCCCCAGTTCAAGACCTTCGGAGGCTTAACTCGTCTGAACTTGAGCCCTCCTAACTAGATTCCTTCCGATCTGGCCAGCAATCTCCAAACCATACCTGAGAACCACTCCCACCAGGGACCCCCGAAAGGACTGGCTAAAACCGCAGCTTCCCAGCCCCACTCCACACCTCCTAAGCCGCTGTCTCTGGGGAGGGAGCCAGAAAAATCTGTGTCTCTGACAAGCTCCCTGGGCACGGTGACATGCACGTGTGAGCACCGGGGCTGTGGCACGGGGCTGGTGCACACTCCTCTCTAATGCCCTGGTCGAATCCCAATGCCTGGGCTTCATCCCCGTCTATACCCACCGGAACCCCAGCTCAAATGCCACATCCCCTGTGATCGGTGACACCTTCCTCAGCTCGTGGCTAGAAACCATGTCTTCTAGATTACGAGCAACCTGAAATCAGGGCCCAGGCTTCTCTTCGTATCCCGTGAATAATGTTCGTGCCCAAAACTCACTTACGTGCAGGCGCTGTCCTAGGTACTTCAAAAAAAGTGTTTTTAACGTCTATTTATTTATTTTGGGAGAACGAGAGCACGCGAGCATGCGTTATGATGAATGTGGATGTAATTAATGCCACTGAATTGTACATTTAAAAATGGTTACCACGGTAAACTTCATGTTATTTACAATTTACCACAATGGAAAAAAAAAATCTCAGCTTTCCTTTTCAACCGCTTGAATGAAATAAAAACTGTGGGTTTTCCAGATTCTGCTGCGGAATCCGTGGGTCTTAGGTCTCCTTTGAATAGGCTCTATTAGGAGCTCGTCGCCGTTGAGCACATAATCTGTTTAACCTCCTCCTTCCCCGTCCCAGCTGCCGTGGTCTGACCTGAAAAGGATTTCTCTGAACGGCACCAGGGAGAGCGTGGTCCAGCTGAGGGTCAACCCCTGGGCAGCAGGCCTTTCCAGCAAGCCTCAGTCAGCAGATGTGCCCCAGGGCATGGCACGTTCTGGGATCGGATCATTTCTGGTTGTCCTGAAATGGCCACTAAGCGGAATCCTCATTCTATTGTTAGAAATTCCCCCATAGCATTTGGCCTGTGTCCTTTCAGGGCGGACCCACCGACTTTCTAACAAGGAAACGAAGTATTGAATAAATTTCCGGATTCACCCCCAGCCTCGTGGATATGCCGATGGCGACTCTGTAGACCTGGCATAGTTGGGTCTTGCCAATCCCAGGAGGAAGGAGGACAGGGACCAGGACAAGGGTCAAAACGTTACTGACAGACAAGGCCCATGGTCAGGGCAGGGGGCGGTGGGGGCGGGGAGCTGATGGTTGTTCTCAAATACAACCACATTCAGAGCATGTGGTTAATAACCGTCAATCATCTCCAGTTTATTTGCATATCTTATTGATTTGATAAGCAAAAAAGTCCCCCATATGAATTATATGCTCTCCCAAAGCCTCATGTACTCCAGGCTGTTTGGAAAAACCTTAACACTAGCTTGGCTTTCCTGAAAAGTCACTTATAGATATATTTATATTTAAGTTTATTTTATTTTGAGAGAGAGAGAGAGAGAGAGAGAGAGAGAGCAGGGGAGGGGCAGAGAGAGAGGAAGGGAGAGAATCCCAAGCCGACTCCACTTGGAGCCTGCACAGAGCAGGACGCGGGGCCCCACCTCACAAACCGTTGAGGTCACGACCTGGGCCGAAATCAAAGAGTTGGATGCTCAACCAACTGAGCCACCCAGGAGCCCCTCTTTTATTTTAACTTTTATTATCCGTTTATCAGGCACATGTATCACTTTACTGTGTGCCCACTGCGTTCCAAACTCTTTACAAGTATCACCTCATTGAATCCTCCCGGTGCTCCTATGAGGTAGGTTCTGTTATTACGTCCATTGTACAGATGAGAAAACCGAGGCACGGGCCACTCTAAAGGCGATGGCACGGACTGCAGGGACATTTCCTAGGAAGGGCAGGCAAGAGGCTAGACAACCCACCATTCACGTGGAGGTTGGGCACCGCGTCCGCCCGAGCATTACGTTCCTAGAAAGCCCAGGACAGGGCGCCGAAGGACGAGGCAAGAACAGGACGGCTCGCGGGCCACCTCTGTCTTCTGTCTCCTCATCTCCCTCGTCAGCCTGCTCTCCGTGGCTTCTGGTGAAACTGAGGGAAAGAGGGAGGGGCCGATGTCTTTTTCCACCTGCCTCAGACTCTCTTGTCAGGAACTGATGGCAGAGGGGAGCCCAGAGTTTCCTGAACATCCACGGCATGAATACCATGAATGTGCCGGCCAAGTCATTTTAAGCGCAGCGCGGAAGTTGCCGGTAGCATAGCCATTGTGGAAAGCCATTTTGTGAGGTGACTGAAATGCCATTGTTCCCTCTGAATGAGGGCTGTGAATTGTCCCGTCGTCGGCTTCCTGGTTTGGATGTTGGACTTTAGTGACACAAGATGTTATCAAGGGGGGGAAGGGGGGGAAGGGTACGAAGGCCCTCTCTGCCCTATTTTTGCAGCTTCCTGTGTATCTATAATTATTTCAAAATAAAAAAGTTTCTTACAAATGCCATTGTTTAAGGGGCCAGGGAGCCGTAGCCCCTTCTTTGGCCGTGCTATGTGTTTCTCCGCGCCTAGGGGCTTCCTGTCGGCTGACTTCTGGGCTGGGCAGGGCCGTGCTGGCCCCCGTCAGAGGCTGACCCCCCCCCCCGTCTTGGCACCTGTCCCCTTCTCCCGATACTGGGGGTTCTCTTTCCTGCTCTGGAGCTGGGACGTTTTAAGCTGATTCCTTGGGTGCCTCCAGGAGCCTGCTCTACTGTCCCCATAAATCTCAGGCACATTCAGCCCTGAGACTCCCAGCATCCTGTGGACCTGCCCTTCCAGTCCCCTGCTGGGCACGTCACATTCGCTGTGTCACTCAGCTCTCTCAACGCCACGGGAGGACTTTGACCAGGGAAGTGTGGGTGTCTGTGGGGGAGGGGCAGGGACACCCCCGGTGGCGGGAACTGCAGAAGCGAAGGCACGGAGGCAGGACCCCGTGGGCCAGTGTGAACGACTGAGGTACCCTGGGGTTGAACCATTGCAAGGTGACCCGTTCTGAGACCCAGAGTTAACGAGCCTCCTGGTACGTGTGGAAACGGGGTTCTCGGGCAGCCGGGAGACAGTCTGGTCTTCCTTCAGGCTCAGGACACAAGGGGCTGTCACCTTGTGCAGGTTCTGGGAAGCCTGTGAAATGTCTCCTATTCATGCGGCCAGGCCGCCGGGGCCTACCTTACAGCCTCAGACGACCCCGGACCCTGGATCTCAGTTCGCTTCTGTCTCCACGTCCTGGCATTCGGGGCCGGGCCTCTTCAGGGGTGGCAAAACACAACAGCACCAACAGTGAAGTCCCCAAACCCGCAGAACAGCCAACCCCTGTGGGTTAGATTTGACTAGAAGGCCTTGGGGTCGAGAGGCGCTTCAGGAAACCCAAAACTCCAGGCCCCAGATTTGGAGGTTCAGGGTTCACTCCCCAGGCATTTTCTCTCCATCTCACCCGGGTTCGGCTTCAGAGTTGAGGGTTTTCCAATTGCTTCGGGAAACGAGCCTGACAACCCGAGCTCTGTGGCTGCACACCCCTCTCCCCGCGCTGTCCCGAGGAGCCAGGATAGCTGTCCCCCCAGAGGACCACGGGGACCCTTCCCAGCCCACCTTTCTTCCCCTCGGAGCCTGTTTCTGTCCTTGTCTCCTCTTGGTCCTTTGAACAGGTGAGAAGGAGGCTGCTTCCTCCACCCCCACCTCCAGCCTCGCCTGTTTTTTGTGACCCTTCTCCCACAGACGGCCAGGCCCCTTTCCACAGGCTGTTTCTGAATTTTGGCCTCCGGTCCGGGCCGACTGGCTGCTGCATTGGGGCATAGAAGTTGGCACTTTAATTTTCTCCCTAAGAGGCTCCCGTCTTGGCCATAAGCTCCCTGGGTGGGCGGCAGCGTCTCCCAATAGGAGGGCGTCCATCCTGCGTCCGGGCTTCCCGCCTGGCAGACGCAGGCTGCTGGATGGCCGGCCACATCCCCCCTGGGGCCAGAGGGCCCTCTGAGTGATAGCAGCCTCCAGCTCCCAGGAAGGTGAGTAGGAGGAAAAGCAGAATCTGTGTCTAACAACCTCACTTAGGAAGTGGTGAGAGAGAGAGAGAGAAGGGCGTCTGGGTGGCTCAGTCGGTGAAGCGTCGGACTTCGGCTCAGGTCATGATCTCGCGGTTTGTGGGTTCGAGCCCCGCCTCGGGCTCTGTGCTGACAGCTCAGAGCCCGGGGCCTGCTTCGGATTCTGTGTCTCCCCCCTCTCTCTGCCTCTCCCATGTTCATGCTCTGTCTCTGTCTCTCTCTCTCAACAATAAATAAATGTTAAAAAAAATTTAAAAAAGAAGTGGTAAGAGAGAAGAAAGATGCCATACTGTATCGTATGTTGAGAGAGTGAGGTCGCCGTCACGGACAGACAGATGCCCTGCTTGCTAAGACCCTTGTCCGGCTTCATGCCCAGTAGCATCAGCACCCAGCTGAGTGACAGTAGCTAACACTTCTGTACCCGCACTGTCCTGAGTGCTGGTCACCTGGGAGCTCAGCTGACCCTCACGACAGCCTCATTTTACCGATGAAAACTGAGATTTAACCACTAGGGGGTTTGAACCTCTATGGTCTGGCTCCAGGGGCCTCACTATTAACCACTATGCAGCAGTTAATAATAATAATAATAATAATATATCAGATAATAAATAATAATATCAAATATTTAATATATAAATGTTATATTCCACACTATATAATATTAATAAAATAGATGCAATGATATATAATATAATATTAGTTATACTATTATGTCATATATAATATATAATTACCTATATAGTAAATATGTCATTATATGTATACTATACTTAATTTTACATTAAATAATATTAATTTTGATATTTAAATAACTTAATATGATGACCATGATAATTTAATAGTAATAAGATATTTGCTAAGTCCTTATTAAATGCCAGGCACCATGCTTTGAAACACATCACCGCACACTCTTCTGGGGAAGGCGTTTTGTGCCCGTTTTATGCGTGTAAAAACGGAGGCTCAGTTCAGCACAGGATTCAGGCTCAGACTGTGCTGCTTCCGTCTCCTGCTCCTTATCTGGGGGTTATCAGTGGAAGGGAGGCTGTCACGTGCTGCCTGGGGAGGCAACCCCAGCTGTGCTGTCCCAGGTGCTTTCTGCACGTGAACTTCTTAGGGGCTCGGTCTCTGCCTGCCAGGTGCCTTCAGGTATCTGCCTCCTACTTTGCGATTCTTACCGAGTATCTTTCCCTGATGTCCTGACTTGCCCAGTACGTTAACCCAACACGGCCGGACTTGAATGCCACCCCCATGTCCGACGTCCCACCCACCCTGCATCACCAGGAAACCAGAACCTTCTTCAGCTGCCCTTCCTGTCACCCACCCCCATTCTCTTGAAACTCTGGGGTCATCTTTGGCTCCTTTTTTCCCCACTTCCCTTAACCCCAACAGTCACCAAGTCCGAGAAAAACAATTACCTTTGGGACACACTTGTGACGTTCTAGTGGGGAAAATCCTGGAGCGGCCAGATGAGAGCCTGGATCCCTGGATCTTTCTTCCCAGGCTCATAATATCATCCGATAAACCCAAATCCTCACGCACTGAAGGTAAACTGTGCTCTGAGGGTACGTCAACCTTGAACCTCTCTCTCCAGCCTTTATGGGCTTTGGGGTGCCACCGTTAACGGACTCAATGTTTGTGTCGAGGCCCCAACCCCCCGTGTGGTGGTATTTGGAGATGGAACCTTTGGGAGAGGATTAGCTTCAGGTGAGGTCGTGAGGGGATTCGTGTCTTATACAAAGAGGAAAGGGACACAACAGCTTTCTTTCTCATCACAATGTGAGGACACAGTGAGAAGGGGGCCTTTTGCCAGCCAGACGCCAAATCTGCTCTCGCCAGGCGCTGAATGTTCTGGCATCTTGCTCTCGGACCTCCACCTCCAGAACTGAGAAATGAATGTGTGGGTTTAAGCCCCCCACTCTGTGGAATCTTGTTACGGCAGCCTGAGCTCACTAAGACACAGCCTCTCAGGACCTCCATGAAGGGAAATGACGCCAGCATTGGGCCAGGGAGCGGCCTCAGGGCCCTGGTCTGGAGCTCTCCCTGCGGGCTCCTGGGGCCCTGCTGAGGGAGTGTCTGACTCTGTTAGCCACGGAGGGCCGGGGGAGGAGAGGGACCGAGGGACCCAAGGAAGTGGGACAACAGGGTTTCCTCTGTCAGCTCTGACCAAAGCTAGAGCTACCCTTGGTGGTCACGACGACACAAAACAGCCTTCCGGTGTGCGTGAGGGGCCCGGTTCTTCCCCAGGACGAACTTACGATTTGGTGGTTGTCCTCCCTAAGGGCCCCACGTTCTATCCTGCTTGGGCCTAGAAAATTCCGGAGATTCTGTTGCGCATCCCAGCCCCAACTGTGTTAGGAAGTTGGCCTCCCAATGACTGGGCAAGAGTTTAACTAGAAACTTCCATCTGGTCCCAAGGCGAATGGCGCCTGCAAAACCCTCACCCCCCACCGCCAGACATCATACTAAGCAAGCAGCGTTTTGGCACAGACTTTGATTTCGGTGCGCATTCATAGGCTTTGTGTCATGTGTATTTTGTGAAAAGACTCGGAATTTCCTATTTTGAAATCTAGGCCTGCTTTCACCCTGCCGCTGTGGGTTAAAATACTTAAATTGCTCTTCTCCAGCCACGCACAAAATAGGATAAAAGTTTTCTTTCTTTTTTTTTTTTTTCAACGTTTATTTATTTTTGGGACAGAGAGAGACAGAGCATGAACGGGGGAAGGGCAGAGAGAGAGGGAGACACAGAATCGGAAACTGGCTCCAGGCTCTGAGCCATCAGCCCAGAGCCCGACGCGGGGCTCGAACTCACGGACCGCAAGATCGTGACCTGGCTGAAGTCGGACGCTCAACCGACTGCGCCACCCAGGCGCCCCCAAAGCAGAAAGTCAAGAGGTAACAAAGGGAGTGCAGACCCCACCTGGTCCTAGTTCCTTCCCCAGAGGCCTCCACTGCTTTCCCTTGATTTGGTGGGAATATTCCAGAGATGCTCCACACAGACTCCGTCACACATACAAATGCTCTGCGACTCCTCCTTACCTGCACGGCAGCACATTATACTCGCTGTCTGCTGCTCGATTTGAGCAAACACCTCGGATAATGTTTCCTCCGTTCTTCTTCGTGGTCTGCATGACCTGCAATAGACCTAATCAGCCTCCTAAAAATGGACATGTGGGTTGTCTGCAATCCTTTTGAGCCTTGCTCATCGGGGAGGTGAAATATGGTATCTAACGGGATGTAAATTGTGCCGTAGTTTTGTTTTTCATCACGAAGGTTGAGCATCTCCTTACGTTCAAGCAAAGTCGTTTGTATGTGGTCTTCTCTGCAGGTACTGGGTAAGTCTTTGCTCTCAGCTCCTTGGGTCTCCATGGTAAGGAGACGCGCTTAAGCCCATTCACATTCCTTACCACCAAAAACTTGCCGCTCAGGGCATGTATTAGTGACGGCTTGCGGGAGGGTTGGAGGAGTCCCCTCTGAGTTGGGAGATGGTGCTCAGAGGAACAGGGAGGGTTGTGACCCCTGGCAGGACAGGAAAGCTGGCAGCCTGCGTTCCAAGGAAGAAAACTATTTCCATTAACCTAGGCATCTCTCAAATGTTCTAACATTCCGTCAACAAAAGTAGCCAATTTTCTTTCTTTAAAAACTTTTTTCAAGGTTTATTTATTTTTGAGAGAGAGAGAGAGAGAGAGAGAGAGAGAGGCAGAGCATGAGCAGGGGAGGGGCAGAGAGAGAGGGAGACACCAGAATTCGAAGCAGGCTCCAGGCTCCGAGCTGTCAGCACAGAGCCCGACGAGGGGCTCGAACTCACGGAGCGCGAGATCGTGACCTGAGCCGAAGTCGGACGCTTCACCGACTGAGCCACCCAGGCGCCCCCGATTTTCTTTCTGGAGGCTCTACCATGTGCCAGGAAGTGTGCTAAGCACATCAAATGCCTTATTTCCTTTGAGCCACACTGTCAAGTTAGTGTGAGAAAACCGAGGCACGGAGGGATCAAGCAAGTAGTCTGGGGCCACACCATGGTGGTCAGGATTTGAACCCAGGCTGTAACTTTCATGCTACACATCCTCCCCCGGGGATGGGCAAGTGCTTCTCAAGCTGGTGGGTGTACGAGTAACCTCGGGAGGCCCCTGGGTGGCTCAGTCTGTTGAGCGTCTGACTTCGACTCAGATCGTGATCTTGCAGTTTGTGGGTTCGAGCCCCGTGTCACGCTTGCTGCTGTCAGTCTGTCAGCACTGAGCCCGCTTCAGATCCTCTGTCCCCCTCTCTCTGTGCCCCTCTCCCACTCCCTCTCTCTCTCTCTCAAAAAATAAACAAAACAAGAGTAGCCCTGGAATACGGGCATTTTGAGGAACTCAACCAAGAAGACCTTCCCGACTTCTCCGTGGCTACAGTCACCCTTGATAGTGGTGTTCATCAAAGGGGCAGTTTTACTTCACTCAGCGACCGAAAAAACTATGGCATTAAGGATGGTGAGAATCTCCTTGGCTCGGGGCTCAGATTTGCCTCCACTCCCTTAGACCTGCTTTGGTGGGAACAGCCTACGAGCGTGGTTGTCCTGTAAGTGAAAGAAACACCTATGAAGGGACTTGTTTTCCCCTTCAGCCCCTCCACGCCCTGTGTCCTTCCGAAGCAGTGGATGAGTCCCTAGCTTCTCCAGGCAGCCAGCTGGGGAAGGGAAGCCCCCCTGGCTCCTCCTGGGAGGAGTCCCACTCACCGCAGTGCTCAGGGAGGAGGGAGAGAATCTTCCGAACCTGCTCTGCCTTTGGCTGGTTCCTGGAGGACTTTCGACCCCACCCAAGTTACGCGAGTCTTCAAGGCACGTCCAGGGCATGTCCCAGGATGGGGGAAGGGGGTTGGGGGGCAGGGGGGCTGGGGGTGTGTGTGTGTGTAGGTATCCTCTAGGGGCTCCTGGCTTGCTGGGACAACCTGGGAACCTAAAGACAGATGACCTCAGGTACGAGCCTCAGATCTGTCAGTTTCTGGTGCCACTTCTGTCCCTTTCAGAGACAAGGCGTGCCTTACCTCCCCTGTTCACCCCGGGCCGGGATCAGCCACAGGGAGATTGCCGGAAGCTTTCACCTTGCTCCCCCAACTGACACTGCCCGGCTCAGCACCCACCTTGTTCTGACCCAGCCCTGAGCTGGGATGGGGAAGTGATGTCAGGAGTCTGTCCCCCACTGAAGCCGAGCAGTGCCCCATACCTGCCCTGCTGGCCGTGTCCTATGTCTGTCTTGCCACAGTTTCTGTAACAAAGTGCCGCTGATGGCTCAGCTCCAGGAAAGCAGCAAGTGTGGGCAGTGAGCGTGCCCAGGCTAGTAAAGGCACCCTTGCCCTTGAAGTTGTCAAAAGTGTGTATGCGGAGATAGAGGGAAGGGTAAAGGGTGATAAATGCAATAGACGATCTGCATAGAATATTTCCTCTCTCCCAAATATGTATCTTCAGGAGGAATTTTATTTATGTATTTTTTAAAGACTATTTATTTTGAGAGAGAGAGAGAGCACAAGCGGGAGAGGGGGCCGAGAGAGGGGGGGGGGAGAGAGAGAGACTCCCAAGCAGGCTCTGCACATTCAGCGCAGAGCCCGATGCAGGGCTTGAACTCATGAACTGTGAGATCATGACCTGAGCCGAAGTCAAGAGTCGAATGCTTAACTGACCGAGCCATCCAGGCGCCTCATGGGGGAATTTTATAGAAAACGAGGCCAGGGTTGTTTTCCATCCGGGATTTATGGTGAATGGCTGAGTGAACACGTTGTCAGGCTGAGTCATGCAGCCAAAGGTAGTCCTTCAGTCGAGCTAGCTCTGAAAGCCCCCAGGTGCCATTTCTATGACTAGTGAATCAGGGCTATTTGGTAAATCAGGGTTATAGAGGCTTCGAGGCCCTCCCGCTTTGTCTTTACTTTCTGTCTCACTACCCTGTATTGGAACCATGCCAAACCCTTTACCAGCTACCCCCAGACCCGTTCTTTTCTATGCCCGTGCCTTTGCTCATGCTGTTCCCTCCTCCCTGGATGTCCTTCCTTTTGTCTCCAACGTTGCTACATTATCTGTCCTTCAGGTCCCGGCCACAGGCCACCTCCTCCTCTGGGCCAGCTCCCACATGGCTGAGGGCATGAGCAGATCTAAGTGGGAAACAGACAGGGGACCGGTCAGACACCGCAGATGTGGAGAGCCACAGTGGACGGTGCTCCGTGTCTGTCCTCTTGTTCCGGGAGACAACGAGCCCAGCTGAAGAACCACAGTCCCAGCTCCCTTGCAGCTAGGGGACCATGCGTCCCGGTTCTGACCAGTAAGATGTAAACAGAAGCTTGGGCCTTTTGGGGAATTGCTTAAGTGGGAACAGAATCACGATGTGGCGACCCTAAGGATCAAAGTCACATATTGGGGATGGCCAAAGACGAACTGGAAGGAGCCGGGGTCCCTGGGGACTCTGTGAGGAAGCCTTCCCCACCCTGGAGTCGTTCTGTGGGACAGGGCCGGCTTTTGTGAGGCCTGAGGCTTCTCCAGTTGAGGGGGGCCTTTTTTGAGAAAAAGAATACAAAATATAACCTGGGAGGGGTCTGAAAGTTTAATTGGACCTCTGCCAGGACTCCTATCTGTGCTGTGCTTTTTTAAGTTCATTTATTTTGAGAGAGTAAGAGAGGTAGCACGTGGCAGCAGGGGGAAGGGCAGAGAGAGACAGAGGGAGAGGGAGAGAGAATCGGAAGCAGGCTCTATGCTGTTAGTGTCACGCAGAGCCTGATGCAGGGGTTGAACTCGCGAACTGTGAGATTGTGACCTGAGCCGAAGTTAAGAGTCAGACGCTTCACCGACAGGGCCACCCAGGCGCCCCTTCTGTGCTTCCTTCACACAGGAAAAAGGAACTCTTAATCTGTTTAAACCACAGTGCTCAGAATGCTGTTCCTCAGAGCGGAACAGAATTCCTGACGCCCCAGTGTGTTATCAGGAGCATTAGCAGGTGCTGGCCGCCCCGTCAGCTTAGAACAAGGTCCTGAGCCTGGCTATAGGCTGGCAGGGGCTGAGCTGTGTTCCATAACTCAATCCATAAAATTCATATGCTGTCTGTTCTAACTCCCAGCAGCTCAGAATGTGACCTGGCTCGGAGACAGGGCCTTTAGAAAGGTAATTGAATTAAAACGAAGTCATTAGGGTAGGTCCTAGTCCAATATGACTTGTGTCCTTATCAAGGGGATATTTGGGCCAAGAGCTCGGCACAGAGGGAAGATGACATAAAGGCACAGGGAGAAGATGCCATCTACGTGCCAAGAGTGAAGCCTCAGAAGGAACCAATCCAACTGACACGTTGGTCTTAGACTTCAAGCCTCTAGAACTATGAGACCCAGGCCCCACCCAGAGAGTCTGATTCAATGGTCTGGGGCCAGTCAGATCTGGCGATGTTTTAAAGGGCCCCGAGGCAGCCTACTGACCAATCGGAATAGAGAACCACTGGTGTAGAGCACTGAAGAAAGATCCAGAGAGTAGATTCACATGGGTCTCGAAGAATGACTAGCTGAGTGGACCCAAAGCAGGGACACTGTGCAGGTGGGGTAACTGGCCAGAGTTAGCGTGCACAACCTGGCCATGTGGCCGAGTCAGAGAGGACCAGGCAGGGGGCCTGAGGTGAGGGCAGAAGGGCAGCCTGGGCCAGGTTAATAAGGTCTCACACGGCAGGTGGGGGGATTTTCCTGGGCAGCAGGGAGCCCGTCAAGTCTGCAGACTGAGGCCGGCTGGGATCAGAGCTGGTCTTTAGAAAGGCGGTGCTTGTTATTTTTGCCTGGTGCCAGTCACTGGGTGTGTAACTAGCCTCATCAGCTCGGGTGCAACGCTGACTGTTCACAAGTCTGGTGCTGAGCTGCACGACAGTGCATGCCCACCTGTTAGGTCTCTAGGACGGTGACGGTGGCACCATACTCACAGGCTGGAATCAGCTGCTTTTCCTTGAACGAACCCGGTGGGCTTTCCTTTCGCGGAATGCCCTGCCCCCTTGTCATCTGGGCAAACCCAACAAACTCACCTCCAACACCCACGTCCCGCCACCTCTCCCGGACAGCCTGCGCTGTCTTCCTTTGGAGGCCAAGCTGCCACCACGCACTCCGGCACCTTGCACACTTGCACTGCCACGGTTTGTTTGTAGCCCCGTCCACACTGGTCTGCGGGTCCCTTAAGAAGAACGCTTCTGTCTTCTCTGTCATGTTTTCAAAAACGTTTATCAAGCAACTACTGTCTGCCGGATACTGTATCCCGCAGCAGTGAGCATGACTGATCCTCCGGAGATATAGGCTGAACCGGTCGAGCAGGAAGAAGACTCTGTGAGCAAGCTGCAACTGCAGGAACAATTTTGCACCCCGGTCAGCTTGCAAATAGGTGCAAATTTGGATGGCCTGGGGCCTGTTTGTATTGTGCGGATTCAGTTAACCACTTAAAACTCTCCGAGCTGCCTTCCGTCTGTAAAGTAAGAGTCGAATTAGCCGTAGGCGAAAATCTCTTCGAGGAAAATCCACTAAATTGTATTCTGTCTGCATTTCAATTCTGTCCCCGTGGCAAGTGCCGTATGAACCTGTGTATTTGGTCATTTTTCAGGTCGTGTCTCATGCGCTGGGACAACCTGGCTGGCTCCTCCCACCTCCAGGCTTCTGGGGTGAGTGGAACACGGACAGGCTGGATGTAGGCCACCCTGTCTACGTCCTAGCTGACCGTTCCCGTCTCCCCCACTGCGTCCTTTACTCTCATCCACGGTTTGGTGGGTTAAAGTTCAATTCCTCCGGCAGCCCTGAGCATTATTATCTGCTGTAGCAACTGATGCATTAATAGAATAGAGAAGCAGAAAGGAAAGTCCAGGGCCTGACTTGCTGAGACCAGAGAGCAAGGTGGTCTTAGCATCCTCAGCAGCGGGTCTGTATTCTTCAGGCCTCGTCCTGTGAGCGTGCCCTGGGACTTCATTCCCCGAGCTGGTCTCTGCTCTGACACCGGAGGCCCCGGAAAGCAGATTACAGTCAGCTTGGCAGAGGGGCCAGCTTCAGAGGGAAAGACTGAGCTTCCTTCTGAAAGAAAACCAGGTGTTCCCAGGGGAATTCTGCCACTCAAGTACGATAAATGCCTCCTTGGCGGAAAGCCCGCTGCAAAGGGGAGTGGCTGTTTTAGCAAAGGAGTCACAATTAATAGATATTTCCTTGAACCCATCCCATGGGTTACAAGAACAAGCTTTCCTTAAAGATCACCTTGACCCCGGTATATGGCATTAACTTGTCCGGGCTGGCCCAGAACTGTCAGCCTGCGGGTCACCGAGGCAGCCCGAGCAGCCCCTTGAATATTTTGCAATGGGCGTTACTTGCCCTGAGGTAGACGGACAACAGCCCTCAGACAGCCACTGATGTCTTTTCCTGGAAGACGTGATTCTAAACGTTTCGACAACTCAAAGCAGCGGTTCATGATTTACTGCCTTAGAAGTTGCACGTGGGTTGGGGCGCTGGGTGGCTCAGGCAGTTAATTGTCCGACTCTCGGTTGAGGCTCAGGCCGTGATCTCATGGTTCGTGAGTTCAAGCCCGCGTCAGGATCCTCTCTCTCCCTCTCTTTCTGCGCCCCGCCCCCCCCCCCCCCGCCATCTCTCTCTCAAAATAAATCAATAAACTTTAAAAAAAAAAGGTGTGCATGGGTGAAGGGGCTATTTTTGGGCAGGATGAGATGTTGTTGCAGGTTGGTAAGCAAGGACACACAGAATTGAGGGAGAGGGTGGGGTGGGCTGGCCCAGGTTAGCCGCCCGTGGGGACAAGGAGTCATGACTTTGGAAATATACCTGCTCCTGCAAGGTTTCTCCAGCAGCAAGCGGGGACCATGGCCCGGAGGGCACAGGTGCCAACGTGAGGCCTGCTCTTGAGAACCACAACGGGCCCTTAGCTTGTCCCCGCGGATCGCTGTGGGCAAACACCAGTGCCTTGAAGGGTTGCTTCATGGAGGGCAAAACCAGAAACTTTGGGCAAACTGAAGGTAATACTCTTACCTTTCCCTGCTTTTTCTAGCAACCAGGTGGGAGCAGACTACTGGCAGTTTCTTTGAAACTCTTGACTATTTGCTTTATTCCAACACTTGCTGTGAGCCTACTCAGAACTGGACTAGGGCATGGCCCCCCTGGAAGGGTGATCATTTAGTTTAGAGCCAAGCCACATGGCTCTGCCTCTCTTGTCCCTCCTCCCTCCTCCCCCCACCAAATCTGTCACCCTCCAAATCACCATCCGAGTGCCCAACTCCTTCACTCAGCCGTTCTAGGCTTCCTCAGTCCTGAATCCTGGGTTTCAGTGACCTGTAGGTTCTGGCCCACTACCTTGCCAACCTTGATCTCTCGAGGAGAATCACCTCTTCCTGGAGCTCCATAGGATCCAGAAACTCTCTGGCCTCCCAGCCACCTTCCCACCCTGGGATCTTCCCTCGTCCGGGGATTTGTCCATGGCATCCTCTTTGCCTGGCAATTCACCTGCACCGTCAGCCCATTTCAACCTGGAAGCCCCCAACTCAAGGCCTTATCCAAATCCCCCTTCACCCTGATTCCCAAAACGAGCTGCACCTTCCTCTCCTCTCCTCCATGGCTCTGGAATCTCCCACATTGACTAATTATCCCAGGCTGCTTTACACAGTAGTATTTCAGATCCTTCTGTTTCACTTAATATTGAGCCCCATATGTTAAAGCTCTGGTTCTCAATCTGACCGCACGTTGGAACCCTGTGGAGGGCTTTAAAAGAACACTAAGGTCTAGGGTCACGCGCCTAGAGATTCTGACATCGTTAGTCTGTGTACAGCCAAGTGGGGGCAGTTTTAAGAGCTCAACGAGTGATTCTGATATGCAGCAATGCTTTGAGGACATCTTTATACCCTGGGTGGTATCCTTCACCTCAAGTATTGATTGAATTCGATGGAATTATTGGAGGCGGACTTAGCAAATAAGGCCACAGACCAGCACTGATCAGTGGAGATACAATGTGAGCCACGAATAGGAGCCACGTCTGTAATTTCCAATATTTTCATCACCACATTCAAGAAAGTAAAAGGAAACAGTGAATTTTTGTTTTTACTTAGAGAGAGAGAGAGAGCAAGCACAAGCAAGGGAGGGAGGCAGACGGATAGAGAGAGAAGCTCGAGCAGGCTGCACCCTCAGCGCTCAGTGTGGAGCCTGATATGGGGCTCAGTCCCACGATCGTGACCTGAGCCAAAACCAGGAGTCAGACGCTCAACCCACTGAGCCACCCAGGTGCCCCCAAACAGCAAAATCAACGTTTATTTCTTTTGTTTAAACCGTGTGTGCACATAGTATTGTTTCAATACGTAATCAGTATAAAGTTCATTAATGGGATACTGTACATTTTTTTTTTTTCATACTAGCTCTTTGAAATCAGGAGTGTATTTCACACCTCTGGGTCGTCTCAGTTGGGATGGGCCACTTTTCACGTGCTTCATAGCCACGTGTGGCTGGCGGCTGCCATCGTGGCCAGGTGGTTATTGGACTGTGGGCCGAGTGAATCATGATGCTCCATGTGCCGTGGAGAGCTGGCAGAAGGAAAGCTGTTTCTGCGGCTGTGATGAGAGGGATCTAACACTCCTGCGGCCCTGAGCAACCCCCCTCTTTCCGGTTAAATCGCTGTGTCTTCTTATCTCGCCCCGCTCCTCTCCCCCCGCACGCCCACCATCTGGGTGCCACATCCAAAACAAATTTCCTCCCATCCTCAGCCTCCCGCGCGCCAGCTTCCCAGCACCCAGCTGTGGACCTGCCGCGGCGTCCTGTCCCGGTGGCTCCTTGGGAGCTGGCTGCTCGTGCCAGTGGGAGGGACGGGGGGAGAGGGGGAAGGTGGGGGCACCTGGGGGTCTGGAAGAAGTCCAGGAGAGAGCGCGGAGTGAGTTCTCCCCCACTTGCTCCGCTTCTCTTTCTCTTGTTCTCTCCTGGGGTCAGATGCTGCAGCCGCTGACTGCTGCCCACCACCCTCCACCCTGCCTCAGGGTCCTCCCCCGCCCTTAAGAAGCCCCAAAAGCTGAACAGTTCTCCAGGTGAGAGTCACCTGGCCATTTGTCAACCCCTCCAGGGGCAACCCCTGGAGGGGACATTCTGATGCCAAAATGGGCAGAGCTAGCAAGGACAGGACTATCATTAGGCCTTCCCCCTTCCCCCCCACCCATCCCGTTACAGCCACATGACTTGGCCCTTTGATGTCACAGTGGGAGCTTGCGCCCAGCTCTCTGTGACACTAATATGGTATTTCTGAAAGTGCTTTCGCACTGGCACAGACTATCACTGCGCTCCCAATGATTATCTTCTGTTTCCAAAGGCAATTAATCTTCTTTGTCGTCTCTCTTTTTTTTTTTTTTTTTTTTTTCCTGCATGTGGCCAGTCCTAGTCTTTGTTGCTGTTTCAAACCCGTGAATCGTTTGGGAGCATGTGGTAAATTGGCTTTTATGCTCTACGTTTTTGCTGAAAGCTGAGGCAGCAGGAAGGGCTAATGAGAAATATATATTTTTAAAAGAATTTTAAAAATTCTTAGGCATGTAGCAGGAGATTTCACATGGAAACTTGGAGAGATTAATTGTCGATGACCCAGTTTTATGGCAGTATAGAGTGCTTCGACTTCTGTGCGAGTCTGGGGGGAGAGTCAGGCTGGACGATGCTTGTAGGTTGGAAGGTGCTCCGTTCCATGGCAGAAGTGGTGATTCCAGAAGTCAAGAACTTCAGGTTGTCTTTTCAGCTCTGCTGCTGACACCCTCTGGTGACTTTGGCCAGTCACATCACCACCTCTGGGCCCTTTACAGGACTGATGGTTCTTGTCACTGCCCTTCCCTTGATCTGCCATTCAAGAAAGATCAGAAATTGACCATTCATCCATCATCCACCCATCTAAACATCTGTCCACTCATCTATCCATCCGTCTCGCCACAGGTACCTACACCCGTCCAATCACATGCCTGTCCATCCACTACCCATTCACCCATCCAAACATCCATCCATTCACCCAGCCGCCCATCTAATCGTCCATCTCTCCATAAAGCAGTCCATTCACCCATCTTCCCACCCACCTATCCATCCATTTATCAGCTGTGCCTTTGGTCATTCATCCGGTCCTCGTCTTCTGGAGGCCTGTGCTGGTACACACACTATACTGAGTGCTAAGAAATGCAGAGCCAGGGGCACCCGGGTGGCTCCGTCGGTTGAGCGTCCGACTTCCGTTCAGGTCATGATCTCATGGCTTGTGAGTTCGAGCCCCGTGTCAGGCTCTGGGCTGACAGCTCAGAGCCTGGAGCCTGCTTCCGATTCTGTGTCTCTGTATCCCTCTGGCCCTCCCCCGCTCACGGTCTGTCTCTCTCTCCCAAAAATGAATAAACATTTTTAAAATTTTTTGAAAAAAGAAAGAAATGCAGAGCCCAAAAGTCCAGTTCTCACCATCAAGGCAAGTCAAGGAGGGTAACGGTGCCAACACAGATGACCGAGCTGCTACCGTGACAGGGGCAAGTAAAGGATTGCCAGGCTAGAGGAAGAAAAGGGCTCTGAGAGGGTAGTAATGGTGTGGGCTCACCTCTCCCTGAGCACCGACTTCATAGGATTATGATTATCTGTGCATCTTCTTTGTTAGACTCCAAGCTCTTGAGCATGGAGACCATGTTTTCGACACCACCCTCTGACCTACACAGAGGGACCTCTGTTCGATTTCAGGACCCTGTTCTGACTGTCCTACGAGTCACCCGTCTCCACAGAATAAGGAATCTGTGCGGCCCCAGGGACATATTCACCTGGAGCCCATGCCTCCTCTCCTCCCTCAAGTCGTGCCACAGATGGCCAATGCCAACGGTAACCAAGGCCAGAATTCTTGGTCCACGTGGACCGGAGGAGGCCTCTTCCCTGTCACGTCACTCGTGTGCATGCCCCTGAGTCCAAGCGGTGGTCCAAAGGGCAGCCATTTGTGGGCACAGATGAAACTCGGAAGGGCAGAGTGGGGTGTCCACTTGTGTGCAAACAAAGTTCCTAGTGATGTGGACGGAGTCCGGATGGCAAGAGAAAGGGGGCAGGCTACAGGTCCGAGAGAGGGGGCCATTCTTCCCAAGTCATGGATTCCGGCACAGAGAACCCCAGGGACTTCAGGAATTCTACGCTGGAAAATGGATCTCCCAGTGGTTACGAGAGCCTATCTGTCAAAGCAGGAGGAGAGAACGTATTTTAGTGAGTGTTATTTTGAACAAAAATATCCTTTAGATATTTAGACCTATGGCTCCTGTGTCTCCTTTAGGGCTTCTGCCCGGGGCCTTTAAATGTTAGGGACAGAACTCCATGGCTGTGAAGTGAATCCTAAGTCCCCAAGCGCACATGACAACTAATGCAGTAATGGTTCTGGACGGGATGCTGAACTAGAGGAAAAAATGCTGGGAGAGACATAATTGGGGCAATGGACAAAACTGGAATTTGAACTTCCGATTAAAGTATTATTCTCAATGTGAAATTCCAGAATTTGAGAACTGTGCTGTGGTTACCCGAAAGAATGTCCTCGTTTTTAAGCATCACACACAGAAGTATAAAGGGCAAAGGAGCATGATGTCTGCGGTCTTTATGAGACGATCCAGGAAAAAAAAAAAATGGTGATAAAACACATGTGGCAAAACGTTAAAAAATGATGAATCTGGTTAAGGGGTATATGGAGGCCCCCCTGTATTATTCCTGCAACTTTCAACTGTCAGCTTGAAATTATTTCAAAATAAGGAGTTTAAAACCAAAGCGGCACAGTGCCTTGGGCAGAGTAAGCAGTCTAGAACCTTCTAGAGGGCGTGATTTATAAAGCAGCCCCTGCCCCATTCCTCTGCTCTGTGGGGCTTCCCAGCACACTCTATGCTATAAACAGGGGGTGACATCGCAGCTGGCCCTTAAGGAGGCTCTGGTTTCAGTAGTCAGCAGCCGGTGCAGGGGGGTGTGGAGAAAAGAGGGTTAACAACCTCGGCCAACAAGCACAGGGCAAGGAAGCCGTGGCTGAACCACACTGAGGGCTTTGCTTTATCATCTCAGTTAATCCCGGGGGGGGCAGCCCCCAGCCTAAGTACTACCATTCTCCCCACTGCCCAGAGGGGAGACCTCAGCCCAGAGAAGTGAGCTACTCTGCCCAGGCCCTGCAGGGGGTCACAGCAGAGGCGGGGTCGGAAGCCGGGCGTCCGGTTTGAGAGCCGAATCTCAGCCCTTCCACTCCGCTGCCTCTGATCACATTAGCCTGATGAGCGCTAGGTGTGAAAACTCATGGTTCTCGAGCTTTTCCATCTATCGACTCTGCTAATGCCCACAGGATCCCTGTGCCAGGCTGTATAAATTACCTGTATATTGTGCTTATTATTTATTTTATTGTCCCCCAAGCCCCCCTCACCTAGAATGCGATCTCGGTTAAAGCAGGGATGTTTCTCTATTTCATTCACTGATCTAGCCCCCCAAAGCCCCAATAGGGCCTGCCTCCTAGTAGTTGCTCAATTAATATGGGTTAAACTGAGTTGAATGAACAGAGTGGGGGGGATCAGGCAGGGGAACTGGTTGGGGAGGAGGTTTTATGAGGCCAAAGAGAAGAACCTTCTAGAGGGCCTGGTTTATAAAGCAGCCCCCGCCCCGTTCCTCTGCTCTGTGGGGCTTCCCAGGACCAACACGCTCCGCGCTATGCCTGTGGGAGGCCCCGGCTCCCCCGGCTTCGGGTTGCCCTCACCTTCCCCGGAAAGACCCGAACTAGTACGTCCTTCAGAGTAAGGCCATGAGAGCAGGAACGTTTTCCTGTCGCGAGTTTTGGAAGGAGCCACTCAACCGAGTCAGACCGGCAGGTGTGGGGTTTTGCACCATCACAGCACTTTTCCCTTGCAAAGCAGTTTCTCCCAGATGGAGGAGGTGTTTCTCCCGCCGGAGGAGGTGAGTACCTGCGCTCCCTGACACACAGCGTGGCTCTGGAAGCAGCACAAAGGTAGCGCTGTTCCCAGGGAGGGGGTCGGCCGGGCGGATGTGGGTTTCCACTCTCCCCTCCGGAACCCGGGTGCTCCCTTCCTGCTATCGCTGCCGCCCGTGTTGTTGCTGACCTGCGGCCAGACCCCCCGGGCCAAGTGTTGATTCCGAGGCTCCCCTGGGTCACTCTGTCAGTCTTGCACTTGGCACCGCGCTCCCTGGCCGCCCCGACGGTTGGAAGCGACGCTTTAAGAGCTGCTTCCACGCTTGGCTCTCCCCGCGGAAATTCTGGGCTGTTTCATACCACCGAGCGGCTGGCTGCCCGCCGGGCCTCCCAGTGCAGCACCTTCCTGCCCAGGGAGCCCTCCTTCCCGGGCGCCAGGCCCTTGCCTTTGCTTTCTCAGCGTCCTCGGTGGGAGTGGGCATCCACACACCCCTCATCCGGGCTCCTGAGTCGCAGCTGAAGATGGGAACCATCTGGAGAGTCAAGGACACACGGTGCATCCACTAAACTGGCCGCCCCCCAGGTCGTGAAAAGCTAGGGCCGGGATAACCGAACAAACCTTCTAGAGCTTTGGACGGGATCCTGTTTATAACCACTGGGGGCTTTTTATACACTAAGATCTTCCAGAAACCGGCCTCTACTCCTGTGCCCGTATCTCCCATCACTCTTCCTGAGCGATGCCCCCTCCCCCCCACGCGTCCTGTATGCACAGTGCCCAGTAGGTGGTGGGCACCCAACAGATGGTGAGTGCATGCCTCCCGGCCAGCCGGACGGACACCTCCTCCCCCCCCTCCCCCACCGAATCCCAGTGCCCCTCCGGGATCCGCACCCAGCCCTGCTCCAATGGGAAGATTGCTCCAGGTTCTTTCTTGACGTGCTTCCCCTCTAAAAGCTTGCTCTAAAAGCTGGAAGCAGGTGGTCAGCTGTTCTTCCAGTTCCATTGACACCTCCACCCTTCCAAGGAAACTCTTAAATCACTGCGAGCCGGTTTCTGTTGCTTGCAACCAGCGCATCTCATCAACTTTTCTTGGTTGCAAGGGGAAAGGGACGAGGGTATGGTGAGAGGGAACCTCGCGCGGACCGAGTGTTCCTTCAGGCCAGGCAACGTGCCAAGCCTCGTATTTCACACATTCGAAAGTGCACATTCCCCCAGCGCTCCCACTTTTTAACAGGAGAAAGCCAGCGCGGTTTTATCCCAGCCGGCTGTCACAGAGCCAGCTGTAGATGTCGCTACCTGTGCGTGAACATCAGTTCTTGCAAGTCAGCGCCTTTGATAAAAATCCCGGAGATAAGGAGGAGAATTAAGAGAAGCTACCTACGCCAGAATGAGGATTTTAAAAATGCTGTGTCTCCGACAGGCACAGAGTACGGTGTTGTGTGGAGAAACATGGATGGTGACCAGTGTCGGTTACAAAGATAATTGAGAGGGGCGCCTAGGTGGCGCAGTGGGTTGAGCTACTGACTTTGGCTCAGGTCATGATCTCACGGTTCATGGGTTTGAGCCCCGCATCGGGCTCTGTGCTGACAGCTCGGAGCCTGGAGCCTGCTTCGGATTCTGTGTCTCTCTCTCTGCCACTCCTCCGCTCATGCTCTCTCTCTCAAAAATAAATAAACATGAAAAAAAAAATTGTTTGTGGGAACGCAAGCTGGTGCAGCCACTCTGGAAAACAGTATCGAGGCGCCTCAAAAACTAAAAATAGAACTACCCTACGACCCAGCAATTGTACTGCTGGGCATTTATCCACAGGATACAGATAATGCTGTTTCGAAGGGACACATGCACCCCCATGTCTATAGCAGCACTATCGACAATAGCCACAGTATGGAAAGAGCCCAAATGTCCATCGATGGAGGAATGGATAAAGACGATGTGATATATATCTACATGTATATATATATACATACATACAATGGAGTATTACTCGGCAATCAAAAAGAATGAAATCTTGCCATTTGCAACTGGATGGAACTGGAGGGTATTATGCTAAGTGAAATTAGTCAATCAGAGAAAGACAAAAATCATATGACTTCACTCATATGAGGACTTAAAGAGACAAAACAGATGAACATAAGGGAAGGGAAACAAAAATAATGTAAGAAAAGGGAGGGGAACAAAACATAAGAGACTCATAAATATGGAGAACAAACAGAGGGTTACTGGAGGGAGTGTGGGAGGGGGGATGGGCTAAATGGGTCAGGGACATTAAGAAATCTACCCCTGAAATCATTGTTGCACTATATGCTAACTAATTTGGATGTAAATTAAAAAAAATCAGGGGCGCCTGGGTGGCTTGGTCAGTTAAGCGTCTGACTTCAGCTCAGGTCACGATCTCATGGTCCATGAGTTCGAGCCCCGCGTCGGGCTCTGTGCTGACAGCTCAGAGCCTGGAGCCTGTTTCAGATTCTGTGTCTCCCTCTCTCTCTGCCCCTCCCCTGTTCATGCTCTGTCTCTCTCTGTCTCAAAATAAATAAACGTTAAAAAAATCAAATCAAAAAAAATTTTTTTTAATAAAATAAAAAGATAATTGAGGGGGGCACCTGGCCAGCTCAAGTGGTAGAGTGTGTGACTCTTGATCTCGGGGTCGTGAGTTTGAGCCCCACGTTGGGTGTAGAGATTACTTAAATAAGTAAAACTTTAAAAAAAAAAAGATAATTGAGAATAGGGTTCTGAACAAGATTTAATGCTCTAGCCTGTTTAAAACTCACTTATATAGCTTATCAAGAATGCAATAGAATGGTGTATGATTAAAAAAGTAAATAAATCTAAAAGAGTTCTCTTGATACGTATAAAATAAGTATTATAAGTCAGGGATTGGCAACATTTTTCTCTAAAGGGCCAGATTGTAAGTGTTTTAGGCTTTGTGAGCCAGACGGTCTCTGTCACAACCACTCAGCTCTGCCGCTGTGGCACCATAGACAACATATAAGGGGAGAGGCATGACTGTGTTCTTCTATGTGTATAAATACCCTAGAATATTCATCTATGGACACTGAAATTTAAATTTCATACAATTTGTGCATCATGAAGTATTATTTTATTGTGTGTTTTTAAAAAAACATTTACAAATATAAAAGCCATTCTTAGCTTGTGGGCCGTATAAAAATAGATGGCAGGTTGATAGGCCTGTCCTAAGTGATAAGAAAGCACGGCGGGGGCACCTGGGTGGCTCAGTCGGTGAAGCGTCCGACTTCGGCTCAGGTCACGATCTCGCGGTTTGTGAGTTCGAGCCCCGCGTCGGGCTCTGTGCCGGCATCTCGGAGCCTGGAGCCTGCTTCGGATTCTGTGTCTCCTTCTCTCTCTGCCCCTCCCCTGCTCGTGCTCTCTCTCTCTCTCTTAAAAATAATAAATAAATAATACTAAATAATAAATAAATGACCTAATTGACAGCTTCTTTTTTCTGAGTTCACCGATGGTTCAGTAACGAGGTACTGTGGCTTCCCTGAAAAACGTTTTTCAGCAATTGTACGGAGGAGGTAACATTCCCAGATGGTGCCCACAAAACATGTAGAGGTTGTGTTGTCCCAAGACCCAGCACTTACTAGGTGTCAGAGTCGAGAGTCAACCCTCGGTCTGGTTAACTAACTAAAGAAACCTGTAAGACACAAAAACAGGGCCGTCTTTAAAGATGGCAAATCGGCCGGGAGAACTGACCTTACGTCTACAGGTAAAACCTGCAGTGGGCCTGATGACTCTAACTGGCTTTATTTGAATCCGCCTCGTCCAAACAGAAGAAGGCGGGAATACAGGTCTGGATTTGGGGTGCCTGCAGCGTGACCAGCCAGGTGGGTCACTGTTCTAACCGCAAGCCGATAAAGTGGGTGCGTGACTGGCGCATATTTTTGAGGCTAAAACTTTCATAAGGTCCTACTTACCTCTTACCGTTCTGAAGGGCATTTTTATTCAGAGAAAAGTGCAGATAGAAAGAAGGGGATTAATATGTCCCACTGGCCTCAGCTGCCTCCCTGGGCTGCTCACGAACTTGGCGGTTTTCTGTAACCCAGGCGGGGAATTGGCTGTCTCACGCAGGTCCCCAGGAGGGCCAGAGGAGCAGAGGTGTGGAACGAGCGAGCCCTGCAGCCGGCAGAGCGGGGGCTGGCACAGCGCGGTGGCCGCAGAGCCACAGAAGGAATTAACACGTGTTCTGCTTCGTTTTTCCAGGCGCCGGGCTGCGGACAGGCCTCCAGGACGAGCCTTAGATGAGTTCTGCAAATGGGCTTCCAAAATCAATAGGCTGCAAAAAATCTATTTGGCCTGCAAAGCTTTCCTTGGTCTGTTTCACATTCATCAAGGCTTTCTTCTCCCTGGCATTCGGCCTTCCCTCCGCCCTGTGCTGCTTGGTGGGCGCACGGCAGGCCTGGGGATGGGGGGCGGGGAGGCTGGCAGGTCCGTCCACGGCTGCGAACACCGGCCTGTGTCATGACACCAGAAGAGTGGCAAAAAAAGGCTGAGCAGATGCATCTCCGTAGGGATACTTCTAGGCCGGCTTGTGCTCATGGCTGCCCTTCCTGAGACCCTGCCCTGGAATGTTCTCTGTCTTCCAATTACCATGTGCGTCTTGCTTCCTAAGATCGATAGTTACTATTTACTGAGCAAATGCTGTGTGCCGGGCATGCTTCTCTGAACTTCAGAACCACCTCTCTCTCCTCTTTATTCCGAGCACCCCTTAAAATCTTATCCCTCTTTTACAAAGGAGGAAACTGAGCATCAGAGAGGTGCAGAATGTGCCTAGGGGAAAAAGTGGCTGGGTGCCTGGGCTGGGATACAAATTTGACTCTGTCTTTCTGGAAGCCTGCTCTAATTTCACTTTCCAGAAGCAGAGAATTGGAAGAGCCAATCAGAACCACTGGCTGAAGTCTGAAACATGGCACCTGTCACGTCCCCGGGATCATTTCTCACGTCCGGGTTCCCCCTGAAGCCCTTCCCCGTGGCTGGACGAGAAGCTGGCGACGGTCTGTACCTCCACGTGGCACGTGGGAGCAGGGGCTGGTGAATTTCTCTCACCTCCTCGACTAGAGTTCAAGTACATGGAAGGAGGAGAGCAGGCCAGAGTTTTCCGCACCTGCCCCACCGCCCTCATGCTCAAAGGCTTCCTAGTTGTTTGTGGAATCCTGAACGAGTCCGGCGTCCAGTCACCCCGTCCCTCTGTCAAAGACGCATGGAGATCACCAGGTGAAAGCATTCCTCGGAGCACCACGATGCGGGGCTGCTGTGACATCACCCCATCTTTAATCCTTGGAAGCTGCTGGATCTCCCTGCCGAATCTGTGGTGCGCGTAGCCAGCCGTGAGTGTGTCTGGTGGATGCTTGGGAAGGAAGGGGGCTTTCGTGATAAAAACGGATCGTGCTCTTGAACTTACAGGTTGTCTCAACGGCGCGCCGGCTCTTAGGGTTGTGTCTTATCATGAAACAGCAGCGGGCCGTTGAGAGCAAGCCGTACGTTTCTAATCTGGCCGACAACGGGAGATCTCCATGCTGAGGACGAAGGCCACGTTGCAGTGTTTGCGGACGTGTGGTTTACACACTGTTACACGGAACTAACCTCCGAGGCTCGGTACCCTGGTTGTGTAGCAGAAACAAAGCCCACAGTCTAGAGACACCGAGAATCATCTCTCCCCTCCTTAGCGTGAGGACACGGTAGATGCAGAGGCTTGCCTCTAAAAGGCAACACCCGCGTTTTGCCTTGCCAAGGTGATCTGAAAGCTAGTGAAGAAATTCCAAACAAGCTGGGTGTTGGCCAGATGGGTATCTGGCCTACTGACGGAACGAACTCCATGCTGGGTTTTCTGCTTGAGATGACGCTGGACTATCCTTAAAAGAGTTTCAGAACTTCGCGGACACTCTGAAATGTCGCGTTTTAGATGATAACCCAGTGAGTTGTTTTTCACTTGGTGTTCACGTTGGGAGACTACCAAGTAAAGATTTCAAAACCAGTGGCTTCAGCTGCGGGCAGACCCAAGGACCCTCTGATCTGTCATACACCGTCTGCGATGCGTCGAGACTAGCCCGGGAGCACCTCCCTGGGCGCGATGCTCTGAGCATCATGGGGATGCCTCTCCCACCCTGAAGGGACTGATAGAACTTGGAGAGAGGGTGGAAGAAAAGTAAGCAGAGGCAGCCAGGGCACGCCGAGTCAAAAGGAGGGGCCTGGAGGAACCAGGGGTTCGGAGGAAAGAGGGACCGCAGGGAGTCTGCATGGAAGAGGGGGCTTTCTCTGGGCCCTCACGTGTGAGCAGAGGATTGGGGTCCTCAGGCGAGAGTGGAGTGGGAGACGGGGGGCATTAAGGGGCAGAGGGACTCGGCCGGGGCAGAGGATTTGCCTCACGGGTAGAGCCGGACGGGGATGGGCATGTCGGTTGGCCCAGGTTGTGGGGACTTGCGTTTGGTACCCACGCGGCTGGGCGCAGAGCTCCAGGCCCGCGCTGCCCCCACTCGCTCCTCTCTGTGGCTTCTCCATCTTGGCATTGGTGCCCTCCTCTGTCGGGGCCCCCAGCCGGGAGATGCTGGGCTCTTCTCTTTCAGCCCTCCTCCCGGGCCCTCCCCCCTCCAGGCCATCAGAAGTCCTGTCATCTGTGTTTTCAAAATATATTCCAGACCCAGCCACTTTTTATCCTCTCTCCAGCTCCCATGCTGGGCCACGGCTCCATTGTTTCTTGGCTGGCTGAATACAATGGCTTCTTCACCAGCCTCTGTTTCCATCTCCCTCGGGCAGTCAAAATGATATTCTCTTGTTTTTAGTTTAAAAAAAAAAAACGTTTATTTATTTTGAGAGAGAGACAAGAGTGTGAGTGGGGGGCAGAGAGAGAGAGAGGGAGGGAGAGAATCCCAAGCAGGCCCCATGCTGTCAGCACAGAGCCTGTTGGCCAGGCTTGATCTCACGAACTGTGAATCGTGACCTGAGCTGAAATCAAGAGTTGGACGTTTAACGAACTGAGCCACCCAGGCAGCCTCCAAATGATCTTTTCAGATGTAAATTTGGGAAATTCTCTGTTTTTTGTTTTTTTTTTTTTTTTTACTGTCACACCCCGGGTAGCCCCCATCACACTTGGGATGAAACCCCAGCTCTGTACCAGGCCGGTAGAGTCCTATGGGCTCTACCCAGCCCATAGGCTACCCTTTCATATCTCCATCCCCCATCCAGCTTCCTCTAGCCACAAGGCAGCACAGCCCTCTCAGGCCTACCTCAGGGCCTTTGCATTTGCCATGGCGTCCGTCCAGTTCTTTGTACTGCTCACGTTTTCTCCTCCAGATCTCTGCTCACACATGCTGCCTTCTGAGAGCCTTTCCCGACCCACCATCCAGACAGTCCCTCCTCTGTCTGTATCCCTTACCCTGCTCTATTTTCTTACCGTAATGCTCACGATGTGAAGTTACATTATTATTCACTTGTGCTCGTGTTCACTCTCTGTCTCACCCCATGGAGCGCGGTTCTAGGGGAGATTTACCTATTCTTACTCATCGCGGGAGACCCAAATCCTAGAGGCGGGCTGACCTCCGGGAGTTCAGGCACCCCTCGGTCATCCAGTGACCTTCTCAGAATGACGGTTTTAAACGCATAAAATAAAATACACAAGATCACAAAGGACGCCGAAGGTATTGAGATACAATTTACATGGCTATGAAAATATTAAGCGTGTGTGGTATAATAATCATATGCTTCTGTATTAATGAAAGTCTATATGGGGATATGACTACAGTGACAAATATAGTACTAACTACATTTCAAGGTAAAGAGGAGGGTAAATGCTGTTTTACAATGTCTGCAACAGTTATAAGACAGGTTGGTGCCACTGGTCACAGGTAACTGCTAATGCTGCTGTGGTGTGGGGCCTGTGTTTCTAATTGATGGAAATGCTGAAGATTAATTTGAGGTTAGTGAAATTAAAGATAGCATTTTTTTTCTCCTGTCCGCGAGGAGTTTCCAGTCCCGTTGGATGAAACAGTTGTACACAAGCTGATCATTTCAATGCGCTGTGGCAAATCTGGCCAGGACGGAGGCACTGAGCCCACAGTGGGGCTGTGAATCCCTTGAGCTGAACGCTGGAGAATAAGTGACACCTGTCCACACGAAGGAGGGGCTGGAAGTGTGTTCTAGACCAGTGGAACAGCATGAGTGGAGCTCAGAGTCTTTAGGGGTGAGGGAGAGCAAAATGCATTGTGGGAAGTTGGGGAGGGGCAGACTCCTTCCACAAATATTTATTGAGCGCCTACTAAATGCCAGGGAATTCTGTGCTGAACAGGACAAATTCTCTGTTTCCAGCGAGCTTGCATTTCACTAAAGAGAGTCCGACAACAAACAAGTGAGTAGATGCTGTGGTGTCCAACGGTGATAAAAATAGAGCAGGAGGTGAGGCTGAGGTGTGAGGCATTCTGGAGGCCACACGCAGGCTAAGAAGATGGCCCAGCAGTCACTGCGTCGCAGGCGATGACAATATACAGGTGGGAACTTGGGCCCGCCGGGGTCACCGAGCCACCGAGACCCTGCAGCCCTGAGATCTCTTCCATCCCCACACTTTCACACAGACTAGGAAATGGGGGAAGGGAGGTCATTGTCCTGAGACTTCCTCTCTCTGGCCGGCAGAGCTCTTGGGGACCCCATTGTTCCCACACAAAGGGGCAGTGATAAGTTGGTTGTTTGCAGCTTCTGGTGCCAGTGAGAGAGGCTGCCTCCCTGCCCTATGACCCGCCGCGCGGGGTACCAGATGATGCGAGGCCTTGAGCTGAGCTCCCCGTTGGTGGCGGAGGAGGGGCCGGGTCTCGTACCTGGGTCACGGGTCACAAAAGCGGCATTGACGGGCTGTGGGCAGGCTGGGGAGGCCGCGAGCCAAGCCGGACTGCAGCGGGCTGGCACAGGCCGCTCCCGGGGCCCTGAGTGGCCCATCCCCGTCTCTGTACTCAGTCCCACCCTCCTTGCCTCCCCTTCCTTCCCCGCCGCCCCCGCCTTCCCTCTCTTCCCTCTCCCTTTCTCTCCCTCCATCTTCTCCCCCTCCCCTCCCACTCTCCTTATTCATTATTCATAGACAGCAGCCCGTGTCTACTCCCCACTGCCCTTCCCCTCCCCTCCCCTCCCCTCAAGAACCCTGCTCCCCCGGGCTAGCCCCTCTCTGGCCTGTGCTCCCACCCCGGCACCCTGCACCCCTCGTCTGCAGGTTAGTCCTCGCCTGGTCCGCTTCCCGCACCCCTCCCCTCTCTTCATCCAGACTTACCTGTCCTGGGTCCCAGCGCCCTCCGAACCCTGCAGGGTGTGCGGCTTCCTTTGAGCCCAAACCCTGGTTTAGTGAACTGAGTTCCCTGGTTGATCTGACCTCATCTGGGCTGATGTATCCACTGGAGTCAGTGACTTAATGTCTTATCCCTCTCATGTCACAACTGGCATTATCGGGGCTCTTCCTGGCTCTGATCTTGTGGTCATGAGTCTAGAAGATGTTCCCTAGCTTTCTGTCCCCCCCACTTCCTCACTAGCCTAAGCACCCTTGCTCTCCTAGGGACCCAGCAGGTGTTCTGGCCCCGTGAGCCAGGTTGGCCAGGGATGGACATTATACTCTGGCCCAGACCTCCTGTTCTGTGCCCCCTTCTCTTCTGGGCACCTGGTGTATACCTCTGTCTTTACTGCCACTGCCTTCCTGCTTTCCTGGGTTGACCAGTGGCCTGATAAACGAGTCGCGCCAAGCCTATGGCTTCTGGCTTCACAGAGCTTCTATAACTTAAATGGCACAGCGCACGGGACAACGCTGGTCTCAGAAAAGTGGCATTTCTGCGAGATGGGCAGGTGGATCGGGTGACTGCCTTGTTCAGATGAGTCTTCGTGTACGGCCTCATGATCACCCTGCATTGCCCACAGAGGGGCCCCGTCTTCTTCCATCGGCCTAGAGGGGTGGCTCCCGAACGTATGCCTGGTGAAGGTGTGCACGAGGGTAGGGAGTGATGGAGCCTCACGTTGGCACCTGCGTGCCCACTGCTTGTCCCTGGGATCAGAGGGAACGTTCCATATGGGCAGAGATTTTCATCCATCTTGTTCTGTTTCCACAACAAACACCTACATGGGCGTTTGGCCTAGAACTGGCATCCTCAAAATAGTTTTCGAATCAGTGAATGTATCAGAGCCCCATAGCCCGGCACAGCCATTCTCCCCAGGAGGCTGGGGGCTGGACCGAATGGATTCTTGGGGTTCCCTGTGGATCTCCTTTGTGTGGGTTTTCTCCTACAATCAGCAGGCTGCTTCTAGCTCCTTGCCTGACGGCTAACCTACTTTCATGACAGCGAGGGGTGTTTGGGCGGCTTTCGTGGCCCTGTTGGGTTTGTTCTTTACGATCTCCTATGAAGCAGGTAGAACCAACCATTCTCAGCCATTCTAAAGAGGGGACACTGAGCTTTGAGGACATTAAACGTCTTGCCCAGAGTGACAGAAACAGTGAGTGAGTTCAGAAGCCCAGACGTGGCCTTCTGCCTTCCTTCCTGCATTGGGGGCATCTGTGAACATGGAGGCCATGACTGGCTCCGGAGGGTCTTGAGAGGGTCTTACAAACCAAAGCCGGGAAGATCTTTCCACCCGAAGGAGACAAATATCCTCTTAGATTTAATGTTTATTTATTTTTGAGACAGAGACAGAGCATGAGTGGGGAGGGGCAGAGAGAGGGAGACACAGAGTCCGAAACAGGCTCCAGGCTCCGAGCTGTCAGCGGGGCTCGAACTCACAAACCGCGAGATCATGACCTGAGCCTAAGTCGGACGCTTAACCAGCCGAGCCACCCAGGCGCCCCCCTCTTAGATTTAAATGCGTGACCTCTGGGGCCTTAGACTTTTTCACTTCTTTATTGAAGTAAAACACACACGAGAATAATTGTTTTAAAATTTACATTTTGGTAGCATTCACTGTATTCACAGTGTTATGCTTTATCACACCTATGTAGTGTTCCAGAATATTTTCATCATCCCAGAAGAAAAGCCCTTTCCTGTTAGCCTCCCCCACCGCCACCCCCAAGGCCCTGCAACCACTAATCTGCTCTCTGTCTCTATGGATTTGCCTGTTCTGGGCATGCTCAGTGAACCCAAATGAAACTGGGCAGAGAGGCCCATGGGGGGGATGGCCCTGGGAATGAGAGGCGGCCGACCATGCTCTGCAAACCCTGCCTCAAGTTCACTGGCAACCTGCCGGAGGACTCTCCCGGCTGGGCTGTGCAGGTTAGACGTAGGTCCCCGGCCCCTCCTGCCTTTCACACCCCAGGCTCCAGTCTGTTCATCCCCGGTGCTGGTCGGCTCCAGGCTGAGCGTCCAGCCCTGGGTTCCCTGCTTGGTTTTTCCCTTCACCTGCCACGTGGAACTTTCTGAAGCTCATTAGAACCTTGCCCAGGTTCTGATCACCGAACTTCCAGCACAAACCGTCCGTGGGGCCACAGGTTCACGAACGAGGGCTCGTGGGGGCAGTTACAAGAGTGAACTGCATACACTTGCGGGCTTTTCAACTTTCAGTAAGTGTAGCTGTGGACCCCATGATAACAATTGCCATTATAATTGAGTGCATTGGAAAAGGCAGTACAAAAATGGGGCTGGCCTGGCTTGTCTGCTGGAAAGCTTCCCGTTTCCCTGTGAGTTTGAGGTGGGAACCGTGGGCCTGTCTTACGCGGAGCCCTATCGGGGGCCACAGCGTTCCCAGCCTCCTTGCCCACCCCGCACACGGAGAGGAGTCGGGCTCGGCACCCCCCGTGCGTAGTCCGTATTTAACAGGATTCAAACCAAAGACGGCACTTCCTCCTCACCCCTCTCCCCACATCCTGCTTCCAAGCGGCTTTGAGGATAGAGCCAGCTTCGCAAGTGATACCACGCGGGGAGCTGGTTGCTACCTCGGATGGTTTGGCTGAAATGCCACGATCTCCGTGAACGCGTGTTTCTTGAGCTCTAATGCGCCTACGAACCACCTGCGACCTTGTCACATGTGGAGGTGGCGCGGCCATCTGGACAGAGCCTGAGATTCTGCATTTCTAAGAGCTCCCAGGTGACACTGGGGTTGCTGGTCCCTGGAGCGCCCCAGGGGTAGCGGGGGACATCTGCCTGTCTGGGCCGCGTGCGTGCAATGCTCGGCCGTCTCGGGGGCTTTTTAGGAAATCCCTGACGGGGCTTCTCTGCCGCTGCTGTGCTATGAAAGCAGTTTCTTAATGACATCAGGAGAGAGCATCCGGGAAGCTGTGACCAGCCGGACTGACTGATGGGAGGAGCCACGTTAATGGCTGGTGACCTAGAGCAGAGCTGTGGTCTGTTTGATCCGCTGGTTTGAGCCCGACGTTGCCTCTCTTGCCCACGGGCACTGCCCAGGCTGCAGGGGTGCTCAGCCCCAGGGCATGGGGATCGGGCGGGGGGGGGGGGGCTCCAGGGGAGGGGTGGGAATCTGAGCCTCTCACCTTGCCGTAGTTTCAGCTCTCAGTCATACGTCAACCGTTGGTGGGATTTTCTGTGTCGTGTTACTGTCGCATGGGCCACGCCATGCCGCAAAGGGCAGGGAGGGGGACTACCTCCCCCTCCTGGGGTCCCCTGGGCCAGATCCTGAACCACCAGATCCTGGTGCTCTAGTGTCTACTGGAGGGGTGGTCACATTGCCGACGCTACGGAGTACCTGAAAGCATCTGGAATATTCTAAAAACAGAAGAGAATGCACGCTAATCCTGAGAGAATGCAGGGAATGGGCACCCCACTTCCCGCGGGCCCAGCAGTGCCCACGCTCTGCTCTCTATCACTCTGCCCCTTGGGACCATCAGCAGCCACCCGGCCTTGGGACTTAGTATTTTCCTCACAATCTATGGGGCCACGGTTTCCTCTAGGAAATGGTATGGAGAGCCAGAAATCACATATTTTGTTCTTTCCCTTTCTTTCAAGGGGAATAGGAATGTTCTTGGAAAAGGAAACAAGTGTGCGTCTCCATCCGGGTGCCATGAATTTCAGACACACCTTGCGGGGAGAGATGTGACCGAGCCTCAGCTGGAAATTTTAAAGGGGGGGGAGTGAGGCAAGTGGCCAGTGCTGGAAAGAACTGTTTGAGGCATCTTTAAATACTCCTGTTCCTTAAATTCAGGGCGGAGAGGTCAAGGCCAGGGGCTTCCTGGAGAGTCGGGGATATGGAGATTCGGGGCCCAGCAGAGCAGATGTGCTGGGGCACAATGTGGGTCCCACAGATACCTCCTGGTTGGTAGGAAATAGAAAAGGAGGCACCAGAGAGAAGAACCCGCAGAATACTTCTAGAAGGGCATCTTGTGCTATTTTTCTCTATCGAGATTTCATAGATGTTATGTCTCCATTCTTAAGAGGCCAAGTGGTCCCTTCTGAAGAGCAGCTAGCACCCCACAATCCCAGACACGCAGCCAATGGGGAGCCAAAGGAAGGGTTTCTTTTCAGAGCAAGACAGGGGGCTGGGGAAAGGCTGAGGAGCGTGAGGAATCAATCTGAGAAGGAACTAGCTGTCCCCAGGAGTCTGCCTTGGAGTGAGTGCTCCACAGGGATGTTCCCTCAGTTAATCCTCAAAGGATTGCCCAAGGGTGCCCCCTTTTACAGATGGGAAGACTGAGGCTCCTTTAAAGGAGGCAGTCGTTTAAACTTGGCCTCTTAAAACCGGAGACATAACGTCTACGAAACCTCAGGAGAGAAAAATAGCACAAGATGCCCTTCTAGAAGTATTCTGTGGGTTCTTCAGGCAAATAAGTTCTGAGCTTGATAGAGGGTGGTGATTCAGGCCCCCGCTGTCTTCCAGCAGAATCAAAACAAGCTTGACAGTTTTGTATTTGCCAGTGTTTCCATAAGGTAAGGCCTTGGTCTTGCAAAGGTTTTATTGATTCAGGGCTTTCCAAGATGCCGGTCTCGATTTGTCTCTGGGCAGAACCTGAGCCAGGACATAAGTATGGAATCAGTGGTGGATGTTTATTGAGTGTTTACCATGTGCCAGATGTTTTAGAATGCACCCTACATGTATCGCCTCCTGAATCGTCACTACAAGCCTGTGACGCAGGTACTGTCATTATTCTTATTTTATAGATGATGACAGTGAGGCCCAGAGAGGTTCAGTAACTTTCACTTGGCCACACAGCCAGGGAGTGTTGGAACCAAGATACGAGGCCAGACATGTTTGTTTTTAAAAACTTTTCATTTTGGAAAATGGCAAACATCTACAAAAGTAAAGAGAATTGCATGATGGACCTCCACGTTTCTATCACCTGCTTTCTCAAGGACTGTCCACATTCTGCCATCTTGTTTTTTCTTTCTTCCCCACGTTCGTTGTTGTTTCCCGGAGCATTTTAATCCTGGGCACCATATCGTTTCACCTATACTTTAGTAAGTTTATGTAATAGATAAGGACTTTTCCTTTTTTATATAATTGTAACATGATAATTGCTCTCCCACATTATTCCTTCATATCATCTAACGCCTGGTGCTTGTTCAGTTTCCCCTGATCATCCCCAAAATGTCCTTTTGCAGTTGGTGCATTTGAATCAAGGTACAACCACCCGACACTGCACTTGGGTGATGCTTTTAGCCTCTTCTCTTCATAATAGTTTCCCACTTTTCCCCATGGGCGAAATGTTCTAGATTTTGCTGTTTATGCCTCGGTGGTGTCATTTAACGTGTTCCTCTGTCCCCCATATTTTCCTTCAACGTGGGAGTTAGAATGAGAGGTGGGATTCCGTTCAGGGTTCATTCTCCAGAAAGAATCCTTCATGGGTCCCACGCTTCCTCTGTCTTATGCGAGCTGTCTGGCGATTCCATTTTTAACGATGTGAAGATTGTTCTGTGGGTCCTGTGGGACCAGGTGTCAGCCTGGTCACTTCACGAGACAGCGCCCCATTGGTCTTCTGTCTGTCTTCACAGCCATCGTGAGCACTGTCAAGGTCCCTTCGGTCGGCAAATGGAGATTTCTCTCATCCTGCCATCCTGACCTGTACCCTTTAGCTGAGCTGCTTCTCTGAAGTTCTCCCACGTCAACCACTTGCTAAGCTAGGCAGTTGGACTTGAAGGTTTGTGCCCTGAATCTGTGCTTCTCAGAGCTTCATGGGTGCACAGATCACCTGCGAGTCTTGTTAAGTTGTAGATTCTGACTCAGTAGGTCTGGGAGGGGGCCTGAAATTCTGTATTTGTAATAAGCTCGCAGGTGATATGGATGCTGGGTCCTGCTGTTCTGTGAACCACAGTTGGAGTAGCAAAGCCAGTCGATCACCTGGTTTTGCCTCTCAATTACATTTTTCTGACTTGTTCTTTGCCCTACAGAATTATTGGCTTATTCGAATGCTGAACTGTGGCTTCACATTTACCCGCATACAGTCAAGGCTAGTGGTTTTTAAATGTATCCCTCCCATCAAAGCTGCCTCTCTGCTTTAACCTAAGCTCCAGACTGTGTTATTCAGACAATAAAGTGTTGTTATAGCTTAGAATTTGTTGAGACATTGACCCATCAGATAGTATCATATGAAGTCATGTGTGTGTGTGAGAGACATTTTGTTAAAAGCCAAGTTTTTTTTCTTGTTTAAATGCTTATTTATTTTTGAGAAAGAGAGAGAGAGAGCAGGGGAGGGGCAGAGAGAGAGGGAGGGAGAGAAACCCAAGCAGGCTCCACACTGTCAGCACAGAGCAGGATGCGGGGCAGGATGCGATGTCTCACCAACCGTGAGATTATGACCTGAGCCGAAATCAAGAGTCAGATGCTTAACTGACAAGGCCACCCAGATGCCCTCAGGACCCCTTCTTTTAACAGGCGCTTGGTGAACTACCTCCCCGAGGTGCTTTTGCTTAGTCAGGGAGGGATGGAGGTTGGGGTGGGGGGCGGCAAGCGGACCCTCTCTCTGTGAATTTAAGTCTTGAGTAGAGCAACCTTGGGACAGAAGATGGTTGAAGTAGATTTATTTCAACAGCAGTGCTGAGAAGAAACTGTCCTCTGTGTCCTCCCTCCCAGGTTCCTGGAGCTTCCCTGATCCTGTCTTTTCTAAGTCTGGATACTCAGTCCTTCTTTGAGTAGGGGGGTATCCCATCATTCCACAAGAATTCCTTCCCGCTGCGGTTAGCCTGAGTTGCGGTCTGTGGCTCAGATCCAAGACCCACAGCTGGTAGAGCTTCCATCGGAGTCTCAGAACTTGGGGACTCACCTGCTGGTGCTGTGGCCGCACAGAGTGGGCAAGCTGGCAGGAAGGGCGTTAGTCCCTGGACTCCGTGATGTGACAGCACGGGTCACTCTCTGATAGTGGGATACACCCGGAGAGCAGGAGTGAAGATGGAGATTTGGGGCACCGGGAAGACCCTTGAAATGAGGCTTCTTTCTCCTGGTTTTTCCAATGAATTCGGTTCTAGGGAAATACACGTTTTCCCCACTGGTCAGAAGTGCACGTGGCCTTACCGGTTTAATCTCATGTTTATGAGACAGAGGAAAAGCAGCAAGAAACTACGAGCATCAAGGACTCGATCTTCTAGGATCCCTACCCCTCCGACCTCCCGTAGCAACGTCGTCACCACCTGCAGCTGAAGCCGCATCTAAGGGACATTTCAATTATTAGGGTCTCAGTGAGGTCCCTGAGTCATCACAAAAGTTTTGTTTAGTCCATTCTGCTTAAGACGATTGGGAGGGATTTCTGGCCGAAGAAAGTAGAAGGATATTCATCCTCCTAACTCCCAACGAAAGAAACAGATTAGTAAATGACAGCAACAATTAAAAAAAAACAAACCCAAAAAGGAAAGAAAGCAAAAAAAAAAAAAAACAAAAAAAAAAACCACAAAACCAAAAACAAAAACCAAAGAGCAAAGAAAGCAAAAACAAACAAAAAAACAAAACCTACAGAAACAAAAACAAAAACAAAACAAACAAACCCAAAGTAGCCAAGCAAGGAATGGTCTTTGTCTAGAAAAGTCGTGACCTTGGAAAGAAACAAAATCCTGATGTCGTGCAGCTTCTGAGCCCAAACCTCTCTCTCCAAGAAAAGAAAGATGGTTGGTGAAACTTAGCATTTTTACAAATTCTCTTCAATTAAGAAGAAACAGGATCTCTAGCAGAGAAGGCAAGAGGCAGTAGCCCTGTGAAAAGATCCCTTGAATTTGCAAGGCCCTAAATGTCCCCTTGAAACCTCAGCCGAGGTTTGCCGGTGCGCAGGAAGCCAAAAGCCGCAGAAGTGTGACACAGACTTGGCTGGATGGGATGGCCCTTGACTTACGACATCTAGTGACATCCCCGGAGAGACCAGAGCCCGGGCCTCCGAGAGAAGGCTGCTGGCCCAGCTCCCTACCCGCTGACCTGCTCCTTCCCCATCTGGTTTCCCTAACTCTCGTGTGGAGAGTTTGTAACATCGCCACCACGGTGCGGTCTATGAGACAATGAGCCTTCAATAGGGTGAAAAGGGGGTCAGGGAAAATCCCCCCACTATTTCGGAGTAAATTAGGCACATAAAGAGCTGTACTCGTTCAACTTGAATAAGACAAGACATGGTGTGACAGTCTTGCAAATACATGATAGCAACAGCAACGCAGGAAAGAATGGGAATGTAGCTGGCAAAAAAAAAAAACAAAACAAACAAAAAAAAGGAACCTGCCCTGGATGAAAACATATTCCGGGAACCACCTATGAACATGTTGAATAAGAGGCACTTAGTAAGACTATGAATCCAGTAAAACAAGGCCTCACAAGTGAGATGATATAAAATAATAGAATGAGATTTTTAAAAATTTCAGAGCAGGTGCCTGGGTGGCTCAGTCGATGAAGCGTCCGACTTCAGCTCAGGTCATGATCTCGCGGTTTGTGAGTTCGAGCCCCGCGTCAAGCTGACAGCTCGGAGCCTGGAGCCAGCTGCAGCTTCGGTGTCTCCCTCTCTCTCTCTCTGTCTCTGTCTTCCTCTCCCCTGCTCACACTCTGTCTCTCTCTTTCAGGAAATGAATAAACATAAACACATTTAAAAAAATAAAGATTTCGGAGGAAAGGACACACAGGGCCAAGTTTTAAAAAACAGCATTGATGACCTCATCAATACACTGGAAGCCAGGAATAAGAAAGACACCACTGAAAGATCAAATTATTGACAAGGAAGGCTTGCTGGAATTGTTCGTGGTAAATGCACAGGAAGAAGACAAGACCAAGCAGGTTAGAGCTCTTGAGAACCACAGAGGACAAAGATGGTCCAACACGGTCATGCGCTCTCAGAATTAGGGACCCAGCAAATGAGAGAGGGGTAATACGCCCAGAGAGCTGAATCCTCAGAAAGAAAGTACAGACCTTTAGATCGAAAGGGCATCAGGAAAAAAAAAATGGTATGCAGGTACTGACGTTTAGCTGTGTCCTGGTGACAATATTGAACTTGGAGGACACACACAAAAACCTTCATGCAGGAGAAACCTACAAGGGGAAAATGCCAGGTTTCCCAGACTCAGTAAGAGAAGACAACGGAGTAATGTCTGGAGTGTTCTGAAGGAGAGAAAGCAAAATCCAAAAAGATACTAGATCGATGCAAGCTGTCACTCCAGCGAAAGAGAAGTGGGCGGACACCTGAGCAGGGAAAACGCAGGACCTCTGGCACCTGCACGCGCTTCTGGAAGGAGCTCCACCAACCAAAGACATGAGTCCAAATGAAGACCTTGGAGGGTCGTTAACACTCAACAAAAACTCGGAGGTGGGAAGGAAACGAGTCCACATTCTCTCTCTCAAGAATAAGAAGTCGATGTTAAAACATAAAAATTTGGAAAAAAACGTCGTGACTCCGATCGCTTCATGAGTTTTAATCACCTTTTTTTTTTTAAACACTGGAGGAATCTACAAGAATTAATATCTCCTTTGGAAATTCAGCCAACTGCAAACATTTATTTGAAGTTCAGAAGGTTTTTTTTCCCAGCTTTTTTTTTTACCTACCATAAAATAAAATTAAATTAATTAGGGGCGCCCGGGTGGTCCAGTCGGTTGAGTGTCTGACTCTCGATTTTGGCTCAGGTCATGGTCCCAGGGTGATGGGACTGAGCCCTGCATCAGGCTTCGTGCTGACCATGGAGCCTGCTTGGGATTCTTCTCTCTCCCTATGCCTCTCCCCACTTGTGCGCTCTCTCCAAATAAATAAAAGAAACATTAAAAAAAGATACCTTTCTAAAAAAATAATAAAATTAATTTAAAGTCGTTTTATTTTAATATGGTATTATGATATGATACTATTCAGCTCAAATATTTCCTTAGAGCCTTCTGTGTACCGAACACTGTTCTGGGCACTGAGGAAACTGAAGAGAGAAAAAAAAAGAACAAAATGTTATATACATACATTATATTAATATTATAGTGTCATATATAGCATTATCTATAATACAGAATATATAACATTATTAATATATTAATAATATAATATATATGATATACGTGATGTACAGCATTATTATATATAACATAGCATACATAGCATTATTAATATGTTAGTACTATATGTCATACATATGTGATATAATAGCATTATTATATATATAAACACTATGGAATTATATCTACTCATGCTTCTGTCTCTCCTTACGGAAATTTAGAATGACATTCATCAAATATTAATGCTGTGGTTTCTGGCTGGTGGGATTTGAGGTATGCCTTTGAAACTTTCATGTTGGCTAAACTCTTTATAAAGCACAAGTATGATACTTCTCAATTAAAAACAGGTACGTTTTTTAAAAACTCAAATGCTATAGTTAATTGGAAATGGGGGGATTATTCCCTTTCATTTGTTAATTTTGCAGCTCCCTCATCGTTAATGATGTTGAATGTTTTTCCATATCTTTGTTAACTTGGGAATATATCAACCTTTGTTGAAACGTCTGTTATATAATGTTCCATTTTTACGCATTGGTATATAAATAGGTTCTTCCGGCCTTTGCGATCTCCAACATGTTTCTTATTTACTGTAGATATTATTCCTAGTCTTGTTTATGTACATGTTTTAATTATTAAAATAATATATTTTTCTTTACAAAAATAAATGAGCATTGCAGAAAAATCAAATAATATAAATAAATAGAGAGGGGACAGATCACACAATTCCATCTATTCAGAAACAACTTCCATTAGCACCTTGGAGTATATATTTCCAGATGCTTTTCTGTATAAATACCAGTTGGGATTTTTTTTATTTTTTAAACAAAAACGTCACAATACCATACTGTTTTGCAATATGCTTTTCTTCACTGAATTTGCTGTGAACATCTTTCCATATCATTAAACTGTACTGTTTTATTATTTGGCTCCTTATTTTTAGTTAATTCCCTCTTGGCTCTTTAGATGTTTTCCTGTCTTTCACTATTATAATCCATAATGCAGTAAATGCCCTTTATAAATACATTTTTGTGTAAACCATGTTTCTTTCCATGTACAGTTGCTGGGACAAAAACTAAATTTATTTATGTATTTATTTAATTGAAAAAATGTTTGGGGCGACTGGGTGGCTCAGTCGGTTGAGCGTCTGACTTCGGCTCAGGTCATGATCTCGTGGTTCATGAGTTCGAGCCCCGCATAGGGCTCTGTGCTGACAGCTCGGAGCCTGGAACCTGCTTCAGATTCTGTGTCTCCCTCTCTCCCTTCCCCTCTCCAACTCTGTCTCTCTGTCTCTTTCTCTCTCTCAAAAATAAATACACATTAAAACTTTTTTTTTAATTAAAAAATGTTTATTTATTTTGACAGAGAGAGAGAGAGTGTGTGAGCAGGGGAGGGGCAGAAGAAGAGAGAGAATCTTAAGCAGACTCTATGCTCAGCACAGAGTCTGACTCGGGGCTCATGTGAGAGCATGACCTGAGCCAAAACCAAGAATCAGACACTTACCTGACTGAGCCCCCCCGGGTGCTCCTAAACACATTTAAAAAAATATTTGACGCATATCAAAAACTGCCACCCAGGAAGATTGACCCGATTTCAGTGCCACAAGAAGTGTATGAGTGTTTTTGTCCCTGCAACTTGCTAAAAAGGCATCCTGTTGGTTTCTTAAACCTTCCCATAGGCGAAAAATGGTTTCTGAAAGTTGCTTTAATGTGAAATATTTCGATTGCCGGGACGGCTTATCTTTTAAATTCTTATCGTTCATTTCTATTTCTTCTTTGAGAACTGCATCTTCGTGAATTTTGCCGTATAAACAAACAAGGGCATGTAGTTCTTCTTGCTTTGGAATAGTTCTTTATGTCACAAGGAGAGTAACCCTTTATTATATATTTTATAAATCTGTTTCCTGGTTTGACATTTAATTTTTATGATGATCTTTGTGCAGAAGTTTTGTTTCTGTCGCCAGGTTTGTCAAAATCCTCCTTAAAAACATTAGGGGTGGGGCGCCTGGGTGGCGCAGTCGGTTAAGCGTCCGACTTCAGCCAGGTCACGATCTTGCGGTCCGTGAGTTCGAGCCCCGCGTCGGGCTCAGGGCTGATGGCTCAGAGCCTGGAGCCTGTTTCCGATTCTGTGTCTCCCTCTCTCTCTGCCCTTCCCCCGTTCATGCTCTGTCTCTCTCTGTCCCAAAAATAAATAAACGTTAAAAAAAAAAATTAAAAAAAAAACATTAGGGGAGTGTGTAGAGTGTAATATACAGAAGTTTCTATTTAATCTCAGTGTAGGGGACATGCTCAAGCACGTGACCTCGCAAATGGACTCTCTGGCATTGCACGTTCTTCTGAGGTTTACTGATCCCTCTGGTTCCACTGCAGTTTGCCTTCACCTCTCCTCAGGATGCTGGTGACCTGACATGATCCATTTCTCTCTTCTGGGGCACCTGCTACTCGCCAGGTCATGTGGATGGAAAGATCAATGAGATGAGTTCCGTCTCTGTGCTGGTGGAGGTGGCACCAGGCACCAACAGCAGTCCTGAATAGGCAGACTTTTCCCAAGTGGGTGCCTGCCGACATTTCTGCAGATGGAAGGTGTAGGTTTGGGCCCCCGGGGGATATGGCTCTATGTCTGGACTCCCTCTGTGCGAGATGATGCTCCTCCAGCCACGGAGAATATGGAGGAGTCCGCTGACAGCCCCACCATTAACAGGTTTGAGGGACCCGGGTCATGAAGAACAACGAAGCCAGGACCAGAAACCAGGGGTGGTCACGGCACAGCAGCTGCCAGAAAGGGGCTCTGAAGACTTTAACACCTGCAGGCTTTAACCTTTCTCTACTTACCCCTCACCCCACCCCACGTTTCAGGCAATCTCCGCCTGCTCCCGGCCCCCAAAACACGTTACCCACCTGCTCTGCAGCCTGCTTTGCTTTGTGTTCGGGCAGCTAATGCACAGGTGTTATCTCCCTCCTGGACTGCACCCCTCCGATGCCTTGTGTTTGCATCCCCTTGGGAACCCAACACAGCTCTTGGCTTTTGCATGCGCCTTCCTGCAGAATGAATGCTTTTATGGGGTCGTGTGGTCATATGCGCATTTCACTGTCAAAATAGGAAACTGCTTCTCCGCCTTCTCTTGATGATGACGATGATGATGATGACGACGGCGATGGTGATGTGGCATTTGCCTCCCCAAAGTTGGCTGCGTTGATCATGTAGTTCATCTGATTTGGGAATTAGAGTCAAGCAGAATCGCTGAAGAAATACGGTTTTCCCAGCCATTCTCCTTTGTCTCAAAGACGAGTTTTGTCGTAAACGAGGTTTCTTTGTTACCAAGTATGAAAAACACACCCAAACTTCCATTTATCTGCAGGCTTTCCTGAGGAGAGAACTCCGGGCAGGAGCTGACAATGGTTCCTAACCGGTTTCCACAGGACTGGCCAAGACCATGGACCAAAACAGATGGCAATAGTTCTGTGACGGTGGGAAGCAGATGGCTTGTGCCCTGCGTGGCTGGAGGCCTGAGGGACACTGTACTCCAGGGAAGCAGCTTACCATGTCGCAGGGGGGGAGGTTACCCCCGAACCACAGAAGCCAAGCCAACCCTCATGGGAAGAAGCGCCCTGCATTTAGAGAGGTGACATCCCCACTCCTGGGGTGGGACCATCAGAGAGACAACAGTTGAAGACAGCGATGCTTCTGCTCCTGCCCTGTGGCCTCGGTTTCCAGCTTTTGAAGGAGAACTAAGGAAAATGAACCCGAGCTATTTATTTTCCGGCACACAAGCTCCGCTCGCCCTTCTCGCCGGCATTGACCTAGAAGTGTGGGGTGTCAAAATACATTCACAACTCAACTCAAACAACGCTGTGCAGGCCTGGGTAAGGCCACCCTCCACCCTCCACGGGGGCCCCCCCCTTCCCGGTTCCCCTACACGGGGTCCCGTCAGCAGCAGCGGCCCGAAGAAAAGCCCACGTGTGAACGTTCTGGCCGGTGGGGGAGAAGAAAGCCAGAGCAAGGGTGGGTTTGCTGAGAGCCCGGTGCCGTAAACCCGAGATCCCCTCCGCCACCAGGAAGGAACAGAGGGGTGTTTGTTATCCTTTAAAATGTGTCTTTCGGGGCGCCTGGGTGGCGCAGTCGGTTAAGCGGCCGACTTCGGCCAGGTCACGATCTTGCGGTCCGTGAGTTCGAGCCCCGCGTCGGGCTCTGGGCTGATGGCTCAGAGCCTGGAGCCTGTTTCCGATTCTGTGTCTCCCTCTCTCTCTGCCCCTCCCCCGTTCATGCTCTGTCTCTCTCTGTCCCAAAAATAAAATAAAAAACGTTGAAAAAAAAAAAATTAAAATGTGTCTTTCTAAGCATCTGGAAAGTCACTGGGTATAAAGTAAAGCATGTTCTCCGGCGAAGGGAGTGTTTGAGTGATAAAGCTGCCTATTCACCGTCTGGGCCCAGTGTGTTTGACTTGAACGACAGTCAGAAGGATGAGTGTGTACTTGACATTTCTTCTCGAGTAGAGTGTCTAATGCGTTGCCAATCCGTCTCCAGGATGGGAAGCTGTAGTAAACCTCCGTGTGTTCACCGGCCACAATGCAGCTTCTGAGTCACCCAGCGTGGAACCACTTCTGGCGAAAAACTCAAGGATCCGAACTTTACCTCTTTGTTCCCCAACGGCTCCGAGGTGTAGATTCCCGGCGTCCCATTTGAGTAAGGGCACTTTTGTGGCTGAGTTACCACGGGAAGGTCGCGTGGCCTCTCTGTGCCTTAGTTTTAACACTGGCACAGAGCAGCGTGTCAGACCTGGCGTTTGCGAAAACGTTCCGTGGATGAGAGTTTGCCAGACGATGGCCCGTGGGTCAAATCTAGCTTTGTATAGCTGGTGAGGTCAGAAAGGTTTTTACGTTTTTGAATCATTGAAAAAGCCAAAAGAAGAATAATGTCTTGGGACATGCCAAGATCATGTAAAATTCACGTCATGCTAAGTGAAATAAGCCAGACACGAAAGGATGAGATAGCGTATGATTCTGCTTCTATGAAGAACCCAGGACAGACGAATTCATAGAGACGGAAAATAGAACGGTGGGTGCCAGCGGCTGGGGGAGGGGAGTGGGGACTTGTTGTTTGATTTGTATGGAGTTTCAGTTTGGGAAGGTGAAGAAGTCCCAGCGATGGATGGTGGTGGTTGCAAAACAATGTGAATGTGCTTAATGCCGCTGGACTGGACACTCAAAATGGTCAAAATGGTCCATTTCTGGTACGTGTGCTTTGTCACGATAAAACCATTATGTGAAATTCAAATTTCAGTGTCTGTGCATCACGTTTTATGGGCACACAAAGTGGCCAGCCGCTTACACATCATCTAAGGGCTCCTTTTGCTACAGTGGCACCCTTCAAGAGTTGTGACAGAGACCGGATGGCCCACAAAGCCAAAATTATGTCCGTCTGACCTAAGAAAAGGTGTGCTGAGCCCTTGAGTCGTAACGCACGCCTGGGTGTGTTGGGACGCCTGGGTGGCCCAGTCGGTGAAGCGTCCGACTCTTGATCTCAGCTCAGGTCATGAGCTCACGGTTGGTGAGTCTGAGCCCTGTGTCAGGCTCTGCAAGGACAGCATTGAGCCTGCTTGAGATTCTCTCTCTGTCCCTCTCTCTCTCCCCTTCCCCTGCTCATGCGCTGATGTGCTCTCTCGCTCTCTCTCTCTCAAAAAAGAATACTGTTCTTTGCAAGGGGGGCACAACTGGATGTCAGAGCCCTGATTCAGAAACTGTACCCCCACACGGAGGCAGGGGGGTGAGACAGAAAGAGATGGTGAGTGGGGGATTCTGCCCCAAACCATCTGGGTGACTTTGGGCAGGTCCTCTCCTTCTCGGGGCCACGGTCTACTGAGAGGTGTGGGGGTGCGTGTGCACCCCAGATGCACAGTATGTGTATTTATATCCAGTCAGAGCCATTCCCGAGCTGTGGGATGTTGGACTAGTTATTGTACCACTCCGTGCCTCAGTTTCCCCATCTGTAAATGGGGATAATAATAACCTGCCTCGTAGGATGAAAGAGTAGACGCATGTAGTCTGGGATGAGGAGAAAGTTCTGGAGACAGGTGATGCTGATGGTCCCGCAACAATATGAAAGAACTTAATGCCACTGAGCTGCACGCTTAACATGTCCCATACAATAAATTTTCCGTGACAGACATTTTACCACAATAATAAAAAAAGAGGGGATTGCATGCAGTGTTTAGCATTGTGCCTGGCATACAGCAAGCACTCGATAAATGCGAACCCTCTATGCAACGAAGGGTTGAAACCAGAGGCCGGCACCGTCTCCTGGAACAGTCGTTTCTAACAAGAGTCGCGGAACAGGTGGGGAGGGCCGTCGAGTTAAACAAGGCTTCTCTTCCAGGTAAAACTTTACCTCTGGTTTTTTATTTTTTTTTGTTTTTTTTTTAACGTTTATTTATTTTTTTGAGACAGAGAGAGACAGAGCATGAACAGGGGAGGAGCAGAGAGAGAGGGAGACACAGAATCCGAAGCAGGCTCCAGGCTCTGAGCTGTCAGCACAGAGCCCAACGCGGGGCCCGAACTCACGGACCGTGAGATCATGACCTGAGCCGAAGTCGGACGCCCAACCAACCAAGCCACCCAGGCGCCCCTACCTCTGGTTTTTAAAACCATCAGAAAGACACGTTCGCGCTGAGAGCCAAGGTGAAGCCCAGCCTCGCCGCGTCGTTACCCGGAGCGTCCTCGTGCATGGAAACAGACAACGAGAAAGGGAGGGCTGAGACCAGCGTTTCCCAGTTCGAGCAGGCTTGCTAGAAATCACAGTCTGTGCTTGCGAAACGGCAGCTCGGGTTTCTGTCTCAGAGGTTTGCCACAGTCTGTGACCGTCCGTTTAAACGGTCAGGTCGTAACTTCATGCTGTAGATCGGCCTTCCTCGAAAGGAGACGTTTCTAGCTGGGGGGCTCTGCCCAGCCTTTTCTTGGCGGCCTCACTTGGAAATGGTGTGTGCCTCTCCCTCTCCTTGGATCCTTAAAGACGGAATCGAGAGCTGAGAAACTTTAGCCCTTTTAAAAGAAACTCAGTCCATATGTGGACCCCTGACAGGATCCAGGGCACGCTGGAGACACAAAAAAATAGGGTCATCACACTTGGGGCTGTGGGAGGGGGAGTGGAGGGGAACTGGATAATTTTTTTAAAAAACTAAAAGTGTGGGTAAGAGATCTGAAAGGAATTCTGTAAACACATCCTTATAAAATTTTTTTTTTAATTTTTTTTTTCAACATTTATTTATTTTTGGGACAGAGACAGAGCATGAACGGGGGAGGGGCAGAGAGAGAGGGAGACACAGAATCGGAAACAGGCTCCAGGCTCTGAGCCATCAGCCCAGAGCCCGACGCGGGGCTCGAACTCCCGGACCGCGAGATCGTGACCTGGCTGAAGTCGGACGCTTAACCGACTGCGCCACCCAGGCGCCCCATAAAATTTTTTTAAATACTTCTTTATTTATTTTGGAGAGAAGGGGAATGCACAAGTAGGGGAGGGGCAAAGAGAGAGAGAGCGAGCGAGCGAGCGAGCGAGAGAATTCCGAGCAGCCTCCCCTCCGTCAGTGCAGAGCCCGACGCGGGGCTCAAACCCGTGAACCATGAGATCATGATCTGAGCCGAGATTAAGAGTTGCCTGCTTGACCCACTGAGCCACCCAGGTGCCCCTGTGAGCACGTTTTCACCAGCAGCATACTAAAAGGTCTCGTTGGGGGGGGGGGGGAAACTTGGTTATAAAGGATTCTCTTCTAGAGGATGGTTCGGTCCTTTGCACCGGGGGGTGTGCTGACTGCCCACGGTTGCCGGGAAAGGCAGCAGAACTGAGAGAATGGGTAGACAGTGGGAGGACTAGACGGATCGAGAACAGCCAGGTGGGGTTCGGTGCCACTAATGCAGCAGCGACGGGTTGGTAAATGTTTACCAACTGGTTCTCCAAGGGGGGGGGACGCCCTGATTTATAGCACTTGCCAATTTCCATGGTATACAAACTCCCACCATGGCCACGTTCGAGCCATCCACGTGGACTCTCCTGACACGGCCCCAACAGGAGGTGCCCTCAGTGGGCTCCTGTGAGCGAGGAGCCAGCGCTGTCCCACGTAAAAGATAAACAGCGATTCTCCAGGATTTTAAGGGAGGGATAGACATGGGCCCCGAGGAAAACCCACCGGCTGTGAACTAGGCTCCGTTGTTCAAGGGGAGGGCTATCACCCCTCACTTTTCACTGGAGGTAGGATGCGTCAGCAGGGAGGCTTGAGGCCCTTTCCGAGAATGTTCCTGTCTTAACAGGGGACAGTCGGATCGCTGTCAGTTTGTGTTGGATTGTCAGCCGTGAGGCCGATACTGAGAACCGTTACCTGCAGCAAACTTCAGCGGAGAGGCCGTGATACACCCTTTGTGCCAGGCCCCAGCCTCTCCTGCAGATTCCAGAAAGAGACATACTGTGATGTATCGGTATATTGTTGTATAAGACATACTCTTATGCACTAGTATGTTAGCATAATAATTGTGCTATGATACGGAGGGGTATGGCAGCAAGGCGAAGGGGCAGTGACTTCTGACCTGACGTCTGCATCCCGCACCGATGATCTTGACGAATCAGTGAGCCCGAAAACAAGCACACCGAAAGAAGATGCGAGAGGTAAGTTGGAAGGGCGCCTAGGTGGCCAGTCGGTTGAGCATCAGACTTCGGCTCAGGTCACGATCTCACAGCTTGTGAGTTCGAGCCCCGCGTCGGGCTCTGTGTGGACAGCTCGGAGCCTGGAGCCTGCTTCGGGTTCTGTATCTCCCTCTCTCTCTGCCTCTCTCTCTGCCTCTCTCTCTCTCTCTCTCTCTCTCCCTTTCAAAAATAAATTTAAAAAACATTAAAAATTTTTTTTTTGAAAAAAGGAAGTTGGAATCACAACTGACATCAGCATGCTGGAGCTATTAGAAGCCACGGGAGCTATTAGAAGCCACGCAGTGACATCCCATGCTTCAGTGGAAGAGAGTCCCGGAGACCACCTCGAACTTACTGCTGCGTGGCCTTAGGCAAGCTTCTTAACGTCTCTGAGTTTACTGTCATCCTTTGCACAATGGGACCTTGCCGAGCAGCAGTGACAAAGGCCACCTCCTCCCTGGGGCGCTCAACAGTGCTCAGGTTGTTGAGGGCAAGGATCCTAGCACCTGTAGCATGACCCTGAACCCATGTTCTGCTAATTGGCATTGTGACTTCAGGTCACTCTTAACCTCCCCAGGAATCACTAACTTTATGTGCTAAATAAATAGGTTGGACTTGATCATCTCTAAGGATCTCTTGTATTAAACCGTAAGAGCTGGGGTGACCACATGCCCTCACTTACCTGGGACTCTCCTGGCTGACACCTGCTGTTCGGGTGTGGTTATTAAAGTACCTTATTTGCTACCAAATGTGTCCCTTTTTGGGTGACAGTGTAAATGGCCACCTTCAACGGCTAACATGTTTCAAGCATTTACTACTTGCCCGATAATATGCTTTATAAACTTGATTTCACTTAATGATTTTACGTTCATTTAATCATTTAAGCTTAGAGAATGTAAGGTCATGCAGATAATGACAGACGTAATTGAGACATAGACCCAGAGCCTTCTCTCTGAAGCCGACGTCTCTATCCTTTTTAGCCACCATGCTTCACTGCCTCAATGTCATTCAGTCACTCAACAAATATTTATAGAGTGCCTGTTATTCTATTCTAGTCCTGTGGTTCGGAGGAGGTTTCCAGAAACAAGTTCCAAAGGCTATGCACGCGAAGCTGGTTATTGCTAATAAGGAAAAGCATCATTAATCAGGCCCGTGCCCACAGCACATGCTGGAGGCTTTCGCGTACGTGTGGTGCACACACACAGCACAGCTGGGCTTCAAGGAATCTTGGAGTAAACAAGCTTTGCCTTTTCAACTTGATGCTTGGGGGAGGCCGGAATAATGTGAAACATTAGCTGAAGTAAAGCACCAATTATGTAGGTGTGTTTGGTGCAGGGCATGTGTCTGCTTGATAATTGTTCTTTATCGTCCACAGATGTGGGTCAGATTCCCAGAGATGCCCAACCCTGATGTCAAAGACAATCAGGGAGACCTAACGGGGGCTTAAAGAGACAGCATAGCCTTTTCAGGTAAGACTGGTTTTGTGTGATGTTTAGAGAAGGCTTCTCTGTGACTCCCGACTGCTGTCTTTTTCTCTTAACTACTGCAGACTCATTTGTCCCGCACTGAATCCCTACAAGTGCGTGCTGAGGCTGACTCTCGACTTCTTCCTTCAAATCCCTGAGAATCCCTGTCCGTTTGTCTGTTTCAAGGCTGGGTAAACGCCAGGCTTCTAGATCTGACTTCTCCTTATATTAATGGCGTCTGTTGCCTCCGATCGCACCATGAAACTGAGAGGAAAGCAGGGCTGCGTTGTTGGCCTCGTGCACGGATGGGCCGCCAGGGCCAGGACGTTACATGCTTGTTAGAAAATGTTGCCGGGGCTTGAGTGCCATCGAGCCCAACCTAGGGCTCTTCCCACAGCACCCGGGGCACCTGGGGACCGAGCACAGCTTTCAGAGACTCGGGAATGCAAAGAGGCAGGTCCATGCAGAGTCAAATGGCTGGGTGCTGAGATGCGTGTTGGGGTGTGTGCTAAGGGCAAGTCACTTGCTCAGGGTCGGCAATGTGTCCCCGGACCAGCAGCATTGGCATCATCCGAAAGCCAGTAAGACAGGCAGCATCTCAAGCCCTGGCCAGAATTAGGGTATCAGACTGCATATTTTTTTATAGGGTCCATAGGCACTTGATGTGCACGCTCAAGTTTGAGACCCTCTTTAGAAATGGCTGCCCACCTGCGGACGGGTGGGCTCCAAGCCACGATGATGAAGTCCCTCAGGTACTCTCGATGTCCATCATTTTATTTCCTCTTTCACTCTTGTGATCTGGAATTGTCTTGTTTACTTATTTGCTCACTTATGGTCTGTCCCCTCCAGAGCATAAATTTTATGGGGCCAGCAAATACATTGTCTTATTCAATGCTGAATCCCTGGTGGCTCGCCCAGAGCTCTGCACAAGGCAGATGTGCAAAAAATATTGGTAGGTTGGCTGGTTGGTTGGGTGAGAAGGAATGAATGAATGAACAAACGAATAGGGCGAGAGGAGGAAGGAAGGAAGGAGGGAGCTGGATTGGCAGACAAGTGGCCATCTTTTTCTTGAATCCCCTAAAGGCAGCTCTTGTTGCTTGTGAACTATTTGTCACGATTTGTCACAAAGCTGCCATTAGTAGAGATGTGTGACATCTACAGATTGATTGTAAAGGATACAGAGCTGTCAGGGGGGATTCTTCAATCACCGAGCGCTGGGGTTGTCCCATTCATTTTAGCAGGGAAGCTCCTTTGCAGATGAAATCTGCTGCAGAAACCCTGCTTAGATGACACACATGACCAGAGCTTATGGGGTCCAGATCAGGGACACTGACATGCCCTGCATGGGGGCCAGGTCTTCCTCTTGGGCCACTCTGGGTGGGTGGCCTGGGCATGTCCTCACTTCCGTCCCTCAGCGTGTTCAGAATGCAGCACAGAGCTCCCCGTTTGCCCCCTCTCACAGCGGGGCTCAGTGATTGGCAGAGTCGTGGCAAAGCTGACCGTGCTCCTCAGCACAGAGCCGTCGGGACAGCAGCCAGCGTCTCCCTGGAGCCAGCCATCCTCCCTGGCTGGCACAGGATGGGCGTTTATCCTGCTAGACGGGGAACAGCAGAAAGGTCCCCGGACAACAGTGTAGTTGGGGACCAGCCCCTCCCCCCTCTTGCCTCCATGCTGCTCAGTGAAAGAGCATGGCCACCCAGTCCTTTCCACCCACTTTTGCAGATAAGAAAACAAGCCAGAGAAGGGCAGTGGTCTGCCCTTGACCCCCCAGTGGCCGGGATGAGAACTGCCACCCCCCGGGATAGGTCCAGTTCTTCCACCTCCCCAGCCTGGGCCTGTCTTTTGGCAGGAAAGGAAGGAAGGAAGGAAGGAAGGAAGGAGAAAGGGAGAGAGAGAAAGAGAAAAAGAAAGAAAGAGAGAGAAAGAAGAAAGGAAGGAAGAAGGAAGGAAAAGGAAGAAAAAGAAAGAGAAAGAAAGAAAGAGAGAGAAAGAAAGAAGAAAGGAAGAGAAAGAAAGGAAGGAAGGAAAATAAAAAGAGAGAGAAAGAAAGAAGAAGGGAAGGAAGAAAGAAGGAAAGGAAAGGAAGGAAGGAAAAGAGAAAGAGAGGAAGAAAGAAAGAAAGAAAGAAGAAAGAAAGAAGGAAGGAAGAAAGAAAAGGAAGGGAGGAAGAGTGAGGGAGGGGAAAGGAGGAAAGAAAGGAAGGAAGGAAAGGAAGGAAAGAGAGAAAGAAAAGGCAAAGCAGTAATGGATGTCGTGCACTGAAGGTTTGCCTCTCCTCTGCCCCCAACTTCATTTGTTGAAACTGAATCCCCAACGTGATGATATCTGGAGGTGGGGCTTTGGGGAGAGGATTAGGTCGCTCGGGTGGAGCCCTCATGAGTGGGATTAGCGCCCTAAGGAAGCCCGAGAGCTCCCTCCTCCTGCCACCACGTGAGGACACAGTGAGAAGATGGTCATTTATGGACCAGAGGGTGGGCTCTCCCTGGACCCCGAATCTGCCAGCACCTCGACCTTGGACTTTCCAGCCTCCAGAACTGTGAGCGGTTACTATTTGTTGTCTAAGTCCCCATCTAGGTATTGGGTTACAGCAGCCTGAATGGACTAAGACAGGGGGTCACTAGAATGAGAGGTTGTAGGGGTGAGTGGCAGAGGGGCGGCTTGTTTTCCTCCACCGTCCAGTGTCCATTGAAGGGTGAGAGATCTAGACAAATCTTTGTGTGATGTTTGGCGGGTTGGGTCATTTTATCACGTTGTAGGACTGCGTCGATCGAAACGCAGCAGCAGACAGCATTACGTCTCAAATCATTTGCTCGTAATGGATTACTTTTTCAGGCAGGACTTTGGTCTATGGCTGCAGAACTGAATATGTGGCGACCTTTTATGGATGCACAGGACTAAGGGCGTGATTCGTGTCTGCAGCAAGAAGCTGCCGTGTGGCCCTCTTCCGACTCGGAATTCCTTACCGAGCACCTGTGTTCCCACCTGACCACGAGCTCCGGGACGAAGGGGGCGTCTCACTCCCAGTTGCTTCTGGGTCTAGTGTCCCAGCTGCTCAATAAATGGTGGTCGAATGACTGACTTAACAAATCTGCAGTCAGTGGGAGTTGTCTGGAGTTTCCGGGGTATGCAACTGCGGGGTTTTGTCCGTGCATTTTTTAATTTATTTTTTATTTAAAAAAAAATTTTTTTAAACGTGTATTTATTTTTTGAGAGACAGAGTGCGAGCGGGGGAGGGGCAGATAGAGAGACACAGAATCCGAAGCAGGCTCCAGGCTCTGAGCTGTCAGCGCAGCGCCCGACGCGGGGCTCGAACCTGTGAACCGCGAGATCACGACCCGAGCCGAAGCCGGACGCTTAACTGACTGAGCCCCCCGGGTGCTCCATTGTCCGTGCCTTTTATCAAATGCTCCAATTACCTCCCAGACATGCCTTGACATGGAGACCGACCGTCTTTTTTTGTTTGTTTCATTTTGTTTGCCTTCAGATTGGCTTGGGGAACACCTTGAACAGGAAAGGAGAAGGAGATATCGAGACGGCCGACCGGCTACACCTTTAGTCGCTGCAGAGCGAGGAGATAGATGCATGAACGTAGCTCTCCCCGTACCTCTGGGCCGCAGTCTGAAGCTTTGTCTTTACGTGCTCTGGAATTGCCTCGCGGACGAGAAATCTAGTGCTGTTTTCCCATTACGGTTTAGGAGTCATTTGAAGCTGTTTCGGACACCCACACCCCTTCCCCCCCCCCCCCCCCGCTTTTCGCAGGAATTGATTGGATTGGCCTTCTGGGTATGCAGACCGTCCTCAGGGGCCCAGCTCAGAGATCCCCCCTGAGCTAACGTAGCATCTGTAGTCTGTGTGTGTGATATCAGGCAGGGATGGGGGACGCGGGGTTAAAAAAAAGCAAGCATGTGTCTTAAATTTACTACCCGTGAAGTCAGCCCTCGGCTTAAGCGCCACTTTATTTAGACCACAGTCACCGTCATGTGAGGACGGTCGCCGGGAAATGTGTTTGGAGCTTGGGATCGAGAGGTGTGGAGAAGAAGTGGGCTTTGTGGTCCCCAGGAGACCCAAGTAGGCATTTCCAATCAGTGAGGGCTCCCTGTTTGTGTCAGGATCTCCCAACCCCAAAGGAGAAGAGAAAAAGTGACAGGGCCAACACGCTGTGGCTTCAGAGCCGAGCTATGCTCCCCCTGCCGTCTCTCACCCGTGGAGGGAAAGGTGGAAAGTATCCTTGTTTTTGTGCCTCCAGTTGCTGGTCTTTGGACCTCCAGCTGCTGGTCTCCATGCCATTTCAAAGTTGGCCCAGGACAGCAGTGTGACTGGTCCTTCTGCCCAGGCTGCTGTGAGTCCTTAGCCACAGATGGTGTCTTTAGTTCCATAGCAACATGGCCAACGTGGAGTGTCATTCCCCATCCCCCGACAGTGGCCTCCTGGGGTGCAAATTCTCTGCCATCTTTCGTCCTCCAATCAAGGGGCGAAGTCCCTTTCCACCCCCCTTGGAATTGGGCTGGCCTGAGCCGCTTGGACAGAAGGGATGGGATGGAGCTTCCGGGGCTGGGCCTTCACAGGCCAGCAGCTCCCGCTCGGAGCCCAGCGTGACGCCCTGTGGAGTGACCGTAGGGAGAGAAACTGAGGCTCTTTGTTGACAGCCCACCTGAGCTCCCGGATGACAGCGGATACACATCGCTGGCTGTGTGAACGGACGAGAGAGGGGGCGTTCCCACCCAGCGAAGCTTCCGGACGAGCGCACCCCAGGTGACGCCACCGTAGACCGGAAGGACCCCAGCGGCGCCCAGCCAACCCACACGGCCACTGAGGACCAAAGCCAGCTGTTGTTTCAGCCACTACGTGCCGGGAACGTCTGTCACACACAACAACGGATCACTGAGAGACCCGAAGATGGGCTTGCTAGGAGGGTTTCTGAAGGCTGGGCAAGGGTTGCCCCATTTCTTACAAAGTGGAGCGGGTGGCCAGGATATCGACTTCCAATGAAAACCACACCGGGTTGGTGAATTCTTCAAACTGAGAGCCAGGGGGGGCCCTTGCAGACCTCATCGTCCATCTTTCATTTCACAGGCAGTGACATTCCTGGTCGCAGAGTCACTTGGCAACCTCTGCCCTCACTTCGGCATCACGATGTCTGTCTTTTACTCGGTGATCTTCTCAAGCTATTTTTGTGTTTGGATTGTATGGTGTTTTCCCATCTTCCTCGCCCCTACCTCCAACCGGCCAGCAACATCTGGATGCTCCTTCTCAGGGGAAACTTGGTGCCTGCCAGTGACCACAAGATGCCCAAGGTCGTCTTGTTCATCTTTGACATAAGGGAGAGTCGGGGGAGGGCTGGGGTCCCCAGGACCTCCGTGCTGTCTCCTCACTGTCTCACGTCTTGTGGTCAACTTTCAGCAGCAGCCCAGATGGCCCTGCCAATTGAGGGACGCCATAGGGTCCTCAGCGCTAAAGGGACATTAACCCGCTTTTGTACGGAGTAAGCCTGCATGGGAGGCACGGGGGCAGGACACCTTGGAAGGGGAACAGCAGGCTAGGAACCTTCCTAGACTGCCAAACCCAAATGCAACTTGGCCCATCGTCCTAGGTTGGGTTCCTGGTGACATAGCCCCAGAGGTTCACAGGAAGCTTACGTCGTCGGGGCGTCCTTGGGCCCCACGTGTATGGAGAAGTAAAGGAAACAGGACCCAGGAGAGCAAGTTGTGATGTGGTCGCAGCAAAGCCTTCAGCCAATGGTGCAGGTGACCCTGGAGTGAGGGTGGGTCCTCAGAGGTGTTTCCCACCGGGCGAGGGACCAGACCTTTCCGGGGCCCCACCCCAACAACGAGGGCAGCCAACTGTCGTGGGACTGAGGGGCTCCCAGCCTGTGGGCCTTTCAGTCCCCAAAGGAGTTGCTCCCCTTGCCAAAGACCAGCCGTGGGCTGCGGGTGCCTGGAGGTAGCATGGATTTGGGAGGAGGAGGGCTTTCTGTCCTCAGCGCCACGAGGGGCCCGGCTGAGGGTCATGGCTGCCAGCACTCACACCTCCCGAGGGAGAACCTGGGTGCCCCCGCAGTGCCCGCCGTGGCCGTTTGCTGCCTCGAGGTGCTCCTGACTGTGTGCGAGGAGCCGGTGGCGGCTGGGCTGGTGGCCCCCTTCCGTGGCCGTGTGTGGAGGGGAGCGGGTCAGGGTCCCGGTTAGCACAGAGGCAAGAATCTCTTTGTCAAAATGGCCGTCGGGGATCTCTGGAGAAGGGTTTCTCAGCCTTCCACTGCCGGGCTTTCCTCTGGCTGGAGCCGATCTCCATCCAGTCCTGCGGCGGTCACGTGGCATTTTGGACCCACACTGTCTAAAAACCCAAAAAATGTGAGTGAGGTTCTTCTCAGGGCCGTGAGGTGCCGTGATGGGGCTCAGGAGACTGACGGAGGGAACGGCACTTCCTGTTTCCCACCTTCGGGCCCATCACCTAGAAGGGCGGAGGATGGGGCCTGTGTCATTTAAGCCCTCTCCGCACCGCTCCCCACCCTCCCCTTTTTCTTCTCTCTCCTTTCTTTCCCCCAACCCCCTTTCCTAAGACAAAATCCTGAACTCTAAGTTAGTATGAGGGTAGGATACAACCCCACAAAATGGTAGGAAGACCCTCCGTCCAGGTGTCAAACACAGACCTTTCTGGGCTCTTTCTACCACGTACCAGGCGAGACCTTGGCCAAACCCCCCAGGACTTCTCTGGGTTTCTGTTTCCTGAAACCTGCAGTCTCTATCCCCTGGGCTATAAGCCCCTTGAAGGCAGCCACTGCCATCAGCCAAGAGCAGCCAAGAGCAGGGCTCTTACGGGTCCTCAATAACCTGATGGACCCATGAATGAATCATGAATGGACAAACGGTTGCCTTAAAGGGCTCCCAGGGGTCGCTGTGGGAATGTACTTTGTGAACTGCAAGAATAAAAGCACTGTCTTCATGACGGCTCGGGTCAAGGTGATGACGTCTCCAGGTACCTTCTTCCATCCTGAGATTGAGAAGGAGTAATGAATCTGCCTGTTCCTCCTCCTCTGTGTGCAGGTCCCACGAGGGGACAGAGGCCCGGGAGGCAGGCGGGAGCTGGCGAAGGCGCCTCAGAGGCACGACAAAGAGGAGGTCCCGGCTCAAAAGCCCCAGGTGGTCTCTCACCTGCTTTAGGCTGGGCTGAGGCTGTCAGCAGCGGATGCTGGTGGCCACCTCGTGAACCATTTGAAGAGTCACCGGGCTGGTGCCGTGGGCCTGCCCGGATGGCGCCCGAGATGGGCTGGAAGGATCTTCTGCTTGGACTCTCCCTCCGCCACGACCGAACAGGGAACATTTCCGCTGAGCGGAACTTTCACACACAGGCCTATAGGAGGGGGATCCATAAACTAGGTTTATTAACCAGCTGAAAGGCGAGTAGCTCGGACCCAGGCCTTTGTCGCAAGATTCCAACATCACCGCATTTGTTTATTTTTTTTAACTTTCTGAGCGAATGTCTATTTCTTCGTGTTTAGAGATTGGCAGTCCTGGAAAATGAAGTTTATTTATCTACCAGATACACATCACATAAACAGCTGCAAACGGCTTCCCTCCACCCCCTGCGGCCGCAGCTCTCAGCTCTGACCTGCGGGGCTGCTTGCCGTGCAGCCGAAAGGTGGTTGCGTTTTCTTGCACGCTCTGCCCTCGGCCAGGCTTTGGGGTGGTGCCCGGGGGAGCTGGAGAGCCTGCGTTCTGGGACCCAGGTGGGGCTGAGGCCAAGTCTCAGCTGCAAGTGGGGGCAGCTTCCAGAATCTTCTCTGGTTGCCTCAAATCATTCCCAGGTCTTTGTGTACTTACTTGTTCATTCAACAAACTGATAGCGATCTTTCCCAGGCCCTGTGCCGACCCCCGGGGACATGAAGACCGTCAGCGTGGCCCCTGGGAGACCCTTACCCTGAAGGTGAGAGCCTCGAGGGGCAGGGTCTTGGTGGGCGGGGGGAAGGTGACTTCCCTCGCGAGCATCTTTCAACCCCGAGCGAGCCCACCCGCCTCTTGTATTTCTCCAGCGGCGACAGCTGTCCCTCGTCCTCCCAGCCCTGTTCCCATCTGGGCCGGGGGAAGTGAGCTTAAGGACGTTTCCGGAAATGAGGAGAGGTCAGGATGCTGGAGTGTTTGGAAGTCATCCCGGGGAACGCCCGCTGAGGCCCTCGCTTGCCACTAAACTCTGCTTGTGGGACTGCTCCGTGTTTGCACGTGTTCCGATTTATTAAATGCGGAGGTGCTCGACAGTGGAGTGACATTCCTGGGCTGCTAATGAGATCCGTCAAATCCTTCCCCCCTTGCGTTCGAAGGCAGCCCCGCACCATAAACGCGCAAGGGTGGTGATCAGCCAATACCCAGAGTCTCCTATGTAGCACAGATCCCCAAAGAATTATGGCTCCTGGAAGGCTAACTTGGCGAGAGTGTTTGGACGCTATTGTTTTTCTTTCTAGGAAGAGCAGTTCACGTTTACAAGATGGATTATCATCGGGCCGGGAGAGGCAGAGGGTGTAATTTCTTGCCTGAAAGTTGCTTGTCTTTTGAACCTTTCAGCCACTGAGTCAGCACCTTGCTTTATCTTCGTCTCTGCCTGCCAGGCTAGAGGGTTGTTTTTTTTTTTTTTTTTTTTTTTTTTTTTTTCTCTATCTGCATTTCCTAATGGGAAGGCTCTGTTTCCAGCCAGCTGAGCAGTGGGCTTTCCAGGGCGGTACAGCCTCTTCATTCTCCGTCTTTAATCAGCTCGACCTGCCAGTGTGGGGTGGGAAGAGTGGCCCTAATGTGGATTTGGACAGCCCGGGGGACCGGAGGGGGCATCACAGGCAAGGGGGCAGCCTGCATAAAGGGCCGTAGGGAAAGCTGGACACATGGTAGAAAAGTGACAGTCCGGGAGGCAGGACGGAAGGGGCACGATTCCTCACGCTCTCGCCACATGTGTACCAGCCAGGCCAGTCCACGTCCGCCGGGACCCAGAGTGGGTGACAGTAGAGTCCCCGAAGCCAGCTGCCCCTGCTGGTTAAACCCTGGCCAGAGGTCGGGCCCCACACTAGGTGCCTTTCAGGCCTTACCTTGTGTTCTGGGTGGAATCATGTCGTGCTGAGGTCCTGACCCCGATACCTACGAAGGTGACTTTATTTGGAAGTAGGATCTTTGCAGATGGGATCAAGTTAAGATGAGGTGGTTAGGGTCGACACTCATTCAGTGCGACTGGCGTCCTCAGAAGAAGAGGGAAGTTTGGACCCAGAAATGCACGAGTTACGGCTCGTGACAGAGGCAGAGAGCGGGCGGAGAGCTTCGGCCACATGCCCAGGACTCCAGTGACTACCAGCCACCGTCAGGAGCCGGGAGAAAAGAGAAAGGATTCTCCTCCAAGGCTTCAGAGGGGGCATGGCCCTGCTGACGCCTTGACTTGGGACTTGTAGACACCAGAGCCGCGAGACAATAGATCGCTCCTGTTTTAAGTCACCTGGTTTGCGGTACTCGGATAGAGCGCCCTAGGAAACCGATACACCTGGTTTTACCTGACAACGTCATTACCTTCTCTGTGGTTAGCAAATAATGGTCCCCCGCCCTGAGATGTCCAATCTCTAATTCCCAGAATCTGGTGAAAGGGCTTGGAGATGACATTAAAGTTACCGAGGTTTAAACAGGGCCATGATCTGGGTGGCCCCAACCCCATCACAGAAGCCCCGGAAAGCAGAGAGCGCTCTCCAGCTGGAGCAGAGGGTGAAGTCACCGAGACCCGGGGTGTGACGGGGGCTTCAGGTGTGGCTGCTGGCTCTGAAAATGGAGCATCGGGACTGAGGGAGGCTCCCGGCTGCCGGCCAGGCCAGGAAACAGCACGCGAGCTCTGCGGCCACAAGGAACCGCCTTCTGTCAATGACCCGAATGTGCCCGGAGCAGATTCTGCCCTGCAGAGTCTCCAGAAAGGAACGCATCTCTGCCAGTGCCTGGATTTGGACTGAGCCCCGCCTTGACCTCTGATTTACAGAACTGTGACCTAAGAAATGTGTGTTTCAAGCCACAAGGCTTGGGGTCATTTGTTCTAACAGCGCGGGAAACTCACGCACCATCTATAACACGGATGTGGCAACTATAGCCCAGGGAGGTTAGCGACTTTGCCCAAGTTCAGACTGAGGCTCAGCAGAGAAGCGGACATGGGGATCCGGCTGTGACTGAAATCAACGCCCATGACTTACGTTGTTGGAAGCCGGAGAAATCTGTGGCAAAGGTGGAGGATAGGTAGAGTGAGTCCAGGCACAGAAAGAGTGTCACCTGATGTGACATGACAGGGGCTGGTGGAGGGGGGCGGTGGGGAGGCAGGGGGCCTTGTGATCCCCACGCTAGTAGGGGGGTGGTACCCACAGCAGGTGGCTGACACTGAAGGGGTCGGGAGAAATTGCTGGGAGCCCAGCAGGTTCGAGCAGAAAGCCGGCCCTGCCAGGTGGAACCAGGTAGAGTGTGCTGGAAAGCAGCTAGAAAAAAGGACCGAGTGTGCGAGGGCACATTTGTAGCAGGAGGTTTATCTGCCTCCATCTTGGACTGAAGTTCTGTTTTCCCCATAAACTAACTCCCCATAGGAGAACTGAGATCAGGCAAGTAACCAATTTCATATACACGCCTGATGGCCAAGCAATAGCACCCTCATACCACAGTCAATACCCTGGTTACTCTTTCAGAAGGAAACATGGCGGGTGCCTGGCTGGCCCGGGCAGGAAAGCCCTCTTGATCTCAGGGTTGTGAGTTTGAGCCCTACGTTGGGTGTAGAGAGTACTTAAAAGAAAAAAAAAAATTTAAGAGGCTACTTTTTTTAAAGTTTATTTATTTTTGAAAGAGAGAGAGACAGAGAGAGAGAGAGAGAATGAAGGGGGGAGAGGCAGATAGAGAGGGAGAGAGAATCCCAAGCAGGCTCTATGCTATTTGTGCAGAGCCTGATATGGGGCTTGAACTCACAAACTGCAAGATCACGACCTCAGCTGAAACCAAGAGTCGGACGCTTAACCAACTGAGCCACCCAGGTGCCCCTTAAAAATAAAATCTTAAAAAAAAAATCTCTTTAATTAAACAAATAAATGGAAACATGGCTCTCTATAAGGTTACTATCATTAACACCAGATATTCAAATAGCTCTGTCAATATATAACTTAATCACTTGAAAATAGGCCCAAGTCTGCCATAGAATGGCCCCAGAAACCAAGCCGAGGGCAAGCATCTCAGAGTTTCTGATCAGGCCTGACTGACCCCCCGATATTTAATGGGGGCTTTTCCAGGGTAAGCCCAGGACACAAGGAGAAGGTAGGTAATTCCCAGTGGTCTCTGGGAAGAATGCCCACCTCTCTTGGCCTTGTCCCATCCAGTCAACCTGTGGGAGTGGCTTCTACATGGCGTAGACTTGCATATAAAACAAAGAACACAAAGTTCAATCTGGATTTCAGAAAAACAATACTTTTTACTATAAATACATCCCATGGAATATGTGTTCATACAATATTGGGGGATACTTATACTTGGGGCCCCTGGGTGGCTCAGTCAGTTAAGTGCCTGACTCTGGGTTTCAGCTCAGGTCATGATCCCAGGGGCATGGGATCGAGCCCTGCATCAGGCTTGGCACTGAGCGTGGAGACTGCTTGGGGATTCTCTCTCTCTCTCCCTCTCTCTCTGCCCCTTCCCTGCTTGTGCCTTCCCTCTCTCAAAAACAAATAAACATTAAAAACATATCTGTTGCTTCTCTGAAATTCTAATTCAACTGGGTGCCTGCATTTTATTAGCTGGATTTGCTACCCCAACCCAGCAATGTTCTCAAGTGGTGTCTTATATGGAGGAGTCGAGGCTAACAACTGTCTTGATTCCTGTTTTGAAGCACACAGAGGATTTTTTTTTTTTTTTTTACAAAGAAAATGAATGTATCCCTTCCTCGTCCCCAGAGGACAAGACAAAACAATGTACCGGTACCAGTTGGATAAATGCAGAATCTGCTCATGGTCATGATGAGCTAACACTGGAATGAATTTGTATGATACTGAGAAGGCCTTTGGAAGAGAGGGAGCAAATGCTCTGCCCTAGACAGCTCCAGCTTCTGCCAGAACCAAGACTGAGAGGTGAGTCTGGAATATGGTTACGGCCGATATTCACAACCTACGAGGAAGGTCACAGAGGCTCAGAAACGCTGAGTAACTTGCCCATGGTCACACAGCAAAGGTAAGTACCAGGAAATAAGGCCAGGGTTAGGATAGGGCTACAAAGAGGGAGGTCTGAGTGCCTCTAGTCTAGAAATAGTAACATCAGCTAACGTGCACTGAACCAAGCACTTGACCCTCAGCCTCCCATTCAATCCATAAAAACTCTGGTAAGCGTGTTAAGCAGGTGTTAGTATTCCTCCAATCTACGGAGGAGGGGGCGGACATGAGGCCCTCCGCAGGCAGAGCTGGGCTATAGATCCCGTGTTCTTAGCCGCTACAGGATAGCAGAGGATGTAGCCTGCAGACGCTCTGGCCAGCTAAAAACAGGAGCTAATGTCTAATAATCGAGACAATGACATAATCTGAATGGGATGGCCAACTTCTCTGGAAGGATCAGAAAAATGCACCCCCCCCCCCCCTTGGCCTATATTCCCAGTCATCAGCTAAAGCCGCTGGGCCACCCTGAGCCTCACCCTGGCCCAATCACCTGCTCGCAGAATACTGGCAGCACAAGTGAAAAGCATGCACTCCCACGCCCCTCCCTCATCACCCAACGACCGTGGGCGGGCTCTCAGTGTGTCCACTGCTCAATTAGTAAAATTGGGGTCATCGTGGTATCTACCTCACAGGGTCCTTGTAATCAATACGTGATAATTCACTTAAAGGCCATAATCACAGCTGTCGGAACATAATAAGTACCTAATAAATGTCAGCTACCACACACCCTCTCCGTGCTGACAGATCAGTTGCCATGGCTCTTGCAAATGGAGAGCCACCAAGGCTCTGAGTGACCTGATGGAGGAGCAGCGCAGGGTCCCCACCCGGGGCTGACAAGGAAGAGGGATCAGAGCCAGAAGCTGCCCTAGAATTCTAGATGTCCATAGGGCAGCCCGTCCATAGGGCAGCCAAGACGGCTGCAACCATACTAGGAAATAAACACACCAAAAAGGATGGGGGCGCACTGCTTTCAAAAGACAGCCCAGATCTAGGTATGGGCTGGCCTTGGTGGGAGGGGAGCTGGCAATCCTCAGGCTGGAGGGTGGCGGCCAGGTGGGCACTGGGGCCAGAAGCTCCAACAGGGCACCGGAAGTCGAAGACGGTAAAGGTGGCTCTCTGGCTTATTGAGGATCCAGGTGCAGAGATGCCGCGCCATGCTGTGGACAGAGAGGAAGCCCGGGAGGGGACAGCCCCAGGCCAGGCCAGGCCCGGGGTGGGGGAAGGTGGAGACCGCTCCCACCCCAGGGTCCCGGCAGGATCCTGTCTCTCATGTGCTTCAGCAAGCGCCACGATATCTGCTGCAGACACGCCTTGACATCGCTCGCTCATCACCTGCCCAGTCCGAACACTGAGTTCCGGGTGAGGCCGGGTGCAGACGGATCGCGCGCCCCTCCTCCCGGCCGCGCCGTCCCCATCGCTCCTCCAGCCCCCGGGGCGCAGCCCCCCCCCCCCCCGTCCCGCCCCCCTTCCCGGGCGCCTTGTGACCCTGCATCCCCCCTGTGCGCGCACCGGACGCCCGCGGCCACACGGGGGCGCTAGCGCCCGCTGCGCGCGTACCTGCGCAGAATCCGGAGAACAAAAGGAGCCCCGGGGACCTTGGCCTCCTTCACCTGGAACCACCTGCTCCACGGGCTGCGGGGCCGAGCGCCACCGCCGGCATCTGGCCCCCGCGAAGGAGTTAATTTTTGCTCGACGCTGCTCTCAGAAATCTGTTAAAGAAATCGCTCCTCCCTTGATGGCCTTTCTCCCCAGCTTGGGGACAAAATATAAGAGCTTTGGGACTCTAAAAGGGTTACTGGGTTTGTGGTTTTACGATGCGTCCTGCTCTGTATTCTCCGTCTCCTTCCCGGAGTTTACCAGGATCCTGGCAGCATCATTTTTCTCCCCTTTGGTATATTAAAGTGAACTTCTTTTCACGTTTGGACCAAATAGACACACTCTCGGAAAATGGCAACAAACTAAAGGCAGAAATAAAGGGAAAAGAAGGAGGAAAATACCCTGGAAATCGGGTCATTGCAAGGAAGGGAAACTTCCACTGCACGGCTGGTCAGCCTTGCCCTGAAATGGCTTTTATTCTCCAACTTCGAAATATACCTCATCGATGAGGTGCAAAACCCTGTGTTAGTGTGCCCGGACGCCTTAATTGGGAACCCCCAAAAGAGGCTAAGTTACAATCACCATCAATCATCTATTGAGGGCTTGTAGGCACAAAGGCAGCTTAATAAACTGCCAGAGGCTAGCCAGGCAGCATGCCCAGCCCTGGAACGGCGAGGGGGGACAGGCAGGCTGAGCTTTCTGGGTGTTATAATTTAGTGGTCCCCAATTAACCCCTCTCCCCCCACACTGATGTCCAAGGTCACTTTCCACTGAGCTTTGTCCAAGGTCAATTTCAATGGGGCTTTGTCCAAGGGCATTGCCATCTTGGTGCAGCCAGCCTCTCTCCCTCTGGTGGGTGCACGGCTCTGCGTGCACAGCTGTGGGTTCCTGAGGATTTGAGGGAACAGGAGGCCTGCCAGAGAGGAGCTGAGGGTTGACAGAAACTCCCACTGAGACCAGGGACGGTTCCAAGCGGGCCCCAGAATCGGGAGGTCATGCTACAGATATGCCACTGAAATTCAGTCAACAGTAATATTGCCGTTGTCCGACGAAGATGTTTCCTGGGAAACTCCAGGACTCTTCTCGGGGGGGGGGGGGAGGCAGAAGCAGTTCCTGGGGACTCCCCTGGTTAAGGAGATCTTGGAGGAGGAAAAAGAGGCAGGGATACTCTCCGGTGACAATTTCCTATCATACCTGCACCACCCAGTTTGATGGCCCCAGCCGCGTGTGGCTATTAAGCATGTGAAATGTGGTTGGCGCTCCTGAAGGGCTGAAGTGTACGTTTTACTCAGTTTTACCTAATTTAACATGAAATAATCATACTGGCTAGTGGCTGCCGTATTGGACGGGGCGGTGCAGCTCTAGGCAGTCAGTGATGGTGGGCGGCGGTGGGGAGGGAGTGAAAGTGGGCATCATTGTTAATCTCTTCCGAATCGCCCCACACCGGCTAAATGCACCTGCATGTTTCCTCTCCAGTCTGCTGGGAGCCATTGTTACGGTGGAGGTGGCGGTTGAGTGCAGGCTGAGGGTGGCGGGAAGGCAGCCTTGCAGCCATGCAGTGACATGTCATAAATTGCCCTTAAGCAGCAACAGGCCAGGGATTAGAGGACTTTTCCGGTAGATACCGTTACCAGTAGACAGGGGTCAACAGCAGGGTTCCTGGACTATGGTTTCAAAATACTTTAGAGAGGATGTTGACTTCCTGCAAACGGGTTCCTCTTCAGGGATGGGTAAATGACCACTTTTCAATTTCTCTGGAGGCAGTGAACGTTCAACGATTGGAGAGGGTGGAGGTCTTAGACACATTTATTTTTGAAGCTCAAAGCCGGAGACCTCACTGATGCCAAAAGAGGGTGAGGCCAAGGGGTGGGGGCCTCGTTCAATGACTTTCTCAGACTCGTACAGTTTGGGGCAATGTTGGGACAGAGACCCAATCTCGGGCGCCCTGCCCTGGTCTGGTGCTGTTTCTACTGCACAGCATTCCCAGTCAAATACCCTGTGACTTCGGGCATTGCGGACTTTACATCTGGCTGGGTTGGCCAGCCAGCAAACTGACCAATCATTTTTTCTTTATAGATGGGCAGGTGCCTGGTAGGAACTTGCAACATTGGGGGCAGGGGTGGCGGTGGTGATGTGTACCTGGGGGCAGTGTTGAGGCCAGGGTAAAATTTCCCCAATTATTACCCCCCCACACATACACACACACTATCTTTATAGCAGTTTCTGCTTTTCTTGAACTAGAATGCAGTCAGCGTCCCCGAATTGCTTCTTCATTCTCTTTTGAGTAACGGACCTGGTTACCCAGTTGTAAATAGCAGATGTGTGGCAGATTATTAAGCCTTAATTTCTCCAACACCACTTCTTCAGAATTTTCCACTTCTATTTATTTTCCATTTCTATTTGTTTTCATAATATCGCCGATTGGACTCATTTTATGGACCACAAATGTTGGCCCTTACCTCTTCCCCTATTTTGAAGACTGCAAATTCAGCTGATGAGCTGCAGGTGTGTGAAAGAGGTCTAACAATCTTACGTACCTGAACATGAAGGTTCTTGGAAACATTAACAGCAATACTGACCCTAACCAAATTCCTGGAGCACTTGAAGAAGTAGGATGAAGCCATGGCAAATGGGTAACTGTTCTCTTGAAATATTAACATTTTGGACGCAATGAATTCTACTCAAAATATTCCAACTCTGCACTGAGTTGAACTACCTGGAAGGAGCCATCACTGGGCACGGGTAGGTGAAAACAGTTGACTTGCTCTGGTAGCCACTGGAGTGAACCCCAGCCCGATCGGGAGAGACTGGACTTCTGGTTGACCAGTGGGGTGACCTTGAGCCCATCACTCCCTCTCTTTGCCCTGCTCTTCTCCTCTGTCAACATGATGCTTTAACACACACTTTCTCACCTTTGGTTCTAGTCTCCTTAGGAAAACCTACACGTGTTACTTAAGCCACTTAGAAATCCAATAAACCATAAGAGCAGACCATAGTGGCAATTTTAATTCAGGTGCTCCTCATGTCTATAAAAAAGCTCTTTCTTTGGGGCTGCGTTGTTCACCAGTGTTAAAACACCTTCTATGTGACCTGACCCCCGTCTTTCTTGAAACCTCCAGGGACTGCTCCTGCGAAGCACTGGGTACCAGTAAGCATTGCATTACTGTAATGGAATTATTATTCCATTTGGATAATAATTTGTATGACTCAGGCTGCCCGCCCAGGCCACATTCTATCCCAGGTGGGTTTGGGTAGGCACCAACAGGCCCTTCAGCTGGGGCAGAGGGTAGGGTTGGGGGATTCAGAAGGTATGGCTCCAGACTCTGTTGAAACCAGGTCCCTAATAATATCCAGGTGGTGCCAGTGGGTTCTGGGCTCTTCACCGAAACACTTTAATCCTTCCCATAGACCCAGGAGGTGGGAATATTCAGAACGGCTAATAATAATCACAGACACATTGCATTTCCAGAACCATGAGGAGTATCTGAATTAAAAAAAAAGGTTTTTTCACACTTCCATTCACTTAATCTTCTTAGTGACCCTACTAAATAACTACAAGACGGGTACCACTATTGTCTTCATTTTACCTGAGAACAATGGAAGGCTCAGAGAACTTAAGTAACTTGCCCAAGGTCACACAGCGATGGAGTGAAGGGAGCCAGCCGCACCTTGCCTGTGGGAACCAAAGCCCCCTCACCCTTAAAGCGAGACAGGAATTCCGGAAGGACTTTGTCCCCAGGGAAGTCTTGGCTTTGAGATTCTGTCCTAAGTTTAGCATCATCGCTGACGTTCAGCGCTGGGATGTATGCTTTCGCTTCGGTGAAATGCGGTTAAGTTCCTTGAAGGTGGGACCGAGCTGTCAGGGGATCAGGCCCCTCCCCTCATCCCAGGAGTTAACTACACTAACTGCAGTCCTTGGACTCTTCTGTATTTCTCCTCTCGAATGCTTCTTTTATGCCACGGACATTACTGAGATGGAGCCTAAAGAATGAAATTCATAGTTTTGCAGGGAGGACAGAACGGCATCAGACGGGCTCATTAGCGCTGAAACGTCAGCAGCCTGCATTCGTCTAACTTTTCTATAGGGCGAAGGAACAGCCACCTAGTAGAAAACAAATTATTAAAAAAAAAAATTCTGCATCTTCAGAGGAGAATGGCCCGTGGCAGCCAGGGTTCCCACCCCTTTCCTGGTCCCTTCCCGCAAGCAATGGTTAGCCGTACACTTTGTTTCTTGAAAGTCATGGGGCATCGGAGTTCATTACTAGAGTGAAAAAAAAAAAAAAAGAAGGGCGTCTCGAGGGCTTTTGAAAAAAAAAAAAGGGTGGCTACTCAAGACATTTTGTAAAGGGGGGAAAATTGTGAAGAAAAGGAACCCCAGTGGGGGGCGGAGGGTTGTGAATGTGGCCTTGTCTGGCAGCTCTTTCAGCAGAAACCTGGTGCTGGCGTTAGTATTTCAGTTCAAACTGTCACCTTCAGTTCTTGCTGGCTTTTCTGCCCTCGGCCCTGAACCTCAACAGATTGGGGCTTATTTACCTATTCACACTCGGCCGGGAAAGCTCATTAATAGGCTTATTAGCAACACCATTCACGGGAGGCCAGTGACAAAAGGGGTTCCAGCCACTTGAAGGGGGAAGAGAAAAAAAAAAAAAGTACAGAGATTATTTTTCTCATTCAGAAGCCTCACTGGTGTGAAAGCTTTCCTAGACCCTCTGAGGTCACTTGAAGCCTAAATATGATGACAGAATTGTGTGTGTGTGTGTGTGTGTGTGTGTGTGTTTTAATTCCAAACATGCGTTTGCTTTTCTCAAAACTGAAGAGTTTGCTGTTGTGGGCTGTGGCCTCGCTCCCTTAAAAATGAACACTCTTAAGGGAATAAGGGTCTTGTGATGGATTGGTGTCTTTTCATCCCTAGAAAGAATAAATTCTGCAAACTGCATCTGGACACGAAAGAAGGTGTTCTGATTTGTCATTTTCAGCGGAAGCCTGCCTTTTTATTCAGTGTACATAAAGCTATTGATGAATGGGGTTAGGGATGATGGCTTCCTGCACCAGTAATTTATGTGAGAATGTGTTAACAGCATTTTCAATGGCTAATGGATATGTTGCAGGATGGGAAGGGACTCTGTCCTGAGACACTTGAGTTTCCCATTGATGGGGAGTATAAAGACATAAGTGCCGGTCGCCGCGCTGGTGGACCTTCTGCCGCCTTTTTGTGCCCACAGGTCTGAGAACTTGAAAAGGTATGTTCAGAACAACGCAGCTGTGAGTGGATAGCTGAGGCTCACCTGGCTGAGCTGTCAGTTAATTAAAAGGCTTTAGGGACTGATCTGGGTTAAAAAGACTTGACCGAAAACATACCCAAGCCAACGGACCGATCAGATCATTTTGCTTGAGAATCAGACCATTACCTTCGCTGTCAAATTTCCAAAATATAATTTCACAGCCATTTGCTGAAGCATCGCAGTGGAGTTGCTCGTCCTGGGTTTTAAGTAATTTACATAAAAAGTTGTCTATTGTGTATTGTGAAGCAAAACGATTTTCTCATGATGTGGCTGGCACCTTCAAAAAATTTTTTCGTGTTATTGAAGTGTGCTATGTCAGTGACCCATGAAGAACTAACTGCGTTTCTAAATGCTGGAAAAGTCGATTTTTCAGGTCAGTTTTGTACTCACTGCTCCATCTATCTTCAGGCCTCAAAAGCATTCTAAAGCACTTCTGGGTTTAATGACCTTTTCCAAGGAAAAATAATTAAGGTTTTTATCTATATTGTCTTGTACTTAAGCAGGAAAGCTTAGGAGCTGGATGAGTGAGGAGGAGAGCAAGTATATTAAAAAAATAAATTACCCCGTAGACACAGCCTAGTGAGAAAAGTAATGGGAAATATGAACTTTAACCAGTTACAGCCTGGCATTCAGTTGGCCAATCTGATTTTGCAGTATAAGAATCTAAGATTCAGAAAGAAGAATTGCTTTGCTCTAGGTCATACAGCTATTTACAGCAGAGTTGTGCCTTTAGAATCTTTCCAATTTCTTTTTGTTACTCCAAATATATATTATTAAACAACAACCCTTTTTTGTTGTTGCAGTTTTTTTTTTAATTTTTTTTTAAGATTTTTTTTTCTTAATGTTTTTATTTATTTTTGAGACAGAGAGAGATAGAGCATGAATGGGGGAGGGGCAGAGAGAGAGGGAGACACAGAATCGGAAGCAGGCTCCAGGCTCTGAGCCATCAGCACAGAGCTCGATATGGAGCTCGAACTCACAGACTGTGAGATCATGACCTGAGCCGAAGTCGGACGCCCGACTGAGCCACCCAGGCGCCCCTTTTTTAAATTTTTTAACGTGTATTTATTTTTGAGAGACAGACAGCACGAGCGGGAGAACAGGTGAGAAAGAGAGAGCCACAGAATCCAAGGCAGGATCCAGGCTCAGGGTGGTCGGCATAGAGTCGGATGCGGGGCTCGAACTCGCGCGCGAGGAGATCATGACCTGAGCTAAAGTCGGACGCTCAACCGACTGAGCCACCCAGGCGCCCCTGTTACAGCTTTTCACTTTTTCTATGAGAGGCCAGATCCAAAGTCAGATCTGCCAATAACCAGCTGTGTGGCCCTGGACAAATTACTTAACCTCTCTCATCCTGTCTCCTTATCAGAAACTGGGATTATTACTCTGCAAGGTGGTTGCACCGATGACACATAACCGGTTCAGTGTGCCCCGCCCGTGGTGGGGGCTCCATAAGCATTGGTTTCTTCTCTCACTGCATTTGGCAGGACAGAAAAGTGCAATGTCCCGCAGACATTTCCAAGCTGCTCTCTCTCTCCTCCAAAAGTTTCAGCTGCATTAAATTTCTCCCCCCTGTTAACAACGTGCGGTCCCTCTAGGGGCAGGGCAGGCAGGCCGTCATTTGTTTTCTGACTTGAACCCAAAACGCAACGCGATCACCCGGCGAACCGTCGGCCTGCGTCCCCTGGGAAGGAAGGGGGCGGTGGCGCGGGTCGAGGCTGTCGCCGCACCTCCGGGTCCCGGCGGTGGCCGGGGTCTCGGGCGGCTCGCGGGCGTCGGGAGCCGCGCGGAGTCCGGGCGGCCGGGCGCGCGGCGCTGATTGGCAGAGCGGGCGCCGCCGTCCAGGAAACGGCTCGGGTTTCAGCGGGGGCGTGACCCGCCGGGAGGGGGCGGCGGCGGCGCGGGCGGCGGCGGCGGCGGAGAGCGCCGCGGAGAGCCGAGCGAGCGGGCGGGCGGCGGGTGCGGAGCGGGCGAGCGAGCGAGCGAGCGAGCGCGGCCGCCACAAAGCTCAGGGCGCCGCGGGGTCTGCGCGCGGCGTAGTCGGCCCGGCGCCGCGACTCCTTCCCGGGCTGCCGGGGCCCGGGCGCCCCGAGGCCGCCGCTTTCCTGGGCGCTCCGAGCGTTCGCGAGTCGCGAGCAAAGTTTGGTGGAGGAGACGCCGAGCCGGAGTCCTTTCTTCCTCTCGCTCCCCAAACCCGAGGGCAGCCGGCGGGCGTCATGCCCGCGCTCCTCCGCAGCCTGGGGTGCGCCTGAAGCCTCGGAGTCTTGGCGCCGGCGCGGACCCGAGGACCACTCTTGTTTGGAGTTTCCCCCCGAGCTCGTCGCTTGCTCCATCCCAACCCACGCCGGGCGCGGGGACAGACCGGCCGCCGGGCAGCGTTGCCATTCAAGGTAATCGCCGTGTCGGGTGCCTCGGGGAGCCTCGCCCGCCGGCAAAGCTGGGGCCGCGGGAGCCCGGGACGCCGGGCGCACTGTCCCCCGAGCGGAGGGCGCGGGGGCACTGGCACGGTGGAGCCTGCTCCCTGTCCTTGGCTCCCTGTCTTTGGCTGCATGGGTGATGGGGGAGCGGGATGCGTGCTGACGGCGGCCGTTCGGGAAGGTCTGCGTTTACCCCTTACCCCCCATCCAGATGCTGACATCTGCCTCTGGCACTGACACCCCCCTCCCTGTCAAACTGCGGCCGGCGCCGTCCCACCGGCCGGCGCGATCCTCCGACCCCAGAGCGGGCAGGCGAGTGGCGGGGCTGCCTCGCTGGTGGCTCGGCCCCGCAGGTCCCGGCTTCGGAGGGGCACCTTCGGGGTGGCTCATCCTGGGGTCCGGGGAGCGCCCGCCCTTGTCCCATCCAGGCCGGGCGGGGGTGGGGGGATCCGTCCTTTCCCGGGACGGAGCCGTTGAATGGGGCCCGCGACCTTTCCGTCGGGCTGGCTGTGCTCGGGGGAGGCGGGGTGGCACCTTTGGGGAGGAGGCCGCTCCGGTTCCCCGCTTCAGGCACGGGCGCCCCTAGCCCGCTGCCGCCCTCGGTGCTGGAGGAAGCGCAGCGCGCCTGGGGCTAGGGGGCGAACTGGACCGACTTTTTTCTCGCTCGCCGCCTGTTCAGCCGGCAGCAGCTAGGGCATGTCGAAAGCGCAAGCGAGTTCTAACTTGCGCGCTCCTTCTTTCAGCGCCGGGGCCGCGCCGGGGAGTCAGCCGAGGGCCCTGCGAGACGCCGGCTCCCACTCTCGCGGCCACAGGGCCAGCCTCGGGGGGTCCCGGCCGGGGGCGCCGAGTCTCCGCCGCTCCCCTCCGAGCCCGCTCCCTCCAAACCCTCCTCCGGGCCTGCCTTCCTCTGGCCCAATTCAATAAAACCTACCCTTAAAAGCAAACCTGCTTTCACACTCGGGGCACCCATTATGTGTTTGGTGTGAAACGCTATCAACATTTAAAACCCCATTGTCCCCCGGGTCCCAAATCCCTGTAAATCTTCCACTGGCCACGACTCATTTTCATCTGAAAAGCCTGTTTAGTTTGAATAGAAAAGCAATCAGGCGCCCCTCTCCCTCTCCCTCTCCCTCTCCCTGGAATGTCAATTAAAATGCAGATTTTTCTGAGCTCTTTAGCGCCCCAAGAAGGGGGAGAAACTCTGGATAAATGAAAGAAGTGGCCACAATGAGCCGGGCTGCTGGTGGTTAGGAGTTTCCCAAAGCTGCTGCAAGTTCTCACTGGCTTGCAGGCGTTCACCAAGGGGTGGATTTGCGGTCCTGAGTCAGCCTGTATTTTTTTGAGATTTCAGAATGTTGAGCAGCCCCCGCCCGGATCTGACCCCTTGATAGCTCCCTCCCTTACTCAGCTGGGAAGACGAGGGGGGCAGCAAGGGAGGCTTTGAGCTGGGAGATAGGTCTGCCCCCTGGGGGGACCTGGGCATCCCAACCTTACGTGGCCTTGTTGACTTTCCTGATGTAAGATATCCCGGGAACAAAGCGCCCAAATGCTCGGCCATGGGTGAGCCGGCAGAGGACAGATAACCTAGGAGCTCAATTAAGGCGGGCACTGTGTTGGTTTGCCTCTTGGAGCGTGGGTGCGGGGGTTGGGAATATTCTGGTAAGTTGAGGAGTCCAGGACAAACCTGGCGTAGGGACCACTTGCCAGCCAGGCTCTCTTGCTTGTCACTTTGCGTGTGTTTGGGGGCAGGTTTGTGCTGAGGTGAAAATGGACCAGGGGAGCGGGTGGCCACGAAGAGCCGTCCATCACAGGGAGGGTGACAACGCCTCCCCTGCCCAGGCTGAGAAGAGAGTTCCCTTTCAAGGGGAAAAATAAACACGCCGGGGCTTTCACTGAGGCTCAGACTCCAGGAAGGATTATGGTATTGAAGGCAGGAAGCCGGGATTGTGGCCGCCAGCGGCATGCTGGGCCTGTGTTCCCAACACCGAGCCTCGGGACCTAATTATCCTGCCTAGGAGGTCCCTTCACACTTTTGTCCACTTTGGTGAGGAGTTGTGCAGACCTGCTGCCTTAGGCCTCCGCCTTCCAGAGATGTGAGCAGGGGGCAGCCTGGGGCCTGGACCCGGTAATGGCTAAAATTCAAGTTTCTGGTGCAAGCTGACCGGTATGAATGAATGGTCTGAGATTTAGCTGAGGTCCCTGACCAGCTTTCTCTGCCTGGAGCAAAGGAAGCCCCCTGGGCTGGGACAGGTGGGTGAGGAGGCCAGGGAAGCAGCCTGGGGGGAAACCTACTAGGATTTAAGGTTGTTTGTGGAGTTGTGTCAGAGGCAGAAAATTCCCATGCATTCTGGAAATGCTTAGTAAATCAATGGGCATGCTTGTGTACTTTCCTCCCACGTGTGTGTAGAAATAGATACGGAGTTATCTTTTGAGGCTCTTAACTTCAAGAGGAAAGAAAAGTCAGGGGGGAAAAAAAACCATCCTTCAAGCAATCTGAAAATAGAGGGTGTGCTTGCATGCACGGGCTTTTCTTGCTTTTGCTGTGAATCACACCGTTTCACATGTGCTTTCTCTGCAGCAGAGAATTTCTTTTTTCCTTCTCAGGAAATGGTGCAGCAGTCTCTTTTCCCATTTTAATCCTTAGTCAAGGCTAAAAGGAACAGTTTTTCTGATGTAGCTTTGGAGAGGCTCACGCCGTGGTGCAATCTGATGGTATAATTTGAGACCTCAAGTTGGCACGCAGAAAGCCCAGGGCTTAGAGATTTTTGTGTGAAAGGTCTCCCCCCCCCCCGCCAATCCTTAATATGTGGTTGGTTCATTTATAGAGTTTATGGAATCTGTGATTGTCTCAGATTTTCTCAAGTTTGTGCATTTCGGTTCGACACGTAGTGATTGAGGATAATGAACGCATTTAAAGTCGTTCGGAATATTTAAGTTTGGGAAGTTCTCTTTGCCTTTGGGTCAAATGGGTGAACAGACCAGGCAGTTGAGCGCCCCCTCCCCCCCCCCCCCCCCCCGTAACTTCTACTGTGAAGTTTCAGCCAATAGATTAGCCTATTGAAAGTCATTGTCCCAATCGCATACCATGACAGTAATTTCCACGTCACCATCGTCGTTCATAACACACCTGCCTTATTCCTCCGAGTTTGCGTCTGCTCTGTTCCTTCACCCGCTCTGTATGGGTTGAAGACATTTACGAGGCTGGGGGCTGCCAGTAGTCACAGCGGAAGGGGATTCTTCAGGCTTTGAATCTCTTTTTCTTGGATCAGCTGCTTTGAACGTGTTGCAGGTCCGTTCATTCTTCGTAAGAGGCTGCCTGGCGAAAGATTGAAACACATTTCTGTACTGGGAAATGAATCCTGACAACTGTAAACTGGTGGGGATTTTTGGTAGCCTTCCTGGGGTCCCTTTTATTTTGCTGGTCTCCTTTCTTCCTAAGAACAGTGAGGGTGGAGCCAGCCTCTCAGCTGCAGCCCCAGAAATAAGTCTGCAAACAGACGCCTGCACGATCCAGCTGTCTGAAGCCCAGTTGGCCTAAGAGAAGTTAACAAGGCCGGTGATGCCAACCCGAGCATTGTGAACTTGCTTTTGTAGTTGCCCTTCAAACAAAGGTCACGTTGCTTCTGCTTTTTGAGGGCGGCAGGGGTGACGGTGGAGAGCAGAAGAGAGCGCACCCTGCCCTGATCTGTGTCCCGTCGCTACGCCTCTACTTCTGTTTCTCAAAAGTGTGCTTTTTAAAGATCGGCCCACCCTGCTTCGTGGACCGGGCTGGTGGAAACACCTGGGGCTCTGAGGTGCGGACGCCAGGCATTTGCAGATCATGAAAAGGAACTGTTGGCACATATATTTGGGAAGCTGAGAAGCTGTTTTAGCCCGCTTGGGGTTTCAGCGAATTGGCATCGGGGAGGATTTCACTGACTTCGCCGAATCTCTCTCCTCTAGAGGCTGCAGCAGCTGCAGAAGCAGCAGCAGGACGAGCAGTGGCTGCGGCAGCACCTTGGCTCCTGAGCATCGCAGGCGGTCCATGCGCGCAGAGGAGGTGTGCAGATGGGAGTGACGTCCACATGCAGATATGCAAGAGCTCGGGGGACTGGCACCACCTCACCCATGGTCAGCTGGGGTCGCTTCCTCTGCCTGGTCGTGGTCACCATGGCAACCCTGGCCCTGGCCCGGCCCTCCTTCAATTTAGTGGAGGACACCACGTTAGAGCCGGAAGGTAAGTTCCTTCGTGTCACTCTCAGGGTACCCAAGTTTGTTTGGGGCGTTCGTCCGGGGGAGGTGGCACTGAGGTCAAGGCCTCTTTTAGAATCCGCTGCCCTTGCGTTGTCAGTGAGGCTCTGAGAGCCAGGAGTGGGCTCCCTGCTGCCCCCGAGCCCGAGGTTGCCAGAGAAGGTTCCTTGCTGTAACACCGCAGGCCGGATGGTAGTTTGGTGGTTTCTGGGTGTGTGCGCTTCCCTGCTCTGGGTGAGGGAGCCAGCCTGCACTTCACCTTTCTCCGGTGCCCGGCGGAGCTGCGGGAAGGGGGTGCGTGGAGGTGAAGGCCATCTATAGCTTCCTGCAGGAGCTTTCTTACCGGAGGGAGAGTCTTGCTTCTGATGTAAAGAATTGCTGTTTTCTGACAAAAGGAGCCTCGAAGGGAAATTGCCAACATCTGAAATGCTGACATTTTATTTTCATTGTCTAAGGAGAAAAAGAAGCTTCTGAAGTTCAGCCCAGAGATGCTAGACGTATTAGTGTTTTTTTGTTTTTTCTTTTTTTTTTGGCCCTTGTCGTTCATAATACCTGAGCAGTACGTCGCGGAAACTGCAGATTGTGCTTTAGGTAAATTTGGAAGTGAAGGTACCTGGCTGTCTCCCACATCTCTGAGAACTTACAGATCGAACAGGCCATGCACTCTGTTTCAGCCTTGGAAATTTAATTTTAAAGGCACGAAGCCAGTTGGTGAACACTTCAGTGGGGCTGAATTACTCAGCGGGACAGGGTTGGAACCTCCTTCCCGGGTCCTTCTGAGACGACAGTAGCCAAGCCTCCACTTGGTGCGGCGTTGAAATCTGTCATCAGCAGGGAATATTGGGAGCTGAGTTAGTTTTCCAGTGGTAATCCGAGAATAAAACGGCAGATCCCAGCACTCATCGCCACTTAATGAACCTGTTTGCTGAGAGCCCACCTGGTGCTTGCTAAGCTTTGGGGGCGGTCATGGTCCCGAGTGGTCTGGGGTCAGCTCAGCTGTTCTGGGAGGGCACCCCGCACCGCAGGCTAGAGAGGGACGGAGAGCCGGTCGGGACGACACGGGAAGGAGGGCTGTGTTCCTGCCAGAGGTGAGAGCACCGAGGGAGGGGGCTCCCACTGAGGCCCACGCATGGGTCATAAGAGGATAAGTAAGGGCAACTGTTTTTCTAAAACGGGCCTTACTGGGAGGCAGTCGGGCATTGGCAGCAGCGAGGCCGGTCGGTGCCCCGTCTCACGCAGAGGCATGGGGGCTTTGTGCAAACAGGTGCAGTGACGTCACAGGGGTTTCCACGTCTCCGGGAGGGGGGAGTCTGGTGAGAGTTTGTGTCTGCGACACTCACGGGCTCCAGCCCGGGTGATGATGGCACTGCCTCCTTGTGCTACGTGCTGTGACAGAAGCACACGTGCGATTTGCAGAGGTGATGCCTTTTTAAAGGGCTTAATGGGAGAGAAAAGGTTCCTGGTTTCTGAAAGTCATGCCTGTGCTCGGATTGTGCTGATAATTACAATAGATGTGCTTCCTAATTGCTGATTTTTCCCTGGAGTGCGTGGCTCAGCACTTGCCCACGCAGCTGAGCGGGGGGTTCCCTACCGGGAACGGCCCAGGTTAGGAAAAAACTGGCATTTTTCATTTCGACTTTCAGGGCAGCCTTATTGGGAGTTTATCGCAACATATAAAGTGTAAACGGTCCTGGAGGACCTCTTTTTTATCCTATTTAATTATCAAAGAAAGTTTAAAATATGCGGGAAGAGGTGGGGGCGGAGAGGGGAAGACACAGAGGGCAGCGATGAGGTTCCCCCCAATGGTTCTTTGTGTAACAATTTGTATCCAACAATGAGAGCAGGTCTTTCTAACCTGGGATCTGTGGATGCACTTGGGGGCTGGGGAGGTGTTTGCGAATTCCCCCCCAAGTTGTAGGCAATACTTGGCAAATGTCATTGTCCGCATTTTTCGGGGTTCACAGCTTCCATGAGGTTTGCGTCCAGGATCGTGACAGGTTTAAAATTTTTTTTTTTTTTCAACAGAGAGAGACAGAGCACGAACGGGGGAGGGGCAGAGAGAGAGGGAGACACGGAATCGGAAACAGGTTCCAGGCTCTGAGCCGTCAGCCCAGAGCCTGACGCGGGGCTCGAACTCACGGACCGCGAGATCGTGACCTGGCTGAAGTCGGACGCTTAACCGACTGCGCCACCCAGGCACCCCAGATCGTGACAGGTTTAAATGGGAAGTGCAGAGGTGCAAAGAAGTGGCTTTGGAAAAGCATTCAACCCCCTCAGCCTCAGTTTCCCTTCCTGTCATCTGACGGTTTGATAAGATGACCTTTAAGGTCTTCTTCGTTAATGCTAAACGAATGGTGATGTCCTCAGGAGCCTTCTGGCAACTCGCCTCAAAAGGTCGCCAGGAGATTTTAGGGTCCCTGGGAGCAGAGAGCAGTAGAGCACACGGCCTGGCATCTCATAAGCACCCAGGACCTGTTCTCATCCTCGTTCCCGATGAGATGGGCGCATGTATCTGCTCTGTTCTGTGCCCATTGCCACAGTGTCAGGAAACGTGGAGGCTTTTGGGGAGAGTGGGGAAGGAAATCGCTCTCCGACGGAGAAGGCCCTTTGTGGCTCCAGGCAGCTGTGTTTGCTTTCTGTAGGGTCTGTGCTGTCCTGGTAAGTACCGTATTGGCCGTCGATTTGCGTTCTTCCACTCCCAGAGTTTTGCTCTAGCGTCGGAGGTTATTAGCAAGGTAGTCTGATCGTAGATGAAGAAGGGGTTAGCAACTGGAAGCAGACTGACCGACTGGGGACAGCTCCAGTTTAGGGCATGGTCCTGCCGACCTGGGGGGAGAGAGGGAGGATTGGTGGGTGAGTGGGTGTCTGTTGGTTCCAGTGTGTCTTCTGTGGTTCGTCTGACTATAGCTTTGATTAGCATAGGTTCAACCTTAGCCTTCTGTTGCACAAGGCCTCATCTTGGAAGAGTTCTTGGTTTGTTAATTTGGAGGCTCAGAGTAGACGCTGTGTATGGGGGCTGGACCAGAGGAGAATGTGTCTGGGGCAAAATGTGACTAAGTTCCAGGAAGGGGCCTGTGCCTAAGACTAGAGAATCCTTTCCAATCTTCTTGGCTCTGTACAATATTACCATATATCATCGTATCGTATCATCTGTCGTATATCATTTGTCTTCTGGACACTATGAAATGGTAACAGTAGGGTTGGATCTACCCAACCGATTTGCGAAGAAAATAATCTCCAGGAGATTTTAGTTAATATCCCAGTTTAAAAAAGAATATTTTCCGTTGGTGATTCATTGTTGTAGGGGAATGGCTGAAGGCTCTAAGCTCAGTTATTGACTCAAAGGGGGTTAGTCCTCAAAGCCAAGTACTGTTCTGTTGATTAATATTCTAATTATTTAAAGTATAATCAAGCTTGATTATCCTGGGGAGGAGGTGACTCTTTCAAGTTTTTTTCTGACGTTTTGTCACCTACTCTGGTTAATTAAGTCATTGTTGACATTAATGATATCTTTGTTTACACCAGCCCAGTAGGAGCTAAAATAAAAGGGCTTTTCCAACCCCAAACCCCTAATTACTTTCCCACCCTCTACAAAGTGTGATTCTGAAAAGCGACAACCTGAGAAGAAAGTAGTTTGCATTTTTTTTTTTTTTTCCAAACCAATTTTTTTGGCAACCTTCTAAGAGGTCGTGCTGTCCTGGACCAGTGTGTGAGTTGGTCCCAAACTCAAAAGCAGAGTCCGTGAATGAAGAATGCACAAGGAAGTCAGATTTTTCCAGCATGGTTTTAGGTCCTTTGTTACGAGTATTGTAAATGCCGTAATGTCAGCCATACGCATTTAATTGCAAGTTAAGAGAAAAAAGAATATATCCGCATACCAAGAGTGAATGATTTCAAATAATCTTCTGTTTTGTATTATCTGCATCCTTGCTCCTCAGTATGAGTGTTAATATTTAAGAGTTGACTGGAACTTGAGAGTTAGCTTAGGAACAAGGACTTATTCCCGGTCAGTTAAACGAAATGCAGGCTTATGCAGTTAAATACACAATGAAGTACACATTCTTTATTAGCATATAAAGTATTTCACAATTCATAGACAAAGAACTGGGCTAAACATTACCTCCGAGAGCAAAAATCGGGCAAGCCGAAAGAATTGGTGTTTGTATAACTCTCCATGCTCACTCCCTCTGATCCGAATTCAGTGTGTGTGTGTTTTGCCTGTTTATTTTAACCAGTCAAAACACTGAGGACTTTCTCAGGGACAAGCCCCTCACTAGGAACCATAAGTGGTTCTTTTCAAGTCCTTCCGACCCATTTGAGGGTGAGAATTCAGATAACCAGAGCAATCCAATAGGAGAGGTTTCCAGTGTCAGACTTAATGAATAATTACGTGGTTATGAAATACCTAGGGTAGTGTTTAAACAGGAAGAGCCTTGTTCAATGTTCACATTCTCCAGAAAATGTATCTAGTGGTCCTTCAGCCTGCAGTCTGTTGTTCCCGTGTTTGCTTTTTCCAGGGTAATTGTTAAAAGGCTACCTCCCACCCTTTTTCATCAGGGTCTGGCTTAATTTCCCATTTCCATGGAAGCTGTCTGATTTTACTCTTTCGAGGGGAAGGGGGGACATTGGTTTTGGGGCGCCAGGTAGGCAACGCGGCTGGTGTGCCCCTCTCTACTCGCTGTCCCGATTGGATTCTTAGCACGGTGACTTGTCCGTGGGCAGGCAATTCAGAGATTCTTTTCTGCAAGTTTTCCAGGCTGTCCCACCAATGATTCCGAACCAGTGGGTTGACTGCCACCGTGCAGAAATGCCTGTGATCGTTATCATTCGGGCGCCTCGAGGAACGACTCTAGCCTTAGGTTTTGAGTTCTTTTCACCCGTTTGCTGTATCCGCTTGGGGAGACTGAGCGATGGCTCTGCGTTTCCAGCTCTCCCTTCGTGGTGGCGCCTGATGTCGGTCACTGTGCCACACCTGTGCCCCACGTGCTTCTGACTTGCCTTCTTAGCGTGGTTTCTTTTAACTGATGGTGACTGTGTTCGAGGCTGTATGGGCTGAAGAGGGAGCCTGATGTAGGGGCTGAACCTTCAGCCTTAGCTGAAGGGGGGTGGGTTTGCTGAGCAGTGATGTTTCAGCATCATTGTATCCAAGACGAACAAACCCGTAAGAACTCAGCTTTGACTTGTTAGAGGCTCTTGGGCTTGAGATTTTATTATGTAAAAATTTTTTTTTCCTCTTTTTTTAGTTCATTTTGAGGGAGAGAGAGCGAGCCAGCGCACGAGCAGGGGAGGGGCGGAGAGAGGTAGAGACAGAATCCCACCCAGGCCTCATGCCATCACTGTGGAGCCTGATGCGGGGCTCGAATTCATGAACCGTGAGATTATGACCTGAGCGGAGATTAAGAGTTGGATACTTAACTGACTGAGCCACCCAGGAACCCCAAGATTTTGTTTTTTTAATTTTTATTTATTTCATTATTTAAAAAAAATTAAAAAAAATTTTTTTAATGTTTATTTACTTTTGAGACAGAGAAAGACAGTCTGAATGGGGGAGGGTCAGAGAGAGGGAGGCACAGAATCTGAAGCAGGCTCCAGGCTCCGAGCCTTCAGCACAGAGCCAGACGCGGGGCTCGAACTCACGGAGTGTGAGATCATGACCTGAGCCGAAGTCAGATGCTCAACCAACTGAGCCACCCAGGCGCCCCCGCAAAATATTTTTTAACGTTTATTCATTTTTGAGAGACATAGAGCACTAGTGGGGGAGGGGCAGAGAGAGGGAGGCACAGGATCCAAAGCAGGCTCCAGGCTCTGAGCTGTCAGCACAGAGCCCAATGTGGGGCTCAAACCCACAAACCCTGGGATCATGACCTGAGCCCAAGTCAGACGCTCAACCGACTGAGCCACTCAGGCGCCCCACATTATTTTTTCTAAAGTAAGCTCTGCATCCAGCATGAGGCTTGAACTCATGACCCTGAGATCAAAAGTCACCTGCTCTACAGACTGAGCCAGCTAAGGGCCTTGGACTTGAGATTTTAAAGCCGTGCATAACTCGTGTTCCATTTTGGGGAAAATGTTTATCTTCACACAAAGCCTTAAGGCTTTCTGGCAGCCGTTGAGTCTCCACAAACTGGCCACTTCCTCCTGCTTACCCAGGTAGACCTACAGTGACCCAGCTGATTGAGCTCTGGCCTTCTCGAATTAGGGAGTGTGTAAAGAGGACGTAGGAAAAGGAGCCTGAGGCCAGGCTCTTTAAATAAGTCTGGTTGAACAAGCTGCTGGCCATGTTACTATAATGATTCTGTGTGTGTTGGAGAGGTCACCTTCTGCAATTAACAAAGATTACACTTGCAATCCCCCCCCCCCCCCCCCCCCCCCCCCCCCCCCCCCCCCCCCCCCCCCGCCGCCGCCTCCTTGCTCTGATCTATGGCTATCTCTTTTTAAAAGGGCATGATAGAGGGGTGGCTGGTGGCTCGGTTGGTTAAGCCTCTGATTCTCGATTTCGGCTCAGGTCAAGATCTCACAGTGGGTGGGATCAAGCCCCACATCGGTCTCTGTGTTGACAGCCTGGAACCTGCTTGGGATTCTCTCTCTCCTCTCTCTGCCCCTCTCCTGCTTGTGTTCCCCTCCTCAAAGTAAATAATAAACATTTTCTTAAAAATGCCTTTTTAAAAGGGCATGATAGAAAATCCAAAATGGTAGCTGCAAATGCGGTGCTTATGGGCTTCATTTATAGAATTTCAAGTTTTTTTCTGCTTCTGTATTCATACAGAAGGATATTTCCTGATTAGGACGGACTGTGGTTGACCTTGAAGAGTGTACGTCCTGTAAAGGCTTTAGGTTTAAGTCATGCTTTAGGTTTTCAGTAATTTTGGTTTTGGGAAAGTTGCACCATGATGGAGTTGTAAGACTCTGGGTGTGAACTGTTGTCATTTATTCCACTTTGGAATACGTAAGTAATTACGCCCCGTTCTGGACTTTTGCCACTTCATGTGAATATTGAGAATTTCAGATTCTTCTTGTACTGAGTCAGGGAGCTAAGCTGTGGAATATTCTTTCCTTTAACCCCTTGTCCAACTAGAGAATGGTAAATTCCATGTCCTGGATGGATGGAATGCACGTATATGGAATTTCAGGTTATGGTGAACATGTTTTATGAGGAGGTCAAAACCCAGCTTATAAGGAAAGTTCTGATATGTTCAGGAATGAGGACATGGGACATATTTATTTGTGTGATTTATATATCACCTTTCCTGGAAGAGAAAGAACTCCATTCTGGGCTCTGACACTGATCAACTCTACATAAATTGTCATGGTCCTTTCCTAACTGTAGAACTCCTTCTTTGTCATTCTATGTGGTCTCTTTTTACACATGACTGTTTACTGTTAAGGTTGTCCATACCTGACCAGTTGTAATGTTTTAAAGCTATATCGACATCATAAAGGCCAGTTTTGTGTGTTGGCTGGGGAGCAGGGTGGGAGGGACTATAAAATGAAAATAAAGATCTTTGTGGTGACAAATTTAGGGTTTAAACTTTTTTGAAAGCCCTCAAACTTCACATTCTTAGTTGACAGTGAGATTGCTCTATAGGAAGGTGTGTGGCTGCCTTTAAGGGTCTCCCTCCTTGTCCACCACGCTTCCTGGGTTTCCACCAAATGTGTTGCATTCTTAGCTGATAAAAGGGGGGGGGGGTGCCCAATTGAATCTGTATCCTAAACATTATAAATGTTTCAAACTTAAAACACATCTTGAAAAGACCAAATATCCGCTATAAAATTAACTTAAATTCTTCATCTGAATCCATAAAGACGAATAAAATACTGTTTTTAATGTTCATTTATTTTTGAGAGAGAAAGCATGAGCGGGCAAGGGGCAGAGAGAGAATGGGAGACAGGCTTTGAAGCAGGCTCTGGGCTGAGAGCAGAGAGCCTGATGTGGGGCTCAAACCCACACACTGGGAGATCATGACCTGAGCCAGAGTTCGACGCTTAGCCCACTGAGCCACCCAGGCGCCCTGAATAAAATAAGTTTGAGTGGCATGCGATGTGCTGTCTGGGGACAAAAGCACAGAAGGAACTTGGCCTTGGGCTTAGGCAAGACCGACTTGAATCACTCCCCTATCTACTGCTGCTGTGACTTCGTATAAGGTAGATAATCACTTTGAGCCTGCCTTTCTTTATCTGAAACTGGCCAATGATATCTATGTGAGGGGGCGGGGATGTGAATATGAGGCAAATGGGTGTAGAACTCTCTCTCTCCATCCCCATCCTCACTTTCTTGTCAATGTAAAAACCTGATACAGGATTTAAAACCAAGATTGCAGGGGCACCTGTGTGGCGACTCAGTTGGTTAAGTATCCGACTCTTGATCTCAGCCCCGCTCTTGGTCTCAGGGGTGTGAGTTCAAGCCCTGCATTGGGCTCTGTGTGGGCGTGAAGGCTCCTTTTTAAAAAGGAAAAAGAAAAAGCCAGTATTTCAGGCATGTTTACTAGATCTTCTGATGGGAAGCGTTTGCATTAATCAAAATAGAAAGCGTGCTGTAGGCCGTTTATCCATCCCTCCGTATCGTCTTGGGCGTTTTTGTAAGTTTGGACTTCAGCAATGTGATCATCTTGCTGCTTGCAGTCTAAAAGGTTCAGGGTTGACCTATTTTCCCTGTAGGAAAAAAAAAACGTGTTTGCCGCTTTGTAATAATTGTAGGACACGCTCTTCATGGAGAGCAATACACTTTGGCAAGGAACGGGTTTTCTGTTTGAGGCTTCCAAAGGATTGCCGTTAGGCCCTGTGAAGAAGGACGGAGACAGGGTTGGGGGGTGGGGGATGGGGGTGGGGTGTAGCGTGCTCTGCTTTTGTCCAGGCCACTGAGGGGAGCGCCGGAGCAAGTTACTGTCGTTCCTGCCAAGTTTAACCGCAGCGACTCCCCTGGGCAGCCTGCTGGGTGTTCCTACCTGGGCAGGTAGCTGGGCTTCCGGACTTTACGGAAGGGAAGGAAATTGTCAGGGGACCTACACTACTGAGGGGGAGGAGCTGAGCAATCATTTGCATGTTATACCCCTGTGGGGTCGTTTGATTGGACAAGCAGGCGTGTGAGGGGGCGTGGTCAGTGTGGATGCATGCATGGGGTCATTTTTTTTTTAGCCCATTCCTTGAGAGGGTGAGGAGGGCAATGATAACGGTAGCTCTCATGACCATTTATTGAGTGCCTGCTGTGTGTCAGCCACAGTGCTAGGTTCCTTGACATCTATCCTCTCTAATCTTTTCTCCCCCTGTTTTATTGAGATACGATAGACTCACAGCACGGCGTAAGTATGAGGTGTACGGCAGGATGATTGGACTTACGTAAATCATTTCGTGATTATCGTAAGTAGTTTAAGATCTCCTACAGATGAAAAAGAAAAAAGAATATTTTTCCTTGTGATGAGAACTCTCAGGATCTATTCCCTGGAAAACTTTCACATACGCCACACGGCCATGGTGATGATAGTCATTGTGTTGTGCATTACATCCCTAGAACTGTTTGTTTTTTTTTTTTTAGTTTATTTATTTATTTATTTTGAGACACAGAGAGCGTGAGCAGGGGAGGGGCAGAGAGAGAGGGGAAGAGAGGGAGTCCCATGCAGGTGTTCATCGCGGAGCCCGATGCGGGGCTTGATTTCACCACCATGAGATTGTGACCTGAGCTGAATTCAAGAGTCGGATGCTTAACTGACTGAGCCCCCCGGGTGCCCTGGCCTAGTCCTTGTTTATGTCACAACAAAAAAAAGTTTGTACTTTTTGACCACCTTCCTGCAGTTCCTCTGCCCCCATCTCTAATCTTAATCATCCAACTGACCCCCGGGTAATTCATGTTCCCATTTTATGGACGAGACTCTTGACTGAGACCCTTGGAGATGAAATGTTTCCTCCAAGACTCTACAGCGGGCGTGGGCCCCGGCCTTGGGGTGAATTTCTTGGCAAAAGGAAGGTTTATCGATTGATTCCTTTCCTTTCCCCGAGCAGGGGGGTCCTCTGTGGCATATGGTAGGACGGCCTCATCATTCTTTCCGAAATATGTCATTTGACTGTTAAACATGTAAGGACGCTGCTGGGTGATTCTGTCTCTTCCCCACATACCCACACCTATTTTCCTAAAGCTGTTTGAAGAAAAGTCCTGGGCAATTAAACCACTGCAATAATTACCACTTTGTGATTCTCCGAGAACGGCCTCTGGTGATATGCAGCTTACTAGTAAGAGGCCAACCCTTTTCCTGCCCAGGAGACTGGAGGGAGATGCCTTGAGGCCCAGTTAGTGACCCCCGGCTCAGTCACCCAGCAGGAGCTCAGGCAGGTAGGCCTGACTGGTCTGGTATTTGCCCATTTGCTCAGAAGCCAACTCAGCGGAGTGGGAGCAGACCATCCCGTTTTTCCTTGTCCCAGATGCTTCTGGCCGTTTGCCCTGGCACTGCTAAATGTTTGCCTTTTTGCTTGTCACTTTAATAGTACGTCAGACTTCTCTCCAGCGTGTCCGATTCTCAGTTGGGTCAAGGCCCACCTGCGCAGACGGGGGCTCCTACCACCTACGGTCATGGAAACGACAAATGGCAGGGCCTCCCTGGCCCTTGACGACGCCGGGGCAAAAGTGGGGAACAAAGAGAACATCTAAGAATGGAAAGGCAGAAGCAGCAATCCCCACGCCTCCTCTTGGCCAGGAGGGGCGTCCCAAGGGGAGGAAGAGGCTGAGCAGTAGAGCCATTTTTAAAGCAAACAAAAGTTCATTTTGGGTGGTTAAAAAAAGGTGGCTTCTGAGGGGAGCTTGCTAGACCTGGAGGTGACTTGGGCCTGGTTTAGTCCGCTGGACCTTGCACTGAACTTGCACGGTGAATGCGGAGCGTCCGGGGTCGCAGGTGTTCAGAAGGGGGGCTCAGCGTTGGAGAGGAGGTGTTGAATGCTTGGCGGGGGGGAACCTGCAGCTTCCTCTCTTAGCCTCGCAGCCCTGGTAGGGGGACAACTGCCAGAGCTTGGCAGACACAGGCCATCAGCCCTTTACAGACTGTGGCGTGATTTTTTTAAATGTTTATTTTTGAGAGAGAGAGAGAGAGAGATGGGGAGAGAGAGAGAGACAAACAGAGAACGAGGGAGACACAGAATCTGAAGCAGGCTCCAGGCTCTGGGCTGTCAGCACAGAGCCCGACGCGGGGCTCGAACCCGCAGACCGCGAGATCGTGACCTGAGTGGAAGTCAGATGCTTAACCGGCTGAGCCACCCAGGTGCCCCCCGGATACATTTTTTGAAACCCTACCATGTGTTGAGTTCTGTGGGCATAGAATGGCAAGCCAAAAACAGTCTCAAGTCCTATGAATGGGGGGCGGGGGGGGGGCATAGATCTTTGTCAAATAATTGCCAAAACGAGGCCCTGGCTCCAGTCCTGGGTGCAGGTGCTCTGACGAAGAAGCGTGGTGGGTCTCAAAGGGTCGCAGGAACCCTGAGGAAGCCGGGGTGCCGCTTGAAGGAGACCCCCCCTGCATCGGCCCCAGTCAGTCCCAGCCACATGTGCCTGCCAGCTCTTCCCCTGCCCAGTTTGGGAACCATCCAGGGCCTGGCTCCTCCGCTGCCCCCCGTCAGGTTCCGCTTGTTGCCGAGAGGTGCCCATCTTTGCAGGTAGGGCCTGTGAACAGGTTTGGGTCAAGGGTAGCTCTCGGCCGCCTCCTTGACAAGTCTCTTTTCTGCCGCTGCAGTTTCTTACCAGGCTAACATGGAGGCCGGAGGTGGTGGAAGGCAGGGGAGCCTGGGTAGTGAACTCCGAGAGTGGGGCCTCGGCCGAGGACCTGGGCATTTAAATAAGGCTCCCTCCTTTCCCCGGAGCAGGGTGGGGCACAGTCTTGCTTAAGAGGGGCAGGTGTGCCAAGATGCTTGGGGGCCCAGCATAGCCCCTCCCGAGGAGAACTCGCTCCGATGGGTTTTGAAAGGGGCTGGGCTCTGCGTGGAGAAGTGGAAACTCTTCAAAGTTTGCTTTCCAGAAGGTTTGACCTCTTTGCAGATACACGGCTTAGGGCCTAGGAGAAAGGCTAACCCTGGTGGCACCCTTCTAGATTTGGAATTTCCTGAATGAACGAACGTGCTTCCAGTCCTGGGGCACAGGATTCCCCACGCGAGAATTTTCCTTTTTTTCTGTAAGTCACTGGAGAACAGCGGGCAAGGGGCAAAGCCAGCTGGGGACGTGCCCCACCCGCCGCAGCGGCTCCCTGCCCCTGCTGACTTTAGGGGAAACCCCTCCAAGAGGTCATTCCGACCCAGCTGCTTGCTAAAGACCCCTCGGGCTATGAATCTGTGCCTTCAGCCTCAACAAGATTTCTGCACCAGGCTGGCCCGAACTTGCTGAGGCCTGAGTTGCCAGATCCAGCCGTTCAAAGGAGGAGGGCCATCTGTTTCCCAGTTTCCAGCTGCTGGCCCTTCATTTGTAAATGGCCGGGATGCTGCTGGGGGGGTGGGGGGTGAACCGGGTCTGGGGACACAGCTGCAGGCTCTGAACAAGTGTTGGAACTGGGGTCCTGCTGAGAGGAGAAAGGTCCAGCCCTTTAAGTAAACTTGCTCAAAGGTACTGCACAAGGCCCGGAGTTGAAGATCAGGAGGCCAAGAGGCGTGCCCTTGCCTTCCTGGAGTAACTCTTACCCCGCCCCCTTATCCTTTTCTTTGGTCCCTGGGGCGCTTTAAAAATATTCACTTATTCTGAAAGTACCTATTGAGGGAAGGGCTGGGGGAAAATGTCACCTAGGATTTTGACACGATCTGACCTTTGGGGGACTTGCAGGCCACATGTACCCACTTAGTATGCACTGTGGACGGTTTATGTCTGTGTCAGGGAGGTGAGCGGGTCCCGGAAGCAGGTTCTAGGAGCCAGGAGTAACCCTAAGTGTGGAATGGTGACCGTCCCGGAAAACTTGCTTCTGGAATGTCGTCACAGTGCTGGCTTAGGGCATGCTCTCTGGAAAGCAGGCCCATCAGCCCCGTGCTGTTACAGGCTCCTGATGCTTGGGTGCCATGCAGGGCACAGGTGGGCGCCTTGCCGGAGGGGTTTGGTGTTCAGGGCTCCTCCCGGCATGCTCTGGGGTTGTGATAAGGCATCTGGTCCGGGGAACTCTACAGGGGTTTCTGTGGTCCACATGTAAATATCTGGTATCCCCGATTTGTTGGATAGGTGAACCGTAGATGCTGTTTTAATAAGCCAAGGCCTCTTGCCTCTCATCAAACAGGTGTCATTGGCATTGATAACAACTCTCTCCCAAGATCCTTGGATGTTTAGTTCCATTTGCCAGAGATGGACACTTAGGTAACTTACATAGATACGACCTGACAGATTTATGCATTTGAAAGAAAACCTTGTTTTAAAGTCAGAGTAAGGCAAATCAGCCTTACCATGAGGTAGGGGGAAAGAATCTGATCACTTAGGGGTCAAGCTATAACCTACACACAGGCGCCCAGGCCCACCCTGGCCGGAACTGGGGTGAGGGGTGCTTTTTCTCAGATGAGTCCCCACCACCCACCTTAGGGGTTACAAAGACCTTCCCAGGCAGCCTCTTGGTTTGTCCTTGTGATGACCTTGACCAGCAGCAGGCTAGCCCGGAGGTGTTTCCCTGTTCTGTAAACTGGGGCTCGGACTCAGGTGATGGGAAGGGGCTGTCCACGTTGATGTGGGTTCATCCCTGCAAAACCAGGTCTCCGACTCTCTCGTCCTTGGACACTGGTGCTGAACTCACAGTGTGGTCTTTGGACCAGCAGCATTAGCATTATCTGGGAGCTGCTGGGAATCTCAGAAGCTCAGACCCTACTCCACAACTACTGACCCAGAAACGTTGGAGCTGTGTTTTAATAGGCTGTCCAGGTGGTCTTTATGCAGAAGAAAGTCTGAGAAGCACTGCTGATCCCCCCCACCGAAGAAGGTCATTCGGAGAGGGCGGGTCGGGTCCGGTCGGTGGGGGAGGCGGCTGTATTTTGCTCTGTAGGTTCGAGGTGAATAAACAAAGGCTGTAGTGTCTTGGAGATGAGAACAGCGCGGGCTGTGTTGACGGGAGGCAGGGATTTTCGCGGAGGGGATTATATTTGAGCTGGGCTCTGAAGGCTGAATAGGAGCTTGCCGGGCAGAGTAGTGGGGCAAGGTAACGGGCAGAGGAAACAGTGCCCACGAACGAGAACAGACAAGTCTAGGGCATGAGGGAGAAGAAGATGGAGGGGGGATGTGGGGCCTCACGCAACCGTGGCCTTAATGTGGGGAATATTCTTTGGGTTTTACCCTGTCAGTGTGTGGAGTGGTCTCTGTCTTTTATTTATTTATTTCATTTCATTTCATTCGTTCATTCATTCATTCATTCATTCAATTAAAGGTCAGTTTTGTTTCCCAGGTTGCTCTGGGGGTCCGCGGTGGATACATGGGGTGGACTGGGGGGGGAGGGGGCAAGGCAGAGGTCTTTTGGAGAGAAGGTGGGGACCTGCAGGGGTGAGGTCTTGCCCTTGTTCTCTTTTCAGAGAACAGGAGTGCAGATGTGGGGCCTGGTGGGATGGGAGGCAGGAGGGAGAAGCGGGGGGCTTCAGGGCTGAGTTGGCGCTGAGTTGATGTCAGCCAGGGGCTGCTGGAGGGGAAGAGGGGGAAGGGCACTTGCTTGTTTTGGGCGGCACCTCCGAAGACAAGGTCAGGTGATGTGCTCCCTCAGGCAGGTGGAAGGAGGAACCTTCCAGCAGGGACTTGAGCGGCGTTGACGGTGTTGACGTGGAGGGGGCAGGGAAAGCTGCAGAGGTGGGCCAAGCAGAGTATAGGGAAGGGACCACAAGAGCCAGGGGCGGGCTTCTGAGCATATTCGCAGATACGGGGGAGTGCGGAAGGAGGAGGTCCCAGAGAGGCAAGACCTCCGCCACACCGCTCTGTTCTTAGGAAGACTCACACACATGCACAAGCAGAAGACAGAACGACACGATGGATGATTAACACTAAGCTATGTGTTAGGGGCTCTAGAAACAGAACAGAAGGTTCCCCTTTGTCTTCTTACATCCCCAGGCTTCCGTGTTGAGAACACCTGGTTAGGTGGCTTTTCTGTCTCTCACACGTAGTCTGCTGCAGCTGAGGAGTAATGATTTCAGCTAGAAGGTCTTCCCGCTGGTACATTCGAGGTCCTGCCGAGTGGCAGCGGCCCCGAGCTAGGTGCTTTCCGTGTGCGCGCTTGTTATCATCAGTCCTGGTTTGCAGGCGAAGACACAGGAAGCGATCACACCATTTGTCAGTGGCAGAGTTGGAACTTAGATCGGTTCTCAGCCTGTTCTTGCCTTTTCTTTATTTTTAACGTGTGTTTATTTTGAGAGAGAGAGAGAGAGAGAGAGAGAGAGAGAACGAGAGCGGGGGAGGGGCAGAGAGCGCCAGAATCCCAAGCAGGCTCTGCGCCTACAGCAAGGAGCCCGATGGCCGGGCTCGAACTCCCCAACCGTGAGATCGTGACCTGAGCTGAAACCAAGAGAGGTGGACGCGTAACCGTCTGAGCCACCCAGGCGCCCCTGTTCTTGCCTTTTTCTGAAGAGCGCCCAGGGAGGGGACAGAGATGGGACCAGAGCCTTAATGCTAGGGTACCGGGAAGAGCTCAGGGACCAGCTGTGGGAATTGAAGCAGCCTCTGATGAGCAAGGTGGCTTTTTACCACGTTCAGAACCGGAGATGACGCGTTCGTTTTATAGGCGACACCTCAGCAGGGTCACTCCTGATCTCAACGATGGTGATACAGGTCCTGCGATACAGGTCCGGCAAATCACATTCATTCCTTCATTCCGTGACCTCCTTGGGAGGCCCTCCCCACCTCCCAGTCCCCTTCCCGATACAGGGAGTACGAAACCTTCCCTCTGGGAGATTCGTGGACACTAGATAATCTGATGGCATGCTTGGGAAATTCTTTTGAACAGAGGGCCCGGGGTGGAAGTTTTTGCTCAAGCAGAGCTGCTGATGTCCAGGGACTTTATGCAGATGGCACTGATTCCGTACCTGCATCCCGGTGGTCCAGTGGAAATTTTGCTGTCGTGAACATAAGAGTTTGGTGCAGGTGTTGGGACCGGGGAGAAAACCTTCCTTTTTATGCCCCCTCCCCGCCCCCCTTTTGGAGAACATGATTCACTGACAGCCTGAAACATCAGGATCAAAAGGAGAGAGGGGTTGCTGGCAGAATAGGCAGTGAATATTGCCACTTGGGGTCCAAATCTTGGGTGATCACGGTGACTCCTGCTTCCCCGAGGGCATTCTTAGGCACGTCACGATTTCTATGTTACTCTTTTCTCATGGGCAGCTGCATCATTTCTTTCCAGACTTGGAAAGCTGTTCCCCACGCATCTCAAAGATAGACCTAAATTATATGAGGGGTGTGCCTAAATATATAATTTTTAATGGTTGCCATATTGGAAACATATGCCATTATCCCATCTGATCATGAGGAATGTGAGCCAGTCCAGAATTTCTGGAACAGGCAGGCTACTGTGGCAGAGGTAGCTATTAGTGGTTGTTACAGCCCCCGTGGAACCGACGGGGAGGTTTTAAGTGCTGACGTGTGTCTGTAAGACACCCCAACAATTGGCCGGGAAGAGAACTGCGGCCTCTCGGCCTGTTTACGTATCTGTGGCTCATTGCTCTGACTTCTTTGTGTCCCCCGTTTTTATGTTGGCTGTATTTCTCGAGGCAGAGAACTTTCATCTTTATATTGCACAGAGTGTTTGTCTCTCCCTCCTGCCTCTTAAAGTACAAGTAGCACCTATGCCTTATAAGGCCTCCGTTTCATGACAGGATTTTTGTCTTCTGCAAGTCCCTTCTTGCAAAGGGGAAGCTCTCAGGATGTCTGAGACGGAACAGCCCACTCTCTGCCGCCCCTGCTTTCACTGTCTGTGCATCTGCGGGACCCCCCCCCCCCCGCTCCCCTCCGTGGGTAGGGCCCACGGGGCGGGGGCGGTCATTTCTGACTTCCTTGTGGGGACCCCGGTACCTTTGTGTCTTTCTGTTGGTGAGATTTGGTGCCCGGCAGAATGATCTGGGCCTTCGGCCTCTCCGGGTTACTGAAAAGCTGTGATGTAATGCCCGACGTCTCGACTGCCCAGCCTCCCTCAGGTCCAGCTTGTAAAAATGCTTCAGGACAGTGGTGTGTATGAGGGGGGTTGGTATTCCAATTCCCATGGACAGAAAATTGGGTATCGGCCAGTTAAAACTTCGGACTGGGACCGTGGCATGGCCGCTTCAGGCCATCTTAAAGAGCGGGAGGGTGAGTCGAGGCTAACCGGAACAGACAGGCTCAGCCGCCACTTACCGCCGTGTGTGTCGCGCACTGTGACATTGCAGTGACATTTGCAGCTTTATTTTGTGCGCTGCTGTCTCAGGACCTTGGCAGGCCCACAGCAGTGATATCTGTTCCTCTGGTACAGGGTGGTGGAGGGAGGGCAGCACCAGGAAGCCCGAGGCTGGTTGACGGCTCTGCTCCCAGTGCTGGCGTGACGGTTCCCGTGGGAGCGCCGAGCTGCGACCAGAGGCACACGTTTGTGTCCCCGCGGCCCGCGCCCTGCCACCCGCCCGGCCTCTCCTCCAGCTCCAGGCCCCGGGTGGGGGGACGATCTGTTTCCCGAGTTCTCTCTCTCTTTCTCCCTTTCTGATCCTTTCTGGAGGAATGCGTTTGGGGCTCAGATGCCCCTGACTTTCTGACCGGGAGCATCTTCGGGGGCCGCGTCGCAGGGGCCCCACCACACTGCATCCTCGAAGCCGGGGTTCCTGCCTCTTAGCTGCGAGCATCTTGACATTTGGAAAGGCGCCGTCCCGAGGAAACCCCAGAAAAGGCTTTACCTTGTGAAGTGCGACGTCACCGTCCCGCCGGCCTTCGCCGCTTTGTTGGCCCCGGACCGTGTCAACCTGCCGTCCACCCTCCAGCAGGCGATCGAACGGGGCGAGCCGCGGGCTTCCCATCTGTTCCCTGTTTGCATTTGGGCGCCATTTCAAAAACCACACGGGAAAGTTTATAGGCAAACATTATAAAAAGTGACAGTCTGCAGTGCTGCTATGGCTGGTCTGGCAACATAAAGCGTTACCTGAAATAGCTTACTGTTCCAAACTCCCTCCCTGCTTCAGCTGTCCCGGGACGGCCCTGCTGGTGACACGGGTGAGGGACCCAGGGACGTGTGCGTTGAAGTCGCATAAGTCACGGCCCTTCTGGACTTTGACAGGCTGTCCCCTCCCCGGACTCTGGGCGCATACAGGCCAGGGTTTGCTTCCCTGTGCTTGTTTACCCGGAGGTGAACACCTGCGGCTTGCAGCCAGTGACGTTGGCATGACGTCACTCTGAGAGGTCATGATCCCCGCCCTCACCTGCTGAGGGCTGTCCCCCCGCCTCAGTGTCCTTCTCTTCCCAGATGAGGCCCCTCTGCTGCCCACGGCGGGGACCGCACAGGCTGCATGCTGGGGACGGGCTACGGGAGTGCCCGTTCTCTCGTTCTTTTAATATCCACGTAGTCACTTGGATATTAAGAAAAAAAGCTGTGTGATCACTCTCTGCTGGTACTTCTCGGCCTTCGAAACCTCCGGGGAGCAAGTCGAAGTTGATGCACCCACCGTGTGCATGTGACGCGTAGAAACCAGCACGGTGAGCCCTCCAGGGGACCGGGGTCACCTCGCCTGCTTCTCCCCTTGGCCGTTTTAGGTCTCTGTGACAATGTCGGACGCTGGCGTGTGTGTGTGTGTTTGTGTGTGTGTTTTCCCACTTTGAATTACTGTTATGAAAGGTGGACAGAATTTTGTGTCTGTCTGTGGACGTCTCTGAAAGAATATCTGGTGTGGAGCAGAGTGGCTTCTGGAACCTTCCCCCATTGTGTTTTGGCAGGATCAGACGAGGGACAAGGTTGGACTGGGCGCTCCCTGTGGATTTCTCCCCCGCTCTGCGTAAGAAAGGTTAAAAGTAAGCCGTAGCACCAGAAAAAAAAAAAAAACCAAAACAAATCCAGGAAACATTAATATGACTATAAAAGGTATTGTTTAAATCTCCCGGGGAATACTTTGCCCTGTGTCAACGGTCCTGCTTTACAGAGCGGGCCGCGCAGCCTGCTGGAGCAGGGGTGGGGGTGGGGAGGGGGTGGAGGCACCGGGCCCTGTCAGTGGAAGCAGATCCGCGTCGGGGAGCATCGCCGGTGCGTCATCGCTGGTGTCAGAGGACTTAGCAGATCTTCTTGGCTCCCCACCGAACGGTGTGAGGGAGATACCTGTGCAGGTGTGTGCGCGGCACTCACGGAGCATGTTTGCAGGGCGCGGGCAAGACAGTCACCTGTCACCTGTAGCATTCAGACACAGAAGAGAAACCCAAGCCGGGAGTGGCCTCCTGGGGACGGGCGGGGACAGGGTGGCCTCCGCTGAGCCAGATGTTTGGGTTCCAGGCAAAGCGCCCATGTCCTTGGCACCTTGTGCCCAGGTATGTTTGATGCAGGAACCCACAGGCTGGGCGGGGGTGTGCCTGGGCGGTGTGGCATCCCTTCCCCCTGCCCCCAACGGTCTTCCTTCTCTAGGCACTGTTTTTCCCCAAACGCTTCCTCAGTCCTCTCCTTGTTTTCAAAAAAATTTTAACGTAGGCTTGTTTACTTGGAGGGTGCAAGCAGGGGAGGGGCAGAGAGAGGGCTCTGTGCTGACAGGCTGACAGCAGCGAGCTGGACGTGGGGCTCGAACCCATGAACCGCGAACCCACGACCTGAGCTGAAGTCGGATGCTCAACTCACTGAGCCACCCAGGTGCCCCTATTTATTTATTTTTGAGAAAGAGGGAGAGAGCGCATGAGCGTGGGAGTGAGGGAGGGGCAGAGACAGAGAGACAAAGAGACAGAGAGACAGAGAGAGAGAGAGAGAGAATATCCCAGTCAGGCTCCATGCTGTCAGTGTAGAGCTCGACACGGGGCTCGAACTCTCCAACTGCGTGATCATGACTGGAGCCGAAATCAAGAGTCAGGTGCTTAAGTCCCTGGGCCACCGAGGCACCCCGTCTCCTTCTTTTCGTTCACCCATTCGCCCTTCTCCCCAAGCCACGCCTACAGTCTGAGTGTGAACACCGCATTGCTGGGCTTTGCTGAAGTTGCCACAAACCCCCAGTGACCCGGTGAGCCTTTTGTGGACCGATCTGTCAGGTGCGGGTTCGTTCAGGCTTGAAGTCAGGTGGCCTAATTGTAATGGATGAACACCATTAGTGATGTATTCTGGAGAGTTCTTTTACTGTCCTTGAAGCTTATCCTCTACCTGGAAAACGGGGTGACAGTTTTGACCTGGTTTTACCGGAGAGAAGGACCACGTTGAGCCGAAGTCCTCTTATGGGCCGGGTGAGATGGGAGCCTGTCCGGAACATTGACCTGCGTCTGTGGAGATACTGATCCAGACGCTCTCTGAGCATCCTCTGAAGATAGTGGTGCCGGAGGCGTGGTGAGCGTCGTCAGCCTCGAAGGACAGCGGAAGTGACGGTCACGGGCCCGACAGGTTATGGATTGGACGCCGAGGTTCCTGTTGGTTGGCTCATCGGATCCTCACAAGCAATGCCGTGTCATTTCGGCATTCTTGCTCCTCGGTGGCGGAGGGGCCGGGGGTGGAGAGGTGAAGCAGGAACGGAGTGGAGTGGGGCTCAGGGGACCATCTTTTTCTTGTGCACGACGGCACATTTATCGTCAGCTCCCGTGTGTCCGGCCCCACGCGAGACGCGGTCCCTGCCCTTGAGGCCTCAGTGGGCCACGTTCCTCCTTTACCACCAACCAGCAGGTGGTGGTGTCTTTGTGACGTTGGTCCGGGCACCCCTGGCTTCCGCGAGACCCAGTGGTTTACCTGTTTGAGGTGAAGCCAGATATTCTCAGCGAAAATGCGTTCCTTTAAGAACAGGGAAATCGTAACTCTACCTTTGTCGGGAGAGAGAGGTTTCTGCGTCCTAATTGCAAGTATCTGGCTTATCTTTTTTTTTTTTTTTTTTTTTTAAAGCGGTCTCCATACATTCTCCTGCCTGCACGAAATAGGGACATGGCTCTCCTGATGGGAGGGGCCAGGGCAGAGGCAGGCTGGCTACGCGTCTCCCTGAGAGGGTGAAGATTCGCAGTTCGGGGTCCAGCCACTCCTGCGTAGACACTCTCTTGATGTCCGGTCCTGGCTCGGAGGAAAGCAGATTCTGTAGTATTCTCGGTACCTTGCTGACGATGCCGTGTGGTGCCAATAAATATTATTTTGTGACCCAGGCTAATCCACGATAAATTCACTCTTAACGTTGTGGGTGCTGTTTCGGTAATTGCTGGTTGGTTATATGGGACCCAAATGCCATCTGATCCTTGCTTTAACCAGCTGTGAAAGGGACTCGGCCAGGTGTCCTGTGGGGCACCATCACTTCCGATGGGACTCCAAGCCGCTGGAAATGGGGCAAGGTCCGCGATCCGGGGTCGCGCTGAATTCCTTTTTTCTCTTCCTTCCCCTCTTTCCCACATTTTTCTTCTTTTTCTCTGTCCTGCTCGGGCTTCAGAGTTCAAGATATTTCTAGGAGTCCCTCAATTCAGGTGCATTCGGGCCTCAGCAAGCTCAGGAGGCGTGTGGCCTGAGGAACCTTCCAGCTGAGGTCCCGGCGACATCTTTCAGACATCCCTTTGCCCTTCAACTCCTCAGAGCAGCCTTCTCTGAACATCCCGTACGACGGGGGTTGGCAAACTTTTCGTAAAGGGCGAGGCTTTGCAGAGGACGTGGGGTGTCCGTTCCAGCCGCTCAGCCCTGCCATTGTGACACAACAGCGGCCCAGACAACGCTTAAGGAGCAAACGTGGCTGCGTGCCAGGAAAACGGTGTTTACAAAAACGGGCAATGGCTGGGTTTGGCCCGGGGGCCGTGGTTTGCCAGCTCCTGCTCTAGAGAGAGCCCTCCCCCTCTGTCTTGTTTGTACCGCTGTCTTGCTGTATTTGGCTTCCTGACAAGACCGCCTCCCGTACTTTATGTATTTTTTGTAGGCTTTTTGTTTATTGTCGGTCATCTCCACCGTAATTAAAGTTCCACCAGTGAGGCAGGGATTTTACTGTTCCCTGTTGCTCCCTGAGCATCTAGAACAAAGCACGGCCCGTAGGAGGGGTCTCGTAGATGTAGAGTGAGAAAGACAAAACTTACTCGGGAAGCGTAACCTGCGAATTGGGGTTTTCTGCCCTCGTTTCAGGGTGTGTGTGTCCATGTTAAGTCAGACTCTTATTTTCTTCTTCTATTTTGTTGTTGTTGTTGTTGCTGTTGTGGTGGTGGTTCTCTATGTCCCGTTCAACGTCTGGGCTCTTCTTGGCATGTATGCCTTTGAAGGTGCCCCTTTGGGGAGCCCTGGCCCTCCCATGTTGGCTGTTGGTGGTGGTGGTGAGGATTTCTAGAACCAGATGCACACGGTCCCCACTGTTCCTTCAGCAGTGGGGCTAAGGCACGGAGTGACTTTATTCCATTGTCATGTGGGAGATTTGTCCAGACTGCACTCAGAAGGACAAAACAGTTGCCTTGTGATGCTGCCCAGATTTGGAGCTATCCCAGCGCTGGGAAGCTTGATGTTTCCTGGGCCTGGGACTCTGGGTACCATTCACAGTTCCCATTGTGATGGATGAAAGCCCATTCATGGGTCCTCGTGGGTCCCGGCCAGCGGCTCCGGGTGCTCCCCTTGAGGCCTGTGGCTCCCTCTCGCTGTGCTTGTACAGGTTGCCTGAGTCCCCTCTTGCCCTGAGGATTTGGGGACCGCAGTCACGTTCAGCACGGGCCCCTGCCATGTGTGTGTTGCCTGGGGCAAGAGGGACACCCGAGGAGACCTGAGCCCTCCATCTACATCTTTGCTGTCCCCCTGGGCGACAGGACACATCCGTGAGCTACGTGCTGCTTCCCCAGAAGCTGGCTCGGCGGACAGGTGAACGAGGAGGGGAGATCTGCTCCACCCCCAGGCCCGGGGGACCGATGGCAAGCTCGTATCCAGCTGGATGATTTGGGCCTTGAAGGATGAGTTGGGTTAACGGGGAGGCGAGGGAGGGAGGAGTACCTCTCAAGGGGTTAAAGGCCAAGGCCCCAAGGAGGCTGGAGCGCAGGGTGTGCGGTGGGTGCTGGTGGGCAGGGAGGGACCCAGCTGTGAACGTGTCAGAGGGTCAGGTGCTCAGCTGCCTCATTTCCAGATCTGTCTAGGTACGATACGGAGACCTCCTCTTGGCTTTCTGGGGCATTTTGTCCTTTTTGGTGTTAAGAAAAACAGCGTGTTCCAGCTTACCCAGCGCAGTATTAAGTCTCCAGGCCAGCAAAGCGATCTGAGCCTGAGAGTTTTGTACAAGTCCCCATTAGCGTCCCTTGAGTTTGGGCATTTCATTTTAAGAAGCTCGGCATTGTGACAGCAGGCAAAGTCTAGCGCAAATGGGGTGTGTGTGTGTGTGTGTGTGTGTGTGTGTGTAAAGGTGTAGACACAGCCATGCAGTCGCATTGAATAAAAAAATTGTAAAACACACGTCCTTACAGATCAAAAATGCCACAAGAATAGAATTCCCCACGTGTGACCCTTGTAAGCAGGCTTTGGATTGGTAACAGACTGCAAAGTTTTCTTACATTATCCTTCCACGCTGGGTTTTGGGTGTGTGTTTACGGCCCTACAGCTTGTGGAGACAAAGTGGGGCCGCTTCTATTGGGCACTTCCTCTGGTCGATGTCTCAGACACTCCGTCTGCTCTGTGCACGGCTTCCTGGGTGCAGGCGGAAGCCGACGCCTGCCGGGGCCCTTTGCAGACCAAGAACCGCCTCTCCCAGGAATAAACGGGCCGCCACTGACCTTTGTTGGACGTTCTCTCCTTTTCCTCCTTCCCATCTGTCTCCATCTTCTCTCTCCCACCTTTCTGCAGAGCCGCCAACCAAATACCAAATCTCCCAACCTGAAGTTTACGTGGCCGCGCCCGGGGAGTCGCTAGAATTGCGCTGTCCGTTGAGAGATGCCACCATGATCAGTTGGACTAAGGATGGGGTACACTTGGGGCCCAACAATAGGACAGTGCTTATTGGGGAGTACTTGCAGATAAAAGGTGCCACGCCTAGAGACTCCGGCCTCTATGCTTGCACGGCGGCTAGGCCGGTAGACAGCGAGGCTGTCTACTTCATGGTCAATGTCACAGGTGAGTCGGCCTGCGCGCCCTCTGCTCTCTCTTCTCTGTAGCCGTTTTCTGGGTGAAATTGTACTGGACAAGGGAACTCCTAGTGGGATCTGCTAATTGGATGCCACGCACAGAGCTCCCTAATTTGTTATTGATCTGTTTTTGAAGTTCTTCCACGGGGACCGGCTCTGCCAGAGGGGCTGGTCGTTAAAAATGACAGGATTCTCATGTGCAAGGTAGCATTTTTCTTTTAAGACAGCATGCTTTTATAGAAGTAGAAAACACATCTCCTCACCGCCCCTCCCCCCCCATACTGTTTGCATCTTTGGCCGTTAGAATACAGGATTGCAGTTTGATATGGAAGATTTCAGGTTCCTTTTATTAAAACTCGAGTTTCTCTCCTTGATTTTTCTCCCATGCAGCGAGGGGGAACTAGATGGAGGTCCCCTTTCTGGCCAAGTTTAAAGATTCACTTTCAGAAGTTAGTAAATTCTGCCGGGGACTAATTCCCTTCTTGAAGGGGATCCTGACAACTGAAAGGTGGTGTTGGAAAGAATCTTTGGGTAATAACGCAATCAGCAAATTTGCCGGGGCCTTGAATACTGTTGGAAGCTTAAAATCCAGTTTTAATATATCCAACTTGACAGTATGTTTAAAAAAACGTGAAAGCAGAAAGCACTGGGAATCCTAATACAGACCAACTGTCCTCACGGAGAGAAAATTGAAGCCCTTAAAGCCATCTTCGCTAAACAAGACCTCAGACTTTTTGCGGGGGCTCCTGGGTTGTGGCATTCCCTGTCCAGAAGGACTAAGTTGTACGTGATTACAGCCTTTTGCTTTGCAAAAACACAACCATGGATATATTCTTTTGAATACAGATGCCATCTCATCCGGAGATGATGAGGACGACACGGAAGGCTCCGAGGATTTTGTCAGTGAGAACAATAACAAGAGTAAGTAATGGCCGTCTCGGAAGGTCCCCGAGAGAGCAGAGCCTGGTGGGAAGTCCGGACTCTAACCTGCCGTCTTGTCCACTCTTCAGAACGCTGTGCCCTGCGGCCCTTGACTTTCCTCTGCTGTGTCTCCTCTCCTGGCTTTCTAATCTGAGAATAAACCAGTGTTCCTGTGTACCCTTCTCTACCGTTTGTCCTTTCTTATTGTGTCACAAGTCACTCTTTCTCGAAAGCAGTTCCCAGTTTTCTGTCCTCGAATTTCGTTTTCTCTCCGGTTTCTCACTGTTCGGAGGCGTGATACGAGTAGAAAACACATACCACCCTGGTCTTCTTTGTAACCTTTGATGGTGCTTGGCTTAACTCAGTGGTTCTCAGCCGTGGGGCGGGGGGGGGGGGGGGGGGGCGGATTCTCCTGCTTCGGACTCCCCTGGGGGACATTGGGCAACACTTGGTGGTCTCAGTAGGGGGAGGAAGAATGCCAGTGACCTCCAGTGGGCAGAAGCGAGGGGTACTGCTAGTAAACATCCTGCAATGTACAGGACAGCCCTTAACAAAGAAGGATCTGGTATAAAATGTCAGTAGGGCTGAGGTTGAGAAACTGGGGCCTTTTTTTTTTTTTAACATGTATTTATTTTTGAGAGATAGAGAGACAGAGCGTGAGTGGAGGAGGGGCAGAGAGAGGGGGAGACACAGGATCCGAAGCAGGCTCCAGGCTCCGAGCTGTCGGCACAGAGCCCGAGGCGGGGCTCGAACTCACGGACCGCGAGATCACGACCTAAGCCGAAGTCGGACGCTTAACCCACTGAGCCCTCCAGGCGCCTCGAGAAACTGTGACCTTTTCAGACATTGCTGCATGCTGAGAGGAAATAAGGGAAGGGGGCCTTGCTTTGTAGACAGTGACAGAGCAGGGAGCCAGCAAGTACTGTTTGCTTTTCAAAGGCTGTTAACACGGAGCAGTGACACGTGGGAGAACCTGGGTCAAGAGGAACTCGGCCTCTCTTACCCTGACACCTCTAAGTGGGGGTGACCCTGGGCAAGTAATTTAACTTCTCTGCCTCGGCTTCTTCAACTGTAAAATGGGAATAATAACATCCCGTGGGGTTGTTACGAGGATCAGACAAGTTTGTGTTTGTAGGGCGCTCAGAAAAGTGTGGGTCGCGGCGTTCAATACAAAAGATAAAATGTAGCATTAGTTATATTTCCAGTAACATGGCTTGAATGTTCCCCAAGTGCTTGTACATCAGTTGCTGGCGTTCTTTGCTTAGGTGTTCTATGCTGCATGTTTTCAAAAGGACTTTAGTTTAATAAACTCTTACAAGGCTTAAATAATAAAGTTAGTTATGAAAATAGGCAGGGCTTTTGAAGACAAGAAGAGAAAATGGATACTGTTAGGGACCTGGGATAATGTGTCAAATGGGGAGTTGCATTTGTCCCAGTCTCCTAGCAGCTTAGGCAAAAAGGGAGACATTTATAGTTTTCATTGTTTTGGCAAGAGAAGGCTTGGGTTCTGGACCACGAGCATCAGCATCGCCTAAGAACTTACTAGAAAGGAAAAGGCCAAAGCCCCACCCCAGACCCCGGACTGGAAACTCCGGGGATGATTCTCATGTGCGCTGAAGAATGAAAAGCACCGACTTAGGGATTCACACCTTGAGATCTGCCTTGAGCCGTGTGCGCTCTTGTTTATAAAACTGTGGGTGAGTGAAACTGTCTTCTGCTGTGATTTGTACCAACCTTCTTGGGAAGTTATTATGGTTATTTTTTTAATAATGCATCACTGGGACATCAGAAGACATCACTCCTTGTTAGTTCTTTGGCTCTGGCCGGGAAGGCAGTGGATGACCCTGCTTTGGAGGTGTGGCTTTGGGCAGGTTCGGTGCCGGTTGCTGGCTCGGGCAGTGCCCCCAACGACCCTATAAGGTGGAGGGAGCTATTATTCCTGTTTTCCTGATTGGAAACTCACGATTCGGTGAGCAAAAGGCAAAGCCGCCATTCGCTCGCAGGCCCGTGGCGTGTTGAATCACGGCACCCCCCTGCCAGTCCCCAGGGTGACGATATGGGGGTGGGGGTGCAGGGAGGATGCCGGCACTGTTGTGGACGGCTCTCAGGTGGGGCCCACGTGTGGGATGTCCAAATCTGGCAGCACCCGGGTTGTGCTGGCCGGCCTGGAACCTGCCTCGTCCTGGTGAACAGAACCACGTCTGAGAGCCTGTTCCCAGGAATACTTGGGAAGCCGTAAAATGTAACAGCAAGGTATGGGTTACGTAACAAGTAGACCGAGTGAACTGAGTGAACTTTCTGGTGATTGCGAGGGATTACCTGCCATGGACCTCCAGGGTTTCGTCCCGAACACGGGTCCCAACCGCCCGGTGCCTGCGCAGACGGGCCAGGGAGTGGAGCGCACTTAACGAATGCCATGCCTTCACCCTGTGGCCAGCGTTCTTTGTAATTAGCTCTCGAATGACACCACGTCTGCCCTGCAGTGGGTGCTCTGTGGTGATTAAGGGCTGGTGTTAGCTGTACCAGGGAGACACTGCTGTCGGGAGCTGCCTCTGTTTGGTGCCTGTGAAACATTAGACACGATTTAAAGTGATAGCAGCTCTTAGCTGGCTACTTGGCCTCTGCCATCTGTTAGCATGATTAGGCTGGTCTGATTCACAGGTGCAGTCTGGGGCAGTGGAGATTAAGCAGCTGTGGCCTGTGTGGACAGAGGAATGCCACGGCCGGGGTAATTGGCAAGGCGGGGAAGGGGATGTTGCCATTAAAACAATTTTTTGCCACCTCCAGTGTCAAATGCCTGACCTGATTAATAGGAAAAATTATAGAAGCGCCGAATTCCATGCGTTTTCAGGCACCTGGAAAACACCCGTGGGTCCAGACTGATTCCTTCGGTGCCTTCTGATTGTCTGGAGACGTCACTGGGGTGTGTTTGAAAGCTCCTCTTCGGTCAAGTTAACAGATGATGCTCCGGTGACCCTGTGCTGACAGTGACATTTCTGGACTTTCCTAAGTTTTGTTTTTTTTTTTTTTTTTTTTTTAATTTTGGTGGTTAGCTGTGAGAAGGCAAGCTTTCATCTGCCTGGTAGAGTTCCGAAAGTATGTACAGACTACAGAAAGCATGGCAGTCCAATACAGGGGCAAAAATAAGTCCAAAATTAAGGCAGGATCGTTGGCTATGGGCCATGAAAGTAGGTCTGGTCTGATTTTTAGAGGGCTGTTTTGCCGTATTCGGGTTGACCTTAACGCTTACACCATCGGTACACGACCCAGCTCAAAGGTGGGCTCCCCCATAGGGGGTTTCCTTATCGCTTCACGTGTTCTATTCCCTCGCATCTCAGCATCACGATGCATCTCAGACCCGCCTTTCCTGGTAGACCACTGCTGGAGGCAAGGACTGGCCTCGATGCTGAGCGAATGTTTTTTGGAATTACAGTCCTCCTCTACATCTTTTACTGGCGCTTTACAAACAGAGTAATGCTCAGGTCTGGCCTGTACCTTAAGAGAAGAAGCTGGTGCTTCTCAAAGTATATCCCGTGGAACCCTAGTCCAAGGGCTCTGTGCCAAGAATGAGTTGTATTTTGAAATGAGTTTGAAAAATACCTCTTACTCTCTGACCCTTTCTTAGAGACTTACCCGGTGCCCCAGCAGAATACGTTCTCTCCAACGTTCTGTAGTAAAACATCTGTTTAATTTCGGCTTTTCCCAGGGTTTTCCAAACGCATTGACCGTAAGACCCTTTTGAAAATACAGCACTTTACTAACATCCTGTTGCACATGCTTTGAAAATCCCTGCAATGGGCTGATTTGATTGACCTGACTTTGCTTTTGCCTTTTAAGTCAAGCCCTTCCATCACAGATGTCAAGGGCATTCTCGGGTCATATTTTAGCAGCTGACTAACTGATGACCTCACACCTTACCCGCGCTTGACTGTTTCCCTGAGCGGAACAATTCTGTGATGTCATTACAAGCCTAGCTGCCAGGAAATAATGCTTCTTGCATATGCCCTTTAGTGAAACAGACTTTCTCCGGACAGCAAGTTGCAATTTCAAATGCTAATTTTTGAAATGCATCCAGGTTGAAGGTTTTGAAGGCTTCAGAGTTTATACTTCAGCATTGGAAAGCATAACTTAATTAGCCCTTGCCTCCCCTCGGCACGAGGTACCTTGACGGGTTATCTGGCAGCAGATGAGTAGACCTGCGTGTCCCTTTTTTTCCCAGGTGATTTTTATTACCTCAAGCTTGTGTTTCAGCGATTCATGTTTCTGAAGAGTTTCTTGGGAAACCATGATTGACAAAGTTCAGGTTGACTGCTGAACTAGAAGGAATTGATAGCGAGGCAGCTTTATCAAGATCTGTGCTCCAAGAGTGGTTCTTTCTCTTGAGTGAGGAGGAGAGAGACAAGGCAATTTTCCATTTTGGTTTTCATTCCTGTTGAGACCTGCAGGTGCCCGTACTCCTGTGTCAGGGAGAAAGGCAGTTGGCAATTGTCTTTGGAACTGGCTAGGGAAAATGAAGGGATTTGGCCTGGGATTCCATGTTTCTTTCGTTGCTTAACCTGCTGATAATAACAGTTTATAGTCAGTTACCTTTGGTCTAATTGGGCCTTTTACTTGGTAGGGGTTATAGCTAAGTTGGTAAATGTGTTGGTTTCTTAGTTGGGTTATGCAGTTTCCAGGAATTGAAAGTTATAGTAACAATAATAAAAAAACAAACAAACAAAAAAAAACCCAAAGCACACAGGCTTCCTGAACTTTTTTTTTTTTTTTTGGACATTTCTTTGTAGTGGAAACCTCATCCTAAATTGGTTTGGGTGGTTTTTTTTTTCGCAAAAGCCAGGGATGGCGTTCTATCTGGAAGGTTGGATTGAATTATCTCTTTCTTGGCCTCCCGTGTGGGCAACCAGCATAACCAACAACTGGAGAGTTTTCTTTTGAAGGCAGATCCTAGGAGCTCCCACGGGGCAGCTGGTCGCCCAGTGGACTCAGGCATTTCAAAGGTGGGTCATTTGTCTGTTTGCTTTAATGGGTTTCTTATCAGTGCTTCAACCGATCGGCAAGGTGTTGTTTTTAATGAGATTCTCAAATAAAACCCGCCGCCCCCATAATCACACATTCACTCACATCTCCATATTTTGTTGGATTTGTTTTCTCTTAGCTTATGCAAAACTGAAAACACAAACCTCAGTCTACTGTATGGTTGAGCTCAGAGACCTCTTCCCACCCCCACCCAGTCAGGGTCAAAGCATTCAAATGTCCTGATTAGTGATATTTTTAAAGGCCCTAATTATAGACTTAAGACAGAGGCCTTAGTGGGGCTTTAGGGAGTTTGTGAGACTTAATCTAGGAGCTGAAACAGGCTCTGTTTTTTTATTTTTGCATCAATAAAAATACAGTTGGCAGTCATTAGCGTCCACAGCTCACATAAATCTTGAACTTTTGACTTAATTACCATGGGAGAGTTCAAAGGGCAGCCTGGAGTGGTTGAAAGAGCACAGCCCAGGGAGCTGGAGTCCTGGGTCTAGCCTCAGCCTGGCCTTGGCCATGCAGCCTTGATCAGATCACTTAACCTTTCTGGATGACATTGATCACGTCAGCCGTTGGACCAGATGGTCACCGAGGCCTTTTGGTACAGTGGTAATAGGATTCTGTGTTTTTCCTTTAAACTGTTGGGCTGTGTTCTCTTTTTGATTTCAGAAAGAGAGGAGACTATAGACCTTAGCCATCTGTATTGAGATACATACTGGGGCATGGAAGGGCTTCTGTGGGGGCAGCCCATGTTTTTTCATTACGTTATCATAGAAACCCTCTAATCCTACCATTTGTTGACACAATCAATATCTGCCTGGAATACCTGGACAGAATGTTAGAATAGGGAGGGCCCTTATCAGAACACTCAGTTCACCTCCCTCATTTTATAGCTCAAGCTTTTAACACTTGTTCATCTGGTACATTCTTCCATCCATCCATCCATCCATGTAATAAACACTTGAGTGCCTACTCCATAGGCTAAAGATGACTTACACTGTCCCCTTCAGATGCTCTACTCTTACTGGTCAGCAGACATCGAATGGAATAAATTTCAGTATGGGGACACCTTGGTGATGGAAACATATGTAAATGACAAGCCCAGTGAAGGAATTTGATCAGTCTGTGCTGTGGGATGGAGGTGGTATGTTGAAGGAACTTTGAGGGAAGTGTTTGTGGGGTTATACATCTCTTTTTAACCAGCACATCTTAAGAGACTACTGCTGAATTAAAAGTATAATTCTATTTACTTAGACTCATCACTGGTATACAATAACTGTTTCAGTATAGAAAATGATAATGAGTAGGTGCCCCGTTACGATGGATTTTTCTTATTTTTTAAATTTGGCTGGGTTTTACTGTTCTTACTGTTTAATGACTCAGCATCATTCTTTAGCTACATGTTACATCAGAAGGTCTGAGAGTGTCCTAGCAGACGGGACGAACCTGTCACGAAGGTCACCTTGTTTACTTCCAATTTAGTATATTTCATTTTTTTATGCCATCCAAGATTTCCACAGTTCCTTTTCTGTTAATTGACTTGAAACTCACTCCTCCTGCCTCCCTAAGATTATGCTAGGGAAGATACATTAAGTGGATACTCAGACCCTTCTTTGAAACAACATGGTGGAGACTTGGCTTATAGTTTTCCTCTTTTATAAAGTTGTTGAGGAAACATTTGTGCGGAGCACCTACTACGTGTTCTCTTTTGTAGATCGTTAATTTGTTAAGTGAGTTCCTCCTCTGCGTGTTCACCAGCCATGGTATGAAAAGAGGCCTCCTTAGGTAGAAAAGCTTGCTTCGGAGCCTGGTCCTGGTCTCTCACCAGCTGCATTGTCGTTCTTGGGGTGGGGGGCGGGGATGGTGGCTGGCATTTCCATGTGTCCAGACTGCAAAAATGGCAGGAGATAACAAATAGAGTTTGCAGAAGACATGAGGCCACCGATGAAGGAAGCGCAACGGGGCTAGTCCTACAGTACCATTATTTTTCTAGACCTTCCAGGTTCTCCCGTCTTCACGTAAAACTAGTTTCTTTCAGGAGAAGCCATGATAAAATACTAAAATAATCCCTCCCCTCTAACGTCATGCTCGTTAAAACAATTCATGAGCTCAAAATCTTAAAGAAAAGCCTAGTCGCAGAAGGGTGTTGTCCTGTATGATGTTAGCACTCACGCAGAGTGGGACTGGGCAGAGCACTGGGGTGGCCCATCGCTGCCAACAGAGGACCTTGAAAACTTGGCTCGATGGCCTTTCTGTGGAGTCACTATTTACAGGTATTCAGGAAAAGGGAAAGTTGCAAATGTGGGTTTCCAGTGATAGCCACATAGGCGATCTGTTTCTGCTTTGTTGATAAGATTTTACGGTGCCCCGCCCACCTGGGATCCCAGTGACTTCAGGTGACAAGTATGGTGCCCATAACCCTGCCTCATGGCTGTGTGTCTATTTCGCACGAGCAGGTTTTATAGGTGCAGTTTTGACGATTGAAATTTTACCCCAGGGAAGTGGCTTCCTGCCAGAAATTCCAGCAAAATTCTTTCACCCTTGTCCTTAAATCATCCCTTAGGTGCCAAGACGAAGGTGCTGGTTGCCAGTGTGCTGTTGCCACAGGCCATGACTGTACAGACTCATGTGGTTTGGGGTGATCCCTGCGTGGGTTACGGTCTCCCTGACAGCTTAGCCCAGTGAGAGAGGAACAGAGCAACATTCCTAGTTCCTTAAACTAGGAATCCTCCCCCCCCCCTTATTTTTTTTTTAACATTTTAGGGAACGTAAAAATCATGCCTAATGGAATGTAAGCACGTATCTGGTGATTTCTTTTCTGTAAAAAAGAAAAGACATTCCAGAGGATCAGCTCAGCCGTAATCGATGCTATCTCAAAGAGTCACTACATTAATATTTAGCTAATTCGTATGAATAGGCTATTGTGTTTACTTACACAAATGACATGAGTACGGACACCTGACAGCATGAGGTATGCTTTTCATTTAGGTCAGATTTATAAAAGTCTTTGTGTAGCAACAAAGCTCATTATTTATTTTGTGCTCTTAATGGTTTCTTTTCAGTGGCTGTGGCTGTGGCTGGATTTTTCTAAGTAGAAGCTTTTAGAGTGAAAGATTATTGAAATTGTTCCAGTGTATGCCAGGCCCTGGGAGTCTTGTGATGAATGGTAATCAGATACTCCCTGGTGAACCCTCAGAAGACTGGGTGTGTTTAGGGGCACTTGACACCCAAAGCCACATGGCTACCAAATTGTCTACTCATTGCAAATACAGCTGATTTCAGAGGAAAGAGTGGAGCCTCGTTCTTTACCCTTGGCTCTCCCCTCCTGCCCCCCACCCCCGCCCCAACCCTCAGGCCTTTCTTTCCCTGGCATGCAGGACTGACCACCTCAGCTTTGCCTTGCTTGCACCATCTTCTTGGCACATCGTGGAGACTCCCGTCTGTATCCCACCACCTTGACGCTTAGATAAACAAGGACAAAGAAGGTACAGCATGCCCTTGTTAAGAAATCTCCGCTCCACCTTTCATAGCCAGGTTTCAAGAGCAAGGGTGAGGCAAACAGGGGTAGGTAGTTTACCCCGATTCCTAATTGTGCCACGAAAATCCGGCTAAGTGAAGGGGTTTGTTGTCACCCCTTAGGAGCGAGCTGTGTCATCCACAGAATAGAGGGAGGGGGCTTGTAAATCTGTGTCAGAGACCAACCCCCTGCCTGGGCCCTTCTGCCTCTGGTTTGTGGAGTGGGTGTGTTCCTTCTCAGCCTAACCCTCAGCAGCAGTAAACACAGTTAGGAATCAGTCTCGTAGAATTTCGGTGTTCTAGGATGTTCTAGAATGTCCGAGGCCCCGCGGATGGATGCTTCGGGAGAATTTTGGCTACCAGTTTGCGAAGACAGAAACTTACGTGTGAGACGTGAAGTAGCTGTACAAGGTTTCAGTGGAACTTTTGGGCAGTGATGTAGAAGGCAGTGTGCCTTCGGGCCAGCCTGGCTATCCTGGACTCTTGGTCTTCAACATCAGAGCGGTTGAAAAGGATGGATTCCAACCCCTTGGAGAAGCTGGTTCTTAACTAGCCACGGACAGTAGGGGCAAAGATTCTGGAATCAGACTGCCTTGGCTCAAACCTGCCTGTATCTCTCTCGAGCTTTGTAGCTTTTCTGTGCCTCACTTTCTTCATCTCTAAACAGGGATCGTGATAATGCCTCTCATTGGATTGGTGTCAGGATTAATAGGTTAAACACGTAAGAGCTTTTAGAGCTCTGTTTGGTAAACACAAAGCACTCAGTCAGTGCTCGGTAGCCGTTGTTGTTGGCCGGCATGAAGAATTATGGCGGTATCCTGGATTGACGCTGTGGTTCTGATTCAGATCAAATGCCCTTCATTTGGCAACTTAAAAAGTTGTGTCTTCTTTTGAGTTTAAAGGGTCGCTTGTTTGTATCCATGACTTTGAGGGCCATTCAGAGGGCTGAATTTTACATAACATATAATCCGTAGCCTCCTAGTGAGTTTTTCTCTGCTCAGACATGGTAGTAGAATTATGGCATTCACAACCACCAAAAACTCTTTCCTCCATTTAAAAAATTAAAACAACAGGGGCGCCTGGGTGGCTCAGTCGGTGGAGCGTCCGACTTCAACTCAGGTCACGATCTCACCGCTCGTGAGTTCGAGCCCCGCATCGGGCTCTGTGCGGACAGCTCGGGGCCTGGAGCCTCCTTCGAATCTGTGTCTCCTTCTCTCTCTGCCCCTCCCCTGTGCGCTCTCTCTCTCTCTCTCTCTCTCTCTCTCTCAAATATAAAAATAAATAAAAATTTTTAATAAAAAAATAAAAACAAAAATTAAAACATAGTGCGAGGGCTTTTTGATTTGTCACATAAAGTGCTCCGAAGTTGATGCTGCGTCCCTGAAAGATTTACCCTATTAGGATGGTAAGTTATCTCCTTGCTGAGCCTTTAACGCTTCGGTGGGTAAGTTGACGTGGCTTCGAGCACAACTTGCTTGTGGGTGTATGCGATCGTTTGCTAGGTGTGGTGATCTAAAAGGATCCATTCTGGAGGACTCAGCTGCTACGGTTGTATGCGTTGTCGCTGTCCATATAAAGTAGCATTTAAAAGCATGATTCAACATGAATTTATATTCTGGCACTAAGAACAAGGGAGAGAAGGTACCTCAAACACTTTTTCCCCCCCCTTAAGAAAGAGAAACTAACAAGAAGTTCATCTCCAGGGACCTTCTGCTAGGCCATCTGCTAGACTTCAGAACAGTTTTCTCCTCATGGAAATATTACCCAGAGATTTTGAAAATGTCAGATCGTTCACATACAAAGTAAAATTCTCTCCCGTGTCACGGAAACGAAGCGCTCCCTTTCCGTACGTTATAACGTTGTTTTCCACAACAGGAGCGCCATACTGGACTAACACAGAAAAGATGGAAAAGCGGCTGCACGCGGTCCCTGCAGCCAACACAGTCAAGTTTCGCTGTCCAGCTGGGGGGAATCCAACACCAACTATGAGGTGGCTGAAAAACGGAAAGGAATTTAAGCAGGAGCATCGCATCGGAGGCTATAAGGTAAAATCCGGTTTCCAAAATGCTCTATTTCTTACATTTTTGTTAATCCATTTTTAAGTAGTTGAAAAGTAGGAACCTTCAGAAGGGATATTTAAAAAAAAAATGAAAAATCAGTAATGATCATAATTGGTCATTTCCGCACTTGACATTTGAAAAAAGTTTTCCTGGGCTTACAGGTTACTTTATTTATCTATCTTTTAAGGTTTATTTATTTTTGAGAGAGAGAGAGAGAGAGCACGCGCAAGCAGGGGAGGAGCAGAGAGAGAGGGAGACACAGAATCTGAAGCAGGCTCCAGGCTCTGAGCTGTCCGCACAGAGCCCGACGCGGGGCTCAAACCCACGAACCTCAAGATCATGACCTGAACTGAAGTCGGACACTTAACCTTAAGACTGAGCCATCCAGGTGTCCCTGGGCTCACGTGTGCTTTCAAAGCATAATTCCCATTTCTATTGTTCTTTTTTTTTTTTTTAATGTTTATTTATTTTTGAGACAGAGAGAGACAGAGCATGAACAGGGGAGGGTCAGAGAGAGAGGGGGACACAGAATCGGAAGCAGGCTCCAGGCTCAGAGCTGTCAGCACAGAGCCCGCCGTGAGGCTCAAACTCACAGACCGTGAGATCATGACCTGAGCCGAAGTTGGAAGCTCAACCGACTGAGCCACCCAGGCGCCCCATTTTTTTTTTTAATGTTTATCTTGAGAGAGAGCATGAGTGGGGAAGAGGGGCAGAGAGGGAGAGCGACCATCCCAAGCAGGCTCCAAGCTGTCAGCACAAAGCCCAACGCAGGGCTCGATCTCATGGACCATGAGATCATGACCTGAGCCAAAATCAAGGGTCGGACACTCAACCGATGAGCCACCCAGGCACCCTTACATTGTTCTTTATGTGAGAAGAGTTTAATAACAGAAGGGTGGGAAGTTGAGAGTCTGTTTCCTATATGCTTTATTGTCTGGAACACTAGAACTGGAGCAGCATTGGAGAAGCAAACTTGTACTTGCCCTGTTTGGGCAGGATTGTAGGATAGGGGGTGGACTTGGCTTAGACGCTGGAGTATGAAATAGTACTTATTAAGAGAGGATGCTTCCGTGGTGAGAGAGGCAATCTCTCCATCCTCTGTCTTCACGGCCCTGGAGAGCCCATCACAGAATGTGGTGATGAGTAATCTCATCACTCAGGCAGGGGTGAGGGGTGGAGGGGGAGGTGGAAATCGACCACCCTCTCCCTGAAAAGGCCTGTAGATGCCTATTCGGGCTTTTGTTCGTCCATTCAGCAGACGCCGATGAGCACGGTCTTTGGCAGGCACCGTCCTAGGCGCTGGACAGAGCACGGCCCTAGCTCACGGGGGTTCCTCGTCTCGTAGGGAAGGTGGATGAGAAAGCCACAGCCTGGATGGGCTGAAGTCAGAAGAGCATGTTGTCGTGTGGATGTGCAGGGGGAGATGATGTGGGCTCTTTGGGAGGCTACGGATAATGGAGGTCAGGAAAAGATTCTGGGCTGAGTTTGAAGGAAGGGTGTCTCAGGAAGAGAGACATGGGATGTCTAAGTTATTTGGTCTGGAAGGGGAGGCCTGGAGGAATTTAATTTAGTATATGAGGAAGACTTGGGGAACCTTACTGTGACATTCTTTGGTGTGTTTGGAAAGCATGAACGGGTGCATTAGTTATCTATTACCGTGTGTAACAAATTATCCCAAGACCAGTGACTTTAAACAACATTTTTATTTAAAAAAATTTTTTTTAATGTTATATTTATTTTTGAGGGGAGGCGGGGAGAGACACAGAATCCGAAGCAGGCCCCAGGCTCTGAGCCATCAGTACAGAGCCCAACACAGGGCTTGGACTCATGAACCACGAGTCATGACCTGAGCCAAAGTCGGACGCTTAACCGACTGAGCCACCCAGGCACCTCTAAACAGCATGTATTATTTCGCAGTTTCTGTGGGTCAGGAATCCAGGTGTGGCTTAGCCGGGCCTTTCACCTCAAGGCCTCTCACAGGAATGCAACTAAGGCTTGAGTCTGGAAGTCTGATTTGTAGGGTCAGCTGGGGAAGGACCTGCTTCCAGACTCATTCCCGTGGTTCTTGGATTCACTTCTTTGCAGGTTGTTGGGCCAGAAGCCTCAGTTCCTTGCTGGCTGTGGGCTGGAGGCTGCCCTCAGTTCCTCACTCGCCCCATGGGCCTCTTAGTACGGCAGCTCTTCCTCAGGGAGAGCAGACAAGAAGAGGTAGCGTGTGAAGAAGATAGAAGTCACAGCCTTTTGTAACCTAATCATGGAAGTGACATCCTACCATTTGGGCTGTTTTTCTGTTATTAAGTAAATCATTAGGGGAGGAGGTTAAATCCCCAAGGGCATGAGTATCAGGAGACCTGGAGAATCACTGGCAGCCATCTTGGAAACCTGCAAGGGGGTAAATCAGAGGATGCTCTAGCCTGCATCCCAGCTTGTTAAGAACCAGGTAGAAGAGGACTTCCTGGTGGCAGGAGTGAGATACGGGAAAAGTCAGGAGTTTCTGCTGTTTACCTGTGTCTAACACACCAGTGTCACTTGAGAGGGTACTTGAGTCCTGACCCGTCACTGCTGTGGTTAAGTGGACCTCCTCTCCCCACAAAGTGCTCTGGGGGCCTCTTCTGAAATACCATACACAATGCTCACCTTTAAAGGATTGTCTTCTTCAAAAATTTGTGACTTTTAACATTTAGACATAGCTGGAAGCCTGGGCGGCTCAGTTGGTTGAGTGTCCAACTGTGGCTCGGGTCATGATCTCATGCGTCATGAGTGTGAGCCCCGCATCGGGTTCTCTGCTCTCGGTGCGGAGCCTGCTTTGGATCCTACGGCGCCCTGTCTGTCTCTGCTCCTCCCCTGCTCACGCACACACACTCTCTCTCTCTCTCTCTCTCTCAAATATAAACAAACATTTAAAAAAAAAAAAAGTAACTAGATGCTCAATCCCAGAGGATAATAGGGAAAAGCCTATGAATAGATTCCTAGCATGTGCGGGGCAGTTTGTGTGTGAAACAGATGTGAGATACACCTGCTGAGAGGTGGGTGCCTCTGAAGTTCTGGAAGCAGACGCACCTCGCTGAGCTTCCGTGATTCCTGCTTGTTGGTGGGACTAGTAGGCAGGAGGGTGGTTTTTCTCTTCACCCTTAGGTCAGCCCTCACACCGGGCACAATGAGATTGGAAGGTCGGCTCGCTTTCTTTGTAAAGGACGAATTGACAAAGATTTCATTGGGTGGTGCTGCTTGGAAAGAAAGAGTTAAAACCGCCACAGTCGTGGCCCCTGGGGATCATTCTAACCACAAATGCTCTCCAAAGACATAATTGATGCAGTTCCAGTGATACATTTCAATACGACTAAAAGTATAAGGCTGGTGGTCAAAATCCTGGTGGTTAACTAATTTCCTCACTTACGACAGCCGTGGAAAGAAGTTAAAAGAATTAATGAGCCTCCAGAAACTCCTGGTCTCAAAATAAATAGGCCCAACATCATTATTCTGGGTAAGGAGGTTTCTGCGAATCTGAATTAGTGATTATGAATGTGCCAGAAGGCTAAGGGTGCCTGATGAGGAAATGCTGCTTGATTTTTAACAGGTGTAGTTCAGTCTTAATTATTGAGGACAACATTCTACTAACTGGAGAGCACCTGCACCCTAAAAACAACGTGGGGAACCTTTAGCAGAATACCTTTAACCTGTTCCCGTGGAGGCACAGAAGACCAAAAGTTTTTTTGTTGTTTCATGTTTGAGCCGTTTCTGGAGCAAAAGAATGGGAATTTGAGCGCATGGGAACAAAAATCTAAAGTATATTTTGCTCTAGGGACGCCTGGCTGGCTCAGTCGGCAGAGCGTGCAACTCTCGGTCTTGGTATTGTGGGTTCGAGCCCCACATTGAGTGTAGGGATGACTTAAGAAATAAAATCTTAAAAAACTTATATTTTGCTATTAAAAAAAAAAAAAAGGCAAAGAGGGGAGAGAACTGTACCTTTGGAACATGGTGTGCTGGCCAGAGGTGATGCGGGCACATTTCTGGCCCCGCTGGACTTTCTCTGGAGAAGAGTCCATGGCGATGCCTGAGCGCCCTGGGCTGGGGGGGTTGGTGGGGGGATCACCCCATCAAACGCAAAGATGGTCAATCTGGATTTAGTAAGGAGTCTTCACAACAGTTGTGGCACTGGACGTTGATTTGGGGGATACTGGTTCTCTCAGAAATTCCATGGACTCAACCCAGGTCCCCAGGTCACGAAGTCCTTGGTGGTCGCAGAGGCCGGCATGCCCCAACCTCCCATCGGTCCAAGCTCTCCGGCTGGTGCAGGCGTCTTCAGGGCTCGAACAGAGTAGAGGCAGGAGCATGGGGTTCCCGCCAGGTTTGCAAACACTGTCTACAGACACTTTTAAAGAATTCTGCTTCTCCAGCGTTCGCCCCGAGGGAACCCGTGCATACAATGCACTCCCCCTAAAGCAGAGACCTTACTGACACACGGACAGCCCCATGTCCACACGCCCCTCTCCTCTGACTCCTGTCCCTTTGCCACTTTAGTGAACGAAGAAGCAAAGCGTCAAGTTTTCCAAGATGTATTTTTCCAGAAAGCAAGACCTGAAAGTTTCCGCAAACAAATGTGTGTTATTTCTGTGATTTTTTTTTTCTTCATAAATCTCCTTCTATAAACCATGGTGACTCTGTCTAGCTCAACTGCCTGTCGAGTTCTTTCTACCTGTTTATGGATCCAGCACCTTGGCCCTCACCCATGGCATTCCAGCTTGTTCTGAAGTGGTCTGCCTATGTGGCCAGTGAAGGGAGAAGGGAACACAAAAAGCCAAAACAAAATCAAAGAGAATTATGAAATGGGACAGGAAGCTCATTTTAATTAAAATGACCAGTAGAGCTCTTTGGTATGGCTCAGTCTTGTTTACCAAAGAACTCATGCTGAGCCTTCCTTAGGTGATTAAGAGTCATATTGTTTTTCTTAGTATGTGGGCAAAGGCTGGTTGGATGTTATTTATGGTGGTAGAGGTCGATTTGAAGCATAACTGTATCTCCCTAATTGTGCTTATGCCCGGGCTTTTTCATCAGTCTTGACGGTGGGCAAGTTGTTTAAGCTCTTCGTGTTTAAGGCCACCTGTCCTTAAAATGACAAGTTTGGACAGATGATCTCGAAGGTCTAACCCCCTCCCAACTGTGATTTAGTAGCATCACCATCAACCATTTTTTATCATCAACAATAGCACAGAATTTTTTTTTTTTTAAGAAAGAGGTTACCTTTAAGGCTAGATATTTCATAGGGCTCTGAACAATAATTACAATTTAATGCAGAAAAGCCACAGCACCGGGGTAATTAATAGACCACCTCAGTTCCCAAGTCGTGCCCAGGTAATGACTGAAACATAGAGGGGAAGAGTATTCTTAAAAATTGCATTTCATGCCACCTAGTAACTATAAGAACCAAGAGAGATCACGGGACAAAGCCCTCCCTCAACCTGGCCGTGAAACTGGCACACGAGCATTGGCTTCAGGCATCTGGAGGTTGGAACTCCCATGGGGCCCCTGAGCAGAGAGAAGCATGACACAGTTTGGACTGTCCATTTCCTAGTCTATTTCAGATCCAAGAAAAGACAGGGGAAAACCTCTTTTCTTATAATCACAATGAAAACCTGATGGTTTTGATGGGTAGGTTAATTAGATTTACGTTTTCTGGGTTACTTAGAAGTCACATTAGAGACCTTTGCTTAAATGGTATGCTTAATCCCAAAATCTGTTTATTTGGAAAAATCACTACCCTTGCCCTTATTAATATATTTATACTTTGTTGAGCTCTTTCTCAGCCAAGACAGTTCGGCTTTAATCCCAGAGCAGGCAGTCTGTGATGAGGAAGCAGGTGTATGTTGCCATCAGCCAACATGCGCGACCGCTCCCATGTGTCCTGACCGTGCAAGGTGTCCCCCCCGCCACTGTCTGCCATGGCGCTGGGTCCCCTGCGCAGCCCAAACAGGGGAGCACTGTTGTTTTACCCCTTTTCCAGATGAGGCTGGTCATGAGACTTCTCAGTGGCAGGGCTGACATTTGGACCCAAGTGGTTTTCTTCCACAGTTGATGCTCTGACTTAACTTTCTTCAGATGTGGTTCCATGATTTTGTAAGAAACACTGGTGGTAAATTAGAAATCTGGAAACAGTGCTGGCGTCCCAGGAACATGTGAGGATCCGTTGGCCTAAAGATGTTCTGTTGAGAGCAAAGCTGGGCATCTGATGCTGCTGTTCCCACTTCCCTGACCTGTATGGGATTTTTGCAAATTGCGCTGAAATACACGTAACGTAAAACTTGTTATGTATTTTTCATCACCCTAAACAGAAACTCTGTATCCATTAAGAGGCAGTTCTCCATTTCTCTAATCTTTCTGTCTGAATTTGCCTGTTGCAGGTAATGCAGGTAAGTGGAATCATAGGCTATTTGTCCTTCTGTCTGTTGTGTGTATCTGTCTTTCTGTGTGTGGTAGCAACAATCAGACCTCGATTCCTTTTTCACGGCTGGATAATACTCCCTTATATGGATGAGACCCCAGTTTGTTTATCTGTTCATCTGTTGACAGGCACTGGGGACGTTTCCACCTCTTGACTCTTGCGGTTGGTGTAGCTGTGTGAACGTGGATGTGCACGTACCTGTTCGAGTCCTTGCTTTCAGTTCCTTTGGCATCTACGTAGCAATGCTATGCTGGGTCATCTGGTGATTCTTCATTGAGCTTTTTTGAGGAAGGTCGTGAGATTTTTAAAGAGTTTATTTCAAAAGGCAGCAAGTGCCCTGCTGGCAGTCTTGGCCCGCCCTCCCACTCCCACTCGCTTTTCTTGCCTTGTATAATTCTCTTCCCACTTCTCTGGGAGATCCATGCTTTGTGTAGTGAGCTGGGGGGAAGAGTTTCTGCAGTTGTGTCCTAGAGGATCAGAGCTCGCCTCACCCTGCTCTCTGGACACCTCCTGAGAAGCAGACTTGGGCAACTTAAGCATTAATCGGGCTTTTGCCTCCACATCTGCCTGGTGATAAGCACCAGGGAGTGCCACAGCCCTTGACACATGTACTCAGTTTGTGCACACCTCCAGAGACGTGGTTTCGAGATGCCAGGAGCCTGTCGAAGGTGGGGGTCTGGCCTGGGACAGCAAGACTTCATGCATCATAATGCCACCTGGTTGATGTTGAGCTGTAGGTCATGGGCTGCCTTTATGAAGGCCAGCGGTCCAAGGGATTGCTGCCTTTCTCCATAAATTGCACCCTGATACCGGTGGAAGGAGGCGTCGGGAGTATTTGCCGTCACACGGACACAGTATTCTTTGACTTGGCACGGAGCAAAACTTTCTATCTAGCTTCTGGATGTTTATTCTGCTTGTTATTGAACACCTAGGTATTTGGAAATGTCCAGATTTTTTTTTTTTTTTTTTTTTTTTTTTGGTTTCACTGTGGAAACCAAACATCCAGGTGACAGCCTGGGTCTTTGACCTGGCTTCACCTTTCACTTAGGTGTTTTGGTATCATACAAACTAAATCTACATTCCCAGTTGTCTCCTGAAGGTAGCTGGGTGTTTAACATGCACCTCGGGAGATTTAGGTAGCAGAGGAATTCTGAAAAAACCCGTCTGGCCCACCTCTTCGTCGTCTTTGTGACGACGGTGTGGAATGTTCGTGGGATCCACTTTTTGTGTTAGGAGGGAAAGAGTTGAGGCCATGACCTTCAGTCTGCTTTGTTTCAGTATTGCAATGTTGTTTTTTAAAAGCCTTCAGCGAACATCGTCTTGAAGCCTCACGCTCTCTAATTCTGTTCATTGGCAGATGAAAACTAATGATGAATTTTCTACAGGGGTTTGGCCACGGGCAGGGGTGAGAAGGAAGGATGGCACGGGTGTCATTGGGTGCAGGACGTCTCTGCGCCCCCAGCTCTTGTGCTCAGGCTGCCAGCAAATTCCAGATGCGGTGGTCCTGCAGCAGGGGACGCCCGCGGAGAGGTTTTATTTGACTTTTTGGTCAAATGTGTGCGATTCCTGTTTGAATTTGAAAGGGTGAAAATAGGAAACAAGCAAACAACATGCACAATCACACCACGAAATTATATAAAATGTACTGCTGATAATTTAGTACATTTCCTTTCCGACTTTAGCTTTCCTTCTGACTATACAGTCAGGCTTATAGATTCAGGGCTATAGGCATCTGTGGTGTGTGTGTGTGTTTATACAGTGGCATCCTGAATGCACATTTTTATCCAACCTCCTTTTTTTTTCATTTATCAATAACTATTTTAAAAAATTGTTTTTAATGCTTATGTGTTTTTGGGAGAGAGAGAGGAGAAAGAGAGGGACAGAGCACATGTGGGGGAGGGGCAGAGAGAAATGGAGACACAGAATCCGGAGCAGGCTTCAGGCTCTGAGCGGTCAGCATAGAGCCTGACGCGGGGCTTGAACTTCACAAGCCACGTGAGAACATGACCTGAGCCCAAGTCGGACGCTTAACCAACTGAGCCACCCAGGTGCCCCTCATTTATCGGTAACTATAAATAACACCTTTACCAGGTCTGAACTTAAGAATACCTCCTCCTTTTTAATGACTGTGTGCTATTTTGTTGGAATGAATTAAGTCCTGTAGGATGAGCTGTGTGTTGTTAATGGCTCTCTTCCTGATGGATTCGGTTTTGCTGTCACAAGCAGTGCTCGAAGCAATCATCTTGTTCATGTGCCTTGAAGTAATCCTCCTGGTTCTCTGTGTAGCCTAGATTTCTAGAAGTGGAATTAACTGGGTTAAAAAAAAATGTGTTGCTAATTTTAACAGGCCCTGCGAAATTATTTTACAGAAAGGTTTTTTCCTACCCTATGTTCCTATTCTCAATTGGAGTCTCTTTTTCCTTACACTCTTAAGTACTCAATGGCATGGATCTTCCTAATTTTTGTTAATCAGCCGGTGAATAACCGCGTCTCATTATTGTTTTAATTTGCATTTCCCTGATTGTTAATGAGGTTAAGCATCTTTTCATATGTTTATTGGGTATTTACATTCTCTCTTCTGCGAGTGCAAAAGATGGGACTCTGACCTAACTGGCGGAGGAGTTGTGGCACTTAAAAAGATGAGGAATTAAAAACAAAACAAAACACAACAACAACAAAAAAACCACACTGAAAAGGACGTCTTACATTTTTGTTGGGAGGGTAGTGTCTGTAGGTTTACACTGAATCGTGGTTTGGAAACGGAGTGTTCAGAAAAGAGACACAAGAAGTCTTTGTGCCTTTGTTTCCTCATCTTGATAGAGTTGCTGTCTGTACTCTCTCGGCTTGTCATTAAGCGACCACTAATTAATGGTAGGATATCCCCTGCAAAAGCGTCAAGCCTTCCCACCGTTGGCAGCTTCTAAGGGCGTCCCTTTGGAAAATGCCACAGCTCATAACATTTGGGATTGGTCGTATGTCCAGGAATCAAATACTAGGGCAATGGTGTAAGAAAGCAAATATTAACAGCACTGCATGGGGCGATATTGATTGAGTACCAAGGTCTCCAAAGGGGCAGAAGCCCCTTGTTTGGTAACTGTGTTTCCCATTGTGAAAGCATTCGATAAATGGTAACTTATTAATAATTGTAGTGCATCTCCAGGAAGTAAATATTCAGGGAGCACGCGCTCTTGAAGGAGGCTCTCCCGTGGAATGCCGTGGCCCCAACGAGAGACTGGAGCTGCCCTAGGGTTACCAACGGCAGCGGTATGCTGAGCTGCGTATGCCAAGATTTAATGTCTTGGGCAGAAGCAGATGATGCCCTCCCCGTGCAGTTCACGTTCAGCCCCATTTGGACTGCGCCCCGTGCCAAATCTGGATCCAGGCGCGAGAAAGACATTGACAGTTTGGATGGGGTCCAGAGACAGGCACTAGTCGTGATTAAGGGCTTATGGGCATGACATTTGAGCGGGGGCTCAAAGAACTGAATATTTACAGCAGGGCTAAATGCTGGATTACGTGGCTTGGTGACGTTAGGGCCTCTGGCTTCATCCCTAAGTTACCCTCTGTGTGATTAGCTCTTTCAGAGTCCAGGAAAGTCCCGCTGCTGATAACCCCTGCACGCTTGGGGGGAGGGCGGGTCTCTGTATGGGCCCACCTGCCTCAAGTTGAATCAAGGAGTTTGTTAGCACCCAGCTCCAGGGTAGCACCCGGAGGGGGCGGGGAGATTTGGGGTAGAGAAGTCTCACTGCCCTGGGACATTTAGCAACCGCCTCCGTTCCTTCACAATATTCCTTCTATAGGCTGTGCACCTAAGGTGCTTACCCCTCCTTCGCAGGACCCTGGCCTCTTGTTTGGCTCTCCTACAAGTGCGTGGCCCAGCCAGGAGCAGGAAGCGGGGCTTCTCCCAAGCAGAGTACAGATTTCTCTCCATGGTGGGGTCTGATGCCCGCAGCGTCCTCTTACCGCCAGACTTTTCACCTGTGACAGCGACAATGACGGTCCCCCCGCCAGCTCCACGACATTAAGACTGGGACGGTCTTGATGGTGATACAGGGGGGAGCTGGTGGGCTGCCGCGGCTGGAGCAAAGGGACCGTCTGCCCAGAGCTCACTCTTCAGCGCTTGTGCTTGGTGAGGAGAGGAGTCCAGCCCTCACCCCCGTGATCCTGCATAAGACCGTCCGTGATGAGCAGTGGTCTCGTTTGTGACCTCTGCATCGGTGGCTGCTCTTGCGGTGCTGGCCTGCCTGCACAGAGCTGAACATCTGACATGACACGCCTCGAGTCGTAACAGGCTCTGATAACCCCTTACCTCTGTTGGCGCCGCTTTTCAAAGCGGACAGCTGCTCTGCCCTCCCGTTTTTGTAATGGAGCATTCATGAGATGATCTTTATTCTCTAGTTCCTTGACTCACTCATGTGCTTGCAGAGGCTCGGCTGGTATTAGCAGTTTTTATGTGATTAAGGCAGAAAACACTTGCAGCGCTCAGGGAATCATGCAGAAGGTCAGTTGGAATTCCTGAAATCATAGTTAAGACCACGAGGGCCCTGGCTTTTTTTTTTTTTTTTTTTTCTTTCCCCCTTCTCCGTTTCTCTAGAGTGCCTCGTCCAAAATGCCTTTAAAACATGATTTGGATTTGGGGGAAAACCTTAAAGCCTTAAACCTGCAAGGTGAAATCTGCATTTTGGCTCTTTGTAAGGAAAAGTCACGCTTGCTTGAAAGTTTGAGTCTATTAAAATACTTTAAAAGCCAGGTGCGAATGTTGGAGTCTAGTCTGTTCGCATGTTGACAGAACGGTGGGTGGGAATCACAATAACTTATTTTCACACGTGCCACTTATCTCTCTGAAAAGTCTCAAGGAGTTTGTAAGCAGACGGATATACAACTTAGGTTTCCTAAGGATTCATTGCTCCCATATTTGGCATTCTGAGTATATCTCTCGGGAACATGTCGCATCTATTTAGGCATTGCCAGAGATGGGAGGGGCAGGCCTGTGTTCCCAGTTGAAACTTCTTGAGACTTCCAGACAGCATCTGGGGGTGATGGGGGAAGAAATGGCAGGTTTTCAGACTGGAAGGCTCCAGGAGCAGTACAGTACCTAGCTTGTGGGCTCCTTGGGAGAATTCACATTAGCTGAGGCCGAACAGAATATGCACAGTAATCCTGGCATACAGCAGGTGCTCACTGGTGCTGGCTCTAAATGGTTCCTTGGCGCTGTGGGGCCTGAGGCTTCCTAGTGGATGAGCGACCTTTTGGCTCCCCTGCTCTGGGGCACTGATACCTTTGCAGGCCAATGGTCTGGCCATTTGGCAGCTCCTGGAGGAACCCATCCTTCATCGACAGCCTCGCTCCGTACACTTGCATATCTGAACATGTCAGTATCCCCCTTGCTCGACATTCACCATGACGATAATGATTGTTTTCGTTTGGCTCCATTCTGTGTGCTTAGTACGAGGGAAATTGACAATTGAGGTGATTCTTCTCTACCTTCCTTGTCTCCTCCAACTTCTTTTTAAATCAAGATGGCAGAGTACCTGGTAATTTATGCTAAGATTGCTAAATAACCACCTTTCCTTTGATCTTTTCAGGTACGGAACCAGCACTGGAGTCTTATTATGGAGAGCGTGGTCCCATCTGACAAAGGCAATTATACCTGTGTGGTGGAGAACGAGTATGGCTCTATCAATCACACGTACCACCTTGATGTTGTTGGTGAGTTTGCTTCTCCCCGAGGGACAGCTGTACGCCCGCCTGCTACAGCGTGACTCATTTAACCCCGCGAAAGTGAGTCTGGTTTCTCCCCATGGTTTAAGGAGAGAGACCGTTGGTTCGTTTTCCTTCTTTCTGAATGTAATCTGTTGTTTGAGAAGGATTCTTCCGTCATTTGACGATGTTCCTGTTTCCCGATTAGCCATGTTTTACGTATTTTGTGTGATCCTCTTGGTTCCCTAGCACCGTTTTGGGTGAAATGGACGTGGTGTGAAATGTGTTGACACTCTGAAAGCCGGTATTACTCTTAAGAACGTCCGTGTGTTCAGGGAAAGGGTACAGTTACGCGCTAGGAGAACTTGGTTTTTAAAAGGGAGGCAGCATTATCCAAAGAAGGGCAATTGGGCAATGCTGGCTAAAGAGTAAAGGAAAAGGTATTGTGATGACTGAACTTCTAGCTGGCTGGAGGAAGGATAGTGTCCAGGGGCCCTTTACTTCCATCAGAAGAAAGTCATTCAGTGCTCTACTGTGGGTTCAGCTCCCGTGGAAAGGGAACTGTGTATATGGGCTTGTAAATTCCTTTTTATCTAAGTGCTCAGATAGGTAGGCTACTTTAATTAGATGTCTTAAGATCAATAGGCTGTTGTCCTGGAATTCAAATGTCTTCCTATCTTGCCCTTTATGATGGGTTTTGTTGTAACTGATAAAGGAAGGGTGTTTCTCTGTCTTGTTGGAGGACTGGAGATACCTAGGATGTGTCTCCTTGTTGCAGGGATGGTGGGCTAAGATCCCTTCTTTGGCACGACCCATCTTTTGCTCTGCCTTGTCCTCCACCCTGACTCACGGCATCACCACCTGACCTGACTGGGGGTCAGCTAACCAGTTCGCCCTTCTCCACTTGCAGATTGCCAGCTCCCAAGGCCTCAAGTCCAAGCTCACCTTGATTGATTTTTGCCTTAACGTGACCCTTTGTTTCTCCACAGACTCCTGCCCCGCCACCGTGTCTATGAACGAAGACTTTCCTCCATCATTTTCTATGCGTGTGTCCCTCGTATTATTTCGTATGTGGGCATTTCTTCTCCTTCAGTAAACTATAAACTCTTTGAAGAGAGGCCCCACAGATACCTGAATTGCCCAAAGAACCATTAAGAAACCTTCCAAAAGCTTGACCAACCACATTTCATAGATTTTGGCTAATGGAAGTTTTAGGTTAACTGAAAATTAAACAGAAGCCATTTTTAGATTTTCTATCAAGTTAAATTAAATCCAGAAGGAACTCCCCCTAGGAAAGCATGAGATCGTCTTTATTTCCATGTGTACGTAAGGATTCAGTGAAACAAGTTCTTGTCCTTCAGAAGCCTTACTGTGAAATTTGGTTGCTTTCACATAATGTTGCTCCTGTGGGCATTCATAAAAGACTGAGTTCCAGAACCCTCCTTTCTCACAGAGATACTCGTGGAAGGTTTCTTAGTGGGAGTTACTACGTACAGATATTTTACAAATCAAACACAAAGAAGTAACGCTCAAATATGGGACGAAAATGGTGAACATTTATTTTGGCATCGATGTGCCGTAAATCTGTTGGTTAAGCACACAACGTGGAATTCACATTGGGCCTCACATCTCCTGAATTTGACACGAAAGTGTTTCTATTTAAGGAAAGAAGGTTCGGGGGCTAAAAGTTCTCAATGCCTAATTTTGAAACAAGCAGTTTATTGTGCGAATAAAATAATTGCGCTGTAGCAATCCGCGGGGCTCATGGCTGTGTACGCCTACAGATTGTTCATTGGGATCGGTCGGGGACCATTCCAGGAATCCCCCCGTCAGCTTGGCCACCCCAGCCACGGGCTCTGGCTCCTAGCAGGTTTTAGGTTGAGTTGTTATGTAAAACATTCAAAAGCCCCCTCCCCTCCCACCTCTCCTTTGAGCTTTCTGGCAGCTCATCTCTGTGAAGCCCTGAAATCTCTCTTACAGTTTTAGGGTTGGATTTGAACTGGGCTGCTGAATAATGGAATTGTGCTGTCTAATGTTAATCCCCTGGCAGTCAGTGTTGTTGAAAAGAGCGTATGATTCAGTGGTGTGATGTAGAGAGGAGCATAGAGCGTATGGAGTAATGAATGCAGAGAAAGGCCCGATTATGTCACAAATTTGGGAGATTGCCCAGCCAAACGTGGGCCAATAATGACACAATGCTGGTTGGGAATATCCATTAAAGCTCAACCCCTAATAATTTTCCAAGCCTTGAACCTTCTTTATAAATAGAAGCCAAAAGTCAGTGGAGTATAAGACATTTTCAGGAAAGACGGAGGTGTGAAATACTCTCATCTTTGCTCAAAACCCCAGTAATTGCTTTGAGAAGCACTCATAAAATAAGAAGTGAGTCAGCTCCAGAGTCTCATGTAGACTTACAGGGTTGGCAGGCGGTCGTTCTGAACGTCTCCTCGAGTGGCGACAAAAGGGAATTCAGGCCCGAACAACGAGTTTCTGGTGGCCCCTCGGCCCAAGTGCAGGATTCCACCCCGTGATCACCGCTTCTCGGCCACGTCCGCGTCTCCCGGAAAAACCGGAGCCTCTTTCCCAGCGAAAGTCAAGTCCTGTTCTCGTTCACATCCTCCGAGGGTTTACTTTTGTTGCTATGCTACATAGGGTTGCGGTTCAGATATTACGAAGCATCAAAATGGGTGAGATCTTTTTATTGAAATCCTTCCTTGGAACGGCATTCCCCATAAGGACTTCCACATAAAAGCCGTGTAATTTAAGTGACATTCTTGTGTCTCGGGCATGAAGCGGCCAGCCATTGTCGTGTGTGAGGGAAGGGCTCTCGTTTACGGGCGCGCTTTCGGGAGCCTTGCTTGATCCTCACTAAAATTGACACCATTATTTTTCAGCCATTTACTTGTAGGGGAAAATTAGCATGAAGCACCGCTTCTGGGTAATTGTGCCGATAGTAAAACAGGCCCTCCTCAGAGAGCCGGCGGGTCTTGGCCATCGCTCCTCGGAGGACGCTGCAGTCCTGGATTCTGGCGGGGCCTCTGTCCCCAGGAAGCTGTGGCCTCGGACTCATCCTGAACCTTTGGTTTCAGCGGGGTTGGGTCCTTCTGGAGACTGTGCGGGGGGGGGAATCTGTTTCACGCCTCTCCCCGGCTTCTGGTGGCCTTCTGGTGGCCGTCAGCAGCTCTCCGCTTGTGACTTGTCATTCCGGCGTCTGCCTCTGCCTTCCGGTGGCCTTCCTCTCTGTGGCTCACAGGTGTCACCTGTCACTAGATTTCAGGCCTTGCCCTCGGAACAGGGTAGTGTCATCTCAAGATCCCTCAGTTAATTACAAGGACCTTGTTTCCAGGTAGGGTCACAGTCACAGGCTCCAGGGGTTAGGACAGGGACTCCTCTTTTTGGAAGGGTGGGGGTGGGGCACAGTTCAACCCACAACAGTGGTTAGGAGGCATCAGTTGGGTTAACAGATGAAAACACCGAATTGGCATCCTGGGGCCAACAACAAATGCTGATTTTCTCCCCTCAAACCGGGACTCTTTGGAGGGTTAGAGGGCATTTTGGGGGCATCTGGTGGCTCAGTCGGTTGAGCGTCTGACTTCAGCTCAGGCCGTGATCTCACAGCTCATGAGTTCGAGCCCCGCATCCGGCTCTCTGCTGTCAGGGCAGAGCCTGCTTGGGATTCTCTGTTCCCCCTCTCTCTGCATTTCCCTCTCTGTCTTTCAAAATTAACTTTAAAAAAAGGGCATTTTTAATAGGTTTAATTAGACCCCATCAGACCTTCTGGTAAATAAACCGAATGCCGTGCTGGGACCAACAGGTGGGGCCCCAGCTGGGTTACACCTTTGGTTAACGTGGTCGTCAGGGCTGTCCCAGGACTGATCAGGATGCAGAGGAAGATCGTGGTGTTTGAGAGCCCCGGGTTCTTCAAGCTGGCCTCTGCCTTCACCCGTCAGCCCTCTTACAGTTGAGGAACATCAAATTGGGGGAGTGGGGGGGGGGCGGTGAGGCATTTATTTGCCGAGAACTGAACCCTAGATCTGGGGTCTCCATCCGGTGTCCTCAAAGCCTGGGTTAATGCTCCAAGCACCACACATGGCGGTCTCTGTTTTTGGTGTCCTGTGGTGTGGACCAGCAGGGACCACTGCAGGACTCTGAAAAGGTACTGCTGTTATCCCCACCCCACGTTCAGCTCTGTTGCAAAATAGCAGAGAGAGAGAGATGAAGGTATCGAATGGACGAGTCGCTTGTCCTTCCTCAGACACCCTTTGGCTTTGAGTTACGAACTTTTCCTCCCTTTGGGTGTCCCAGTTCGGCAATCCCAGAGACCGTAAGTTTTGAGCTTTTCACCTGGCATTGGGCATTTGGGGGGCAGAGGTTGGAAACAGTGAGTGCCTCTGGATTTGCTGATTACCCTCTATCTGACTTTCCAGAGATTTCTCCTCCCCTAGGACAAGAGCGCTATAAGCGCTAGATAGTGTCTCAGTAGACAGTTGGGAGCCAGTCAGCGGCCAAGCATCCCTCTGGCTGGGTGGAGGGTCACTGAGGCCACCTCACCAGCCCTGACTTGCTCAGCGGGAGACCAGAAGGCTGCTGTCGACTAGTCCGTGACATAAATCTGCTGTAACTGGGCTCTGGGCGTGATGGGACGGGGCCTGAAAGCCGAAGGAATCTGTCCCAGTGCTAACCTCCCCCCTCCGGTGTGTACTCGGGAGGAATGAAGAGTCTGTTATTCCAGGCACTGACTGATAAGCCTGGCTCTGAGGCTGACACCTGGCACTCTGAGCCTTTGGCGGCCCATCCCCAGTGGGAGAAGGAGAAATTGCGAAAATTGTTTACTGCTTGGGGCAGCCTCTGTCCTGGGAAGACAAAGCCTCCAGTGTGATCCCTGAGCAGAAGGAGGGCGACCGAGGCAGGTTCGAGTCCCTCAGGGGACCCTTACACTTGTCCGGGATGAACTGTGGAATCTTTCTCGGGTTGGGAACAAAGTAGCGTTTACGTAAATGAAACGGTGGCCTCGTTGATTAACTGGTTGGTGTTATTACCGAAGCTGTCAAAATTAGGATCGTTCCTGCTCACTTGTTCCTGACAGAAGACCACACTCTGTCCGTGTTTTCTGCCACACCGTGGCTCCTAGATGAAAGCTTTTGTTTCTCTGTTTGATGAGGGGTGACCCGAGGTGGCATTAACCACACAAAACAGCGCACCCGGAGATTTTAGCGCCTTGAACGCCAGGCTGTCACTTTGTGAGTTGCCACGTGTGTGCATTTCCCTGGCGTCCACCAGCCTCAGTCCCACAGAGCCCCTGGGGGTTCTGAACTTGAAGCATCTTGACCTAGACGCTTCCTGGCCAGGCCTCATTTGATTTTCCGTATTCATCTTGCCGCCAACCGATTCTTTCCTTTTCTTGCTCTGGGTTTAAGACGCGGTGTCTACCCTGACTTTGGTCCTGCGTGCCAGCTCTAGAGCTGTGAAATCTCGCCGGAGGGGGATAGAAAGCCCCCTGTTGACAGGGGGCTGGGGTGCCACGCTAGGTAATACGTCACAGCGAGCGCTGTACTTACAAGTAGGCTTGTTTCGTTAATGTAGAATCATGGAGCCCAGCAGGGTTGAGTAGGAAGCACAGTCCTTTTGCCGCATTTCCTTCTCTTCTTCCTGCCCGTTGCCACTCAGCCCTCATGACGCTCCAGCCCTTGCTGGACGCACCTTGGCGGGGAATGACACGGTGGAGATGTTCACATTCGTTTCCAGCTTCGGTAGCTCTATGGCGTCAGACGTCCAGGAGCCTCGGAGCCTCAGTTCCATTGTCTGTAAAGTGGGGGTGGAAACCTAGCCCCCCTGGAGGGGGATGAGGTAGTAGGGGGCAGTGCTTTATTTTTTTAATTTTTTTAATGTTTATTTACTTTGGGGGGGGGGGAGAGCACAGCGCGAGTGGGGTGGGGCAGAGAGAAAGGAGAGAGAATCCCAGGCAGGCTCCCCACTGTCAGCGCAGAGTTGAGTGGGGCTCGACTCCAGAAACGGTGAGATCATGACCTGAGCTGAGCTCAAGAGTCAGAAGCTTCACCGACCGAACCACCCAGGTGCCCCGGGGCAGTGCTTTTAAATAATAGGACCATAGGATTTGACTCTTAGTCACTATCATGAGGTGGTCCACACCTCCTCTTGGATCTCTGGGCCGAGACAGGTGTATTCCCTGCAGCCCTGGTTGAAGGAGTGGTCCCTCCTCCCCTCTCCTTTCCTCCACGGCGGAGATTTCGAAACTTCTTTTTTTTTTTTTTTTTTTTAATTTTTTTTAACGTTTACTTATTTTTGAGACAGAGAGAGACAGAGCATGAACAGGGGAGGGGCAGAGAGAGAGGGAGACACAGAATCGGAAACAGGCTCCAGGCTCTGAGCTGTCAGCACAGAGCCCGACGCGGGGCTCGAACTCACGGACTGTGAGATCATGACCTGAGCTGAAGTCGGATGCTTAACCGACCAAGCCACCCAGGCGCCCCTCAAAACTTCTTTTGAGCTACTGTTCAATGAGCTTTTGGTTACTACGGAGCAGATGTTTATACCCGCTTCACAACCGGGATTTCAGGGGGCAAAAGCTGGTCGGCGGGCAGCTGCCTCACTCCCAACGTACCGGCCAGCAAATAAGTGCGTTCCTGCCGCACCACTACCGGGAAGAAGTTGCTCGTCCTAGGCACCGTGGGCGGTGATGTCAGTGTTTTTGCCATGCTCTTCACAAGCCATCAGTTGCCCTCTGCCCCATAGTTGAGGAAGGAAGCCTTGTGGATTGCTTTCGGTTCTGGCAGGGGTCCCGGCTGAGGTGGCTGGGGGAGAAGGTTAATATTTGATCTCCTGCCTCATCTTTGGCGTTGGGTCTATGGTGTGGGCAAAGAGGATGTGAAAGCGTTACAGATAAGTTACCGTCTTACAGAGTTTTGTAAGAAGAGGGATCTCTCGACCGTACCCGGAGGGAAGTGTAGGGCAGGGCAGGGCAGGGCGTGGGGAGAAAGCTGCTGCTGTCCCAGCGTCAGCGAGGAGTCCCGGCCCGAAGACATAAGTCCACGGATGCCAGTCACGGTGCCCAGTATGAGCTCGAACTGTGCCGCCAGTGTGTGCCGAATTAGAATAATGGAAAAAACGGCTTATCGGGTTACTTAACATTTGGAGTCTGTGGTTCTTGACACGGCAGGTTCTTTTCTTTTTTAATTTTAATTTTGAAAATTTATTTTGAGAGAGAAAGAGAGGGAGGGGCAGAGAGAGAGAATCCCAAGCAGGCTCCGTGCTGTTGGCGCAGATCCGGACGCAGGGCTCCATCTCCCGAACCGCCAGATCGTGACCTGAGCCGAAATCGAGAGTTGGACACTTGACCGACGGAGCCACCCAGGCGCCCCAACGCAGCAAGTTCTGAAGCAAGACCTCTTCAGGGTTTCTCTCCAAACTCCGTACGGCCTCTATTTCCAGTCACCTTTTTTAAACCAGGAGACCCCCGTTGGGAAGTATTGCAGTCAACTCTCATTAAAATGTAAATCTGGCAATGCCATCAGATTTCTTCCTGTTTTAAATGCTGCCTCCACCAGAGTGCCTCTCTGGACTCCCCCTCCTTGAGAAGAGCCCACTGCTGTGTGTGCTGAGTTTGTGTTTGGTGTGTTTTCACAGTCAGGGGCGGGCAGGGCAGAAATGACCCCGTGTTGTAAGAAGAAGGGGCTCCCAACCTAGAGGGCAGGCTCCATGGGGACAGGCGGCTTCCAGAGCTCCTGTCGCATCTTTCCACCATTAGTGACATCAAACGCAGGTGGGAGGTGGGGAAGAGATGGCTGGGTGGGGGGTATTGGTATTGTGAGGGGGAAGATGTCCTGCTTCTCCTTCTGAGAAGAGAGAGGTTGAGGAGGCGAGAACCTCATTGGTTTGAGCAGAGCCCTCTAGATTGGTTAATCCTGTCTGGGAAAGCAGCCTGTGGCTGGCCTTCGGGGTGACAGTCAGTTGACGGTCACAGCACAGAAGATCCCAGAGTGCCACAGGGAGGTGGTAGGTATCGATGGAGATTCCTGGATCTCGATAGAAACACTTTTTCTTTCTTTCTCGCAGAGCCTCCTCCTTCTAGGGTTCTCTCACACAAACTTCTGTCCCAAAGAAGTATGCAAATCGATGGGCCACATTGTGCCCCGGACATATTTCCCCTCAAAAAGAAAAAGTGGTATTTCGCTAGACAGGCATTGGATGTTATTCTGGAAGGACCATTGGGCAGTTGTGCTTTCTCTGAAAAAGGAGGTCCTTCCTCATTTTATTGGGTTCAGTGTACGCTCTGGACCGGGGCAGAAAAGTCAAGGATTTAGTCCTTTACATTCTACCTTCTGGCCAACAGAATGTATGACACTATCCCTGAACGTTTGGTAGGGAGGGTTGCAGGCTGCCTTGGGGCATCTCATCTGGCTGAGAAAGTGAGAAGTGGAGCCTTCCATGAGCTCGGTGACCCTTTGGAAGCTTCTCTTTGGGTGATGCTTCCGGCAAGGAGTGTCCAGAATCCCTTCTGTTTTCAGTGTCTGAGTTTGCCTCTAAGAAGACCAGTGAGGTTTTATCATTTCGTGTACTTTGTACCAAAGGGAGGCATTTCTTGTTTGCTCAGATGGGCTGAAAGCTTTTACTTCTGTTTGAACCACCCCAGGAGCAAAATAAAACATCTAAGAGGTAACCGTGGTAGAGTTTTCTTGACTTCCTCTAGAATTAAGGCCTTTTGAATGAGGAAAGTTGATGAAGCCTGCGAACGTTATTTTTGTAGACATCTTCTCGTGTCTGTACGTATCGATTATTTCATTATTATTAGTGACCCGTATGCTCTTCTGTCTTGGATAGAGTGTAATTTACTTAATCATTTTCCCCCTGGGTGGAGACTTAGGCTGTTTTCCCGTTACAGAAGAGGCCACCGTGACAAGCTTTGCACACATCCATTTGCTGGCCACCCGGGTGACTATTTTTCCGGGACAGATTTCCAGAGGCAGACTAACCGGGCCCTCTTTGGTGTCGACCGAAATATCTTCGACATAAAAAGCTTCACTGTGAGCACGGCTGTATTTGGGGGGCTCCCCAGTGATTTGATTTTTAGCTTCTTTGCAAACCATTTGAGAGAAGATACTCTGATTTTGGGAGTTCAGCAAAAGGTATGTTTAATTCCGGGACTTTGAAAAAACATCTCCGCCATACTCTTCCCAGGGAGGAAACCCAGCTATGCAGACTCCGGCTGATAGTCCTGGCATTCCTGAAAGATGTCGCAGCCCCCTGCCCCCCATGGCTCGTGGCGTGGTGCTGAGGCTCTGTGATGTGGCTCCCAGCGTGACCGCGCTCAGCTGTGTTTACCCCAGCGCCACTGGAGCGAGCCTGGGGAGACTGACGTCTGAGTTTTGCATCAGCGTGAAAACCAAGCGCAAGATGGGGAGGGACCTTGTGCGGAGTCCTTTGTGTCAGGGCAGAGAAAAGCTGTCAGTAAACGGGACAAGATAAATACACTTAACTAATTGAGAAGGTAGGTTTTCCGTGACCCTAGAAATCGATCTTGTTCACTCTGTGATCACGTCACCTTTGCCGCTTCTCTCTTTTTTAAAAAAAATTGTGGCAAGGTGTGCATAACAACGAAATGGACCATTTTAGCCACTTTTGAAGGTACAGTCGAGTGGCACTAAATAGTCACGTGGTTACACAACCATCGCCACCGTCTAATCCCCAGAATTTTTCATCATCCCAGAGCCACGTCTCCTTTTAACTAAAGAAAAGGCATTTTTGAATTTTTTTTTAGTTTATTTATTTTGAGGGAGAGAGAGCAGGGGAGGGGCAGAGAGAGAGGGAGAGAGAGAGAATCCCAAGCAGGCGGTGCAGAGCCTGATGCGGGACTCAAACTCACGAACCGAGACGTAAGGACCTGAGTCGAAATCGAGAGTCGGACGCTTAACCGACTGAGCCGCCCAGGAAGGCCGCTTTTGAATCTAACTTTGACCTAACTTTATGGTCACCTGAGCGTCTACCGTTCCGGTTTCACTCCGGAAGGCACAGAGCTCAGGGTAACATTTGGGGTGTAAATGACACACGGCCCTCGTCCTGTAATTCGCCCAAGAAGACCTAAATTGACACCCAGCTGGTAGAAGCCACTCAGCCCCCAGCCACATAATACCGTCTGTGACATTAATTAGGGAAGGCGCTTTGCCTCCACCTGCTTTGGTCTTCCCAGGCCGCCCAGCCTCGGCCAGAACTTCACTCCGCCGTCCACCTCATCGAGCAAGCACAAAGGAATTAGTGGTGTTTTGCTTCTAGCATTTCACGTGGTGCGGCCCCCAGAAGTCACCGAGGGACTTCGGCGCTGGAGGGGAGACACTCGGGCTTTCCCCGGACGAGCTTGGTCTGCAGACTTTGGTGTCTCTGTAGGAGAAATGCGTATGTTTTGGAGGAAGCTAGATCCCCACCCAGCCCACTTCTGCGAGACTTCCAGAATCAGGCAAGAGGCAAACGAGGCTAAGCTAAGCTGAGGACAGAGAAAGAGCAACAAACTGGTGACCTCCTACAAACGTGCATTTTTTTTTTCTTTTTTAAAAAGTTATTCTGGGTGCTCCGTCTCCCAGGCCACTCCTGTGTTCTGGAAGGTGACGGGAGAGCTACAGGTACTTGGACTGTTTGTAAAAGTGTGCTCCTTCCTTCCTGTTGCCTTCCCTCCAAACCTGGCCTTTTCCTCCTGATCAGTTTTAGTTGTGACCTCCCTTTGTGCTGATTTCGAGACGCTGGAGAAAAGTCCGGGGACACAAAACTCGGAACCCTACTACATCTGTCCCGTCTGGGCTGAGTGCATCAGGTAGAGTCTTGACAAGGCAATGTGCTCCTTCTGCTAATTGTAATTAGCACGAGGTCTTTAGCAGGCTAATGGGCGCCTCAGACTTCAGAGGGCTTTGATCGCCTCATGCCAACTGGTTTAGTGTGTTTTGATGCAACAAAAGCGACCACTGCCTACTCTTCAGAGAATAAGCGAGGCTGGGCTTCAGGAGAAGCCTTCTCTGGTGTTTTCACTTGTCCTCCAAGTTGTAGAACGTTCTTTCCCCATCCAGACCCCTTGAAGTGGCTCAGAAACTGCCATTTTAGACGAAGGGTAGCTACGTTTTGATTTCAGTTTTAAGACGGAGCAGGCAAGGTTCTCCACGCTCTGCGAGTGAGTGGGTGCCCCAGAGCAGGAGACGTGCTATTTCCAGATCAATACGGGGCACTCCGTGTGATTTGAGCCTCTTGGCATTTTGCTGCTGAGAGAGCAGCTTCGAAACGGCTCTTTGTGGCAAGCGCGGCTGCACTTTTGGGGAGAAATGCTCAGGAGACCAATGTGTGCTGGGAAACCAGCAGCTCTGGGCTTGATTAATTTATAGGTGTAATTTAAGAACCTGGTCTCCTTCTGATCCCCGGGATGCGTATTTACTGAGCCTGTAGACATGCTCGCTGGACGTTTTTTATGGCCTTTGCTATGTCAGAGCAAAAGTTGTAGATCTCTTACGAGCCAACATATTATTATGTCCAGAGGAGGGACTGGCATGTTATAAAGTTTCAGTGGTCAATTAACAAAGATTTATTCTTTGTCACTCAGGTATTTTTCTCTCTTTCGCCGTAATTACCTCGTGGAGCGAAGCAGGCTGTTTTTCCGCCCGCTCTTTCTGGTTGTGGCTCCGAGCTTTGGAGCAGGACTTGAGAAGGTCAGTCTCGAAGTGGAGACTCCTAGCCGCTGGGCCTTCTGCTTGGGGAAAGTGGACTCACTCGGAGCTCTTGACGGGGCGGGGGGGTGGTGAGCGAAAACGCGGAGGAGAGAATGTGTTTTTTAAAGCGCATCAGCCTGTGTTTACTATGCACTGATTTGATGGGACCTCGTTTCAATAGTGCAGCCAGCTGCCTTCTCGGCACCCTGTGGGGTGCTTTCCATCCCGTCTCAAGTCGGAATTCACGCAGGGGCCTTAGAGTTGCTCTTTTGAAGGTTCTCGACCCCGTTCCAGGTCCGGGCACTGCCTTTGTGCAACCTGCTCAACTCAGAATGGATATTTTTTTAAAAACCTCCATAAGGGCACAGGGGTGAGCTGCTCATCAGCTTCTCTGTTTTCCATATATTTATTTCACTGCAAAGAGAGAAAAAAAAAGAATCTGTTTTATATAAGATCAGAGAGTTAAACATGCTGTAAGAGAACCTTGCCCAAAACTGTAAATCCTTCCTGGTGGAGAAGCTGTGATTTTTGTTATCACGTAGAAGAACAAGAGATGGGCCAGGGGCGCCTGGGTGGCTCAGGGGGTTGAGTGTCCGACTTCGGCTCAGGTCGTGATCTCACGGTTCGTGGGTTCGAGCCCCGTGTCGGGCTCCGTGCTGACAGCTCGGAGCCTGGAGCCCGCTTCGGATTCTGTGTCTCTCCCTCTCTCTTTTCCCCTCCCCTGCTCGTGCACCGTCTGTCTTTCTCAAAAATAAGTAAACATTAAAAAATATAATAAAACAGATGGGCCAGCTCTGAGTTTTATTCTCTAATCCAGAGATAATTCATTGACTTATTTATTATTATTATTTTTTTACATTGGCTTGTTGTGCAAAGTGCTGGGAACCTGAGGAGTTTGCTCTGCCCAGGGCCTGGTGAGGTTGGGGGAGAGCACACTGGCTGTGGAGGGTCCTTATGCCACCATCACTGTCCTGTTCCTGTGGTATTTCCCAGGTGCCCACCGGGGCCTGGCCACGGAGGTCTCGCCTCTGCGGGAGCCACTGCCCGTGTCCCGCTCTCACCCCGGGGTGAGAACTCCTGTTCTAATTTCTGTCCTCCCCACTACTGCTGACCACCGCTCGGACGGGCCTGACAGACACCAGGGAAGAGTGATGGCTGCAGGATCTGAGATGAGCCGTACCGTGCTTTGCAGATGCTGGCATCCCGGGACCTTTTCCAAGATGTTTGGGGCCTGCTCTCTGACTTGTTTAAGGGCAGAGAATAAGGTTGCAAAGGAAATCAAAGCCTGATGTGGAGAAACGAAACATGAGGCCTACTGACTTTTTAAAAACATTTTAAATAACATTCTCTAAGGTTTCATTTTATACCGAAGGCAGCTGTAATAAGTTTTGGAAGACGGTGTAAGGTTTCGATTACAGAGCGATCCCGCTTGCCGGTTTTTGTACCCAAAGTGAGAAAGGGCGGAGGGAGCCGGCGGGGGTGGGGGGGGTGGGGGGGTGGGGGGGGTGGGGGGGTGGGGGGGGTGGGGGGGGTGGTTAAGAGGTTATTTTGTATAAGGGGAGAAAATTCGAGAGGATAAATTCGAGACTGCAAGCCGGCAACTTCGGCGTGTTGTAATTTGCAGATGCAATAACATTAAGCCATTGCAGAGGCTTTTTTTTTTTTTTTTGGTGAAAATAGTCAAGATAGCAGCGGAATAACTTAATAACTGGAACGCAGCGGCACGTCGACCACAAGTAAAACAAGGCTGCAGGTCTGTAGCGGGCCCTGCCAGTGTTGCCCCAGTGACTACATTCCCTGCTGAAGGCTGGCGCAGGCCAGAGATGCCGGGCGGTCTGAAAGCGACCATTGTTCACAGGACATCATTATTTGGTATTACGTGCACAATGTTTGCTTGTGAAACGATTTATTAGAAACAAGTATGTTTAAGACGGAGAACTCGGTTTGAAATTCAGCTGATCTGGCTCATGACATTTAAGATTTTACAGTACCTTTGTTTCCGAGAATAAATATTTCGGTCCACTGTAAATATTTATCTTGAAAACACACAAGCACATGTACACAAAACTGGAACGCCGAGCCAGAGCCTGAATTGATACCTAAAAGTCACGTCTCTCTGGGAACGAGGAAACCTCCTCAACATTCGGTATGTAGAAAAGGAGCCTATTTCGTGAGCTTGGCTGGCAGCATCCGGCCCGGAGGCCAGGTCCCCTCCCGCTGCGTCTCTTGGGAGGAGGCCTGGCGAGGACAGTGCCTGTGTGGACTTCACTCTGTTCTTCTCACGTGGACGGGGCTAGCCGGGATTTAAACCAGACCTGTCCCTGCCAGCTGCAAGCCGGGTCCCCGTGGCATCCAGCTGGCCGCCAGACCTGACCGGGAGGCTTGCTGTGGCCCATTCCTGGGATGACATATCAGCCGAAGAGGGAGGGTTTCTGGTGATTGAAGGGATCCCAGCTTTGAGATTTTCTGCCCACAAAACTAGGACTTCTGGGTTCTTCGCGTTGCCTACAGGGTAATGTCAGGCAAATGAATGACTTCTTTGGAGGCTCTGCAATCCTTATCTTTTTAATGTGAAAACGTAGGTGTCTGTGAAGCGATGGGAGACTCTGGAATGAAATGTGCTGAGAGTAACCCACTAGCATTTTTTCTTTCTCTATTCTTTTTTTTTTTTTCTTGCGTTTTTAAAGACCAACAGGCTTGTGCAGTAAAATCAATTTGCACATGGCCTGGCTCGTGTCCAACAAATTCCACTAAATGATATTTTCATCTGAAAGGCCCAAATATAGAAGCACTTAGATATCTATCATTCTAACTTGCTATTTCCAGCCCAGTGCACAGGGATACCCAGGTGCAGGGTGGAGGCATCCTTGGTGTGGCGGGTCGGCTGGGATCTCCTTATTTCCCTTGGCCATTTTTTAAGCTGGGGGTCAACGCGGTGGTATCTGCGGTGTGGACAGAGATAAGGAGGCTGACTCACACGTGCATGTACACAGGGACGGGGTAATACGTTTGTGGGTCGACGGATGGGGGATTGGGTACGTGTGGCTCTTGCCCAAACTGCCACGTAGGAGGATTCCAGCCACTTTGTGATCCTAGGGCCTTTGTGGGCAGGATCACACAGCAGGCTGGTCTGTTACTACCAGATTCTTGGGGACTCTTGTGTACAACGTCTCACGAACCTGGACACGGTTGCCTCTGTGGGACTTCCGCACCGACCACCTCTAAGCCGGAGAGGAACTTTGCCAGGTGTAAGACGAGGGATGTCTTTTGTTGAGAACTCTTTTCCTAGAGAGAGAGGCAAGGCACGTGGGGGTGGCAAGCATACCCTCGATGGGGCTTTCTCGAACGTGGCCTAGCACATCACCAGGATTGGGGAACTGATGTCTGTCTGTTTCTTTGGGTGCCACGTCTGAATAAAGGATGTCTACTTATGGGGTGTCTCGGCGGCTCAGTCGGTTACGCGTCCGACTTCGGCTCACGTCGTGATCTCGCGTTCCGTCCGTGAGTTTCGAGCCCCGCGTCGGGCTCTGTGCTGACAGCTCGGAGCTTGGAGCTCGCTTCGGATTCTGTCTCTCTCTCTCTCTCTCTCTCTCTCTCTCTCTCTCTCTCTCTCTGCCCCTCCCCCACGTATGGGTGAATAAAGAGTAAAATGGAGTAAATCCGTTGAAGAGATGAATCTGGTTGTTCATTCAGGAGTTCATGACTTGGAGCTTGAGCGTTCAGTTTTTCTTTTCAAAACAAGAAATGAAGTCTTCTCAGAGCATCTTAGAGACGTTTCAGGAGCTACCGTGTCTGGGAGCCATTTGGGTGTTCGGGGCGCCTCTGTCTTCTCCCTTGCCTGCGACGTGAAGCTTATGGTCAGCGTGAGTCTCCGATATGATCCCAAGTGGGACCCGCGAAGGGACCCCCGTTCCCCTGCCGTTGTCTTTCGATTGTCAGAACCTTCTCCCTTGTTGGGTAGGTGGCCACGGACAACCAATAACTTGAGATACAAGCAGTTCTTCTCTCTGTTTTCTAAATAAGTATTCTTTTTACAAGGGTCGTGCTCCAGCAGGCTCCTTTGAAGTCGTTTTTGTTATGCATTGGGCCGCGGTGTTATTTCAAAGGAGTCAGCCAGCAGACTTGAGGCCTTTTTGGCTTGCGTTCACGAACAGCCTTCTGGACAACACAACTCATTTATCCGTCTTCCCCCACCTCCCCCTGCCCCGTCCCCGCTCCCCCTTCCCTCCCTCTCTCCCTCAGAGCGATCACCACACCGGCCCATCCTCCAGGCTGGACTGCCTGCCAATGCCTCCACCGTGGTCGGAGGCGACGTGGAGTTTGTCTGCAAAGTTTACAGCGATGCCCAGCCCCACATTCAGTGGATCAAACACGTGGAAAAGAACGGCAGCAAATATGGACCCGACGGGCTACCCTACCTCAAGGTTCTGAAGGTGAGGACTTTCTGAATCTGAAGGGACTCCACTCCTGGGGTCTCCGTCGTGGACTCGGGGACCGGTTCTTTGATTTCCTGTTGGTGTGAGAAAATGATGCTCTTATTGGACCGGCCAGGAGAGAGTGTGTTTCGGGAATGAGCAGATTATTAGACTTGCTAGTCAAATTGCAGAAGGGACCCCACGGGGTGCTGGCAGGGCTATTCTAGTTGGAGTCAGAATAATTCATCTATTTATCAGCCCTGAGATCTCAGACGAGACGTTTAGGCTCGGCCGCACATCCATAAAAGGGGGATTGTGCTGCTAGGTCCCCGACAGGGTGGTTGTGCAGGGTCCACGCCATGGCGTGCACGGAACGAGCTTTGTAACCTCTAGGCATTGTACCAGTGTGCATCGTTACCGCCGATGTCGTTCTCTCTTAACACGACGTTAGGGTCCGGTGGTAGTAGCCATCTTTTAGAAACCATTTACATTTTGCTTTAAAAAGAAAACTCCTTCCCCTTTGAAATCCATCCCAATGTGGTTTAGACGCTAACCTTCAGAAAGTGGTTTTGCATTAGTGAGGTGCTGAACAAGGAAACTTTCTCCTTGTGTTTCTTAATTCGGTTCCTTGCAAGTCCCCGCATTAATGGCATCAGCCTTTTTATTTTTTAGATCTGTCTTACTCTGCAGGATGGTGATAGCCAGCGGCAGCTAAGTCTGTACACCCTCTTCTCAGCCACTGCCTCCCGTGTCTCCCGCATTTGGGTGCCCATAGGAGAACGTCCTTAAAAAGAACAGTCTTCCAGTAGAACCATAGGTAGCTCCACTAAGACCTCCCAACCAGTGAGAACACCAGTGCTCAAAAGAACTAGAAAACGACCAACCCGGAACTACCAGTCCATTCTGCTGGGTATCCATCACACCCTTCCATCCCTCTCCACGGGGTCACTTCTATTGTCCACCCGTTGGCTTACTTTGACCTTTCTCAACCCACAACCCGTCGAGGCAGCTGTTTAGACCTAACGGAGGCTGTTTTCTTGTGGTGCATTGGTGGTGGGACCCTAGACGGTACAAAGTTCCTCCTGGTTGGCCGTTATATTGTTCTCCTGTGTCTGTTCCAGCACTCGGGGATAAATAGTTCCAATGCAGAAGTGCTTGCTCTGTTCAATGTGACGGAGGCGGATGCTGGGGAGTATATATGTAAGGTCTCCAATTATATAGGGCAGGCCAACCAGTCTGCCTGGCTCACTGTCCTGCCCAAACAGCAAGGTAACAACGTTCTGTGTTTTTTTGTTTTTTGTTTTTTTTTTTTTGTTTTTTTTGTTTTTTTGTTTTGTTTTTTAAAGAAGGCTGGATATAGAAGCTGAAAAGACTTGGTGCTTTGAGAGACTGCAGGCAGCTTATAGGATACTCTGTGGCCTTGGTATATTCATAATAATCTTTCTCTGGTGATGCAGCTGGTATGATGCCAGTAGCCATGGAAAAATGCCCACAATGTTCAAAATGTTGCTCTAATTTCTTCCAAAGATTGCCTTCCACCCCCCACCCCCACCCCCAGTTTTTAAGTCGTTCCTTCTGGTTAACCTTGTCCGGGCTGCACATTCCCCATCGCTGTACATCTTCTGCATTTTAAATACACACCGGCATGCCTGGTTGAATTTGTGACGTTTGCATATCAGCCGAATTCCTACCTTCTCCTGCCGCAGATTTGTAGAGAAATATCGGCACTGTGTGATTTTTCCAGCAGAATATTACTTCTTGGTGGCGTGACTGGTGCTCGTGAGATACTGCCCTTGATCTCGCCGTCCCATCGTCGAGCATAGTCCATTTTAATCGGTGCACTGCTGGACCCTGTCAAAGGCAACAACAGTTTGCCTGCCTTAGTTTGTCACGACCCACACTTGAATGTTGATATTAATGAAAAAAAAAAAAAAAAACCCACCCCGTTTCTCTGCTACCAAGAGCCTACTTCTGTTGCTTTCCATGCGACGTAAGTCAAAATGGTTACGCAGGAGTGAAAATTGGAGTCTGGTAGCTGACACGAAGTTCCACCCTGGTTGGTTCCCACCGGGCCGGAAGGGTAGGCCAGGTGTCCACCTGGGCTCGTGTCCAGTGTTTTGTTTTATGACACGGTCACTGAGACAGAACCATCCCTTTGTCAAGGTGGGAGTCTGCAGCCAACAGGACCAGAACCCAGCTTGGACTTTTGGGCGCCATACTTCTGGAAAACCATCCCTAAATCCAAAGCAAAACAGAGGCTAAGAGAATGGATCTCTGTGGGTTGATTTTTCCATGCGTTTGATTGCATGCATGTCTAGGTGGTGAAGCCGGTGTGGTGACGGGGCCTGTGGAGGTGAGCTGCTCAGTGTCGTTCCGTGTCTCTCGGTTGTGGGCTCTGTGGACGGGCTGCAGTCGGAATCTTCTGGTGGCCAGCACCTGCCGGAGCCCCCGGTGTGATGCCTCATGGTTCCACGGCCCCCTCCACAATCATTCCTGGGTCGTCTAGCCTTTTCTCTTGCTTCCCTTGTTTTCTAGGCCGCCGGTGTTAATACCACGGACAAAGAGATTGAGGTTCTCTATATTCGGAATGTAACTTTTGAGGATGCTGGGGAGTATACGTGCTTGGCGGGTAATTCTATTGGGATATCCTTTCACTCAGCATGGTTGACAGTCCTGCCAGGTACATCCTGCTCTTTCTCTCCACGGTTGTTGCCCTTTTCTTGGTTGATTGCTACAAAATTAACACCGCTTCTGTTCGCAGAAAATGGCCCCTTTTATCCCGGCATAGAGCTTTTTTTAAAAATGTCTAAAATGATCCCCCAGGGATAAGACAGTTGCCTTTGGAAATTTCACTCACAATGAGATCCCACCCTCACGTGAATGATCAGGTAAAATTTCATCCTTAAAAAACCCAAAGGGATCTTAACATTTATCGTGAGTCACGGAGTCAACGTACAAATTCTCACCCGTCCCTGTTTCCCTTAAGGAAGACGTTGAAATTACTTTGTAACATACAAAGTAGTTTTTTCTCATCTCAGATTCCATTTCGCTGAAATCCCATGTGTACTTTTGTTACTTTGCTCCACTCTCTCTTTTTTAATGATATGTAAATAGATGGATGTCTGCCGAGGTGCCGGGGGAGCCCCACCTCTGCACAGAGGGTGTACAGAAGCAGTGTGTTACCTACCTCGGGAATCGGTGGCTTGCCGTGTGTTACAATAAAGTGGACCCTCGGCTTGCTTTTCCTGCAAAGCATGCTCTTGCCATCTCGGGCTTGATGTTATTTCTGCCCTGCGGAGAAATCAACATCGGTGAAGCCCCGTTGCCTACATATTGCTGCTGCCTGGATCTTTAACCGACATCTCTGTCCTGGTCGAACTTTTCCTGATAATCCCTACCTACTGCCTCTGTGCCTTTGTCATTGCCTTCGTGAAACTGCATAGACTGACTGGTTTGCCAGCTCGTGATGTGCCACGGCAGTTATTAATCGCTTATGTTTAGAGTGCCGTGCCTACCTGCATGCTTATTGTATATCCCGTCAAAATAAGTCGATCGTTTCATCTTGTGCTGTGTTGCTGGAGGTTTTGACTGTCATGCAAGTATTTTTCTGGTTACAACGCATAAGCTTTAAATAATACCATTTGTATCCATTCTGCCTTTTGTCGTGAGTCTGCTCTGTGAATATTTGCTTTGAAACCATGAGATGCCTCTTACGTTGAGCTTGCTTTTTTACCTGTAGTACTGCATTCCGCAGGTGCGTAGTTGGCCCCCCTTAACCAATTTGCCCGACGGTACTAGCCCATTAACTGTAAGAACACAGTTTGAGAAAAGTACTGTTCGGAAATACCCTGCCTGTAGCTTGATGAGCCTTGAGGGCGAAGGAGGGAGCGGATATATCGTTTATTGGAAGTCGGTAGACGAACGTGCTACCCACGTGGAACACCATTTCTGTGTTCAAAAGAAACACTGTAGTGACATCAGTATAACCAGAGACACAAATTTCAAATGGTAATCGATGAGGGAATATTACCAGCTTTTCATGGTATGGGCATAGCGATTCTATACTAAAAGCAATTTGGCCTTTAAATGAAATGCATTTATTTGTTGAGTGGAATACCAGGCTGGACTGTATTAAGAAATTTGAAACTTTTCCGGGCCAGCCCTACTAGATGAATATTTATTTCATTTCATATGAAAGTGTGTTCGTCTGGGGTAAATTACCCTGTCACATCTTCCTTTGGAAGAGCTTTATCCAAATAAGAGTGGTCCCTTCAGATGCAAAAGTGGGCACTGTTTGTACTTAAGAATTTTAAATTTGATTGGCCTCAGAGACCACCGTGGAAGACAGTCCGTTTTTTCGTAGGTGTGGTTAACTGTCGCATTGTGCCCGAATGCCTGACAGAATGTAGCCTTGTAGCCTGCTCTTTGTGCCTTGGTGGGAGCTAGTCCACCGTGATCTCTGCATTGCAGAGGCCCCTTGAGGCTAGAGAGAGTGGCCGTGTGGGCCCTGGTGGTAAACGAGGAGCCCTTGGTTGCTCGCCTTCATGGGGAGAGGTGCACGGCAGGCCCGTAGCCCGGGCCTTTCTGCAGCCTCGAGTCATTAGGGAAACCCGTCCTTGGGAATGGTCGTCACCTTGTGTTTTGTTTAACTGTGCCAGGGCGCATCAAGCCCGTGTCCTAACTCTGTGGCCTGCTTATCTGTTCCTCCCCTGTGGTCTGCACTCCAGCTCCTGTAAGAGAGAAGGAGATTACGGCTTCCCCAGACTACCTGGAGATAGCCATTTACTGCATAGGGGTCTTCCTAATTGCCTGTATGGTGGTGACGGTCATCCTGTGCCGAATGAAGACCACGACCAAGAAGCCGGACTTCAGCAGCCAGCCCGCTGTGCACAAGCTGACCAAGCGCATCCCCTTGCGGAGACAGGTAACAGAAAGTAGATAAAGAGTTTGAAGAAGTTTACTCCTCCCCCGTGTCCCAGCCAGCCCTTGGGTCTTTTTCTCTGCTTCGATGCCATCTGCTCCTGTGAGCTTTCACTGTGTGAGTGGCCCCAACATGCCTCTTAGTGGCCGTCCAGTTAGTATTTGGGGCTTGGAGAGTCAAGTCCTGGTGCCCCGGGGCGGGGCGGGGTGGGGGTGGGGGGGTCAGTCGAGTCAAGTTCCAAGGGCAGGAGAGCATGATGGTGGGAGACTCTCGGAGCTAATCAGCAGAACTGGAAATAACACAGGGAGGCAACGCCCTTGTGTCTTTGAGGCTCAGGTGTAGCGGTCTTTTTGAAGCACAGGCCACTTGTGTCCCCTGCGATCTAATGCTTTTTTTTGAGACCGGCTTATGCCACGAGTTAGAAAGACAGGGGCGTTAGTTCTCTTTGACTTATTTTTTTTTTTGTTTAAATCAAGGTCAGAAACTTACGCCCTAAAGATGGATCTGAACTACCGCTTGATTTAAACCAGACTGCGATGTCTGTCTTGACTGGGTTTTGGCTCGACCTCTCTGATTCTTAAAATAGAAATGCAGGCATATATTATGTTATTGTTAATCGTTCACAAGTGTGGGTGTGGATTTGGTGGTAGAATGATTGGTGTATTGAACGAGCGACAGATTGTCTTCAGCCTCGTGTCTGGTCTTTGGCGATCACCTTTTGCTCTTGTGTGCGTCCTGATTGGTTTAATTTTGCTTTGGGGAGACGGGGCAAGAGAGCCCCTGCGCCTCTGCTTTAAACCAAGGCTCCAAAGGCGAGTGGGACAGGATACGCTTTGACCCTTTCCTCTGTGTTCATGAAGACAGAAGGGGAAGGCAGATGTGAACGGAAAGTGTCTACAAGCAAAGCATTTGGGGCGGTGTTGTTTCTTTTGAAACAGCAAGTAAAATGGCCAACTCACTGGCTCTGTTTCAGTGCACGCTTTAGTAGAATTCACAGGGCATTTGTTAAAATTGCAGATTCCTTCGTCTCAGCCCCAGAGATTCGAGCTCGGTAGGTCTTGAATGGGGCCAGGGATCTGTATTGCGTGTAAGCAGATCCTTCGGTGATTTTGAACTGCACTCCGAGAAACTCTGGGTTAATCCCAGCTCTGCCCCTCCCGGGACTTCAGGTGGCGATGACATTTTCTGGATCAGGCATTAGGACGGATTAGGAACCAGTTGGCCAGCCGCGGTTTTGGCATGGCACCGGCTGTTCTCAACCCAGCTCCGGGCTCCGGGCTGAATGGGTCCTTGTTGACTCGTTGGAAGCCACGTATCAAGCAGTTCTTTATTCTTCCTAGAGGCCGAGGGTAGCATTTGGAGGGTGTGTCAAGTGCAGGTGATTGCCCAAATTGTGTTAAGAGCAAGGGAAATCAAGGTGCCCATTGGGTCCCTCCTGCCACCAAGAATGCTATTGTTACTGAAACGACACCACTGTCATTCTTGGGGCTAGGGAAATAATGATGGGGCTGCTTGTCCGACTTTGGGAGAGGCCAGTTGGAAGGTGACTCTCACATGGCCAGGTGGCGCCTTCAGTGACATTCAGGTGCTGTGACCACCCGTTCCCCTCCCTCCTCCTTTCCAGTTACCTCCGGGCCATTCTTACAGCCACCTCTTGAGAACCTGACCTCAGGGAGTTGAAGAAGGGAGTGGTGTTCCCATCTCTGTGATTTGTTGTTTTTTTTCCTACCAGGGGAAAATGCTACCTTCTGGAGGAAACCTGCAATTTGGTGTAGCTAGACGATTGTCCCATAATGATTTCATCATCTTTTTCTCTGCAGCTGTTACAGTGCTCTTTTTACTTCCATATAAAAGAGGCAGCTGCTGGGGCGCCTGGGTGGCGCAGTCGGTTAAGCGTCCGACTTCAGCCAGGTCACGATCTCGCGGTCTGTGAGTTCGAGCCCTGCGTCAGGCTCTGGGCTGATGGCTCGGAGCCTGGAGCCTGTTTCCCATTCTGTGTCTCCCTCTCTCTCTGCCCCTCCCCTGTTCATGCTCTGTCTCTCTCTGTCCCCAAAATAAATAAACGTTGAGAAAAAAAAAAAAAAATTAAAAAAAAAAAAAAAAAAAGAGGCAGCTGCCCTTAAAATCTCCTTGACTCAACCCTAGTCGTCGTATTTTCGTTTCTCTTCGGCTCACTGGCCTTTCGTCTTTGTCTGTCTCCACCTCGGTTGATCATGCTTCCTTCATGTCCCTGTGTGATCGAAGGGAACACTAGGTCGTCTCCTTTTTTCTCCCCCCCGCCCTTGCCTGCTTCCTTTCTTTATCATAATTTCCTGAGGGCTTGGTCCGACCCAGGTTCTGCGCAAGATGCGGCCTGTCACCTTCACCAGTGGTTCCAAGGTGATTTGGGGGCCATCGTATGTAGTGGTCTTGGGTTTTAGTAAGGTCAAGTAGAATAAAGAAGCAGAGGAAAGCGCACAAATCTCTGGGAGATTAATTTATTTGGGGGGATGCTGACACACCTTAGCTCCTCATAGATGTCGAAATGGGTTGTGCGATTCTTTACGAAGAATGCGCCGTCAGGAAGCACGGCCCCTTTGGTAGAGGAGGAGGTGCCTGTCAGGTATCTGGGTACAAGAGGGTTATTGGAGTGTAGCTGGAGTGAAAAGCCCCATAAAGGCCGGCAGAGATGTTGATGACAGAGAAAATACCACGGAGATGCCAAGCATACTTTCCCCTGGCGACAGGTGAGCCTGTAACCAGATGTCTTAAGGATGGGCTGTTCCTAGTTACTTGCGAGGCCACTTTTCATGCTGTATTAGCCCAGCCTTCTCTATGACGCAGGTAACACCGAGAGGCTTCATGATGGAGACCAAGTATTTGCTTCTTGGCCCTGACCCTCCCCCCTCCACCAGTGTGCACGTGCACACACACACACACCACATCTCACTCAACCCCATCAATCACTGTCCTCCTTTTAGAACGAGAGGAGTCATGTTTTTCCTTTTCCTTTTTTTCTCTTTCTTTTTCTTCTTCTTCTTCTAATCCTACTGTGAGTGTTTCCTTCTTGACATTTACTGATTTGGACCGGACTTAACGGTTACAGGATGTCTCCGTTTGTTATTTTTTTTTTTTTTGAGTCAAAAATACTTTGCTCCAGTAGCTAAGAAGAAGTTCCTTGTGTTCATTTCCCAGTAATTGTGAGTTTTTTGAGGCTCTTTATGCATTTTGATGCTTGAGGAAAGAGAGAACTTTTTAGTCGGAGGAGGCAGGTGGCAGCCGGCATCTCCCCGTGTCCCTTGACAGGGGCTCGTGCTGTTTTCAGTGCCGGGGCTCGGACACCAGGCCGGCCACTTGCTCACCTGCTCCTGTTCCTTTGGCATCAGCGTGATCAAGGGGGCCAGCCCAGAGGGGGTGTCCTCATGAGCTTGTCAGCTCTCGAGCAGGTGCCCAGGCTGCCAGGGGACAGCCACAGTCATTGTGAAGCAGCCTTTATACACCCACGAGTTCAAGAGAGGGCTTCCCTTTCTGTGAGCTGCACACATCAGCGGGGCGTTCGTGGGGAGGGGTGCAGAGGAAACGGAGGGTGTTTGTTCAGGAGGCATGTGGTATTGCTGGGTTTGGTGAATCAGTTTTTCGGTGAGTACGTAAGTTTCCTTCTCGGGAGCCAGAAGTTTCCATAGGGCAGGATGGACATTTCACTTTTGCCGTAAACAGATAAAACCGTCTCCTGGGTAGGGGCACACATGTGCATGCAGGGCACACTCCCGCCACTACTCACCTCTGAGAAGGGCCCCCAGGGTCTTTTTCTGAGGCTTTGCTTTCACCCTCTTGGTTGCTGATATGGGTAGATCAAGGTCCTCTTGTTTTTAATGTTTTATTTATTTTTGAGAGAGAAACAGAGTACAAGCAGGGGAGAGGCAGAGAGAGAGGGAGACATAGAATCTAAAGTAGTCTCCAGGGGGGCCTGGGTGGCTCAGTCGGTTGAGCATCCGACTTCGGCTCAGGTCATGATCTTGCAGTTCGTGGGTTGGAACCCCGCCCCGGGCTCTGTGTTGACAGCTCAGAGCCTGGAGCCTGCTTCGGATCCTGTGTCTCCCTCTCTGTCCTGTCCCTCCCCTGCTCACATTCTGTCTCTCCGTCTCAAAAATAAATAAACATTAAAAAAAAAAGTAGTCTCCAGGCTCTGAACTGTCAGCACAGAGCCTGATGCAGGGCTGGAGCTTAGGAGCCATGAGATCATGACCTGAGCTGAAGTCAGACGATGAACCAACTGCGCCACCCACGTGCCCCAAGGTCATTTTTTTTTTTAACAATATCTTTGAGATAAGTGGCATGTTCCCAGGGACCTCACGAACGGGACAGAAGCTGTGGGGGGACCGGCTGGGTGCATGTGATTCAGGAGCCAGTTCTTGGGGGCTGTGCCTTCGTGGGTATTAAACACGCTGAACTCTGTGAAAGAGGGTTCCACTTCTAGAAGCTCATTCATTGTCTAGCAGCTAAATGTCATGATATTGGAAGATTCTCCACCTTTTGGTTAGTCAGATGGCCTAATGAAATCTCCCTGGTTCCAGAAAACGCTTGGGTTATTAGGGTAGTCATGGATGGCTAACTGGAACCTTCCCTTCCATGTGGGTGCCTCGCCCTCCCTGGTTCCCACTGGGCTGTTAGCTCCTCTCAGCCTCTGAAAGATAGGACAGTTTGAGATCTGATTTGGATTTTGGCTGATGGGATCTTCTAAGAAGCACCAGCCCATCCAGGACCGGTGAGTCATTGCTTTGATGGGTTTACTCATGGAATCCCGGGCTGCAGCCCCGGGGGAGGCAGAGACCTGGTGAGGGAGAAAACTGATAAACCGCCTTGCCTGATGACTTAAATATTGTTATGGAGGGAAACAGAATCCAACCCCAGAAACCCCTCAAACCTTTATCCCAGCCGCCTGGTTTGAGGTGGTGAAAACATTTTGTTTGGCCGTTGGGGAGGGGTGGACAGGGCTTAGAGCACAAGTATGTTAACTCGGGGCCTTAATGTTCTGGTTTAGGGGATCCCCAGCTTCAGAGTCAGGAATTAGTGACACCCGTGTGTCACCCCTCTCCTCCTTGCTTCTATCTGCCCCGTTTTCTGTGAGTCCCCCTACCCTCCCTTTGTTCAGTCTACTCTAGTGTACAGAAATGACTCTCTTTCTTGGTGGCCCTTTAAAAGGAAAAGAAGAAAGCCACTTCCTTGCATAGTTTCCCATATATACCGGGGAAATACGCGAAATGCACCTTTTGTTAGAAGTTTGATTTATGGCACGTGTTATAGAGAGTCCGGAAAGGGGGGAGCTGAATGGAGACAGAAAACAACATACATGCGAGAATCGTGCCTGCCAGGATTGAGGAGTGAGAAGGCGGTTTATTTGAGAGTGTTAGCGTGTATTGTTCTCCAATAACTTAATTATCGCCATTGGTGGACTACTTTTAAATTAGAATATCGAATGGGGTAGATAATGATTTCGTGCAAAAAAAAAAAAAAAAAAAAAAAAGCGATAGTCTCCTAGTCCTGAATTAGTCCAGGGATTCACAGGTGGACAGTGGGGATTACTTGAGGGTCCCGAAGGAAAGACACTAGCGAAACGCAGTATTTCGTGGAGGAATCAGTCGCCTGAAGAAGATTGTACCCAGCCCCGGAAACACGTTCGCTCTCAGCAGAAGCAGAGTGAAGAGAAAGCCAGCCCGAGTTTACAGTCCCAGAGGGGATTTTAAAAGCTCAGTAAAAAACGCGTGGAGGTCAAATTAAGATACACCTTCACAGACAGAGTGATCAGATTCTGTAGTTTCTTATATACCTCTGGCATTTTCTTGCCTTTCTTCCCCTTTGTGCTTTTTACAAGAGTATTTTCCAGATTTGCACATTGAATGTAAACCTCTACCCTTAATCGGCACAAAACCTCCATAAGTAACCCTTTCTGTAAACACGGTTTTAAAGTTTGAACAGTAGTGATGGCAACAAAGTTCGTAGAGGGCTTCGGTTTGAAAAGCTTTGGCACGAAAACCTTGTGGAGATCGTTCGGAGGAAGCTGCAGATGTACGTGAACTTTTGCCATGGGTCTGTGGGCAAAGATTCCTTACAGGTCATAGGTTAGCCGCAGAGCAGTTAACTTCTGACTGGTAAGTTTTTCTTTTCTTCAGCAGCCCCTAAGCCATATTTGTCACTGGGATGTTCTTACGCTTTCCCCCTGCCCCGGGACCGACCCCTGACTCCTGGATCCTTCCTTTCTTGGGTTTGCTCTTTGACTTGCTGGAGCCCCGGCCCATCCCGGCCGTGAGCAGAGGGTCTCATCTTCCAAACTAGGAAGGCACGTCCTGTCCTGCAGTCAGCCTTCCCTGCCGGTGGGGTTCCAGTCTTCCCAGAGCACACAGTGTGACAGCATCTCCCACACAAAACGCCCGCAAGCTGCAGATCTTCCAGGTTCCCTGGAGGGGCTGCCGGTCCTGAGCTCCCTGGGATCTGGGCAGCCAAGGATTCCGAAAAGGCGCTAGGAGAAACAGTCGCGACGTTGGTAGCAAATATCAACCGAACTCTTCGCCAGTGCCAGGCTCAGCACTAAATGCTTTATGGGTGTGACCTCATTTTCCCCTCACGGTAAGTCTGTGGGGTGGGAACTTTCCTGGTTTCCTTTCGACGGGTAGGAAACTCTAGTCTAGGAAGGTTCCACGACTTCCAAAGCGCTCACAGTTGGCCAACGTTGGAACCGGCACGTAGCCCCCCCGGGTGGTCCCGTTGGTCAGAAAGCCACCACCTGAGTGGAGCCCCGTGTCGTAAGCAGTTAGCAGAGGAAGGGTACCAACCAGAGTTGGCTTCTAGGCCAAGCCCGGTCACCGGGGTGCCCCCATGGGAGGATGCAAAGATGCCACAAAACCCAGCCCGGTAGTGCTGGGAAAGGTTGCAAAAGCAATGGTCTCGTTTTTGTTTTTGTTTTTGTTTTTTTTAAGTTTATTTATTTTGAGAGAAGGAAAAAGAGAGAGAGAACACGAGCCGGGGAGGGGCGGAGAGAATCTCAGCACAGAGCCTGACACGGACTCGATCCCATGACCATGAGATCATGACCTGAGCCGACATCAGGAGTCAGTTGCTCAACCGACCGAGCCACCCAGGCGGCCCGTGTGATCTGGTCGTTTCTAACTCCGTTAGAAGTCACTGTATGTCAAGCACGTGTGCTCTGCTGTTTTTCCCCCTCCTGGGACAGTTCTACCTTCCTCAGTTCGGATCCCTACCATTCTAAAAAATATTTTTATTGCTAAAGAAAGTGCTTCTTCCGGGGGCGCCTGGGTGGCTCAGTCGGTTGAGCGTCCGACTTCAGCCAGGTCACGATCTCGCGGTCCGCGAGTTCGAGCCCCGCGTCGGGCTCTGGGCTGATGGCTCGGAGCCTGGAGCCTGCTTCCGATCCCGTGTCTCCCTCTCTCTCTGCCCCTTCCCCGCTCATGCTCTGTCTCTCTCTGTCTCTCAAAAGTGAATAAACGTTAAAAAAAAAAAAAAAAGTGCCTTTTCTAAAACATAAAAAGAAATACATACGCCTGGTGATAAAACTCAAACGACTTGGAAAGTTCTGAGGTCAGATGAGTTCTGCCCCTTCCCTCAACTGTGAGTCTTGTCTCTCTCTCTCTCTCTCTCTCCCTCCGAAGGTTAGCCACTATTCAATCTCTTCTATATCATTCCTGAAAGTTAAAAGAAAAAAAAAAAAAAGGTTGTGTTCTCATGCCCCACATGGGGAGGCCGCTCTCCTATGCCATACCCTGTACTCCTTGCTGCTGCTAAGAGCAGAGTTTTGAGGACATGCCTCTTTACCCAGAACTGTGCCCCCTCTTACTTCCCCGTGGGGTTTCCCCTCATCGTCATCGATGGCAGCACACCAGACGCAGCGATAGTGGAATTCTGGAATTCCTGCGGGTCTGATGATGACAGACTGCACGGCTGGCCTCGCGGAGAGAGTCCTGGCTGCAGGATTTGCCAGACCGCGGCCGTTGGGGGCCTGTATCGTCTCGTCCCAAGACTGACTTTTCCAAGTCTGGTTGGTTCTGGTTGCCCGTGACCCTCAGGGACCAGTTCCCATTGCCGTGAATGGTGATCTCTGCCTCTTTGTGTGGGAGAATTTTCCGGAAGACCGTTTTGTCTTTGACAACACCAGCCTCCTTCTGTATCCATAGCACATGGCCTTGGTGCAGGGTGCTAGGGTTTGGGGAAGCATCTTTGGCCAAACCCAGTCCTGAATCTTTCTGATTCCTTCTCCATGGATGGAGCTCAGGACGTTTGTGTGGTCGCTGAAAACTGTGTACATCTTGATGTTTTTTGAGAGACCCTGGTTTCTGAGAGCGCTGTAGCTGAGGCCGTGTAGCGCAGTGAGTTGGGGCCCACGTGGAGTCTGGAGGGGGTGTTCCCGGTTGTCTGGCCAGGGTGCCGTCCCTGCCTAGTCCCTGGCATTAGTGGGGCGCAGGACTGGATTCCACGGGAGTTCACACAGTTACCTTTTGTCCTTTCCTCCTCCTGCCATTTGAGTGCTTAGACACTTGGGTGTGAGGCCTCAGCCTCTTGGAGCCGAGTCTATCCGTGAGGTCTTTCTCAGCTCCAAAAGTTACGATTCTTCAGCTCCTTTTTAAAAAGTTATTTTTAAATTGCTTCCAGCGAATGACTTTGCTCATACTCTGCATGTAAAGCTTAAGAGTAAATGCCCCTGTCAAAAGACCACTCAGAAGGGCTCAGAAATGTTCTCTTGTACGTTTTAAAAGATGATAGAAATTCTGGGTTAAAAATCCCATACGTCTTGATTTTATTTTTTATTTATTTTATTTATTTTTGAGAGAGGGTGAGCATGAGCAGGGGAGGGGCAGAGAGAGAGGGTGAAAGAATCCCAAGGAAGCTCTGAGCTGTTAGCACAAAGCCCGATGTGGGGATCGATCCCCGGAACTGTGAGATCATGACCTGAAATCTAGAGTCGGATGCTTAACTGACTGAGCCAAACAGGCAGTCCATACATCTTGATTTTAATACCGAAACCAACTTCCTATTCCTAAAATGACTCCACCTCAAACCCCCACCCCAGTCCGTTCTTGGGCTCTTCTTGGATTTCTCCCTGCCTTCAGGGCACTTTGGGCTTACAAAGGAGAGAATGAAGATTTTTGTCTCAGGAAAGTATGGGTCTTCCTGTTCCCAGCGGGAATGGTTCAAACTCTACCTCGCAAAAGGTCACTGCAACTAAGTATGTTTATCTGCCCTCGGTCTTTGCCACCTTAACTTCAAAGGTATGTTTGGGGGCGCCGGAGTGGTTCAGTTGGTTATGTGTCTGGCCTCAGCTCTGGTCATGGTCTCATAGTTTGTGAGTTTGAGCCGCACATCAGGCTCTCTGCTGTCAGCACAAAGCCTGCTTCGGATCTTCTGTCCCCCTGTCTCTGCCCCTCCCCCGCTCATTCTCTCTCAAAAAATAAATAAATACAACTTTAAAAAAAAAAAAAAAGGTGTGTTTGTAAGCATAGCTGGAGAGTCCTGTTGACCAGGGCAGTCTTGCAGGGGACAGAACCAGAGAGGAACTGCGGGCTGCTTTGATGGACCACGTTAAGCCTCATGTTCCAACTTTCTTGAGCCGAAACCTTGTTCATGGTTTAGAGTGAGGTGGTGGTCAAGCAGCCCACAGTTGTACCAGGATGGTGTAGTCATCCTTGGGATTGGCCTTCAAGTGGGCTCCACGTGTGTTTTCCTTATAGAAACTGGCCCAGGAAAGACACCGTATTTAAGAAGTAACCGTTTTGTCAGACACAGACTGAAATGGTTGGGGGTGAATGAGAAAACTCGGTGTAGCCCTTGCAATCTTCAGATGGAAGAGATTTCCCACATGATTATGAATACAAGGATGCATTTTGTTTTTCTCCTTGACTCTTCGCCCCACGCTTTCAATCCATTAGTCTCTACAAAGAGGCAGTTGATTTCCGTCGAATGGCCTGGGCGTCACCGGTTCCCAGAAGGACTAGGGGGGAAGCAGAGAATGGCCCTCAGTGCCTGGGTCTCCGGTTACCTTGAATTAAGACCCTTGGAGCTATGGGATGCCCTTCACATTCAAAGCCTAGAGCTAGTTCCTTGAGACGCTTGGCTTTTCGTTCCAAAAGACAGATGCCATATCGGAGAGCTGATCGTCTAACAAAAAGTTTTTACGGAATTTCACAGGCACAGAATTGATTCATGATATGAGCTGGTGTATGGGGAGATTGGTCACGTGGGGCTCCGGGACAGGTAACAAGGCAGTAATGAAGCTCATGGGGTTGTTGTTGTGTCCTCAGGTGGCTGTTGTGAGGAATTCGGACAGACAGATGACTTCTATTTTGACCGGGTGCTGTCTAAAGATGTTTGCAAACCCGGTCTTGGGAGCATAGGAGGTGGGTGAGATGTGGTGCTGCCGAGATAGGAAGACAGAGGAGCTGGAATCCGATTCTTGACTTTGGCCGGCCCTCCCACCTTTCTTCCTAAGAATCGACCATCTGGCTGGGCTCTGGCCGGCTGCCAGCCTTCTCAGGTGGAGCCAGGATTACATCTGTGTCTTTGCATTTTGCATCCAGGTTTCTGCCGAGTCCAGCTCCTCCATGAACTCCAACACCCCGCTGGTGAGGATAACCACACGCCTCTCCTCAACGGCAGACACCCCCATGCTGGCAGGGGTCTCCGAGTATGAACTTCCAGAAGACCCAAAGTGGGAGTTTCCAAGAGATAAGTGAGTATTTCCATTGGACACATCCCCAGATGGAGACTTAGGTCTAAATGGGGATGTTGGATTGACATTTTCTTTTTATGGTCCTTAACTGCAAAGGTCATGTCTGACGATGTCAACAGGAGTGAGTGAGGTTGTATTTCTAACCACCTCCTGAAAAAGAAAAGAATTGATTCTCTCACTTTTAATCGTTCTTTAAAAACAGCTACTAGGCATGGCTGGTCTCCAAACAAGATGGTACCTTGTTAGCATTTTTTTTTTTTTTTTTTTTTTTTTACTGTTTAGATCATTCATACCCAGTCGCATGGACTAAATATCCCACTTATAAAAACACATGTGACCTTCCAGCCGCTGGTGATTAGAACATGACTGTTCTGTAGTCCATTTCTTCGGAGAAATATAGATGTAAAATACAAATGGCCCTAGGAGTCTTCACTCAGTGTTGGCTGTTTTTAATGGTTATTCATGTAATATGGGGCTGAAATGGTTCAAATATGGTATCTGACATCAAATTTCCCGTGGTCCATAGTATTTTCCTTAGTGGATGGTGTGGCGGTGTTCTGATCCGGTGTTTGTTCTAATCAGCATGCCCACCCGGGCTCTGTGGAAGGCATTACCGGGAGCTGTTTATCTCTTGATCTGCCTTGATGTCCATGTATTTGGGCTCTCTTGGACTGGATCTGAATCCTGGTTCAGCTAGCCAGTGGCTAGGCAACCTTGATTTTCTGAACTTCCATTTTTATAAACTAAAGATCATGGTATTGACCTCCCAGGACTGAGCACAATTCTTGGCTTCTGAGTTTCCCTGCCTTGTGTTTCCCTTCCTGTACGGGTAGGCTGAGAGCTGTGAACCACAAACATCGAGAAGATGGTGGGGCCAGGCAGAGAGTCTGTGAGGCAGATCTTGTGCTCCCAGCCCTCTATTTCTGGTCCTGCCCAGAAGACAAAGTGTGACGGTCCTTGAAGACTGTCAGCTCACTTGCTGTAGTCGTTCGAATCTGAACATTGGGAATAGTAGAAGGTGGACACCCCAGACTATACGTCTACATTCCCTCACCTGCCGTAACCTCTTGCCTGGCTTGGATGCAGCTTTCACTCTCTGTCTGTCTTGGCATTTGCAGTTATCTCCCTGAAGTTAAGTCAGAGAAGTGTTTAATTACAATCAAAGAAACTCCTACACAAACTTGGAGGTACCAAGATAAGCTTTTCTAGAGACTGGGTATGACGAGCTCTCTTTGGGAAGAGAGGTAGCTTACGTGGCACCTGTGATTTCGATTCACCCAACTCCACACCCGTTTTGCTTCCCAGCAGCCAATTTCGAGATACTAATGTGTGCCATAAGCTAGGACCAAATAATTATACAGGTGTCACTCTGTCAAGAGAGCTAATGGAGGTAATTTCCAGTGTGTTTGGGTCCTGTAGCGAAAAGACCATTCTTCATTCGGGACTTGTTTCTTGAACAATAACCGGGGAGGCACCAGAGAAAACACAAGGTGTGGTTTCCTTCCCTGGAGAAGGTGGGACGAGAACCGGGTTGTTTCTCGCCAAGCCACTTCGCTCCCTCGTTTGAGTGTACCAGTCGGAGGGTGTGCACGTTCCTGCACGAATAGGACTGAACGAGGGGGCTGCCATCGTATCGTAAGAAATCCCAGCTCTCAGGTTCAGTGCGCGGTTTTTGTCGCCTGTGACGCTGCAGCCAACAGTGGAAGTCTGTGTGTGCCTGACCGTTAGCTCCCACCTTGGGGGAGGACCCTCGGTGCGGAAAATCTGAGCGCTAGGCATTTCAAAGCGGAGTTTAGCACAAACGTAGGTGGAGCAGACTTCCAGTGAATGAAGGCTATTTAGAAGCAGTTTATTAGATTGGAGGCAGAAGTTATACAAAGAAAGGATTGTTACGCTTGTCGTAGCAGGGCAATAGGACATAAATTAGCCATTTTTCCAACGCAAATGTTTATTTTCTGCCAAGATATTAAATTTAATTTTAGTTCAGGATAGAAACAGAATGACCTCAGCATAGCATACGCCGCCCTCAGTCTTTGCTTAGCTTTTGCAAACCATTGTGTGCTTATCATAAATAGTGTTTATTTACTAAGGGCAGCTTAATACTTCACTGTGTTGTGCTTAAGTGAAAAAACCACATTCATAAGTATCCCAAAGATTTCTCTGTTCTCTTGGCTTCGAGAATGCCCAGAGACAAATCTATGGCTATTAGTATGGTGTGCACCGAGCTTCTGAGCTTAGAAATCCAGTTCCTTGTGTTCACTCTGGATTTTCTTCATTATTCATTTTGGGTAGTTAAGGATTTTCTAAACTGTGAGGTCAAAAGAGAGTCCCCTCAATTTCTAGAATTTTCTTTTTCCTTTAGGGAAAAATTAGAGATTCCTTGAAATGCGTTTAAGATTCATATCATGTAACTTGGCCAGGAATGTGACCGTAAAATCCATTGGTATTTGAATAATAGTGATTTTAAAGACCTCACTTCACAGAGACAAAAAAAAAAAAAAAAAAAAAAAAAAAAGAACAGCTTTAACATTTTTTCTTTGAGACATTCTAAATTACAAATATTCAATTGGCTCAAGATCAAAAGCTCTGCATTGTTAGCACTTAGGAAAGCTGACCACCTCACTAGCGAGGATACCTTCCACAAAGAAAATAAATCGTGAACACAAATGTGAAATTTAATAGCTGTTCCACCCGTAATTGACATTCTCTAAAACGTCACTAAGAAAATACTCAAGCGCGTGTGTACCCCAGGTCTCATTAGTTCCATATGATAAATGCTCCATGCTTTTGCAAGCCGCTGAAAGATTTTTATATTTAGTTCTGGAATTTCCCTCGCTACACCCCTTCACCAGATGCCGTGTGCTAATCCCCTATTTACACATTTAGGCTGACGCTGGGCAAACCTCTGGGGGAAGGTTGCTTTGGGCAAGTGGTCATGGCTGAAGCAGTGGGGATTGACAAAGAGAAGCCCAAGGAAGCAGTCACCGTGGCAGTGAAGATGTTGAAAGGTGAGTGGGGTGAGGGGGATGGGTGGGGGTGGGAAAGGGGTGGAAAGTCTTATCAAGAATGTTCCTTTTGTGGCATGTGAACTCTATCATGGCAGGGGTCAGAGAGCACATAGTTGACCTAGGGGTTGAGAAGTTTTCCATATAAATCAGCATCCCGGACAGACGATTTATCTTGAGCTGTGTGCACTTACAAGAAAGAAAAGCCAGTTTTGTTAGAAAGTGGTAGCCTCCCAGATTGTTCTTCGTCAGCTCCTAGGTGATGACCGTGATTTCCTATTCCCTCTATTTTTGTAGATGCTTAGAAAGTAGCAACTCACATATGATTGATTAATTTAGAGGAGCATCGGCCTCTTGGATTTGGGTCCCAAACCTTCCCTTACACATAAAGGAAGGTTGACCCTTTTGGAGGGAGTGAGGGGGTGTAGGGAGAGGAGGTCACACCTTCTGTTTTGTAAGAGAAACAAAACAGAATTGACACCGGTCTGGGAGAATCCCTTAGAAAGCTAAACGGACACCAGCAGGATCGGTGGCTGGGTAGAACCTTCTGGGCCATGTGAGCAGTTACCCCGGGACGTGAACGTCACATGTCGTTGTGCACTGACCTTCTAGCCCTGCTCCATGCCTTTGTCCAAGGAGCTTACGGCGTTTCAAACATTAACTTCTTCCTCCACAGTATTCTTTTATGAGACGAGTTATAGGGAACGGTTACATTATAAATCCTGTTGTAGGGATCTTAGAAAGGACGGTTTTTCCCACGTGTCTGGGCAGAGACACCTGTTCTTGAATATGGGTGCCTGACCCATTTGTGGATGCTTCCTGAATTACGCTCTTTCTTTCTTTCATGGGCTGTCGTGGGATGATCGTGTCCCTCCCTGTGTGGGGAGGTAGCAGGTGGAAGGAATAAGAAAGATGAATTTTTTTTTAAGTTGTTGATCTGCATGGCTCCCAAGAAAACTGGGGCGTTTTGAGGTCCTCACGTTGGGGTTTGATACCTGGGAGGACTGTGCTCCCCCACCCCACGTGTCCCAGCTCCACCAAGAGAGGTGGCCCTCTGGCTTTCGTCTTGTGTGGCCGGGGCCTGCCTCGTGCGCCCTGGCCCTCTTGCGTGGCAGGTGTGGTGGGCTGCATGCCCCACAACAGCCAACCTTGGCACCCCCTGGCCACGTGCCAGGGCACGTGTGGGGAGGGCCCAGGCTTCCCACCTCCTTTGGCAGAACTTCTGTTTGGCGTCTGGAGTTCAGAAATGGAGGTCTGGGGGGTTATTTCTTTGGACGTACCCAGGTTGGTCCTCCTTTTCAGGATGGAGGAAGACGTTAGCCCCAGAGCCCTGTCAGGCGTCATTTTTCTATAGCCAGTGGGTGGCTCACAGCAACATCCCAGCCCTGTCTGTGTTCCGTGTGTCTGTCTTACCCTCCAGTCAGTTAATTGCATTGCTCCTCCTTTTGTGAAGCTGAAAAGCTTTTTGCGGTGAGGCTGCTACGTATTTCCTTATCTCATTGTTTTAGTAAATGCAGATTGTTCCATACTGAATTAGCTCAGAGAGGTTCACGTGGAAGAGGCTTGCCACTTTCTAGAAGCTGTGAGCCTGTGACTGTAGGACCTAAGCCGCTTTTCTTGAAATTATAGAGCAGAAGTTTAGAAAACTTTAATTCTTTTATGTTGAGAATCACAGCCCCCTTTGAGAAACCCATTATAGAAGGCATGGGCCTTTGCCCACTCAGAATGCACACACACACACACACACACACACACACACAGTTATGAGGTGCCCCCTGAACCTGTCTGTGAATTTTCTAAGGGCTACAAGGGCTTGGATTAGCAGCACTTGGTCTAGAGAAAGTCTGTAGTGATTTGACATACCCCATCCGGGTCCTTCTCCCCACCCCTGATGTGCTCACAGTTGTTTTCAGGTGTCTTGAAGTTTGATAAGGTTTTTTCTGAGGCCCCTTAGATCTGCCAGAGGATGGAATTATTTCATGATGAATTTAAACACCTCCCCCCCCCCCACCGCCCCCGCAATTTGTGAGGTTTGCTGGAAAAGAATTGGCCTTTAGCAGAAGAAGGTCTACATTTCTAGTCCTGACTTTTGACCTCATTGACCCCAAATTAGCTATTTGACACAGATCGGGGCAGTTCCCCGTCCGGGCCTTTGCCCCCTTCCCAGTAAAATGAAGGAGATGATTTGGAAAGTCTTTTCTGGTTCTAAAATTCAATTTCATGCTGTTTCAACTACGTTTTTGGCAATGACTTACAGCAGCAGCTGACGGGTTAAGAGAAAAGTAACTGGTTTTTAATTTACCGAATGTTTGTAGATGATGCCACAGAGAAGGATCTTTCTGATCTTGTGTCAGAGATGGAGATGATGAAGATGATTGGAAAACACAAAAATATCATAAATCTCCTTGGAGCCTGCACTCAGGATGGTGAGTAGGAGGAAAAAATGCTTTCATCCAAATAATTTACGCTTCAATGTTAGCATCATTTTAGAAACGGTTGGACTTTTGGATCTTGCTCCTTGGGCACCTCAAGTGCATGTTTAAAGTTCTCTTTAAAAATCCCCTTAGGAAGATGTTCCTGGCCATGAGCACAAAGGGGACTTTGTGACCGTACTGGGGGACTGGGGAATGGTAGGCGTTGGGTGGCTTTGGATGGGAGGGCCTTATAGAGTCCTGCTGTTCTGAGGCCATAACCTGGAGGGTGTTCGGAAAGGGCAGGCTCCTTGTGGTTTTGCCTGATGGTGCTGATACCGGGAGTCGGGAGACTTTCCGTGGAGGGTGATGGTAGATATTTTTGGTTTGGTGGCCTTCAGCGTGGGTCTCGGTGGCCACGACTCGTGTTTGCCCGGTAGCGAGAAAGCAGCCACAGATGATGCAGATGTGAATGGGCCTGGCTGCGTGCCAATACGATTTAATTGCAAAAACAGGCAGTGGGCAGGATTTGGCCTGCGGGCTGTCATTTGCCAACCTCCGATCTGTGCCTCGGAGAAAGGGTCGCACGTGTGCGTAAGGAGGCGTACGCAGAAGCGTTTGTTTATTACCAACCTGGAAGCAACGTAAATGCCCAGAAGTATAGAGAAATAAATAAAGCGTGGCCTATTTATATGGTAAAATGTATATATAGCTGTTGAAAGAATGATCTAGATTTTTTTTTTTATCAGCCCGACTGGGTTCCTTCCTCAAGGATAATACGTAGGGGGGAAATGTAAAGCCGTATCTTCACGACGCATTTATGTGCTGGAAACCAGTGCATTGCTTATCGATACATATATGTGGGTAAAATGATTTAAAATGAACGGGCAGAGAGAGATCTCTGACAGCCATTGCTCTCCAGGAGGGCACTGGAGCGCCAGGAGGGGGGCACTCGCCGTACCTCTGTTTATTTCTGGAAGACTTTGGGGGCTCGCTCCCTTGACCAAGTGTCGATTGGCATTTTGGGGAAGAGGAGAGGTGCCGCTGTCCTGTTTTTGTGTGTGCTTTTCCGTGTGTTCAAATTCAACAAAAAAAACGCCGGCTTGTGAGAGCTCACACTGTGCTGAGGTTCCCGGGGGGGCAGATCTGGGAAGGGTAGTCGCCTTCCTGAGCTGCTTTCTCTACTCCGTCCGCAGGGCCGCTCTATGTCATAGTTGAGTACGCCTCGAAGGGCAACCTCCGGGAATACCTCCGAGCCCGCAGGCCCCCCGGGATGGAGTACTCCTATGACATTAACCGCGTCCCCGAGGAGCAGATGACCTTCAAGGACTTGGTGTCCTGCACCTACCAGCTGGCGAGAGGCATGGAATACCTGGCTTCCCAGAAAGTGAGTCCTTCACATTCTCCTCAGTTGGGTAGATTCCAGTTTAAAAAAAAAAAAGAAAGAAAGAAAGAAAAAGCCTGTGAAGAAAACAGGCTCTTTGGACGTGCTCGTTTGCTGAGTCAGGCCCTTGCATGTCTCGTACAACCTGGAAAATACTTACTGCATTATTCACACAGGGGCTTAGTGAACTCTTTTCAAAGCCGGAGCAGCCTCAGAAACGTCAAGGGACTGCATAGATGAGCAGAAAAGGTGTCTCCTCTCCTGAGATTCAGCTCTCGGTAGAGAGCCGCGGGCGTTGAGGGGGCGCGGGTGATTGTTTTTGGCTGTATTCGTTCTGTGCCGAGTTGGTGGACGGAGACTTTGGGTGTTGGGGTTATGGTTGCAAGTTTGAAAGGGCGTTAAATATTCTAAGAACAGAGATCAGGCGAAGGGATATTTTAGTAACACCGAGTCCTGGATGTCATCTGGGTTTATTTTGTCTCCTCTCGCGGGGTGACCCTCTGGTTAGAAGTTGGCCAGGTCCCCTGAGGTGAACCGTCTGCATTCCAAGCATGCCCCTGGCAGTGGAACTTTAAACATCTGAGCTATTCTGAAAGCAGTTAGACAGGTGCCCTGATGTCCTCTGGGGCATTTTGGATAACCCAAGACACTCTTCCTTACCTCACGCTTTGCAGGGAGGGTTGTAGGACTTTGTCCTTGGGCAGAGGTGGGGTCACTGCCTACCTGTGCTGGAGCTTGAAGCCCATCTTTGGGTCCCCAAAGAAGCGAGGTTCTCTTGTGGGCGTGGGCCCACTGTCACCGTGGGGACCTGGGCTGGGTCGCGGCCGTGCCAAGTCCTATGAGTGAGCGAGGCGGCCCGCGCCTGACCCCATGGCGTTAGGGATCCGGGGGAGGGGTGGCCACATCTCCGCCCCTGCTCCTGTGGCCACATCGGAACCCGGCCAGAGCTACCACGTGCTCTGTTGTTGTTGTTGTCGTTGTTGTTTCAAGAGAGTCCAGACTTGAAGACTTTTTCAGATCTTTTTCTTCCCCCCTAAAAAAGCACTCACCGTGTAGATTTTAGGAGACAGTTTGGTGCCTGCCTCTGTGTGCAGGTGCACGAACCCAGGGGAGTTTGTCACCTGGAAAGCCTTTGACGTGAGGAAACGGTCAGCTCCGGAATGTGGGACATTTCACAAGACATCGCTTCACAACGTCAGCATCACGAAAGACCAAAAGTACTGGGGAGATGGTTCCAGATTAAAGGCAACTTAAGAGACAGGACAGCTCCATGTACTCGCGTGACCCTGGACTGGGTCTTGTTCGGGATGGGGGGGGGGGGCAGCTTTTATCAAGAACATTTATGAACTGAAATTTGAATGTGGGCCGTATTAGGTAGTACGGCCAGATGGATCCGTGTTAAATCTGGAGGTGGTGATAGTGGCCTCGTGTTAAAGGTAGATCTTTGCTCAGGTATTAAGGTGTGAAGTATCAGTGGGGTCTGTAACTCACTTTTCATTTTTTGTTTTTTAATGTTTGTTTATTTTTGAGAGAGAGACCGGGCGCACGCAGGGGAGGGGCAGAGAGAGAGGGAGACCCAGAATCCGAAGCGGGCTCCAGGCTCCGAGCTGCCGGCCCAGAGCCCGACACGGGGCTCGAGCCCACAAACCGCGAGATCGTGACCTGACCCGTCAGCCGCTTAACCAACTGAGCCACCCAGGTGCCCCTGCAACTCACTTTTGAATGGTTCAGGCATAAATAGTGTGTTCGCGCAGGGGGGATTGCGTGTGGAGAGGAAGACCAGCGCGACAGGTGAACCTGGCAAACGTCGGTATCCGTTGTTCTAGTTCACCTTTGCTGTAGCTTCCAGATAGTCCTAACTAAAACCCTGGGGAGTGTGACCTGCCCGCAGGCTGCCAGTTGTGACCCTCAGGTCTTGGTCACTCTGGACCCTCCCTGTGTGGGAGAGGGGGAAGCATTCCCATGGCGGGTGGTGGAGTGGACCCAGGCCTGGACCTCTTGGAGCAGGAACCTCGGGCGGCAGCAGGAGAGATTAACAAGAAATGTGGGACTAAAAGTAAGTATGTGAAAGGCTGAGAAGCGTGCTGTGCAGGAAACAGGCAGTGTGAGGTCAGTGGGGGGCCCGGGGCCGGGTGTGGGCGCAGGTGGCCGGTGGGCGCTCACGCGGAGGGAGAGCTGTGCGGCTTCTGGGGAGGGACGTCGAGAGCAGGGTGTGAGATGCGGCTGGAGACGGGCGGGCCCTGCTGATTCAGGGCCTCCCAGACCCGGGCCGGGCGCTCCCGGCACATGACGAGCCACGGAGGGGCCTGACGGGGTCGGGTTTGTGCTGCGAAGCTCGCTCCTTCTCCCGCTGCTCGTGACCGCTGGGTTAGAAGCTCGGGGTCCTGCGGAAGGTGATGGTGGTTTGTGTTAGGGTTTCTTGGCTCCCGGAGGCACTGGAGGAGACCACTGATGTGGGATCTGTTTTGCTGTCGGGGTACTGAGTAGATTTCCGGTCGGAGAGACTGGATGGCGGTGCGGCTGATCGGGACGAGGAGGACTAGGGAGTGGGAATAGATTCTGGTGGGCCATCCAGGATGCACCTTGAACATGCGCGGGCGCCCTTCAAGGGCCGCTGTCGAGCAGGAAGTTGCAGGCCAGAGCTTAGTTCTGGGGACTGGGCTGGGACCTCGGCAGCCAGCAAAGGAAGTATAGTTTCAAGGCACGGGTGGGCATCTAGGCGGGGAGAGGCGGAGCAGAGGGGCAGTAGAAAAAACTCTCAAATCTGGAGCTTGGCTCAAAGCACCCGATGGCAGTAGAGGCTGAGGGGACTCAGAGGTCGGGAGGAAAGGCAGGGTGTGGTGTACAGAGGTCACAGGAGGGGTTTCAGAAAGGCGGGGTGTTCTTCTGCTCGGAACAGGAGAGGAGGATGCGCCTTGCGCCAGGCTCATGGAGCCCGCGGAGATCCGCCCCTGCTCCCAGCTGAGAACTCGGACATCCTTCCTCCTCTGTTCAGTGTAGTAGAGAAGGAACCAAGGGTCAGGTGAACTTTGTGAAGGGGGCAAGCGAATACATTTTAGGATGAAGAGCGAAAATGCCCTTGTCAATGGGGTTGTGATAATAGCGATTCTCGCCGTGATTAATTACTACCTGTTTTTGAGAACTTAACATCTGCCAGGCACAGGACAAGCCTTTTACATACAGTATCATCCATAACCTCAGAACAGCTCTGGGATAGGTGTGATTTTAGGATAAGCGAGGACTGTTAGGAGGTACCAGGAAGCCTTTGGGCAGGTAGGTATGTCTAAGTCATTTTCTATATTTCCAACATGGGGATGCCTAGGTCCACAGAGAAAAGTGGCTGGTCCCAGACCCGGCCCTGTGGTTCATTCCTCACCCACCCCGCTCCCCAGACTCCCCTGCTCTCTCAGGGAATCCCTGCTTCACTCTGGATGGAGGGGAGGACCACTCGCACAGGGTGGGCTAGAAGGGACAGAGCTGTGTCCTGATAGGGCCTTGCGGGGTTCCCTTAGCTGAGGATCCTCTGCAGTTAAAGCCCTAGAACCGATATGAAGCTGGTGGTCGATGAAGATCTTAAGAATGGTCCCCTTGAGGGGCGCCTGGGTGGCTCAGTCGGTTAATCGTCCGACTTCAGCTCAGGTCACGATCTCGTGGTGCGTGAGTTCGAGCCCCGTGTCGGGCTCTGTGCTGACAGCTCAGAGCCTGGAGCCTGCTTCGGATTCTGTGTCTCCCTCTCTCTCTGACCCTCCTCTGTTCATGCTCTGTCTCTCTCTGTCTCAAAAATAAATAAACGTTAAAAAAAAAAAAAAAAAAAAAAAGAATGGTCCCCTTGAGCAGAGACTGCTTCCAGAAATGGAGGGCTTTTTCCTGACAGTGGAGGGGAAGAAGCAGGGAAAGGGCCAGATCCTGGCCTGCCCATACGCATGCCTCATGGCCGCTAGCAGTGAGCTTACTGGAGGCCAGCTTAAGGAACTGTTGAGTGAGCTCTCTGGCTCATTACTGATGGAATGCAATTATGAATTCGCCTCAGTAAACATTTACTGGGTCAGGCCCTGTGCTCAGTGCTGGGGATACAGAGATGAACTTGTAGGGCCTGTCCTTGAGCGGCTTTCCGATGTAAGTGTGTGTGTGTGTGTGTGTGTGTGTGTGTGTGTGTTGGTGGGGAACTAGGCAGTTGGCAGGTAAAGAAGCACCGTGATGTACATGGAATACAACTAGGTAATTGGGGTATTTGAGCCTTGTACAAATTATGAAAGTTGTGCTGTTTCTAGTTCAGAGGCCACTAACTTTTCTTCTTACCAAATCCCCAAACCAGTTAAACTTACTCCCATGTGTTAAGCCTGAGTGGGTGTTTGTTTGCTTTTGGTTTTTTAATTTAAAAAAAAATTTTTTTTCTTTTTTAACATTTATTTATTTTTGAGAGACAGAGAGAGACAGAGCATGAGCAGGGGAGGGGCAGAGAGAGGGGGAGACACAGAATCCGGAGCAGGCTTCAGGCTCTGAGCTGTCAGCACAGAGCCCGATGTGGGGCTCGAACCCACGAACCACGAGATCGTGACGTGAGCCAAAGTCAGACGCTGAACCAACTGAGCCACCCAGACGCCCCGGTTTTGTTTTTTTTAAAGCAAGCACCAGCTTTCCCATCTGTGAAATGGGTGTAATCATACCCATCTCCTAGGTTGCCACGGGCATTTAATTAGGTCAGCCGTGCAGAGGCACCCATTGCACAGTCTGGGTCATAAGGATGTTAGTCTTTCTTCCCTTAGTGACCCGTTGATCTCTGCTTACTTAAGAAATGGAATACCAAATGGTCTGAGGGCCCTAGTTATGTAAATGATCAGCACTGCACTGGAAAACAACTCCCGATTTCTGCAGATGATGGGAATTTGGCTTGATGTTAATTATTTTCTTTTCCTGGCGTGTTGGTTCCAAGTCTCTTACTGTTCAGCCCAGAGGGTGGGCGTTACAGCCCAGAGGGTGGCCGGGAGTGTTTGGTAGCATCGTGGGATGTGGGAGATAGGTGCTAGATTGTGGCTCTCACTCCGATGATGATGGAGGCCACTGTCGTGGCGTCTCTGAGTTGAGCCCTAATGTGTGGTGGGAGCCCAGCGTGTGGGAATCCAGATTCTTCTGGCCGCACGGCTTGCCAAATGCACAGAGCTCGTGTCGGCGGGGAGCACGCCGCCGGGAGAGTTTGGCCAAGGGCTTGGAAGTTCAATCTGAAGAGGCCTCCAAACTAGGAACATGGCTCCCACCCCGGCCTGGTCCCCAGACGGCTTCTGCGAGCTCTCACGTTTCCTGCTTCCATTCTGGCCAGGCACAGGCATACTAACTTGTGGGGCTTTCCTGCTTTCCCTTTTCTGGTGTTTGCGCATCTAGGGGGCCACAGAAGCATCTAAAAACCAGGAATTGTTGGGCGGTGGGCAGGAAAAGAGAATTCCCGATTTATTCTTCAGAGAGAGCTTGGCTGGCTTCTCTATACTGGCCATTTCGCGGAGCGCCTGTCTGCAAAGAGCCCCATTTCGCCTTTGTCAAGTGGCCTGATAGGACTCTCCTTCTTCTGGTCATTAACTTTGCCAGGAGCCCGTGTAAAAGCGTTTGAAAGGGATATTTGTTCACCTCTTTATACCTTGCCTTTTCCAAAAAATAGGGGGTGATGGTTTGGGATTCTAATTACCATGTATCATGATGAAATCTTACTATGCTGAAGTGTAACTGAAATGTTTAGAACAGCTTGCAAAAGTATATCATTTGTAGAAAGGAAAAATGGGAATTAATGATCTCTAGACCCAAGACCGAAGAGCGAGTTTGTTTCGGAACTGGAAATTAGCCGCCCCGTGTAGCGAGCATTTCAACATTCCGCCCTGCCGCCAGGCAGGTGACAGGCATAGGTTGGACCCTTTGTGTGGGCTGGTGTCTTCTGGGACATGGACAGACAGGCGTTAGTCATGATCTACGCCGGGAAAGGACGTGGTTAGTACTTTGAGAAATGCAACTTGTGGGAAGCTTAGCAGGTGTGTAAGGCTGAGTTTGGAAGCTTGGAGACCCGTTAGGGGCAGTGTGGCATCTACGGGGATGGAGTGAGCAGTGGTGACGTCCTGGGCTCAGTGGTTAGTAGTGGGGATAGAGCAGGATGGACAAAGGGCAGAGGCATTTGGGGGTCGATGTCAATAGAACTTGGGAGGAGGGTGCAAAGAATTCTGGGGTGTATCTCAGAGAGAGCCGAGACCTTGAATTGGAGGTACCAGAGAGATGTTAGTGCAGAGATGTTGCCTAGCCTGTGGAAGATAACAAGGAGAGTCCCAGGAGAGAGAGGTCAGGAAAGAGGTAGGAATTTGCAAATCTTTTGTATGTATCTAACAATAGAAGCCCTGGGGTATGTGGAAATACACAAAATTAATGGGACATTTCCCCAGTTTTCAGGGACCTGGGGAAGAGAGGAAGCTAGGTTAAGAGAGTGAGCCAAGGGAGGGATGGGGTCGCACTCAAGGGGGGTGGGGGTGCGTTTCTGAAAGGAACATGAAATCAACAGCGTCCAGAGCTGCAGAGGGAAGAATTAAGACATTAGAAGAACTCACTTTGGTGTGACAAAAGGTTCCTCCATCAACTTTGAGGCGTGGGGATGGAAACAATGTTTGTGGACTGACCAGGAGGTAAAGATGATGTGGTTTTGGAGGTTAACTAGCTCTTCTGAGTTTGTCTGTAAAGGGAGGGAGAGCAAGTGTTAAGATAAAAGATTTTAGAATAATCTAGTTACAGATCTCGTATGAAGGACACCAGTGTTGGTCCTTGGTGTATCTTTACTCTTCAAAATGACTGGGGCCTTGGTTTTTTAGTTTTGTTTTTAATTTTTTTTTAATGTTTGTTTATTTTTGAGAGATAGAGCTCGAGCAGGGGAGAGACAGGGAGACACAGAATCTGAAACAGGCTGTCCGCACAGAGCCTGACGCAGGGCTCGAACCCACGAACCACGAGATCGTGACCTGAGCCCCAGTCAGACGCTTAACCGACTGAGCCACCCAGGTGCCCCTAGTTATTTTAATTAGAAAAGAAATAACCAATTTTTGATTTATGATGTATTTCCTCTCTGCATCCTAAGAAGTATGTTTTCTCTTTATTCTTGAAACATTTTGAAATGAGTTCTTTCTTGGTTTCAGTGCATTCATCGAGATTTAGCCGCCAGAAATGTTTTGGTAACAGAAAACAATGTGATGAAAATAGCAGACTTTGGACTGGCCAGAGATATCAACAATATAGACTATTACAAAAAGACCACAAACGTAAGTCAGTGGCAGTGATGTGGTGGAAGGAAGGGGGGCGTGGGGGTGGCACGGAATGTTCTAGATGAAAGATGATAGATGCTCATTCCTCTGCCCTTTATCCCTGTTCTTTTGCTTTACTCTTTTTTTTTTTTTAATGTTTATTTATTTTTGAGAGAGAGCGAGTGAGCGAGCGAGCAAGCAGGGGTATGGCAGAGAGAGAGAGGGAGACACGGATTCTGAAGCAGGCTCCAGACTCTGAGCTGTCAGCCCAGAGCCCGATGTGGGGCTCGAGCTCACGGACCTCAGGATCATGAGCTGAGCTGAACTCAGACACTTAACCCACCGAGCCACTCAGGCACCCCATCTTTTGCTTTACTCTTGACCAATTTCTCAAGAAGTAAATTTAAGCTATATTTAAGATACCTTTAGTAAAGGTGAATAACCAGCAGCCTCTTGGGTCAAGAACTTCCCTAGCAAAGACTAGAGCTTGGGAGTTTCTAGGTTAATTTTTGCCTAGAAGGTGGTCAGGATGTGTCTGTGTGCTAGGGAGAGAGATGGTCATGAGAATCCAGAGAAATGGCATTTTATTCCTGCGCCCAAATCTGCACCTTGCACGTTCTATCCAGGCCCTGCGGGAGCGGATTCCTTCTGCTCTCCTGACTGACCAGTGAAAATCATTAGCATCTGCTCTTCAGTGAGGCACAGCCTGCTGAGCTTGCTAAAGTAAATTGGGTTTAAGAGAGTGGCTCTTACATTTTTTTTCCCACACTTGCAGGGGCGACTTCCAGTCAAGTGGATGGCTCCAGAAGCCCTTTTCGATCGAGTGTACACCCACCAGAGTGACGTGTAAGTAACTCCTCTTCTCTGGCTTCTCGCCATCGGGTTGCGTTGCAAAAAACACCGTGTTCACCTCTCTTGAGTCTTTGGTGCCTGCCGTATCTCACACGTTTCTGGAGGGTGCAGGAGCCGGCCTTAGAAAGGACGGATTTTATGGTAGGCTGGTGACCAATGCCGTGTTACTAATCTGCCCAGCTTCAAAGCGCACGCGGGGGGCGCACCGCAAAGCCACCTCTGGCCGGAGCGGAAGTGCCCCCCGCCCCCCAACTTATTCACGGATGTGCGGCCTCAAAGCCGCTATCGAATTTGCCAAACTGGTGGCATGTTCTTTGCTCCCTGAAAGAAGGAATTTTGAAACTTCTCCTACTCGATGGTCATCTACCATACTCCCCCCCCCCCCATCCTAGCTTTGCCCCGACAGAGAAACGCTGAGTGGGGCACGGTCTGCTCTGGTGATTTCCACGGGGCCTGATGGCTCTGTGTACCCTTTGAAAAAAAACATCAGACCTTGTCTTGGCACCCTTGAGAACGTTAGAGAAACAGAGTGAACATTCTATACTATGTCCGTGATGGTAACACCTAAAAGTACTGTCAGGGTCAGGCTCCCAACTGATGTTGTCGACTTTGAGGTTTGGAAATGAGGTCGAACGATGTTCCCGTGGTGGGACGCTGGGTGGAAGGTTACAGAGCATCTCTCGGTACTGTTTTCCCCAAGGTCCCGTGAGTCTAGAATTCGTCCAAAGTAAAAAGCTGGAATCAGTGGAGTTGTTTTTATTCGTGGGAGCAGGAAGACCCCGGGGTGGGTGTTGATTCCCTGCCAGCACAGTCCCAGAAAGAAGGTGCCGGGGGCCCGTGTTTGCAGGGAGCCAGCTGCCTGCGTGGGGGTGCCACTCTTGCTGTGCACAGAACCGGGGAGAGTTTTCGTTTCTCACCCCAAACCTGAAACTCCTCCGGATAGAGTCAGTAGGGGTGTGTTTCCAGAGCCACAGTGACATAGGTAAATGCAGGAATCTCAGCTCGATTATGCCAGGAATTGTCAACATCCTGAAGGGGGCCCAGAAAGTCCAGCCGTGGGTCTCCGCAAGGTCAGGTGCACATGGTACCTTGTGAGTTGTTTTCAGATTCTCTTGTGGGAAACTCGTCTCGGGCCTAGGATTCCTCCAACCTTTTTTTTTTTTTTTCAAGTTTTTTTTTTTAATGTTTCTTTAGTTTTGAGAGCAAGCGAGAGAGAGAGAGAGAGAGAGAGAGAGAGAGAGACAGAGCACAAGCAGGGGAGGGGCAGAGAGAGAGGGAGACACAGAATCCGAAGCAGGCTCCAGGCTCTGAGCTGTCAGCACAGAGCCCCATGTGGGGCTCGAACTCAGGAACGGTGAGATCGTGACCTGAGCTGAAGTCAGAGGCTTAACCGACTGAGCCACCCAGGCGCCCCCCGCCCTTTATTTTCTTTAAATGTTTATGTATTTTGAGAGCGAGCAAGAAAGAGAGGGGGAGGAGCAGAAAGAGAGAGAGAGAGAGAGAGAGGGAAAATCCCAAGCAGTCTCTGAGCCGGCAGCCTGGAGCCTGATGGAGGGCTAGATCTCATGAACTGCGAGATCATGACCTGAGCCGAAATCAAGAACCAGGCGCTTCACCCCCTGAGCCACCCAGACGCCCCAGGATTCCTGCATCCTAACCCCAGCCTGATGCTCACTTCCTTTCATGACCTTAGTAAATCAGGAACCGTTTGTGCCCTCAGATGCCCCACTGGCTGCGCTGGGCAGCTGTTACCTCCAGCATTGGCTTGCTGGCCTTATTCTGTCAACTGCTCCTGCTGGGGGGTCAGGCACATGGGCTGACGGAAGAGCCGGACGGCAGCATGAAGAGCTTTGCTGCTTCCGAGTCGAGATCCTCACATGCGAACACCGCATTTAACATGAACAACTTCACTTGAGAGGGACGGAATCAAAACCCAACCACCCCAAAGCTCCGCCAAAAAAAAAAAAAAAAAAAAAAGTGATGGCTTACCATCACTCGCGTGTTGTCTGTTGATGGAAAATTCCTTGAGAACATCCCTCACATCATCATCACTTGGGGATGCTCCTTCGGGGCAGGAAGGAACATGTAGGATGAACTTCAGGAGGGCTCGGGTCATTAGTCTTTGAACATGAGAAGTGAGTGGGTGTTTATTTTCTTAACCGGGCACGTTGAGGGTTTTTGCGATTCAGGTGGGTTAGTAATAACCGTGTTTTCTCTCTCCTTTGCAGTTGGTCCTTCGGGGTGTTAATGTGGGAGATCTTCACTTTGGGAGGTTCACCCTACCCAGGGATTCCGGTGGAGGAACTTTTTAAGCTGCTGAAGGAAGGACACAGGATGGACAAGCCGGCAAACTGCACCAATGAACTGTAAGGGCCATTGTCTCTCTTGACGCTGTGTCGACCCGCCCCCCTCCATGCCAGGAACCCTTCTCCTGACTTACTTCGGGTTTTCTAAGGCCCCTGGTTTTCTGTACATGCTCTAAGAAGAGTTGCTGCTGGAACTTTCTGGGCTCAACCCCAGAACTGCAGTAGATAGCCACACTGACAGCCATGACTGTCCCAAAGAAAGCACGTTGACGTGTATGGAGTGAGCTTTAAATCACAGAGGGCATCAGGCTTGCGGGCCGAGGGCTCCTACCTTTGTAGAGTGATCTTCCTGGACCACTGTGCTATGTCCTGCCGTTGTCTCTCCTCAGAGAGACAGGGAGAGATACGCCTGGCCTTTTCTCATATATAAGCTGGAAAGCCGTGGGGCTGCCCACACGGAGTGGGGGATTAAAGGCCAGGATAGCTTTTCTTCACTGCGTGCCCCAGCCTCCAGCACAGCCAGGGGGAATGGCTGTTTCCACAGCTTTGTGACCGCTGGAGATTGCCCTTACGATTGACATGGGCCCCCATTTCCTTGGAGCAGACTCGTGTCTGGTGACCTGTGTCATACCCACGGTTTAACACAGAGAATTAAAAATGTGTCCAGGTGCCACCCTTGGAGCCCCAGGTCTGACTGGAAAACCATGAGCTGGTTTCTAGAAAAACCTGGCCCACACTTCAAGTGGAATTATGTTGTGCTTGTGACATGTGTCCTGTGCAGTAGAATCAGTGCTTTGAAAGGGAGGCTCTCTCTTCCCAACCCCCCAGGGTTAACTGAGAAGAGTGATTGTCCCAGAGACTGTGGTCTATTGTGTATCGTTTCATGGGGATTTTATATCCGTAATCCCATGAGTACTTTTCACTGCCCAGTGGACATCTGATGAATGGCCACATTTTATAGTATATTATAGAAAGGTATTTATTGTGCTGCCTGTCATTCCTATTGCTTTTTCTACTATAGAGGGTCTGTCGAAACCCATAATCAAGATAAGGCCTGGGACCCTGGGCCCGTCCAAGAGTTAGTCAGGAAGTTAACGTGCAGCCCAGTGATGGCAGATTAATTCATAAAGACGTTACCTTAAAGTTGTGGTTTTCAGACTTCATTTAAAACAAACAAACAAACAAACAAAATCTGAGGAAGCTTTGTCCTCGACAGTCAGTAAAACCCGAAGCGTGAGAGAGAAGATTCTCCGTGTAGTTGCTCCGGTCCAGGCAGGGGGTGGGGGCGGGAGGGGGTTGCCGGGGACAGACTGGAGACCCGGTCCCATAATAAGGCTTTTCCTGCCACGTCCCAAAGTGCCCTTGAAGGTGTGATACGCCCATGGGGTGTCACCGTCACAGGAGCGCAGAACCCGGCAGTGAAGGCATCTCGACAGATGTCTGTCTTCATGGCATAGATACTGTTCTGAGACATTTGGGGTAAAGTGATGTTTTTGTAGCTCAGAGCGCTTGGTTTCAGAGGAACCAAGAGGTGAATTTGGTGGGGGCGGGGGGGGGTGGAGTGCAGAGAACTGCCTTCTCATCTGGAAAGTTCTGATCCATTGTCATCACTTCGGACGTGTCTCCATAGCGCCTCTTAAAGCTGGCTTCTAGCCGGGCGCCTAGTACGTACAGAATGCATTCACCAGGAAATCCGTTTCCCCAGGTATATGATGATGAGGGATTGTTGGCACGCCGTGCCCTCACAGAGGCCGACGTTCAAACAGTTGGTGGAAGACTTGGACCGAATTCTCACTCTCACCACCAACGAGGTAAGAACCCCCCTTCCAGGAGCCCGCGGCCCTTTCTTGGGAGGCCGGTGCGGCGCTTTCATCGCGACCTCGCCCGCAGGAGGCTGCGCTGTGGTCGATCGTTTTCCCACGGGGCTCAGACAGAGTCAAAATCTCTGCGCCTCCTGAGTCCTGAGTTTTCTCAGAGCGGACTCACGCAACCGGGCCCTCCACGAGGCTGCGCCTCTCTGGCTCTGGGGTGGTGGGTAGGAGAGGGGGGAGGGGAGAGAAACGTCCGGCGACGGCCTTTGGGCTTGCATGGGAGGGTGCGTGGGCCAGTTGGACTCCGCACCATAGTCGTTAGTGGGCTCCGCCGATGGGCTCCCTTGGAAGCAGTGGACTGCCATCTGAGTTCCCGCACAACACACGCCCCTGTCCCTGTCCGCCGTGACCCTGTCCGCCAATGGCCTGTGGCCTCTATCCCCGGGTGTGTGAATGCACACACAGTTTTCCTATAACGGGCGACTTGTGATTTTTTTTTTTTTAAATTTTTTTAACGTTTATTATTGAGAGACAGAGAGACACAGAACATGGGCAGGGGAGGGGCCGAGAGATGGAGACACACAGAACCCGAAGCAGGCTCCGGGCTCTGAGCCGTCAGCACAGAGCCCGACGCGGGGCTCGAACTCACGGACCGTGAGATCATGACCTGAGCCGACGTCAGTTGCTCAACCGACTGAGCCACCCAGGTGCCCCTTCGGCTTGCGATTTTTTTAAGTGAAAACTTGTATTTTTTGTCAAAATATTTTTTCTATAAAATATTTCTAGTCTGTACCAGTAAAAGAAACACCCCTCACTGTCCGAATCCAGTCCGGGATTCAGCATGCAGACAGAGAGTGGTCTGTATGGTTGTGGAAAATGTATGATCTGAGCAGGAGAGAGCATAAAACCCAGCAAGGCCAGAAAACCCCCCACGAAAAAACTGTTCATGAACGAATTGGAGACATTCAGTGAGGGTACAGAGAGCAGTCTTCCCTCTGAACGAGAAAAAAACCCTCCCCCAAACCCACAGTTGTCTTACCAACAGCAGCGAAAGCTTAAAATTGCTTAAATAAAAATAATACATTTAACGTATTTTTAAATAATACACTTAATAGTATGGGAATGATTTTTTTCAAAAAAGAAATAATCCGAAGCCTTAAGCCAGCAACATTATCTTGTGCGTCTAACTGTAGCTGATAAAAGGAGAGATTGCATTTAAATGAATACAGCTGACCTTCAGAAGTTGAAAGGAAAGGAATAGTTCGGGGGGGGGGGGGGGGGGGGGGGGGGGGGGGGGGGGGGGGGGGGGGGGGGGGGGGGGGGGGGGGGGGGGGGGGGGGGGGGGGGGGGGGGGGGGGGGGGGGGGGGGGGGAAGCAACTTTCTTCTCCTGCCAAAATTGTTGTTTCTAGTGTAAGTTCCTTTAACCCTAGACTTGGACTCCACTGATATTCCTATTTTTTTCCCTATCCGATCTGAACATTTATGGCTGCATGTAGCAACTGGGACAGCACTAATGTTCCATTTTAATGGTCCTGCGTCCGTGCTCCGTGCTCCTTTATTTATATATTTATATTTAAAGCGGGCCCATTCATGCTGAAATTTACATCTAGCATCCTAAAATAAAGCAGAATGCCATATTGTCTAACGGATATAAAAATCGAAGTTTCTTTCCTTCTGAAAATCATTACCATATGCTGGAGAAAAATGCTTCCATTTAGGACAAAATTTCATTTTTATCATTGTAAGCAAAAAGTTCTCTTTTGATGTGGTGGGTGTGTTTGTTTCCAGTTGTGCGGTTAATGCTGAGGTTGTTGGAACTTACACATCCCCCACTCTCGGATGGGGGTTCTTTTCTTGCCAACCCTGGTGATGAATTATAGCGGTTTCGTTTTTTTTTTAATTTAAAAATTTTTTTTTTTTTTTGTCTTCTCAAATGTATAGTCGCCAACATTCTGTGGGCTCTTTTCTGATAACACGGGGGCTGGTTGTGCTGTGGTCTGCACTTTTTGTCTCCCCTCAGCAAAACCGCCTGTCCTGGAATGTCACTGGCTTGGGGGATGTGAGCAGAATGGCCCCAGTGTGTGAGCCCAGCGGGGGCAGCGAGGCCCGGCCGTTTCCCCGTCTAGAAATCTTCCCATAGTTCGCAGAGCGGGGGTCTGCAGACCTCGTCAGTAAAGGGCCAGATAGTAAATATTGTCATCATTGTGAGCCAGACGGTCTCTGCTGGCAATATTCAGTCCTGCCGTCAGGGTGAGAAAGCACTTACGGACGATGCGTAAATGAGTGTCTGTCTTCCGGATAAAACTTGATGGACCCTAACATTGAAATTTTGGGTGAATTTTATGTCATTTTATATCATTTTAATGCTATGAGATACTATTTGTCTTTTGATTTCCACCGCCCCCCCCCTCCCCCCAACCATTGAAAAATGTTAAAAAGCCATTTTTCGCTCATGGGCCATACAAGACCAGGCAGTGGACTCAGAGCCTACCATGAGTCGGAGGAAATGTTATCCTGGGTCGCCCGGGGAGCTCAGAAGAGCCCTTTTTGAATTTCAAACTTTTCTTTAACAGTCCATTATGGATTGAACATGCACGAGTCTATCCGAGCCTTTTCTGAACCTGTTTACATTTTCAACTCAGAGGGCTTCTGAGAGTGATGATTACATCTGTGAAATTACCCGCTGAAGGGAGACATATTCCCCTTAAATGATCCTAGAAACTGCAGTAGTGAAATGTAATTCGTCAAATAAATATTCATGGTCTCAGCTATTTAAAGGGGTCCCAGGAGTCCACAGCACATTATGTTTTTGTCATTTTGCCGGGGCTCGAATTTGACCCGGGTGCTCTCTCTCGAGGAGGCACATAGCCAGCCGCTCGCCTGGGGTCTGTGCGAGTGGAATTGACCGGTCGGCACCTCCTTCTTATCAGCTGGGTTTGGACGTTCCCTGCTTGCCCATAGTTCAGTCACGATGGGTTGTGAGAGAAAAGTCGAGGGCAGCCTGGAGTAAACCTAGTTGGGGTCTCGAGGAGGTCTTGGTGGGACCCGGGTGGGGGCTGGATCTCTGGAATCTTCAAGGGGCGCCCCTGTCCTGTCCCCGCTATCGCGTCTCGAGAGCCTGCGTGTGAAATAAAAGTCTTCTCTTCCCTTCTTTCAGGAATACTTGGACCTCAGTCAACCTCTCGAACCGTATTCACCTTGTTATCCTGACCCAAGATGAAATAAAACGTCTCTCTTCCCTTCTTTCAGGAATACTTGGACCTCAGTCAGCCTCTCGAACAGTATTCACCTAGTTACGCTGACACAAGGAGTTCTTGTTCTTCAGGAGACGATTCTGTTTTCTCTCCGGACCCCATGCCTTACGAACCATGCCTTCCTCAGTATCCACATGTAAACGGCAGTGTTAAAACATGAACGGGCTTGTCCTTCTGTCCCCAGACAGGACGGCACCGAGAACCTAGCCACGCTGAGCAGGGAGGCCACGCCCCCGGGAGCTTGCTGTCTCCACTTGTATATATGGATCAGAGGAGTAAATAATTAGAAAAGTAATCGGCACACGTGTAAAGAGTGTATACAGTTGGAAACTTGTAACCCTCACCAGGAGAAGAAGAATGTTTCTGGGGCAATCGACTTGTCCATGGGCCACCACGCGCCCATGACCCACTGTGGGTACTGGCTGTGGACCAGTTGGACTCAAGGCAAACGTATGTTCTGCCTTCCTTGTGAATTTTGTAATAATTGGAGAAAATATATGTCAGCACACACTTACAGAGCACAATTGCAGTATATAGGTGCTGGGTGTATGTAAATATATTCAAATTATGTATAAATATATATTATATATTTACAAGGAATTATTTTTTGTATTGATTTTAAATGGATGTCCCAGTGCACCTAGAAAAATTGGTCTCTTTTTTTAATAGCTATTTGCTAAATAAATGCTGTTCTTACACAGAATTTCTTAATTTTCACCGAGCAGAGGTGGAAGGATACTTTTGCTTTCAGGGAAAATGGTATAACATTAATTTATTAATGAATTGGTAATATACAAAACAATTAATCATTTATAGTTTTGTGTTTTTGTTTCTTCGTAATTTAAGTGGCATTTCTATGCAGGCAGCGCATCGGACTAGTTAATCTCTTGCTTGGACTTAACTAGTTGTCAGATTCTCTGACAAGAGAAATATTTACCGAATATGACTAATTTGGGGAAAATGAAGTTTTGATTTATTTGTTTAAACTCTGCTGTCAGATGATTGTTCTTAAACCACCAAAATGCCGATAGTAAGCGAGCCCCATTAATAAGAAAGTATTTTGTTTTGCTGTGCAGCCCTGTCACTGGGCCCGTGGATCATGTAACTGGACTTCCCAAGACAAATGGTACCAGCGCTCTCTTAAAAAGATGCCTTAATCCATCCCTCAAGGATGGACCTTAGTCGAGCTGATAGCAGAATGTACTTCTCTCCGGCAGCTGGACTTCTGCCTGAGTCGCACGTTAATCAGATTAGCCTGTATTCTCTTCGGTGAATTTTGATAATGGCTTCCAGATTCATTGGCGTTAGAGCAGCCTTTTAGAGTCTTAACATCTCATCGTAGAAATTGAACATTGAGTTGTTCTGCTGATAGTTTGGGGGATACTTCCATCTTTTTAAGGGATTGCTTCCGTCTAGTTCTGGCAGGACCTCGCGGAAAGATCCAGCCTGATACCCGTGTCAGACACGATGTCGCCGTGTTGTTGGTTCTGTATTCAAGTATCGTGTTTTGCTTTGGAAACACCTACTCACTTTGCTATAACCATGCAACATGAATGCAGATTACACTGATTCTATTTGTTACGGAATTGGAGAAAGTATTTAATAAAGCCTGTTAATTTTTATACTGACAATAAAAATGTTTCTACAGATATTAATGTTAACAAGACAAAATAAATGTCACGCAGCTTATTTTTTTAATACTCTTGTCTCACCAAATGGTTTCCTGTGCTTGGAGGGGTGTCGACTCGGTGCTGTTCGGTGGGATTGCACGAAAGCCAGAGCCGGGAAGGCTCGTTGTTGGCTACAAACCCGTGATGAATTATCAGAGGGGTTGGCTGAGACCAGCAGAACCGGGGACCCTGAGACCGGTGGATCCCGTGGAAAATCAGGGGAAGTTGGTTTATGTTCTGGCTCTGTTGCTTCTTAGGGCCCCAAAGATGTCCTTGTAGCTTTGTGGGTCCTAGTTTCTCCCAGAAGAGCAAACGGGGGATGGCACGGGTGAGAGCTTTGCAAACAGGGACGTGGTGTTGTAAGGGTGACAGGTGCTGAAAGACGTATTCAGAAGATAGGGACCCTGGGGAGGGACCTTGAAACCTCTTAGGCTGGCTTCCCCATGATGTACGGAGAGGAGAATTTGCTTCAGCATTTCAAAAAGATAGCCTGAACAAATCTTAAAATGATCTGACCTATTTCCATGCCACCAAGAATCTGAAGAGGGAAATGGTGTTCTTCCTGCTAATAACCTGCAAATTCTATGACTCAAGCTCTCATTATACCTGCCTGCCAGCCTCCGTAGCAGGAAAGGGAGACAAAACTAGTGTGACTTCTCCCAAACTTCAGCCATGCTCTCGGAGCCTTACGGTGGAAAAGTGCCATGTTTGGGGCCTTCATTGTGTTTGAGGCCATTAGTGGACTGAGGGTCTTACCGGCTATCTGGAGGGTGGCCTACCGGCCTGGTTCTGCGTTTGCCAATCTCCCATGCTCCCCACCATCGATCAGCAGCAGAGCAGAGTTGTAATCCCACCCAAGAGAATGGGACTTCAGAAACTAATTGGAAGCAGCTTTTAATTACGTGTGTACAGGAGGATTATTCTGCAGCCCGCTGGGCATTGTCACGGGAGTGGGGGGACCCCCTTGGCCCGGGCTGAGGGCTAACTTACTGGTGCGGCATGCGTGTTTGAAGCTGGGTGCTGCATCCGTAAGAGTCCTTCTCTGTGAAGATCGATGGTGTGCATTTTATGCCTTTGGGACTAAAGGGGCAGTTTATGGCTTTTTAGTCGACAGTGGAGATTCGAATCTCATACTGGCTGTTGGCCATTTTGATTTTTGAATTATTTCGAGAGATTTGTCATCAAGGGAAAGATGGCAGAATGGTCCATGAGAAGGATGAGAAATACTTCTTTTTTTGAGCCCTGCCCCAAATAAACAGATGGAAGCAGGGTATGATAGCAATCCTGGAGCTTCTGGTCCCCCGCACCCACTGCCGCCCCCCACCAGACCCAAGGAAAGCAATGGAAATTAGTTGAACCACAGTGTGATTGCCATCATGATGTGAGATCAGTTCATTTACAAAGAAACAAAAGTCTCGGACACCTCCGTGAGAGGTGGGTCGTCCCTGGGCCCTCCATCTCCAAGTGGGAAGGGTGTGGTCAAGAGGCTGCCTCGGAAAGTAGCTGGTGGTGGGGTCAGGCAGAGTGGGGTGGAGAGATGGGGCCTTCCAGAGGGTTCTGTGGATTCCCTTGGGACTGGGTACCCTTCTGCCCTGTTAAGCCTCTCAATCCTTTACCTCAGGGAGCTTCCCTCCACACAGGAACCTAAAACACGCAGTTACAAACCTCTGGCAAACTTGCACAGCCATGCATTGAGGACCCAGCCACCATTCTGGAAACAGGAAGTTGGTCCACTAGCTTGAACCGTACAGTTAAGCCTCCGGAAGGGTGGCATACAGAGGTCCCCACAATTACAGATTAGGAACTGGAGGTTCCTGAGCGTGGCATGGCTGGGAATGGTCTAAATAAGGCTGCAGCCTTGCACAGTACTGGAGAGAGACGGTGGTAGACTGAGACAGAATGAATTCATTTATTTCTAAAAGCCGGGTGATGTTGGGCAGGTCTTGGATTCTATGTGATGTTGGGCAAGTCTTGGATTCTATGTGGACTTGGATTTCCTCGACCGTAGGACTAATTAACCACCAGCCTCGCGGTCCCACAGTGAGGGCTACCTAGAGGAACTTAGCTCAGCCTCGGCACGCCAACCTCAATAAATAGTGTCCTTCTAAGAATTCGTTTTTGTACCTTTGTGATTTTTTTTTCCTAGTGTATTCACAAGGTTGTGCAACCATCGCCCCCTAATTCCAGAACGTTCTCATCACTTCAAAAGGAAGCCCTGCCCCAATGAGCAGTCGCTTGCCATTTCCCTTTTCCCCTGAGCCCTGCAACCCTCGATCTGCTTCCTGTCTATGGATTTGCCTATCCTAACCATTTCGCAGAAATGGGATCGTAGTTTGTGTTTGCCTTCCTTCACTTAGCATGGTATTTTCAAGATTCACCCATTTTGTAGCATCTATCGGTAATTCCTTTTTATTACCAAATCCTTTTCCACTGTGTGGATATATACACATTTCGTTTATCCGTCCGTTGGTTGATGGACATTTGGTTTCCGCTGTTTGCCTATCAGGAAAAGTGCCGCTATGAACATTAGCGTACAAGTGTTTGTGTGGACATAAGTTTGCATTTCTCTTGGGTGTATACCTAGCAGTGGGGTCCCTGGGTCACACGGTAACTCTGTGTTTAACCTTTCGAGGAACTGCCAGAGTGTTTCCACAGTGGTTGCACTATTTTACATGCTCGCCAGCAATGTATGAGGGTTCTCGTTTCTGCATGTCCTTGCCAACATTTGCTATTGTCCGTGTTTTTTATGATAGCCATCCTAGTGGGTGCCGAGTGTCTTCCTAAGAATGTAATAGCTGAGGAGATCCCCCTCAGATCATGAGTGAAAGATACAGAATACCTTACTGGGTTCTCTAGAACAAAATAATTGGCCTGGCTTTCGCACTTCTAAAATGGCCAAGATCGGTGAGAGGGCTTCAGTGGAGGCTCATGGAGCAGAGGGTGCTGAGAAATCGATCCTTCTCTTTTTCCTCTTGGCCGAGAAAGGAAGGAAGCTCGGCCACGGGCTGCAGAAGGAGAGACCTGCTTCCTGGCCGGAATCCTTGAGTGCGTCTCACGTCCCCAGTTTTACGCCAGACGAAGTCTGGGGGACTTGAGCGATCCATTGGGACTGATTCATGCACCATTACTTATGTATGCGCATTGGAGCCCTCCTTCTCCAGCCAGCGTTTTGATGTTATTTATTTTTTGATGTTTTTAAAGATGAAAGCAAAGTTTATCTTCTCTCACATTTCATCCCCAGGAAGCCTTGAAATGACTTGGCCGGGCACGGACTGCAGGAGCCCTTCCACGTCTTAAGTGACGTTCTGGAATGGGGCCCTTCTTGTGTCCTTTTTGCCTCAGGGTTCAGGGGGTTTTGATGGGCTACTCCAAATTGCCTCTCAGTCCTGGCTCAGAGGTCACACGAGGTGCTGTGGAAAGAAGACAGTGGCTAGGACAACGATCCGCATTGACCACCTTGCCACTATCTCCCATTAGCTCAGGACCTTTGAAATAAAAGGCAGTGGGTTTCTTCTAATTTGCAAATCTGAATCCTAGAGTATGTAGCAGTTGAGTGGCAGAATTGGGTTTAAAATACACATGCAGGTGAGTGATCTTTCCTCCTGTGGCTCAGAACACTGCCTCCTTCCGGGCTGTGTCTTTTTAGTTTCTTTCTCTCTTTTTAATTCCTTAGTTGGGGTCATTTAACCGAATCCTGCCTGTATCCCTTTCAAGTCAAAGTCTGTAGCACGATGTATTTGGAAAGGGACAGAGAACCTCGATGGATTTATAAATTAAGAATAGAGGAGGAAACGTATTCTTCTTCCGGAAAGGGATGATAAGTGATCTCTCTCAAATGATTGTTGAATTAAATAAGACTTTACCTGGGAAGCACTGAACACAGTGCCTGCTGTGTGGCCTTCGAATATTAGCAGCAGTTTATGCTTATATTTATCATCTTTCTACAGATACAGTTGTAAACATACACACAGATGTAGATACAAGGTCAGAAAAGTATAAATATGCATATGTATTTACCATTA